>NC_139150.1:33705147-35061410 GCF_964270905.1 Leucopleurus acutus
GAGTGCAGGCTCAGTAGTTGTGGCGCATGGGCTTAGTAGTTCAGCTGCATGGCTGAATCTCTCAGCTTCAGTTTCCACAGTGGTGGAGTGGGGGTACTAATACTACCACCCTCGTAGGAATGTTGTTAGCACCCAGTGGAATAACGAAATCCTTAGGGGGGACACCCAACATCTAGTACCATTCTATACAGTGGCAACAATTATAATAATGCTGAGGTTAGTTTTCTGATCCCCAGTTTCCAGAGGAGGAAATTGAAGTTCAGAGAGGGTAAGTAAACTGCCTGAGGTCACATAGTTTAGCGGTGGTGAAAACTCCAATCTCCAAGACTTCAGGGCTAAGTATCCTTTGCTCTACCCATGAGGGAATCTAAGGAGGCAAAAAATGTCTGAAACGTCAAGACTTTTTGATTTTCATTAATTGGGTGAAGAAAACTAGGTTTTTGTAAAAGATCTATGCCATGGCTGTCCCCTCAGGCCTCAGCCACGTAAATGTAATCACCCACCTTTCTGAGTCAAAAAGGGGCAATGTTTAATGCTTTCTGCTGGTGTCCTGACCCCAGGACACCCAGGTGACCTTCCCCTCTGCTCTGTGCTTTCCCAGCTGCTGCAGATGTTCTATCGGCAACAAGATGAGATCCGAAGGCTCCGGGAGCTGGTGACCCAGCGTGAGGTCCAGGCCAAACAATTGGAACTGGAGATCAAAAACTTGCGGATGGGCTCAGAGAGGCTCTGAGCAGGGTCCTCTGCCCTCCTCGCCCTCAGGGACACCACTCGGCTCACGGGGAGGTCCGGAACCAAACCACAGGTCCCCCGAGAACAGCCACTATTTCTGTATTTTTTACCAGAGATGAAACTCTTGGTCGCGGAAAGATTCCAGTGGGACCTGGTGCCGATTTTCTATTTGCCTTCTTGAAACAACAGTGTCTGAATTGACTCTTTTTAGATGATACCTTGCCTTCTGTTTAATTGTTTTGAAGGGTCCACGGTAACTTCTCAAGGGGAAGAACATCGTAGAAAGTTAGAGCTGGAAGGTCCTAGGAGGTGAACCTTCCTGTGGTTTTCAAACTGTGGTCCATAGCAAGGGGGGAAGGCTAAGTCAGGAGGGCTGTGCCCGCCCCCCACCTCCATTCCTACCAGTCAGCTCCCCTTCTTTCTGTTTTATATATTAGCTTCTATGGAATACATAATTCTGCTACTAAAAAAATATTAGAAGTTTGAAAACCAGTGACGTGGCCCAACTTCCTTATTTTACAGGTGAAGAAACTGAGGCCCAGAGAGAGGCAAGTAATCAAGGTCCCCAGAGAGTTCATGGCCGGGCTGGGCTGAGCTCCTGGTCTCCTGGGTCTGCCTTTCTGCGGTTTATGATGCAGCAGATGTGCAGTTCTCAGCCCACAAGGCAGGAATCCGTTGGTTCTGGCCTCAGCTGTGCCCCTGAGTTGCTCAGTGACCTCTTGCAAATCATTACCTCTCTGGTCTCACTTTCTCCATCTGAACAAGGGGGACCCTGGAATGCGCTGCCCTCTATAGGATCTGCCACCTGAGATAAGAAACCTTGGCCTTGACCTAAGGAAAACTACTTGTAGGGTGATGATCTGGGTTTGCTGCAGGAACTCCAAAGACGTTGACAAAGAGGCAGAGGAAGTTTAACTTCAGGGAAGTAAGTCAGGGTTCAGCCTAATTGTAGAACACAGACGGGAGGCCATCCTCTCTCTCTTCAACCAGAATCAGCTGAATATGGGCAGACACTATCCCTTATGTGGGGATGCAGACAGCAGAGTGGTGCCCATGGCTACTGACTGCCACCACCAAAGCCCTGAGGTCGCAGAGCCTGCCTCCTCCAGGATGATGTAGGCAGATTTCAGCCCACAGTAATAGAAGAGGTCCCCAGGAGGTAGGGAGACCCAGCCTGGAAGTGTGCCGGCAGAGCCCCATGGCTGCCCAGCCATGAGGGTTTCTGGAGAAGGATGACTGTACTAGGCAAGGAAGCGGGACCAGATGGCCCTGACTTCCCTTGCAGCCTGAGAGTTTTTCTGTGTCCCTCCTTTGTGAATCTGTATTCTGAGCCCTTTAAGGTTCTCTCCTTCTCAGTGGTCAGTACAACAACCCAGCTAGAGACGGGGAATGTTGGAAGTTAAATGTGCCCCTCTTTACCAAGGCTATGCAGATGATGAGTTTGTCCATTGCACAGGGCGATCCTGGAGCTAAGATGGGAACTGCAGGAGGCCACCTAGCCTGGTAGGTTTCAACCCAGGCTAGAATCCCCTTAGAATCCCCTTAGAATCCCCTTGGGAGCCTTCAGGAAATACAGATACCCAGGCCCAACCTCAGACCAACTGGAGCCGAATCTCCAGGGTAGGGCCTGACCTTGTGTATGTTTTTATAAGTTCCCAGGTAATTCTGCAATACAGAGAGGACAGAGACCCTCTGGGCTAGTCCCTCTGTACCTATTTGCAGTAAAGATGAGGACAGTGAGTGCAGACAGGATCTGGGACTTCAACCCTGTCTTCTAAGTCCATGCTAGAAGCTCCTAAAAAAAGTCAAGAAGCATTGTCCTGGGTGTCTCTGGGACCCTGACTGCAGCACAGTGAGGGCTCTGTGCTCCCGACTGCCCCCTCCCCGAGCCATGGCTGCGTCCCCTTGTTTGCCCACACACACCAGGTGCCCATGTTCCTTGTCGGGTTTACTCAGTCACTGGTTCCTGCCAAGCTCGCCAAAGGCCAAATCCCAGGCATTGTCAGGGGAGCAGAGCTCCACTGGATGGGGTTACCTTTCCCACCTCATTTGCGGCCAGCATGTCACAGTTTACAAAGCACCCCCACCCTCAATCACTGACACATTCTACTCTAATACGGGTCAGCTAGGTGTTATTATCCCCAAGTTCAGAAGAGAAGACCTAACCTCAGAGAATGAAGAATCATCAAGCCCAAAAGGCACTGGCTGCAAGGCATGGAGGTGGGGCCAGTCTGGAGAGCTTCCCACATGCCTCCTCGACACAGAGACATCCCTTCCTTCTCAAGCTCTCCCCACCCCTGAGGGACCCAGACCTCGTGCTTAAAAACAATACGAAGGCATCCATGAACAAACTTCTTTTTCCTTCTTTTTTTTTTTTACATCTACAATAAATTATTTAAATTATTTCACAGCAAGGGAGAGGGATAGGTAATTTTTATCAGATATTTTTTTAAGACATTTTTTAAAATTACATTTTTGTTCTTGACTGATGAAGTGGAACTCGCCCAGCATTTGCAGGGCCCTCAAGCTCAGGGCAAGCAGAATGTGTACTCATCTCCTTACTCCATACCCTAGGAACCCCCTGACTGTTGACTCAGGAACTTTCTGAGAATGAAGACAGCACTGGGAGATGAGCTTTGGGGTGTATCCACCTTAGCTCTACAGTCATTGAGATTGTATCATAGAGGGAAGCAGGAAGTCAGAAATCAATCTATGCTTTTAATATGAAACCGTGCCTGAAACAGTTTGATTGTTTTAATATTGTTTCTGAAATTCCTTGTACCTTTGTAAAAAAAAAAAAAGTGAAAATAAATAGATGTGGAATAGTGCAATGGAAAGAATGGAACAAAATAATAAACATCTTCCTAGACATTTTAATGCATGGAGCTTCCCTTGATTTGTTTCACAAATACCAATGACAGGTTCCCCTCGATATATGAAAGTAGAGGGTTCTTATGAAACCTTTTGCAAGCCAAAATGGCTAACGTGAAGAATCAGTTACCTTAACACAACTTGCTAACGGACACACAAAATAAGTCCAGATAAAGCACATGCTCACAGGCACAGTTCAAAGCTAAGACTGCTTAATGTTGAGACGCTGAGTGTAGTTCCTGGGGAAGGAGCTTGGTGGTGCCACTCCCACTGCTTGGGGTGCTAGGGGGTGCACCAATGCCTCTATAATAGCTTGCTGTAAAACAAACGCTGAACATATTTTCACTTTTTGTCTTTTCTCATAAAAGTGAAAATCCTCTTCAGATTTCTTTCCATTAGTGAAAGCAAGTACTAATGTATGTCTTTTGTGAAAGCAAGGTGGCATAAAGTGAACTTTTGGAAATACCCACTTGTTTGGGCCAGAATCCAAGCTGGGAAACAGGTAAGAAAGACTTGGTTCCTACCCTCCAAAGAGTTTTTAGTCGTGGTTGGAAGGAAGGGGACATTCAGGCTGCTCTTGGAGGAGAAGCAAAGAAGGCTTCTTGGAGGAAATGATACTTAGGCAGAAACCTGAAGGATAAATAGGAGTAAACAAGGCAAAGAGCATCTGGGGAAAAGAGTGTTCCAAGCAGAGAAAACCAGCTGTTCCACAGTCTGGAAACAAGCAAACGGTGGAGCATAGACAGGGCAGAGATCATGAGTATTAAGGGCCAAGGGCAGACTTCCCTAGTTGTCCAGGGGTTAAAACTCCATGCTTCTACTGCAGGGAGCATGGGTTCAATCCCTGCTAGGGGAAGTTCCACATGCGAGCGGTGGGCCAAAAAAAAAAAAAAAAAAAAAAGAAAGGAAAGAGCCAACGGCTTTGTAGGTGGGAGCTGAGACTTTTTTCCCTAGCTTTATTGAGGTATGATTGACAAAAATTGTATATATTTATGTTGTTTGTGATTTCTTGAGGTGTATGTGGTAATGATTATGATATGAATACATTGTGAAATGATCACCACAATCAAGTTGATTAACACATCCATTACCTCACGTCGTTACCATTTTTTGTGTATGGTTGAGAACATTTGAGATCCAATCTCAAGTGTACAATACAGTATTATTAACTATAGTCACCATCCTGTACATTAGATCCCCAGAACTTATGGGTTCTGTAACTTAAAGTTTGTACCCTTTTCCCCCACCCTACCCTTTTCTGTGAGCCCCTGGCAACCACCTTTCTACTCCATCAGTTTGACTTTTTTTTTTTTTTAGATTCTACATATTTAGGTATCATACAGTATTTGTCCTTCTCCGTCTGGCTTATTTCACTTAGCATAATGTCTTCCTGGCTCATTCATTTAGAAAATGGCAGGATTTCCTCTTTTAAGTCTGAATAACATTTCACTATATATACGTGCATATACCACGTTTTCTTTATCCATTCATCCACTGATGGACACTTGGGTTGTTTCCATATTTTGGCTATTGTAAATAATGCTGCAATGAACATGGGAGTGCAGATAGCTCTGATATACTGACTTCATATTCTTTGGATATACACCCAGAAGTAAGATTGCTGGATCATATGGTAGCTCTATTTTTAATTTTTTGAGGAACCTCCATACTGTTTTCCATAATGCCTGTACCACGGTGGATGCTGAGACTTTAGCGTGGGGGCAGGTGGAGTTTCCAGAATGTTTCTCACAATTGCGGGAATCGTTATTTCTCTTGGGGATAGGGCAAGAGAGAATTAAGGGAAAATGAAAAGTCTAGGTAATGCATAGCATCCCGGAAGGCCACAGCCAACTTTGGTCCCATCCACAGGGCTGCAGTTTTCTGATCATGACTGGACGATCGTCACTCAGCGGGGAAGCCCACCTCCTTGCAGTTAGTTAGCCCATTCGAAGTGAGCCCCCATTTGTGCTGTGGCCGCCTCTGGGCTAGACACAGAGCCGGGAGACCAGGCCTGAGCATTCACTGCCCCAGCGGATGGGAGGGAGAGCACCGTGCTGTCCGCAAAGTGATGATGCTGCGGCTGTGCCCTGGCCTGCAGGCGGCGCCCTGCCATATATCTGTCTTTCCCTGCCGGAACTGGGACGGCCCGGAGCGCCCCGCCCCACCGCGCAGGTTTCTATTTCCCCGCCGGCCCCTCTCTGTGCGCCGGCCCCTCTCTGCGCGGCGGCCGCAAAACTTGCGGGTGAATGGCGGACGCGGCGGCGCCAAAGTGGGACTCCCGGGGGGCTGGGCCCAGCGGAGCCCGAAGACGCGCGCGGCTGGCGCTGCCCGGAGCACGGCGACCGCGTGGCTGAGCTCTTCTGTCGCCGCTGCCGCCGCTGCGTGTGCGCGCTTTGCCTGGTGCTGGGCTCGCACCGCGGCCACCCGGTTGGTCTGGCGCTGGAGGAGGCGGCGCGCGTGCAGGTGGGGACGCGGGGGCGTGAGCCCGGGAGCAGCGGGCGGGGAGGGGCGTACTGGGTTCCACTGACAGTTCCCAGTTGGGACCAGGACCCCCAAGGCGGCCCAGAGACCATCTAGGAGGCCGACCTGTTGTTCAGAAAAAGAAACAAGCCCAAGGAAAGGCAAGGCCATCATTTAAGCATAAGAAGAGGTGGGTTTGGGAGTGAGAACTTGGGCGCCCCGGCCGGCACCGGATATCCCGGACCTCACCCACCAAGGCGGGTCCACCACACTGCCTTTGGGCCGGAAGAAATTCTGTTTAACAAAGATGAAAAAACCCCTCCCGCTTCGAAAACATCTGTGTTTCCGGAAAGCCACACAAACACCTCCTCTGGTTTTCCCTCCTGGAATTCAGAGGGGAGCTGAGGACCGCCTGATCGCCCTGGGAGCGGACAACCCTCATAACAGCCTGGTGAGAGCTAGGCCAGACGGTTCGTGGCCAAGAAGAGGAGGGTTCTGGAGGCCGAGGCGGGCCTTGAACCCAGGACTGCCTCCCACGGGCCCATTCTCACCTTGGAGCTCTCACCCATGCTTATTCTTAATAGTGGAAGGGGGCTCTGGACTCTTGTTCCAACCTTGTGGCCAACTTGTCCAGTGACTCTAGTCAGACCCCTCCAACCTCTCTGGGCCAGGCAGGCCCTCCTGTCACAGACAGATGTTGATTCTACCACTTCACCTTCAAGAAGTCGTCTGTGGTTACTCCAGCCCCACAATGACCTATTCCCTGCACAGCATGACTTAACACCATCATGGTGACAACCTTGGAGCTCCACTGTGAGAACGGGCCACGTGGGGGCCAATCTAGCAGGTAGAGTCCAGGATTCAAGGCTTGCCTCTGCCTCCAAGATCTTCTTCTTATCTATAAAATGGTTATAATAATAATTTAGTTCCTCAAAATGCTGTTTTCAGAGTTAACAAGGCTGCTTTCAGAGATACAGCTTCTAATAGGCAGGTCCACCCACCTACCCCTTTTGCATCCACACACCCACCCACTCACCTGTCTGTTCATGCATCATCCATCTGCCCATTCATTCATTCATTAGACATCCATTCAACTCGTACCTGGTGCCATGAGTCAGGGAATAGATCAATTCTTCCCTGACCTGGAGTTCCTTGGCTAGTGGGGGAAGAACAAACAGTGACAACACAGTATGATAAGTATTGTAATTGGGGAGTCTGAGGCAGTGGTCAGTGGGAGCCAAAGAGAGGACAATGTGAACTAGGGACAGGAAGCCCAGCAAGACTTCCTGGAGGAGGAGCCATGGGAACTGGCCGTGAAGAATAAGTGGGGTTTCACCAGGTACTAGACGGGAGAAGCACCCTGTGACTGGAGGTTTCAAGCACCAGGAAGCTAGGTTATCCTTGGCTGATAGCCAGGAGCTGGACTTGAAGGCTTAGAAATCCCAGTGGGGTATGAATGCGCTTCTGGAAGTTGAGGCTATGGCTTATACTTGGGTTTCTATTGTGTTCCCAGCCCCACCACTCACTCCCAGACCCCCAGCTAGAATAAACCTGCACACCATAGCAAATGCTTGTTGGATATTAAAATAACAATACAAGCTATGTCTATTGAGCACTTACTGTGTGCCAAGCACTATACCAAGCACTCTGTGTACTTCTTATTCTTTCCAGCAACTCTGTAGGGGTGTCCCCTTTTTTTGTAGCTGAGGAAACCGAGGTTCAGAAAGGTGAGATCACTTGCCCAGGTCATGTGGAAGGAGAGCTGGGACTCAGACCTAGGAGGTCCCATCTGAGTCTGGGGCTTAGGCTCATAACTTGCTCCAGCTCTCCACTTGAATTTGGCAGCCCCTGGTAATTCTGTTCAATTCAGCAAACACTTCTGGGTCACCCCCTGGTCCCTATGGGGGATCAGGAACCAAGAATGGAGCAGACCTGCCCTCAGGAAGCTCCCAGTTGGTCCAGCAGCTGAGTGTAAGGTGAGCCATAAGAAGGTAAGATGGAGGTAGGGCCTTTGGAGAAATGGCAGTTGCAAAAAGCAGAGATAAGGAAGGGAGCCATCTTAGGTGGGAGAGGGGACCTCTTACCCATGCAGGTCCTCTGAACCCCAGTCCAGGCCAGAGGACCACAGACCAATCCTGGATGCAAGTTCCATGAGAGCAGCTCCGAGAACAGGCACCAGCACATTATAGGTACTCAGTATTCACTCTAGAAGTGAAGGCTCTTCCCCTGACCCCAAGCTGCTTCCCTAAAGTCCTATTTGAGGGCCTGGAAAAGCAGGTCACAAGCAGGACTGTCCTAGAAAAAAAGGGGGCACCTCGAGGTTTGGAGAATACCTCATGTGGGCCTCTGAGGATCAGAGTGGCCCTACTTCCAGCTCATCTTCCAACTTGCCTCATGACTTTGGGCAAGTCAGCTCACCTTTTGAGTCTCAGCTCAGCTGAAAAAAAATACAGGAGTGAGAGGACATGACCCCTGGGGTGACTTGTTATCTCAAAAGTGACAACATTAAGACTTCTCTCCTAATACTTTCACATACAGAAACTCACCCAAGAATGTTTAAAGAATTTGACAACCAAGAAGCAGCAGCAAGTTGGCAACATAACCCAGACAAGATGCTGCTGAGAAGCTCAAGGCAAGTGGGGGATTCTTCCTTATTCCAGATGAGATGTCCACCTTTGCCCTTGGACACACAGTTCTCCCCAATATGGAGCCAAGGGAAAATGACAAACAGCCTCAAAGGGGCAGGTCAGGTTTGGTGAGACCTGGGGCTTCTGTAATTTAGGGGGCCCTTTTGGAGAAAAAGAACACAAAATTAGTTGCAAGATCATGAAGGGGCCATGCCAGGGAGGGACCTGGGGCTCCTGTTTCATTAGCTTTGTGGTGAATCTGCCTCTGCCCAGAGCCCTAGCCTTGTCCCATAATGCCTGACAAAATGCAGGAACGGCCTTTCCTCCCGCCATGGCCAAAGCCATTCTCTTGGACAGACTAGTCCTCCAAACCCAGCACCCCAGACTGCCTTAAGCAAAGCAGAACACAAGGTAAGGAACACACAAATCGCTCTTTAGGTTTCACTGTTGAAAGAAAGTAAATAGGTATAAATGTATTCCATAAGTATGTACTTTCTTCAGGCTTCTCCTTGCATCACACTGTTTATTTAAGTGGATTCTTTTGTGGGTTTTAAGTGGGAGGTTGGGGCTGACATTATCCCAGCTGCTGTTTTGACTGTGAGAATGGTGTTGCTCTTAAAGGAGCGTTTTAGGTGAACTTGGCCAATCCCTTCCCTTCTCACCCTCAGCTGCCACCGCCTCAAAGTGAGGGCTGGAGTGGGTTGCCCTCCCAGGGTCTGTCTCACTGAGGGCCCTGTGAACCTCAGACTGACCACCCCAAGTCAGGCAGGGAGATTGGCTCTGATGACCGCAGGAGTAGCTGGCACCCAGACCAGGCCACAGAGTTGGCCCCCTGTTTGCCCAACATCCATTATCTTTCAGGCGACGGCATGCCCCAGTTTACTGGGGACAGTTGTGGTTTACATCTGTGGCCCTGGGTTAATTATTAATCATGTCATGTCTTCAAGAGCAAGACTCTGGGTATAGGCAACTACATCAGCTCAAAAGGATTTGGGAACTGAAAGTTGGCACACCTGAAGGGATGGCAGAGGTGCTTTGGGCTGTTCAGCCAGAAGAACAGAGTCAGGGCACAGTCTCACTGTCTGTAAATCTCTAAGCAGATATGGTTTGGGGGTCCCCGAGGAAAGAGTTAGGATCCGTGTGGAAAGTCTAAGGGGGCAGGTTTCAGCTTCAACTAAGGAATGGTTTTCTTTTTTGAAGCTTTTCCCCAACTTTTAAACTTTATTTTGAAGTAATTACAGATTTATAGGAAGTTGCAAAAGTAGTGCATGACCCTGGATGGATGACAAGATTCCTTGCCCTTCCCCCAGGCCCGTGGGTGGGCTTTTACTGGTGCCTAGTTCATGGATGGAGCGGCTCTCTGTGAATCTGGTTTGGTGCGGGTCAGGTGGCCCCCTTCCCGCTCCCAGGACGCCAGGTGCCCAGGGCGCCCTCCTAGATGACCCGGCCCCAGCATGGTGTGGCTCTCATACACCCCCTCCACCCCCACCCCACCGGGGTCCCTCACTCAGCTCCTGCCCATGGTTCTGACGCCAAGTTCCCTCTTTGTTTTTGGCACTGAGGATTTCCCTTTTGTTGTTGTTGTTTGTTTGATTGTGGGTTGGTTTTGGGGGTTTTGTGGGGTTTTTTTTCAGCTTGATCACGTAATTTTAAAATTTACTCATCTTATCAGCATTTCCGTGTGTTTGAAGTAGGAAGGGGGATTTCCATGTCAGCTCCTTCTCCCTTTTTGACCAAAACTATATGTCATCTTACATATGGGGGGTTTTGTGGTTGTTCAAGACCCTAACCCTTCCCTGTGTCATTAAAAGTTCTTTGTCAGTGTCAGTATTAGAGGCTGTATATTCCATTATAGGGATCGACCATGATTCATGAAGCCGTTTTCCTAATGTTGAACATTTAGATCACATCCAGGCTTTCACTCAAGTAAAACAACGCTGCAGTGATATTTGGCACCTTGATTTATTTTCTTTGGGACACGTTCCTAGAAGTGAGTCGCCTGGCTCAATAGGCACAGACGTTTGTAGGGAGTCTGGTGCGTTCCGCTGAACTGTGGCGGGCGTAGTTGTGGCACAGAGGTCTGGGGCAACCATGCCTCTCCGTCCTTGCTTACTCAGAGGCAGTACTAGGGAAAAGGCCATTTGCCTGAAAATTAATCCATAAAACAGCTTGGTAAACAAATTAAAACCAGTAAAGTTCATAATTGACCAACGTCTACTGTTCAGAAGCCAACAACCAGGCCTACCCATCCACGCCTTTCCAGAGAGCGATCAAGAAGGACTTGATCATGAATCCCCAGCCAATACCCATTAAATGATTTTTCTCTGACATCTTTGTTAATAGGCTGTTCGCTTCCCCATCATGGCTTTTCAGCACGCTCATACATGCCAGGTGTAGGGAAAATCAACACTTGCCTGCTGCCCGAACTTTTTACTCAAACTGGGATGAGTTGACAATATATAGCAGAGTGGTTACAGTTTTCTTTCAAATCTTCCAAATTTTCCACAGTGAGCTTTTGTTACTTTTGTGAACAACAACAAAAGAGTATATAAATACATGATATATATATAGATATATATTAGCTCATTTTGAACGAATGTGGCCCAGACAGTGTACTTCCTTGTTTCATTTCCAGAATTCTCTCTCTCAGTCTTTTTTTTTTTTACCATATTGCATAATCAGCCTCATCTTGCCTGTACTTAAGTTTTCTACGCTGAGATTCATAACGAAGTGTAGTGTCATTAAGCTTATTTTGTATATTCTTCTTTAAAAAGTGGATCTGTAGAAACTGCTTGGAGCCCAGTTGGTTGGGAGAAGATATTTGCTCTCAGTTTCTGTAGAAAGGTCCTCCGTGTGCATATGTTGCCTCCAAAATGTGTGGATATATCAAGCGTTTAGAACACATTTTCTTTCCTTCGTTTAGTCATTCAACAAAGATATATTTCTGTCCAGGCTCAGTGACTCATAGAAACCATGTTGTAAGTGTGGACTAATTCCCAAGCTAGCCCAAAGCCAGTTTAGTCAATATGAGGCTCTAAACCCAGAGCCTCACCACTGCCTAGAACATTGCATGGGAAACACAGACTTTGGGAGCCCATCCCGTAGATCCTGCCAAACCACACATTCCTGCCCCACTAAGGAGAGAACATGGCACACAGGGGAGCCTGCCCACCCCCATGCCTGCCTGGGTACCAAGGATCTTTCTGCTGTGTGGGCTGTACAGACATTTGGGCTGAGGAAAGAAGCCGGCCTGATTTTTTTGTTGTTATGATTTTATATTTTAATTGTACTGGTAATACATGAACACATCTCAGTTTTTAAAAGTTAAATAGTTTATTAGAATACAGTGTACAGCTATGGAAAGTACAGAGTGAGAGTCCCTCTTGACCATCTCCCCAATCCCACACCTCTTCCCAAACATGACCAAACTAACAGACATTTTATTTTTTTTAATTTTTGATTAATTTATTTATTTTGGCTGCGTTGGGTCTTCTTGCTCCGTGCAGGCTTTCTCTAGTTGCGGTGAGCAGGGGCTGCTCTTCGTTGCGGTGCGCGGGCTTCTCATTGCGGTGGCTTCTCTTGTTGCGTAGCACGGGCTCTAGGCGCGTGGGCTTCAGTAGTTGTGGCTCATGGGCTCTAGAGCGCAGGCTCAGTAGTTGTGGCACACAGGCTTAGTTGCTCCGCGGCATGTGGGATCTTCCCGGACCAGGGCTCGAACCCATGTCCCCTGAACTGAGAGGCGGATTCTTATCCACTGCGCCACCAGGGAAGTCCCCAGACATTTTAAATGCACTTGCAAACATGCAGATGCGTATATACATGTACACTTCTCATTTTGTTATCTTTTACATAAATGGGATCATCCTATATATATTATTCTGCAACTTGCCCTTTTTCACACGGTGTCTTGAAGAGCTTTCCACGACAGGACATATAGGTCCACTGCATTCTTTGTGTGTGTGTGTGTGTGTGTGTGTGTGTGTGTGTGTGTGTGGCAAAATACACGTAACATAAAAGTTACCATTTTAACCACTTTTAAGCATATAATTCAGTGGCATTAATTACATTCACAGTGTTGTACAACCATCAGCACTCTTTCCAAAAGTTTTTCATTACCCTAAATATAAACTCTGTAATCATTAAGCAATTACTTCCCATCCCCCTCCCACCAGCTCCTGGTAACCTCTAATCTACTTCCTGTCTCTATGAATTTGCCTACTCTAGATATTTCATATAAGTGGAATCATACAATATTTGTCCTTCTCTGTCTGGCTTATTTAATTTAGCATCATGTCTTCAAGTTTCATCCGTATTATAGCATGTGTCAGAACACTGCATTTGTTTTAATCACTGAATATTATTATTTCATTGTATGAATGCAGCATAATTTGTACAATGAACATACATATATACTTCCCATGTTGAAAATTTTGTCCAACTTTTCTCTATCTCCAACAATGCTATAGTGAGCTTCTTGGTACACAAATCTTTGTGCACATGTGAAAACATTTTCTAGGATCAATTCCTGCAAGAGGAGCTGCTGCATCAAAGGATTTAAGCGTTTAAAATTTTGATATTATCATATCACCCTCTAAAAATGCAATACTGATGGACACTACCACCTGCAGTGTATGTAAGTGCCTATTCCACACACCCTTATGGACTCTTGGTATTATCCATCAGTTAGCATTCTTCCAGTCTGATGGCCTATATATATATATATATATTTTTTTTTTTTCTGATTATGCTGCTCACTTCCTTGATTGTTTGGGACGCAGAGACACCTGTTCATACGTCTCTTGGCATTTGTATATCTCTGGTCCATTTTTAAATTGAATGATTTCTTTTTTCACTATATGTTATGGATAGTAAGCCTGTGTAGTTGGTTACTTGTCATGTGGCTTTGTTTACAGTGCCTTACCTCTTGGGAAGAGTTTCTTTTTTTATGTAGTCCAACCTGTCATGACTCCCGTTTTGCTATATGAGTTTTGGGTTCCTCTTACAGAGGTCTTCCCTTCTCAAATTTTTAAAATTAAAATTGTTTTGTATTTTATTCTAGTAGGTTTATTATTCTTTTAATGTATAGTGCTTTGATCTATTTAGAATTGTTTGTTTGTTTAGCTTTTATCGTGGAAAACCTCAAGCATACATATGTGTTTTGGAGCAAATCGCAGACATTCAATTTCATCTGTAAAACTGTGAGCATATTACCTCTATAAGTACTCATTTTTAAAAATATATAACCATGGTATCATCATCACACCTATGAAAATTAACAGTGGTTCCTTAATATTATCAAATATCCAACCAGTAGTCACATTCCCAATTGTCTTATAAGTGTCACATTTTATTTGTTTATTTGAATTAGGAGTGAAAGTTTTCAAAATGCTATTGGTTGATGTATTTTTTAAGTTGATGGTTAACATGCTCCTCTGTCCTCTATGTGTCTTCTAAATTGTATCTTTAAGTTAGATCTAGAGGCTTAATCAGATTCAGATTCACATTTTTCACAAGAGTACTTCATAGGTGGGGTTCTGTCTGAATTTGTTTTTGTATACAGAATAAGATAAGAATCTAACTTAGTTTTTTTTAAATACATGATTAATTGCATGCTGTACCAATACCATTTGTTGAATTATATATATAATTATATTAATTATATATATGTATATACATACTTTTCTAAGCTATTCTTTGCTCTTGATCTTTTTGTCTATGCCTAAGCCACATAGTTTTAAACCCTGTACCTTTACAGTTTGTTTTGATATTTAATAAGGCAGCTCATCCTTCATTGATTCTTTTTTTTCGGCCATGCCACACAGCTTGCAAGATCCTAGTTCTCCGACCAGGAATCGAACCAGTGCCCTCAGAAGTGAAAGCCTGGCGTCCTAACCACTGGACCGCCAGGGAATTCCCCTTCACTGATCCTTTAAAAGAAATTTTTGGCTTTTCCTGTGCTTATTCTCCCCCATGGTAATTTAACATTTGGTTAATCTGTATGTTAAGACTTTGATTGGGATTACATCCAATTTATAGACTAATTTGGAGACAAATGGCATCTTTATAGTATTCAATCCTCCTAGCCAGGGATATGGTTTTTCTTCCATGCATTCAGATTATTTTATGTCTTTCAGTACAATTTTATGCTTTTCTTTATCTAGGCCCTTACAGTTTTTGTTAGGTCTAGTTTTAAATATTTTGCTATTTTTTTCCTACTGTTTTAAGAATGATCTTTATTCCTCCATTCATTTTCCAATTGGTTATAGCTGGTACTTAGGAAAGCTTTTTATAAGTGCTGAACTCACTTTTTAGAAGTTATAATAATTTTTTTCATGTTGATGCTTTTGGATTTCCTGGTTGGCAATCATATCATCTGCATCTGGTTTTGTATTGTTCGGGGTTTTCTTTAGGCTCATGCAGAGTCAAATAAAACCTGGCTGACAAGGAAATTTACTGAACTCAGATTACTACTTGATGAAAAGGAAACTCTGACCAAGAAATTCATTGAGAAAATCACGCAGCTTGCCCTGCAGGCATACAGGGAGCAAATCGAGTCTTATGGGGAGTAAATCGATGTCATGAACAATCTCTCCAACAGGGTCTGGAATACCAGCCAGGAACCCAGTCCTGTACAGCTGCTGCAGGTAATGCTGGGTTTCTGCCCTCACAGTGGCCACCGGCCGCCACATTTCATCTTGGTTAATGTGGCACTGAACACAGTATTCACACACTGAGTAAATACACAGAGAACTGCCTTGTCAGCAGGTAGACTGATTACATTGTTAGGAAGATAATATACATCTTGGACTAATTAAATGACATGAACAGCCACCATTTTTGAGGGCCTCTGTGTTCCAAGCACCTCAGGTATCTTAGCTCTAATATTTACTAGAACTCTGCAAATTGGATATTCTCACCCCATTTTACTAATGAGAAATGGAGGCTCAAGGAGATGAAGGGACTCATCCAAGGTTATACAGCTGGTAGGTGGCAGATCTGGGATCAGGTCTGTCTGACTCTAAAGCCACAAGGCATCACTGCCCAGTCCTCTGACAGTACAGTCTTAATGGAACCATCACTCCTGGAAAGGCAGGCACCTTTGCAAAAGCTACTAAGCAGACTTCAAGAGTGGAGTCACAGTTTGCTCAAAGGGGAGAGAAGGACGGGACTCCTTGGCCAGTGGGCTCTGTTGAAGGCTATTATCCTGAAGGAGAATCTAAAAACTAGCCCCTTTAATATTCACTACTACACTTAGTGAAAGCATGTTGTTGAGGGTCACGTTCCCGTCTTCAGGGAACCATGGGAGAAACTCCTCTCTGTGTCAGTACTCCTGTGCAGTCACCTGTGCACTTGGATTGCTTTTCTACTCATCTAACTCTTCCTCTTTCTTTCTTTGCCATAGCTTCTGGGAAGCTCAGAGCCAAATATGTTTCAAATAGCTGGGATGAGACTTTGTGGCATACAGTTTATGCCTCATCTCACTCTGGCTTCCAGCTTCCAGTCTTATCCTGGTTTTCTCTTGGCTTCATTTTTCTCACTGTAAAGGAAAATCTTGCAGCATTAGATAACTTTTGTAAGATGCTTTAAAGGTTTGTGGGATGAAGCAAGGTACAACTAAGTAAAGATGGCACTGAGTTGAACCACAGATTAGCCTGGGCTCTGGCTGCAAAATAAGACAGACAAATAAATAAGTCAGTACAAGACTAGTCAAGCCAGTCCCTGGAGGCTATTTACCCTCCTGTGCCTTTATGTGGCCTTGGTCAATTCAGCCTGTGTCTCATTGTTAAATAACAACCACAACAAAAAAACCCTAACAAAATATTCTGGGTGAGGTGCTCTCCTAGGCACTTTAAACGTTGTACTTTAAGAGAGGCAAGATGCACAGAGGGGCACGTTTTTTTTCTTTTAAAATAATGGTACATTTTAGGAATATCTGATTCAAAGGGAGGCTTCCATGGAGAAGAATGCTATTCTTCCATCATAGATACAGTTTCAGGGCTTTCTCATCTCTCTCTCTCTTTTTTTTTTTTTTTAATTCTCTGGTGCCCAAGCTACTGATTTTCATCATTCATCGTTCCTTCCATTTGTTCACTCATATTTTCATCAAATATACACTGAGCAACCTGATTGCAACAGGCCCCTGCTTCACATTAGGAGCTCATGGGTGGGAAGACATGCTCAGAAAGTTACTCACAACACAGCACAGCTAAGTGAGCTAGCAAAAGTGTCCAAGAGAAGTCCAACTCTGTATGGGGAATCAGGGAAGGCTTCCAGGAGGAAGTGACAGTGGAGCTGGTATGGGAGAATAAGGAGGAGCTCACTGGGTATATACAGAGGAAAAAAGCAGAGAGGACATCCCAGGCAGAGAGGAAGTATGTGCGTGTGAGAGCTTGGCAGGCTGGAGAACTGCCAGGGTTCAGCCTGACTGGAGGCGGGGCAAGGGTACAAGGGAGGGGGGCGTGTTGGGAGATGCAGGGATGCCAGGGTTACTTGATGAAGGGTCTTATATGCCTGGTTATGAAGTTTAGACTTTGTCCTGTAAAGAGAACAGGGGCCAGGGGAGTGTTTTGCAGCGAGGAATGACATGGTCAGATTAGTGCTTTAGAAAGGTCACTTTAGTGACAGGCTGGAAGATGGACTGGACAGGCAGGAATGGAGCCTGGAAGGAAAGTTGAGAGGAGACCACAGTATCCAGGAGAGAGATGATGGTGGGCTGGACCAGTGAAGGGTCTGTGGGGATGGGGAGAAGCAGGCGAGTTTGATAGATGTGACAGGATTGGTGACTGGGGGAATCCAAGATGACAGCTGGTTTCTGGCTTGAGACATGGGTGGTTATGTGGCTGTTCCCTGAGTCTGCAAAGGCAAGAAGTAGATGTGCTCAGTTTCATTCATTCCTTTATTGCATTGTGAACATTTATCGAGAACCTCCTATGTGTCAGGCCCTGTGCTAGATGCTGGAGTTTGGGGTTACCAGGTGGTCGCATTTGTCCCTCATCCCCTTCCCCAGTCCCACCCCACCCATCTGCCCTCTGGGCCACCCCGGAGCCGCTCCCTGCCCTCCCTGCTAGTGATCTGACTCCCTGGCCAGCCCTCTGAGTGTGACCTTAGCCCTCTTTGTCCACAAATTACCTTCTTCCCACCCAAATGAGGATGGGCTCTAGACCTGCAGCTTCCTAGGTAGACAGGGCTTGGAGACCGTCCCTCAGCCCTTCCAAGGCCCAGCATCCTTCCTGCCAAGCGCTGGGCCACCTTCCCTCCCTCCTGAGGCATCCACCCACCCCTCCCATCTTGGGCAGCACCGCCCACCAGCCAGGGCCTGCTCTCCTAAGGAAATCTGTTGTCTTCTAAATCCCTGCCCAGGACAAGCCTCCAGAAAGTGCAGACAGGGATCTTAGGTGCAAACAAGAGAATCCACTGTAACTGTTTTAAGCAAGAAAGGAGTTTATGAAAGAGTATTAGGCAGCACATCTGATCTCCAGGAAGGCCAGAAAGTCGTGATGAAGACCAGGCCGCAGGAGTGAAGTCAGGGCCATGGCACAGGCTTGCTCCAGTGTAGACCCACCCTTCTCCGCTGGGCAGATGTCACAGCTCACACCCCTGACCCAGAGCACATCCCCTGCAACCTCCACCACTGCTGTCCCTGACAGCTACACGCCACTGTCACCAGTCCACCCTCACTTCCACATCCAAGTCTTGGAGTGGAGACTCCTCGTCACATGCCTACACCGGGGGCTGGGACAGTTTTCTTGCTTATACTTAGCAAAGCCACACTTAACACAGGAAGGGTATTTAAAAGGTGCTGTCCAGGCAGAAAACAGGACAGGCCCCCACTGTGGTGGGCACACCCCCTTGGTCAGCATTCCAGCTGAGCTTCCAGAGCCTTTGGCTTCCCCTTTGGGATATGGTTTCCTGTTCCCCCCATTTGGACATGCCCCAGGAGCGCCTTCCCCGGGAAAACTGGCCCCTCGCTCTTTTCGTCCCCTGTACCTCCGGCCGACCTCTGTCACAGTGTCTGTAAAGCTTCGGGGTCCCTTTCGAGGTGGTGAGCAACTTCAGGGCAGGGGCAGTCAGCTTGCCTTCTTCCTCGAGGCGGGGGTCGGGGGGGACTGCCAAGGCTGTGGTCCTTGGGGCTCTGCTTCCAGGGGCAGGGCCTGGGGTGGCAGCAGGTGCCACGGCCAGGTGGGGCCAGTGCTTGCTGGCTGGGTTTGTTCCTGGGCACAGTGGTGGAGGCTGGGACGCGGCTCCAAGCCACCCAGAGCCCCACGTGCCCTCACGCATACACGGCCGCTGAGCAGCAGATGCCGCAGCAGATGAGCCTGGGGGAGTCATGCCACCCCGTGCCCCACTCCTTTGAGCCCGTCAAGAGCTTCTTTAAGGGCCTTGTGGAAGCCACGCAGAGCCCGCTGCAGATGCCACTGGACGTCTGCCTTAAGGCGAGTAAGTCACCGTGTGACCAACCTTGGGTCCTTTACTCCCCTAGAGCCCTGTGATTAGAGACAACTGTGAAGATCGCCACCTAAATCATGTGTCTCCTGCACAGAGGCCCTAGGCTGGGTGGTCAAGGTCTCCTGGGCCTGGGCCCAACCCTCCCTTCCAACCTCATCTCCTACCCATTCGGAGACCAGGTCCTGCTTCTCGCAGCTGCCCTGCTCTGCTCCTGCCCCTCAGTTGCTCCCGAGGTTCTGCCACACCTCAGCTTTGCCTGCGCTGGGCTCCCAGCTGGAAGGGCCAACTCCCCCTCCTCTTCCTCTGCCTGGTCAGGACCCATAGCTGTGCTCACCTGGGAAGCCTTTCCAAGAAACCCCGGGCTCGCTCGCTCTCCCGGCCGTCTCCCCCCTCTGCCCTGGGCCTGCTCCATCTTCTGCCTGGGGGTGTTTGTCAGCTGGATACATGGACCCCTCCCTTCCTCTCTTAAATGCCTGGAAGGCAAGAACCACTTTGGGTCCAGCTCTGAGGTCACTGCAGGGCCTGACACAAAGCAGGTGCTCAGAAATATCCATTCATTCATTTCTGCTGTTAGGATTCATTCAGACCATTTACTGAGCCCCTGTTATGTGCTGGGCACAGTGGGGTACAAAACAAAGCTCCTGCCTTTGTGGTGCTCAGTCTTTTAAGGGGAAGATGGACAACAAATGAATATATGTCAGCGATAAGAAGTGCTTTGCTGGACTTCCCTCGTGGCACAGTGGTTAAGAATCCGCCTGCCAATGCAGGGGACATGGGTTCGAGCCCTGGTCCGGAAAGATCCAACATGCCGTGGAGCAACTAAGCCCATGTGCCACAACTACTGAGCCTGCGCTCTAGAGCCCACGAGCCACAACTACTGAAGCCCGCGCGCCTACAGCCCGCGCTCCACAACAAGAGAAGCCACAGCACTGAGAAGCCCGTACATCGCAACGACACTCGCCGCAGCTAGAGAAAAGCCCACGCGCAGCAACGAAGACCCAACGCAGCCAAATAAATAAATTTATTAAAAAAAAAAAAAGAAGTGCTTTGAAAAAAAATGAGCTGAGTAAGGAGAATGGAGGGTGACCAGGAGGAAGAGCTTTTTTTTTTTTTTTTTTTTTTTTTTTTGCGGTACACAGGCCTCTCACTGTTGTGGCCTCTCCCATTGCGGAACACAGGCTCCGGACACGCAAGCTCGGCGGCCATGGCTCACTGGCCCAGCCGCTCCACGGCATGTGGGATCTTCCCAGACTGGGGCACGAACCTGTGTTCCCTGTATCGGCAAGCGGACTCTCAACCACTGCGCCACCAGGGAAGCCCAGGGCTATTTTCTATGGGAAGTGGGAGAGGCCTCTTTGAGAAGGGGATGTGTGAGCTGACCTGAAGGATGGGCTGGAGATCATTGTGGTCACATGCATGGACTCTGGAGCCAGACTGCCCGGGTTCCTATCCCAGGCCCACCACTTCCTAACCCTGCCATCTTGAGCAGGGCACCTAACTTTTCTATGCCTCTGTTTCTATATCCATAAAATGGAGATGATAATATATTCCTGTCTCATAGAGTTGTTGTAAGGATTAAATGAGTTCTTACATGTAAAGCGCTCAGAATGGCGCTCAGGCATAATAAGCACCATGTGAGTGTTAGCTATTATTGTTGCTGCTGCTGATATATCTGGGGGAAGTGTCTTCTAGGCAGAGGGAAAAGCAAGTGCAAAGGTCCCGAGGCACAAGGGAAGAGTAAGTTTGGCATGTTGAAGGAACAGCAAAGGGTAGGTGGGGGGAGTCAACAGGAGTAGATGTGGGCGCAGGAAGGGAAGAAGAGAGAAAGAGATACCAAGGAGACTCCACAGATTTTGACCGGAACAACTAGAAGGAAGTTGTCATATTCTGAGATGGAAAAGAGCATTTAGACTTGGAGGGAATGGCCCTTTTGGCTCTCTGAGCAGCACCATGGTGGTTTGCAAGAGCAAATGCCTGACGAAAGGCAGTTAAAAGGGAGCCAAGAAGAAAATGGTTGATCTGTTTTCTAAGGAAGGTTGGTACGATGTGAAAGCACCAGCTACATTCCATATAAGAAATATTGGAAAAACCCTAGTCATGAGAACTCTAGGAACCAAAATTGCTTTTGATGGCCTCAAGGGTTAACTTTTGGAAGTGAGCCTTGCTGACCTGCAGAATGATGAAGCTGCATTTAAGAGAATTAAAGCTAATTCCTGAAGATGTTCAGGGCAAGAACTGCCTAACTTTCATGGCATGGATCTTATCCATGACAAAATGTGCTCCATGGTCAAAAAATGGCAGACCATGATTGAAGCTCATGTTGATGTCAAGATTACCAATGGTTATTTACTTCATGTGTTCTGTGTTGGTTTTGCTAAAAAATGCAACCATCAGCATTACCCTGTGTGGTAGACATCTTCATTATCCCCCATTTTACGGATGAGGAAGCTGAGGGTCAGAGAGGTTAACTGACTTGCCCTAGGTCACACAGCTGGTAGGGGTAGAGGCAGAATTCAAACAGACTCTGGTCCCAAGGTTTGTGTTCTGATCCCCTGGAGTCTGCTTCCTCTCAGCCCATCACCCCTCATCCACCACAAGATAAGGCCATCATTCTTACTATCACAGGTAATACTGAGAGGTACTGACTCCCAGGAAGGCCACAGGGAGGTGGGGGTCTTGCAGCACCACTGCCCTTCCAGTGTGCCGCCTCACCTCCCTACCTGTGAGTTCCACAGACATTGCAGGCTCAACAGGCTGAAATGGAATCCGGCATCTTCCATGCCTCAACCCCCAATCCTCTGCTTCTTGACTCCAATCTACTCTTCATTCTCCACTCCCATTACAGTTAAGCCTTGGTACTTGTACCACTGCAGTATATCCTGAACCCAGCCCCTTTTCCATCCCTGCTGCCCCAGGTCAGGCCTGAGCCTACCAACAGGGCCTCTGCCTCCACACTCACCCTGCCCCATCCACTCCCCACCAGAGAGAGCTCTGGAGATTCTTCTGCTCATGTCTGCGCTCCTTCAAACACCTTCCATGGCTCCTCACTTTTTACAAGACGCTCCTAGCACCTGTCCTTAATGTCTTTGCTCTGCTGTATCCTGGGGAAAGGCTCCCATCCTTTTTCTGGGTGTCCAAATCTTCCCCATCCTTTAAGGGCCAGCTGAGATGCTTCCTCCTCCATGAAGCCTTCACTGACCCCTCCAGGCCTGGAGCCCTTTCACGTCTCCTCTTCGATCCAGAGCACTCTCTGCCTTGAGCGGTATGGCTCAAGCAAGCCCATTTCTCACCTCATTTACCTGACTGAGCTGTTGGAGACAGGGACCATGACTCCCTCTTACCTGGATGAGACCTGAACGCGACCTTCCTAAGGGTTCAGCTTTGATTTCTTGTTTTCAATCTTTATCCTAGAATTTGCATGTCTGCCATGAAATTGCCCCCTTCCTTGACTGCTGAATACATGGTTGACTCTCAGGATGGTCCTGGAGCCTGCTGTCTCCTCCCCATGTCCAGGCCTCACTCACACTGGTCTGTCATTGCTCAGTTTGCTTCGGATCCTGGAAAGTGCGTTTCTGTATAGATCTGAGCCTTGTCCTGAAGTTTTCTTGTTACTGTGAATTTGCATTTCCTACTTAAATTTGCATGCAATTCTTGGGGAGAGATTATGCGAATCCCCAGTTCTGTAATATTTTTAGTATGTTTTGTAATTTGTGCTGCTTGCATGAACACCAGGCACTCATTTCTCACAATTCATTACAGACGTGAACTGCCAGCTCTCGGGCTCCTCCGGCGCCCAGCCGGGTTCCCTGCTGAAAACAAGCCCCTCACCAGAGCGATCACTCTTCTTAAAATGTAAGACCCCAGGAGCGGGGAGAGGGTGAAGAGGGCGTGGGGTGTACTTGTGGGAGGGAGGGTCACTGAAGTAGAGGCCCCCCCGTTTCCCCTAAGAAACCCAACTTCAGTTTTCTTAACCCTTATTATCAGTTTTTTAAAAACCACAGAAATAATACACGTTCACTGTAGAAAAATTAGAAAACAAAGAAAAGTTTTTTAAAAGAAAATCACTCATAAATCACTGAAGAGCTTCGGAAATGTTTCTGCTCACATACCCAAGCAGACACGTAGTAGTAGATAACTACTATTAGTTTGCCCTTTTAGCTTTCTTTGGCATATCTATATACATACTGTGATAAATATTTAATATATATATTTTTTACAAACATGGTGTCATACTCTACATCCTGTTTTGTAATCTGCGTTTTCATCTACTGATATATTATGAACATCTTTGTTCCCTTAAAAAATTATACAGGTAATGTGTGCTTCTTGTAGAGAATTCGAAATTACATATACTAAAAGAAAACAATTGGCTGCCCCAGAGTTAAATGATGTTAATTTTTGTCATATATTCTTTCAGACATTTTAAAAATATATATGTCTACAGATTTTTAAAAATGGGATATTATAGATATTCTTTTGTAATTTTATTTATTTATTTATTTGTGGCTCCACCACGAGGCTTGCAGGATCTTAATTCCCCAATCAGGGGTCGAACTCTGGCCCCCAGGAGTGGAAGTACGGAGTCCTAACCACTGGACCGCCAGGGAATTGCCTTCTTTTGTAATTTTAAAAATTTAGGGCTTCCCTGGTGGCGCAGTGGTTGAGAGTCCGCCTGCCGATGCAGGGGACACGGGTTCGTGTCCCGGTCCGGGAGGATCCCACATGCCGCGGAGCGGCTGGGCCCGTGAGCCGTGGCCGCTGAGCCCGTGCGTCCGGAGCCTGTGCTCTGCAACAGGAGAGGCCACAGCAGTAAGAGGCCCGCGTACCGCAAAATAAATAAATAAATATATAAATAAATTTAATAGTATAGATTGAACAATTTTCTATTTTAATAAACACAGATATTATAGTTATTTTTAAAGGATACATGGTATTCCATTGAATATGCCATGTTTAAATCAATCTCATATCATACTATTGGACATTTAGGCTGCTTTACATTTTCATTTCTATAAACAATGCTGCAGTAAACATCCATTCTTGTACCTCTTTGTTGAATTAATTAGTGACTGAATACACCTTAGCTCATTTTTGTATTTTTTTAGGAGTAATTTCTCAAAATGGAATTACTAGGCATGCATTTTTTTAAACTAAACTTTAACAAATATAAAATACATAAAGTGCACAAGTCAAAGGGCTGTAGCTCAATGATTTTTTAAAAGTGAACACATTCAATAACTTCCTTCAGACCATGAAATGGAAACTTCTAGCTCCCCAGAATCCTTCCTCATGCCAGTTCACTATCCCGAAGGGTAACTACTCTCCTGACTTCTCACAGTAAAGATTACTTTTGCCTGTCTTTGACCTTTATATAATGAGATCACTCAGACTACTCTTTTGTGTCTTGCTTCGACAGAACAACATGACATTTGTGAGATTTACCCATATGATTGTGTGTAGCAGTAGTTTGTTGATTTTCACTGTGGTGTAGTATTCCATTGTATGAATGTAGCACACTTAATATATTGATGGACATTTTGGATTGTTTAGCTTTTGCCTATAGTGAATAATGTTGCTTTGAATATCCCTGTACATGTCTTTTGATGCACCTATGTATGCATTTCTGTTGGGTATTTACCCAGGAGTGGGAGAAAAGGATGCCCAGTATAAACACTTCTATGCAACATTGTTCTAGATGTCCTAGAGAGTGCCTTGAGGCAAAAAAAAAAAAAAAAAAGTAACCTATAAGGATGGGAAAAGGGAAAAAAAGATCATTATTCAAAGGTGACATTATTATTTACAGAAAATCCAAAATAATCTATAAATAAATTAGTTACCAAATGAATTTAGAACAGCTGCTGGATGTAATGTCAGCATACAAAAATCAATTGTATTTCTATGTATTGGCAATAAACAATTAGAAAATGAAATTTTAAAAACATTATTTTCAGTAACACTTTTAAAAAGCTAGGAATAAATCTAACAAAAGACATACAAAACCTCTCTACAGAAAACTCCAAAATATTACCGAGAAAACTATCCGGCAGTATCTACTAAAGCTAAACATCCACATGCCCTAAGATCTAGACTTTTCTCTAACTTCATGTCTACAGATGTGTATAATGCAGCAAGAACTGTTATTGGGAGTTTAAATCACCACCACCTTTCTGGAGGACAGTTTGGCAATATTTACCAAAGGCCTTAAAATCACAATCATCCCCGTTGACCGAGCAATTCTTCTTCTTCTAGGAATATATTCTAAATAACTAATCAGATACATAAAGATGTATTCATATTAGTGTTTTCAAAACCTTTTTAAAAAGCGTATTTTTTAAGGCAGGGGGAGGGAATACGTTAAATTATAATTCATCTATACATCAAAATCTTAAGGTTGCCATTAAAATGCTTTTTTTTTTTTTTTTTTTTGCAGTACACGGGCCTCTCATTGTTGTGGCCTCTCCCTTTGCGGAGCACAGGCTCCTCGGCCATGGCTCACGCGCCCAGCCGCTCCGCGGCATGTGGGATCCTCCCGGACCGGGGCACGAACCCGTGTCCCCTGCATCGGCAGGCAGACTCTCAACCACTGCGCCACCAGGGAAGCCCCTTTGCTCATTTTTTAGTTGGGTTATTCTTTTTTCTGTTTTTGTTTTTTTTTGATACTGAGTGGTACCAGTTCCTTATATACTCTGGACATTAATCTCTTAACAGTTATATGGTTTGCAAATACACTCAGCTCCCTGTATCCATGGATTCTGCATGCACAGATCCAACAGCCCATCAAAATTTGATCAGAGGTTGGTTGAATCCAC
Source organism: Leucopleurus acutus (assembly GCF_964270905.1). NCBI lineage: Eukaryota > Metazoa > Chordata > Mammalia > Artiodactyla > Delphinidae > Leucopleurus > Leucopleurus acutus. The sequence continues at coordinate 33,731,093 of NC_139150.1, forward strand.
AGATGAAATTGATGTGGTAAAATGTTCATAAATACTTCAATAAATTTCAAAAGCAGATTACCCAAGAGCCTGTATAGTATGACACCAACGTTAAGAAAAAAACTATAAAGGGGCAAGTAAAGAAAAAAATTGGAAGCATATACACCCAAGTGTTAACAGTGATAGGATTATTATTATTTTTTTATTTTTATATAATTTAAATTTATTTATTTTTTTATTTTTGATGGTGTTGGGTCTTCGTTTCTGTGCAAGGGCTTTCTCTAGTTGCAGCGAGCAGAGGCCACTCTTCATTGCGGTGCGCGGGCCTCTCACTATTGCGGTGCGCGGGCCTCTCACTATCGCGGCCTCTCTTGTTGCGGAGCACAGGCTCCAGACGCAAAGGCTCAGTAGTTGTGGCTCACGGGCCTAGCTGCTCCGCGGCATGTGGGATCTTCCCAGACCAGCGCTCGAACCCGTGTCCCCTGCATTGGCAGGCAGACTCTCAACCACTGCGCCACCAGGGAAGCCCCGATAGGATTATTTTTTATTAACTTTTTAGAAATTGGCAACAAATTCCATGGTACAAAATTCAAGCCGTACAACGGGTGTGCACTAAAATGTTTTCTCCTGCCCGTGCTCCCCAGCCACCGCCCCACTCGTGATTTCCGTGTTTCCCTGTATTCTACCCTGAACACTTGCGGGACAGTGGGTACCAGCAGGGTCGGTTTCCAGGGGGCGGGGCGGGGCAGGGGCACTGGCCCCGCCCTTCGGGCCTGGCCCGGTGTCCCCGCCCTCCGCAGACGCGCGTACGCTCACGCTGGAGCCAGACACGCTGCATGCGCGCGTGCGCCTCTCGGCAGACCGCCTGAAGTTGCGTTGTGGCCACCACGGCAACCTGGGGCTCAATTCTGCGCTGCGTTTCGACGCGCTGTGGCAGGTGCTGGGCCGCGACTGCTTCGACGCCGGCCGCCACTACTGGGAAGTGGACGTGCAGGAGGCGGGCGTCGGCTGGTGGGTGGGCGCGGCCTACGGCTCCCTGCGGCGCCTCTGCCGCCGCCCGCTTGGGCTGCAACCGCCAGTCCTGGTGCCTCGAACTATATGACCTCGAGTACTGGGCCTTCCACGACGGCCAGCGCAGCCGTCTGCGGCCCCGCGACGACCCCGACCGGCTCGGCGTCTTCACCTTTTACGACGTGACGGCATGACCCACCTGCACACCTTCTGTGCCGCCTTCCAGGAGCTGCTCTACCCGGCCCTGCGGCTCTGGGAAGGGGCCATCAGCATCTCCCGACTGCCCTAGGGGCCGACACCTGAGTGGCCGCCCTAGGCTCTCCGCGGCTCTGGTCTCACCCGATCCAGACATGGCTGGTCTACTGCCGCCTCTGTAAGCATTCCCATCCTCTCCCCTACCAGTCATGCCCTGTGCTTTGAACAGTTCCTCTCCTAGGTAGGCTAGTTTCAAACGGGCCCTAAACACAGGTCCTCCGCTGCTGCTCTATCATCCGAACTCCCCACCGCCACCAGGGCCCTTCTACTACACTGCTGTTAGTCCAGGTTCCTGAAAGGACACACCCATGGGTGAGCCCTAAGCATCCTCACCATGTCAGAATACATGATCCTCAGCCTCAGAACATTCTCCCTCATACAGCACTCAGAACCGCCTGGCACATAGTAGGCGCACAGTAAATATGTGAATAAGAGTCGCTAAGACTCTTCTGTCCCTTAATGTCCCTTGGATCTGCTTCCTCCTCTCCACTCTCCTTCAGCTTGTCCATGTCACTTCCTTAAGAGCAGCTGCAAGAGCTTCTTAACACCTGGCCTGAACCCTTTCCCATGCTCATCCTCCACCCTACAGCTAGAGTGATCTTCGTGAAACCACTTAACCTCTTAGAACTATCAGAAGGTTCCCAAGGAGACTATGGGGGGGGAGGGGAGCACTTTACCTTAGCAGTCAAGGCTTTTCTAGTCTGCCCCAAACTACACATCCTCATCTAGCTCCTACTGCTCTTTTCAGAGACTCTCCAATCAGAACTGTGTCGCATAGTTCCACCTCTATACCCTTGCCCTTTCCCATATAAACACATTTATACAGGAAAGCCCCGTCTTCTTTTTGCCTGTTTTCCCCAGGCTTCACTGCCCCCAGGAAGTCTCCCCAAGCTACAAGAATCTCTCTGTATCAGATCCACAGTCTGGGACTTGTCTTTCCAATTAGATGGAAGATTCCTAAGGGCAGCCATGTCCTACACCTTACCCACCCTGAAAAGTTCAGAAAGTCCCTTCCCTCCAAGGCAGCGAGTGAATGACTACTAGCTGGCTGCTATTGAATCAGAACAGCTGAGCTGGGAGGGTCTCACAGATCACTCAGCCTGACCCCATTGTACATTTGGGGAGAATAAGGTCCTGAAAGAAAGTTGCCTAAAGTCACCCACGGTGATTAAGGGCTCGGCCACCTCCCAGCCCTCAGGCATGTGTCTCACTTGCCCCCTGGCCCAGCCCTTCAGGCCCAGCTTTAAACCTGGAAGATTTTACTGCTTATTCATTTCTTAGGGAATGTTGGGAAGAAATCAGCAGGTGGCTGTTGCTAAGCAACCACAGGCAGTTTTCCTAACTGTCTTGGAATCAAAAGGAGAGGAACTAACTATGAGTGGGGTTTGGGCAGCTCAGGCATCCCTATGCTCCTCAGATCCAAAAAGTTGCCAAGGAAACCCAGAGAGCCCCTGCTTTCCAGAAGGTAATGATGGAAATAGAGAAGGCCAAATCAGCAGGGCTTCCCAGGGAGATCATCCCCTCTAGTAGGGAGGGAAAGGCCTCTTTCCAGGGTCTGTGCCTCAGTTCTGAAGGTTCAGCATCCTGTCGGTCAAATTCCTTATATGGTTTTGAAGTGGTACTATGTAAAAGTATCTTCTTAGGTGCTTGGCAGGAGGGCAGTGGTAGGGTGAGGAAAACGCAAAGCAATCTCCCGCAGGGTTTAAACAGACTCTCAGTGCGTTAATTGGTTTGAACCATATAAAACTGGCAATTTCCAATAGTTTTTTTTAACCTAAAAACGGTACTTTCATATGGGGCAATGTAATGTAAGTAGAATACAAGGCAGAAGGAACCTCAAAAGTGGCTTTAGTCCTAACCAAATCATTTAAAACGCTAGCTTGGATAGATGTCTTCAGCACTATGCTCCAGGAATGCTGAGAAGAGGGAAATTACTTCTACTGGGGATGGCCCAGAGCTGACTTCTGACAGGCAGAGGGCATTCCTGACAGAGGAAGATGCATGCACTTGACCCCATATCTCTGTTCATCCCTGCAAACCAATATTTATTCCCAGACCCACGGCCACAGGGTCCAAGTAAAAATACTTGCTATTTTGTCAGGCACTGTTCTAATGCTTTACAGCTATTAACTCATTTGATCCTTACATCACCCCTAGGAGGTAGAAAGTTATCCCAATTGTACACATGGCAAAATTGAGACACAGAATGAGTAACTTGCCCAAGGTCACACAGCTGATGGTGGAACTGGGGTCTGTACTCATCCACCATGTTCAGGTGAATGCAGCCGGTCTCTAGCCAGTGCCTACTTGCTCTGGCCCCTCTCTTTTTTCCTTTTTTTTTCTTTTTTAACATCTTTATTGGAGTATAATTGCTTTACAATGGTGTGTTAGTTTCTGCTTTATAACAAAGTGAATCAGTTATACGTATACATATGTTCCCAATCTCTTCCCTCTTGCGTCTCCCTCCCACCCTTCCTATCCCACGCCTCTAGGTGGTCACAAGCCACTGAGCTGATCTCCCTGTGCTATGCGGCTGCTTCCCACTAGCTATCTATTTTACGTTTGGTAGTGTATATATGTCCATGCCACTGTCTCACTTTGTCACAGCTTACCCTTCCCCCTCCCCATATCCTCAAGTCCATTCTCTAGTAGGTCTGTGTCTTTATTCCCGTCTTACCCCTAGGTTCTTCATGACCTTTTTTTTTTCTTAGATTCCATATATATGTGTTAGCATACGCTATTTGTTTTTCTCTTTCTGACTTACTTCGCTCTGTATGACAGACTCTAGGTTCATCCACCTCACTACAAATAACTCAATTTCATTTCTTTTTATGGCTGAGTAATATTCCATTGTATATATGTGCCACATCTTCTTTATCCATTCATCTGTTGATGGACACTTAGGTTGCTTCCATGTCCTGGCTATTGTAAATAGAGCTGCAATGAACATTTTGGTACACGACTCTTTTTGAATTATGGTTTTCTCAGTGTATATGCCCACTAGTGGGATTGCTGGGTCATATGGTAATTCTATTTTTAGTTTTTTAAGGAACCTCCATACTGTTCTCCATAGTGGCTGTATCAATTTGCATTCCCACCAACAGTGCAAGAGGGTTCCCTTTTCTCCACACCCTCTCCAGCATTTACTGTTTGTAGATTTTTTGATGAAGGCCATTCTGACTGGTGTGAGATGATATCTCATTGCAGTTTTGATTTGCATTTCTCTAATGATTAGTGATGTTGAGCATCCTTTCATGTGTTTGTTGGCCGTCTGTATATCTTCTTTGGAGATGGCCCCTCTCTTATTAGGCCTGTGATGCTTTGCTTTTGCTCGGTTTCTCTGTGGGACTTAAGTCTACCTTCGGATTACCTTCCATGGGCTCTGAGATGAGGTCTTACACCCAGAGGGAGATTTGAGAGTTTGGGATTCAGGTAGCAGAGTCAGAGCTGGACTATAAAGGATGAAAACTGCAGTTTTGGTCCACAATCAATTGTGACCTCAAGCTAGTCACTGTACTCCTTGGGGCATCATCTGTAAAATGAGGTTAATGACCCTACCTGCAAGTGCTGTGAGGCTCAGATGAGCCCACAGGATATGAACTTGCCTTAAAAACTGTACAGTACTGTACCATGCCAGGACCTATCTGCATCCCCAGTGGAGTTCCTGTTGTGCCTGACACGGTGCTGAGACAGCCGATACTCCTAGCTGCCATCTGGCAGTAGCAGGAGCCTCCGTGAATACTCAGCACAGGACTGAGCTTCCTTGGGGTCCATGTCTGTAACGGTACTGATCACTATTCTCTTTCAGACTTGAATTTATAGAAATTTCCTTATTGATAAGAGCAAATTGCTTGCAGATGTGGTTTTAATAAAATGAATACCGTCCCTTTTTTATTTTTATTTTTTGGTACACGGGCCTCTCACTGTTGTGGCCTCTCCCGTTGCGGAGCACAGGCTCCAGATGCACAGGCTCAGCGGCCATGGCTCACGGGCCCAGCCGCTCCGCGGCATGTGGGATCCCCCCAGACCGGGGCACGAACCCGTGCCCCGTGCATCGGCAGGCGGACTCTCAACCACTGCGCCACCAGGGAAGCCCGTACCGTCCCTTTTAACCGTGTTCTTCATTGGGAGTTTGTGTTGCTTCAAGTACACGGCACCCAGGCCTGGACGGGGCCTTGCTCATTTCCCACCCCCTCCACAACTTTCTTGCTCTAGTCAGCTGGTCCTTGATGAAATATCTCTAGTAATGGGGGGAGTTCACTATTTCTGAAGGTAATTCACGTTAGAACTTCTTGCTTATGTGGCAACAAATTCTGCCTCCCAGCAGTTCCTATCCAAGATAATATTACGGAACTTTGGGCAACTTTTGATCAACATTGAAGCCATTTGTGGTCACTTACTAATTTTTAGAGATTTCAGGGACCCTTTCTTGTCTACTGAATGATATCTTCTGTTTCTGCAGTTCCTTTTTGCCAGGGAGAAGGGGGACAGTGATGATAGCCTGGTGGAGGAGACGCAGCCTAGCAGAGGGCACACAGAGGTGGCCCAGCGCAGCCAGGGCATGGTGAGCAGGAGTCCATACCACGAGGAGGGGACAGGCTGCCCAAGAAGCCAAGCTGCATACGAGGTGGGACGGTAAGCATAAGAGCGGTGGGGCCCAAGGTTGAGTCCGCCATGTCCTGCTCTGAAGCCTTCCATGGCTTCCCATTGCCTATTGAACACAGTCCAAAGTCAGCAGGCTTTTAAGCCCTTGTTTCCTTCCTGACAACCTTCCAAATCCCTTCCTTCCTCTCCATGTGGCCATTCCCTGCCCAACTTTCACCTGGACATACATGGTACTTCCCATGCCCCAGATTCCACAATTCCTCCCTCAGTCACTTCTCAACATGCACAGTTGAACTAAAGTGCCACCTCCTCCAGGAGAGCTTCCCTGGCCAACGCCTCCTCTCCCATCCCCACTCCCATAGCTCTCATGACTCTTAGAAAACATTTCCGCAATTCACACATGCAGGGCACTATTTGTGGACGTAACTGCACCCAATAGGCTGTGAATTCTCCAACAGGGACCGTCTGCTGCCTCACTGTGGGCCCAGCACTGGATCTCCTTCCTGGCAGGTGCTCAGGGACGTACGAATAGGCCAGAGCTGTGCCCAGAGATCCATCCTCCTGCCCTCAGGGCCTGGCACAGCATGAGGTGGCCAGCTGCTCCTGGCTGCAGGCAGCCCCATACTTTACCTACATACGGCATTCACAGGCTATGATTTTCTCTATGTGCCCTGATGGGAAGCGGGTTCTAGACGATGGCCCTTCTTCACAGTTCTCTCCAACACATTACCCAGGCCTCTACCCAAAGGGCAGAGTTAGGCCCTGTGCCCTCACTGGCTTCTGCCCTGTGGGGGAATCTAGCTGAGGTCTACAGAGCAGCCTGGGCCCTTCTCACATTCCAGTCTGACAGGACCTGGAAGCAACTGACAGATTCCCTGCTAGAAACCGCCTGCCGTACATTCTCAGCCAGAGCCCCAGCTAGGCTCTTCCCTCCTTTCCTTTCAGACCCACCTCCTCTTCCCAGGCCCTGGAACACATCCGTCTACTACCATACTAAGTCTCTTCTTGTTAGGAGGTCTCAGATATTTAATGTCATCTCTGCTCTTGTAGAAAAAAAAAAAAAGGCTATGGAATCAGAAATTTTGATTGTCTGCTCATGACTGTTTGTAGGGAGAAGTGAAAGGGAGTAAACAGCAGCCAGAAATGGATGCCGTCACACTCCAGCTCCTAGCACGTCAATCTTACGGATTCTCGTGAGTACAACCCTGGATTCCCACCCCACCCCACCCACACATACAAACGCGAGTCTCCTTCCAGAAACTGTTTTGGGATCCCCAGGAGAGGGAGGCCCTATCCTCACAAGTAAAGAAACTTCAAAGAGCAATTTACACATTCGAAAAGAGACTCCAAGATACACTTTTTTTTTTTTTTTGAGGTACACGGGCCTCTCACTGTTGTGGCCTCTCCCGTTGCGGAGCACAGGCTCCGGACACGCAGGCTCAGCGGCCATGGCTCATGGGCCCAGCCGCTCCGCGGCATGTGGGATCTTCCCAGAACGGGGCACGAACCCGTGTCCCCTGCGTCGGCAGGTGGACTCTCAACCACTGTGCCACTAGGGAAGCCCCCCAAGATACACTTTGAATCAAGAGGAATTAAAGTAACCAGGTCAAATAAATATGAACAAAGATTAAGAATTTGAAAGTACATTTGAAAATAATCATTAATCTTAGTATTGGTTCAAAAGAACAAAGAGGACTATGATAGGGAATCTCTGTGAAGGGTTCATGCTTCAGTTCAAGGAAGTCCAACAGTGAGGATCTTTTGTTAGCTGGGTTTGTAATTTCACGACGGATCATGGAAGGGCTGATTTCAGCATCGCCAGCATACTTACAAGTCACCACAAGCTGCAAATACGCCAAGCCCCACACTCCCCAGCTCCCACTGCACGTGTCACCTTCTGTGGTTTACTTTACTGTGCTCCTGGTTTATGGAGCATCTGTCCCCATCTGAACGGAACTCCCATAAGGAGGGGATTCACTGCAGTATCCTCAGGCCCCAAAGCAGGGCCTGGCACATAGTAGGCCCTCCGTATTTGTTTAAAGAAGGAATAAATGCCATTTCCCTCTCTTTGCTCAGAGCTGTGAGTGCTTTGGCATCCTCTGCCTGCAAAACACTTTGGCCAACCCCTTCTCTAATGCCTAGTGATGGCTATACAGCTAACTAGACTCAATCCCAGGGCGGCAGGGGATAAGGAGAGAGAGCTGGAAGGAAGAGATATTTGGGGTCATTAGGGTTGGTTTTGCAGGCAGGAAGAAGGAAGGCTGAAAGGAGAGGGCCCATACAGCCAGCACTCACTCCTCTGCACCCTCACTGCCACTGGGCAGTGATGAGATGCTTCTGAGCCCACCGCCCCTTCTGGGCCAGCCAGCCTGAGGCAGAGGCCACCCATATTTGCTCTCTGTATCCCTCCAACGGGCTTGACCCAGGGCCTGGCCCCTAAATGTCTGCTGTCTGGGTGGGGAGTGGATGAAAGCCAGATCCCCGGAGACCACCATTCCTGCCCCACCTCACCCAAATGCACCTGACGGCACCAGCATTCAGAGAATGGCACTTTATTTTAAGACTTGATTTTTTTGCCATGATTTTCTACCGATTCCTCCATGATGGTGTCGTCTTCTTCCACAGTGACCAGGACCTTCTTGCCCACCAGACTGAAGATATCTTCAGGAGGGTAGCCTTTGGGCTCACCCACCTTCACAGTGAGCATGTCCAGTGTTAGAATGGTGCCTTCCGGAATTTTCACTTTGGCCACCACAGACTTGCCCAGCTGTGGACAAAATTAAGACTCAGTGCCAGCCTCACAGAAATAGTTAGCACACGTTGCTTTATCCCCAAGGTCCCTGATCAGTTTTCTCGCACAAGGTTACCTGGATAGCAGGGACTCTGTTTTCCCCCTTCGGTGCCTAGAACAGTATCTCACACACAGCAGGGACTCGGCCAGTGTGGGGTGGACTCAGAGGAGGGGCCTTTATAATAAAGGACTCAGGTTATGTAGCCAAAGAGAGCCAGATCCGAATCCCAGGCAGCTGGGTACAAGCTGTGGCTGAGTTTCTCTGTAAAATGGGAAATAACAGTGTCTCTGCCCTGTCAGATGATTACAAGGATTCGTGATAATAATGTATGTAACCTACCTGGAACATAGACTGCTCTCAGTAAATTAAAATTATGATTGCTTTTGTCATCGTCCAGTTCATCACATTTTAAACATGGGGAAACGGAGGTCCACGGAGGGCGGGTAAGCTGGCCAAGGTTGCGAGGAGCCAAGATGAGAACCTGGGGTTCCTGACTCCTGGCCCACTGCTCGAGGGACACAAACCTTGTGTCCTCCTTGCTCAGTACAGTAGCAGTACAGAGGGCGCACAGACGCTGAGTATGGAAGGGAGCCTCTTAGGAAGAGGCAGATAGGCTGGGCAGGTGAGGGGAACAAAGGAGACCTGAAGCTCATGACCAGTGTTTCTAGGTCTTGCCCATAGATGCTTTTCAACAAAGTATCTAGTCCAATACTCTGCATCTTCCAGGTAAGGGCCACGGAATCAGTTCTGGAATTTATGCCAGGACAAAAGGTCTGTCGGCAGATGATTATCAGGTTCTGCATCCTCTGGTACCTCACTGTTTGCCCAGGGAGCCAGGAGGCTCAGAACCAAATTAAGTGCTCAACTGCTATAACTCTCATTCCAGTTTCTGGGCCAATTCTCTCCCCTTTTCTTGTATAAGGTAGTTTGTTTCTTTTTACTGTTATTTTAATTTCCTGGTGTATATGCATCTTTAATTTGAGGGCAGCAAGTAGGCCCCACTGGGATAAAAGAGCACTCCTCTAGCAGGCCTGGTGTTAGATCTTTGTTCTGGCCCAGACAGCCTGCAGCGTTTGAGGAGTGTCTGCTTCCCTGGCAGCCCCGGGACGCCTGGCTCTAGACTCAGAGGCCGAGCCAGGTATAGGCCATGGCTTCCGGGAAGCCCAGATAGTCAGTGTGCCAGGCAGGGCTCGCGGGCCTCCCCGTCCCCTCTGTCTGAAGGTTAACGCTGCACAGCTCAAACTGCTCCTGAGGGAACGTTTGCGTCATTCCCCACCAACCCCGTGACAAGCCCCACCCCCATCCATCCATTGCCTCCCACGCTTAGGGATGCCTTGACATAGCACAGGCCCTCCTCCCACTGCCTCATGGGGCCCCTCTGCCTGGATGTCCCTCAAGGATTACCTACTCCACGGGACCCCAGACTTGACCTACCCGCGTGCCTCACGAGGGGCCCCGGATACCACCCCCCTTTACCCGGGGTCTAGAGCGCTGGGGCCAGAGGCTTCAGAGACTTAATGGAAAACTGTAATATGCCAGGGAACCAGAGAAACAGCTGAAGTTCCTTAAATAACCAGTTCCTCCCGCTGCTAATATAAACCCCAAAAAACTCATAGGCTCCGAGCGACATCCCTGCATCATTCCACTGGCCTGGGCTCAGGTAGGGCTGGTACCAACTACCTCTCAGGTAAGCGCACGCGGCCCCCTCTCAACAGTGGCACCCGGCAGGACAGAAGAACCCACCTTCTCGTTGCAGGCCATCTCACAGGGCAGCAGCTGCTTGGTCGGGGAGCCCAGGGCCCTCTCCACGAGGCGCACGGACCGCACTAGCTCGGCCAGCTCCACAGGCTCCAGCGAGGCCGAGTGGTCACTCCCCTTCCAGGTCTTGTCCAAAGTTATGTGACGCTCCAAGACCTTGGCCCCCAGAGCCACTGCGGCCACAGATATCACTATACCCGTTTCATGCCCAGAATACCCTATGGGAATGTCAGGAAAGAGCTTCTGATATTCCTTTAAAATAGAAAAAGGGAGGGAAAAAAAAGTTAAATAGTGTGGTACTTTCCGCATACATTCTAGAGTCAGGCAGACCTGAGTTTGAGGCCCAATAAGCTCCAGGAAGCCTCCGAGGCTCTCTGAGTCTCTCCTTCCCAGGGATAGCAGTACCTGGTGGGAGCTGCTATGAACTTGTGGAGGGCACTCAGCACACTGTAAATGCTCAAAAATAATGGCTGCTGTTATCAGGAACACATCTGAAGAATGTTACACACTGCGTAAACCACGAAGAAGAATAACAGAACTATAACCAAATGCCTAAACCCATTCAAAAAGCATCTGTCACATTTAATTAGCCTGAGCTGCTGAAAGCAAGTATGCTATATGCACAAATATCACCATCAATAATACATACAGCCCAATCTCAAAACAATCCTTTGGTGGGAATGCTAAATAATTAATTAATTGGTTATCTATAATTCACTGGATGTGACGAAAGACATTCTAAGTGGAGTGAGCCTTGTCAGTGAGGGTGACCAGAAAGCTTAAGTACAGCAGAAAGACCCAGATGGGAATTAATAGAAGATAAGGATGGCTGAGTGGCAAAGGCCTTGAAAACCAGGCTTAAGGGTGTGTGATGGACAAAGAAGTGCAGGTTGCTAGGTCAGAGGACTCACCCTGCTGTGACAGGGGTGGGCTGGGCCTGGGGGGCAGGCTGGCAATTTAACTCTGATGGTGCCCTGCTCTAAAGAGAGAGGATGTGAGCATACCTCAGGTGGGGATGGAAGGGATATGGGGACCACACTTCACAAAGGAAGAAAACTGAGGAAAATATTTGGCGTCAGACACACTAACTTGTTAATTACGGTAATCTCTGTGGGATGGGATTACAGAGGATGTTCATTTTGTATGTTATATATTTCAGGGCTGAATTTTTTTTTAAACCATGTTTAAATTTAAAAAATAACATGATTTAGAGATGAGCTAGAAATGGAGAAAAGACTACAGAACTGGGAGAGACAGAAACTTTAGTTAAAAAGAGAGTAGTGTCATTTCAAAAAAGGTTAATTTTTTTTTTTAAGTTAAACATGAAGACTCTAAAAAAATGTATAAGAGCTTATATAATCATGGGGGGAAAAAAACCCGCAGAATGTCATATACGGTAATGAAAGAAAAATATAAAAGAAAAACTGGTTAATTGCAGTATCAGGATTGTGTGTGTATATATTTAGAATTCCACTACTCTTACTATAATGTTTTTTGTACGATAATTACACACCTATATATTTCCAATTAATTATGTTTCGGGAGCTACCAGGAGGAATTGATAGAGATGGCCCGAAACAATAAGAGACAAAGAATTCTACTCCAGCTTTGCCACCAGGATGCTGTGAGATCTCAGGCCAGGTAAGGACTGGACCTCGTCACCTGTAAACCGACTGAAGTGGAACAGACAAAATGCTGGGAGAGAGACAGCTCTCTCAAGGTTGTCACTGTAACAACTCTGACCCTCAAGGATACTCAGAATCAGAGAGCTGGTAAATAACAGAGAGTTGGAAGTAGGAAAAGCCAGAAGTTTCAAGAAGGTCTCCTACAACTCAATATGAAGAAAAACGGATTTCTATACACCAGTCTTCATATCTGCATTATTCACAATAGCCAAAAGGTGGAACCATCCCAAAATGGTTTTGTTGTGCTACCATCACCACCATCCATCTCCAGGACTTTTTCATCATCTCAGAGTCAAACTCTATACTCATTAACACTAACTGCCCATTTCCCCCTCCCCCACTGACAAACAAAATGGGTATTTTGTTTGTCAATATGGAGAAAAATGGTGTATTTGTACACCAATGTTCATATCAGCATTATTCACAATAGCCAAAATGTGGAACCATGCCAAATGTCCATCAACGGATGACTGGATAAACAAAATGTGGTACATATATACAATGGTATATTTTTCAGCCTTAAAAAGGAATGAAATGCTAACACATGCTACAACATGGATGAACCCTAAAGACATTATGCTAAGTGAAAGCAGACACACAGAATGACAAGTACTGTACGGTTCCATTTATTTGAGATACCTAGAGTAGTCAAATTCATAGAGACAAAATAGAATGACTGCTGCCAGGGGCTCGGGGAGGGGAAATGGGCAGTTAGTATTTAATGAGTATAGAGTTTGACTCTGAGATGACGAAAAAGTCCTGGAGATGGATGGTGGCGATGGTAGCACAACAGTGTGAAAGTACTTAATGCCACTGAACTGGACGCCAAAAAATGGTTAAGATGGTAAATCATATGTATATTTTACAAAAACAAACCCACAACTCACTAAGAAAGCCAGCGATTCACAGAAGACGGACCGCTGATGGCCAATACACACAGGTAAAGAAAATGTATATGGACAATTATGAAGACTCCCCCTTAAATTTTATAATGAGAGAAATTAAGGTTGGTTTTAAGAAAACGTAATTTGTAATCTTTAGAATGTATCTGACTCCTTAACTGCATAGTTGATTCTAATTTGATTCTGCAACAGCAAGATCGTCAAAGGATGTTCGAATTACGAAGCATGTCAAGACTGGTTAGAATTTGGGCTGCATCTTCCCCACAGCAAACGGCCCAATCAGACAAGGGCCCTCCCTCGGGCTCACCGAGATGACGCACAGGTTGACGTCCTCGGGCTGAAGCGGGTACGCACTGGTGCACTGGAGGAAGCAGAAGTTGGGGTTGAGGGGCTTCACAATCTGATAGACTTGCTTCATGGTGTCCATGGACTGCATCCCACTGGAGATGACCATTGGGCGGCCTGAGGGACCCAACACCAACACCATCATCACTTTCTTTTTAGGGGTTCTGACTCTCCCTTAAGCACACCCCTGCTGTTGGTTTCATCATTCTACTGAACCCCGCAAACATCTCTTAAGCACTGTGCCAGCCACAGTGGGGGAACAGAGGTGAGCCTGGTGGGTTCCTGTTCTCAGCCACGGGAAACATAGACTTCCCTCACCCCCATAACATTATTGTTCAGCAAAGTGAACCCAATTAAGAGGAATTTCACACTCCTTAGAGAAAGATGAGCATCTCATTGGATTAAGAGGTTGCACAGTGTGGTAGGGTGAGCACTGCCCCAGACTCAAGAGTGTGAGGCCCGGGGCGGCCAGCGTCCTAGCTGTGTGTTCTCAGATGCCTCGTCAGTGAAGTAAGTAGAAAGCAGCATCATCATATGACCTGCGTCAGTCCCAGGATTGTCATGAGGATCAAATGAGATCAGTCATGTTGTAAAACCACTTTACAAACTGTGATGTGTGGAGGTTGGATATTATACCTACAGAATACTTCTCAAAGTCAGAGCTTCCTCTAAGAAGTTTGACACATACTGTCATATCCTTAATTTTATATAAATATTTTCTTAGAAATTAAAAATAATTTAAAAATTCTTTTAAAAAACTGTCTTATTTTTCATTTCTTTCCTTGCAAGTCAGCACATGAAAAAGTGGGAGGATAGGCTGACTGGAAAATCTGTCTTCAGGAGACTCCTTTAGCGGGTTATTACTAGCGGGGTGAAAACATGAAGGTCTGGACTCAGATGTATGACAAAAATTAAACACTCACCTTTTCTGGCTGTCTTTTCCAGATAAGGGAAGTTGTTAGTGTCCCCAGATCCAACTTTGAAAAATGGAACATTCAGTTCATGCAGAAACTCAACTGCCATCTACAAAAATCCAAGAGGGAGCTCCTTTTCACGACTGTTCAGAAGCACTGTCCTGAAGACAGGCGAGGAGCCACATACGAAGAGAAAAACCCCTCTTGCCCAGCAAGAGGGACTCTCTCAACAACTTGAAAGCAGACACAGATTCGTTATGTCATGTCATTCAAATTCAAACATTCCGTCATTCATATCCACCCATCCATTTGTCCAACAAACACTGCGTGCTGGCACACACTGGCTATGAGCAACTGGAAAAGAATCGGAACCCTGGCCAGACCTTCCTTCCCCAGGGGCCTGGAGCCCCAGTAAACAAACGAAAAAGGGTCATGACCTAATCCTGACCCAGCAAAGCAGGCAGTGAGCAAGTGAAAGTCCCTCAAAGGCCTTATCCTTTCCTCAGGACCAAACAGTCAGAAGAGAGGCCATTTCAATCCTTGCCAAAAATAGAAAAAATGGAGCGTTTGATGGCCTAGCCCTGACACACTGATCCACAGCTGGCGGGGCCCATCAAACCCAAGCCCTTTCAGACCTCAAACTATGCTGCCCACAGAAAAAACGAACCTCAGTCACTTTTTTGGACACAACGTCACTGTTTGAGGTTACCTCTCCAGGGCCCTTCACCATCCTTACCTGGGATTCATCAATAACACTCAGGAAATTGGCAAATGTCAGCAAATGCTTGCTGAAGGAATCGGTGGACCACAAGTTTTAAGAATAAAATCTCAATTTGCTGTAAAATTACAATTTTACATTACTATTACTGTTTTCATTACTATTTTTTTTAAATTGAAGTTGAAAATCAGAAGTAGGGCGAATCAATGTCTTGGAACGTTTCCCAATATCTAAGTTCCATCTATTAAAATGCTGGCTGAGTCTCAGAAGTAACTTTGGAAGACTTGATTAGCTAGGTCAGTGCTTCTCACGCTTTATTACGGGCACACGAACCTGCCATGGATCTTGCCCAAATGAAATGCAAATTCTGATTCTGTTGGTCTAGAGTGGGGCCTGAGAGTCTGCATTTCTTGTAAGTTCCTGGGTAACACTGCTGTTACTGCTCCGTGAGTCATACTCTGAGTAGCAAGTAGCAAGGTTACCAGCATGAAAATCCAAAGGGCTCGGGGGTGGTAAGGAACAATATGAGAAGGCAATTCTGCAGCAGGTTCTTTAAATCAACCCACTACTGCCGGAGCTCCCTTCCATCTTCCCAGCAGGTGATGAGCTACTCCAATCATTGGTCTCACTCAGAGAATCACCTTCCTCATATGTTAATCCTCTAATAATGTAGGGGTTAGAGCTGCTGGTGATTCATACAGAGTGACCAACCAGCCAGTGAACGGTTCAAAGGCAGAAGGCAACCCCCTCGGTCTAAGAGACACCTCTCAGGATGGCCCAGGCGCCACTCCCCTCCAAGGTGCTAAGCCACCACTGCCTTCCCCCACTCTGCTTTATGTCTTCCTCGTCTCTCTCTTCCCTTCCACAGTTTTCTATGTCACTCTCTCCTGTGTATGTATCTCTCGTACTGTTAACCAGCCCTAAGGTGGAACTGAAAACCATTTGTTTTTAATATATTTCTTGAACAAAGTCTAATGTTCCCACCCTTCTCACTCCATCTGGCAGATGAAGAGTGTTTTCTATTTTAAGAGGGAAAACCCTATGCTAAGTTTTCGTCTGTAAAATGCTCTGTTTGTGAGAGCATGGCTCATGATGAAAAAGTCCCCAAGGGCATAAAGAGATGGATGAGCCCACTCAGGAGAGGTGCAGAGCGCGCAGGGGCAAGGAGGGGCCAAATGCAGAAAACACACTTTGCAAAAGCTTACCTACACTACTGTATAGCCCAGGGAACTCTACTCAATGCTCTGTGGTGACCTAAATGAGAAGGAAATCCAAAAAAGAGGGGATATATGTATATGTACAGCTGATTCACTTTGCTGTACAGTATAAACTAACGCAATATTATAAAGCAATTACACTCCAATAAAAATTTTTAAAAAGCTTACCTACACTGATTGTAAAATCTGCATGGAGCTCTACAATTTTCAAGTAGGAAAAGGGGAAATTCCTGCCGGAGGAGAAAGGTGCATCTCGTTTTGCAGCCCTCCTGGGGAGCCAGCCCCATCTAGTGGCCATTTAGAAAACTGCCATTTTGTCAATCCTTGGTCCAGGAAGATCCCACTGCCACGGAGCAACTGAGCCCGTGCGCCACAACTACTGAGCCTGCGCTCTAGAGCCCGCGAGCCACAACTACTGAGCTCGCATGCCACAACTACTGAAGCCCACGCACCTAGAGCCCGTGCTCCGCAACAAGAGAAACCACCACAATGAGAAGCCCGCACACCTCAGCAAAGAGTAGCGCCTGCTCGCTGCAACTAGAGAAAGCTCGCGCACAGCAACAAAGACCCAACGCAGCCAAAAATTAATAAAATTTTAAAAATAAATAAGTAGAGAAAGCATTCTTTAAACATTAAAAAAAGAAAAAGAAAACTGCCATTTTGGATTAATCCCTGCAAACGGTGCCAACTTCCATAGTAATCTGGAAGGTACTAGCCTTCCATCCTGAGGCAATATTACTGTGCCCAGGGCCCCTCAGTCTAGGTCAGCGCCAGTGGCTGCCTTCTCTCTGTGGACTCCCTGGCTTCCTCTAGCCCTGCCCACGCTGCTGTCTGTCCTCCTTCCATCTACGGGTACAATGCAGCCAGGCAGTCTCACAACTTCTCCTCCCTCCCACCCCACACATCATAAAGGCTTTCTGAGTCTGTCTGAAAGGAACTCGACTGAGTATGACCCTCCCTGGGCATCCAACTGGGTTAAACACACAGAAAACAGTCCCACTAGCAAACTGGTTTGGGTAAAATGCTGCACTGTTACACTCTCCCTTAGAGGGTCCCAGTAAATACAATTGTCTAGCTATTTTACAGTGTTTCCACACTTATTCTACTCAGAACCCTTATTTATTTGGGGAAGGGGCTTTGATTCTAAATTAATGAATTAATAAGGAACCCCCTTCCCACAACGTGTGCCCACAGAACCCCCTTTCCACATCATGTCCCATGAGAAATTTGGGGGCCCGCTGATCTAAGGGGTAACAGAAATGACAGGAGTGGAGCTGGGATTTTTCTAGAGCTGCTTCCACTCCCCTTGGTTTCTGGATCCATGGTGATGAGCTGGGGGGAACAGGGGGCGCTGGAGAGCTGCCCAGGGTGAGGAAATGATGAGGGGGGAAGCACGGAGCCATAAAGGCTGGGCCTGCCCTCAGCCCGGTGGCCCTGTCAGAGTGCACCACGACGTAGGCAGGGGGTGCCCTGTGGCAGAGGTGGTGGAGGAAAGAGGGCACCGTGGAGGCAGGCGCTGGGAGGGAAGGGCAGCTCTGCCGGAATGGGTCTCCAGGGGCCACCTCTATGTCACGGCTCCCATTTGCTTTCTCAACAGAACCCTCCATTTTGACCAGACACTCTGCTTATTTCAGTCAAGTTCCACATGCCTCCGTGCAGTTTTGACCGTGTGCCCTGGCAGTTTTCTTGGTCTTCACAAAATTCGTTCCACCATGCCTTAACCTTTCCTCAGCACTCAAAGAATGCCCTAGGACAGCACACAGAGTGGAGAAAATCGGCACTCAATAAATGCCTACTATCCATGAGGAAGTTTGGGTGGGTAAATACTCAGAGATACTTGCCAGGTAAACACAGAACAAGGAACCAACCCACCTCCAACAGCCGGGTAGACAGGACTTGCTGGTTTGGCAAAGGGACCTGGCCGGCAAAGAAAATTAACTTGCAAAGGCTCTTAAGAATGCATTTCTCCTTACTGCCTATGCCCAGGTCAGTCAGGAGACTAGTGGGGAACAAACAGCATTCTCAGGAGAGAGGAGCCTCCCTGCCCTGTTAGTGTGAAGCAGAGAAAAGGGTTCTGAGCAACAGAACAGCTGTCATTCAGTGGGTACAGATCTTGCACCTCCTAGACTCACCTCACTGGGTCCCCACTGCAGCCTCTGGGGTGGGCATCTTGATTACCCCGTTTTTACAGATTGGACACGTGTGGCTCAAAGAGGCTACATGACCAGCCCAAGCCCACCGATCAAGTGCTAGTACCAGGACCTGAACTCAGAGGGTGTCCGCAGAGCACGCGTTTATACACCAAAGAGAAGTGCTTCCTGGGAAAGCAAGAGGGTACCTGCGGAGAGTCAGCCCCAGCTACCAACACCCAGCCAGGTTCCTCTCCTTCTCCCACCTGCTCCTGATTCCCACCTCGAAGCCACCGGGGAGTGAAAGACCTAAAGAAGTGACTTCCTGAGCAGATGCAAGGAGATGCACCCCCTTCAGAGTCCACAACCGGGAGCTCCGGTGCCTGGAAACGTGTACTGGACAGGAAAGTTCTCATCCCAAATCCAAGTCACCTTAGTGACACTATCTCTGATTCTATGCTGGCTCAGGACAACAGAGCAGGGAGAGCCTTTGGATAGCAGCTTGTTCACACACAAAAGGAAATGGAGGCCCACATCAGGGAAGGGACTCTTCCAAGCTCACACTCAGAGCAGAGCAGGGCAAGGACCCGGATGTCCCGATCCTCAGCCCAGGCTGTTTCCTGAACCGTAACTAACATCGCTAAGCGCTGGCTGTGTGCTGCGCTTTACATGGGTGATCACATTTAATCCTCATAACAACCCTACGAGATGGGTTCAGCTGAAGAAACAGAAGCACAAAGAAGGTAAATAACCTCCACCTGGACTCAGCAGGCATGACAGGCAAAACCATATTCAAACTCAAAATGTGACCCCAGAGTCTGTACACTTAACCACGGGCCCATCCAGCCAGAGTCTGCACTAGAGAGCACTCTTAGTACTGAGGACTCTACTGAGTTTCTGTTTATGCAGGTTCTACCTATTCATATTTACTGAATTAAAATATGTTAAGGGACTTTCCTGGTGGCACAGTGGTTAAGAACCCGCCTGCCAATGCAGGGGACACAGGTTTGAGCCCTGGTCCGGGAAGATCCCACATGCTGCGAAGCAACTGAGCCCGTGCGCCACAACTACTGAGCCTGCGCTCTAGACCCGCGAGCCACAACTACTGAAGCCTGTGCACCTAAAGCCCGTGCTCTGCAACAAGAGAAGCCATGCAATGAGAAGCCCACGTGCAGCAACGAAGACCCAATGCAACAAAAAAAAAAAAAAAATTTTTTTAAACCAAGGATTTTTTTTTTAGATTTTAAACTTTTTATTTTGAGATAATTAATAGCTTCACATGTAGCTGTAAGAAATAATACAGAAAGAACCTATGTACACTTTACAGTTCCCCCCAGTGGTAACATCTTGCAAAACTACAGTGTAATATCATAACTGGGAGGGTAAGTTTGATAGAGGCCACCGATCTCATTCAGATTTCACCATTTTCAAATGTACCCATCTGAGTGTGCTCGTATCTAATTCTCTGCAATTTTACCACGTGCCCAGACTCACGCGGACCACCACCACAGTCCGATACGGAGTTATGCCACCACTACAAGGCTCCCGTCATGTTACCCCTCTATAGCCACATCAACCTCCAAGCCCTCCCCTCCCTAACTCCTGACGACCACTAATCTGCTCTCCAGCTCTATAATTGTTATTCCGAGAATGTTAAATAAGCAGAGCCGTACGGTATGCAACCTTCTGAGAGAAGCTTTTTCACTCAGCACAATATCCCTGAGATCCATCCAAGCTGTGGCAGCCATCAGTTTTCACTCCTTTTTATTGCTGAGTAGTATTCCGTGGTGTGGATACGCTACAGTTTATTTAATGATTCATCCCCTAAAGAAAGTTTGGGTTCTAGTTTGGGGCTACCACAAATAAAGTTGCTATGGACACTCATATACAGATTTTTGGGTGAACATAGGTTTTCATTTCTTTGGGGATAAATTACCAAATGACAACGGGTGGGTCACATGATGAGCACATGTCTAGTTTTATAAGAAACTACCAGTACATGTCAAGTGGGTGAATCGTACAGTATGTGAATTATATCTTGATAAAGTTGTTTTTAAAAAAGGAAAGAATTTTCTAGAATGTACCGTTCTACATTCCCACCAGCAATGCATGAGAGGTCCATTTTCTCTGCATCCTTGCCACAATTTGGTGTTATCATCAGTTTTTTTTTTTAAGATTTAATTTTATTTATTTTTGGCTACGTTGGGTCTTCGTTGCTGCGCGCGGGCTTTCTCTAGTTGTGGCGAGTGGGGGCTACTCTTGGTTGCGGTGCTCTGGCTTCTCCTTGCGGTGGCTTCTCTTGCTGTAGAGCACTGGCTCTAGGTGCACGTGGGCTTCAGTAGTTGTGGCGTGCGGGCTTAGTTGTTCCACGGCATGTGGGATCTCCCCGGACCAGAGATCGAACCCGTGTCCCCTGCATTAGCAGGCGGACTCCTGTCCATTGCGCCACCAGGGAAGTCCCATCACTTTTTATTTTAGCCTTTAGCCATACTGATAGTTGTGCAGTGATATCACATTGTGGTTTAAAACTGAGAAATGTTTAAATTACAAGAATAGACAAGCATAAAAGAAAAAACTAAAAAAATTGGACATCATCAAAATTAAAGATGTTCGTGCTTCAAAGGACACCATCAAGAAGTGAAAAGATACCCCACAGAATGGGAAAATTTTTTGCAAATCATGTTTCTGATTAGGGACTTGTATCAGGAATATGTAAAGATAAATAACCCAATTTTAAAACTGGCAAAGGATCTGAATAGATATTCCTCCAAAGAAGACACACAAATGGCCAATATGCATATGAAAAGATGCTCAACATCATTAGCCATCAGATAAATGCAAGTCAAAACCACAATAAGATATCACTTCACACTCACTAGGATGTCTAGAATCAGAAAGACATGTAATAACAAATGTTGGCGAGGATGTAGAGAAATTGGAACCCTCATACATTGCTGGTGGGAATGTAAAATGGTGCAGCCACTTTGAAAAACAGTTTGACAGTTTCTCGAAAAAAATTAAACATGAGCTACCGTATATACACCCAAGAGAAATGAAAATATGTTCATATAAAACATGTACATGGATGTTTGTGACAGCATTGCTCATACTATTCATACTAGCCAAAAAGTGGAAACAATCCAAATGTCCATCAACTGAGATGTGGATAAATAAAATGTAGTCTAGCCATAAAATTGAATGGTATTCAGCAAGAAAAAGGAATGAAATACTGACACATGCTATCACCTAGATGAACCTTGAAAAAATGTTGCCATGTGAAAGAAGCCAGACACAAAGGACCACATATTATCTGATTCTATTTACATGCAATGTCCAAAAGAGGCAAAACTATAGAGATAGACAGGAGATTAGAGGTTGCCTAGGGTTGGGAGAATTGAGGGAATTGAGCAATGACTGCTAATGGGTATAGTTCTTCCTCTTGGGGTGATAAAAATGTTCTAAATTGATTGTGGTGATGGTCGCACAACTCTGTGAATATACTAAAAACCATTGAACTGTGCAATTTAATTGATTGAACTGTATAGTATGTCAATAAAGCTGTTAATTAAACACTGGGAAACCAAAAAATTCATTTGACTTGCTCTATTGATATATTCACTTTATTGCGGTGGTCTGGAATTGAACCCACAATATCTTCGAGGTATGCCTGAATGCTTATTCCAAAGACAGTACTAGGGATCCAAAATACATCTGTACACTTCCTTGGAATTTCTCTCCAGAGCCTGTTTATGGGCCCTGCAAAAACTAATCTGCCTCAAAATGAACCTCCAGGGACTTCCTTGGTAGTCCAGTGGTTAAGACTCTGTGCTTCCACTTCAGGGGGCACGGGTTTGATCCCTGGTTGGGGAACTAAGATCCCGCATGCCGAGAGGTGTGGCCAAAAATTAAAAACAAAAAAACGAATCTGCCTCATTACTGACTTTTTACCAAGTTGGTCAGATCAAAAGTTTCACCCAGGAATTTTAAGTCTATTCACATTTGACCCAAGAACAATCAGTTTCTTGAACCCAAACCAGCCCTCTCCAAGGACTAAGATTTAGCTGTCCCTGAGTGAATGAGCCCTACAGGCAGTTACCAAAGAGCAATCCCCAAAGGTTCTGAACCCACAGTACATGAAACAAGCACGGAATGAAAACTGTCATTTCTTGGGCATGACCTTCCTATCAAGCTATTTCCTAAGCATGGACTATGGGTCAACACTGTGCCAGGACCTGGGTTCATGAGGGTGTACATGCTCCTCAGGTCAAGCCTACCTCCTGGGTATTTTTACTTTTATTTATTTATTTTAAAAATAAATTTATTTATTTATTTTTGGCTGCATTGAGTCTTCGTTGGTGCACGCGGGCTTTCTCTAGTTGTGGTGAACTGGGGCTACGCTTCGTTGCGGTGCGTGGGCTTCTCAGTGTGGTGGCTTCTCTTGTTGCGGAGCACGGGCTCTAGGCACGTGGGCTTCAGTAGTTGTGGCATGCAGGCTCGGTAGTTGTGGCTCGCGAGCTCTAGAGCGCAGGCTCAGTAGTTGTGGCGCATGGGCTTAGTTGCTCCGCGGCATGTGGGATCTTCCCGGACCAAGGCTCAAACCCGTGTCCCCTGCATGGGCAGGCGGATTCTTAACCGCTGCGCCACCAGGAAAGTCGACTTCTGGGGATTTTTAATCCACCCCCTTGCCCTTTACCTATGAGGAAACAGGCCCGAGAGATGCAAGAAGAGTATGGTCTGGAGGGCAGGCTCTGGAGTCGCCTAG
Source organism: Leucopleurus acutus (assembly GCF_964270905.1). Lineage (NCBI taxonomy): Eukaryota > Metazoa > Chordata > Mammalia > Artiodactyla > Delphinidae > Leucopleurus > Leucopleurus acutus. The sequence continues at coordinate 33,754,165 of NC_139150.1, forward strand.
GTTGGAATCAGCCTCTGCTGATCAACAGCTACTGACAGCTAACCCGCTCCGTGCTCTAGCGTCCTCATCTGTAAAGTGGGAATAATAACTGTCCTATCTCAAGGGGTTGTTAAGAGGAGTAAATGAGCTGATACATTTAAAATACCTAGCACAGAACCTGGCAGATCATAAACACTCAAGAAACGTTGAAGATTCTTACTTTTAATCACTCAGCTAGTTAATAGCAAGACCAGAAAAAACACACAAGTCTTTCAGATCCCAAAGCCCACAATCTTTTTTGTCTAACATTTTTGATTTACAGATCCTTTAAGGATCTGATAAAAACCATCAACGCTCTCTTTTGTTTGGCTCACTTATTTACTTATTCACTCAACAAACATCTCCTGAGCACCTACTACGTTCCAGGCACTGGGGATGCTGTGGTGTTAACAGCCTAGTGGAAAGGAGCAATAGTTAGCGGTAATTACAGAAGTAAAGAAAATCGGGAGACAGGACTTCCCTGGTGGTGCAGTGGTTCGGAGTCTGCCAGCCAATGCAGGGGACATAGGTTCGAGCCCTGGTCCGGGAAGATCCCACATGCCGCGGAGCAACTAAGCCCGTGCGCCCCAACTACTGAGACTGTACTCTGGAGTCTGCGAGCCACAACTACTGAAGCCCGTGTGCCTAGAGCCCGTGCTCTGCAACAAGAGAAGCCACCACAATGAGAATGAAGAGTAGCCCCTGCTCACCGCAACTAGAGAAAGCCCGCACGCAGCAACGAAGACCCAATGAAGCCAAAAATAAATAAATAAATTAATTAATTAATTAAAAAAAAAGAAAACCAAGAGAACACAACAGAAGGACGGGCCTGAAACAAGCAGGGGCACAGGAAGAATTTCCTGAGGAGGTACTATTTAAGATGGGATCAGAAAAATGCCCAGTAACCACTTTAGATAGGTTTTCCTAAAAATATGTCCCCTTTTCCCCAGGGCATCTCTTGGGCCCAAAGACTCTCCAGCCACCAACATCGAGAGTGGTGAAGAGCAGGGGGGAAGCCCAAAGGCTCTCCTGAGCTTTGGGAAGCCACACACACCCAGACGGACGGCCAGGTGGCAGCTGAGGGACTGCAGAAAGCACACTGCACTAGGTGTCAGATCTGCCCTCAAGACCCATTTCCCAGCTGTGTGACACTGTACAAACTTCCTGGCCCCTCTGAGTCTCCATTTCTTCATCTGCAAAATGGGGCATAGTAGGGATAAGATATATTACTGTAAGCGGGCTACGGAACTGAAGCCTGGACTTGTCAAGTTTCACAGACACCTAGGTTCTCTGCTTCCCCCCCTTTTTTAAACTACCAATGGTTTAGGCTAGAGTTATGTTTCTTTTGACTCAATTTACAGACATATCTTAGGGTTGGAATAGTGACACAAAAGGTCAGAGGCCTAGCGAAGGAACTGGGCTCCCTTCAAATATTCTAGTTGACTAAAAGAATCCTAAGTGTTTCAAGAGCCTTTAAAATGTTGTTTCATCTAATGATCCATTACTTCAAAGCTATCCTAAGGAAACAATTCAAACCACAGAAAAGAAGATGGTCATCTCAGCATTATTTATAACACAAAAAACTGAAAGTAAAAACATAACCTCATGTTCAAACATAAAGAAATGGTTACATACATTATAAATCCTCAAAAGAAATACTACACCATCATTAATAACTTTCAGCACAAGATATGGAGAGCTACATGTCAATTATATCTCAATAAAGCTGAGAAAAAAAAAACAAGATATGGGTAAAAGCTGTAGATAATGTTAACTGGGAAAAGCATGCACGGAACTCAACATTCACAAATATAACAACTAGGAAATAAAATATGCACATAAAACAACTTCAGGAGGAAATATATAAAGAGAGCTGCCAGGGACTTCCCTGGTGGCACAGTGGTTAAGAAACTGCCTGCCAATGCAGGGGACACGGGTTCCATCCCTGGTCCGGGAAGATCCCACATGCCATGGAGCAACTAAGCCCGTGCGCCACAACTACTGAGCCTGTGTGCCACAACTACTGAAGCCTGCGTGCCTAGAGCCAGTGCTCCGCAACAAGAGAAGCCACCGCAATGTGAAGCCTGCGCGCCGCAACAAGAGTAGCCCCCGCTTGCCGCAACTAGAGAAAGCCCGCCTGCAGCAACAAAGACCCAACGCAGCCAAAAATAAATTAATTAATTAACTGATTAAAAAAAAAAAGAGCTGCCATATAGAGATTATGGGTCAGTTTTTCTCCCTTTTTTCTGTTTTCTAAACTTTCTGTGACATTGTATAACATTGTATAATTTTTATAATTAAAAAATTTTTTTATATTTGAAAAAAGAGCACGTAAAGGAGTCTTGAGGCAGGTTACAGAGCAGACGGGACCCAAGACCTGGCACCAGCTGGACTCGTCCAGTATGTCAGCATGGCCATCCTGTGTGTTACTGCCTTCTGAATCATGCAATGCCACCTCACCCAGATAAGCCACAGCCACTCAGCAAGGGGAGGACTCCTGTCAGAACTGAGGTTTCCTGAGTCCAGGCCACTTTCCACTGGGAGAAAACTGGCCCAGTGTGGCATCTTCCACAGGCTTGAGGGACTCTGGGGTTCCAGGGTGGCTGGCCCCTACTCCCAGAGACAGCCTGCTCTGAAAACTATGGTTCCCTGCATCACTGGGCCTCTGATCCCCCTGGCCTCCTGTTTAGTTGGGCATTTATCTTGTTAATGCTATGGGGAACTCTAGGTCCAGAAAGCACAAAAAAGTCTAAAGTGAGCAAGGGCTGGAGCTGGCTCTAAGCCAAAGCCACAGGGCTACCTGATGTCCCCTAGGTCTGCTAAAATGACAAATAGCAGCGTGGCAGAGGGCTCACCTCATCCATGCCGGAGGCAGTGAAGAAGATGCCAACCTCCTCGGCATATTTCTGCAGCTCCTTGTACTGGGCGTGGCTGAATTCCAGGTGGCGTTTGTGCTCCCCGTACGTCTTCCCCCAGGAATGCTTCGAAGTATACGGCCTCTCCAAGGCTTTCCGATTAAACTTATACTCCAGCTCACTCTTCTGGAACTTGGCACAGTCAGCGCCACACTCCTGCAAACACACATTAGGGCTCCTTTAATGACCCTGCACAGATTCTGAGAGACGAGAGAAGTGTTGGGGCAACTGCTATGAAATTATTATCTTTAAAAATAACATCGGGGGGCTTCCCTGGTGGCGCAGTGGTTGAGAGTCCGCCTGCTGATGCAGAGGACACGGGTTCGTGCCCCAGTCCGGGAGGATCCCACATGCCGCGGAGCGGCTGGGCCCATGAGCCATGGCCGCTGAGCCTGCGCGTCCGGAGCCTGTGCTCCGCAACGGGAGAGGCCACAACAGTGAGAGGCCCGCGTACCGCTAAAAAAAAAAAAAAAAAAAAAAAAAAAAATAACATGAATTGACAGACGCATTAAGAACTCCCAAAGAAGAGAAACAGGAAAAGCAAGGAAGTCTCACAGGAATAAAAGGGTGGGGATGGGGGTTCTGCTGTATTTTTCCCTCTTAAAATGTAAAAAAAAAAGGGGAGCTGCTTTGTTTTGTATTATAATATTAAAAATAATTAATCAAACAGTCAAAGAAGATTTTAAGTTGTGTAACTCGGCAGAGGATATGAAAACTGGGCCAGAATTTAGGGGAAAAAGTCAGAATCTGACTTAACTCTGACTCTCTTGGATAAGTCACTTCCTATCTCTGGACTCAGTTTCTCCATCTATACAAATGGCCATTTGGACTAGCTCTAGGACCTGTAACTTGCTGAGGAGCCCCTGATGGGGGTGGGAAACAAAGGAACAACTGTGTTTTTAGCTGTTCTGCACATCTGCTTTTCTGCACGGCATCTCGTTTGAACAAGAGGTTCTGGGGCAAAAGCAAGCAAACTTAGAAATGCCCCAGCTTTACTTAACAGAAGCTATAATATAAAAGCTGGATTGTCTGACTATAAAAGCTGTAATTTTATTGCCAGTCAGCCTCCAATCTTTCAAAATTGTTTTTTAAAACCACTCAACAGATAGATTAAGCAAAGCTCTCTAAAGTCTCAGCTTGCTGACATTTCTGTAGACACAGAGGTCTTCATGCTGCTGGAAACCTCAGCTCCAGAAATGCCTGTGCTGAGAGTGCTGCTTCTACTCCTGGAAAAATCAAAAGATGGCACAGTCAGGACTTGATGCTGGATAGAAGTTCAGAGAACATTAGACCTGAAAGTGACCTTGGGCAACAGAGTCCTCATTGTCTAGATGAAGAGCCCAAGGCCTAGAGTGACCTGACCAAAGCTGCACAGTGAGTCTCTGGCAGAGCTGGCCAGAGGGCTTTCCTGAACGCTGCAGAACATGATCTTCACAGAGCACTGCTTCCTTCCCTTTGCTTCTCACCTCCGTCTGAAGAAGTAGACTTACCCTCAAGAAGTTAAAAAGCTTGTCTCCACCTAGGCAAGTAGTAAAGTGAAGTAAAACAGCAGAAAGTACTAATGATAAGAGATAAGATAAAGTTCTACCACATTCCACCTGACAGCAGTTGTATGGGGAGGACAGCAGGTTCCTCCTCTTCTTTTCTCAGCTTCTTTCCTAAATATGACAAATTTCTCTATCTGTTTAATGCTATGGTCAACTCTTGGTTCAGAAAACACAACCACTGTCACTATTTTACCATAATGCTGATGGTTTCTTTGCTCAAGCTTTTATTGCTTCTCTACTGGCAAAAAGCAAGCTACAGAATGAGCCAAGGTGTGATGTGCCCTTTGCATCAAAATTTGAGAGTTAAAAGTATATTCAATCAGCAAATTTCTAATTGTAACACAGTTATATTTTTATACATATTATATAATTATAATAACATTTTGTTGTAATAAAATAAAAATAATTGGGTGAACAAAGAAAAGAACAAAGGGTGTCACTCATCATCCAATTATACAAAAGCTTAAGTTGCAGCCCACTGTAGTCACCCACAGAGAGTGAGTCCTAAGAGGAACTCAGGATAGAAAAAACAGGATGAGGGATTCTGTGCTTTGGATAAAAAGCCCCCAGAGGAGCTTCTGGGTTGGCGAACACGTGGAGGTGATGGGAGAGTGGTGCGCCTGGAGAAGTCATGGGAAGTCTGCTCCCATTCCCCGTGCCTTGCCCTATGCATCCCTTTCATCTGGCTGTCCCTGAGTTATATCATTTTATGATCCACTGCGGATCTACCGTGTGGCTGACAGGGTCTTGGTGCTCCAGCCGGGTGTCAGGCCTGAGCCTCTGAGGTGGGAGAGCCGAGTTCAGGACATTGGTCCACCAGAGACCTCCTGGCCCCATGTAATATCAAACGGTGAAAGCTCTCTCAGAGATCTCCGTCTCAACGCTGAGACCCAGCTCCACTCAACAACCAGCAAGCTCCAGTGCTGGATGCCCCATGCCAAACAACTAGCAAGACAGGAACACAACCCCATCCATTAGCAGAGAGGCTGCCTAAAGTCATACTAAGTTCACAGATACCCCAAAACACACCACCAGATGCGGTCCTGCCCACCAGAAATACAAGATCCAGCTTCATCCACCAGAACACAGGCACCAGTCCCCTCCACCAGGAAGCCTACACAACCTACTGAACCAACCTTACCCACTGGGGGCAAACATCAAAAACAACAGGAACTACGAACCTGCAGCCTGTGAAAAGGAGACCCCAAACACAGTAAGTTAAACAAAATGAGAAGACAGAGAATTACACAGCAGATGAAGGAGCAAGGTAAAAACCCACTAGACCAAACAAATGAAGAGGAAACAGGCAGTCTACCTGAAAAAGAATTCAGAATAATGAGAGTAAAGATCCAAAATCTTGGAAATAGAATGGAGAAAATACAAGAAACGTTTAACAAGGACCTAGAAGAACTAAAGAGCAAACAATGATGAACAACACAATAAATGAAATTAAAAATTCTCCAGAAGGAATCAATAGGAGAATAACTGAGGCAGAAGAACAGATAAGTGACCTGGAAGATAAAATAGTGGAAATAACTACCACAGAGCTGAATAAAGAAAAAAGAATGAAAAGAATTGAGGACAGTTTCAGAGACCTCTGGGAGAACATTAAACACACCAACATTCGAATTATAGGGGTCCCAGAAGAAGAAGAGAATAAAAAAAGGGACTGAGAAAATATTTGAAGAGATTATAGTTGAAAACTTCCCTAATATGGGAAAGGAAATAGTCAATCAAGTCCAGGAAGCACAGAGAGTCCCATACAGGATAAATCCAAGGAGAAACACACCAAGGCACATATTAATCAAACTATCAAAATTTAAATACAGGGCTTCCCTGGTGGCGCAGTGGTTGAGAGTCCACCTGCCGATGCAGGAGACAGGGTTCGTGCCCCGGTCCGGGAGGATCCCACGTGCCGCAGAGCGGCTGGGCCCGTGAGCCATGGCCGCTGAGCCTGCGCGTCCGGAGCCTGTGCTCCGCAACAGGAGAGGCCACAACGGTGAGAGGCCCGCATACCGCAAAAAAAAAAAAAAAAAAAAAATTAAATACAAAGGAAAAATATTAAAAGCAGCAAGGGAAAAGCAACAAATAACATACAAGGGAATCTCCATAAGGTTAACAGCTGATCTTTCAGCAGAAACTCTGCAAACCAGAAGGGAGTGGCAGGACATATTTAAAGTGACGAAAGAGAAAAACATACAACCAAGATTACTCAACCCAGCAAGAATCTCATTCAGATTCAACAGAGAAATTAAAACCTTTACAGACAAGCAAAAGCTAAGAGAATTCAGCACCACCAAACCAGCTTTACAACAAATCCTAAAGGAAGTTCTCTAGGCAGGAAACACAAGAGAAGAAAAGGACCTACAATAATAAACCCAAAACAGTTAAGAAAATGGTAATAGGAACACACATATCGATAACTACCTTGAATGTAAATGGATTAAATGCTCTAACCAAAAGACATAGACTGGCTGAATGGATACAAAAACAACACCTGTATATTTGCTGTCTACAAGGGACCCACTTCAGACCTAGGGACACATACAGACTGAAAGTGAGGGGATGGCAAAAGATATTCCATGCAAATGGAAATCAAAAGAAAGCTGGAGTAGCAATTCTCATATCAGACAAAATGGACTTTAAAATAAAGACTATTACAAGAGACAAAGAAGGACACTACATAATCATCAAGGGATCAATCCAAGAAGAAGATATAACAATTGTAAATATTTATGCACTCAACATAGGAGCACCTCAATACATAAGGCAAATGCTAACAGCCATAAAAGGGGAAATCGACAGTAACACAATCATACTAGGGGACTTTAACACCCCACTTTCACCAATGGACAGATCATCCAAAATGAAAATAAATAAGGAAACACAAGTCTTAAATGATACATTAAACAAGATGGACTTAATTGATATTTATAGGACATTCCATCCGAACACAACAGAATACACTTTCTTCTCAAGTGCTCATGGAACATTCTCCAGGATAGATCATATCTTGGGTCACAAATCAAGCCTTAGTAAATTTAAGAAAATTGAAATCATATCAAGTATCTTTTCCAACCACAACACTATGAGGCTAGATATCAATTACAGGAAAAAATCTGTAAAAAATACAAACACATGGAGGCTAAACAATACACTACTTAATAATGAAGTGATCACTGAAGAAATCAAAGAGGAAATCACAAAATACCTAGAAACAAATGACAATGAAAACACGATGACCTAAAAGCTATGGGATGCAGCAAAAGCAATTCTAAGAGGGACGTTTATAGCAATACAATCCTACCTCAAAAACAAGAAACATCTCAAATAAACAACCTAACCTTATACCTAAAGCAATTAGAGAAAGAAGAACAAAAAACACCCGAAGTTAGCAGAAGGAAAGAAATCATAAAGATTAGATCAGAAATAAATGAAAAAGAAATGAAGGAAATAATAGCTAAGATCAATAAAACTAAAAGCTGTTTCTTTGAGAAGATAAACAAAATTGATAAACCACTAGCCAGACTCATGAAGAAAAAAAGGGAGAAGACTCAAATCAATAGAATTAGAAATGAAAAAGGAGAAGTAACAACTGACACTGCAGAAATACAAAGGATCAGGAGAGATTACTACAAGCAACTATATGCCAATAAAATGGACAAACTGGAAGAAATGGACACATTCTTAGAAAAGCACAACCTCCTGAGACTGAACCAGGAAGAAATAGAAAATATAAACAGACCAATCACAAGCACAGAAATTGAAACTGTGATTAAAAATCTTCCAGGGCTTCCCTGGTGGCGCAGTGGTTGAGAGTCCGCCTGCCGATGCAGGGGACACGGGTTCGTGTCCCGGTCCGGGAAGACCCCACATACTGCAGAGTGGCTGGGCCAGTGAGCCATGGCCACTGAGCCTGCGCATCTGGAGCCTGTGCTCCGGAACGAGAGAGGCCACAACAGTGAGAGGCCCGCGTACCGGAAAAAAAAAAAAAATCTTCCAAAAAAAAAAAAGCCCAGGACCAGATGGCTTCACAGGCAAATTCTATCAAACATTTAGAGAAGAGCTAACACCTATCCTCTCAAACTCTTCCAAAATATAGCAGAGGGAGGAACACTCCCAAACTCATTCTACGAGGCCACCATCACCCTGATACCAAACCAGACAAAGATGTCACAAAGAAAGAAAATTACAGGCCAATATCACTGATGAACATAGATGCAAAAATCCTCAACAAAGTACTAGCAAACAGAATCCAACAGCACATCAAAAGGATCATACACCATGATTAAGTGGGGTTTACCCCAGGGATGCAAGGATTCTTCAATATATACAAATCAATCAATGTGATAAACCATATTAACAAACTGAAGGAGAAAAACCGTATGATCTTCTCAATAGATGCAGAAAAAGCTTTTGACAAAATTCAACACCCATTTATGATAAAAACTCTCCCGAAAGTAGGCATAGAGGAAACTTACCTCAACATAATAAAGGCCGTATATGACAACCCCACAGCCAACATCGTTCTCAGCGGTGAAACATTGAAACCATTTCCACTAAGATCAGGTACAAGACAAGGTTGCCCACTCTCACCACTATTATTAAACATAGCTTCGGAAGTTTCAGCCACAGAACTCAGAGAAGAAAAAGAAATAAAAGGAATCCAAATTGGAAAAGAAGAAGTAAAACTGTCACTGTTTGCAGATGACATGATACTATACATAGAGGATCCCAAAGATGCTACCAGAAAACTACTAGAGCTAATCAATGAATTTGGTAAGGTAGCAGGATACAAAATTAATGCACAGAAATCTCTTGCATTCCTATACACTAATGACGAAAATCTGAAAGGGAAATTAAGGAAACACTTCAATTTACCATTGCAACAAAAATAATTAAATACCTAGGTATAAACCTACCTAAGGAGACAAAAGACCTGTATGCAGTAAAGTATAAGACACTGATGAAAGAAATTAAAGATGATACAAACAGATGGAGAGATATACCATGTTCTTGGATTGGAAGAGTCAACACTGTGAAAATGACTATATTACCCAAAGCAATCTACAGATTCAATGCAATCCCTATCAAATTACCAATGGCATTTTTCACAGAACTAGAACAAAAAATTTCACAATTTGTATGGAAACACAAAAGACCCCGAATAGCCAAAGCAATCTTGAGAAAGAAAAACAGAGCTGGAGGAATCAGGCTCCCTGACTTCAGACTATACTACAAAGCTACAGTTATCAAGACGGTATGGTACTGGCACAAAAACAGAAATATAGATCAATGGAACAGGATAGAAAGCCCAGAGATAAACCCACACACATATGGTCACCTTATCTTTGATAAAGCAGGCAAGAATATACAATGAAGAAAAGACAGCCTCTTCAATAAGTGGTGCTGGGAAAACTGGACAGCTACATGTAAAAGAATGAAATTAGAACACTCCCTAACACCATACACAAAAATAAATTCAAAATGGATTAAAGACCTAAATGTAAGGCCAGACAATATAAAACTCTTAGAGGAAAACATAGGCAGAACACTCTATTACATACATCACAGCAAGATCCTTTTTGACCCACCTCCTAGAGAAATGAAAATAAAAACAAAAATAAACAAATGGGACCTAATGAAACTTAAAAGCTTTTGCACAGCAGAGGAAACCATAAACAAGATGAAAAGACAACCCTCAGAATGGGAGAAAATAGCTGCAAATGAAGCAACTGACAAAGGATTAATCTCCAAAATTTACAAGCAGCTCATGCAGCTCAATATCAAAAAAACAAACAACCCAGTCCAAAAATGGGCAGAAGACCTAAATAGACATTTCTCCAAAGAAGATATACAGATTGCCAACAAACACATGAAAGGATGCTCAACATCACTAATCATTAGAGAAATGCAAATCAAAACTACAATGAGAATTCACCTCGCACCAGTCAGAATGGCCATCATCAAAATACCTACAAACAACAAATGCTGGAGAGGGTGTGGAGAAAAGGGAACCCTCTTGCACTGTTGGTGGGAATGTAAATTGATACAGCCACTATGGAGAACAGTATGGAGGTTCCTTAGAAAACTAAAAATAGAACTACCATACGACCCAGCGATCCCACTACTGGGCATATACCCTGAGAAAACCATAATTCAAAAAGCGTCATGTACCACAATGTTCATTGCAGCTCTATTTACAATAGCCAGGACATGGAAGCAACCTATGTGTCCATCAACAGATGAATGCATAAAGAAGATGTGGCACATATATACAATGGAATATTACTCAGCCATAAAAAGAAACGAAATTGAGTTATTTGTAGTAAGGTGGATGGACCTAGAGACTGTCAAACAGAGTGAAGTAAATCAGAAAGAGAAAAACAAATACCATATGCTAACACATATATACGGAATATAAAAAAAATTGGTTCTAAAGAACCTAAGGGCAGGACGGGAATAAAGACACAGATGTAGAGAATGGACTTGAGGACATGGGGAGGGGGATGGGTAAGCTGGGACGAAGTGAGAGCATGCTGTGGACCTATATACACTACCAAATGTAAATAGATAGCTAGTGGGAAGCAGCCACATAGCACAGGGAGATCACCTCGGTGCTTTGTGTCCACCTAGAGGGGTGGGATAGGGAAGGTGGGAGGGAGACGCAAGAGGGAGGAGATATGGGGATATATGTTTGTGTATAGCTGATTCACTTTGTTATACAGCAGAAACTAACACACGACTGTAAAGCAATTATACTCCAATAAAGATGTTAAAAAAAAAAAAAAAGCCCCCAGATAGCTAACATGCATGTCTCAGGAAAAATTTTAATGATCCCAGATTCTTGCATTTGCCCATACATAGAAAAGTACTAAAATCATTAACTTGAGATATTTGTTCTTTGTGATTAGCAGTACTTTTTTTTTACCAAGATTCATGCTTGATTACATGTATTTCCTAGCCAAAAAATCCATATATATACTGGCTTCTCCCCTACCTCTTTTGAGCAGTTTCTCAGATCTACTGAGAGACTGTATCCTGGGCTATAGTCCTCACTATAAAACTTAGCTCACAACTCTTCTGTTGCACATTTTTATTTTGGTCAACAATTGAATGAACTGCCAATTAAAGAAGGTCACTTGCCACCTGGTTCTACAAGAATTAACTCACTACCCACTGTAGCTGCTGACCTTCAACATATCCTGAAAGTAATTTAGGGTAGAGATCAGGAATGAGGCTCTCTGTGCTCCAGGAAAACTGGCAGAACAGGCCTTTAGATAGTTAAGTATTTGTAGGAGAAATTTCTTATGAACCTGGATTCTTGAATCTTCCCATACTTAGAAAAGCACTAAAACCATTAACTAAGATATCTGTTCCTCGTGACTAACAGCAACCTTCCACAGAGATGTGTGGTTGATTACAGGTTCCCTTCATCAAAATCACATATACACTTACCTCCCTCCTCACCTCTTCAGAACAGTTTCTCAGAGGCTGTCTCCCTGGTTATGACACTGAATAAACTCAGTATGACACTGAATAAACTCAACTCACAGCTTTTACACTGTGTGATTTTTTCCAAGTTGACAGAACTCAACTTTTAATATTGTAAACAGATTTGATACATGAACAAGCCAGCTTGTACATAATATACTCTGGATAACTAAACTTGGAAATGTGACTCCATCTGGCAAGAAAAAAAATCCTAAAATGTAAGGATTGCAAAAGATTCCATTGCTTTAAATTTAAAAATAAAGATACATACATATTATAAAACAAGTGAAACTGAAGCTTAGAGAGGAAAAGTCCAAGATTATCCAGCTGCCCAAGATTATTCAGCTAGTAAATGGTATCATGACTCCAGTCCAGCGCTCTTTCCACTATAACACAACCTCAAACTCTTCATTCTCCTCCCCCAGGGAAAACTATCCTTCACAATTAAAACAGGAAGAAGAAAAATAACCACTATAACTTTGTTTCTATGGCTTCACTATTTCTAGGTATTTTTACAACTTCAGCATTCAGAGTTGACACCTCCAAAATAAGGTTGTTTCCTAAATTAAGAGCCGAAGTCTCCCCCTAGAAAACAATGTTACAGTACAAAGGCTGGAGCCTTGTGTCTAAGAGCAAAGCTCTGAAATACATGAATTACTAGCTGTGGGCCCTCAGACAAGCCACTGATCTTCTCTGAGCCTTTAAAATGAAACCAACTGCATCTATTCCACTGTGTTGTTGTAGGAATTAAATGAGATGGTGCATTTAAAGCACTTGGCCCAGAAAGCATTCAAAAATGTTAGCAATTGTTACTCTTTAAAGGTATTTTAATTTTTAGATTTCATAAGTGATAACATAGAGTATTTGTTTTTCTCTGACTTATTTCACTAAGCATAATATCCTCCAGGTCCACCCACATTGTTGTAAATGGCAGAATTTCATTCTTTTTTATGCTTGAATAATATTCCATTGTGTATATCAACCACATCTTCTTTATCCATTCGTCTGTTGATGGACACTTAGGTTGCAAATAGACTCACAGATCTAGAGAACAAACTAATGGTTACCAGTGGGGAGAAGTAAGGGGGAGAGGTAAGATAGGAGTGGGGGATTAAGAAGCACCATCTACTATGTATAAAATAAATAAGCTACAAGGATGTATTGTACAGCACAGGGAAATATAGCCATTATTTTGCAGTAACTTTAAATGGAGTATAATCTATAAAAACATTGAATCATTATGTTGTACACCTGAAACCAATGTTATTGCAAATCAATTATACTTCAATGAAAAAGTAAATAAAATTTAAAAATAAAAGTATTTTTATGATTCAGTAGGCTTCCATAAAAGCTAGTCCTGAAGGAGTAATAAGAGTTAGTCTTGAAGGAGTAACAGAAAACCTAATCATGAATGACTGAGTGAACAGCACTGACTGAAGGGAAGTGAAAGGAAAAAAGATGGAGTGAGCTATCGCTAAACCAAGGAATCACAGCCCAGACTTATTGTGGGGCCCGGGGTCACAATGAAGAACGTGACAGGCCTCCCCTTCAGAGGGCTCACAGTCTAACAGAGAGAGAAGTTTAAACAGACAGTGACAATACAATTCGATGGGAACAATTACAGGAGCCCAGCTTTGCAGGTAGGGATTGGAGAAAGTATCCAAAGAGGGATCATAAATGCTCATTAACATCATATCACTAATAACCAACATGTATTGAGTCCTATTTGCCAAGTACTCTACTAAGAGCTTCACACGAGTTATATCTCATTTGATCCTCACAACTCTATGAGGTAGGTAAGTACAAGGAATGGCAGGTGAGAGAGACAACAGCAAATTTCAGGAACTTCCTGGAAGTAATTCACTGTCGCTGGAAGATGTCAGAGATAAAAAAAAAAAAAAAAAAAAAAAAAGGCAAGAAGGGGCCAGATCATTAAGGTCTTGAAGGCTTTATTAAAGGGTTTCGACTCTACCCGCTGGCAGTGGGAAGCCACTGAAGGTGCCAGGCGGCTGATCAAATCTGTGTTTCAGAAAGATCATTCTGCCACCAGAAGGGAGCGAGAGAGCTGGGGGGGGGGGGGGGCGCAGATGCAGTAATGCAAACAAATCAGGATGGTGGCGGAGGGCTGAAGAGGATTCGAAACGTTTGGAAATGGATCCGGCGAGCTGGACGGCAGGCCGGACGTAGGGCACCGAGAGGCAGAGGAAGGATGGCCCCAGCTCTGCGCAGCCCTGCCCCACCCTTGCCCAGGCCGGTCTTCCCCAGGCCCCGCCCCCCGCTCGGCGCCCGAGTACTCTAGACAGTCCCCTCACCTTGGCCATGCGGATCATGCGCTTGGCCACGTCCAGGTCGCCCTGGTGGTTCTGGCCGATCTCGGCAATGATGAAGCATGGGTGCTGCCCGCCCACCCAGCGCCCGGGACACAGCTCCAGCTCCAGCGGCATGGCAGCGGCTCGCGCTTCCGCGCCACACTACCCGTCACGGTGCCGCCGCCGCCGCCGCCGCCTTGGTCGTTTCGGTCAGCAGCCCAGCAGAGCCCACACACCGGCCCCGCCACGTCAGCCCGCGACCACCGCGCAGCCAATCCTCGAGCGCCGCCTCGCTCCAGACAGCCAATCAGGTCAGGGGGCGGAGCCACCCTCTAGGGGAGAGGTGCGGCGGGAAGAGGAAGCCGCGCGCACTTCTCGGGAGCTGAGCTTGTGGCTCACAGAGTCTGGTGGTCGTGGGGTCCCTGCGTTTACCCGTGAGCAGACATTCCCCGAAGGAGGCTGACGGCTGGGTGCCTTCGGCGTGGAGAGAGTGCGCGCCCTACAGTGTAATGGAAATACAGATTCTGGAGTTAGAATTACACAGCTGGTTCGAGCCCAGCCCATGCCACTAACCAGCTCTTGATCCTGAATACCTTAGTCTTTCTGAGTTTTACTTTCCTTTTTCTCTGAAATGGGAAAATTATAAAGACCCCACCTCTTAAGGTTCGTGAGATGATGTATAGAACACCCTAATCACAGTACTTGGCCTGTAGTAAGCTTTCAATAAGTGGTTGCCAGGCTTCCCTGGTGGCCCAGTGGTTGGGGTTCGCCTGCCGGTGCAGGGGACGCGGGTTCGTGCCCCGGTCCCGGAGGATGCCACGTGCCGCGGAGCGGCTGGGCCCGTGAGCCATGGCCGTTGGGCCTGCGCGTTCGGAGCCCGTGCTCCGCAGCGGAAGAGGCCGCAGCAGTGAGAGGCCCGCATACTGCAAAAAAAAAAAAAAAAGTGGTTGCCAGTCTTATTACACGAGAGGCAACAAGTTCAAAAAGGTCACTGAGGGCTTCCCTGGAACGGCTAGGCCCGTGAGCCATGGACGCTGAGCCTGCGTGTCCAGAGAGAGGCCCGCGTACCGCAAAAAAAAAAAAAGTTCACTGACTTGTCCAAAGCCGTCCAGAAAGCTGTGGTGGAGCTGGGATTAGGACCCTGGACTCCCTCCTAGCCTAGGGCTCTTGCAATACACTATACTGGGTTACAGACAAAGCTGAGAAATAACCAGTTTGAAGGAAGAAATAACACTTGATTACCTGCTTGACTTTCAGAACTAATGAGCAAAGTAACAATAACAGAAAGGAGAGGAGGAGGCACTTCTGGGTGGAAGGGAGAAGGGTAGGTTTGGAACACGTTGGTGTAAATATGCAGGTAAAACTGCCCACCAGGCAGGAAGAGAGGCAGGTCTGAAGCTCTGAGTGGAGGTCTGGGCTGTAGAGAGAGATGTGGGAGCCATTTTGAGGAAAACCTGAGGATGGGTTTGACTCCTGAAGGAGAGAGTGTGCAGAGGGATGAGCAGTGGAGAGGTGAGCCTTGTGCAGCCGTCCTGGAAGGACAGAGAACCAGGGTGTGTGTCCTGAGGAGGAGAGACCCACAGATTCAAAGGCCCAGAGCAGTGCAGGAGAATGAGGAGCCAGAACTTGGTGGGAACATGGGGGCAGGGGGACCACTGGAGACAGCAGATTTGGTGGTAAAATGGATTTGGTGGCCAAAGGAAGATGAAGAAACACCGGAGGCAAAAATAGACTTTTCCTTGGAAAAGTTCAGTTGTTAAAAACAGACGGAAAATGGACCATGGGCTAGAGGGGGGTCCCAAAGTTGAGCGGTTCTGAAGAAGTGCAAGTTTGGAGGCCAGGAGGAAGCAACCAAAGGACAAGGAGATTGCAGCAGTGTTCATTCGTCTGCGATATGTCTAGACTAGATGCCATGTGCTTTATGTCTCTCAAGTTTAAGTGGCCTTTCACACCTGGGTAAGGCTGAGCAACAGGACCTGATTACAGAGAAAATTAAACCCAGCACTAAAGTAACTCAGTCACTTGGGGCTAAAGAAAACCATCATGGTTTTGCATAGTTCATAAATAAGTGGAAATTAAGTTTAAAGGAAAAAAAAGAAATCACATTTAAAAATATGATCATCCCACAGAAGCAAATTAGGCTGTTGTTATCTGTGGTTAAATAAGGACTTTCAATAAATTAAAGTAGGTACTTATTTAGTACCTACCACGAATAAGGAGGAAAGTATACAATTTTTCTTCTACTCTTGTTCTTGTTTTTTTTTTTTTGCGGTACGTGGGCCTCTCACTGCTGTGTTCTCTCCCGTTGCGGAGTACAGGCTCTGGACACGCAGGCTCAGCGGCCATGGCTCACGGGCCCAGCCGCTCCGCGACATGTGGGATCTTCCTGGACTGGGGCACGAACCTGTGTCCCCTGCATCAGCAGGCGGACTCTCAACCACTGCGCCACCAGGGAAGCCCTCGTTCTTGTTTTTAAAGCCAGTTTCCAGTGCTTTCTGTTGCTTTTTCTGCTTGGATAATGAACCAGTGTTCAATCTGTCGAAATGGACGAGAACATATGGGAAGGTCTTTAAAAACAAATTAAAACCAATGAGGGATCTTTTCTTTTCTTTTCTTTTTTTTGGCAGGAGAGGGCAAGGAAGAACTTAATTTTGGGGAAACTAGGGTACCCAGAGTGCTGGGTCATGAGGGTCAAGGTCAAGGATTGGACCCAGTTCCTAGAGCTCAGACCCTGGGGCCTGGGACCCCAGTGGCTAGTTTGACTGTGCTCATCAGCCCCTCCTGCAGCTGATTCCCGCAAAGCCTCCTCCAGCCTAGGACTCCTGCCTAATTTTTTTGCCACTCTGTGCTCTAGTTACACTGAACTATTTTTGAGTTCCCCTAAAGGATCATGTTCTCTCTCCTCCAGGCCTTGGCACAGGCAGTTTCCTAAGCCTGCACACTCCCTCCTCCCCTACACCCACCACGCTGAGCCCTGCCTTCTACAGGTCCTTCTGCAAGTCCTTCAGGGTAGAAGTCACCTCCTCTCAGGACCTTCTCTGATCTCCCCACCGACCTTCTCTGGGCTCCCATAGGACCCTCTTTTGGCCCACTTACTACCCTTCATGGTGACTCCCTCTTTTCTTGTCTGTTATTCTCTCTAGACTGTGAGCTCCTCTGGGTTGGAACCATCTGGAGCACCTACTCAGCACTAAACCCAGGGCAAAGCCCTAGGGACACCATGGTGAACAAACAAGAAGTCCAGGCCTCTGCCCTTATGTGGCTTAGAGCCTTATATTATAACTGTGTCCTCCAGGACAAAGACCTCCTTGAGAGCAGGGCCTGAACTGTTTCCTACTATATCCGTAGCACCAAGCACAGAACTTAACACTTCGTAGGTGCCAATAAACATTTTCTGAATGGCCAAGTGCAGAAAAGGAAAGATGACAGCAAGGACTGAGGCATAACTGACTTCATACATTTACTCCTCAGGCCACATTCAGCCTCTTAGGTGAACATGACTGTTCCCTGAAGTCAGCTTTCTGGAAAGTTCCTCTGAGGAAGAAGTGAAGTATTAATGCACCCAAGTTCCCCGACCCCAGCCGCCAAGGACCTGCCCTGGTGTCAAGTGCCCCAGGTTCTCAGTTGTTCCGTTTATAGGCACGCTTGATGGTCACACCCTGACCTACACCCACTTCCTGCTTCCTCAAACTTAGTCCTCATTCCTGGAATATAAGCATCATTTTTATACTGTCCCTGAGCGAACAAGCCCACCATCACACCTGGGGCAGCCTGGGAGGTGAAAGTCACCTCATACTGTCTCTGTGGAAGGATTTTTGACCTGGGATACACAACTTACCTGCCTCCATTTTCCAAATGCTACCTCACTCACGCATCCAGCAAATAATTCCTGCATGCTAGGCACCCCGCCAAGCACGAGGAATAGAAAGGGGAATGAAGAGTGTGGCCCTCTTTCTGTAAACTGTATTTTACAGTAAATGTAGTTTACGACAAAAGTAATCTATGTTCACGCACTGCTGTAAAATCATGGACTATAATAACGAGGGCAACGAAGGAAACAAATTGAGTGCTGTGTGTGACTAACAAGGGGACCTTCTTTACACGGGTGGTCAGGAAGTGTCTTTCTGAAGAGTCGACACTGAAGCTGAGACCCCTATCCCAAATTCCTTCCAAATGATAATAATCTATTCCCACACTGGGCCCCCACAGGAGGTTGAAACAGTATAGTGTCCTGAAAAAAATCACAGGGTTTGGAATAAGTCAGGCCTGGGTTCCACTCCCAGCTGTGTTCCTTCCTGCTAAGGAACTTCTCAACTTCCAGCCAATGGAAACAACCACCACCAGAGGCCGTAGTGAGGACCATAGGAGATGAGAGGTGTGAGACCTCTAACAGCCTGGACCTGCGGCCCAAGGTTCTTACCCCAGATACTTAGGGAGAAAGAAGTCTCATCCTGAGCTCTGGCTCCCTGGCCTGCTTCCACTGCCTGTGGCTTGGAGGACCTTCCCTATCCTCATACCTCATCTTGACAGTCTCTGCCTGTCACCAGCCTCATCTCCTCTTCATTCCCCACTACAACCCCCTGTCTGGCAGGTCCTGCCCATCCCCTCTCCCCAGTTAAGACAGTGGGTCTAGGGAATTCCCTGGCGGTCCAGTGGTTAGGACTCGGTGCTCTCACTGTGGTGGCCTGGGTTCAATCCCTGGTCGGGGAACTAAGATCCCTCAAGCTGTGCGGCGTGGCCAAAATAAAGACAGTGAGTCTACGTTGTCTCACCTCCTCCTATCACTCTTTTTTTAAATTTATTTTTATTTTTAAATTTTTTTTCCTCCTATCACTCTTAACTTCCAAGAGTCTCCAAAGCTTTAACAACTTTCACTCTTCTCCCTTACGCTGTCCTTGGGAATATCGTCCATTCACAGAGCTTCAAGATGTATGTTTTCATGGGTGACTCCCAGATATTCATCACCAACCCCAGTCTGACTGCTCTCCTGGTTGCCTGCTCAGCTCACAACCATCTCTAGAAACAGCCCCAGTACACCAGAACGCCCCATAGCAACCTGGTCTCAAACATGTGATACTGCCAACCCGAGGCCAACCAGATTGATGCAGACGTGTATTAAAAGATAATATTCCAACCGATAAGCACATGAAAAGATGCTCAACATCATTAACCATCAGGAAAATGCAAATCAAAGCTACAATGAGATTCCACCTCACACTCAGTAGGATATCTAGAATTAGAAAGACAGATAATAACAAGAATGTGGAGAGACTGGAAACCTCATACACTGCTGATGGGATATAAAATGGTGCAGCCGCTTTGGGAAATGATCTGGCAGCTCTTCAAAAGGTTAAACACGGCATTACCATATGACTCAGCAATTCCACTCCTAGATATATCCCCAAGAGAAATAAAAACACGTGTCCACACAAAAACTTGTACACAAATGTTCATAGCAATATTATTCATAAAAGCCAAAAAGTAGAAACAACCCAAATGTCCATCAACTAATCAACAGATAAAGTATAATATAGCCACTCAGTGGACTATTACTTGGCAACAAAAAGGAATGAAGCACTGATGCATGCTACAACATGGAAGAACCCAGCATTGGAACCTTGTCACATGAGTATTCAATAGGTGAAACTTTCAAGGGTACTCATCTGGGATAAATTGTGAAGAAGAGAGTCTGGGGGTTAGGGGAGCCATGATGGACATTGTCAAATATTTGCAAGTTTAAAAAGCTAAATTGGATTTTTCCCCTCTGCAGCTCCATGGGGCAAAATTAGAGCCAAGAGTGTTACAGGAAATTAGATAAGTAAGAGCTTATCTAAGTAAGGGTGAGTTAACAACACCCATGATAATAAAAAATAAAGCTGCCTTACTATTGCGGAGATAAAGAACTTTCTGTCTTTCTAAGATGGTAAATACATTGCCTTATAAAGTGTGAGGTCCCCATCACCAAGGTATCCAACAAAAGTCAGGTAGGCATGTTGCTGAGGGGTTTCCAACATCAGTAGAGGAATTTGACTAGATGAGATCTGGTTTCTTCCTGCCTGGGGATCCCGGATTTCACTGCATTTTAGAAGTTTCCATGGGTGTCTGGAGATACAACTTTGTTAGCTCCAGATTGGTGGGTTCTGATTTTTGGGACTCTAGACTCCCGTCTGTAAACTTGTATCATCCACTGCCATTTTAGCCTTCTGCTCCTCAAAATAAAATAATTTTTCCCAGTTCCAAGTTCAAAGGGGGTGGGGATAATTAATGTGAATTAGTGTAGTTTGAAAGAGCAGTAAAGTTTGGGATAACTGACTTACACAAGATCACAAAACTGGTAGGAAGAGGCAAATCAGGATTTGACTCTCCTCTCCGAATCTGTATTCCTGGGTTCGACTTTTAATCACATTTATGTCCAAACACCCAACTGTGGGGCCTTTTAAGCTCCTGACTGCCATTCTCTGCCCAGAGGTTTTCACAATTCACGTGTTTGGCGTTCTGAGTTGAATTGTGTCCCCACAAAATGCATATGTTGAAGTCCTAATGCCCAGTCCCTCAGAATGTGACCTTACTTGGAAACAGTGTTGTTGCAGATGAATTAGTTGAGTTCATTAGGGTGGGCCCTAATCCAAGATGATTAGGTGTCCTTATAGAAAAGGGAAATTTGTGCACAGACACATACACAAGAACCCCACATGAAAGACACAGGGAGAAGATGGCCATCTGTAAGCCAGGGAGAGAGGCCTGGAACACAACCTTCCCTTGCAGCCCTCAGGAGGAACCAACCCTGCCAACACCTTGACCTTGGACTTCTAGCCTCCAGAACTGTAAAACGATAAACTTCTGTTGTTTATGTTACCCAGTCTATGGTACTTTGTTATGGCAGCCCCAGGAAGTTAATACACGTGAGGAAATGTCATTGAGGAAATATGCACTGAGGGCTGGTGGGTGAGGCACAGCAAAGGGACTCAGGCCCATGGCCCTGAGCACTCACTCTCTAGCAGGGGAGACAAGACAGGGAGCAGAGTAGCCAGTGCCAGGGCCATGAGAACAAGTTATCAAAGTCACTGAATGAGAAACCCAGGGAGGGAAGTTTCCTGTCTGCTGGCCTGCTGGGGAGGCTAATGCCTTTGCACTGGTTCTTGAAGACTGGGATGGTTGGCTTATGCAGGTGGAGGAAGAGTGCAGACAGAGGAGGCAGCATGAGCAAGGTGAAACACACAGGAATGTTCGGATGGCCAGGTAGGGCATATGGAGATTAGGTGCAGGAAGTAAGGCTGATAGGGTGATTTGGGATGTTGTGTGTGTGTGCACTTGGGGGGTGTGTGGCACTGGGAAGTCACTGAAAGTTCCTGAGCTGCATCAGGAGAACCAGGCTGTGGGGAGATCCCTTGAGCAACATAGGGAGGACAGGTCCTGGGTGAAACACTGAGGGGCCTCAAGTGGCCTATGATGTGGGAACTTGGATTTCCTCAGCCTCATTTCTTCCATTTCCCTCTTCCTCCTGCCGAAGCACCCGCACTGTGGAGTGCTCTGGGTATCAGAAGTTCCCATCCACAGAGGGATCCTCTGAGATGAGCTTCTCCCAAGTCCAGTGGAATAGTCTACTGTTACTAGCTCATCCCTGGCCTTTACCCTGGGATTAGCACAAGGCAGGGAGAGAAGTCGACCTTGCTCTGCACTCTGGGGCCTTGCAACAGTCATCCTGAGCCCCAATTCCCTCATTTGAAAGATGGGGTCAGAATCCTCACACTGCCTCCCTTGAACAAGATAATGGATGTGAGCTATGCGAACTGTAGCATGGTATGGACGCATTGGGGGCCATCATTCTTTTGTCAGAAGTGGGGCTCAGGACGGGTCAGACTGGAGCTGGTCAGGCCTGAGCTTGGCAGAGTGGATGTAGGTAGGATTTGGACAGGTAGCTGTGGGAAGCACCAGGTGGCTACAGAAACAGGAAAGCAATGGGCTGATGTGCCAGCAGGAGTGAAACCTAATGGCAGATCAGGGACAAGGTAGGGCCCTGACCCAGCACTGGTATGGACAAAGCCAAGGGCCTGACAGGAATTCCTATCACCAGGGGCTGGCTGGGATCCTGCAGACTACTCACTTCCCCAGAGTCCATGTCACCCACTCCCAGACTCCCCCAGTGCCAGGTCACCCACTCTGCTCAGATGCCCACCTCTCACCCACCTGCTGCTGCTGCTGCTGCAGCTACCAGGTGCACAGCTGTGCAGAACCCCCGCTGCACGCGTGCTAGCCTAGTTGGCCACTAAGAGAAGCCCATGGTGTAGGCTGTTCCCAGCAGTTCTCCACATCACCCCTCACAGTGTCCAGCACTCTCACATTCATTAGCTTACCACAGCGTGCTCAGGGCACCCCCAATTTTTAAGTGGAAAACTGAGTCCCAAGAAGCAAATGGTCTTTTGCCAGTTCACTAAGATGGTATATGGCAGGGCTGCCTCTCACAATGTGAAATTATGATGATTAAGAGTGGTAGTTGTATTTATAGAGTGCCCACTGTTTGCCTGCACCCCTAAAGCATTTCATGGTTCTAATTCTAAAAACTAGCTCTGTTCGCACTCTGTCTTCACTCTGTCCTGAGCCTCAGGGTCTTGTGAGCCAACATCTACTTTGCTCCGGAGAAGAAAGAAATAGGTCCACTAACTTTCTCATTAGAACAGAGCCAGGAGCCAGACAGCCCTACGGAGGAGCATTTGGCAAACAGCAGAAACTGAATTCGGGCAGAGCTGGGTTGGAGTAGGCTGGCTATTCACCGGCTACGTGACTTTAGAAGCACTTCACCTCTAAATCCTTCAGTTTTCATATCCGTGAAATGAGGATTACAGTTTAGCTCCCTCCCTCTGATTCAGAGCATTAGTGCCCCGCTAGGGGCAGATATACATCCTGCTCATGCTAAGGCAAGTCTGTAATTCTGTCTTCCAGTCTGATTAGTCTGACTAGTAAAACAGATTTACTAGTATTCCTGTTGCAGTTTTTGGATGACACCTCATTCACCGTCAGTCTTGGGGGTGCAGCCCTCATCCAGCCTTGTCCAGGTAACTGTAACAGCCTCCTCAATGATCTCTTGCTACAGGTCTACCCCTTTCTACTCCACCAGCCTAAGGCACAGCTCTGACATTTCCCATTAGCCCAAACCCTTACCTAACTCCTCAGGAGGGTGGGGTAAGTGGAAGTAACGGCATGTAATTAACTACTAGCATGTCTACTGCTGGTTAGCACTTGGAATATATACCCCCATTCCGATTTGTATAGCTGGATCGGAGCTGCAAGCTTGCTTAAGCTTGGGCCCCATATTTTCAGCCAAGGAACTGAAGGTTCACAGAAGGGAGGTGACTCAGGAGGGTCAAATACCAGCTAGTGGCCAGGCTGGGGCTAGAACAGGTCTCTGGGTTCTCTCTGAGGCCTCCCTCACCACACCTCCACTCCTCTTCCCCAGGGCTGGGGTGGGGTGACGTTGTAACGAACACACATGCTGACCTGGGTCAAGACCCCTTAATCAGGGTAACTCTAGGGTCATTTTCTTTTCTCTATATGCCCTTCTGACACCTCTGGGACAAGTTATAAAATACTTGGTCAGAGATTACGAAGCTGACCTAATTGGCTCTAGGAAGAACTTCAACACTTGCTTCAATCTTGGTGGCTTTCCTGCAGAGCAACTGTTTGGCAGCTGAAGCTTAAGTCAGCGGGTAACTTGACTCCCTTTCAAACTGTCAACACAGTGGTATCACCAGTCTCATTAAAATTGATGTCAGCACAACCTGACAGGGCTGGAGAAAAGGGAAGGTCATAGCCTAGGGATAGAACCACCTCTGTGGTTCTGTCTCACCCTTCTCTGATGGGAGGGTGGTGTAGCCCAAACAGGAATGCCAGAAATGGAAACCATTGACTCTGCTGTAACTCTGCTCACATGTGTCCTAGTTAGGAGTCCTGGTAGTGGTGATAAGTGGGGGCTAGCGTCTTACACAAGGTGCTCTGCATTTCCATCAGAAGTGTCAGTCACTCTTCAGGGCCTGGATGCCTAAAGCAGGAATAAACTAAAGGTAAGAGCGAAGTTGAAAGCAGGGCCAGGTTCTTTCACTACTTCACCAGGAAACCTTGGGCCAGTCCTTGACGCTTTCCTGTGCCTCAGTTTCCCCATATCTACAATGAGCAATAGTTCTAAGCCCTTTTATTTTTAAGAGACGAATGCTTCAAATGCATGCCAACATATCACACAGGAACAGGGCCATTGCTCTGGATGTAGGGCAGGCGTGTGTGGAAGAGACCCCTCTCCCCACCCTGCAGGAAGGAGCAAGTAGGAACCAGTTATCCAGCCCATCACAGCTCCCATCCAGCTCAGACATTTATAACTTAAACATTCACTGCAAAAGCTGGGAGCAAACCCACTCAATGAACGTCTCCTTCAGATGGGAATTAACTCCAGAAATATGGTCTGCTCTGTGACCTCATCACCAAAAATCCTGTTCCTCAAGAAGTTTAAAATAGTCTTTAGTCAAGAGCAGCTAAGCCAGGGAATTCCCTAGTGGCACAGTGGTTAAGAATCCGCCTGCCAATGCAGGGGACATGGGTTCAAGTCCTGGTCCGGGAAGATCCCACATGCCACGGAGCAACTAAGCCATGTGTGCCGCAACTACCAAGCCTGCACCCTAGAGCCCATAAGCCACAACTACTGAGCCCGCGTGGTGCAACTACTGAAGCCAACGCGCCTAAAGCTCATGCTCCGCAACGAGAAGCCACTGCAATGAGAAGCCCACGCACCGCAACAAAGAGTAGCCCCTGCTCGCCATAACTAGAGAAAGCGCACGCGCAGCAACGAAGACCCAACACGGCCATAAATAAGTAAGTAAATAAATAAATATTAAGAGCAGCTAAGCCTCAAGGCCCTCCCAGAGGTCTGAATGTCACAGGCTTCTGGAAAACCTAATTTTAAAACAAGAAAAAGGGCTTCCTTGGTGGCGCAGTGGTTGAGAGTCCGCCTGCCGATGCAGGGGACACGGGTTCGTGCCCCGGTCCAGGAAGATCCCATGTGCTGCGGAGCGGCTGGGCCCGTGAGCCGTGGCTGCTGAGCCTGCGCTCCGCAACGGGAGAGGCCACAACAGTGAGAGGCCCGCGTACCGCCAAAAAAAAGAAAAAGAAAAAGCATGATAGAAATGAAAAGCTGGTTTGATAGTTCCCTAGAATCCTCACTGGCCACAGGTAGTAGATCAAACTGACATTTTTGCAAAGTGAATGCAAAAGAAAGGTCTGCCGTTCAAGCCCCCTTGGGATAAGGTCCCAAATCACTGCTCCAGTCTCACCTGCCATTCCTCTTCTTCCTCTTCATTCTCTAGTCAAACTTGCCTATTTGAAGCCAAGCGTACACAACTCCCTACCTCTGACCTCTGTCCATCATGTTCCTCCCTACTTTCTCCATTTCTATTTCTAAACTCTACTCACATCCGCATGTGCGCCTCAAATACTTTCCTTTCTAGGAAACTTCCCTAATCCTCCCAGTTAAAAGCTACCTTTCCTACCTCTAAATTACTCTTAACACTTACTGGACCACTGGTACTACATCTTGGTAAACATCATTCCCATGTGTCTTCTCTTCCCTACTAGTTCCTATGAGCACCCAAGGGCTGGTTTGTCTTTTTTGCTGTTTGCAAAAAGCAAACTCCGCTTTAAAGCCTAGAGGGGACTTTAATGTAAAGTACATGATTTGGGGGCTCCACTGACACTAAAATGACAAATTCAGATTAGTTTCCAATCTTTAACATTGCTTTTACATGTGTAAAAACACACTCACTCCAGTAGCTTATAGCTAAGAGTTACCAAAACAATCCTCAAGTCTTCCACTACAAAAATTGACAATGTAGTCGCACATGTATTAAATTGTTGAGACACTGCATAAAGACCGCAGAATCTTACCCCTCCCCCAAGTCCTTTTAAGATCCGTAAGAACAAATTTCCATCTTCCGCAAAAAAAGCTGAGCTGAGGCAGTGTGTACCCACGCCCCTCCCCCACCCCAGCCAAGCTTTTCACATGTCATTCCTCCTTAGCTCTCCTGTCTTGATAACAAACTATACCCTGTTCACCTGGTCAGTCGAACCCTACATGTTTCAGCCTTCGTGCAAAGCCCATTTTTTTCTTCAGACCTTCCTGTCAGAAGCCATTTGGTCACACCCCCTCAACTTTACAGACTGGGAGGTAGTCCAGAGGGCAACACAAGGTCACACAGGAAATCAGTGGCAGAGCCAGAACTAGAATTCAGATCTCCTGGGACTCAGAGTAAGGCCTTCTCCTTTATACTACCTCCTTTACTTAATTCATCTATTATTTGAATCTAGCATTATTTTTACTGGCTTTCAGGGGCTCCAGAGCATTGAATTTCACACATTATTTTTCAAAAGTCTACCTCATTACTCTCAGTCATCAAGAATGAGGATTAGAGTTAAATGCTCAAAGATCCTACATACTTGTGTATTTCCCCTCAACAACCACTAATATAAAAACACCAAAGAAACCAGTTCTTTAGTGTGTTTCAACACAGGCTTACAATCAAAGTCTTAAATTACAAATGTAAGCATACAACTAGGCTTTACCAAAGAGGAATGTGTTTATTTCACTTAAATTCTTAAAAATACTTTTTTGGCAGTTGTCACATAAAATGTCCTAATGTAAAAAAATTTTCATTAAAAAGAAAAGAAAAGCATGAAAAAACAGACCCAAAATGTTAAGATTTTATTTACAAAGCTTCTTTGTTGTACAGAAAGTAAAAATGCTGTTACAATCTCAGTGTAACTGGCAGCCACGGACCGTTGACTCACCAATCATAGCTATCCACACTACAGCAAGAGTCTTACACGAAAACCTAACAATGCTTACAATTTTGTTGGGGTGAAGTCCCCAAGCTTGGTGGTGGATTTCCAAGAGGGACTAAATGGAGGAAGGCGGAATGTCACAGGAACTATTCTTTGGCTCTTTGGGTGGGTGGGTGTCCTGGGGTTTGTATCACAGCTACTTTTTTTTTTTTTTTTAAACAGCTACCAAATCCGTGTGAGCAGTCCAACCAATACTGAACAGTTCTTTTTTTGCAGGTTATTTGGGGTCTTAATCATCTTCTCCTTCATCATCTGTTTCTCTCTTCCTCTTTTCACCTTTCCCGCTTTCTTCCTCTTCTGTACAATAATAAAAATTCATTTTGAGACAACTGGAAAGGCATTTACTTTGCCTAATTATTGCTAACAGAGGTAACAACAATGCATTTTTTAAGGGTTGGGAGATAAAAAATGATGTAAGCTTGATCAAATCAACAGGTTGTTAATTAAGCAGTTTTAATTCTAAGAAGCATAAACAGTAGCCACGGAACCAAGAAGGGTAAAATGCACAGCAGCACCTCAAATCACAGCAAAGTTAACTCAGTTTTCCCAAGTTAAGTTGCTGTCTAACCAAATGTTTATTTTTCTTACACTTGTTGGTCACCAAAATCAGACATTAGCAGTTATTAAAATAAATAGCAAGGACTCTGGAGCTCCTTAAGCCTATTTCCTCATTTGTAAAATGGGGACAATGGCACTGACTCCATAGGGTTATTCTGAGGATTAAATGAAATAGCACAAGTATCTAGCCTAGAACATGGCAAGACTCAAACTGTTGCAAGTTTACATTAACTAAAAAGAGATTTCTCAGACTCCTTAAGTATTTGAGACACAGAGACCTACACGTCGTTCTGTCTTTTCAACTAGTAAAAACTCACTGCTACTTTAATGAAATTAGCTAAATCTGCACTAAATTGTGTTCCAAAAAGCTCCCTGAAGGCAGAGACCAGGTCCTAATCATTGCTGTATCCAAAGTAATTTTAGTCCTGTGACTTGCACAGAGAGAAGATGCTGCTGAGAAAGTATGAACCAACAGAAAGCACAGCAACCAACCCAGTACTCTGAAACTTACACAAGCGTTAGAATCTACTTTCTAATAAATAAACAGATGTTTCACTGGTTTTGGTTGTGGTGGGGAAAGGAATAACACCAATAAAAACTAGAAAGGTGCTATTTATCTACCCTGCAAAGATTACAATCCAATTAAGATTTTTTTTTAATGAAAAAATTCCAAACACAGAAATCTCATGCCTAACAGTAACACAAACGATGGGGTCTAAAAACACATGTGGGGACTGAGGCTGGGGCCGCCCATCCTCATACAGGCACTACTAACTGCTGTAGAGCAGTTGGGTGAACCAGTACACACACACTAATGGGGCTTTACAAGTGCTTCTGAAGACCACCAGGGCCAAAGGCATTTTATTTTCTTCTCAGTGATTTCAAATTCTAAATTAACAGACATTTCCCTTGATCTTTAACTGAGAGGGACCAAAGTGCATGCAGTGACCCACCTTCATCCTCATCCTCATCTTCATCCTCATCGTCTTCATCTTCATCAACTTCTCCATCATGTCCAAATTCTTCTTCCTAAAGAATGGTAAATAGCATATCATTATTAGATTAATTCTGCCAAGTTAAGAAGTACAAAGAGAAACAAGAACTGTCAATTAAATTTAACAGTTCATTCAAAGAGAAAACTGTAATGTTACTTTTATCTACTTTAATATAGTGAGAACTGCTGGATTTTCTTAAATTAATGAGCTTAATTAAAAATTTTCTTTAAAAATTGCTTTTCAGAAGTAAGCATTAATTAAAGACATCTTTAATTAGTATACAACTTACGATGGGTAACTCCAGAAATAATTTTAAAAACTTCAAAGCATGTTTGGACAAAGACTTCCATATTCCCTTTCCTATAAAAAGCTTCTTTCAGAAACTTAATTTCATTAGACACCTCTGAGATTATACAAATGCTCAGCCTTACGTTTGTACTACAAAAGAACATTTTTTTTTTTTTTTTGATGATGTCTAATTTTCTTGGCCTGTATTCACAAGTCCCCTTTAGGGTCAAAGTCACTCCTTTCTCCTATCCTTCTATGGTATTCAGCTCCTCAGAGATAACTGTTATTACTGCCTGTCCCATAAATTAGACTACCTGCCTCTTTCAGAGCAGGACCACATTTTTCTTCAACTTTTTATCCTCAACTCTTTAACACAGCAGGTACATAATGCATTTACTGCATTAAGCTGGATATACAAGAAGTTCAGACTTGGTAAACATACCCTTCACTTCAGTACAACAAAGGGGAGGACATCCCATCAGTTCTCAATGTTTCCAGTTTCCTCACCGTACTGAATGAATACTCAACTTGCTGCTGCCTCCCAAAGTTAAAGGGTCAAAACTTACTCTGCAGAGCCAAGCACTGCCTAGTTAGCATTCAGTAAGTATTCTATTTAGTATTTACTAAAAGGGGGACAAGAGCTAAATTAATCAGATTGCCATTAGTCTATTTACAAGCATACTAATTTCTTCAGAAGACTTTTCTTTTTTAAACAATCCACTTTTATTTCAATTACAAATGGGAAGCAGGGCAGCAAGAGGTGCACTGACCTCCCCACTGACTTCATCTTCATCCTCCTCCCCTTCTACATCTTCGTCTTCATCTTCATCCTCTTCATCATCAAACTCTTCTTCCTCACCATCCTCATCCTCCTCCTTGTCCTCATCTTCTCCTTCTGAAAACCGTCCAAAAGGAATACATCAAATACCCTGTGTGTCTCACAAGGTACACCTACTCAGGTGGTGGGGAGCTTTGGGTTGGTCTACAGGACAAATGCTGGGCCACACCAATGTCAGGGAAAACCACGAACCACAGTCACCTCCTTTCTTGCAAGTTGCTGAGGCTCAGTCCCTTTGACCTGAGCCCCATAAAATCCAGAGGCCAGGAGTCCTGGCGGACCAAGTGTACACTACAACACTTACCGATGAAATGATACAATGCCTAGGATTTGCTTCAAAATAAGGAAGGGGAGAAGTGGGTGGGAGTGTGTGTGTCTGTAAAATAATATCAGGCGTGAACAGACCACAGCTGAAACTCAGTAATGGGAACATAAAAGTTAAAGTTAGTTTTACTGTTATTTCTACCTTTGTCTATGTCTGAAATTCTCCATAGTAAAAAGTCACACACACACACAAAAAACAAAAAAGACCCACCAACCTCCTCTGGGGTGAGGGTACCAGCACAAACCAGCTGTGCAAATCAGGAACCTGGGAAACACCCATAATAACCCCATAATGGGGATGGGGGTGGGGGCAGTGGTGGTAGCCAGGCAGGCTGAAAGGCACCTGTGTCCTGTGTTTCTACTCCATTTGGTACAGGCCTCTCATCAACTAGTTCTTACCTCTCCAGGTCCTGGAGCTCGCTGTGCTCTCTCCTGTCTCCGGACCCCACATGCTCTTCCCTTTCTTTTCTGTGTGGCTAACACTGGCTCAACCTTTGAGTCTCAGTTAAACATCACTTGCTCAGGCCAACTTGCCAGACCCCCAGTCTCAGCTCCTATGCTCTCACACACCTGGTGCTTCTCCATTACCACACACTTTGCTCACTTGTGATTAGTTATTTAGTTATAATTACTTAACATTTCTCTTCTTAGTAGACAGTAAGCTCCAAGGGACAGGAACCATGTTTGTTTTTTCTTAAAACTATTTTTAGTCTAGTTTTTAGATAGTTTTAAAAGCCTGGCACATAGGAAATTCTCAAATACTTGTTGCCTGACTGATGTTGCTCTGAAGAACTGCCTTCCACTCTCCAAGGAATTTTCTTTACAGGCTCCTGCACATGGGTGGCTGCTCAACCCATTTAAGGTGGACTTAAATATGGACAACCAGACTGGTTTTTAAGAAAAACTGAGAACAAGCAATGAAGGGACTAAGTGATGTAAACATTTGGAACAAGATGAAACATCCTATTCAGCGTCCACTTTACCATCTAACATCCCATCTCTTTTTGCCTTGTCTCAAACCTGCTGCAAAACAAAACTGTAAAATGCTTCCAGAGTACTACCCCACTAACTGCAACCAAGGTGCCTGATGATGTTCTCCACTTTTCTTAACCATTTCTGTCTTATAAACTTTCATCTTTAAAGATATTTAAAATAATACTTTAAATACAGT
Source organism: Leucopleurus acutus (assembly GCF_964270905.1). Lineage (NCBI taxonomy): Eukaryota > Metazoa > Chordata > Mammalia > Artiodactyla > Delphinidae > Leucopleurus > Leucopleurus acutus. The sequence continues at coordinate 33,785,501 of NC_139150.1, forward strand.
AATGCTGCAAATTCTAGCAACATCAGGAATTCTCGGAGAATAAGTTTTCTTCATGCTGATTGATGTGATCACTCATAGCTCTGCTTCCTCTAAGCCACTCAGGTGAGAAACCTTTTATCCTAAGAGTGACTCAGAGTAAACAAGTCACTGTGCAAGGAAAGCGCAAGCTAATCAGGAGGGATAGTTTGGGTAGAAAATATACAAAGATTCTTAAAGATAACAGGATGGGGCTTCCCTGGTGGCGCAGTGGTTGGGAGTCTGCCTGCTGATGCAGGGGATACGGGTTCATGCCCGGGTCTGGGAGGATCCCACATGCTGCGAAGCGCCGGGGCCCGTGAGCCATGGCCGCTGAGCCTGCGCGTCTGGAGCCTGTGCTCCGCAACCGGAGAGGCCACAACAGTGAGAGGCCCGCGTACCGCAAAAAAAAAAAAAAAAAAAAAGATAACAGGATGTAAAAAACCTTGATCAAATGTCAAAAATAGGGGCTTCCCTGGTGGCGCAGTGGTTAAGAATCTGCCTGCCAACACAGGGCACAAGGGTTCAAGGCCTGGTCCGGGAAGATCCCACATGCCGCGGAGCAGCTGAGTCTGCGTGCCTAGAACCCGTGCTCCGCAACGAGGGAGGCCACTGCAATGCGAGGCCCGCGCTCCACGGCGAAGAGTGGCCCCCACTCGCCTCAACTAGAGAGAGCCCACGCGCAGCAACGAAGACTCAATGCAGCCAAAAATAAATAAATTTATATATTAAAAAAAAGTCAAAAATAAAAAGTATATTCTAATTCCATGTTATAGCTAGAAATTATTTCCTTTATTAATGAAAAATGGAATCCAACACATAGTGCTTTCAAATCATTACCTTTTAAAACTCTATAGTCATATATCAAAGCAGGAAAGATACTTATATTTGAATGTAAAAAACATGTACCAAGTGCTAGGCCCTGTGAATAAAGAGATAAGAAGATAATCATAGGGACTGCCCTGGTGGTCCAGTGGTTAAGAACCTGCCTTCCAATGTGGGGGACGAGGGTTCGATCCCTGATCGGGGAACTAAGATCCCACGCGATGCGGGACAACTAAGCCACAGCTAGAGAGCTGGCATGCCACAATGAAAGATCCTGCGTGCCGCAACTAAGACCTGATGCGGCTAAATAAATTAATTAAAAAAAAAAAAGAAGGTAATCATAGCATAGTTGGAAGGGACAAGAATAGCAGAGTGGCAAGTGCTACGAAAGAGGTAAGCGAGGGGATGCTCTGGCACATACAAGGACCTAGGTCTCCAGCATCATAAAATGCTTCCTGGAAGTGCTGACAAAGCTGAGTTGGTAAGGATAAGCTGGCATTAGCCGAGAAAGGGAAACAGCTAGGAGAAAGGCAGGAGACCTGAGGCAATGGTCCTTTTAGTAAACCATAAACCACAAGTACTTCAAAAAATGGACTGAAGCAGTCTATGATCTCTAGGCTCCAAATTCAAGACTAATTAGCTAACAAACCATTTTCTATTTTGATCATTTGAAGACTTCAATGCCCTAAGAGTTTCAAATTTAACAGAACGCCTACATGCATGGATATAAATTATTTTTCTCAATAGCAAGAGCATTCAGTGGCCTAATCAGGACCTTTGGAAAGCAGAAATTAAGTTCACTGCACGTTGCTTTGTGCCCACTCACCTTCATCGTCCTCTTCTTCATCCACACCATCCACCTCGGCATCTGAGTCAGGGGCTTCACGATCCTCTCGGTCATAGCCATCCAGGTAGGTCAGCTGGGGAAGGAGCTTGAAGACACTCTCTCGGTAGTCATTCAGGTTTGTAACCTCACAGTTAAACAGATCCAGGCTTTTCAGACATTCCAACTTTTTCTGAGGAAAAGGATCAAGAAACATACCTACTAAACCAAAGGAACATAAGCAACAAAACCCATCTCCTAAAGAGGTAAAATTCTAGGCTCTGAATTCAATTAGCTGCTACCTACTCAGCCTTGTACATAGGAAAACATTTCAAGTCCTTTGCAACCTTTATATTAGGTCACTAGATTTTTAATTAGTCCTTCCCTTCTACCTCTATCCTCTCAGAGAACTGTTTTCTTTTGGCAGTATGAACAGTCTTAAGAAATATGAATTTGAAATATTTATTAAAACTGGACCTTTTTACAATATGAGACAAAACAGAGACTTCAACAAATTTGGTTCAAAACTAGGTTTTAATGTTTGAGTAATCAAATGACCAGTAAGAACTTGCTGGGTTATCAAGCAGTCAGTCTTCAGTGCTCTGGGGTGGTAGAATAGGAAGGGAAAAAAAATTTTCAATGAAATCAATCAACATCAAGATCCTTGACGTTTCTACTTGGGGACACAGATGGGAAACACTCGAGAACAGAACCTAGTAAAGCACAAAGTGTGGTGATGCAGATATTTTCTGGGAAGACAGGAGTCAGTGCAAGCTGGGGGAAAAGAAGGGGGACTCAGAGTTGAAACTTCACAAGTAGAGAAACTTTACACTCTTTTCTTCTTTTGTAATTTTGGGGGAAAAGATTGCCACTATTACCAGAACTTTCTAAAGTAAAATTCTTCTGATTTTACCATACCTTGAAGTTTTGTTGTAATACCTTTGTTTGAAACCTCCGTTTCATCTATCTAAAACAGTTAAGATCTAAAAACTTGGCCCAAGAAGTTTTCTGAGCAGCCAAAGCGAATAGGAACATGTCCACGTATTCTACTCAGACCTTCATTTGTTATTACATCAGTGTACTAGTATTTCAATACCAGGTCTATTAAGTTTTGATTAAGGGTGAATTAAGAGATTGGGAGGGCAGAGTTAGTATTACAGGCAAGTAAGGAGACAGCAACAGAAAGTGACAATAGACCCTCATGGGGAGCAGAAGAGGGGGCAAACCGATAAACAGTAAACACAAAATGTGAAGTACTGTGAGGCCTGGTGCCTTTTAAAATAGGGGCTTGGGGGGCATATGGATATACGGCTTCAAAAATTTAACTTTTAATGGTTCTGAGTCAAGAGAAAAGTTTGCCATTCTCTAAAAAATTACTGAGAGGATCTCTGTATGAAGCAAGTTGTAAAAAAATAAACGTTGATGTTTAAAGACTTCGATGCTTTATTGGGAAATCTATTTCAACATTCACAAGGACCTGGGAAGAAACAAAGATGGAACAAAACCTTGTCTGCAGGACTTGAGGTATCTGTGTAGTTCTTGGGAGTTACAAAATCATTTGAAAATCTGTGCTCTAAAGCAGGCCTTGGCAAATGACAGCTGGCTGGCCCACTCCGGCCTGCCTCCCGTAGTTGTAAACCAAGTTTTACTGGAACACAGCCACACTCACTTGTTTATGTATTATGTATGGCTTCTTTTATGCTACAATGGCAAAGTAGAGTAGTTGTGACAGAGACTGCATGGCCTACAAAGCCTAGAAGATCTATTATCTGGTCCTTTAGAGGAAGGGGTTGATGATCCCTGCACTCACAAATCTTCGTCTTCCTGATCAAAGAGGTTCCCACACTGGTTTTATTCTCACTGAACAGCCCTTGGGAACATGGAGCCAAGCATGGAACACAGAACAGTGTTACAGCAACAGACAAATGTACTCCTCAAAACACCAAGGTACAGTGATCCAAGAGTTTTGTGGATCCAATAATGTGCTTATATAAGTCAGTACACTGAGGTCTTAAGAAAGCTGTCCCCAGCCCTTCTGATCATAGGGATAACTGCTTTTCTGTCATGTAGCTTTCAGATTAGGTTCCCTACTGGACAGCCCCTGACCCCCAGAAGCCCAGGTATGACTTCTTGACAAAGAGGGAAAAAAATGCTGAAATACCACCCCAGACAACTGTAGAACTCTTTTCTCTTCACAGAAAGGTTGACTCTATACCAGCTAAGATAGAACCATGAATATATTTAGGCAGCTTTCCCAGAGGCTCAGTATAAATTCTTCACTCAAAGGAATGAGCCATTTACTGTTCAACATTATTTCCTAGGAATGGATGTGCAAAAATACATACAACTCCAGATCTTTAATGCTCAAAAGTGCCCCAAGCCCGTTTTCTAATTCTATCAACTAGCCTAGTACACAGGGCCTCCAAGGCTTTCCTGTTTCTGCAACTCTGAATCTGTGACATTTTTTGCTACTTCTTCAGAAAGGACCCATTATGAATAATTCGGACATGCCAAACAGTATGCTAGAAAACAAAGTGAAAGCAAATAACAAAATCCCCAATAACTGTAGGACTCTAGAATTGTTTAAAGCAGTAGAATTGTGCTTTAAGGCCCAAAATACACTACACACAGATTATTCAGGATCCCAATGTAATGTGTAAATACTGCTTAAAAAACAAAAAACAAAAAAAAACCCCCACAACTCTACCATTTCAGAAATTTGGCCTAAAACTAATAGGCTAGCCATAATAAACATTAAACATTTTATTAACAATAATTTTGCTTGCCTTCTTAGAATTTAGAAGGGCTTTGGGGGATGGTTTGGATGGCCCAGGTCTCTTAAAAAAGGTGTCCAAGGAAGTTTGAATTGATGCCTTCTTTGTCTCTCGATTAATGTCCCTGTAGTAAGCAGAGGCATTCACAATCATTGCATTGACTGTAAGAACTGGGCTCAACGTAGACGGAGTTCAAAATGTATGTGGTTGATGAGGATGAGGATGGTGTTTTCCCCACTGAAGAATACTTTCAGAAGTCAAAATGGACCCAACATTTCCCCCCTTCACCTTCTCCTACAGTTTTATTTATCCTGAAGTTATAACGTCAGGAGACCCACCTAGCGCCCCCAGGAATCTGAATAGAAAGTTCAGGAGAATGGCAGCTCAGCCTTTCCCAGACAGCCCTGGGTGTGTGGCACTGTGGCTCTGTCAACTCCCTAGCCAAGTGTGTGACTCTGGACAAGGGATTCAGCCTCTCCTAAGCCTCAGCTTCCTCATGTGTAAAATGAGGGCCATACTATTTCTATCCATTTTATAGAAATGTTGAGGATTACTAATGGGATAACATACATAAAGCAACCACTACAGTGTATGGTACATAGCAGATCCTCCAAAAATGGTAAATATTATAATGATTATTTTTCTCATACTTCATTGCCCCAGGGGATTGAGACTTTCATAGCCAACAAAGGGCCCTAATAAATCACTGACCAGGTCAGGAACAACTCCCACACAATGTCTGCTTCTGCTCTGCCTCTGAATGCTAGGACACTGACAAAAGCTTCTGATGAAACATCAAAGAAGACTAAGGCTGCTAGGAGAATTAGGCAATGGCCAGTGATTTAGCATGGAAAGGTACTGCCTGGTGCTCTGTTCTAGAGAGAAGGGGTTCCTGTGCTTACAATGACCCTAAATTGATAGTCTGTCATTAACACAAACAATAAAGGCTTAGAGTGCCCCATGGGACTGGGAGACCATCAGCACTTAATTTAGTGCTCCTTTTGGAACTCCCAGCTTAGGTCAATTTGGGTATGGGATAAATTTATAGGTTAAAAAGAGAAGAACAGGTCCCAAGGGCAGTGGAAAGAAGGATGGACTTGGATTTGAATCCCTACTCGCCATTTATTCTGCAGCTGCTGAGTAATTAAACTTGGTTTCCTCATTTCTAAAAGGAGGACATTCCCTCTTCTTTGCATTACATGAGGATACATGGGCAAATGTTAACATCCTTGAATAAAGCAAACTGCAATAAATGTTTGCTTAAACATTGGAAATGGGGATTGATTTGGAGGAAAACAGAACTAGTGAAAAAGTAGGGAGCCCAAGTATCTGAGTGAACTGGTAACAGAAAAAAGGGGACAAAATTCATGGAGCAAAGGTGAACAACAGGCTCGCAACATTTATGAGAAATGAGCTAAATGTGGTCTACTTAATGAAACATAAAAACAAAGGGACTCGGTAAACAGTGACTAAATCTATATTGGAACAGACCCTCAATTACTATTAGGAGGGAAAAGACCCTATAGTTTTAGCAGGAAATCCTCTTTATTAAGAGTCATAATTTAACTCTATCTTCTCTTGAAATATCAACAGCACATTCTGTACAAATGATATGAAGTGCAAATATTTTAATATATTGTGATATCAGAAAAGATAGAGATAGCAGAAGGATGCCTTATCCTCTTGGGTTCTGCTGTGCTGGATCCTGAAAGACAGCTCCTATCTGCTGTATAGCCCCTCTCCCAATTAATGTTTGCAAGTTAAGTCAGATGGAAATACTGACTTTATGTACAACAGGAAAAAAAAAAAAAAAACCAGAAAGCTGCCACAAACTTCTTTGGGTGATATGAAACAAGTTTGAGTTCATTAGCCTTATTAAAATAGAATTCTACTTCTATGAATAGAATGTCATATTTAGGGGAAAAAAGTCATTTAACAATCTTGAATTGTTGAATGGAATAGGAATTTCCAGGTGGCAGCCAAAGAGAACAGGCTGTGGGGCTACCCCTACCCTGCATTAATCCCTGCCTCCAGAAGCTCTTTTCTGGTCACTACAAGTTCCACTAGACTGGACCCCCATTAACACAGCTTCCCAACTTACAAAGCAAAGTAAGTGCATTACCTTATTTTATTCTCAGAACTCCTAAGTGAGGTAAGTTAGGCAGGGATTATTATCCTTCCTGCTTCATAAATGAGGAAACTGAGGCCCAGAGAGAAGAAGCAATTTGCCCAAGGTCACACAGCAAGTCTATAACCCAACTGGCATTTAACTTTCCATAGCTTATCCCAGTATGTAAGACTGAGGAGAATCTGGGGGTTCCCATGCAAAACTTTAGGCAACAGTGATCCAGCTACAACACAAGATCATGAATTAGAAGACCTAAAACTCAGTGGAGCTGCCCTTGGCCTGTTCCATCTACAGATCAGATATGTCACCCAATATAAACAGCCTTTTCTGTAAAAGTATAATATAGAACAGTCTGGCCAGTCTGGGGAAACAATTTTAAGATAAATGTTTAAGGCTATAGTTAATATATGACATTTAAAAAGGACAAAAAAGAAAAGAATTCCCCTTTGAAGGAAGCTACCACAATAATAAGGGAGGGAGAGCAAAGTCACAGGAACACGTATAACTAAAGAGGCCCTGATTCTTTAAAACTGGACTCTTTCTATAAGAAGTACTATAAAAAACCACCATTTTCTCAGTCAATTATTATTTCCAATTATTTCCCTCACAATAAAGAAATATGAAAATGAAAATGACCAATAAGTCCTGGTTTTCAAATTCTTGATTACTTACCAAAGGTTCCAGGGTGCTGATATCTTTCAGTTTATTTCCACTTAAGTTTAGATGTGTAAGATTTGGAAGTTTTTCTGCTAACATATCCAGACCTCCAAAGATTCTATTGTCACTGAGCTCAAGCTGTTAAGAGAAAATGCACACAGCACACAAATACACACAGAGAAACATATATCATTGAAGTGTTATAAATAATGAATACAGTTCTCAAACACCAAGATCAAATGATCTCTATTTTTTATTAGGGCAGGTGTGTTCATTTTGTTTGATTAAACCCAAATAAGTAGTTTGCAGATCCCAGGAACACTTCTGGGAAGGAGAGACATGTAAGGATTAGAAGAGTTGTATTTTCTTAACCAGCTGCTAATTATAACAGTTTGCTGGCCCCTAACATCAGCAAATACATTTTCTAACCTAAAAAGTGGGTCAAAGCAAATGAGAATTCTTTGAGAAGTTGTAATACTCTATACCTGCCAGGAAGGGTAAATGGTCTGTGCATTCTAAGCAGCTATTCTGTGTGCCAAGCAAAGCTCACAATGCCCACTTGAAACCTAATCTGGTTCTGTTCAGTGTTGGCTCGCCATGGAGTTCTACATCTGGAAGCCACCAGGGGATGTTGCTCTGAAGGCTACAGGAATGGTACAAGCCCTTAAAGAAGCTCCATGACTTTGGAAAAAGGGACTGGGGCAACGGCTTCGAAAGGGCTGACGAAACCAACTCCCCAGAGGACACTTCTTACACAAACCTGGCACTAGCCTTTGTAAGAACCCACTCTAATTTCTTAGCTGCAGGTCAAGTAGCACAGCAAGTGGTATGCCAATGAAGGAACGAGCCTTCACCAAGGAATATTGGACTCTTAGAGTGAAAGAAATTGGAGCCTGGAAAAATAAGATGGTTGAGAGCATCTAATTCAAACTCTTCATTTTGCAGATGAAGAAAACTAAAGCCAGACAGCTAGTTTCAATTCTCTTTTAACTGCCAACAACAATGGTAACTGTATCTAACCCTTACACAGTACTTCAGGCACTGTTCAAAGCACTAGAAATCCATGAACTCATTTGATCTCACAATCACCCTATGGGGTAGGTAGAATTATTACCCCCATTTACAGATGACAAAAATGAACTATGAAGAGACGACATAAGTGCCCATAGATCACACAGCTGTTACATCGGTGAACCTATGATTTGAAGCCAGGCAGGCTAGCTTCAATGTGCTCCCCGCTATGCTATGTACCTAGAACAGCATGACAACTTATGCAATTTAGTCTGGCATGCAATGAAATGAAGTACATGATGCAGAATAGAGGAACTTTTAAAAATTTAAATATTCGTTGAAAGAATGAGTTTAAAAAACAGTAAGTCTGCTGCTTTGGTGTTAATAAGCATTTCGGAAGAGAAAAATGCAACATTTCAATACATTTTTTTCCTTCTGATGGGACAGTCCAGTAAAATATCTAAAATTTCTCTTGGTTGGTTAGAATATCGACACATGTAGTATTCACATCCTTTCAACATGAGTATCTTAGGGAGTAGAGATAACAAGGCAATCTGCCAAAGCATTTAGTGGCATATTTATTTTGAAATGAAATCAATGTGTAAATTTAGGAAACCTGCGACATTTATACACCAAAATTTCTTTCAGAACCTGTTTCTTGTTAAAAAAAAAAACAAACAATCTGTGCTCTAGGGTAGGAAGAAAATCAGCTGTGAGAACACGCAATGTGCCTTTAAGTTTGGTTTACAGATATCTCTATTCCTCCCTCTCTGACCCTACAAGGTAAGTGATTAATAGGACTTCAGAAGGATTTGATACACTGATACACTGACTTTCTGAATAAGTGTGATAGTACACAGACCATGGTAATTCAGGAAAATGTACCAGGATGCTAGAAAAGCAGAACAGAACACAAAACACACAGTAGGGACCTGCTAGCATCAAGTTTATGTAGATACAGGCTAAAAAGCCATCAGTTTTTTATAGGCTTATCAGAGCTTCCAATGTCACAATAAACTATGCAAACATAAAAGGATTACACTTGAACCTCTAAAGGAAATGACTGTCAGAAAAAAGAAAAAAAATTTACAAATTTAAACATAACAGAATTCTTTCTGACAGGAGGGTTGCCCTGAAACTTATGAGGACTTCCTGAGCATTTATTACCTAAAAAAGGCAAATAAATAAAAAGCACTTCTGGATTTTAATTCATGTACTTAACCAAAAAACAAGTCCCTCTCAGAATTCAAGCAAGCAAGTTACAGGAACAGCCTACTTGTCCTTTGCCTCAATTTGATTTGTTTTCTATGTGTATCTTTTTTAGATGAAGGTTCAACTTAAACTCCCTAATAAAGAGATTAGGTAAACAGTGGAGAATTCTGCAACACTGCCATGACCACAAACATTTTCGTATGTAATGGAAAAGATACTGGATTAGCAAACAGGAAGATATGGGTTCTAGCTTTGGTTCCAGTACTAACCACTTCTGTGGGTGGCTTTGGGCAAATTACTGTACCTTTCTGTATTTTCTGGGTCTACTGCTGTGCCTGTAAAACAAGGCTAGAAGATCTAAGTTTCTTCCAGTTCTGACATTCTGGGGCTTTGTGACAGGGCAACGTGCAAGGACATGAAAAAAACATTTTTCTTGAGGTTTTTTTGTTTGTTGTTTTTTTTTGGGGGGGGGTTGTTAGGGGGGATAGCAATTGGTTTATAATTAGACCAATAAAGCCCTAACAATGGGCCGTCAACTAGGATAGGGAAGTACAGCAGTTTTGTTAAAATGAACTCTTGCAGTCAATCACAACACATTTTAAACTTCCTAGTCATTAAGAATTACATAATGGGTTTGAAATAACATAGACTACAAATTTGAAAGGTCTATACTTCAATTCTCCCTTAACATAAAACACGGAGAATGGGAGGCACCTGTGGTTCTTAAACCAGAGCATACTAAGAACAATGAGTTAACATCATAGCAACAGATTCATAACAAGTAATAAATTATTCACAAAGTAATTATTCTTCATAACTACTATTTATTCAGCACCCAACATGTATTATTTCCAAACATCACAGCAATTCTGCAAGGTCAGGTGGTATTACAAGTTTACAGATGAGGAAACTGAGTCTTAGAGAAATTAAGTAACCTGAGGAAGATTTACCCATCAGGGAAACGTTAGAGCTGGAATTCAATCCCAGATCTGCCCAGTTCCAAAGGCCATATGCTTTCTGCTACACTAAACGCTTCCTTACAGATAGAATCATATATTTTTCCCTTCCGCAGGATGGTTCTCTCTTCTACTGTTAAAGAAAAAGAACTTACCTTTTTCAATTTAGGTAGTTTGGGGAGATTTGAAACTGAAATCAAGCCTACATTTATTAAACTGAGGAACTCTAAGTTCACAAATTCAGCTGTTAGGCCCTCAATTTTCCCATCATTTGATTTGCAATTGTCCAGGACAAGTTCTCGAACCTGTGGGTGACAAAGTGGGGAAGAAAAGCTTTAAAAAACATGCAGAAAACAATGCAAAAACTCCAATCATAAATACCCACCAAACCACCCACATATAGTGGCAGCCTCAACTTAGACCTAGGTCACAGTTATAAATAAATGAAAAATGATTAAGCCTTTAGTAACAATATTCTAATAGATATCAAGGGTGGAATGTCACACCATGATACAAATAAAGATTTAAACCCTTTATTTTCCAGAGACAGAAACTACAGTTCTTACAAGGTAAGTGAAGAAATGATACCCCCCTTATTCCTTTTCCCAAGTCTCTTCCACAAGGGGCAGCTTTAACTACAAATGTGGAGTGAAGATACCCCACCACAACCCCTGCAACCTCTTTAGGCTGAGTCCACAACCCCTACAACCCCTTTAGGCTGAGTCTTCCTCAAGGCCCAGGAGACTGACACAAGGAAAAGAGGAAAGCTTCACTTTTCCCATCAAGGTCACTAAGAGATTGTGGCTACAGGTTTCTGGACTATACATTTCTACTTTTGGTCTTATTAATCTTTACTAAGATTATTCTAACACTAGGAAAAGATCAAGATGCAAGAGGCCTTAATTCAAAACAAAGATCATTTTGTGTTACATGTAAGAAAGCATTTCTAGGGGAGAGAACTGTTAGATATTAGGTTCCTTTTTCAGGCAACAAAATCTCCTTATTTGGAGGTCCTGAAATTCAGAATTCAAATCCATCCAAAGGTATCACATCTGAAGACTGTGAATACTGATTATTTAATAAAGTCTACTGTGTGAATATCTACCGTGATAATCCCTACTGCCATTCTTGCTCTGTGGTTGACTCTGAAACTTGCAAGTTTTAAACACATTTTGATAAATTTACACTGATGCAAATTAGTTTTAACTGCCAAAGGCATTCTTGCAGTGAATCTAACATGTTTAATAGCATTAATCAAGCATGTATGAAGAGATGCTGATAGTTCTAAAATGAAAATAGGGACTAGTAGTATCTTTACTCTCTCATACAAAATCCAAGGATACTACTCTAGCAATTGCTAACATTTATGGAGAATTTACTCATTTTTCTTTGTACCACCATACCCTTCCCTCAGTTACAGAGAAGGAAACTGATTTAGAGTCTGTGACACCCACAACACCACAACTTCTTGCTCGCTTCTTCACTACTTCTCACTATTCTACTTCCTCTTCAGAAGCCTTGCTTTCAGGATGCATACAGGCCCATTATATCTTTTGTTTCTTTCTTCCCTTCCTTCCACTTTTCTCTAGCTACCTCGGACATTCTTTCCTCTTCTGATGAAAATTAGCATATCTGAAAACTTAAGGTAGACTGAGGACAGCTGGGCTCCAGAGACAGATGCTTAGGGTTGAATTCTGGCTTTGCCACTCACAACCTGTGTGACCTTAGGCAAGTCACTTAACCTATCTGTGCCTCAGTTTCCTCATCTGTGAAGTAGAACTGTTATAGAAAGTAGTGCTTGGGGCATAGTGAATACTGGGAAAGGCTGCAGGAGAATGACAAAGACCTTTGCTATTTACTTTATTCCTATCTGTACTAAGGTTTCTACAAGCATGTATTTCTTTTGTATTAAAAAAAAAAAAGTAGGACTTCCCTTGGTTGCACAGTGGTTGGGAATCCGCCTGCCGACGCAGGGGACACGGGTTCGATCCCTGGTCCGGGAAGATCCCACATGCCACGGAGCAATTAAGCCCATGCACCACAACTACTGAGCCTGCGTGCCACAACTACTGAAGCCCATGCGCCTAGAGCCCGTGCCCCGCAACCAAAGAAGCCACCACAATGGTAAGCCCGCACACTGCAACAAAGAGTAGCCCCCATTGCCGCAACTAGAGAAAGCCCAGGCGCTGCAACAAAGACCCAACACAGCCAAAAATAAATAAATAAAAAATAAATACATTTATTAAAAACAGTAAAACCAGCAAATCATTTTTTTTTAAAAAAAGGTCAACTGTAATCCCCCACCAACCTAAGTAGTATACTGCACTACAAATAAATGTTTCTATTTGATTTGGGGGGTTTTCTATGACTATATCTGACAGAGAATCCAAAAACGTTATACAGAATGACACCAATATGCCAAAAAAGCCAAGTAAGGAGGAATTTAGATAGCCATTTTGCCTCCCAGCCCACGGGTGTACCTCTTGGACATTTCTCTCAACTGGTAAAATTCTGCTTTAACTAGAGTCATCAAAGAGTTAGAACAAGTCTGCTGAACCAAATAGCCGAATAGGAATCAAGGAGAAATTGGGAGGGAAAAAAAGATGTTAAAGTGGTCCAAATCTGCAAATCTAACTGCTGAGTATGAAAGATGATGGAGAGGAATTGAGGTTCTGGTTTAAAGAAATGGGAACTACGTAGCTGGATGGAAATAGGAAGGAACAGCTTTGGGGATGGGGTCGGGGTAGGGGGGGAGCAGGTATATAATGAATACCACAAATAATACCAAGTTTAAAGTTCTCATGAGAAGTCCAGGTGAAAGCATCCCCAGGCAGCTGGACATGAGGGTCTGGAGTTCATGGGAGTTCTAGTTTTAAGTTCTGATTTGGAAGTCATCAGGGTAGAGACAGCAGTGAAAAGATGGAATTCCTAGGAAGAGAACCAAGGATGGAACCTGGGGGATCCTGCAAAGGTGACTTGAGAAGAATCAGTAGTACCCAAAGGTGAAGCATTAGTTTCAAACACCCAGAAAGGTTTATGAAATAAGGCATAAGAAGTTACTGGGGGGGGGGGGAAAGGATTGAAAAAAATTAGATAACAATACAACTGTCCATCAACAAAGGACTCACTTCCAGGATACAGTGTATGATGAAAAAGGCACAAAATGTATAAAATGTTTTCATTTATGTCACATATCACACATTCACTTTCTTATATTCTTCTCAGGGAGAGAAAGCGACTGGCTGGGGGACTTTTCCATAACCTTATTTAACATTTCTATGATGAGATTAATCTATTAAAAAAAATAAAGGTTAAAAAAAAGGTCACTCCTAGGGACTTCGCTGGTGGTCCAGTGACTAAGGCTCCACGCTCCCAATGCAGGGAGCCCAGGTTCCATCCCTGGTCAGGGAACTAGATCCCCCATGATACAACTAAGACCTAGCGGGGTCAAATAAAGAAATAAATATTAAAAATAAAATAATTTTTTAAAAAGGTCACTGCTAGCCTTGAAATTTCATCAAGCTTCATGATGGCAGGGTCATGTCTATTTTAGTTACCACCATACCTCAGTATGAGAAGGAGCCTTCACAACTGTCAAATGCAGAAAAAGTGGCATTGGGGTTTGTGTCCGAATTGTAGGGGAATGAGCAGATGATGAAACAGAGGAAACCTGGGTATGAAGAGAACCTACTTTCTGATCTTAAGTATAATCACATTAATGCTGCTTAAAGCATATTGCTGTTTGTCACTTAATACTTTGGGTTTTTTTTTTTCAGTCTTTGTATATTTTAAACACAGCAAGATGAAACAATATTACTTAGCATATTTTAACAATTATAAATATTTTTTAATGGCTAAAGAAATTAAAGTGTATGGATGCACCATAAATTACAATCCTCCCTATTGAACATGTTTCCAAGTTTATTATATATAATGCCATGCTATCTTTTTATGTGAAATTTCTTTTGTAATAAGGATTGTTTCCTCACAATCTATTGCTAGGTGGAAAAAAATATAAACGTTAGAGTCTCTGAGTTTTGAGTTCTTTATTTAAAACGGCAACCAATCCCTCTTAACACTTTTTTGGTGACCTTTCTTGACATATGGAAATTCTAGGTATTTGCATATAGTTATCTTTTTCTTGAGGATACTGTTTTTACCCTAAGTGAGGAAAAAACCAAACACCTCAAAAGAAATGACAAAAAAGCAGACAAGCCATAAAAATATAAATCATCAGTAAACAAAAAAATCATTCAACAACAACAAATTATAAAAGATACATATTTAAAAATGAGATGTTATTCTACTCTTATTGAGGATGGGGCAGCTCTTTCATGGAGAAGAGATGGCTAGGATGGGTACAGGTGCAGGTAAGTTTGTAAGTGGGAGAGTGAGAAGTCAGGGAACGCACACCTGAGACCTTTAATTTTCTCCTTGAGTAGGAGGCAACAGAATGTATTGGGGTGAGTACAGGGAAGGGCTGGGCTGTATGGCTCAGCAGTGAAATCATGTCCCTAGACTTTTCCAGGAACGCTAAGCACGTAGTAAAGAAATGGGCTAACCCCAGAACAAAGTTCCAGAGGCACAGTAAGAAGATGAGCCACAAACAAGCACAGAGCAGAGTGAGAAATTACTGCAGAAAGCAGAGACCAAAGGAGGGTCCACTTAGGGCTGTGCCCAAGGATGACAGGTCTGGAAAGCCTGCCATAAGCAGCATTCTAGCCAGTCTAAAGTTCTAAACAGGACCCTGGTGAAAAGGTGTCTGCTCTCAGGCATTGTGTCAGCAGCACTTGAGATAACTAAGCCTCCCCTCTCCCCCAATTCCTTCTTGAGGGTGAAGGGATCCAGACTGCCTTACAAAGGAAGGTACATGGGGTGGGGGACATACAATGCCATGGCATCCCAATCTAGACCCAGAATAAATGGGAGGCTCTAATCAAGAAAAAGCAGCCCTAGTTTTTCCTCCTTATGTCCCAAATCCTCCCAGGAGGGAAGGTTGGGCAGGCACTTGTACATTTGTGGGCACAACTCAGGGAGCTATTTGATCCAAGGCAGAGTTACCAGGCTTTCTGATTGAAGAAAGATGACTTAACTTTGGGGGCCAAATTCACTCTTCTTCATTCCTCATCTTCCAACTAAACTAGTTTTTTGTCAAACGTTAATTTAAGGTAAACACTTAAGAGCTAAAGACAAAAATCCAAACTGTTTCCTATTCAACTTTTGTTTTTGATAGTTATCAGCAAAGCTGATACTCTAGTTTTTCAATAAAAATTTTGAAATATATTGCAACCAAGTTACAGGGATTGGGGCTAGGAGCCCCATAGGAGATCAAGGAATTTTCCTTTCATCCTCTCCAACTTGCTCTCATTTCCTACTTCCCTAGCTACTCTTTTTAAATTTATTTATTTTTGGCTGCTCTGGGTCTTCGTTGCTGCACGCAGGCTTTCTCTAGTTGTGGTGAGCAGAGGCTACTCTGTTGCGGTGCGCGGGCTTCTCATTGAAGTGGCTTCTCTTGTTGCGGAGCAGGGCTCTAGGCACATGGGCTTCAGCAGTTGTGGCACGTGGGCTCTAGAGCTTAGGCTCAATAGTTGTGGCACATGGGCTTAGCTGCTCTGTGGCATGTGGGGTCTTCCTGGACCAGGGCTCGAACCCGTGTCTCCTGCATTGGCAGGCGATTCTTAACCACTGCGCCACCAGGGAAGCCCCCCTAGCTACTCTTTAAAAAAAAAGAAAATAAATTTTCCATAACTGGTTGAGTGACCTTCCCCAATCATCAATTATAATTGTTATAAGAGGGGAAAAGAAGATACAGAGGATTAAAAATCATTATCAATTTTTTTGTTAGAAAATACATGATTATTATAGTAAGCGAAATATGTGGAAATATGTCCAAAAATGTAGAAAGTAACTCTTTCTGAGTTAACCAGTCTTCAAACCTTCCACCCTACTATTATTTTAAAATAATGTTTGCAAAATGGCAGTAGAATAGAACATTAGCAGTTCTCAAATGTGTTTGGATGGCAGAACTGTTGGTATGAAGGAAGGAAACACTCATACCCTACTGGTGGGGAGAACCATTCTAGAAAGCAATTTGACAGAGATTCACATTACAAAATGTTCATTTCAATACTACTTAAAACAGTAAAAAACCTTCTAACCACCTAATGGGGATGGTTAAATTATGGCCTATGCAGGGCTTCCCTGGTGGCACAGTGGTTGAGAGTCCGCCTGCTAATGCAGGGGACACGGGTTTGTGCCTCGGTCCGGGAAGATCTCACATGCCGTGGAGCGGCTGGGCCCATGAGCCATGGCCGCTGAGCCTGCGCGTCCGGCGCCTGTGCTCTGCAATGGGAGAGGCCACAACAGTGAGAGGCCCGAGTACCGCCAAAAAAAAAAAAAAAAAAAAAAAATGACCTATGCAGACGTTAACAATGAGGCTGTAAAATAATAAACTGTGCCAGAGAAAGATAAAGATGTTTACTATATTTTAACAAGATATTATATGCATTAATAGCATGATCTGAGTTTAGAAAAAAACATTCTCGTGGACTATACACCAGAATGTCTAGATGGTAGGATGGGTGTGTATGAGATTTCTGAGTTTTTAAATTTTTCCTTATCTATATCTACTATTTTTTTTAGCTTATCTGTATCAAATTTTTCTTCAATGAAGACTGTATTCCTTATACAAGGAAAAGAACCCAATTAGCTGCTATGCAACCAATTAGAATATTCCACTGAGCTCAAAATCACATCACAACAGACAAAACAATAAATGCCAAAAGTTGGGGGAAAGGTTCTTCTCACGTTGTCTTTTTTTTCCTTTTTTTTTTTTTTTAAGGCTGTACCATGCGGCATGTGGGATCTTAGTTCCCCAGTCAGGGATCAAACCCGTGCCCCATGCATTGGGGCAGTGAAGCGTTAACCACTGGAACGCCAGGGAAGTCCCCTCACGTTATTTATTTTTAAAAGTAATTTTTTTTAGTAAATTGGGACTAAGGAAAAACTACTCTTATTTGTGGGATATGAAATGTCTCAGTCTAGCATACAGCCCACCAGTGTTCCACAGGGGCATTGACTGTAAACCACAGGAACTGCATGACTTTCTAACTTTGAACACAAGACTGGAACAGAGCTAACATCAAGGCTAGATACCCCTAGATTCATAGTTAATGAGGTGCTCGTATCAGTGGCATGTTTGGCATAATAGAAAGATCAGGGCCTCACATAAAGAACACGTATTTTCTCAAATTCTGGAATATATCTAAATTACAAATTTAGATATAGATAATATCTATATCTCGCTACTACTGCATGTCTCTTCTCACATCTGACAACACCACCAATTTCTGTGGTATACATGGTATGTTCTAGTACTATACAATTTCCTCTCAGTGAAATAACTGACAACACCAATAATATTTTGTATAAAGTATTTCCTATCCTTGCCTATATTTAAAAACAGTGATCACTGTTCTTTTTGAAGATTATTTTAAAATGCCATCTTAAGCCATTTTTTCCACTATGAGAACAAACCTCTGATATAAAGAGGTGCTTTAGACTGAGAAAAAACTGAATTATTATAGTTCTTTATAAGTCACCCCCTTAGGGAAATGAGCATACCGGTTTATAACAGGTGAAATGGAACCTATTATCTTGGTCTGTCTCATGTACTTTGGCTAAAGAACACAAGAAGTAAAGTGTTACCAGGGTCTTCTTCAAACCCCCAAATAAAATAAAAACAAAAAAGCCACACTCACAATAAAAGTCCATCTGGGGATTTCCCTGGTGGTTCAGTGGTTAAGAATCCACCTGCCAATGTAGAGGACACGGGTTCGAGCCCTGGTCCAGGAAGATCCCACATGGCGCGGAGCAACTAAGCCCATGCACCACAACTACTGAGCCCGTGTGCCACAACTACTGAAGCCCGTGTGCCTAGAGCCCGTGCTCCACAACAAGAGAAGCCACCGCAATGAGAAGCCCGCGCACCGCAACGAAGAGTAGCCCTCGCTCGCTGCAACTAGAGAAAGCCCGCGTGCAGCAACGAAAACCCAACACAGCCAAAAATAAATAAATTTATTAAAAAAAAATTCCATTGAAGAAAAAAAAGCCCATCTGGTCTTTAAACAAAAACACTGATGATCAAGCCTCCACTTACCCTCCTCAAACAGTCTTAAAGCTCACTTGATGACATCAAGGTCAACCAAGGAATACACTGTGCTGTGCATTTAAGAGCCTCCTGTCATTATACCAATACATTCAATAAAGACAGGGTTCTTCTTCTTTCCCCAAATAACAAGAGTCTGCAGGATTCCAGAGGTCAAGGCTACTCTTTAACAGTTGGCTCCACAACATATGGAGCCATGTGACTAGCTGACTTAGAATCATCTTGGAACTTCTCACTTACCTTAAAGATGATGCTTTTGTGCAAAACATTTTTAAACTCTTATTTTAAAATTTCCTACAGCTTCCCCTCACCCCCCAAAGCCTTCAGGTCAAAGCTTTCCCCTCTTAAGAACCTAACTCCTACTCAGTCTCCCTGTAAGAGTTCCTAGGGGAGCCATTCTTTTTTTTTTTTTTTTTTTGCGGTACGCAGGCCTCTCACTGTTGTGGCCTCTCCCGTTGAGGAGCACAGGCTCCGGACGCGCAGGCTCAGCGGCCATGGCTCACGGGCCCAGCCACTCTGCGGCATGTCGGATCCTCCTGGACCGGGGCACGAACCCATGTCCCTTGCATCGGCAGGCAGACTCTCAACCACTGCGCCACCAGGGAAGCCCAAGGGGAGCCATTCTTTACCCCACAATCCTGGCTGGCTCCCACGACACTCTCCCAAGGCCCCCTTACTTGCACACTGCAACAGCACCACTAGGTTCTGAGGCTTCAGGACGGAAGGGGCTGCTCTCTGCGTTGTTCACACTGCTTTTCCAGGCCCTGCCATACTGTTGGTACTCAAATATTTATTTAATAAAACCAGTGGATTACGGACTTCTCTGGTGGCAGTGTGGTTAGAAATTCGCCTGCCAATGCAGGGGACACAGGTGCGAGCCCAGGTCTGGGAAGATCCCACATGCCGCGGAGCAACTAAGCCCATGCGCCACAACTACTGAGCCAGCGAGCCACAACTGCTGAAGCCTGCATGCCTAGAGCCTGTGCTCCACAACGGGAAAGGCCACCACAGCTAGAGGCCTGCACACCGCAACAAAGAGTAGACCCCCCACCCCCGCAAGTAGAGAAAACCCGCGTGCAGCAAGGAAGACCCAACACAGCCAAAAATAAATTAATTTTTAAAAAAGTCAAGGGCTTCCCTGGTGGCGCAGTGGTTGAGAATCTGCCAGCCAAAGCAGGGACATGGTTTCGAGCCCTGGTCTGGGAAAATCCCACATGCCACGGAGCAACTAGGCCCATGAGCCACAACTACTGAGCCTGCGTGTCTGGAGCCTGTGCTCCACAACAAGAGAGGCCGCGATAGTGAGAGGCCCGCGCACCGTGATGAAGAGTGGCCCCCGCTTGCCGCAACTAGAGAAAGCCCTCGCACAGAAACGAAGACCCAACACAGCCAAAAATAAATAAATAAATATTTTAAAAAGTCAAGATTTTTTTTAAAAAGGTCATATATTAAAAAACAAAAACCAGTGGATTACAGTAGGAGAGTGCAGTCCAATACAGTAGCCACTAGTCACCTGTGGCTTTTGAGTTCCTGATATGTGAATACTGCAACTGACAAACTGACCTTTCAGTATAAGTTAAATAGCCTCACGACTCTAGCCTGTTTTGGGCAAAAGGGCAAGGCTTAAGCTGATTTCTTGAAAAATTAACGGTTGCACATATATATGTTCTTAAAAAGCAATATATTAGTTATTTCATATAAGAACAAATTCCACATACAACTAGCCCAGCTGTACTTCCCAGAAGGAGCAACAGTGCTCTTAGCTGAGTATTTTAAGAGTACTTTATGCACCCTCAAAGAACTCAAATTCCAGATTTTAAGGCACTTTGAAGACCCATGTGTACTTTTCTTTTGGAATTTGGCTAAATCTAATTCCTCCACATTCTCCTCATTTGGAACTACGCAATAATAATTCAGACGTCTTAAATTAACAACTCCTCAAAATGAGATCACAACTCTACAAGGTTTACAGTATGAAGAAGCTTAACGGTTCAATATACTAGCACGTGGCCGACACAAAATGTCTGACTGATGGACCGAAGGGACCACTGAGGTCAAACCTCAACCTTAAAAACCCAGAGCACCGAGTCGAGACGCCCACCCCCCGAGGTCCTCAGGGACAAACGGGGAGGCTACGAGGTGCAGCGACCCGGCACCTCATTTGTGAAGACCTCAGGAATTCAAAACCTCATGCACACAAGGGAAAGCCGGTTGACGAATTCCCACAAGTTGGCAACTTGTTACCCATAGCTCCCTGACTGCACGAAACGCGCCCATCGCCAGCATCGGCTGCCCCAGGGCCAAAAGACGCCACTCACCCGAAGAAGGGGTCTGGCAGAGGCACGGCCTCCCCGCGCGGGGGCCAGGAAACATGGCCCCGCGCCCGGCCACGGGAAGGCGCTCTAGTTCGCGGGGAGGGCCAGGGGAGAAAAGAAAGCCGATTCTTAAACGTCCACCCGCCGCTCACGCAGCCGCGGCGGGCGAGTGCCGGCCTGGGTCGGCGGCCCTGGAGCACGTGCGAGGACAGAGGCCGCCCAGCCCGCGAGCCCAGCCGAGGCCCGCCCGTGCCCCCGACGCTCGACCAGGGCGGAGGCGGTCGCCTGGCGTTGCCCTTTTAAGAAGGGGGGAGGGAGACGGCAGCGCGCCCAAGAGATGAGTCGGCGGCGGCCGGAGCGCGCGGCTCCAGCCAGAGCGAGCCAAGCCCTGGCGAGGCGGGCACCATACAAGCCGCAGGCTCGGCCCGGGGAGCGGCGGCCCACAGCCACGGCCGGTGCGGACGGGCAGGGCCCGGCTGGCCGAGCCAGCAGGCCGGCTCACGCGGCGGAGGGAGACGAGAGCTCGCCAACATGGCGCTGTGTCGGCCTGTGGCGCGCCCCGGCTGACGCGAGGAGCCGCCGCCGCCCGCCCACACCGAGGGGCCAGCCTCTCAGGCAGGGGCCCCAGGGCTCCGCTGCGGCGGCACGGGGGAAGGGAGAAGCCGCCTACGCCACACCGGCGGCCCCGGGCTGAGCAAGGCCCGCCCTGGGAGGCCGGGACTGGGGAAGGCCCGGGGGGCAAAAAGGGAGCGAGAGAAATGCCGGAGAAAGTTTTATTTTTAGGCTTGAAAAATGGCGGGAACCGCATCCTTTTTTCAAACTTGGCCTGGGGAGGGGCGGCGGTTGCGCCACCGACGCCGCCCGAGCTCGCCCCTCCCCCGCTCCGCGCGCGCCAAGCCATGCCCGCTCAAGCCCCCCAGCGCCCGAGGGGACCTCCCGTCCCCCTCAGAGGCCAAGAGCCCCCCTATTCGCCCCTCGGCCCCTGCCCTAGCCGGGCCGGCGCCAACCGCGAGGCCTGGCCGGAGGAGCCCCCCCCACCCCGCCCAAGCCTCTTCCCCGGCCGGCCCGGGGCGCGCGGAGCACGGCCTGGCCCGCAATGGGCCCAGCCCCGGCTGGCCGCGCGGCTCCTCGGCAGGCCGGGCCTCCGCCCGGCCGCGCGTCCCGGGAGGCTGCAAACATGGCTCCCAGCGTTACACAACCCCCTCCTCCCTCCCTTGCCGCCGGCCACACGCACACGCGCTCCTCCGGGAAAGGACCCCGGCGGGTGAGGAGCTCAAAGTTTGCTTTCCCCACCCCACCGCCTTCCCCGGACGGCCGCGGGGGCCCGTGGGCGCCAAAGAGTTAATCCCCGCGCGCTCGCTCCCCCCTCCGCGCTCGCCCGCCTTCCCAGTCCGAGCCCGCGAGCTGCGCTCTTCCCCGCGCCGGGCCGGCGAACCCGCGGTCGGGGCCCCGCAGGTGGCCACCATTACATGCAAGTCATCGGGGGAGAGGGCGCCCGAAGGGGGCTCTGCTTACAGCTGCCGGGGTCCGGTTCCTCAGCTCCAGGTGGATCCTCCTCTTCATGTCCATGTTTCTCTCTTCCCCCCTCTCCAAACTTAACTTTCCGCGGCGGTGGCGGAGGGGGGAGAGGCGTCCCAGCCTGCGCAGCGAGGGCCGTCAGAAGGGGTCTGCTAGTAGCAGAGGCCGGCGGCGCGGTCCCGGGCGGTGGGCGGCGTGCAGGCAGGCGAGCGGAGCCCCCGGAGCCAAGTTACTCACGGGAGCGGAGAGAAACCATGGAGGGAAAAGGGGGCTGGAGCGCAGCGCTGTTCTCACTACCGCCGCCCCCGGCCGCGGCCCCGCACTGCGCTTAAACCGGCGACGCGTCGCGGGTGGCTGCTCGGCTCGACTCGGCCCCGCGCGGCGCCGCTCGGCTCGGCGGCCGCGGTGCACCAAGGACGGGGCGGGGAGAGGCGCGGCGGGAGAGGCGGAGGCTGGGGGGAAAAAGCGCAGCCGGGTGGACGGGAGTGACTTACTCCCGCCCTCAGATCGCACGTGGGGGTGGCTGATGTAAGACCCGCCTCGGGAGCTTCCCCGCCCGCAGCTAAGCTGAGACCCCGGGGTCCCTCCTCGACGCGCCCGGAGACGGGTCTCCAGACCGCGCTTGGACGTTTGCCGAGAGGGCTGAGGGGGTACCTAAGGCCAAGTCCTTCCGCGGAGGCTCGGCCTGGCCCTCCCGACACCCGCGAAGGCGGGAGACTTGTAGAGAGCGCGGGACGAGGGCTTTCGGGTTCACCTCCCGCTCCTCCGCACCGTGTGGGGCCAACAGCCCGAGCCCCGCGTCTCCTTGACCGTGTGGGGCTGGAAGTGCTGCGAGGATCCTCGTCGGGGGCAGAATCGCGGCGGGCCCGCGTTCTACCGCGTGGCACCGGGCGGAGTCGGCCTTCGTGGCCGGCGGGGACACGGCAGCCCCGGCCGCTTGCCCAAGCCACAGGGGAGCCGAGCATCCCCAAGTACGGGAGAATCTCCCTGGGTTTTCTAACATTTAAATATAGGCTAGCGAAGGCAGCAATTAGCATCTCTAATGGGGCCTCGGAGTTTACAGTTTCTTCGAAGACTTTTATCTCGTTTATTTTTAAGGGCACCCCTGTGAGGTGTGTGGATTCTCGATGGTCTCCATTTCGGGGATTGGCAGGTAGCCTTTGTAATGGGCTGGCTCAGAGAGCTCCCTGAGAGACAGGGTTAGAGCACTAAGTCGGCTTTGCAGACCTCAGAGAAATAATGTTACATTCAGCTTAAAATAAGTAAATACGTCACGTGTCAAATCAGATACCATCTTAATTCTAGTATGGACAAGAGGCTTCAAGATTGAGAACAATTTATGAAGAGAGAAAAACTTACAATTCTATGCATTAACCTAAGGTTTTCTTCAAGTTAAGAAAGACTGCACTCTTCCATTTCACCTAAGTTCATTTAGTGGCAAACAAAACTACCTATATCAATTTTTAAAATATCAGATGCATTAAAATGTCAAAACAAAAAAGTTTTAGAAGGATTATGGAAAAAGGCAAAAAAGAACCTTTCTAGTATGTTGTTTCCTGAGTCTTGTATTTAAAATGTTAGTCTCAGCAGTCATCTCTGTGACGGGAAAATGATGAGGGAAGTGCTCTTCGGGATGTTACACTAGGTCTGTAACTGTAAGGTTATGAGAATCGCAGGGCCATGAGATGAAGGCTTTTACAAAAAAACTAGCAAATTAGTTCCATGAGCTAACAAGCAATGATTGAGCATCCACTTTTAGGGCTTAATACGTTCTTTCTAATTTAATGCTCAGACGACCCTGTGAAGTAGATTGTATTTTAGTCGTTTTACAGATGAGGAACTGAAGCTGTGTGGCCAACAAGAGGTGGAGCTAGGGTTTAAACCCAGATGGGTCTGACTCCAAGGCCTGTGTCTCTTCTGCTACACTATCAGTCTGTGTGGAATGAAATCGTAGCATGGGGGTCTGCTTTGAAACAGTAGGTTGGGAACAATTGTAGAGAGGCTTTAATACCAAACAGGCTGCAGGCGCCATCTTGTAGGTAAAGGGGAGATGCTGAAGGAGACTGGGCCGTGGTAGCTCTGTGCTAGAGAAAGTGGGAACCTGGTGGCTTGTGGGGGAGGTGATATCAATCCTTAGGGAGAAAGAGGGCAGAATCTTGGGATCCTGTCCTCTCTTTATGACCAACTCAACGGTATGAGAACTCACAAGATAAATGTGTGTTTTATAAGATTAAGCTACAAAGTAATTAATAAACATAGCCACAATGTGCAGCAAATAAAAAGAAAGCAAAAGAGCCAGAAGAGAGACTACAGACCCGGCACTGTCCCTTCTGACACAGCCGGTGCTGGCATGCACCTCTGTGAACAAAGAGCATGTGTTCCAGTGACATGCTTCTTTGTCAGGGGCTTCACTGCCAAAGGCATAAATAACACAGGCAGAACAGGGTGTGTCTCACTGCCCTGCCAACATCTTCCACTGGACTGTCAGTCCACAGGCCTGAAGGGGCTGTTGTCACAACTGTCCTGGTTGTGAATATTGCTGTACTTAACATCATTCTGTGTATGCATCTGGGTGTGAGAAAGAAGTAGAATATTGAACTGTATCTAAGCTGCAATCATTATCATGATTTTGGATTTATGGATTTGAAGGACTGGAAGGGAATAAGGAAAAGCGAAAACATCTTAGTTTGTGAGGGAGTCTGAACTATGGGTAAATCTCTTTTACTTCCATTGATGTTAATGTTTACCTAATAAGTAATACAGATATCAAACAATGCCTGGTTTTGGCACTCCTTTGACCCTTAAAACTGCTTGTTAATCAGAATGTGTGTATTCCAGTAAGCTCCAAAATGTCTGAGAACACTCGGAGCTAGTTTGTAACTCCTTGGATCTGCTCTCCACCCCACTGCCTCAGCAACGTCATCAGATGATCAGAGCCTTCCACAAACTTTGTGTCTGTGAACAGACTTCAGCAAATCTGAAGATGAGACAGGCCCACTCAGGCATTGGCTTAACTGGTCTTGAAACCAGTTTAGCAGAATCGGCACCTTTTCTCTTTAAGAAAGACAGTATATGAAGGTGATGCATAAGATGGGGTGAAGAAATCATTACTCTAAATATTAAACACTTCCATTCTTTCCCTCCTCTCCCATACACATTTGCATACACTGGTAAATCCGTCCGCTGAGTCTCCACAGTATGGTCTGTGTGCCTGTTATAGCAGCTAGGCAACACGTGGGAGTTGTTGAAGGATCTAAATTCTCAGCGAGACTGAGCTCATACAAATATTTCTGGATGATATGAATGGAGAGCAGGAGCCTGGGGCCATCTTTAGAACATAGGTGCCCTGCAAATGTGTTATGTTGAAATAATGTCACGTGTACTCAAAAATATTACCTAGAAAAAACAGCTGAGACACTGAGACAAACGGAGAGAGGAAGGCAAATAGTTGGGTGAAAATGGGTTAAGGAATAAGATCCTGTTAGTCACCAGATGGTAAAAAAAAAATGAGGAGGGGAAAGTGTCAGGTGTGCAGGCAGCTGCAGGTCCAGTAAGGGGCCCCTGCCAAGACAGCCAGATTCCGTTCTGCTCTCTGAAACAGCTGTAGGTGCGTGGCCTTCCTGGGGCAGCAAGGAAGAGCTATGACCACCAAGAGTCGGGTTTAACATTTATTAAACACTATCCTTATGCCAAGTACTGTGCTTGGGACTTTTGTGTACATTGCATCTCAGTTAATCCTGGCACCAGCTCACGGGGGCAAGACTATAATTCCCTTTTATTGTTTAGGAAACAGGCTTAGCAAAGCCAAGTGGAACTCACATAGCTAGTAAGAACCTGGATTTCTCTGTCATTAAAATCTCACTGTAATTCATTCTCATTACTTTGATCCACTAGTCTTCACAACTGCTTCTGAAAACTTTGATCCACTAGTCCTCACAACTGCTTCTGAAAAGCCTTTTTGTTTTCTCTGCTTTAAGAAGATTTACATGCTCAAGGAGGGGGTGCAGAGGAAGTTAAAAAAAAGAACTAAAGAAAATATTAAATTTTAAAATTAGATTCCTACTATTGAAACATATCCACCATTAAGGTGTATATCCTTGCAGCTTTTTTTTTCTATATTATACATAGTTTTTAAGAAAACAATATTGGGGGGACTTCGCTGGCAGTCCAGGGGTTAAGACTCTGCGCTTCCACTGCAGGGGGCGCGGGTTCCATCCCTGGTTGGCGAACTAAGACCCGCATGCCACGTGACGCAGCCACAAAATTTAAAAAGAAAATTATGTTTCACGATTAAAAAAAAACAATATTGGGATCAGATTGAAGATTTTTGCTTGAAACTTGTTTTTCCAGCTAACACTATGGTAAGTAATGAGTTAATACTCATGACAAATATGAGTGTTAACTTTGCTCAATGTTTTTCCCTTTTTAGAGATGGACTCTAGTAATGTGGGAATCCACTCCATCACTTACAGGCTGTGTGCTTTGGGACAAACCACATAACCTCTAGGAGCCTCAGGCTGCTTATTTCGGGGGACTGTTATGAGGATTAGACATGATCCTGTGGGTGAAGCTCCTACCTGGCGCTGTGCCTGGCACTGTCTCTGTGCCCCAGTCACAGTTGCTGCAAGGCAGAGTCCCTCCCTTCTAAGCAGAGGCCCAGAGCTTGCTAGCCTCCTCAGGGGTTATCGAAGTTCTGCTGTGGCCATTAGTCTTCCACTTCTGCTCCATGCCCTTCATCTCCTGTAGTTACCTTGCCCTTTTGGCTGAGGTATGGGCTCACCTCAAACCAATGTAAGTTGTTTTATTTATTTATTTATTTATTTATTATTTATTTATTTATTTATTTATTGGTTGCACAGAGTTGCTGGCGGGATCTTAGTTCCCCGACCAGGGATTGAACCCAGGCCACCACAGTGAAAGTGCTGAGTCCTAACCACTGGACTGCCAGGGAATTCTCTAATCAATGTAAGTTTTGACTTTCAAAAAGGGTGGACTCATTTTCTGTTTCATGCAGGACTTGGTCTCTCTTGAGTAACTGAGAACATACTCCTGGAAAATATCTGTGTGGCCCCGCGGTGTTGGACATCCCTCTCCTCCATAATTAGCCAGCATCCCCGCCATCTGGACTCACTCATACCTCACAGGGATTTCCTTGTCCACACAGAACTAAGATTGATCCAAGAGCCCTGCTCCCGCTGACCGAACTCTACCATCTGTTCTCAAGCTTGCTTTGCCAGCTCCTGCCCAGCCAGGGGCCCCTCAGTGGGCATGCAAGGTGGTTTGTGTGCACCCTAATTTGCTAGTCTCTTATTTTGGTAAAGGCCCAAAGTCCCAAATACCCTCACACTCTGCTTCTTCCTTGAAAAGCAGGGCAGCCGGTTTCCTGATTTCTTTATGTTTATTTATGCACGTACTACAGAAAACTTGGAAACTATACTTAACCAGAAAAAAAGAAAAAAGAAAAAGAAGAAGAAAGAAAAAGAAAAGAAAAATCTCAGTTCAGAGCTAAACACTGCTCACGTTTTGGTGTCTATTCTTCCAGTCTTTTCTCTACACACATATGGCACTTTCTCAAGTCTCAGATTGCCAGAAGCCTCATCTCATTAATAACAGCTTTTCAGGCAGGCAGGGAGGGGGGAACCACTACATTAAATATTCATATTGATTGTAAGAGACATTTTTATTTCAGAAATAGTAAGTGGTGGAAAAAAAGTATCACAGTACCTAGGAAATATGGTGTCTATTACATTAAAAAAATTTTAAGTGGGATACTATAACCTGCTTTTTTCAGTTAACATATTATGAAAATATTTCCACACCATTGAATAGTCTTTTACAATATATATTCCTTGAGGACATTCTTCTACAAAATGAAAATAGCTTTTCTTTTTCTGAATATAAAGACAATATATATTCATGTAGCAAATACATAAAATGCACCAAAAGTATAAAGAAGAAAATACAAGCCAGCCAAAATCCCATTACCTAGCAGCAACCACTGTTAACATTTTTGTTAACAGTGAGCTATTTCTATGAATGTAGATCATAAGTAAAATATATTATAAAGTGGAATACTACTATAAAGAGCACTTTGTAACATGCTTTTATTTTTCACTTAGCAGTAGGTCACAGGAATTGCTCCAAGTCAATAAATCATTTCATCATTTTTAAAGTCTGCATCATATTTCATTGTACAGATGAAATGATAGCACAATTTATTCACCTAGTCTTCTACTGATAGACATTTAGGTTACTTCCAGTTGTTCATCATTATACGTAACATCTTCCTTGAACTAAATGCCTAGAAGTACAACTCCTGAATCAGAGACATATTTTTCAAATCGGATATACATGGCAAATTGCCCTTCAGATGCTGTTCCTCTTTTATGCTCCCATTAGCAGTGTGTAAGACTTCCCCTCAGTCTTGCCTAAACTGGGTATTATCTTTTAAAAATCTTTGTCAATCATTTTTCAACTAATGTCAAGGTTGAAAACCTAAGGGTGCCAAGACAATTCAATGTGAAAGAATAGTCTTTTAAACAAAATGTGCTTGGACTCATACAGCCATATGCAAAAGAAAGACGTTGAACCTCTGCCTCACACCATATATAAAAATTAACTCAAAATGGACCATAGACTTAAATACAAGAGCTGGAACTATAAGACTCAGGAAACCTAGGAGTAAATCTTCATGACCTTGTATTAGGCAAAGCTTTCTTAGATATGACACCAAAAGCACAAGAAGCCAAAGAAGAAAGAGATAAATTGGACTTAATCAAAATTTAAAACTTTTGTGCTTCAAATGATACCATCAAGAAAGTGAAAAGACAATGCATGGAATGAGAGAAAATATTTGTGAATCATATATCTAATAAGGGACTTGTATCCAGAATAGATAAAGAACTATTAGAGCTCAACAACAAAAAGACAAATAACCCAATTAAAAATGGGCAGAGAATTTGAATAGACATTTCTCCAAAGAAGATATACAAATGGCCAATAAGCACAAAAAGAAGCTTAATGTTATTAGGCATTTGGGAAATGATAATCAAAACCACAATGAGATACCACTTCGCACTTACTAGGATGTCTATAATTAAAATGATGGACAACAAGTGTTGGTGAGGATGTGGAAAAATTGGAACCCTTGTGCATTGCTTGTGAGAATGTAAAATGGTGCAGCTGCTGTGGAAAACAGCTTGGCAGTTCCTCAAAAAGTTAAACATAGAGCCAGCAGTTTCACTGTTAGTTATATACCCAAGAGAATAAAAATGTATGTCCATATGAAATTTGTACATGAATGTTTATAGCAGCATTATTCATAATTGTCATAAATTGGAAACAACCGAAATGTCCATAAACTGGACATTTTGGTTGTTTATCCACAACAGAATAGATAAACAAAATGTAGTATATACATACAATGGAATTTTTTTCAGACATGAGAAGGAATAAAGTACTGATACGTGCTTCAACATGGATGAACCTTAAAAATATTATGTTAGCTGAAAGAAGTCAGGCAAGATGACCACATAGTGTATGACTCCATTTATATGGAATGTCTAAAAAAAGCAAATCCATAGAGACAGAAAATAGATTAGTGGTCGCCAAGGGCTGGGAGTAATAGGGAGTGACTTCTAATGAGTATGGGGTTTCTTTTTGGGATAACAGGAATGCTCTGGAATTTGATAGTAGTGATGGTTGCACAACTCTCTGAACATACTAAAAACTACTGAATTGTACACTTTAGAAGTGAACTTTATGGTAACTGAGTTACATCTCAATAAAACTGTAAAAAATGTTTATCAATTAGGTAAGATGACAATGATATCTCATCTCTAATTTGTACTTGTTTATATAACTAATGGGGCTGAATATTTTTTCAGGTATTTATAAGGAATTTGTTTTCCTTTATAAGTTACCTGTTTATGTCCTGTTGGTATTTTAAAATTATTTATTAATAAGTGCTCTGTATATATTAAGAATATTAACCCTTAGTCTGACATTCATGTTCAAACTATTTTCCCTACTTGTTGTTTGCCTTTAAAATTTTATTTATGTATGTATATATACATACACAAACACACATACAGGGGAGGGTGATGAAGAAAAATTTCAAATTTTTATTTAGGATAAAATTGATCTTTATGTTTATTGCTCTCATGTCATGAGAGCCTTCCCCACCCCAAGACTATATCAATATTCACCTATATTTTCATCTGATACTTCTGGTTTCATTTTTATGTGAAATCTATAATCTATATAGATTAATATTTTAATGTATGCCTTGAAGTAAAGGTCTAATTTTCTTTATTTTTAATGGTTAGCTACTTGTCCCAACACCATGTGTTAAGTAATCATCTTTCCCCCAATGAACATGAAATGTGACCCTTAACACATACTAAGTTCTTACATATTCTTAAGTCTATTTCTGGACCTCCTTCTCTGTTCACTTATTTTTCTATCTCACCAGTACCCCTCTGGGACAGTTTAGCAAATGGAAAGCCAGTGGACAAATGACAGAAGACCAGAAGTTTATTCTCTGGAGATATGGGCTCAGAGCGGCACTGGACTTGGGGACACCAGGCCCAGGTGAGAGTGCATCTCCATTAACCATGTAGGTAAGTAGAGAACATAACTTTCAGAATGCACAGTGCCACCACTAGTCCTATGCTACCCTCCATATTATCTCCCTCCCTATTTATTATCATTCTTCCCCGGAAGAATACACAGTTGACCCTTGTTTTTTTGGCCTCACTATGCGGCATGTGGGATCTTAGTTCCCTGACCAGGGGTTGAAACTGTGCCCCCTGCAGTGGAAGTGTGGAGTCTTAACCACTGGACAGCCAGGGAAATCCCCATGCTTGACCCTTGAACAATGCAGGTTCGTACTGTGGGGGACCACTTATACGTGGATTTTTTTTCAATAAATACAAATTACAGTCCTAAGGTTCATTGAATCTGTGGATGCAGATTGGATGTGGAGGGCCAACTGTAAAGTTATACATGGATTTTCAACTTCAGGGAGGACTGGCAACCCTAACCCTTGTGTTGTTCAAGAGTCAGCTGTACCATCAGTCAAGATGTAAAATGATATCAGAAGGATTTCTGGTTAGTCACGATGGATTTAACTCATATGCTTATCTCCACATCCTCCCAAATCCTTAAAAGGATTTAAAGATAAAGTTGAGGAAATTTTCCCAAAAAGTAGAATAAAAAGGTAATGAAATATACTAAATGACAAATAAAATCAAAGGATCAGTCCAGGAGGTCCAATATCCGACTAATCAGAGTTCAATAAAGAGAGAAAAATAAAATGGAGGGAATTAAGTGGAAGTCTACATCCCAAATGGCGAGATACCCCTCCAACTCCCCTTTCCCCACTTAGTTCCAGAATGCTAATAGCTAATCTCCAAAGACAGGAGATTGGAGGATTCTTTTCTGAGGAAAGTGACTGGTTTAGTTTTTATTTTTTAAAAATATTTATTTTTGGCTGCATTGGGTCTTCGTTGCTGTGCGTGGGCTTTCTCTAGTTGCGGTGAGCAGGGGCTACTTTTTGTTGACGTGCACGGGCTTCTCATTGTGGTGGCTTCTCTTGTTGCAGAGCACGGGCTCTAGGCACGCGGGCTTCAGTAGTTGTGGCTCGCAGGCTCTAGAGCGCAGGCTTAGTAATTGTGGTGCATGAGCTTAGTTGCTCCGCGGCATGTGGGATCTTCCCGGCCCAGGGACTGAACCCATGTCCCCTGCATTGGCAGGCGGATTCTTAACCACTGTGCCACGAGGGAAGTCCAAAGTGACTGGTTTAAGAGTGAACATCTAAGATAACCAAATTTCTTTTATTTTAGCTATAATTTCCAAGGGCACTTTTTTGTCTCTATAATTATTTATTTTTCATAGCATCCTGTTTTTATTTCATTGATGTAACATCTCTTCTCTTTGAGAAGATAAAGTTTTATTCTGATATCTGAATTGTCTCCATTTTCTCCAAGTTCCTTTTTACTAACTCAGATTTCTGGCTCTAGTGTTAGAGTCTGTTAACCCAAAACAATAAAACAGCAAAACGAGTTTATTTGGGAGCAGCAAAGAATTGCACCTCAGGACACACAACTACGGTGAACCACATGCAAGTCTAGTTAAGAAAAAGAAAGGAGACTCTTTTATAGAGAAGGGGAAATTGGGAGTGGCTGTTAAAAACAAAAAGTCCATTGGAGGAAACTGGGACTTTGAAGTATAGTGGCCTTTCACTGGCTGAGCTGTTGCCAGGCAAGGAGAAATCTTTCTTCCTCCCAAGGTGGTATAGTAGTGTCACTTCTTGCTAGAGATGCAAGGTAGGTCTCTACCTGTCAGGATCTCTATGGATGTTGCGTGGTATGTACATGAGAGCTCCCCCTCTGGCCTCCCAGCTCCATTTTAGTGAGGTTTCCTTTTGTTAATTTTCACAAGTCTTTCCTGAGTATCTGACCATCCTTGAATGTCCGTTCATATTTACGAGAGAGGGGCTAAACAGATGACTGGAAGCGCTGATGTACTGATAGGTCTTAGAGACTTGTGGGTATCAATCCATGGTGATCAGGAAGCAAGCAGGCATTTCCATTGAGAGACCTCCAAATGCCAGTATTTTCAGTACCTACGGCTGTAAAGGATGAAATTATCAAGCAATAATACAACACAATTCCTTTGGATTTCCAGGTTGAAATGGCCCATCAAGGCATATTATAATGAAAATCAGAAAACCAGAGATCCTGAAAGTGTCCTAAGAGAGAAAAAAGTCATAATGAGGGCTTCCCTGGTGGCGCAGTGGTTGAGAGTCCGCCTGCCGATGCAGGGGACACGGGTTTGTGCCCCGGTCCGGGAAGATCCCACATGCCGCGGAGCGGCTGTGCCCGTGAGCCGTGAGCCGTGGCCGCTAAGCCTGTGCGTCCGGAGCCTGTGCTCCGCAGCGGGAGAGGCCACGACAGTGAGAGGCCCGTGTACCGCAAAAAAAAAAAAAAAGTCATAATGAAAGAATCAAAAATCAAAATGATATGAGACTTAATAGACCACGGGGAACTAGAAGACAGTGGAGGAATTGATGCCTTCTGAGGAAATTCTGAGGAAAAGGATCCTCCTCTTAGAATCTAACACACAGCCAAACTGTCATTCAAGAGTGAGAGAAGAATAAAAATATTTTCAGACATTCAAGATCTCAAAATATTAACCCTCCACGCACCCTTTCTCAGGAAGCTACTGGAGAATACCCTCCCTTAAGGGTAGCTGTAGTGGGCCTCAAGGACAACCCAATACAGATGGAAACAGAGGACAGGGGCTCCAGGAGGTATGCTGGAAAATAAACATGAAGATTACCTCCTGTGCAGCCGCATTGAGAGGTGACTTTGCAGCTTTGACAGAGAAATGAAAACAATAAAAAGAGGTCATTCTTAACTCCAGGAAAAATAAAAGTTGTACAAGAAATATAATTACAATATGTTATATGGCTCATCTGTAAACATTATGTAGTCACATAACATAAATAACCAACACTGAAAGGAGGTGGGAAGTCAAAGCTGTGTGGGAGTGAGGACCTGAGAGCTAAATCCTTATTTTTCATAGTAGGAAGTCAATATTTAATGTTCAAAAAACATTGGATGTAATATAACCACATTATTTATATAAAAGAAGGCAGACACCAGAGACGACAGCTAAAAGAATTGAAGTTGCTGTCTCTGGAGAAGAGGGAGGAAAGTGGGAGGGGCCAGGCAGGAGCATGCTGTTTTGGTAACAAGCTCCGTAGTAGTCTTTTTTTGCGTTTAAAACTCTCTCCTTGTATTACTCGGAAACAAATGAAATTTAAATCAAAAAGCTTGCGAGCTGTTAGAGGTGGCCCCTGACAGTGGGTGTGGATGCTGGGAAAAGGTGTTCTGCCTGCCTGAGATCTATTCCGAAAGGGCTGGAGGTCCCCAGAGCCCAGAGGACAGACGGTGTGGGAGGGGCCAAGGGCCTTCACGCCTTTTCTGGGGCACTCTGCTCCTGGGATGGAGGTGGGTGTGATAGGGGCTCAAAATTGGGTTGGATTTTCTTCATACAGCTGCAACGTGCACTTTATAAGGGTAGAGACGTTGCCAAGACTCTGACATTACATTTCTGTCAGATTTTGTACAGTGTTGGGGGATTCCTAATTTCCCGATGTCTTCAAATGTGTTCTATTTTTTATTTTTTTTAACATCTTTATTGGAGTATAATTGCTTTACAATGGTGTGTTAGTTTCTGCTTTATAACAAAGTGAATCAGCTATACATATATCCCCATATCTCTTCCCTCTTGCGCCTCCCTCCCTCCCACCCCTCTGATGTGTTTTAGAGAGAAGTTGAGAGAGTGCAGGGGGCCACTCAGAAGCCACTGTGTTTGGACATCTGGGTTCTTCTTTCTACAACAGCCTGAGCAGGTCGGCCTCCCTCTCACTCTCTTTTTCTCCTCTCTCTTTCTCTCTCTCTTAAATTGAGGAATAATTACAGTAAAATGCACAGATGTTAAGCATATAGTTGGTGAGTTTTAACAAAGGTGTTCACCAACACCCCAATCAAGATAGAAAGCACTGCTATCGCATCCCCCTGTATCCCTTCCAGTGCCCCATCAGAGGCAACACTTGTTCTAAATTATATCCCCAAGAGATGATTTTGCGCGTTCTTGGACTTCATATGAATGAAATCATACACCTGTACTCTCGTGTGTCCGACTTCTTTCCCTCAACATATTTTTGAGATTCATCTGGGTTGTTGAATGCATCAGTAACTCATTTCTTTTTATTGATGAGTACGATTCCAGTGTATGAATAACATTGCTATTTACTCATTTTCTTAACAAGTCTCTTCTTTCTCAAGACCGGCCTCGTTTCTGAGCTGGAGCAAGACTTCTTTACATGACCCTTTTTACTAACACACTAATGAGGTTGTTTCCACTGAGTGGAGTTGAAAGATTAAAATTTAGGCTTTATGAAGGACCAGCATCATTTACCCACATGTTATAAATGGAAATTGGATGTAATACATGCTCATTTAGGTTGAAGCTATTTGTGCACCAGGAGACTAATTAAAAGCCTGTGACAATAACCCAATGTGAGGTAACTGAAGTTTGCACCAGAGTTTTTGCTGTGAAAAGAGAAAGGGAGGAACAGATGGGATAAATATTTCACAGGAAAACTTGACAGGGCTTTGTGACAGATTAGGTATATGGGATGAAGGGGCAGGATGAAACAAATGCTATTTCCGGGTGGACATCTGCCTGGTGGGTCCCTCTTCTCTTTCACCTTGGGCCAGTCACTCCCTCTGCAAGCTCTGTCCTGTTGGGAAGTTTAAGGAGCTCTGATTCAGTGGCTCAACCTGCCTTCCATGCCCACTTGTACCTTTTATATACACCTCACAGCTATTGAAAGGCATAGTGAAATTGCGGAAAGAACACTGAGTTTGGACTTGGTTAGTTTTTCATTCTTTCCCTTGCTTAGGCTCCCTAAGTCTCAGTTTCCTCATAGGTGAAATGAAGGTGAGTAAATATCCCCACTCTACCAGATCGTTTTGAGAATCAAGGGAAGTGACTTCAAATTTCTTATAATGGTTCACAAGAAACTAATAAGAGAAATCACCTGTAGGAGGGGGTATGCGGGATGGGGGAAGAAGTGGGAGTTAAACTTTTAGTGAACACCTTTTTTTTTTTTAACCATGTGAGCATATTACCTTTTAAAAAGAAAATCCTAAACAGAATCAAATAAGCTATCTCTACAAATGATTAGGCATTCTAGACTGCTGAAAAGGACAGAGCCTGGCTACCTCCTGTCTGTGAGAATCTTGAGGTCCATTAGCCCAGAAGTCCTATCACTCCAGGATAGCTGACAATAGCAAATTATTTCACCTTAATGATAAAAAATGGGTTTTGGGTTGCAGTGAGAGGACTCTGCTCCGAGAGTAAAGAGATCTGGATCCTGGTCCTGGCTTTTCTGTGTCATTCAGGTGTGTTCCTTCTCTTCTCTGTGTCTTCTATTGAATGAAAGAGTAAGACTGCATGATCTTTGAGATGCTTCCAGCTCTGACATGCTAGAATATAATGCTAACTTCTAAGCAACAGAGGGTCTCATAATGTGATATCTGTAAAGGATTTGCTGGCGACAGGAGCAGGGCAAAGAATCACATGCTTCTCTTTTCACCTTTTATTTCCTTTGATACTGAAGTACCCAGAAGCAATGAGTCAAATGGAGTGTGTTTTCCAGAAAAGAAAATTGAGCTGTGTTTCAGTAGAACCATTGGTGCAATCCCATTGCTGTTTGCTACTCACATTAGCCAAAGGGTGTATCAGTGGTATTTTATGTATACACGGCACTTTATATGGATAAAGTTATATCCACTCTATATGGATAAAGTGGATCCACTTTATATGGATATCTACTTTATATCGATAAAGTTCCTATTCAATGAATAGGAACTCAAAGATCATATAGTTCAAATTCTAACAAGACTCAAACAATGGCCTTTGGGGCTTCCCTGGTGGCTCAGTGGTTGAGAATCCGCCTGCCAATGCAGGGGACACGGGTTCGAGCCCTGGCCTGGGAAGATCCCACATGCCGCGGAGCAACTAGGCCCGTGAGCCACAACTACTGAGCCTGTGCATCTGGAGCTTGTGCTCCGCAACAAGAGAGGCCGCGACAGTGAGAGGCCCGTGCACCGCGATGAAGAGTGGCCCCCGCTCGCCGCAACTAGAGAAAGCCCTCGCACAGAAACGAAGACCCAACACAGCCAAAAATAATAAATAAATTTTAAAAAAACAAACAAAAAAACAATGGCCTTTGTTGCCAAGGAACTCATCTCCTGAGGTGCTTCATTCCGTTTTCATCTTGCTCAAATCATTAGGAAACTCTTCCTTAGGTTGAGCTGAAATCTTGACTTCATGATCACTGTTAGTGCCAGCTTAGCTCTCTGGGGCTACAAACTACACCTATGTTCTCTCTGGCCAAGGTTGCAAACTGCTGAAATGCAGGCAGTATTAGACCATGACTTGTTGGCTCTTAATAGTGTTTAAAAATATCTCAATTAGTTTTTGACATTAAAACATCATGAGTTTTTTGTTTGTTTGTTTACATAAACTGTTTCTGACTTTTCTGGAAAGATCAAAAGGTCTGTGCACCTGCCTCCCCAATATGATTCTTCCCTTTTTAGTAAACAATTCAAGGCTTTGTTCCAGTCCCCATCCTCTCTGGCTCACCCTTGTGCTGTTGGGAGAGGCTGATCCCACCCCTGGTTCTAGAGCAGGGCATGCAAACTAGTCCTAATTCATCAGCATAGCCCTACCTTTTGTCACCTTTGTTGATTCAGAAACAAGCACTGCTTAAAGACTGGGTTCCTTGGAAACAGAATCCAAGATGGAGAGCTGCATGCAGAAGGCTTACTGAGGAGTGTCCTTAGGACACACACCTATGGGGACCTGAAGAAGACAAGGTTGGGGGTGAAGAGAAGCCGACCAGCAAAGTAGGTGCAATGTAGTTACAACCAAAGCCTCAGCTGATCCCAGGAACTCAGGAATGGGGATGGCCCTTCAGAGTTGTCCCAAACTGAAGTAAGGGGGCCAGACATTTGTATTCCCACATCAACCAGTCATAGGCCTCAGGCTGCACCCTGGAAGGGGGTGTAAAACCTTGGGGGAAGTGGTTTCCTAAGGCTCAGAGCAAGACTATTCCCAGCAGCTGAGGGATGGATGTGTTGCCCCAGAAGAGGGGACCTGGGCTGAGCCCCATCGTATCTCCTACCGGCATAAGACTCAATCCAGATTAATAGAGATTTGCTAGGACTCCTGAGAAAGAGGCTTCCAGAAGTGACCTGTATCTCTCTGGATATGGACAAGGAGCTCTGGGACTTGTCCTTAGCCATCTCACATCAAGGTCAGCTTTGATAACACTGGTGCTCTGCTGAATCAAACCAACCCTGAAGCTTAAATTACCTGGACTTTTAGTGTGAGCTTCCTCGTTAAGTCAGTTTTCTGGTTGTGTTTTAATTACTTACAAATGAACATACCTTGACACATTCTGCATTGCAGAGCTACATTCCCTGGCAATAACTTGCCGAATAGCAGCTGCCTCCCTTTAAGATGGGTCACTTGGTTTCCAGTTTACTAGTGCCCACTTGGCTTTCAGAGGTGATAGCCGAGAGCTAAATCCTAGTCTTCTAATAATATGAAATCAATAGATAATGTCTAAAGTGGAAAAACCAAGACATAGAACAGAGCATGTGTCTATAAATATGAGGTAAACATCAGAAGAAATAGCTAAAAGTGTTGGCAGTAGTTGCCTCTGGGGAGCTCTGACAGGGTGGGATGGGACAAGGCACTGCAACTGGTTTTTGTGGGAAGCTTTGAAGTGCGCTTTAATTTGAAACTCTGTGTATCCCCGGTTGCTAATGAATGCCCTGGGGCATCTTGCCCTGCTCTGGGACTCTCCCATCTCCTAGTTCTCTTGCCTTCCTCTGGCCTTTCTTCTGGGTAGGGGGTTTCCTAAATGCTGGTTGATAATCATCTTAAGCTACCCTTTCTCTCTTTATTATCTTATGCATTCTATCTGCTCCTGGGAGACTTTTTTCCCTACTCCTGATCTCTCCTCTTTAGCTCCTGATCCCTATTTCTTCCACAGGATCACCTTGGAATTCCCCTGCCCTATTTCCAACTTGCATGAGGAGGTAACCAAGGTCTCTCCT
Source organism: Leucopleurus acutus (assembly GCF_964270905.1). NCBI lineage: Eukaryota > Metazoa > Chordata > Mammalia > Artiodactyla > Delphinidae > Leucopleurus > Leucopleurus acutus. The sequence continues at coordinate 33,824,608 of NC_139150.1, forward strand.
AGCCCTAACATGCTATGAGGTCTGAAAAATTATATGGAAACATTTAACAAGTCATAAGAATGGATCTCTTTCATTTACTTAACATCATTAGCCATTTTTTTCTTTTGTCATGTTGACTGAAGAAATGCACAACCTAAAAGTTGAGAATTATGTTTTATTTGGCTAACAAAACTGAGGATGAAAGCCCAGGACAAAACCTCTCAGATAGCTCTGAGAGACTGCTCTGAGGAGGTAAGGGAGGAGCCGGGATATAGAGGAGTATTTGCAGCAAAGAGCAGGTAGTCAGAACTCCAAAAGATTACTGTTTTTCGTTTTAATGCTTTATTTATTTATTTTTGGACTGTTTTTTTACTGTGGTAAAATTTATATAACATAAAGTTCACCATTTTAACCATTTAAAATTATACAATCCAGTAGCATTTAGTTATGAAACCACCACCACTACTTAGTTCCAGAACATTTTCATCACCCCGAGGGAAACCCCATACCCATTAAGCAGTCGCTCCACCTTCTGGCCTCCCCTCACCCTGGGCAGCTCCTTATCTGCTTTCTGTCTCTATAGATTTGCCTATTTTGGACATTTCATATAAGTTGAGTCATATAATTTGAAGTCTTTCAATACTGTGAAAAAGTCAAGTAACATCTTAATATTATTAGGAAAATAATTTTGATCTTATGGACCTCCTGGAAGAGTCTCAGGATCCCCCAGAGGTCTGCAGAGCAGACTTTGAGAACTGCTGGTCTAGGTCATCCAAGGTGTGGGGCACCAGCCAGCTCCCCATTACAGCTTCTCTCCCAGCACAAGGTGATTGTCATTTCCCCACGTCCAACCTGAGGCCTCCACACCTCAGCTTCTCATTTCCCGTGAAAACTCGGCCGGCCACTTCCTGCAAAGTTGAGATTACAATGGATTCACATTCAAACTGCCCAGAGGAACCAAACAACCAAATGGGGGCACGTTTTTATAAGTTATAAATCTGATTGTGGTAAGAAACTATACCACAAACTGGTTTCCGGTAAAATTCTGATCTCTTCCTGCCACTGTCATTACATTTTATAATCACAGTAGTTACCTTTTACCTGTGATGAGAGCTGTCATGTACTTTTGAATATCAAGCAGCAGCCATGCCATAAATTGCTAGCCCCTTTTTCCTCTAATGATCACAGCTTATTTTATTCTTCAAGTATTCTTCTCAGAGTAATCAGCACGCTTATTATACAGCATATCAAATGTTAATGCATACATTGAACTCATGCTATTGTGAGACCCATTTGCTTGGGAGCTAAAATTATGTTGCCATTCTGCTTGGTGCTAGAGGTTCTGTGCTCGAAACCGGTTTTCCACATACAAGGAGCCCAGGTTATTTAACAAGAATGTGAGCTAGAATGAGACCTTCTCAACAATGACTTCAACAAGAGAAGCCACTGCAATGAGAAGCCTGCGCACCGCAACGAAGAGTAGCCACCACTCGCTGAAACTAGAGGAAGCCCGCACAGGGCAACAAAGACCCAACGCAGCCAAAAATAAATAAATGAATGAATAAATAAATAAATAATTTAAAAATAACATTAAAAAAAATCAGTTCCTCCGTCACATTAGCCACATTTACAGTGTTCCATAGTCACATGTGACTAGTGGCTACCATATTGGATCATACAGAAGAACATTCCCATCATTGTGGAAAGTTCTATTGGACAGCTCTGCTCTAGAACATTCTAGGTGTACTTCTAAAAAAGGGCCAAACCAGGTAGGATATCATTTTAATGTGCTTATTTTTCCTTTGCTTTCTTCAAGACCCAGCTCATATATCAATTCTTCTGGGAATTTGCCACATGTGTGGTCTGTGACGGTATACTATAGGCAGCCAAGCATTATGAGCTATGCAGTTCTTTGTGGTAATGCGTGGATCTAGCTAGAACTTAGTATGGAGATCCTGGCATAGCTATTTGTCAATCCTTAACCAAAATGTGGCCTTTCTCTATCTGGGGAAGGCATCCTCCTTGACAAAGCAATTAGCTTTGGGGCAGGAGGGAAAGGAGGGAAACACTGGTCTAGCCAGCCAGATCTGCTGAATCCACTTCTGTAGCTATAAAAATAATTTGTAATAAAAGCTTTTGACCTCCTGTCCATAAACATTACATAGGCCATCTCGGCCAGGCCATCAAGAAATGGAAGTCAGGGTGTGATTTGCTTGATACAAGATATCTTGTCATCTTACCTGTGGACCCTCACTAAATTTTTAGTCTGCTGTCTTTCTCTTTCAATTTTCTGTGCTGGAGCTCTTAGAATTTCTCATAATAAGATCTGTCATTTCTACCTTCTAAATCTCTCTAGAATCTGTGCTTTCCTTTAATACCCTCAGTGAATTTATCTTCTCTCTCCTTTCCCACCCAGCCCCCTTATTGTCACCTAAATGCTCTAAGAACATTACCTGATTATGGCATTCTCCACCCTAAAACCCCTCAGTGGCTCCCCATGACATCATAAAAGCCTCTCCTTGGGCCCCCAGCTACCTCTCTGGTTTCAGATCTTTCCATTCCCTGGTGTGTAGCACACATTCCAGCTTCTCTGTTACTGTGCCCAGAACCAAGATGCCTTTTCACATCTCAGTGCCTTTGTATACTCACACCTCCCTCTGTCTGAAATGAGCCCCCCACCACCTTTAATCCCCCTGGAGAATTTCTACCCCCTTGTTAAGGTAACATTTAAATCTTATCTCTTCTGAGAAGCCCAGCCTGAGCCCTCAGACAGACTTAAGTGATCCATCAACTGTGCCCAAACGCTGTGTGGGCTTTGGTCATAACCCAGTCTGTATATGACACTCATGAGTCTGTTTCTCCCACTAAACTGTGAGGTCTCAAGGGCAGGCAGCACATCTGACTCATCTCTTACCCACTGTGGCAAGCACAGGACCTGACTCACAACAAACACTTACTAAATGCCTGTTAGAATGAACAATAATCTGTGCCATTATGAGGTTCTGCTATGAGGGTCCTCTGTGTGGAGCTGCCGGGCTCCTTAGGGTTCACCCTTGCTGATAGAGGCCTAGGGCCAAGTGGCACTGGTAGCTGAGGATGTGCAGAAAAGCAAAAGGCCTGCAGCTGCTCCCACTGAAAGCCTCCCTGTATGCGTGCAGCTCGTTCCCTCTCAGACTTTGCGACTCGCACAAGCCCATTCCTTGTCTTTCATGAAAAAAACACAGGACCCCTTGGAGAATGTTCCTGTAGGGACCCATCTGTGGGTGATTCTATGGGGGAGAATTATGGGCAAGGGGGAGAAACATCTTAATAGAATGGAGAGGGATGAAACATTGCTACTCTTGCTTAGCATTGGGATGTCGCTCGAGGGGGAATGTAGGAGCTGGTAGCAACACTTCTTATGTTTTAGAAAGTACCCTGTGATTACCAAAACCTTCCACTTTTATCATCTTCTTGAGCCTGTTATCCACCCTGAGGGGCAGGCAAGACAGAGCTGGGGTTATTTGTAGATAAGGAAACTAATATCCAGAGAGGTGAAGTGACTTGCCCAAGGTCATGTTTTGAGCAAAGGCCCACAAAAATGAAGTGACTTTCCCAGGGTTGTGAAGTAATATTCAGAACTATAACATATGGGGTTACTTGTAAAAATTTCTGCGGGTTTTAAACTATTTATTTATTTATTTTTGGCTGCGTTGGGTCTTCGTTGCTGCACGTGGGCTTTCTCTAGTTGAGGCAAGCGGGGGCTACTCTTCGTTGTGGTGCGCGGGCTTCTCATTGCGGTGGCTTCTCTTGCTGCAGGTCACGGGCTCTAGGAGCGTGGGCTTCAGTAGTTGTGTCATGCAGGCTCAGTAGTTGTGGCTCGTGGGCTTAGTTACTCCACGGCATGTGGGATCTTCCCGGACCAGGAAGAACCCATGTTCCCCTGCATCGGCAGGCGGATTCTTAACCACTGCGCCACCAGGGAAGTCCCTCTGTGGGGTTTTCTTTAATACAATTTTTGAAATCAGAAACATTTTCTGGTAAATTGAGTCCACACAGGGCTTTCAGACATCTCTTGGGAAATTTGAATAGATGACATTGAAGATTTCTTCCAGCGGTGAAATTCTATGAAATTTAGTGTTTACTGTGTCCCAGGTTCACGTAACTCCATAAAGTACAATTACCAGTTTGCAAGTAATTTACAAAACAAAGAGCTCTCCTGCCCAGTCAAGCATCACTGTCTCACTTACTAGAAAGTCTCAAGCCCATTACTTACATATTGTATCACCTACTCATCAATCTCTTCTTTCCACTCCTACTTCCTACACTGTAGCAACTCTATTACTTGATCAATTGTTCACTTCCTCTGTCAGAGATAACTAGGATTTAGAGCTAAAGGCATAATTTCTATATAAGACTAGAAAGCAGAACTGTTGTGTCTTATTGAGATCTTAATTTAATTCCCATTAAAGGGGAATTGAATTAACTGGATTAGTGAAGTTTCATTCTACTCCTTCCTCCTCAGAGAGACGACTGAATCCATGTGGGTGCCATATTTGGTAGTGGGATATGGGAATGGAGTTTTCCATAGATCAGGGTAGGGGTAGGATTTTCTAGAAAGGAAAATCTGTCTTGGTTGGATGGACCAAGTTATTTAAATTCTGCCTGATAATTCTGTCCAGTCTCTTTGCATGAGCACAAAGTATTGTACACCCATCTGAACTGGGTAAAAACAGAAGTTAATAGCAGCTCTGTGGAAATAGATACCCTACTTATCTTCTGATCCAAGAGTCCAGGCTCTATCTGCTGCACCACACACTCTTCAGGGTGATAATTGCTCCTATTAGTTAGTGTTTCCTGAGAAGTGAAGCATAGTATCCAATTTTAATAATGAAGGCTATGGCAGTAATAACATGAAACATCCTATTTTATTTTCATCAAGAAGACCAAACCCATCAGATAGAAGGATTGTGGGTAATTCTGGGTATTGCTGGCAGTCTCTGAAGATGACAATTCTGTCTGGGTTTAATTTCTCTCTTGATTACCAAGAACATTTTGATACTTAAGAATAGATGTGCTTGTTGCTGACGGGGAGGGGAGGGCTCATTACAAAGTGCTGGGGCAGACCTGCACCCTCTTTTCTTCCAGTGGAACATCAGACTTTGCTACATGACTCCCACACAGGTGTCTATCACAGCTGAGCAACTCTGGCTTCCCTAAAATGAGAGTGCTAACAATAAAGGGTGACAATACAGAACATATAGAAGCACAAAGGAAGTCTTCATCCTCACGTTGAACTTGCCCAGGATATATGCTGATGAAATCAGATCTGATCACATCCTGAGCTCCATCTGTTAAAGGTGCTCACAGCCACTTAGGAGAATGCCAGGGAAGAAAGACCTGACAATACATTTTCTGCCTGATAAAGTAACTCCTTCTCTTCTCTCTGGCTAAAAATACAACCAAAGTGTCACTAAAACACACACACACACACACACACACACCACACACAAACCCAAAATACAAGAAAGCCTAACATTTGTTGAACAGATTGTGTTAGAATATCAATTAGCTAAGTGTTTGGTATGCAAACATCCCCGATGCGAACTCACTCAGAGGAGGACTTGCAGGGAGGCGGAACGGAGAGTGTCAGAGAATTAGGGAGCAAGGCAGGCTGCCTCCAAGGGAAAGTGCTTGGAACCAAAGCTCAAGACCTAGTTGACAGGTGAGAATGGTGCAATTGCCTTTTACGTCCACCTAGTGGCAGAGTTCTAGCCAGAGTCATCTCTACCTCAACTGGTTTAGGTGACGACCATTTACTTGGACGTATAATATAACATTCAGCACTGGCGCTGAACCATTTGGAAGGCTGCAATTCTTCAGCAGTGTTCACTTTTGGGCAGGGACTCATCTAGGTTATGCTAACTCTAAACTTCAAGCCCAGGGGATAGAATCTGCTGGAAGCAGGGAGTTGAAGTTTCCAAATTAATAAGACTAAAGCATCATGTTAGGTTCTAGTACATATTCTATGCCCGAGTAGCTAAAACTCCAAGGAGTGAATAAAGAGCAAAAATAGGAGAGGCTAACGTTCAAATAGAGACCCGTTGGAGAGTAGCTGATATGAATAACAGTGGGTCAGTGGCAGGCCAGGGAATGAATGGAGTCTTTTGCTCTGTCCCTTTTGAATTATAAAACAGTTCCTGCAAAGGGCAGTTTGGTTTTAGGATAATTTGGACATGATCTAGAAATTCTGTGAAATGAAAAGAATTCACTGATTAATTACATAGGCCAGCATTTTCCAAGAGGTGATATGCATTCATTCCACTTGGGGCAGTGCAGATAATTTCAGATGAAACATCTTTTACTTTAATAGTTCAGTATTTATTTTAATGTACCTTAGAAGAATTATAATTTGTTATACCACAAACCTGTGATTTCACAGGTGATATTGTTGGTTTTCCATTTACATTGGTGATATAAAATTTCCATTTTAAATACTTTTAGGAAAAATGTTTATTTGAAGGAAAACATTAAGTAAATAATAATACAGAAGATGTTATTACAAGAATATGGCAAAAATCATGAAGAGAGAATGTAACAATTGGAAATTTTGGGAAATACTTCATCAAACCAGGGGATAAGGTAGATTGACTTGTAGACAGAAGAGTTCGGAATAGCAGGCAGGTAAAGGGAAAATGATAAAACTCTCAGAGGATCTGGATTCCGGTTCCAGCTGCCACTAGGCCTGTGTGACATTGGCCCCCTCTGGATCTCCTCATCTATAAAATAACTCTCATGCCTTGCTTAGCTTTATTATTTGGCAGTTCTATTTCACTTACTGTTATTGAGATTATGAACAATCATAATGACAGCCAGAGCAGTAAGGTCTGCTATGTGCCAGATTCTTTCCAATAGTCATCATTCTTAATCCTCATAATAGTCATGAAAGGTAGGTGTTATAATACCCATTCCATATATGAGGGAATTGAGGGTGGAAGATCCTGGCCATACAGAACCTGATTTGAATGAACTTAGGTCTGACTCTGGAGCCTGTGTTTGTTCGTCTGAGCCTGGTTGCATCATAGTAGTTAATTCCTATTCACTCTCAAAACTAAGCTTGAGATAACCTATTCCAGTAAGACTGCTTTGACCTTATCTCTTCATCTGGGTTAGATGTCCCTCCTCTGTGTTCCCTTAATTTTCTATGTATGCTGTTTTTCCTATTTGCCTTTATATTCCCAGCACCCTACACACTTTTGGGACACATTATATAGTCAACAAATTGCAGAAGGAGGGAGAAGATGAGGGAGAGGGAAATGGGAAAGAAAGGAGGGAGAGAGGATCAAAAAAGAATATATATTGCTGCCTTATTTTATTAAATATGAAAGAAGTAGAATTGAGAGGCAGGAGAGCAAGGTCGTTAAGCATATGGCCTCCTAGATCCAAACCACCCAGCTTTGCCACTTACTAGGTGTTTGACTTAGGGCGCAGGTTCAATACCTGTGCTTCAGTTTCTTCATCTACAAAATAGGGATATTAGTAATACCTACCTTAAAAGCTGTTGTAAAGACTAAATGAACTATCATATATAAAGTACTTAGAAGACCGCCTGGAATATGATAAGCAGGTGCTCAATAAATATTGGCTATCATTATTATTTCTGTGAAATTAATAAAAGGGGAAAAGCTTAACACTAGTGTAAAGTGAAAAAACCACATAATACTATTACACACATAGAGCCTCATCATTTTTCCAATTCTACGTGTTGACCAATGCAGAGTGATTTCAGGGCAGTTATGAATAAAGAGGATTATAGCTAGAGGATACACAATATAATATCTTTATCTTTCTGCTTCTGTGACAGCAGAATTAAGCACTCCACCTCTACTCTTAGAACATTTGGAAATATTGATGTTAAAATTATCATACTGTATTCTAAATTCGGATTTACTTATTGTCTATCACCCTCAATTAGACTGAGTTCCTTGGAGGAAAGGACTCCTGTTTGATTCTTCTCTATGTCTCCAATTCTTAGTAAAGGGGCTGGCAAGAAATAAATGTTCAATAATGTTTGCTGAATGAACATTATAGAAAAGAAGTGTACATGTGAACAATAAAATAAATATTATGTGATATTTATCATACAAGAAGCTCAGGTCAAGTGACACTATAGCTCAAAAAGGAGAGATCACCTCTATGTAGGAAAAGGTAGTAGAAAAGAGTGGTTAAATCTGTGAACTTTAGAGTCAGACTGCTTTGGTTTTGAGCTCTAACTACGGCACCTGTGAGCTTATGTGGCCTTGGGATTTAACCTAACTTCTTTAAACCTTAATTTCCTTATCAGTGAAATGGGGATAATATTAGTTAGAAGAACTCAATGAGATAATGTTTGTAACATGTCAGGTACCTATTATGTGTTTGTAGAGTAGCTAATATATCATCATCATTATCACCAAAGGCTTTGTGATGGGGGCACTCACCATCTGGATGGGCAGACACAAGTGAAGAGCACTGAAGAGCAAGAAGGTGTGAATAAAGGTACTGTGGGTGTTAGAAAGAATCAAAGCCAAACAGGGAGGGCAAGTGGCACTATTTAATTGGAATATTGGGTATTTTCAGGAAAGTAATGGGAGACAAGATTGGGAAGTTGGCTTTAAATGCCAGACTGACAAGTTTAGTCTTCATTCTACACATAATACTGAGACTTTATGGGATTCTAAGTGGGGTAGAGACCAGTTCTGAGCCAGTTTTATGGGGAATGTTCTGGCTGTTTGTGCAGGACAATCTGGGGAAGGTGAGGGGAGATAGAAGAAAATAAACCACTTAGGAAGCTTCTCCAATACTTCCAATGAGAAGTTGAGGTCCCCCTCTGGGATGGTGGTATGGGAAAGGAAAAGAGGGAATAAGCATGTGGGACATTGGGAAGAATAAACTCAGAACTGTGTCCAACTGGATGTGAGAAGCAAAGTGAGGAGGCAGAGGCAAAGACAATTCTGAACTGGATTGCCAATTAGAACTGGATGTCCAGGAACAAGGTGCCACTCTTCTATAGTAGAATAGTTAAGAGTGGCAGAAATAAAGCGTAGGAGAGACTGGTTTTAGGGGGAAGATATATTTGCTTTTATTTTTTTTCCGCTCCGCGGCATGTGGGATCCTCCCAGACCAGGGCACGAACCTGTGTCCCCTGCATCGCCAGGCGGACTCTCAACCACTGTGCCACCAGGGAAGCCCTATATTTGCTTTTTGCTATGCTAAGTTTAAGGTGCAGTGGGATATTCAGGTAAAGAATGATATTCAAGAGACACTTGAAAATGTGATTTTTCAACTCAGACTGGTAATTATTTAGAAGATATCTGCATAAAGGTAATAGCTAAAGGTATACAGTTGGATTGACTGTCTAAGAGTGAGAGAGAAAAGACTCAGAGGAGTCATCCTTGGGAAGTACTTCTCATAGCTAGAGGAGTAAAAGAGAAGTGTGTGGAGGAGCGGGGTGGGAGAGGAAGGAGGGATGAAGAACACAGTACTAGAGAAGCCAAGAACAGAGCGACAGAAGTGCTCAGAGGAGCCGTGAGCTACAGTGAAGTCACAGAGAGAGAGAAGTGAGAAGGGACCACTGGACTTGGCCATTAGGAATCATTGCTGACTTATGAGAGAACAATATGTGGAAGAGAAAACTAGATTGTGGATGCAAAGGAAAGAAAAAGTTATGTGGGGAAAGGAAGCAGTCGACTTGAGAGTACACTCTTAGTTCCGGAAGTTCAGGAAAGTGAGGACAGAGATGTGATGGGGGCTCAAGGTGGGAGCAGACTTGTTCTTCCCCAGCTAAATGACCACAAATCAATGTTTATTCAGAGATGCTTATTGTCTATTCATTAAGAAATAGAAAGCAATATTGGTGGAGGAGGCCGGAGGAGGGACTTTGGAACAAACTAAATTGAAAGTCAGGTTACAGCCATTCTAAAGTCATAGACCGTGTTATCTGTATGTGTACAGTAGCATCTGTTTCAGCAGAGACAGAACTTATTTATCATGCATCAACAGGCTGTGAGAGAGAGGGAAACCAGAAACTCTCCTTCTCCACTAAGGAAAACAAAGCATGATCAACTCTTTGAAAATAATTTAAAAGGTTTGAAAAAGTATTTTAGCAAGGAAAGAACACTAAGAAAAAAAAGTGTACGATAGCTTCCCTTTCTTGACTTTTCCACCCAAATGCACTCCAGGACAATGCCCAGGTGCATAATTAGAACACTTCTAATAATACTGTTAACACTGCCCGAGTTTATGGCATGTCTATCTGCACAGTGCTTTTTATTTTATAGGAAGCTCTCATGATCTCTTTTATCCTCCCAGAATCCCTGGGAGGTATTACTTTTTCTCTGTTTTATAAGGGAAGAAACTGAGAATCAGAAAGAATTGAGAGATTTTCCCCCAAATTACACAGCCAGGAAATGGTAGAGTCCCAAATCCCTTGCTCTTTTTTTCTACACGTTTTCAAATTCCATTCACACCGTCTTCACAGCATAACACTCCATGTATGGGATGACAAACCAAAGTGTAGCAAAGTGAGCACCCTCTTTTCTATAATTCTATCAATATGGCCTAAAACTACGTCAGTTTGGGGGCACTTTTATTAGGTCAAGTTTCTCACTGAATAGTATCCAGTGCTCCCTTTTCACCCCCACCATAAAGAGCCCCAGGGCAGAAGTTCTTAGGAATGTTTTTCCCTCCCTCCCACATCTGCCCAGTTCAACCAGGCCTCTGAAATGCATGAACAAGGCCTCAATACTTACTTAAACATGCTCCAGATGGGTCAGGAGGCAGGAAAGCAATTCTCTCCCTCAATATCTAGTTTGGTCTAGTAGGAAGAAGGCCAGACTTGGAGGCTGCAGGCTCAGGTTTCATGCTCAAACTACCAGTCTAGCTCTGTGACCCTAGTAAAATCACTTTACACTCTGAGCACCAGTGCCTTGATCTGAAAAGTGAGGATACTAATAGCTATTTTATAAGTTTGCCACAAAGATTCAGGGAAGCACTTGTGAAAGTGGCCCTGTGATGGGTTTGACATTCTGATATTCTGCTGTAGCTATCTTGAAATTCTTAATAGTTTTTGAAGGAGGAGCTCTGTATTTTCATTTTGGACTGGGCCCTGCAAATTATATTGCTGGTCCTGCCTGTATGTCCTTGGCCAAGTCACTTAACCTTTCTGGGCTCCAGTCCATAATTAATTAAATTCTTAGGAAAGAAATTGTTAGGAAAATTCTCAATCCTCCTTCTATCTACCTATTAGCAAAATTTGACAGGTTGATCACTCCCTCCTCCTTGAAACATTTTTTCCACTTGACGTCCAAAACACTACACTTTCCTGGTTATTCTCTGCCTCACTGGCTGCTCCTTTGCTGTTTTATCCCTAATCTATTAGCATGTCCAAAACTAAACTCCTGATCATCTCCTGCAAGCCTGCTCCCCCCAGTCTTCTTTGTCTCTTAATGGTATCTCCATCTTTCCAGTTGCTCAGACCAGAACCCTTGTCATACTCTTTGATTCTTTATCACTCACTGCATATCCAGTTTGTAAGCTACTCCAGAGTCTGACCACTTCTTCATCACTCCCATCACAGTCCAAGCCTTAATCATCTGTATTCTGCAGGATCCTTCTAACTGGTTTCCCTGCTTCCACCTCCTCCCCTGTCCCCATGGTCTGTTCTTTATATAGAATAATCCTTGAAAAATATGCCAGGGACTTCCTTGGAGGTCCAGTGGTTAAGACCTCATGCTTCCACTGCAGCGGGCACAGGTTTGATCCCTGCTTGGGGAACTAAGATCCCGCATGCCAAGCAGCGTTGCCAAAAATTAAAAAAAAAAAAAGTCAGATGGCATCAATCCTCTGTTCAAAACCATCCCATGACTATCCATCTCAATCAGAGTAGACATGCCTACAAGGGGCAATAAGCTACCTCTCTGAACCCACCTCCTACCACTCTCTCACCTCAGGCCATTTGCCAGTGCCTCACTGCCTACAGTGCCCTCCCAGATGGCAGCCTGGTTGGCTCCTCACCTCCTTCAGTCCCGAACAACTGTCACCCTGTTTAAAATAGCATCCACCATCAACTTTCCCCCCTTGTTCCTTATCCTATCATTCCATGCTCACTTTTCTTTCTTCTTTTCAAAAAATTAATTAATTAATTAATTTTTGGCTGCATTGGGTCTTCATTGCTGCGCAGTCTTTCTCTAGTTGCGGTGAGTGGGGGCTGCTCTTTGTTGTGGTGCGTGGGCTTCTCATTGCGGTGGCTTCTCGTTGCGGAGCATGGGCTGTAGGCACGTGGGCTTCAGTAGTTGTGGCACGTGGGCTCAGTAGTTGTGGCTCACGGGCTCTAGAGCACAGGCTCAGTAGTTGTGGTGCATGGGCTTAGTTGCTTCTCAGCATGTGGGATCTTCCCGGACCAGGGCTCAAACCCGTGTTCCTTGCATTGGCAGGAGGATTCTCTTTTTTTTTTTTTTTTTTTTGCGGCATGCGGGCCTCTCACTGTTGCGGCCTCTCCCATTGCGGAGCACAGGCTCCGGACGCTCAGGCTCAGCAGCCATGGCTCACGGGCCCAGCCACTCTGCGGTATGTGGGATCTTCCCAGATCGGGGCACGAACCCGTGTCCCCTGCATCGCCAGGCGGACTCTCAACCACTGCACCACCAGGGAAGCCCGGCAGGAGGATTCTTAACTACTGTGCCACCAGGGAAATTCTAACTGCTATATCTTCAGCACAGAGGTCAGTGCCAGTGAATGACAGTAGAAAGAGCTCTGGAACAGATGATGGTATTACTAAGTGACAGCAGCATCAGCCCCTCTGAGTGTATAAAGTACTTTCACAGGCTGCACACCCATGAGGCTGGCCCTGCATACAAGAGTGAGGGCGTTTATGGGGACTGCTCTGGGCTAAGCCTCCTGCTAGATTATACTGTGGGGATAGAAAGGTGAATCAGGAGTGGTAACCACCCTCAAAGGGTTTGTGGCCTAGAGAGAGGTATTATGTATATATGCAAATAACTCTAGAACAAGGCAGCTTTTGTTAAAAATATCTGGCCTTTAATGCCTAGCATCTCACATACTGCTATGGACTCTAGACTTCACTACAGAGTGAAAGGACAATGAACTATGGCTTGTGAATTTACTGACTGGCTATTTTTGTCCCAGACAAGTTCCTGCTGTGGCCTGCTTATCACAACAGAGACACCTTGCCTGACTTCCAATCTAGTTTGCTCCAAACTCCCTCCACCTGCCCCCTCCACCCAATATTGCTCCCTAATTACTGTTAACTTGAGACCCCACCCTCATATAGTCCCTCCACATTCTGCTCCTAGATATCAGAACATGGGGTGGAATCAACTTAGGCAGGCTGCAGCAGGGTGTAAAGGGTCTAAATATTATTTCCCTCCAATAAAGATGTGCATATCTCAATGGGCCTACAGTACACAGAACTCAGGGACTAACATCTGTCCACCTTCGTCCACCTTTGTAGTCTGACAGCCTTGCTCAGTACATGGCACAGAGGAGGCATTCAGTAAGGTTTGCTGAATCGTTAAACTGGGTCTTATAAGCTTGAAGGATAATTGTATTTAAGAAGTAATTCTGCATCTTCTGTAAGGCATCCTAGAAGTATTCTAAAATGTTATCTTATTTCATTATCATAAGAAATAACCTAATCAGTAAGAATTAAAACATATCAAATAAAGCGACTAATTTAAAATGCCAGTTTAAATTATAAAACACTCCTGTTTTATAATTTTCAAAGCTACTTTAGTTTGTATTGGAGTTTTTAAAACCCTGTATCTGAAAATCCAAAAATTATCATGAGATAAATTGCAAGTTACACTTTCCATTCCCTATAGGACTTCTTGGAATAGGGACTCCCTGGAGTTATCTGAATTTTTAGGTAGAGATTAACTTACAAGAAAGACTGGGGAACCGAGAAACTTAAAGCTAGAGCTTAGGATCTAGTAATTAAATACCACATTAAGTTTAGGTGGTAAGCGCTTGAGTGCTTGTTATATAATTCTCAATATTTTTCAGTGTGTTTGAAAAAGCTGCTTCTCTCATATGTTCACATCACACATACATTTTCATACCCAGGTAAGATCAGGCATAACAAGATGACCCATCTTATCATCAGTAAGATGTGGTGCCACCAGTAAGTAAGAAAATTTGGGGCAGGTAAATCTTTCCCCTCCTTGGTTCTCAATTTCTCTGTGTATAAAATAGGGGGAGGGACTAGATGGTTTAGGAGGAGATGCTAATGCCTTAAGAGTCTATGGAAGTAGAGGGCATCTATTCACATTATAAAGGTTTTCTCTTTATAAAGGATTCCCTTCAGGTTTTCTCTGAGTTCCTTAGTGCATTTAAACTGTGACTTGACTTACCAAAATCTTGTCACTATATTTTTATTACTAATAAAGCAACTAACACTTACTAAGCATGTTGAATATGCTAGGCACCATGTATTCAATATGACAGGCACATATGAAATGCATTATTTGATTCAGTCATCCCAATAACCTCATGAGGTACATACCAATATTGTCCCATATTGTAGGTAGGTAAACTGGCTCCAAGACTAAGTGGCCTAAGGTGACTGAATTAGGGAATGTGGCAACTCTGGAATTCAAACTCTCTTCACCTCAGTATCTGACTCCAGATACAGTGTTAACCCTGCGTCTCACAGACTGTTTGCCTGTAATAGGAGGTGGTCAGTGTTCCTTTCCTTGGTGAACAATCCTGATTCTCTGTACCTCTTTGCCTTCACAAATCGGGTGACCGATTGAAGATGGGTGATTCCTTTGGTTTCAACTTAATTTCTGTGACATAATGTGCTGATATTTTCATTGAGAAATGATTTTGGGGGCTTCCCTGGTGGTGCAGTGGTTGAGAGTCCGCCTGCTGATGCAGGGGACACGGGTTTGTGCCCCGGTCCGGGAAGATCCCACATGCCGCGGGGCGGCTGGGCCCGTGAGCCATGGCCGCTGGGCCTGCGCGTCTGGAGCCTGTGCTCTGCGGCGGGAGAGGCCGCAGCGGTGAGGGGCCCGCGTACCACAAAAAAAAAAAAAAAAAAGAAATGCTTTTTGACCTTCCCTGGATGAGTCACAGTGGATTTCACTAGCTATCTTGAGTCAATTGTGAATGATCAGGTGAGCAGAAGAGGGTTCAAATTTGCTTTGAATTCCTAATTTAGTTCTTTATGTCTATTATCTAACAGCAAGACTTTCCATTACTTTGCATCAGGTTAAGATGAAAAAATGCCACATGCAGGAAAACAATATAAGATTAATTTCATATCTTCCTAATTTTCACATTCATAATATTCACTTTCACAAGAACTGTGTGAGGTGGGCAAGTCAGGAATTATTCACCCACTTTGCAAATGAGGAAGGATAGTCACGAAAAGGGGAAGTGATTTGTTCAAGGACATCGAGCTGGTTAGGTGCTAGACTTGGTGTTCTTCCTATACTATGCCACCTCTGTATGTAAAAAGTAACATCGGACTCAGGTACTTCTTAGCAGACCCAAATGACTGCCATACTGGAGGCTGTGACATACCAGCCTGTGGCTGCAGGGCTGCCTGTATAACTAGCCACTATGGTGGCGGAGGACATAGCACCAGCTGTGCCCCCTGCTCACACCTGTGCAGTATGATAAAGAAAGTAGAAGTAGCCAGCAGCTGTGGTCCAACTAGATAAAACTTTTAGGCAGGAAGTCAAGTGACAAGTGAACTCGGGTATGTGTGTGTTTTTAACTGTTAGTTACTTTTGACATTTTAAAAAAGGGTTCTTGTGGAAGTCAGACCAAACAGCAGGAAGGTATTGCAGCAAGATGGATTTGGGAAAGGACCAGTCTCACTTGATGATCCATCAGATACCTGATCCTCATCAAGAAGAGAACCATGTTCCAGGTAATGAAAGAGTCCTTAAGAGGTAGTGACTGTTGGGAAGGATTGGACTATGATTATTTTCCTCTTTTTATGGCTCTGGCAAAAAAGGGGCATAATTGGATACGTTCATATATTAGAATGGAAGAATTGGGGCTATATAACTTTCTGAGGTGCCTTCTAGCACTAAGATTCTAATAAGCCAGAGAAACACAAGGAAATAATAAATAAATTATTAATAATATATATAAATGAAAGATAACGAAAATACCCAATATCAGATAGTTGTGGTAAAACAAATACAACCATATACTTCTTTGGTAACATAAATATAGTGAAACTTTTGGAAAGGGATCTGGCAATAAGTAGCCAGATAATAAGAACTATAATAAGAACTATAATAGTGTTTATTCTTTTGACTCACTAATCTTAGTCTTTGGATCTATCCTAAAGCAACATTTCTGCTGCTTTTGCAGAACCCTAGGCCTTGAGGCAGTGATTTAAAACTTTTTAATGCCATGGATCCCTTTGGCATTCTGATGAACCTCTAGACCCCTTCTTAGACTAAGAAGTCTGAATACATAAAATTAAATACATAGGATTATAAAGGAAGCAATTATATTAAGATAAGTTATCAAAATAAAAAACTATGATATAATAATATATGTGCTTATTTACAGATGCATTAAATAACAAGGTCCAGTGGTGGATCTAATTACCACTGTATCAAATCAAATATATCATCTCAAATAAATGATATTTTAAGGTATCTGCAATAACTGTCATGTTATATGAAGAAAATCTGTAATTTCTTTTTGTGACAAAATCACACACTGCTAAAACTACTGTGGTTTGCTACCTACATTCATAATTGAAGGAAATGGTCATTTAAATTAAAGATTGGTAAAAATAAAAGTATAATTTTCCTCCATCCATGTTCACCATTAAGGACTTCTGTCCTAAAAACAAAAGGTGTCATGGTCCAAGGGACATTTTCTCTTTTGGGGGTCCCCGTGCAAATTTGAAATCATTCTATAGTCTCTAAGAAGTTCTACATCAAAGACCCAACGTTAACTTTTCACAAACTTGGATGGCAATAGAACCTTTCTTGATAATAACTTTAATATTCCAAAGAACTTGGAGAAACGTCATCCAAAGGAAAAATGTACAAAAGAAAAAAAGCTGTTGTGTACATGAAATATTTATTATAATTTGATCTACAATGGCAAGAAAAAATAACTGGCAACAACCTAAATGTTCAATATGAGTGGAATGAGTGGATAAATGAGAATACATCAACTCGATTAAGTATCATGTAGCTGCTAAAGTTATAATTATGAGGACGAGATGATGGAATATATTTTTGATGTATCAGGTTAATAAATGATAAAACTGTGGTATGCCATCATTACAACTTTGTTTAATATAGGGACTAGATGAATACGAGGAATAAAATGAAAACAGGTTATAGGATGGCAGAACATGGCTGATTTTTTTCTTTTATGTTTGTACAATATGTACACTATTTTGAAAAAATTAATAGGTTGGTAGCACACTTATGTACAAATACTGACCTTTTCATTTAAAAAATGTCGACTGAATGTTTGCTCCCAGGCATTCTTCAGAGGTACAAGAATAAATAAGATATAGTTCTTGTCCTCAAAAGGCTAAGAGAAAAACTTACACACCCAGTAAAGGGATTCTACCATTTTTTCTATAGGACTCTTTTCCTGTTAATGCCACAACTCATCACCATCTCCCATAACTTTCATTTTGATCCTACAGAAGTCATTGGAACTTGGAGTTTAAGAAACAGAGAGCAACTCAGAAAAAGAAAAGCTGAAGCACGAGAAAAACAAACTTCACAATGGCAATTTGGGTATGGTATTGCTGCAAGGGGAAAGGAACTGATGTTTATCTAGCGTATGCTACTTGTCAAGTGGTGCTGAGCACTTTTACACACTATATTTCATCTTTCCAAAAATCCCATAAATTGGGAGCTGTTATCCTCATTTTACAAAAAAAGAAACCAAGTCTTTGAAGGTTAAATCTCTTGCCTAAAGTCACCCATCTAGTAAAGTGATGGGAACAGAATCTTATTTATGGTCTCTTTTAATTACAGTACCAGGTGATCAAATTATGTATATTGTAGAGAGGACTGGTGTTCAACCACCCTAGTAATATAACCATAGAAGTATCTGTTGGGAGTGGGAGACACCATTGAGAAGACCCCCAAACTTGTTCTCCAAGCTTTCTATTAGTGAAATTCTTCTTGAATGAGTGTAGTTAACTCTCCATGGAGTAAACCAAAGCACTGTCTGTAAATGAGTGATGGAAGAGTTTGAGAGTTCCTAAGTGTCCAAAGTCAGCTGTATGTAATCTCAGGAAGGGAGTACATGAACATGACTATAAATTAGGCAGCATCTAACTGCACCATTTAGAATATAACTGTGAAAACAGAGGTATTGCCTGCTTGGAAATAGAAAAGGGGAGCCCAAGGAGCCAAAGTACAGCATCCATCTGAGCCAGGGTTTCTCAACGCTGGTGTTATTAGTGCTGTGGATAGGCGACTTCTTTGTGTGGGAGGCTGTCCTGTGTATTGAAGATGTTTCGCAGCACCACTGGCCTCTGGAAACCCACAGGACTCTCCCCTCCCCATCGTGACAACCAAAAGTGTCTCCAGACCTTGTTAAATGTCTCCTGGGGTCAGGGGACAGGAGGTAAAATGCTCCCAGTTGAGAACCACTGATCTAGGCACTCTTCTTTAAAATTTTTTTGATTAAGATTTAGATGTGCATTTCGTTTTTACTGTAAAAATGTTTCCTTCAATGGCAAAAATAACATAGGTATACATTTTTCACAGGGCCGGGCTCTGCTTTGTGAAAAAAACCCAAAAAACCATAGGTAAACATTTTTCTAGGCATCATTTTTTTAAAAAACATACAGTGCAGATGTTTTAAGTACCTATTCCCACTGTGGACTGAGTATCGTCTGTTCTGCAACAACACATGTTTCTACAACACCAGTTAGCTCACATATGATTGGTAAATATGAGAATGATGTCAGCATAATGTGGAAGTTGTGTTAGTTCATAATTTTTCCTACTCAAAAGAAGCCAGAATAGTGGGAATAGAGTTAAAACCTTCACAGGAAAGGAAAAAGCCTTCAGCTTGGCTGATGTATAGACAGGGTCCTTTTCAGCCTTCATCCGGGGCTTCTTCCCCAGAGAAGGACATTGGTAGCCTTGCAAAGATCTCCACATATAGCAGGTTGCACTTCTTCCTGTGCTCAACTTAGCGGCAGCCCTGCTGTCTCAGAGCACCCTTATTTGCATGATCTCAGCACTGAAAGCCTGCATTTACACTGTTGCTTTTGTGCATTTTTACCACCCTCGAGGCAGCCTCCAGCCATAGTAAGCTGCCTGTCTGGACTATCCAAGTTATCTCACCCTTGTCCCAATTACTGTTTATGCTAGTGTTAAAAAGTTGCATAGGATTTGAGTTATTTGCCCTAACTTTATTTTTTCCCCATAAACACTGTCACATTTAGTGCATGATTTTGCAGAAAGTGAGGTTTTTATATATGTTATAGCAGAAACTTCTGTACTCAAGTCCTCTGACAGGTGACTCTGTTGAAGAACACACAATTAGTTCCCCTAATTCCTTAACTCACCAAGCAACCTTCTGATCATTCCTTGCCTTCCCAAGTCTTTGCATTCCTCACTGTTCATTTAAAAATTGGTCTTTAGGTTTACATATCAATCTCTTTGAGCTGGTTGATGAGCTCTGACCCTAGAAATGGAGCTGGTTTCAGTATGCTCATAGAATTGGGCTTCTGTGCTCATTGGTTTGGGGTGGGGCAAGGCTGAAGAAGTCACTGGAGTAGGTGGAACCTTGGTGAGCCTCTCGGCAGCTGGCCGGCCTTGCTGTTGTGACATATATCTATACTACTGAGGGCTGTCCTCACTACAACATTCTACACAGTGAAACCTTAGCTCCAGAGAGAAGCGGTAGAGTGTAATAGTTAAGAGCCTGGCTGCTAAAGCCAGATGGCTAAATGACTAGATTTGAAGAGTGGCTCCCTTACTTCTTAGCCATTTCACCTTGGACAAGTTATTCAACCTCTCTGTGCTTTAGTTTTTTCATCTGCAAAATGGAGATAATAATAGTATCTACCACATAAGTTGATGTGAAGACTATATGAGATAACAGAATAAGTAAATTACTTAAAACAGTGCCTGGCACATAGGAAGCACCATATATATATATATATATATATATATATATTTCTGATATTTATATAAGAGTACTAGTTTCTATCTGGATGATTCATTCATATAAGTTATTACATGCAATTCTTAGGACAACCATATGAGGTTGGGCAGATACTATTTACTCCATTTTACCTGTGAAGAAATCAAGGCATAGAATAGAGAGTTTAAGTGACTTGCCCATGATCACATAGCTTATAAGTGACAGAGTACAGATTAAATTTTAGGCCACACAGATATATTTGTATCTTTTGAGAAACTACCAGGAAGAACATGGAACATTACTCACATTTCCGTCATATAGAGATCTACATAATAAATTATTTAGGATTTAATTTCTAGGATAATAATGTTGCCTGAAGAATTCACATACATCATCTTTTTAAAATCTGACAATAAGGACTTTATAATTTATCTTGTTACCTTGGTTACTTGGAATTAAACTTCCAAATGCTGAGGTACCATATCATTTTTACCTTCTATATTATTTTTAATATTTATTTTAAACTGTACTATTACAATATGTACCTTTTTAATATTGACTTCAAACGGGTTTTGATGAGACAACCTTTAAAAAAATTTAATTATGGAAATTTTCAAACACGCAAAAGTAGAATAGGGTATACATTTTTTAAGTGTACAAGGAACTGCAAGCATTGCATAGGTGTAAAAAACACTGGTTTTATCTCCAAAGACTGTCTTGTTTACTAAAAGAAATAGGGTTTCTCCAGAAATAACTACAGGATGAGGCAGCCTATGTTCTTTACCTTAAGTATAATCCTCATAATAAATCCTATAGGAGTGGTAAGCAGGGAGAGCATTTCAGCCCTGTGGTCTGTTGGAGAAGGCTCCACGGGGCAGGTAACATGAAACAGAATTTCAATAGGTTTAGAAAAATGATGAAATGCTTTTTTATAGTATCTTTTTCTTCCCCCAAGTCCATCTATATTAGCCATCTGTATTTGGTTATATTTGCAGTACCTAACAATTTGTCATTGGTTGCAATACCCATGCATATCCTTTCATCTTCTAGATCTTTAGCGATTGGTTCAGAGTAGGTATAATATGACCACTCATGCCTTTCCACCAAGCTGCTTTACCTCAAGGAAGTGTTTTTGCGGCTTTGGAGCTGTGGACCCAGCTTTGGCCACTCAGCCTGCTTTACACAAGACACTGTATTAGATAAGCAAGCCACATACATCATTCACCTGCAGGCTGCGCAGATGAGGAGCAGACCTGCACTGCAGATCTAGGAACACAATCATATCAGTTTACCCAGGGTATAGAGAAATGAACTCACATAGACTAAACCCAGAGAGACTAGCAGATAAACAAGAATGCCATTCTATTAATGTATAACATCAACAATACATTTTCCATAACCAAACTTTAAGTATATGCTCTCAAACGCATGCACACACACACACACACACACACACACACACACACACACACGCTACACTCACCAAGAAGATTCCTGTAGAGCAAGGCATCAAAGACAAAAAGTCCTGAGGGTCATTTCCTCTCCCGACAATTGAGAGCATCTAGAACTGCTTCTTCATTTTACAAACAAGGAGACTGAGGCCCAGAGAGAGATTAAATGCCTTGTTCAAGGTCGTGTAACAAGGCAGTGGGAGTCCTGGGACTGTTATTGCCAAATGTTTATTTGAATTCTGGAGGCCTGTTGCTGACACTAATTCTGATTTCTCTATAGAGAGAAAAAACATAAGCGGCAGAGAACAGGAAAAAGAAGTGAAAGAGGCAGAAAGAGACAACAAAATACAGAAACGAAGGTGGAGCCTCTGTCACAATTAGAAAAGGAAATGATGGAGAAAGCACCAGCATCTACAGAGAAAGAAACTGAACCACCCAGGAGTGTGACCGAAGCTCTCCTTCCGGTAGCCTCCACGCAAAGAGTTGTGCCCAAGAAACATTTTTCTGAAATAGGTCAAGAAAGCATTATCCATCAGGAAAATTCTTCTGAATACCAAGAAACAGCAGTACAAAACCACCCTTCTGAAGTACTCCAAGATATGGCTGAATCTGGAGACCTCTTTCCTAAAATGTACCAAGAAATAGCTGTATTTCAAGACCATCCTTCCCAAATGCGCCATGATATGGCTCAACCTGAAGACCTCTCTCTTAAAATGTGCCAAGAAACCGCTGCAGCCAAAACCCTTTCTTCTAAAACATCTGAAGATGTAGCTGACCTGGAAGGATGCCCTCTTGAAGCATACCCCAAACCAGATGTGCCTAAAGGCTACGCTCTTGAAACATACCAAAAAAGAGCTGAACCTGAGGAACACAATTCTGAACTAGGTCAAGGAATAGCTGAGACTGAAAATTTTGTTCCTAAAGCACAAGAAATAGCTGTGCCTAAAGAGCTTTCTATAAAAACATACCAAGAAACAGTTGAACCTGAACACTTTTCTCATAAAACATATAAAGAAATTGCTGTGTCTAAAGCCCCCTCTCATAAAACAATCCAAGAAACACCTGCTCCTGAAAAATATTCACCTGAAATATACCAAGAAACACCTGGGTCTGAAGAATATTCACCTGAAATATACCAAGAAACAGCTGGGCCTGAAGACTATGCACCTGAAATATACCAAGAAATACCTGGGCCTGAAGACCTCTCTACTAAGACATATAAAGATAAGGATGTGCCTGAAGAATGCTTTCCAGAGCTGTACCAAGAAAGAGGTGGGACCCAAGACCAGGATCCTAAAGCACACCAGGAAGATGCTAAGGATGTTTATATTTCTCCTTGAGGTAGGTTTGTTTTTTTTTATTGGGGTCAAGCTAGTGACATGTCCCTTATTTGTGTTCCCTGTTCATAATCAGAGTACCAGATAGGTTTATCTCCCTTGGAGCGGTGATTTATTGCCTTCTTTGACAATCCTGGGTTATCCCCGTTATCTCAGTGGGTATCATCAATGTCTTTGGCTAGTTTCAAGTGAAAAATGTTTTTCATTCAACCAATATCTGTTGGTATATTACCATATAATTAAAAGAAAATCATTGAAACTATAAGTGTGTATAGTGGGTACTTGTACATACTATCCATTTAGGGAAGCTTTAGCCAGTGAAGAAAAATGAACCCCATATAGAGTGAATTATGTGCAAAATATTTTAAAGGACAATTACATTTAGATTAACAAGAAAACTTGGTGAATAAAGTTTTTTTCTAGAAAATTAAAATTTCCTGGAAAACTAAAGGTAAGTAAATTCATGGTACAAGCTACTGAGGGAGATACAAAGACATAAAATATGATCCTGGTAATAGGGAACTCGTTCTTGTAGGACTTACCAGGCTTACCCCAAACCCTTTCTATTTAAATATTTGCTCCTGAAAAGCTTTCTCCTCTGCATAGCATTTAAGAAATAATGTGACCTTTCTTCAGTTTGACTTGTCTCGGGGACATAACTGAGAGCCTTGATTCTCTTTGTGCACTATTGTACACAGTATAAGAAATGGGCTGGCTAGCGGACCATAGCTATCCCCAGGGAATTGTGTTCTAAAGAAATCCTTTTGGTAGCTTATTTTCTCTTTCTCCTAAAGTATGAGTGCAACAAAAACCTGGGGTTATTGTATTCCAAGTAATACAGGTTTTGAGGAAATACCTTTTAAAAAATTACAGTAAAAGCAGACATATGAAGCACTA
The DNA here is from genome assembly GCF_964270905.1 of Leucopleurus acutus. Taxonomy (NCBI): domain Eukaryota; kingdom Metazoa; phylum Chordata; class Mammalia; order Artiodactyla; family Delphinidae; genus Leucopleurus; species Leucopleurus acutus. The sequence continues at coordinate 33,848,414 of NC_139150.1, forward strand.
CTTGTACTGACAGGAGTCCCCTGATGGAGAAGCAGCTCTAATCAACACAGTGCCTGATTCTAAGAGTTTCATTTTAAACCCAGCAAGGTTAAGATGGGCAATTAATTAATGCTTATTTTGTTTTGGGCTTTGTCTTACCAAACAAGTGGAAATATCTACCTTTTTGCTGATTATAAAATTGTCATAATAATAAATTATAATGTTTATTATAATAAATTAAAGCAATATATAAGTGACTGTAGAGTAAAAGTCCCCTATAATACCATCTCCTATCTCTGATCCCCAAGGTCAAGTTTTTGTTTTGCTTTAACAAATGAGATGGTATCAATACAATACATTCCATTTTATAACCTGCTTTTTTTTCACATACAATATATATTGTGGCCATCTTAATGACATCTTTTGTAACAATTGTACAGTATTATACGTACAATAATTTATTCAACCAATCCCTATAATGATGAACACTTAGATTACTGCCAAGTTTTACTATTACAGCAACGTTCAATGAAATCATTGGAAGTAACATTTATTTAAATAACATTTATTTGGTACTTTCTATCTGCCAGACACTGTATTAAACATTTCATGTGAATCACTTTATTCAGTGTTAAAAACCCTAGTGGATGAATAATATTATCCTTATTTTATAGATAAGGAAACTAAGGCACTGGAAGCTTAAGTTGGTCTGATTACTTCCTTTGGACAAATCCCTAGAAGTTGAATTGCTGGGCCAAAGGGTACCAGCATTTAAAGTCTGGATACATTCTGTCAGACTAGCCTCCAAAAATGTTGTAGCAATACACAGAAACCAAGAATTTATGTAAGTGCCTGTTGCCCATGCCCTTGACAACACTGCACATGATTGTTTTAATAATCTACGCCTATTATGCTAGGTTAAAAAAAAACCTAATTGTTTTAATTCCCACTTTTTTATGACTAATGCTGCTAGGCATATTTTTATGATTATTATGAATTCAGTTTTTTTCTTTTGAGAATTGCCTGTTTGAATCCTTGTTCCATTTTATATTTGGGATATCTACCTTTTTGATTGATTTAAAAAATCTCTTTAAATAATAGTTATTAAATCTTTACCTACATATAAGTTGTAAATATTTTTCTAGTTGTTGTTTGTGGTTTAACTTTGTTTATAGTAGTTTGGCATTCTATATGACAAAATTTTAATGTTAGTTTTTAGTTATTCAAACCTGTCACGATTTTAATTCTTAATGATTCAAACGTGTCAGTCTTTTCCCTTATGGCTTCTGGTCTGTGGTCTGCTTAGAAAGGCCTTTATAATCTTAAGATTAAAGGAATATTCTATTGTTTCTACAACATTTACTGTATCTTAATATTTAAATCTTTAATTCATCTGAGATTTGTTTTTGTGCAAAGTGTTAGGTAGAGTTTTTTTCTCCAAGTGGATAGCCAATCATCCCAATACCATTTATTAAATGTATTTTCGTATCTTATTTTATTTTACAGAAATGAAGGAAAAACCCAAAGCAGAGGAACCAGAGATACCAGCAATTCCAAACGTTCCTCAAGAGATTCAACCAGAAAATAAAATTTATAGTTGTTTTGTTTTAACAATGTGCAACCATCATAGTTGTCCAACAAAATTCACATCTTAGTACATTATATGTGTAATTTTCCTCAAAATATGGTAGAAATCTCTACAATATTCATTAATATTTTAACAGTGGTTTTTCCCCCATATATAGACCATAAGAGAACTAATGTGATTTTTCAGGCTCTACCACATAGACAACATCCTGCTAGTGTGTGTGTGTCTGTGTGCACGCCCACGCGTGCGCATGCGTGTGTATGTGTAGGTATATTAGGGAGAGGACAGTGGTGGGAACAGACTTAACAATTTTCCTGCCCTTAAGAATTAGTCAAATAAATGTTTGTTTTCAGGGGAAAATTACTGAGCCCTCCCTTTTCCCATTTTTAAGTCTGAACAATTAAAATTTGAGGAAGTATATAGTGTTCTTATAAACTTTGTTCAATTACTAATGTAACAATAGCATCAAAATCTTTTTGTGTGTGTGGTACACGGGCCTCTCACTGCTGTGGCCTCTCCCGTTGCGGAGCACAGGCTCCGGACGCGCAGGCCCAACGGCCATGGCTCACGGGTTCAGCCGCGTGGGATCCTCCCGCACCGGGGCACGGACCCGTGTCCCCTGCATCGGCAGGCGGACTCTCAACCACTGCACCACCAGGGAAGCACAGCATCAAAATCTTATTCAGGCTTCAGATGGCTTTTAACAATTTTAACAATTCTTATTCTGGGATTCCTTCAAAGATATTTTGGAGTGATGAATGTAGTTGTGTATTTGAATTTTGATTTTCTATTTTTACTTTTTATACACTGTAATTGTGCAAAATGTATATTAAATCATTATCACGTGTTTGTGTGGACAGCATCATGGTAAGCACTGTGAGGGTTAGAAGACCTATAACACATAGTCCTTGCCCACTAGGAGTTTAATCTAGTCTCGTGGGGGAATAAAACAGAAAACAAATAATTACAAAAGAAAATAGTAATGCCAGTGCCATTTGAATTAGAAGATACAACAGAGGGAATGCTCACTTTTTTGCTGGAGTGACCCGAAAAAATTACACATGAGTGGAGCCTTGAAAGATGGAGAGGATTTGTAATATAGGTGAGGATAGCAGCATTATTGTATGTGACAGAGAGAAGGGTGAATTAAAGACATGTTCAAGAGAACTGCATGCAATCTACAGTTAATGCAGGATCCATGTGGAATAGCAGGCTGAAAATTATTGTATTATTGGAGTTGTATGGAATTTTGCTTGCCTAACTAAGAAGTATATTATTTACTTAGGTAATGGGGAACTAAATAAGACTTTTGAACAAAGAGATGGCAGTTTTAGTATTTCAGGAATATTTATCTGGTGATAATGGTCAGGATTAACTGAAAATGACGAGAGACTGGGGGCAGGAGTAGAAACTATTCTGGGCAGGAACATGTCTGAAAATCTTCCCTGGTAAGATGTCACGGAAAAGCCCGAACGAACTTTTTGGCCAGCCCAATATTTTTGAGGGGAAGAGGTTTGTTTTCAGTTTTCCTTCTGTTATTACAGAGGACTCAAAATAAAGGAGATTTCTGCAAATGGTTCAGCAAGGGCACAAGTATGCAAGCTCTCCATATAGGCACTGTGCTAGGTACTAGGCTAGAGTGAAGAACACGACAGGATCCCAGTCTCTCAAGCATTCATGGTGTAGAACAGTGGTTCTTAACCCTCACCATATATTAGAACCACTGGGGAAAATTTCAAAATCACAGTTGCCCAGGCACCTCCCCAGGGATTCTGATTCACCTATCTAGGGTGACATCAAGACATATTTATATTTTACATTGTTTTTTGCTCTAAATAATTTTTGAGGAATAATTTTAGAATTATATAAAAGTTGTAAAGGTAGTACAGAAGTTCCTATATAGCTCTCACCCAGTTTACCCTAATGTTAAGATCTCATATAACCACGGTCCATTTATCAAAACTTAAACTAAGATTGTTACATTACCATTAAGTAAACTACAGATATTATTGGGATTTCGTTAGTTTTTCTGCTAATGTCTTTTTTCTGCTTCTGGATCCAATCTAGGCTACAACATTGCATTTAGAGCAGTGGTCCCCAACCTTTTTGGCCCCAGGGATGGGTTTTATGGAAGACAATTTTTCCACGGAGGGTGGGGGATGGTTCAGGAGGTAATGGGAGCAATGGTGAGTGATGGGGAGCTGCAGATGAAGCTTCACTGGCTCACCTGCCCACTGCTCACCTCCTGCTGTGCGGCCTGGTTCCCAACAGGCTGAGGACCAGTACCGATCCATGGCCTGGGGGTTGGGGTTGATTTAGAGTATTTTAATGGCTCTCCAGATGATTCTAATGTGCAGCTAGGGGTCGAGGACCACTGGTATGGTGGGAGGTTACAATGCTATTTCCCTCCTGTTTGCCACACCCTCTCCCACAATAAAATTTCCCCCCTCAGCATATATTAATTGAACAATGATTACTCATATCCCATTGTATTACTCAAGTAACAGTAGATATTGAGGACAGCACACCATATGATAATCCCTTACATCTGGATGGCACTTCAGAACTTGTACTTTCAAATACACTTTTTAAAATTTGATCTGCACAAGAATCTTTGAAATAGGCTGGGCAGTGATTATCATTCCCATTTTACAGATGAGGGAATAACTGCAGAGAGGATGGGTTTACTCACCCAAAGTCTCATCTAACTTCCTCAGTGTTCTTTGTGATGGTTTTCAATCTTTGGAAATCTTGTCTCAATTTTACCTGCCAGGGTGGGTCAAGATTAGAGAAAAAAAGAGTAAACTGAAACCTCAAGTTCTAAAAGTGTTTCATTAAGATGAATCTTACGAGATTTGCATATGTACAATGTACAGGGGCACAAAGGTGAAAGAGATAAGGAAGTAGATGATATGAAGAAATATAGTACATTAGAGGAAGAGGGGTCTTCTCTTTCTACCTTTTAGGACCCTTTCTGCTTGCCTTCTTATCCCACTCCCTATATAGACATACAAACTCTGCTTTCTAACTATTCTCATTCAAACACGAGTGTGTATCTAAAATGTTCCAGTTTTCTTCTTGGCTTAGAGCCTTGATGTCATAGAATTAAAGTTTTGCAAGAATCCATCTAGCCCTACTTTGTGCTACCCTCCACTCGTGGGTAGAATAGTTGTTCTTTAAAATCCATGAATCTTATGATATTAAATCTAATATGATGTGTGAGAAGATCCAAAGCTTTAATTGATATTCAAAGGGATCCTTCACTCAAATGAAAGATTAAGAATCATTACACTGAGAAGTGTTTCTCAAAGTGTAGACAGATGACCACCTGCCTTGAATCATTCGGGTTTTTTTTAAGGCAGATTCCTAGGTCCTAGCTCCAGAGAAAGGGTTGTCTCATAAACTAAAAATAATCGTGTATAATGGTTATTTATACAATCATATATACTCTAGACAGGATAATAGAAATTTCAAATCATATAATGAAAGGGCTACATATTTAAGTTCCTGTTTTCCATAAAGAGAAATTTTTCCTTTAAATGAAGTAGCAACCTACTTCATCAGTGTCTCCAATTCTGCTTTGCATTTCAGAACTTGTCACACTTGGTAATATATTTTTGGTGTGATTATCATTATATATGTTATCTTAAGCCAGGAGGGAAAATACCTCATTTTCTACAGGAGTCTGTCCACAAATTAAGCAAGACTATCACTTTTAGCAACACCCCCATCTAGTGGCAATTTGCAGCTATTACGGCCTCAGTTTTACAACGTGTATAGTAGCTCAGTGTTTCTCAAATTTGTTCTTGTTTCATCAGCTGCCCAGAATTGTTCCCTCCTCGAAAAAGAATAATGGTATTCTTTTCCAAATTTTCACGTGGAAAGAAACTATCAGAGAACACGTAAGTGTATGAATTTTATCAATTTTTAAAGTTTTTGTTTTAAAACCTACAATCTTCTCTATTTTTCTCATGATTTTTAAATACACTGACACGCTACTGTTGGTTAAATTTAAACATGTTTTACCTGCAGAAATTCTCTCACAAATAACCTGAAATAACTTGAAATGCATACCCTTTTGAACACTTCCTTTTCTCATGTATAAATTAAAATGTTTGCTGAATTTCGCAAAATGTCAAAACAAAAAACAAAAACCCATAATCTTCTCTTTAAATCTTTGGCTCCTTATGATGGTTACTTTCTGCTAGTGGTCTGTTAGTTCATGACAAATGAACAGGTTTAGGAACAGCTTTTCATGGTTGTTGAATCTTTTCAATCTGTGGAGTTTTACGGTTTTGAATAATTTATTTTGCAGGCAGTATGTCCCCCCTCTCCCCATGAAGCAACAGGATAAAATGCTCAGAAGTAGAATTATATATACAGAGGAACTTGATAAATACACAGGTGAGAGATGACGTTACAAGTAAGTGGGTAAAAGGCCAGGCTAGCGGTGCAGGGATAATTGGTCATCGCATGGGATGAAAACTGACTCTTGTTGGCCCTCAACTTTTTAGAGCTGCCCAGAAACAACGACTACAATCCCCTCAATGTGTATGGCATGTTGACTCAGTTTCATTCTCGCTTCATTTCTCGTGAGGTATGGAGCACAAGGAACAGTCCCCACTTCTTACCCGTTAATTTGGTGTGGGGCTACCCATCCATTAGATTTGAAATAAGGTTTACTTGGGGTTCCTTTCTGACAAAACATCGTTTTTCTTGTGGAAAAATGGGAGCATACAGAGAAGTATAAATGACCATCTGTGTATTCCCACATTCAAGAAGAATTAACGTTTAATAACATCTGATCATCTTGCTATGTGCTAATTGCATATACATATTCTTTTTATTTAAAAATTAGCGTCATGCACTGGATATGTAGGTTGCTTGTTATTTCGAGAGAGACATCTTTATGCGTAAATTTTCATCGACGTGCCCCCCTTGGAAAGGGTGGTAACTTGGAGCTTCTGACTGCCCTGAAAAGGCGGGCAACTGCAAGGGGTCCGCGCGATACAGCAGACACACGTTCAGAAGCGGAACAAGGGATCCAGGCCCTAATCGCCACCTAGCGGTGGCCTCCGGCTCCGCCCGCCGCGCACCGCACTTCTCCCGCACTGCGCAGGCGCCATGCATGGAGACCGGAAGCGGAAGGCTTGAACGCGTTGGGTGGGCACCTGTGAGACCACTAGCCATGCGCGACTTGGAGGAGCCCGGCCCTCGACCCACAGCGACCTTGTGCGGGTGCGTGAAGCCGGCTCTGGAGACAGGTAACTTATAAGAGGCTGAAGGTTCCGCACTCCCAAGAGCCCTAAGTGCAGGGAGCCGACTTCACTGCAGGGAGGGACGGCAAATGCGAGACCTAGAATGGACGTGGGTCGTTTTTCCTGGTTATTGGACGGCACAGGTCATGTGCTTAGGAGACCACGTGATGTGTCTTAGGCGAGCGGGATGACATCATCTCTCCTGTTCTGTTCTTGGTAGCTAAGGTGGCCTGGTCTTGGCAGAACAGCCACGTGCAGTGTAGCAGCCTTTGTCTTGGGGAGTTCTCACCCATAAATGAGAGATAGGATATATACAGCAGGTGTTCTGCCGATTCGGGATTAATGCCACAAGAGAGAAGCAACCTGTGCTGCAGAAGTGTAGGAAATAGTTTTAAACTGGGCATTGAAAGATGGCATGCGTTTGTTTCTCTTTATTTTCACCCCTGTTTTTAGGGCAGAATATATTAACTTTAGAAATCCGAGGAAGCAAATGGAAAAAAGATGAAAGTAGTTGGCCATTACCCAGAGAAAACCACTGTTAACATCTTGGTGTCTACTTTCCATAATAGTTTCAGTGCCTACATATTAGAAACATGAGGTGATATGCGACACCATTGTTTTATAACTTCAAAAAAAAACTTGAGGACTTCCCTGGTGGCGCAGTGGTTAAGAATCCACCTGCCAGTGCAGGGGACACGGGTTCGAGCCCTGGTCCTGGAAGATTCCTACATGTTGCAGAGCAGCTAAGCCCGTGCACCGCAACTACTGAGCCTGCGCTCTAGAGCCTGCGAGCCACAACTACTGAAGCCCTCGCGCCTAGAGCCCATGCTCCGCAGCAAGAGAAGCCACCGCAATGAGAAGCCTGTACACCGCAATGAAGAGTTGCCCCCGCTCACAGCAGCGAAGACCCAATGCAGCCAAAATTAAATAAATAACTTTAAAAGAATGAAACAAAACTTTGATTTGAATCCCAGCTCTACATTTATTAAAAACAAAACAAAACTTAAGGTTCATGAAAATCTTTCCATGGCAATTAATAATGTTACTTTTGAGAAGTTGCACACTATTTTGTTTTATAGATGTGCTCTTGTTTAACCAGTTCCCTATTGTTGGGCGTTTAGGTTATTGCTGGTTTTCATTGTTCTAAATGAAAGTTTTGAAACTAAAATCTTTGTGTATGTTCTAAATGTTTAACTTGAATTTCTAAAAGGTATTGTTATGTGGTCAACGGTTGTGCCTGTTAAAAAAAATTGTTGCATACTGCCAGATTATAGGTCTGATAGTTTTTTTTAAATTAATTAATTATTTATATTTTGGGCTGCTTTGGGTCTTTGTTGTTGCACGTGGGCTTTCTCTGGTTGTGGCGAGTGGGCTACTCTTTGTTGCAGTGTGTGGACTTCTCATTGCGATGGCTTCTCTTGTTGCAGAGCACAGGCTCTAGGCACGTGGACTTCAGTAGTTGTGTCATGCAGGCTCAGTAGGTGTGGCACATGGGCTTAGTTGCTCTGTGGCATGTGGGATCTTCCCGGACCAGGACTGGAGCCCGTGCCCCTGCATTGGCAGGCAGATTCTTAATCACTGAGCCACCACGGAAGCCCCAGGTCTGATATTTTGACAGGCAGGAAAGAGCAGGGCTCAGAGGTCTACAGAGCATCGGGTCCGGGAGTAAGTCAGAAGTGTTGGATGGGGGACTTCCCTGGTGGCCCATTGGTTAAGACTCTGTGGTCCCAGTGCAGGGGGCCAGGGTTCGATCCCTGGCCAGGGACTAGATCCCGCATGCATGCCGCGACTAAAATCCTGCACCTGGCAACAAAGATCCTGCATGTGGCAACAAAGCTCCCACATGCCACAACTAAGACACGGCACAGCCAAATAATAAATAAATAAACAAACAAACACAAGGAAGAGTAGCCCCCGCTCGCCGCAGCTAGAGAAAAGCCTGTGCGCAGCAACGAAGACCCAACCCAGCCAAAAATAAATAAATAAATTTAAATAAATAAATAATAAAAATTAAAAAAAAGAAATATGACATCTGTTAATAGTGGGAAACAAAAAGTTTAGAGAGTAGCGAGACATAAGGAACTCAAAATCCGGAGGACTGGTGTAGTGTGTTTTCAGGAGGGGAGGGACTGGCAGAGGGAAGACAAATTATAACAAGGGTAATTTAATAGTCTGGGCAAGAGGTGAAAAGGACCTGGACATTTCTGTCTACACAAGACTTGTTGATAAGACTTGTGTACAGAAAGCCTCTGCGTTAATAACTTGTGGGTTTTTAAAAATTATATGGTTAGTACAGTTGTAATACTGTTAAATTGAGGGAAAAGCCTGTGTAAGGGCTTTAAAAATCTCTCCTTGCTGAGCACCTTCTGTTGTACTAGGTACTTTACATATTTTAGTCATCTTTCCAAGATAGGATGATTATCCTTGTTTTATAGCTGAGAAAACTGGATTTAGAGAGGTAGGCAGTTTTGCCCAAGGTCACACAGCTAGTGTTACGGCCCTGTGTTGTTTTTGTCCTTTTTCTCTTTTCATACCAGCCATAGGCCCCAGGGAAACTTCTCCCTCTTTCCATGTGGTTCTCATGCCAATACTACTCTGGCATACCTGTGCTCTCCCTATTCTGCATGTATGTAAGGCAGTTTGATTTAATTGTTGATTTACTTGTCCACTCTGTCAATGTACTGCACACATTGATGGTGAGAACTGGTTCTTGTTTATGCCTGTTCCCAGGCACTCAGCACAGTGCTTACCAAATGGTAGGTGCTTAATGTTTTTTTTTTGTTTGTTTTTTGAGATATGAGGCAAGAGGAAGAAGATCAGAATTCCCTTGGGTGGACGTTCTCAGGCCTCCACTTCAAGGAGAGCATTCAAGCAGAATTTATATTTGGAAATTATTGAGCATTTATATTTCATAGCATTTAATATCCCAAGAACCGGGGCACAGAGAATAAATAAGTTCCAGACGTATTAGAATATGGTTAAGTTCTGACGTTTATTAGATGGATAGTTGATATGTTGAGAGTGGTCCCAAACATTTGAGAGTGACATAGCTGAGGGACTCCTTCCAATGTAGCTCGTTCAGTTCATTGCTTACCCAGTATTATTTTGCTTATGTTCTTATAGAGGTGAACAAACAGGGTTGGAATAAATCTAATTGGTTACAACTTATATTTATCATAGCATATGTATAGCCTGTGAAAAACAGGTATAGACTGATTCAATGAAGTGATAGCTCAAGTTAGTTATAAACTTGTAGACCCCCAATCAGATAGTCAAAGGCAAAAGTCTTTGATCATTACTACAGATAAGACATTTCCCATGATATTGAAGCATATTGTGAGTTTCTCTCAATCAACTGTTAACTCCACTGTGAAAAGAGTTCTTGTTTTGTATTTTTTCCCCCAAACTTAGCACAATGTCTGGCAATTGTAGACACTTGGAAAGTGTTTGTTAAATAAAACAGAACATAACTGACTAGGGTAGGAGCCCTTTTTGGCCATTTTTCTTCATGATATTTTTATGAACACCAGAGAATTGTTTGACTTCAGTTCCTTCATCTTTAAGATGTTTACTATATCAATTCCACAGAGCATAGGTGAAGGTTTAAAAAAAAGAGTGCCTGTAAATGTAGTTGGAAAAAAATGTAAAGTCATCAAAAACGTACGCAGTGTCGATGGATCTTAGAATCAGAATATTGAGAGAGAGAAAGCAAGTCTGAGAAGATACCAGTTTTTATAGAACTCAAAGACAAAATAAATGAAACGTTGTTTAAGCATGCATATGCATGTGATAAAATCATATTTAAGAAAAGAAATGAATGATAAAGACCACATTCAGGCTCTTGTTCAGGCACATTCAGGGGAAAGGTAGGGAGAGAGGCAACATAAAAAGATGCAAGTTGTTGGTAAAGCACTAGTTTTTGGGCTGGGTGGTGGTACACAGGATTTCATTTGAACATTATGCTTTATTATATATATGTTGCATGTAATATTTTATATGTATCACGTAATTTAGTTTTTATAAGTGAAAAGTCACGAAAGGTGCTATGAAGGACAGGCCTATAGTCTCACTGCCCACCTGTGCTGATAGGATAGATTAATGGAAACTGGAAATAAAATAAGGTTCTAGAATGTCTTTATATCATCTCTTAAAAGAAGCTAATACAGCCTTCATGAAATGTGAAAAAAAAAGTTATCTATAAATTCAAAATGCTAGTTGCAGATACCTACTTTAAACCTATATTGATGTTGCCTGGCCAGTTTTTTCTTCTTTTGAGTTACTGGTTTAAAACATTTTAAAAATGATTTGTGATTATTGTAAAATTTTCAAATATTATAGAAATTACAGAGTTGAATATAAAAATAATCCAACAATCCCTCCACCAGTTTTTTTTTAACTAGAGTTCCATCTTTATTACTTCTAACAAAAGATACTAGGATGATACTTTTGTCTCTTCCTTGGTATTTGTCTACTGTATTAACTTCGACCATCCCAATAGAAGAATGTGCCAATAAATTATTGATGACTTTTTACTGTTGCCTGTATGGTGCAGTGATACCAATATGAGAGGGATTACAACCAGCCTAAACAGAAAAGGACACAGTTTAAAGTCTCCACCAGTTTTAACCAATGTTAAAATTTTGGTGAATATCCTTCTAGATAGCTTTCTAAACATACATATGTACATGTTTAGTTAGGTAAATACGTAAAATTTTCATAAATAGGATTATGTTACACACATTCTTCTTTCACTTTTTCACTTTCCATTTTAATCAGTTTAGACTCACATAATCCTTTTCTCCATGTAGCATGAATTTTTAAAGTACCTATCTTCTTGTAGGCAAGTACTAGACAATGAGAACGTAGCAATCAGTAAGACAGAAAAACTCCTGCCCACATGGAGTTTACATTCTAGTGGGGCAGAGAGCTGCTGGAGCAAGCCTAACCTGAAATCTATACTGCCTCTAGATATTTTAGTACTGTGATCCCATACACTCCCTTTATTGCTTAATTAAACTAGTTTTTTTCGTGTGTTCTGTTGTTTTCAATTGAAAGCATTTTAACCTATATACAGTCTCTGTCTCCTTATCTTTCATTATTCTTTGCCTTGTATTTTCATACTCCAGCCAATCAAAATGGCTTGTTCCCTGCTTATGCTATAAAATTTCTCATTTAACTTTGTGCAGCTTATTCCCTCTGTTTGAAATACCCTCTTAGCCCTAACCAAGGTCACATAATGTAGTAATGGTTGCATAGAATTTGAATTATAGTCATAGTAGTTCTTCTAAAAATGAATTTTTCCTTTCATTCTTTCTTTCTTAGACCAATACTCTTTCCAGTTTATTATCTAAAGGGATGTATTGATAACAATGATATATGTAATGATAAGGATATTTATATGTATTTTTGAATGCTATAAGAATCTTATTTTATAGTTGTATAACATCTAATAGATTTTAAAACTATGAAATCAATGCATTAAAGAAAACATGTCTTCCTACATCTTTGCTTGACCTTTTCATTAATGATTTCTTATCTAATTTTCTTCTGTAGGGAATCTTTTAACGGAGCCAATTGGTTACTTGGAATCCTGTTTCTCGGCCAAGAATGGTACTCCAAGGCAGCCATCCATTTGTAGCCATTCACGGGCTTGTTTGAGGATTAGAAAAAGCATCTTTAATAATCCTGAACACTCCTTGATGGGCTTAGAACAGTTTTCTCATGTTTGGTAAGTGGTTTTATAGTTAGAAATGGTACTTTGGACCATAACTTGCCCTTGAGTAAAGTACTCCAGTTGGAGGCAACCCTGGAGACTGCCATCCAGACCACCTATGTCTATTGCATGGGATTTTTGTACTATATTCATGCATGTGATTGTCTGCATAACTTGGACACCCTCGGGGAAGCTTGGGATCCACTGAGGGGCACATTCCATCTGCAGTTGGTTCCAGTTTTGTTGAATGACTTCTGTTGAGCTGAAATCTGTAGACCTTCTTGATTCTGTCCGTGGGTCATTATTCTGTCCTCTAGACCACGGGTCAGCAAGCTATGGCCTGTGGACCAAACCCATCGCATCTTCTGTTTTTGTAAGTTTATGGGAACATAACCACGTGCATTCATTTATGTGTTGGCCGTGGCTGCTTTTGTGTTACAACAGCAGAGTTGAATTATTTATAGCAGAGACTCGTTGACCTGCAAACCCTAAAATATTTACCGCCTGGTCCTTTACAGAAAAGGTTTGTGGACCCTGCTCTAGACCCATGAAATATTGTTTATTCAGGTACTTGACAGAAGCCTGTTAAGGTCCTAGCATGTGCCAGTCATTGTGTTATGGGCAGTGGATATAGAGATAAGACTGTCTTCTTTCAAAAAACGGGAATGATATTACTCTTTTTTCCCCCACTGATTATATTTTAGTACCATTAGAAGCATTCTTTCTGTTTTAATTTGTGGGGAATTAAAGTTTTTTTTCTCCCTCAAATCATTATGATAGATTGACTGTGTTCTTTTCTTACTCAGTGGTTTGGTTTATTTTCAATAGGATTTTGTTTGTTTTTCACAAAAATGGTCATTTGAGCTGTAAGGCAAAAGTGCAGCCTCCTAGGCTGAATGGTGTGAAGACTGGCGTTTTCTCTACAAGGAGCCCACATCGTCCCAATGCGATAGGACTGACCCTAGCCAAACTGGAAAAGGTAGAAGGTAATTTGTACTTTTACCACTTTTTCCTTAACCAAAAGAAGTCTTATAAAATCAACATAGTATTCAGCACTGGCTGTTATTGAGACAAGTACCAATGGTGTTAGCCCCTGTGAACCACCAGACATTGAGGAAAATGAAACGATTAAAAGAATGTCAGCATTGAAACACTTTGGAATAAGCTCTCATAGGATGCTCAGAGTTAGTTTATATCATTATATTTATCAGAAGTTATTAAATTATTTAAAAGTAACTCTTAAGATTTTATAATCATTAAATTAGTAACCAAATTTTTTCTGACTTGGAATGCAGTAAATATAAAATGATCTAAAAATAACTGGACACTCTCAAAATTTAACGCACCGTAACTGGTTGCACATGCATATATGGTCAGCACATCTGACCACAGTGTGGTGGATCATTTCTTCCTTGCAGCCCTGAGGAAATGAACATGCATCGTGGCTGCAGTGCCGCTGTCCACTGTGATGTGAGGCAGAGGGTCTGGGATGAATACACCATAGGTTGAACATTTGTCAGATTGTGGGAGAACCTGTGTAGAATACCAAATTTAACTACGTGTTCATATATAAACGCGTTACTGAGCCGTTAATTTCTGAAAGCCTCCCATTCTTGAATCCCTTGGACCTGATCAGCACATTTGGGTGTGCTGGGTAACACACAACTTGGGTAACAGTACTGGAACGTTTTATGATCGTTTGTGCAACCCACACGTATTTTCTGAGCACCGAATATGTGCCAACGATTGTTCTAGGTGCTGGGGATATAGTGGCAAGCAGATTAGATAAAAATCCCAGCCCGGCAGAGGATCTTAGCATTCTAATGGGGAAGATCAAATCAGAAAGGTGAAAGGCAAACACAGTAGCGCTGTAGACATTCTTATAAATAAGCGTTATGAGGATGACCAGTGTTTGTGTGGTGCTTTGCAGTTTATAAAGAGTGTTCATGTATGGTATCTCACAGTGGCTCGTGGGCTTGATAAGGTTGCAGTCTCCATGTTATGGATGAGGGCACTAGGCTCTTTGATGTTTGATAATTTACCGAATAGCATCCAGCCAGGGGGTTGTCTGACTTCAAATCCCATGAACTCTCACCTGTGCCCCAGTGCTTTTCTTTCTTTTGCAGACATTATTAGGCATAATCCATCACTTAGAAAGTCCAAAATCTTCTTTCCAAAGTTCCAGGTTCATTCACAATAAGCATGTTTTAGAAATCAGATTCCTTTGTTAGTCATGTTTTTCTCAAATGGAGATAGGATCAAATGTGATCACATGCAGTTTTTGATTCTCACTGGGCCAGTTTTCCAAGGATCAAGTAAGTAGACTTTGCCCCAGTAGAAGGAACTGAACAGCAGCTGTATAAGTGGGACAACAGGGGACCTTTCCTTAATATTTGGTAATGGTGACTTATGTTCTGTTTAATTTTTTTTTTTTTTTTGGCTGCATTGGGTCTTTGTTGCTGTGCGCGGGCTTTCTGTAGTTGCGATGAGTGGGGTTTCTCATTGCCTCTCGTGTTGTGGGGCATGGGCCCTAGGCACGCTGGTTTCAGTAGTTGCAGCACATGGGCTCAGTAGTTGCGGCACGTGGGCTCTAGAGCATGTGGGCTTCAGTAGTTGTGGCATGTGGGCTCAGTAGTTGTGGCATATGGGCTCTAGGGCACATGGGCTTCAGTAGTTGTGGCGCATGGGCTCAGTAGTTATGGCTTGTGGGTTCTAGAGTATAGGCTCAGTAGTTGTGGCACACAGACTTGGTTGCTTAGCAGCACGTGGGATCTTCCCGGACCAGGGATCAAACCCATGTTCCCTGCATTGGCAGGCGGGTTCTTAACCACTGCGCCACAGGGAAGTGCCCTGTTCAATTATTCAGTGGAGTATTAGATTCCTATTGCTGTGTAACAAATTACCATGCACTATCAGTTTAAACAGCACACATTTATTATGTGTTTAAAACATTACAATGTTTCTATAGGTTAGGAGTATGGGCACAGCTTAGCTGGGTCCTCACTTAAGAGTCTCACCAAGCTGCAGTGAAGTGGAATGAGTTCTTTTCTGGAGGTTTGACTGTAGAAGAATCCATTTCCAAGCCCTCTCTGGTCATAGGCAGAATTCACTTCCTTGCAGCTGTGGTTCTGAGGGTCCTGGCCTCTTGCTGGTTGTTGGCTGGTGGCTGCTCCCAGCTCCTAGAGGTGGCCCCCAGTGCCTAGAGACCTCTCGCAGTGCCTTGCCACACAGGCTTTCCCAGCAAGGCAGCTTGCTTCTTCAAGCCCACAGGGAGAGTCTCTCAAGTGAACCTGCCAGCAAACACAGGAGTCTTAGATAACATAGCATAGTCACTGAAGTGATATCAAGTCATACTCAAGAAGAGGGGATTATACACCAGGAGGTGACATCATGGGGCCACCTTAGACTCTGTTTGACACATTGGAAGCCATCATCAGTCCCACAGAGCTATATTGAGGACTCTGATGTGTCTGGAACAGAGTTAGAAGCCCCCAGTGATGCAAAGGTGAGATGGCCCCACCTAGTGCTCGAGGACCTACTTACTGTCTAGGGGGAGAGATTCTAAGCAGGTCATTGCTAGACCATGTGACGAGGGCTTCAGGAGAGGTTTGGGCACAGGTACCTCTGTGGAACCCAGAGGAAAGAATGCTTATGTCTGGAAGAGCCAGAAAGGCTCTGTAAAGGAGGTGTTTCGTGAGAGCCTTGAAGAGCAAGTAGGAGTTTGACAGATAAAGAAGAGAATGGGTTTCTAGGTAGAAAGAAAACTGTATGTTGGCACCAGGTATAAGAGGGCCTGGTGCGTAAGAGAATTGTGAGTAAGCTTGGTGGGCTTTAAGCAGATGTTGTTGATTCTCCTGTTGTTTGCACTGTTCTTCATTGTTAATATTTCTAAGAGGATGTTTTTCACATTACAGGTGGAGCCATATACCTTTCTGGAATTGACATGATTCATGGCACACCTGTACTAGACATAAAGCCCTACATAGCTGATTATGACTCGCCACAAAATTTGATTGAGCCTTTAGGGGACGTTAATTTACAGAATAACCAATGTAAACCAAAAACCGTGTCCCAGTGTGACGGCAAGACTGATAGCTGTGACCAGCAACAGCTCTCAGGGTACGAGGAACCACAGCTCTACAGTTGTACTAAGGAGAAACCTAAATGTCCTGAAGATAGAACTTCGGGAGAAAACAACACAAAACACGACAACTCAGCAAAAATCCAGCAAAGCTCACCTGAGCCCAGGGAGAGAGCAGCAGATTTGGGTGAAGAATCAGGAAGTGGTCCGAGTCCTAGGGTAGCAGAAGAGCAAAGTGGCCCATGTTGCCTGGAGAAGAGCGTTTCAGAGGAACAAGCAGACAGCAGGCTGAGGAGAGGGGAAGCAGCGGTGGTCGCACAAGGACACAGCACGGAGATGCCGCCCGAGGCTCTTCTCTGCCCTTCCAGGGCAGCTGGTGCAGCCCACCGCAGTGCGGTCCCCACCTGGGTGAGAGAGGCTCCCGTGGCCACCTTGGGAGTCCGGTTTACTCCTCACGCGGAGATGGACCTTGAGCACCTCAGCTCAGGTGAACCAGGTACTTTCCATTTCTTGTTTCTGAATGAGAGATGAGCTTTTACTTGGAGGTTTAGGCAAACTTGCTATTTCTGAGGGCAGTTTTTTGTTTTTTGTTTTTTGTTTTTTTTTTTTGCGGTACGCGGGCCTCTCACTGTTGAGGCCTCTCCCGTTGCGGAGCACAGGCTCCGGACGCGCAGGCTCAGCGGCCATGGCTCACGGGCCTAGCCGCTCCGCGGCATGTGGGATCTTCCCAGACCGGGGCACGAACCCGGGTCCCCTGCATCAGCAGGCGGACTCTCAACCACTGCGCCACCAGGGAAGCCCTGAGGGCAGTTTTATATAGAGTATTTGTGATTATGACTTGTAAAGAAATGTAGACGTATAAAATCATACTTGGGCAACGTCATCATCTGATGGCTTTCAATCAACAACTGTTTGTTCAGCACAGTGAGTACCAGGCACTCAGTCAAGTGTTCGCTGAGAACGGCTGCTGCCCAGGAATTGGGCCTCTTGTTTGCGTGTGGCAGTAGCTCTTGGAGTTCTCAAACAGCGTTTGGAAGCTAAATTGTGCTTGCTCTGTACCTGTGTAGATCGAGCTTTTTCATCTGTTTCACTATCTGAGTAGAGAAATGTCTCATCTTGTTTCACCTATTGGGTGATGGATAGCTCGACCTCTGTCACAGAGCCCAGGACTAAGAAGGAAAGAGTGTCTTAGCACAGAAATTGTCCCTATAAAGTCCCAGCACTAGAGGCACGCACTTCACTGCAGAAGAGAGAGGCCACAGGGCTTTTAACTTGGAGACTGTTTACTCTAATACATGGTTGTTAAAAAACATTGTTATCTGGTTTTTCCAGCCCACAAGCAGATTCCAAGCAGCTGTCCAGAGTGAAGGAGAGGCCCATTAAAAAGTGGGTGCGGTGATTCCTGTAAGAAGTAGCCAGTTAGTTGCCAAGGAGATGTCAGATTTCACCTGCCCCTGGATGGTGGTTCTACTCATTCTTTCCTAAGGCTTTATGTTTAAACAGAACATTTGATTTTTAAATCAATCTCTTTATTTTCAAAGTTTTGTTTATCAAAGTTGTTTCATCACTGTGTACCGTTCATGGGAAGAGGAAGGTCAGCTTTTTTTTTTTGTGGGGAGTGGGGTGCGTCCCACACGGCTTGTGGGATCTTGGTTCACCGCCCAGGGATTGAACCCTCGCCCTCAGCAGTGAAAGCGTAAAGTCGTCGCCACTGGACCGCCAGGGGAATCCCCAAGTTGTGTTCTTCTTATTGCAGGTATTGGTCAGGCTTCATTTAACTATTTTCAGTCAGCGGAGGAAGCAAGGTGTGCCATCGAGGCTGTGCTGTCAGCCGACCCTCGGTCTGTATATCGACGGAAACTCTGCCAGGATCGTCTTTTCTACTTTACAGTAGACACAGCACATGTCACGTGCTGGTTTGGTGATGGCTTTGCAGAGGTCTTAAGGATCAAGCCGGCTTCTGAGCCTGTTCAGATGAGTGACCCTGCGGAGTCCTTGGTGCCTCTGGGATCGTGAGTAGCCTCCGTCGAGTCTTTAAGGCAGCCTAATTGACCTCGGTGTGGCTGTTGGATTTTCTGTACAAGCTAATGATGTGCCTTCTTTGCAGAAAGAAGCAACACTTTGTGATCTCACTGCTTTGCTTGATTTGGGTTGTTCAGAATATTTATTTGAAAAACATGTATTTTAATAAACTAAGAGATAAAGAATTTGGAGAAATCGCCATATCATGATCGTTTTTGATCAGTTAATATTGAAGAATCCAAAGGTGATGCTTTATCACTGTTTTCTGAAAGAAGTCAATTCTTCTTGGCACTTGATAAAACTAACTGGGCAGAAGCTGGGTGGATGTGTTGAACAATTCATGTTGGTTTTTTTGTCTGAAAAAGCCTGACCTCTCTGTTTTATTCTAAATCAAACTGAGTTATGATATCTTAAGAAACTTAACAAATCAAAAACCAAGTAGTTATAAAGATCTTTAGAGATTAAACCCCTGTGTTTCAGAGACTTTGCCATACACTCACGCATGCACACATGCACACACACGTATGTGTAATATTTAATCCTGATTCCAAAATTAGAGAGGCTAAGTTTTCTTTGGATGCCTTTGTATCAGAAAAGAAAGTCATTCTGAGAAGTCCAAGAAAATAACTTAATTACTGGTTTATTTCTTGTTTATTCTATGACTGTTTACTGAGAACTATCGTGAGTTAGGTTTTGGTGATAGAATGAAATGAACAGGATGCAATTCTTGTTGCAGGTCATAGTTGTGGAGGAAGAAGACACAAACACATTGTTGTATTACAGTTAGATAGAGTAATTAAGTCCATACATGATTCCTGTGTAAGCACCACACGGGAAGCAGTTGTAAGAATGTATTGCCTATAGGTGACTTTAAAGATGTGATCCCAGATAACTGAAGGTTTATGATCAGTGTAACCAAGTTAGGCACCTGTCAACATGACGTAGGCTTTCCTAATCGCAACTGTAGATCTTAATAGCTGCTTGATCATGGTTTTGAAATGAGCCCTGCTGCCTGTGGATACTTGCACAGAGTCATTTGTGGCTGATGACACTGCACTCCTGAAACAAACTGGGTTTTATTTGAGTTTACTTAGAACCTCTTGGGGAGGTATATTTAATTTGACTTTTAAAAGCTTTTTATTTCTAGATAATTACAGATTCATAGGAAGTTGCAAAAAATAGGGCAAAGGTCCCGTGTACCCTTTACATAGCTTCTTCCCATGGTAACATCTTACATAACTATGGTAAGGAAGTTGACATTGGTACAATCCACCCTTTTGGATTTTGAATTCTTTTCTCTTAAAATTACTTTGAGACTGAGTCAGGTCTTGAAGCACAAAATGTTGATATTTAATATGGAAAAAATAACTCTTAGGACCACACCAACTGGCCTTCTAACAAGAGGACTGTTCTGTTGTTTGGGGTTTTGATATACATTCTCAGGATTTTAAAACTAAAATCCTAAATATAATCCAGCTTAGTTCTCTGCCAGCTCACCAGTCTTTTCATTATACTCAGTGTTTGGCCCTCTCCCCCTGCTTAAACCCCTCGGTGATGACCCTTCATGCCTGCCCTGTGTAGCTCATTATTAAAGTGTTCTTCCTTTATATGAGATCAGATCTGTTCTCTGATAACTCCACCCTCTGGCCAGGCCACATAGGGTAAAGCTGATCAGGCTTCCATGTTTTCTTCAGCTGTTTCTCATATAACGTGTTCTTGAGCCTCACCCCACCCTCAGTCCTTGAGTCCCCCATGTGAGCTTTTGTCTCTAGGCAAGTGTCATATTGTGAGGAAATTTGTATCTCTGGGTTACGAACTTCCATCCCTCAGCAAGATTAATCATTTGAAGTAAATCTACTATTCCTTTTCATCTTGGAAACTTTTTCAAAAGAAAGGGACACAAATGACATCCACCTTAGAGTTTAGCCTTTGCTTTTTGGTGCCTGTTTGGGGAGCCCTGATAGCTGATTATTTTCACTAGCTTGGAGATAAACTCCAGGAGTTCAAGCTGTTTAGGTAATTCTGGCTTTCGGCCCACCTGCCCCAGCTTTCCAGAACAGTCACTTCCACAAGAAACGCTGATACTTGTCAGTCACATATAGGAAGAGATTAGAAGGATGAGTGCCATTTATTACATTTTAAAATTGTATCCTGGCTTAAGGAGGGGGATGGATTATTCCAGCATGCGGAGGCTGTGCACAACCGGGTAGACTCATTAGCTAAACCCATGAGCTCTTGTTGGTAGTTTTCTTTTTATGATACAGTCCCAAAGGAGGCAGATGAGGACTCAGTAATAATGAAATGTGCATCAGTTACTGAACTTTTAGCACATCCTGGGCACTGGGCTACATGCTCTCCCTACATTGACCAGAGGTTAAGTGACGTGTTCAGGCTCACAGAGCTGGTCAGCCAAGCATCGAGGATTTCAGCCCACCCGCCTGGTCCCAGAGTTGGCTCCCTTCTTAGCTTGGCGCTCCTGCCTCCCCCAGTGCAGGTGCAGACGCTCAGCCAGCCATGCTGCTTTATTTGAAGCAACTCCATATGCTTCATAAGCACAGGATGCTTCACTTAGAGTGATGCTGATGGAAATCTAATCACTAAACGAAGAACAGGGAGAGGAATAAGGGCAGAGATGTCCATTCCCACTAGATCTGCTTGGAACCTCCTGGGAAGCAGCATGGGAGATGTAGAGAGCACTGAGGCTGGCCTCAGAAAGTTCAAGCACTCTTTCTGCTCTGCCCTGTGCTTGCTGTGTGCCCGTGGGCGAGTCACTGAGCCCATCTCCACCTCCGTGACCTTACAGAGTTGTTGTTACAAGGATAATGCCTGGGAAAGTATTTTCTAAACTCTTCCATGGTCTGTAACTTAGGTCATTTTTTAATTGTGCCTGTCGTCATCAACACCCTTTCTCTGTCACTCTGCTCTGGCTTACCTGGCTGGACAAGCAGACTCAGGAGAATCAAGGGGTCCCTAAAATCCAGTGTATGGAAGGTCTTGTTTTATTATCATTACAGAATTTTTTTTAAAAAAGAACTTCTTCTAGCAAGTTATAGGACGTTTTACTAAGGGAGCTGTCACAAAGTGCCCCACCTTAAGGACCCAGTTGACATTTTGCCACCTGCCCCCCCCCCCCGGCTTTCCCTCCTGAGGTTGCACATGTACCAGGAACCGCCTTCACTGCCCATGCACACAGTCCCCAGCTCAGTCCCTTTCTCACGCACGATCCTCTTTAGGACCCTTTCTCTCTCACCTTCTTTCCTGATTCCAGCCCAGATATTTCAGGGTAAGTCTGCATTTCTTTTATTTATTTAGCTTTTTTTTTTTTACATTTCTTTTATAAGAAAATAGAATTAATCATGATGTGAAATTATTAAGTTAAGTTCTACCTCTGTGACAGAGAAGAGACAAGTTGTAAGGATTAAAAAAGCTCAATGAAATATAATAGGGATTTTTGGTTATTGCTAAAAATAAGGTTCCTCATCTGGGTAGCCACCAAATGACTCTCTAGCATCCTCTCTGATCTGCTCTCTGCCCCCTCTCTGCCTCTGTGGGTTCCAGGAAGTGGGACTCACAGAGGGCTCAAGGTTTAGGTCAGTGCATGTGACTGTGAGTGACAAGCACAAGAAAAGCCTTTCCAGTACCCACAGTGACGGCAGGGGGTGGGGGGCAAAAACTCAGCGGTACCCTCTCTGTTTTCTGATGGAGGGTGCTACTTGGCCTACGAACTCAAGCCACACAGACCAATCAACTTTGAGTCAATGTATGTTTATGTTGTGCTGACAAAAACGGTAGGGTTGGATGTAATGCAGGGTTTCCTACTTTTTCTACTTTGTAGATAACTTGAGAAGTCTATTCAGATTCTTCACTAATGCTTCATGCAGTTCAAGATGTGTAAAACTTTTTTATTCAGTGTTAACTAATTTTATTTTTAAAAATCACCACATGCTAAACACTGAAGAAGTCTAATAATTCTTCACAGTGGTATAGACGTTATAGTTTACAAAGCCATTTAAAATATGTTGACTCATTTGGTATCTTAGCAACATTTTGGGTGGATTTTGCTTCTGGGCACTAAGCTGGGAACCTAACCGCTATTTAGAACACGGCTCAGCAGACTATAGTCTGAAGGCCAAGTTTGGCCCACAGCCTGTTTTTGTGTCACCTAGGAGCTAAGATTGGTCTTTATATTTTTAAAAGATTGTAAACAAAAGCAAACAGCCCCCAGAGCTGAACCAGTGACAGAATATGGCATGCAAAGCTGAAGAATTTACCATCTGGCCCTTTACAGAAGACGTTTATGGACCCTGATTTAGAACATTATTTCTCTGAAAAGGTGTTGTGAGTTCCAGAAAGCTTATTTATAAAATAGGTTTTTGGGTTATTGCATGCTTTTAAGTCATGGACTCTCTAAATCCTTTTGAAAGGATTTAGTCATGTAGCCATGTGAGAAAGCTCACCAATACAACATAAATAGTAAAGTATGTGTTATAATGTTCTATTCATACATGTCAAATGAAGTTATACAAATCCATGTTTATACATATGTAGAAGACTTCTAGAAGGATAAATACAAGTATGCTAACGATGGTTGCTTGGGGGTGGGGGCATGTTCTCTGGGGGCTTATTGGGGAAGGGAACTTTTCACTTTATTCTCTTCAGTATGCTGTGGATTTTTTTTCTAATCATGAGCACATGTTATTTTTATAGGTGGAACATAAGGAGAGTTAAATGTCCTAACTTGAATAAGTTCGATTTATATAAATATGTAACTTTGTCCTCACGCCCCCCCCCTCCCAATCTGGTAAATATAGTTAGAGATATATTTTCCTGGAGCATCACATGTGGATCACAAAAACAGAATCACCCAGGTCACACATCAGCTGTGGAGCTGAGCCAGTTTGGAGCAGGTAAACTGGCTGGGCCTGGGCAGCTTGTCCCCAAGGATGCACTGACTTTTTCTCTTCTTCCCAGACAGGGTTTTGGATAAGGCATTGGGCCTCCAGGCAGAAGACAGGCGCCTGTGCGGGATGGTGTTGCTGGTAGAGGGCTGAGCTGCTGAGAGCACCTTAGCTCCGTACTTGCCAAACCTGTGCAGTTCGTCGGCTAGACAAAGGGATGGGTCTCTGCTTGCAGGATCATTTCACTCGTCAGCTCCTCCCACTGGGTCTCTGTCTGCTTGCATTTAGTGAGCTCACAGGCCATTTGACTGCTGGGGATTGCTCTCCCTGGATCCCCAGGGCTGGTCCTCACCCACTGTCACAATGGGAGCTCTGAGCTCAGTCAGCAGGAAAGGAGAGGCTCAGAGCTGGGGATCAACTATTCCCACTGGGTCAGGGGACTGTGCTGAGATGGAGGTGGGGCAGACTAGGAAGAAGGGCAGGCTGGCACGGTCACAGGTGGCAGAGCTGAGCTTGCGTTGGCGGTGGAGTAGGGCTGTCAACAGATTGGAGGCTCAGGCTCTGCCTGGGTTGGGGAGGAGTCGAGGTCAGAGAACTGGCAGAGCCAAGGCAGGACCGAGTCCCAGAGGGGTTAGGCTGGTTATCCAGGGACCTCAGGGACTTCAAGTCAGGGACCCCCTCATATCGGAGCTGGAGATTTCTCTTCCTTAGTTCTTTGCCCAGTATCCTGTCTTTGCCAAGATAAATGGTCACATTCAAAGATACCTTCAATCTAGGAGGACAACATGAGTAAGAAGTGCTTGCAAACAAGGCAAGGAGAAATCAAGTGACATAAAATGGATTGATTAGTGAAGCCATGCACAGAATATCCGCTGGGTCCTCAGGTGGGAGGAGCTTGGTCATCAGAGCTTGCCCTCTCTTCCTCTTGGGACTCCTACCACCACACAAACAAGCCTGAGTTAGCCTGCTTGGGATCATGGCTGAGTCTCAGCTGATACTGAACCAGTCACCAGACGTATAAGTGAAGCCATCCTGTATCATCCAGCTATATCTGAGTTGGCCTAGATGGCCAGCCAGCACAAAGAATCATGAGGGGAAAAACATGTTTATTTTAAGCCACTAATTTTGGGATGATTTGCTATAAAACAAAAGCTAGCTTGTACATTTAGCTACCACACTCTTGAGCACTGGAAAGTGAGTTTATTTAACAGGAGGGGTTAACATGACAAAATCCTTAAATGATAAAGGGGTTTTTAAGGCAGGATGGATTTTTGTGATGAAAGTCATGAAAAAATAGTAATAAATAATAGCTAACATTTATTAAGCACTTCAGGTTAGGTACAGAGCTAAGAGTTTTAATTAACATGGATTATCTCATTATGAGGAAAGATACTGTTATTTCCATTATACAGTTGAGAAGCTGAGGATCAAGGACATTAAATTACTCTACAAGGTCTCATGGTTAGAAAGGGGAAGACTTAGGATGTAAATCCTGAGTCTGTCAAACTGCAGAACCAACATTTTTTTTATATTGATTTTGAAACTTAAAAAAAAATTATTTATTGGTTGCATTGGGTCTTCGTTGCTGCACGTGGGCTCCTTAGTTGCAGCTCGCGGGCTCCTTAGTTGCAGCTCTCAGGCTCCTTAGTTGTGGCTCGCAGCCTCCTTAGTTGTGGCATGCGAACTGTTAGTTGCGTCATGCATGTGGGATCTAGTTCCCTGACGGAGATTGAACCCGGGCCCCCTGCATTGGGAGCACGGAGTCTTATCCACTGCGCCACCAGGGAAGTCCCAGAACCAACATTCTT
The DNA here is from genome assembly GCF_964270905.1 of Leucopleurus acutus. NCBI lineage: Eukaryota > Metazoa > Chordata > Mammalia > Artiodactyla > Delphinidae > Leucopleurus > Leucopleurus acutus. The sequence continues at coordinate 33,873,761 of NC_139150.1, forward strand.
TTTTTTTTTTTTGCGGTACGTGGCCCTCTCACTGTTGTGGCCTCTCCCGTTGTGGAGCACAGGCTCCGGACGCGCAGGCTCAGTGGCTGTGGCTCACGGGCCCAGCCTCTCCGCGGCATGTGGGATCTTCCCAGACCGGGGCACGAACCTGTGTCCCCTGCATCGGCAGGCGGACTCTCAACCACTGCACCACCAGGGAAGCCCCCAGAACCAACATTCTTAAACACTAATAACTCTAGGGTTTCCAGCCTAGGAGAATCTACAAATGGCTATTCCATAAATTCAAATGGAAGAGCCATGAAGTGGAATTAAAACTGAGTTGACCAGGGAACTGAGGGGGAACTGAGTTCCCCTCAAATCACATCTCTGATTTCTGGATAAACGTGGAGTGAACCCATGCATTTGTTTCTGTTACTTGCTAAAATCCCAATAAATTGCAGCAAAAAGAGCAAATTAAACCCAAAGCAGGAATCAATGAAACAGAAAATTTTAAATAAATCAATAAAACCAAAAGCTGGTTGTTTCAGATTAACTTGATAAACTTCTGGCTCAGACTGATTAGAAAAAAAGAAAAAACCAATTAATAGTATCAGGGAAGAGAGGTGACACCTCTATTAATTATACTAATATTTAAAAGGAATATTATGAACAACTTTGTGTCAATAAATTTTAAAAACTTAGATGAAATGAATAAAAAATATGAATATACAAATTATCAGAAGTCACTAAAGAAGAAGTAAATAACTTGAAGAGCCTTTATTAAAGAAATTGGAATTGTAGTTAAAAACCTTCTCTCACAGAAAACTTCAGGTGCAGATGCCTTCCCTGGTGAATTCTATCAAACAAGGAAGAAAAAATAATTCTAAATAAACTCTTAAAATATTGAAAAGGAGGGAATACTTTCCAGCTCATTTTATGATCGCAACATTACCATGATACCAAAACCAGACAAAAATATTACAAGAAAGAAAACTACAAACCAATATCTCTTATTTGCAAAAATTCTAAAGAAAATTATAGGAAGTTTAATCCAACAACATATTAAAGGATAATATATCATGACCAAGTATGATTTATCCCAGGAATGTGGAGTTGGTTTCACATTAAATAAATCAACATAATTCATCATATTTACAAACTGAAAAAGAAAAACGCTATGTTCATTTCAATAGATGCTGAGAAAGCATTTGACCAAATATAATATCCATTCCTGTAAAAAAAAAAACCAAACAAACTCAAAACCAGGAATAGAAGGGAACTTCCTCAATCTGATAAAGGCCATCTACAAAAAAACCAGCCAGCGTCATATTTAGTGGTGAAAGACTGAATACTTTGCAACCTAAGATCAAGAACAACACAAGGATGTCTACATGTACCATTTCTATTCAATATTGTACTGGAGGTACTAGCTAATGCAGTAAGGCAAGAAAAAGAAAGAAAAAACACATGGATTGGAAAGGGAGACATATAATTTTCCTTGTTTACAGATGACATGTCTATGTAGAAAATCCTAAAGAGTCAACAGAAAAAGCCACTCGAACTAATAATTTTAACAAAGTTATGGAATATAAGGTCAAAAAACAAAAATTAATTTTATCTCTATATATTAGCAATGAACAATTGGAAACTTAAAAATAGCATTCATGTAAAAATATGAAATAGGGATAAAATTTATCAAGATATGTTTATCAAGATAAATTTATCAAGATAAATCAAGATAAATTTATCAAGATATAGCTGTACAAGGAAGATTAAAGAACATTGCCAAGGGAAATTGAAGAAGGTCTAAGTACATGGAGAGATCTACAATGTTGTGAATTGAAGGGCATGGTGTTAGTAAGATGTCAACTCTCCTCAAATTGATTTATAGATTTAAGGAAATGGAGTAGGCAGACTCTCTGAGGCAAGGAGCACTTCAGTGGGAAAATCCTGAGGCTGGCTCTGCATCTCTACCTCCAGTATGAGCCTCAGTCCATAAGCAAGCTGCTCTTTAAGGCTTGGCCTTTGCAGATCTTAGGCAACCAGCACTCCTCAAGGGGGGAGGGAGATTCCTTGGTCACTGGACCCCTTGACCGCTCAGACAGCCATTTAGTTTCTGTGCATCTTCCAGCTCACAGGCTCTCAGAACATCTTCCAGTTGTGGCTCAGGAGCTGCAGTCATCTTGAACTTCTTCCCTGGACTTTTTGGCCTTTGAAGGAATCCCTAAATTAATCTCCAACATCCTTTTCCTAAAGTGGAAAGAAGATGCTTACCTCCAGACCCTCTCCTCCCTGTTCTCTGCCTCTGGGGTACTGCTCCTCTGTGACTAGAGTCTGTTGGGACATGACTCCACTCTCATCCCTTGGGTCATGTCCTGCCATTGTTTGACTTGGAGTGACTCTGGACTGCCTCTTTTGTCCCCCATACATTCCCACTCTGCCACAGTTTGTCCATGATGATGGGTGGGAGGAGCTAAAAAGTTTGTTCTTCTCCTCCGACTGAAGGTCTTGTGTGAACAATAACCAACATCTCAGGGCTGTCTGGCCTTCCTTGTTTACAGCTGAGGAACCGGGAGAGGACTATCCAAGATGGAGACTGAACTTTTGTCATCAGCTTCTCTCCTGACCTGCCTAAGGGTTTCTTTCAAAGAGCTAAGCAACCTCGGCTTAGCCATCCCTGAAACATGGGTGGCTGAGAGAGGAAGGTGGACTGAGGAAGGGGCCATTATTGAGTCTCTATCAGCTAAACGGTTTTATGGATTCAGGGAGCTTGAGAGGTAAGCTCTACCTTTGCTGTACCCCAAACCATATAATCTGGGCTTGTAGTGCTTGTCTAATGCCTAGATCAAGGAAGGAAAGCTTCCAAGAGGTATTCAGGCAGTGTTCCTGATTCATTGAAGGTGCTGAATTTCCAGTTTTCAAGTGGCCATAAGACTCCCCAGGAGGGGGCAGTGTATAGGTGGCAACAAGCCATGAACTACACACACCTACAGGGCTCCTGCTGGAGACATCTACCCAAGTTCTTGTCCAAATGAATCTTTAGGGTGTTTTCCAGTTGCCTCTGGTCTAGGTTTTCTGTTGAGCCCCCTGAGTGACATACCAGGTCACTTTCTGTCTCCTCAGAGTCAGACCCTAGACTCCTCCCAGGATGGCTTTCTAAATACCTGGGTTATTTGGGGGCTCTTCCTCAGGCTATGCACCAGACTCTTTGTGGGTCACCTTGCCTGTCCCTTCACATGGAAATTTCCTGATTGCCTCAACGTCATGTGGCCTAGATTCTTCCTTGCTGCTTTGGCCCCTACTACAGAGGGCTGTGAAGGTTCATGTTTGCCCTTTGGCCAAGAATTCCCTGCTAGTTTGCCCTGAGGCTCTATCTGTGCCAGGTGGGCCCAGTGTTGGACGAAGCTCTTTCAAAGGTGGTGCTCCAGCTGCCGCCAGATCTCATTGATAATAGGAAATTCTCTAGCAAGGATGGAGCCTGGTACTTAGGACAGAGAGGCCATGTTGCACTGAGGAACGTTGGGAGCTAGAGGATGAAAGGTTTCCTGAGCTCTTTGGACCGGAAAGAGTTCCAGCTGCTTCTAGAATAAGTGCCAGTTTCGGGGTTGAATTTCTTTTGGGATGAGAGACTGCACTTCATCCTGGGGTTCAGAGAAGGACACTCCACAGGCCCTATCTGGGGTAACAGAATGGGAGAGAGGTTGAAGGTGGGCCTGAGTTAGGGGCTGGGATTGGGGCAGGGTTCAAGATCAGAGGGGGCTGGGGCTGGGGCTGCAATGGGGATATTTTAGCCTGAATATGGACTGGGCCCATTAGGGAATCCACTGAATAAGGCAAAGGGAGACGCTAGTGGGGGTCAGCCACCCAAGACCAGGACAGTAGCCCCAGGGACTCACTATGCAGAGAGGGAACACCCTGGAAGAGCTGGCTCCACTTCTACAAAGAGTCCCTTCAAGTTTTGGGGTTTGGGAACTGCCGAGGACTGCAGCTGCTTTGGTTTGTCTATGATGCTCCACAAGGCTTGGGAGCCTGCGGTGTCCTGTGTGTCTGCAAGAGACTAAAGTAGCCCCAGCCCTGGTATGATTCCATCCTTCGCGGCTATTCTCCGGAACAGTAGTCGTTTACCTCTGTCCGCTTTCTCTCCCACCTAAGTGCATGCCACCAACCCATGGAAGATTCGATGGACATGGACATGAGTCCCCTGAGGTCCCAGAACTATCTTTTCGGTTGTGAACTAAAGGCCGACAAAGATTATCACTTTAAGGTGGATAATGATGAAAATGAGCACCAGTTATCTTTAAGAACCCTCAGTTTAGGGGCTGGTGCAAAGGATGAATTGCACATTGTTGGAGCAGAGGCGATGAATTATGAAGGCAGTCCAATTCAGGTAACACTGGCAACTTCAAAGATGTCTGTACAGCCAATGGTTTCCCTTGGGGGCTTTGAAATAACACCAACTGTGGTCTGATGGTTGAAGTGTGGTTCAGGGCCTGTGCATTATTAGTGGACAGCATTTAGTAGCTGTGGAGGAAGATGCAGAGTGAGAAGATGAAGAGGAGGAGGATGTGACACTCCTAAGTATACCTGGAAAGTGTTCTGCCCCTGGAAGTGGTAGCAAGTTTCCACGGAAAAAAGTAAAACTTGCTGCTGATGAAGATGATGATGATGATGCAGATGACGATGATGATGACTTTGATGATGAGGAAGCTGAAGAAAAAGCTCCAGTAATCTGTACAAGATACTCCAGCCAAAAGTGCACAAAAATGAAACCAGAATGGAAAAGACTCAAAACCATCAACACCAAGATCAAAAGGTCAAGAATCCTTCAAAAAACAGGAAAAGACTGCTAAAACACAGAAAGGACCTAGCTCTGTAGAAGACATTAAAGTAAAAATGCAAGTATAGAAAAAGGTGGTTCCCTTCCCAGAGTGGAAGCCAAGTTCATCAGTTAAGTGAGGAATTGTTTCCGGAAGGCTATTCAAGATCTCTGGCAGTGGAGGAAGTCTCTTTAAGAAAATAGTTTAGGGACTTCCCTAGTGATACAGTGGTTAAGAATCCGCCTGCCAATGCAGGGGACACGGGTTCAAGCCCTGGTCCGTGAAGATCCTACATGCCGCGGAGCACCTAAGCCCATGCGCCACAACTATTGAGCTCGTGCTCTAGAGCCCACGAGCCACAACTACTGAGCCTGCGTGCCTCGACTACTGAAGCCCACGCACCTAGAGCCCATGCTCTGCAACAAGAGAAGCCACCACAATGAGAAACCCATGCTCCGCAATGAAGAGTAGCCCACGCTCACGACAACTAGAGAAAGCCCGCACACAGCAACAAAGACCCAATGCAGCCAAAAATAGATGATAATAAATAGATAGATAGATAGATAGATAGATAGATAGAAAATAGTTGATACCTGGCTGTCCTTTTTATAATGAAGAGTGAGAACTTTCCCTACCATGTCTGATAAATATTGTCCAGGTTCCATTGCCAAGAATGTGTTGTCCAAAATGCATGTTTAGTTTTTAAAGGTGGAACTCCACCCTTTGCTTGGTTTTAAGTATGTCTAGAATGTTATGATAGGACATAGTAGTAGTGGTGGTCAGACAAATGAAAATGGTGGGGAGATAAAAATATACATGTGCAATAAACTCAGTATTTTAATAAAGTAAAAAAGAAGTTCTAGAAGATTTCATTGGTAGTCTGCCTCAGTTGCTTAGGAAGTGTCCCTCCTCCTTTTCTCTCTGCTCCATAATTTGGAAATGCACTCTTTTTGTGACTTGTATCTCCTGGAGCTCCTGCAGATCAGGGCTGAGGAAGAGAAGCTACGTCCTCAGTGCACCTGCTTGCCAAGTCCCCCAGAGACAGGACTCTGAGGGAGGGGAGCGCTCAGGCGGAGGAGCTGTGGAAGGCAAAAGGACACAGAGGAAGCAGCAGCTTCCCAACCTCCCCAGACATCAGAAGATCAGCTTCTACAGTCACTCTATCATGATCCTCCCAGCAGGGATCTTGCCGCAAACTGTTATCATCAAGAAGCTTGTCCAGATGGCTGCAAAAGACAGGATGTATGCTGCAGCTGGGAGCAGAATGAGGATAGGAGGGCCCAGCAGGCCTGGCAGGAGTCACGTTCCCTACATCACTGACTTCAAGATGCTTCTTTTTTTCTTCAAGGAGGGTGCTTCTTTCAACTTCCCTTCCCTATAGGATTACCCTCTCATGTCAGCCTCGGTTGCACAGGGGCCCTGCAGTCACAGAAGCCATATGCTAGGAAGAGGGGGAAGGAAAGAAGGAGAAGAGCTTCATCAATACCCATTTTTCCAACCAGTCAACAGGTCCCATGTCACGCGTGCTCCTTTCTGGCAAACTCTCCAAGCTGGGAAAGAAGGAGACTTGGTCACATGCGGTGAAGGTAGGAGCAAAGGATCTTATAGGAGGCTGAGCAAAACTGTCCTCTGGGGGAGGCTTTTGGGAGACTAGACTTCAAAAGCCCCAAGCATTATTGTACAAGGTCAAACAGTCAGTGACAACAATAGACAGGCTCAGGGATGGAATAGCATTTTATACTTTATCCCATCTGATCCTCATAACCACAGTGTGAGGGATGAAGGTCAAATGTATCTCAAGGAGGAATCTGAACCTTAGGAAAATTAAACAATTTGTCCCGAAACAGGACCCAAAAGGTCTGCCTCCAGATATCCATTCCACCGCGTCTCACACTGCCACCTAGTGGTCAAGACCCACAGGCCCGCTCCACCATTCTTCCATTCCCAGGGATGGACCTAGCAGGGAACTGGAGAAGTGTTCTTGGTTCTGACTCCTTCCTATGACTCTCCCTGCTGAGAACTTTGTTTTCTAAGAGTGATGAGCTCTAGCAGCTGACATCCTTAGAGACTGTGGATGTGGACCTGGGTCTTACGGAAAGGAGAGATTAAGGTTAACCCTTGAGAGCTCTGGACTGAATAGGCAGAACCTTACCCACAAAATGCTCCCTCTTTGCTCCTCTTCTTCCCTGCACTGATGCTGCAAAACAAAAAAGGAATGAGGGGCTTGGCCTCAATCCTTATTCTCCTCTCTTTAGGCAGATCATAATTCACGACTAAATCTTTCTACTTTGCATTAACAGAGTTCTAATTTACTTCTCTTTTATTCATTTATAAAGTGGATAAAAATATTATTTTCTTGAAAACCTTGCAGAAAGGTCTTCTGTGTGGGATCCACAGTTGAATTTCTTCAGTTAGTAGACTGACCTCTTCTGAGGAAGGGGACAAAATCTCAGATAGGATTTGCTCCAGAAGGTGAGGTTCTGCTCCCTGAGGACAGCACTGGGGCTCCAGCATCTGATTAGAAGCTTTCAGAAGCTCAGCATTGCTATTCAGATCAGCCCTAACACAGAGGAAAGGCTTGGCCAAGACACCTGGATGGGGGGTGGGGCTGGGGAATGACTGATGAACCAGTGTTGAGGACTCCATTCTTCGTCAGTTTTTCTGAACTCTCTTAATAATCCAATCCATGGCTCCTGAATTGCGTGATTGGGTTTCTTTTTTCCCAGATCTCGCTACAACACCAAACAGATGGTCTGTGGGTATTGGATAAAGTTCCTAGACGCTATACTCTAGCCCCCCCTGCCCACAAAGATGATATTCTCTTCTTTCCTCAGAGTTCCCATCTCAGTTGTCTCTCTGGGCCAACATAACTTAATTTAGAAAACTGGGAAGAGGGGCAGGAAAAAAATAAAACTCAGTTACTGCTGGGGGCTCATCTTCAGTTTCTCTAGGGTGGTGGTTGGGGGGCTGGGGGGACAAAGAGTGTAGGTGAACTATAGCCTCTCAGCCTAGCAGGTCCCTCAATGCTTTCTAAATCCCTCTACCCTTCTCTGGGCCTTTTTTATTTTCTACTCCATCTTTTCATCATATCACATATATATCTTATGCTATTTCCTGTTTCTTCCGCCTAAAACCTAGATATTATCTGGGTCCTTCTTTACCCCTGGGAGATCTCAACTTGAATCTCACCAGTTCCACAGCTTTTGAAACTCTGAAGTTCTCCTATAATTTTTTGTTCATTTCCAGGGATTTACGCTGAAGTCTTTAGCTCCAACTTCTCCGCATAATCTGTTTTTGCCTTGCATCAACACAGACATACAACTCATCCCTGTCCCCTTCAACATTTCCCGAAAAATCCATTTTCATATAAAAGAATTAGTGAGCAATGCAGCCTTTTTAAAAGATAGTGTGGGAGTGACCCGAGGGAGAGAGGTCCATGGCATACACCATAGTAAACAACTTAAAAATCCTCTCTGATTAATTCCTTTTCTCTCGAAGTCCCTTTTGTGTTGCTCTGCCCCTGAGGGCTCTCAACTCACCCTAATTCACCCCTGCAGTGTCCCACCCTGCTGGTCCTGGTTCCTCTCTCCTCTCTCCCAGGCGCTTCCCCTTTCCCCAGCATTGTAATGCTTCTCCTTTATTACACAGAGCAATTCCCCTCTCCTAAAGCCCTGCCCCAACCTGCACATTCAAACCCATCCTGGTTTGAAGAGTAGGAGAGGCCTTCTCTTTAAGCTGCTCCAGCTTTTAAAGAGAGCAGTTGGAGTTGTATATGAAAATATACTTTATTAATTTTGAATCATGCCTATGGTTACTTCTTCTGTGAAGGATTTCTTGATTTTTCTATCTACTTTTTATATTTCTACCAAACTCTCTATTGAAATCTCAGTATTTTTTTTTTCATTTGAGATCAGGCATTTCACGTAACTTCTCAAATTTTCCATTTTTTTACAGCTTTACTGAGGTACAGTTGTTTAAAATGTACAATTTGATGAGTTTTAACATATAAATATACCAGTGAAACCACCACAACAATCAAGAAGTTGAGAAGATCAACCAATTTTCTATAAAACAAGTAAGTTCCAGTCAAGAAGTCCAACTGATAAGCCATAGTATATATTCCCATACTGGTGGATTCATATGAGATTGAGCAGGTGTGACCCTGCAGAGGCCAGAGGTGCAGAGATGGGAAGCACAAAGTTACACAGTGGACATTGGGACTGACGGTTAGTGGGCCCACTGCTGCTTCCACCCCTTGGTTCCCAGGCCATCTGTCCTTCCTGCTGGGGCACATGCACCTATAGGGGGTCTCTGATTTAACAAATGCACTGCATCCTGAAGAATGGCACTCTATTCTTACAGAGTGCCTAGTACATTGGTTGTGCCTTTAGAAGGGCATTTCAGCATTCTGTGAGGCTGGCCGCCTCCAGGTGCATTATGTGATATCAAGCTGTGCATCCCACGAGCATGGGCTATTCCCATACCTTGTTTACTGGTCATATGCTGTGCTTGGTGGGATTCCATGCCTATGGATTGGGCAAGTGTCATGACCATAGGGGGTCAAAAGTAATAGGATGAAGATAATGGGAATCGTCTTGAGAAAATAGAGGGTGTCAGTGTACAATAATAGGCAAGATGAGTGGTAAAGCAAAGGGAAAGAAAAAGGATTCTGTAGAGCCAGAAAGCTAATCTTGTTCTGTCATCTTGGATAGACGCTAACTACTTCCGAAGTCTGCAAATTTTGGAAAATTCCTAAGAATCCTCAGTCTGAGGTCTAATGGAATGGATGGCTTGTAGTCCAGAGAACGTGATGTATGTCTTTTCAGTTGGCAAACACGTATCCAAGGGTTAACACTTTGGAGTTTCATGCTGTGTCAGTTGTTAATAGTGGCTGATGAGACCCTTTCTGTTGAGGCTCAAGGGCAGTTTTCCTCTGTGATGCCTTTCCCAGATATCAAACCTCCATATTTCAGATCATGCAGAGGCTACGTAGGTGGGTGTTTTGGAAATTGCTAAAAACAAAGCCAAAAAAAAAAGAAGTTTCAGCTACTACCTTTCCTTCTTGTATGCCTGTTTCTTTCACAAATCTCCCCAAGGCGGCAAGTGGGGGCGAGCCATTTCTTAATCATATCTGTCTTCCTTCTTCTTCTCCAGAGATCCACAAAGGGCGGGTGCAGGTAAATATTTAGAAAAAGACGTTGAATCTCATGGCATCGTGCCCGCCTTACTAGCAGTGGGCTCGCTCTCAGCCAGCCGCTGCTCGTTCTTTCCGCGTGTCCAGCCTGGTGGATCTGTGCCGTGGCATGCACTGCCTCAGTCCTGAGAGCCTGGCCACATTCCAGGGCAGGACTCACTGCTTGATGAAGCCAGAGGAATGCCTGCAGCAGATGAGCACGTCCCCAGCCAGGGTGCGAACGGTAGTGAAATCACTGCCGCTTCCTGTGAGGGGTCAAGTGCCATGACCCCAACAGGAAGATGCTCGTGGCTACGTTAGTAGAATCAGAGTTTCCAGAATGCAGAGGCCTAGCATCTTACTCTATCCAGGGTCATCACCATTGGAGGGTCGATTTTTTCTCTTCCTTTGACTTCTAACATCGTGAGACTGCATTTGTAAGGAAAGGTTTTCTTGTAGCCTCACTCACTCAACAGTGGAATGGACCGCCATGGGGAGTTTGAATGCCCTGCCTGGGGTGCTGGATACCATCCTGGCAGAGATGTGTGGAGGTGGGGAAGAGGACTCCCAGCCCCCAAGATGCTATGAGTCTCTGGTGCCCATTGTCCCTAGGGTGCTGCCAGAGGTACGCAGTCTGATGCAGATCTTGCAATGCAGCTTTGAGGTTAGTGATGCAAGTTCATTGAGTAGAAAACGTGGCTGGTGAGATGGACCCCAGGCTGCTGCTTGGGCTCCAAGGGCCTGACTCACGCCTCACAGCCCCTGTGAGCGTTTCAGACCGAAGCGATGTTTCTCGTTCCTCTTCCTCCGCTCATCCCGTCAAGGTGGGCGGCTGGTCTTCAACCCTCCTCTCCTTGATTCCACACAACGCCCCTGGGAAACCTCAGCCACACCTGGCTTCAACCCCTGCCTCTGTGATGATAAATCCTAATGCTGTGTCTCCAGCCTTGACCTCATCCCTTAGCGAACAGACCCACGTAACCAGCAATTTATTGGACATCTTCATATTGTCTGTCCTACATCTCAAACTCGATGTGTCCCAAACTAAGATGTTTTCTCCTGCCTTCAAACCTGACAACCCTCACCGAGCCAGCCACCCCATACAGGAACCTTCCTCCACCTCCCTCTCAAGTCCACTTCTCCCTTGTGTCCACAGCCTATGTGTTCCACCCTACAGTGCCTCTTTTTATCAGCCTTTTTTATTCCAGTTCTGTTGCCACTGATTTCATTATCTCTTTCCTGGGCTTTATTGCATGGCCTCGTGGCTGGTCCCTTTGTCCCAGCTCCCTCTTTTCTAAGCACCACACTCTATGTTAGGTGGGTCTGTAAATGGACAAAACAACTTTAGAAAACTAGCACTGTCTATTCAAGTAGATATATGCATACCCTGTGACCCAACAATTCCACTTCTAGATAGGTACACAACAGATGGATAAAAGCACCCATAAAAGCACCAGAGTCATGTGCAAGAAGGTTTATAGCCCCAAACTGGAAACTAAATATTGCCCATTAATAATTGTGATACCTTCATACAATGGGATATTAACGTAAAGATAACTAACAAACTACTTTTATGTATAGCAAGATGGATGAGTCTTGAAAACATTGCTTTGAGTGAAAGAAGCCAAATGCAAGAAAATAGGGGAAAATAATTTATGGTGTTAAAATCAGGATAGTTCTTTCTCTTGTGATTGGGTAGTTCCTGAAAGGGGGCCAAAAGGGATTTCTGGAGTTTTTAGTAATGATTTCTTTCTTTAGCTGGGTGCTATTTACATAGGTGTGGTCAGTTAGTGAAAATGTTTGCACTTTTCTATATGTATGCTATCCTTCAATAAAAAGTTTACTAACACCCTCCCACCCACCTACACGCCGAAACAAAATTCCTTCCATGTTCCTCATAACCAGCAGAAACATTTCCAAACCCTGGCAGTACATTCAGTGTTCTCTGTGGTATGACCCAGGGCATCTCCTTCCCGTCTATGGCATGTGTGCCGTCTACACTAGGCCACGCCCCGTTTTCCTTGCACATCTCTGTGCCCTTGCTTTTGTAGTTCCTTCAGCCTGGAATTCCTCTCTCTATCTGTCCCTGTGCTGCAAGTGCCATCTCTGCGAGGCCTCCCTTGATTTCTCAGGCCAAACATCTCTCCTGGGCTTGCATTCCCATGGCATGCTGCTTTTCCCTCTCTCAGGGCCCTTAGCTCTCTCTGCTTACATGTGTTTCCTTGACTGGTGGTAAACCTCCGAGGTAGTAGGAACAGTGTCTCCTTCACCTTTGTAAAATTTCCTGGAGTCAGTGCTGTGCTTGCTACAGTGCTTGAGCTATCGAATATTGAATGCGTGCTCTGAGTTAAGCCTCAGAGCCTCAGTCTGCGTGCTCTGAGTTAAGCCTCGCTGCCAGAAAGCCAAGACATCCAGCTTGCCTGCAAAAATATTTTGCCAAGAGCCAAGTCCCTTTGCAAGTAAGCACATCCTGCCGTCCTTTATTGGCTGCTGACAGCCGAGCAGATGTAAATGTGTTGTGCAGCGTTGTGGGCGTGTCCAATTAGACTCGGTGAGACTGAGCAGCCCCACTAACATGAATGAGCCATGCAAATATGTGGTTAATGACCATGTCGCTCCGTGTCAATTCTTAATCCCAGATAATTAGTAGATAGATAATTGGTGGAAGAATGGGAGGTGCTGATGGATGTCCCATCACTTGGGTGAAGCTAGTGATCCTCTATGGATTAAGACCCACCCTCTGTAAGTGTTGCTGGCTCCTATTTGAAATGCTCCTTTTGAAAGGGCCTAGATCCAAGACGAGGTGTCAGGAACTCCAGAGTGGGGCATTAGCATCAGTACTAATTACCTGGGTTGCTTCCATGGAAAGTGGGTGGATGGGCCCCACAGCCACCAGCCTATGCAGGCAGCTCAGAGTCCTGTACTGCCCCTGACCTGTTGGGTAATCTTGAGTAGGTCCTTCCTCCTTTCTTGGTTCTGCCATTTGTCTAATGGCAAAGGGTGGAAGGAATGGGGTGGACATGCGGACTCGAGAACCCATTGTAGACGAGAGTCTCCCTACTCTGCTCCTTCTTGGCTATGTCAGAGGCATGGTTAGTTGGTCTGGATGTCAGGGTGCTGTGAAGGGGACGTTCTGGGGGTGAAAGCAGACATCTAAGATGTGTGCTGACAGTATCTTACTGTGTGCATGGTGACCCTGGAGTTGCATATCCTGACAGCCCTGGGTTCAACAACTTTTACATGTAACATTTAACAAACCATTAATGCTCAAGAGAATGGAACTTAAAGGAAGCTCTGCCATGGAACTGGGTGTAGAGGAAGGAGCACTCGACTAGAAGTCAGGAGGCTAGTTTTGAGGCTGTTACCGAAGGTGGTTAGATCACAATCTCTCTGAGCTTCAGTTAGTAAGAAATTTATATAGATGTGGATCTAAGACTTCTGAATCCAAGTCCAGTCATCTTTAAAAACTGTTTTTGGTGAAATATATCATCCATATAAAAGAAGGAATTGATGCACTACACATCATCATCATCATCAAATGAGCATCCTTGAAGCCACCACCCAGCCTAAGAGATCAGAGTATTGCCATAGACCCCTTAGGTTCCTCTCCCCTTTTGCTTCCTAATTCCTCCCTGCCCAGGATAATCACTAACATAATTTTGTGCTAATCATCCCCATGTATTTCTTTAGTTACAACGTGATGGTATAGAGGACTGACATTCAGCCATTTGCTCCGGTACAGTATTTCCCATTGTTTACAGCTGGTGTCTGTTTTGGTTGGCTGGGCACCCACCCTGATCAGTTGGTGCCTGGCTGAATAGTCAGCAAATATTTCTAATATCACTCCTATGTGTATAGATCCCTAAACAAGAAAGGTATTGTTTAGTTTCATCCATTTAGCACTTTCTATGACTGAAATAATAAGGCATATATTCCTCTGTGACTTTTCTTTTTTTATGTTAAATATTTTGTTTTTGAGATTCACCCATGTTGATGTTTGTAGCTGTAGTTCATTCATTTTCACTTGCAGTGAAATTTCACAAGTAGTATTGCATTGTATGAATAGACCACAATTTATTTATGCACTCTGATGTTGATAGACATTTGTGGGGTTTTTTTCAGTTATTTACAATTGATGAACACACTGTTGTGAAAATTCTTGTACATATCTTCTGGTGCACAATGGCAAGATGTGCTGCATCTATGTTTATGTCCTCTTTTTCCATAATTAATTGTATTTATTTGAGCCTTCTCTCTCAATCTCTTTCCCTTTTGATTAATCTCATCAGAAGTTTGTCTATTTTATTAAGCTTTTCAAAAATACAGATTTTACTTTGTTGATATCTCTATATTGTATTTTTATATTTTATTAATTCTTTCTCTTATCTTTATTATCTTCTCCTTTCTTTGGATTTCTTATTTTATGATTTCTAATTTCTTATGTTAGATTGCTTAGCTAATTAATTTTGAAAATGTTCTGTTTAAGGTAAATATTAAGGCTATAATTTTCCCTCTAAATAGCACTTTAGCTCTCTCCCTCAGGTTTGATATGCCATATTTTATTTATGGTTTGATCTTAAATATCTTACTATTTCTATTAAGACTTCTTCTTTGAGCTGTTTAGAATTGTTTTAAATTTTCCAAACATGTAGGGTTCTTTAGTTTTCTTTTTTTTTATCTTTAGTTATTTTTGTTGTTGTTGTTATTGTTAACTTAAGTGCATGGTCAGAGTTTACGGTCTGACATCAATCTTTTGAGGCTTGTTTTATGGGTTAGCACCTGGTCAATACTTATAGATGTTCCATGTGTGCCAACAAAAATGTTTTCTTCTATTGCTGGGTTCCCTATTCCTTGAATGACGTTAGGCTTGTTAATTGAGCTGTTCAAATATTCCCTATGCTTATTGATATTTTTGTTTGTTTGATCTATTATTATTGAGAGAGATGTGTTTACTGTGATGGTGTATTTTATTTTATTATTTATTTATTTATTATTGAAGTATAGTTGAATTACAATGCTGTGTTAATTACTGCTGTACAGCAAAGCGACTCAGTTATACATATATATATATATATATATACACATTTGTTTTAATATTCTTTTCCATTATGGGTTATCACAGGATATTGAGTATAGTTCCCTGTGCTATACAATAGGACAGTGTTGTTTTTCCATTCTATATAAACAAGTTTGCATCTGCTAATTCCAAACTCCCTATCCAACCCTCTCCCACCCCCTCCCCCTTGGCAATCACCAGTCTATTCTCTATGTCCCTGATTCTGTTTGTTTCATAGATAGTTTCATTTGTGTTATATTTTAGATTCCACATATACATGATATCATATGGTATTTGTCTTTCTCTTCCTGACTTACTTCGCTTAGTATGATAACCTCTGGTTGCATCCGTGTTGATTCAAATAGCATCATTTCATTGTTTTTTATGGCTGAGAAATGTTCCGTTGTGTGTGTGTGTGTGTGTGTGTGTGTGTGTATGTATATATATATTACGTCTTCTTCATCCATTCATCTGTCGATGGACATTTAGGTTGTTTTCATGTCGTGGCTATTGTGAATAGTGCTGCTATGAACATTGGAGTACATGTATCTTTTCAAATTATAGTTTTGTCTGGATATATACCCAGGAGTGGGATTGCTGGATCATAGGGTAATTCTATTTTTAGTTTTCTGAGGAACCGCCATACTGTTTTCCACAGTGACTGCACCAACTGACATTCCCACCAACAGTGTAGGAGGGTTCTGATGGTGTATTTTAATTCTGCCAACTTTTGTTCTATATATATATTTTTTATTGGAGTATAGTTGCTTTGCACTGCTGTGTCAGTTTCTGCTGTACAGCAAAGTGAATCAGCCATATGTATACATATATCCCCTCTTTTTTGGATTTCCTTCCCATGTAGGTCACCACAGAGCACCGAGTAGAGTTCCCTGTGCTATACAGTACGTTGTCATTAGTTATCTATTTTATACATACTAGTGTATATATGTCAATCACAATCTCCCAATTCATCCCACCCCTGCCCTTTCCCCCTTGGTATCCATATGTTTGTTCTCAACATCTGTGTCTCTATTTCTGCTTTGCAAATAAGATAATCTATACCATTTTTCTAGATTCCACATATATGCGTTAATATATGATATTTGTTTTTCTCTTTCTGACTTACTTCACTCTGTATGACAGTCTCTAGGTCCATCTACGTCTCTGCAAATGACAAAAATTCGTTCCTTTTTATGGCTGAGTAATATTCCATTGTGTATATGTACCACATCTTCTTTATCCATTCCTCTGTTGATGGATATCTAGGTTGCTTCCATGTCCTGGCTATTGTAAATAGAGCTACAATGAACATTGGGGTGCATATATCTTTTTAAATTATGGTTTTCTCTGGGTAAATGCCCAGTAGTGGAATTGCTGGGTCATATGATAGTACTATTTTTAGTTTTCTAAGGAACCTCCATACTCTTCTCCATAGTGGCTGTATCAATTTACATTCCCACCAACAGTGCAAGAGGGTTCCCTTTTCTCCACACCCTCTCCAGCATTTATTGTTTGTAGATTTTTTGATGATGGCCATTCTGACTGGTATGAGGTGATACCTCATTGTAGTTTTGATTTGCATTTCTCTAATAATTAGTGATGTTGAGCATCTTTTCATGTGCCTGTTGGCCATCTGTATGTCTTCTTTGGAGAAGTGTCTATTTATGTCTTCTGCCCATTTTTGGATTGGGTTGTTTTTTTTTTTGACATTGAGCTGCATGAGCTGTTTGTATATTTTGGAGATTAATCCCTTGTCAGTTGCTTCATTTGCAAATATTTTCTCCCATTCTGAAGGTTGTCTTTTCATCTTGTTTATGGTTTCCTTTGCTGTGCAAAAACTTTTAAGTTTCATTAGGTCCCATTTGTTTATTTTTGTTTTTATTTTCATTACTCTAGGAGGTGGGTCAAAAAAGATCTTGCTGCGATTTATGTCAAAGAGTGTTCTGCCTATGTTTTCCTCTAAGAGTTTTATAGTGTCTGGCCTTATATTGAGGTCTTTAATCCATTTTGAGTTTATTTTTGTGTATGGTGTTAGGGAGTGTTCTAATTTCATTCTTTTACATGTAGCTGTCCAGTTTTCCCGTCACTATTTATTGAAGAGGCTGTCTTTTCTCCATTGCATATCCTTGCCTCCTTTATCATAGATTAGTTGACCATAGGTGCGTGGGTTTATCTCTGGGCTTTCTATGCTGTTCCATTGATCTGTATTTCTGTTTTTGTCCAGTACCATACTGTCTTGATTACTGTAGCTTTGTAGTATAGTCTGAAGTCAGGGAGCCTGATTCCTCCAACTCCGTTTTTCTTTCTCAAGATTGCTTTGGCTATTTACGGTGCGTGGGCCTCTCACTGTTGTGGCCTCTCCCGTTGTGGAGCACAGGCTCCGGACGCGCAGGCCTGGTGGCCATGGCGCATGGGCCAAGCCGCTCTGCGGCATGTGGGATCTTCCCAGACCGGGGCATGAACCCTTGTCTCCTGCATCGGCAGGCGGACTCTCAACCACTGCGCCACCAGGGAAGCCCCTATTCGGTGTCTTTTGTGTTTCCATACAAATTGTAAAATTTTTTATTCTTATTCTGTGAAAAATGCCATCGATAATTTGATAGGGATTGCATTCAATCTGTGGATTGCTTTGGGTAGTATAGTCATTTTCACAGTATTGATTCCTCCAATCCAAGAACATGGTATATCTCTCCAATTCTGTGTGTCATCTTTGATTTCTGTCATCTTTGATTTCTTTTGTCAGTATCTTATAGTTTTCTGGATACAGAAAACTTTCTTTTGCCTCCGTAGGTGGGTTTATTCCTAGGTATTTTACTCTTTTTGTTGAAATGGTAAATGGGGTTGTTTCCTTAATTTCCCTTTCTGATATTTCATTGCTAGTATATAGGAATGCAAAAGATTTCTGTGTATTAATTTTGTATACTGCAACTTTACTAAATTCATTGATTAGCTCTAGTAGTTTTCTGGTGACATCTTTAGGATTTACTATGTATAGTATCATGTCATCTGCAAACAGTGACAGTTTTACTTCTTCTTTTCCAAATTGGATTCCTTGCTCTGTATATTTTAAAGCTAAGTTGTTAGGTGCAGACAAGTTTAGAATGTTATTATGTTCTTGGTGAACTGAAAGTGTTATTATTATAAAGTGACCCACATTATCTCTAGTGAGGTTTAGTTTGTTTGTTTTGGGCCATAAAAGATTTTGTCTGATATTATCACAGCTACAGAGGGTTTATTTTATTAACCTGATTTTTTTTTTTTTGTCTCTCACTGTGGCTTATGGGATCTTAGTTCCCCAACCAGGGATTGAACCTGGGGCCACAGCAGTGAAAGCGTGGAGTCCTAACCACTGGACCACCAGGGAACTCCCTAACCTGATTTATTTTTATGTCAAAACTTAATACTTTAAAATAATTGTAGATTCACTTTTAAGAAATACAGAATTCCCTGGTTGGAGAACTAAGATCCCACAGGGCATGAGGCACAGCCAAAAAAAAAAAAAAAAAAAAGACAAAGAAATAAGAGAGATCCTATG
This sequence comes from Leucopleurus acutus, assembly GCF_964270905.1. Classification (NCBI taxonomy): domain Eukaryota; kingdom Metazoa; phylum Chordata; class Mammalia; order Artiodactyla; family Delphinidae; genus Leucopleurus; species Leucopleurus acutus. The sequence continues at coordinate 33,892,321 of NC_139150.1, forward strand.
TACCCTTTACTCAATTTCCCCCAATAGTAACATCTTATAAAACAATAGTATAATAACACAACTAGGATAGCAACGTTCATATACTCAAGATACACAACATGCCAATCACCACAAGGATCTCTCCTGTTTCCTTATTTATTTATTTATTTTTGCGGTACGCGGGCCTCTCACTGCTGTGGCCTCTCCCATTGCAGAGCACAGGCTCCGGACGCGCAGGCCCAGTGGCCATGGCTCACGGGCCCAGCCGCTCTGCGGCATGTGGGATCCTCCCAGACCGGGGCACAAACCCTTGTCCCCTGCATCGGCAGGCGGACTCTCAACCACTGTGCCACCAGGGAAGCCCTCCTGTTTCCTTTCATATTCACACCCACTTCACTCCCAACTGCACCCTCTCCTTAACCCTTGGCAATCTCTGAGCTGTTGTTCTCCATTACTATATTTTTTTCATTTCAATAATGTTATATAAATGCAATCGTACAACATGTTACCTATTGGAATTGGCTTTTTTCACTCAGCATAATTCTCTGGAGGTTATTCCAAGTTGTTGTGTGTATTGGTAGTTTATTCCTTTTTATTACTAAGTATTATTCCATGATACAGGTGTACCAAAGTTTAACTATTTACCCATTGAAAGACATCTGTTTTTTTTTCAGAAGTTTCGCTATTACGAATAAGCTGCTATAAATATTCATATACAGGTTTTAGTGTGAACATAATCTTTATTTCTCTGGGATAAATGCCCAGGAGTGCAATTGCTGAGTCACATTGTTGTTATATGTTTAGCTTTATAAGAAACCGCCAAACTGTTTTCTAGAGTGGCAGTACTATTTTACATTCCTGTCAGCATTTTATGAATGATCCAGTTTCTTTGACTCCTTGCCAACATTTGGTGTTGTCGCTGTTTTTTTTTTATTATTATAGCTGTTGTGATAGGTATGCAGTGATATTTCATTGTGGTTTTAATTTGCATTTCCCTAATGGCTAATGATGTTGAACATCTTTTCATGTGTTTATTTGTCACCTATGTATCTATCCTCTTTGGTGCAATATCTCTTTTGTCCATTTTCTAGTTGGATTGTTTTCTTACTGTTGAGTTTGAGAGTTGTATATGTACTACATATGAATCTTTTGTCAAATATGTGATTTGAAAATATTTTCTTCTGGTTTGTGGCTTGTCTTTTCTTCCTTTTAACAGGATCTTTCCTAGACAAATGTTTTTAACTTTAACAAAGTCCTATTTAGCAATTTTTTTTCTCTTATGCATTGTGCTTTGATGTCAAGTCTAAGAACTTTTTGCTTGCCTAGTCCTACATCCCAAAGATTTTCTCCCATGTTTTTTTCTAAAAGTTCTGTAGTTTTACATTTTATGTTTAAGTCCATTATCCATTTAAAGTTAATTTTTGCATAAAGTATGAGATTTAGGTTGAGGGTTTTTTTTTTGTTTTTTGACTGTGGATGTCCAGTTGCTCCAGCACCATTTGTTGAAAAGGGTATCTTTCCTCTGTTGGATTGCTTTTTTTTTTTTTGCAGTACGCGGGCCTCTCACTGTTGTGGCCTCTCCCATTGCGGAGCACAGGCTCCGGACGCACAGGCTCAGCAGCCATGGCTTATGGACCCAGCTGCTCTGTGGCATGTGGGATCTTCTTGGACCGGGGCACGAACCCGTGTCCCCTGCATCGGCAGATGGACTCTCAACCACTGCACCACCAAGGAAGCCCCGATATTTCTATATATTACAAAATGATGACCATGATAAGACTAGTTACCATCTGTCACCATACAGAGTTATAATATTATTGACGCTATTATCTTTTTTCTGTTTTCTTGAGGTGGAAGCTTAGGTCATAGATTTGAGATTTTTCCTTTTTTCTAATGTATGCCTTTAGTGATATAAATTTCCCTCTTAGCAGTTCTTTTGCTATTTCCCACAAGTTTTGACATGTTGTATTTTCATTTTCATTCACTTCCATTGGTAATTTTTTTTTTCCCCTGAGACTTTCTCTTTTACCCATGGACTATTTAGAAATGTGCTGTGCAGTTTCCAAGTATTTGGAGATCTTCTTGTTATCTCTCTCAGAGAACTTTGGAGAGCTAAGTCTGTATGATATCAATTCTTTTAAATTTATTGAGGTTTGTTTTTATGGCCCAGGAGATGGTCTGTTCTGGCACATCTTCCATAGGCATTTGAATAGCAGGTGTATTCTGCTGTTATTGGGTGGAGTGTTCTACAAATGTTGACTACATCCTCTTGTATGATGGTATCACTGAGTTGTTCTATATCTTTGCCAATTTTCTGTCTACTTGTTCTATCAATTATTGAGAGAGGGTTGTTGAAGTCTCCAGTTATAATCGTGAATTTGTTTCTTTCTCATTTCAGTTCTATCAGTTTTGCTTCACATATTTTGTAGCTCGGTTGTTTGGTGCATACACATTTAGGATTGCTAAGTGTTGTTGGTGGGTTTACCCTTTTGTCATTAGGTAAAGTCCTACTCTGTTCCTAGGAATTTTCTTTGTTCTGAAGCCTACTTTACCTGATATTAATATAGCCCTCCTGTTTTGTTTGATTAATGATTTGATGATATATATTTTTGATCCTTTTACTTTCAACTTGCCTATATTGCTATATTAGAAGTAAGTTTCTGATAGATAGCTATGTTAACTTCCTATAGCTGCTAAAACAAATTACCACAGACTTGGTGACCTAAAACACCACATATTTATTCTCTCACAGTTCTGGAGGTCAGAAGTCCAAAATCAGTTTCGCTGGGCTAAAATCAAGGTGTTGGCAAGGCTAGCACCTTCTTGAGGCTCCAGGAGAGAATCTGTTCTTTGTCTCTTCCAACTTCTAGAGGTTGCTAGTATTCCTTGGCTCATGGCCACGTCATTCCGATCTCATGCTCTCGTTGTCACATCTCCTATTTCTGTGTTAAATCTCCCTCTCCCCCTCTCTTATAAGGACATTGGTGATTACATTTAGGACCTACCTGGACAATCCAGGATAATCTCCCCATTTTAAGATTCTTAACTTAATCACATTAAAGACCCTTTTGCCATAAGGTAATATTTGCAGGTTCCAGGGATTAGGACTTGGGTGTCTTTGTGGACCGTCATTCATTTTACCACAACAGCATGTAATTGGGTCCATGCTCCCCACTTGGCCATTGTTGGTGTGGGTGTGGGTGGGTCACGGTTTTTCTGTGGTGTTTGACTGGAGTAGTTTTCTGTCTTGCTGGGCTGCCCTTTTCCTGCTTGTTTGGCTGAGGAGAGCAGGCTTTGGGGAGGCATTTTTGTCTGTGCCCTTTGGTGTTTTCAGGTTGCCAGTTTCTTCAGCTTCAAGTCTGGGATATAAGGCAAAAAGAAAATGCGTTAAAAAAAAGAAACAAACAAAAAGAAACGAAAAACAAACAAAAAAGAAATAGAAAATGCATTTTATTCACCCTTATCCTGAGTATGTATACCTTTGGAAATTCCAACTTTTGTATAGTCTCCTTGTACATTCTCAACCTAAAATAGGCCCTAGATTTTTTTTTTTCTTTGGCTGCGTTGGGTCTTTGTTGCTGCGCATGGGCTTTCTCTAGTTGCAGCAAGCGGGGCTACTTTTCGTTGCGGTGTGCGGGCTTCTCATTGCGGTGGCTTCTCTTGCTGCAGAGCATGGGCTCTAGGCGCGCAGGCTCAGTAGTTGTGGCTCGTGGGCTCAGTAGTTGTGGTGCACGGGCTTAGTTCCTCTGCAGCATGTGGGATCTTCCCAGACCAGGGCTCAAACCGGAGTCCCCTGCATTGACAGGCAGATTCTTAACCACTGCACTACCAGGGAAGACCCAGCAATGCATTTTAAAAGATATTTCATCCAGATATTTTAGTTGTTTCCATTGGAAAGTTCTTTAAGGGTGTTTGGTTCTCGTTGCTGATGGAAACAGACGTTCCAGTGTTTTTTCCACCAAGATGTCTGTACCCACATCTCAAAGTGTCAATGTTACCCAGGACCTTGATCTTGATACAGTTTGTGGGCCTTTTATAGGGTCAGGGAAATCATTACTCTCACTATAATGGAAAAGATTGGAGGAACGGATTTTTATTTTATTTCATTTTCCCCCCAGCTTCATTGAGATATAATTAACATATAATTGGAGGAACAGATTTTAGAGTCCCCTTGACAAGTCCTATCGACTTATCCTGGCAAAAGCAAGACACAAATCCCTTTATTATGCTAGCACAACATCCCTTTCTTTTGATAACATCTTCCTGATTTTGCTTTGTGGAAATCCCCACTCTCCTTCAATGGGTATGGTCATGATTGGACTATCTGTTGGTCAATGTACCCTGTCCCCTGCTAGCCAAGAGGGGTGTGTGATACCAGAGGGATCAGTCAGGCAGTCTCCCTGGAGTTTGAGTGTGAGTTCAAATTACTGACAACCTGATTCATCCTGACAGTGACACTCAGAAAAGCTCATCTATTAGCTGCTGCCCTGAATTCTGTCCTTTTTTTATATATATATATAAATTTATTTATTTATTTATTTATTTTGGGCTGTGTTGGGTCTTCGTTTCTGTGCGAGGGTTTTCTCTAGTTGCGGCGAGCAGGGGCCACTCTTCATCACCGTGCACGGGCCTCTCACTGTCGCGGCCTCTCTTGTTGTGGAGCACAGCCTCCAGACACGCAGGCTCAGTAGTTGTGGCTCACGGGCCCAGTTGCTCCGCGGCATGTGGGATCCTCCCAGACCAGGGCTTGAACCCGTGTCCCCTGCATCGGCAGGCAGATTCTCAACCATGGCGCCACCAGGGAAGCCCCAATTCTGTCCTTTTTAAGACCTGATTCCTCAGCTTTCCCTTCTGTTCTGTGAACCTCTCCATCTGTTTTTTCAACTGTGTTTGGACATCCCTCCAGAATGGGGAGTTTTTTATTGCCTGAGCCAGCCAGTATCACCCTTGTCTACCTCTGACTCTTTGAAGCTTCTTCCTTTTATTGACTGAAGTCTGTTGCTACACGGCATTGATGCTATCAGTGTGCCCCCTTGCAGCATCTCTGTCCTGGAGACTACTCAGGGACTTGAAGAAAGGACATTGTGCTGCAGTCTGACTTTCTTCAGGCTACACAAGCCTAATTCTTCCAAGTGGTCCTCCCAGGACACAGGCTGCAGCCCCTTCCCCATCCTGATTGTCTTCTCATGATACATTCCAGTTGATCAATGTCCCTCAAAAAATGTGAAGCTCAGGGCCAATCCAGACACCCTGAACAGGGCAAAGTCAGGCGGGGCCATCACCTCCTTGCTCTGAGCGCTCTGCTTCTTTTAATACAGTCTCCAAGTTCATTATTTTGGCAGCTTCATGACACTCCTGACTCATAGTGAGCATAGTATTGGCTAAGCTGTCTTCACACATGCTGCTACCCATCCTGGATTTCCTGGCTGACCCATGTGCTGTTGGTTTGTTTTTAACTCACAGCCCTGCTTAAAAACATGGCCGATCTTGCCTAAGTTTTCCATGGCACAGTCCGAAATATCTTGCCATGGCGTCATGTAGTTTCTGGATTCCCCTTGGAATCTAAATAATCCAGAAGAAGGGAGTGTTAGGAAACACTGCCTTTCTCTCAAACAGCACCCAGACGCAGCGTGGAACAGAAGTCATGGATGTAATTCTGAGAAAAGCCCAGCCCAGACTGGGGTTGGCTGAGGTCTCCAAAGGTAAGCCTCTCGCTTAAGGTTGTAACATGTGTTACTCATTTCCTTTTGGGAGCAATTAATTCTAATCTTAATGTCAGACTTAAAGGCCAAAAGAAAGTAGGTTGAATCTGCATTTACTGACACTGCGCATATTCATTGTTCCAAAGGCTGCAGGGTGGACTCGGATATTGTGAAACTTGGCTGGGCAAGCAGGGGTCCTAAGGATAGGCCTAGGCTCCTTGGGGGCAGCTCTCCTGGCCCTCCTTCCCTTTGTTATCTCAAGGGGGCTCCCCAGTCTCTTTGCTTCCTCTGAATGTCAGGAGTGCACAAGAAAAAAAAACGGACTTCCCTGGCAGTCCAGTGGTTAAGACTCCGTGCTCCCAATGCAAGGGGCATGAGTTTAATCCCTGGTTGGGGAACTAAAATCCCACATGCCGCATGTTGAAGCCAAAAAAAAAAAAAAAAAAGGAGTGCACGAGGCTGGGGGGATCCCCAGGCTTCAGAGTCCCCTCAACAAGTCTAGGCTGACCTAGCAGAAGTATTCAAATCTTCCACCCCAAGGGGAAGAGGCATTCATATATGTGTGTGTGTGTGTGTGTCTTCTGGTTGAGGTGGGGCAGCCTGGCTGGAGACTATAGTGGAAGTGAGAGTGCTTCCCATGTACCAGTTATCTGCTGCGTAACAAATTATCCCAAAGCTTAGGGGCTTAAAATCATAACATTTCTGATCTCAGTTTCTCTGGTCCTCTGCTTCAGGGTATCTCACAAGCCTGCAGTCATCTCAAAATGTGATTGGGAAGGATTCGCTTCCTAGCTCATTCACGTAGTTTCTGGCAGGTTTAGTTCTTATAGGCTGTTGGACTAAGATCTCAGTTCCTCATGAGTCCCTTGGTTCCTTACCATCTTGGTCTCTCCGTACTGCATCTTACAACATGGCAGCCTGCTTCATTAGAGCACATAAGAGAGTGAGTGCCAGCAAGACGGAAGTCACAGTGTCTTGTAACCTAATCATGGAAGGGACATCTTATAACTTTTCCCATATCCTGTTTATTAGCAGCAAGTCACTAGACTCAGTGGGAGGGGCTTACACAGGCTGTGAATACCGGGAGGGATGATCACTGGAAGCTGTAGTGTGAGACCCTGTGGGGCAGGTGGGAGGGACAGGTGGGGTGTGAGGCACATCAGGCCTGGGATAACCGTCAGCTGTCTAGAAGGTGAACCTAATAGGTTGTGGACGGAGGGCAGGGACTTGGGGACCCAGGCTATGTCTGAGAACTCTGGGTCTGAGCAGCCTGTAAGATTGGGCCCAGATCTGGGTGTGTACTAATCCTAAGCCCCCCTGGACCCAGGCTGAGTAACCAAGGTGGGGGTTGGCTCTCATACTTCATACTACCAAGCCACTTTCCTAGGTCTGCATGCTGTGAGCACCCACTACTGCAGGCAAGGCACCATGCCAGGCACAGCATTAAAGTGCTGTGGGTATCCATTCATTTGTAATAATTCACACAGTGTAACTGCAAGAGCACTGGGTCAGAGCCTGGTGTCCCAAGTCTAGTGTGGGCTCCATCGAAATTGCTGGTGACCCCTCTTTGGGCCACCTCCATGCTATAGCTCCCCATGCTATAAACACTATTGCAGTAAAACTTCCCCCATTTCACTTCACCCCCAATCACTTTGAGGTTGTTTTGAGAACTTCATGAGATAAAGACATGGAAGGGCTTGGAAATAAACTATCACACTACAGTTTACAGAAACTTTCATATTATGCTATTCCATTCTCATGTTTGTGTTCAGGGGAGGGGGACTCAGATTCACCAAAGGTTATGCTAAAGGGACACCAGAGTCCATTTGAAAACCCCCAGGCACACACATGTACCCAGTGTATAGATGGGACTGCCAAAGGCAAGGGACTCATTCAAGGTCACACACAAAGTTGGTGGCTGTGGAGGGGTGAGGCCCCGAATCTTCTTCTTTTTTTTAATTTTAAATATTTTATTATTTAAAGTTATACCCAAAATTGTGCTTCATTTTTTCCTATACTACACTATACACTTTAACTTGAGGACATTTTAAAAAGCAATACATTTCAGAAATCCTGGAAAAAATTCTACCAGCTATAAGTTATTTAAATATTGCTTATAGAAAGTATTAAAGAACCATGTAAACAGCATACACCTAAAGAGATGAACGCTTAACCTGAGTACAGTGTTTTTCATTCACTGATAATCTAAGGGTCAATTTCTAGATGTTTCTTTGTCTTGTATGCTTCATTTGTTTTATCAGCAAGCAAAGGCCTATAAGGGATGGCTTCACTGCCCCTCAGACTCAGATCCACCTTCATCTTGACTAATCTGGAAGTAACGAAGTTCGTAAGTCTCCTCATCAGATGCAACCCCCGAAGCTGATCACCAAGGTTATTCTTTTTAAGGTATTTCTTGGTAAGATATTTCAAATACCTTTTAGAGAATTGTTCCTCAGAAACAACCATGATTTTATTCTTGAAGGCTTTAATGTGAACAACATTCCCAAGATTTTCAGTTTTTCCTGGAAAAACTTTAACTTTCTCAACGTAGAAACTGTTCAGAATTTCCAGAATCAAAAATTCCATCTTCTCCTGGATGAGTAAGATCCAAACTAAACTTCCAGGTTGACTTCTTAGGCCTCTTGTCTTTCTCCGGCACCATCTTGAAGGCCGGCCGTGCAATCAGAGAGCAGCCCTGAGTCTTTTGACTTCTAGCCTAGTGCTTCTGTGAACCAGGAGCCTCATGATGCAAAGTGTTATCACCTAGAAGCTCTGGTGCCCAACTGCCTGGTTTCAAACTGCTCCTACCATTTCTTATACTTACTTCATGGTCACTATCTCCCAGGAGATTTTGTGGAGACTGAAAAGCACTAGGTAGTGCCTGCCCTGCCAGCTCACTGAATGTTAGCCATTGTGCCTGGTATCACAGAGGGAAGGCACTGTTGCACCCATGTTATTGCTGGGGAAGTTTAGGCTGAGACTTGCCCTGGTACCAGACCCAGGACTTGAACCAGTGCTTTTCTCACGAAGGCAGGCAGCCTCTCAGAAAATAGGAAAGTACCAAACAATGTTCAGATTTGACCATTACTGACAGTATATCAGACTCCAGGTTCATTTTGTGCATTTGTGTGTAGCCTACAGGGAGTAGTGGGGGCACAGCCCAGGTTTCCTGAGGATGGATTCAGGAGGGAATCTTCAAAATGAGACCTGAAAGCCCCTTGCTGAGAAGTGAGGTGTCTACCAGGGCGCATAACTCTCCGGCCAGCCAACCTTGCAGTAGCGTTTCAGGAAAGTCGTTTATGTTCATTATAGTTTGGGATTTGGGTGGAAAGCCTGTTTCAGTTCTGGGGTTTCGCTCTCCTATCAGGCCGCTGCAGGCCTGGACGGGCCCCTGCTGGAAGGAAGTCAGCCCTCCTCCCGCCAAGGAGGAAGGGCCCTCCCGCCTGTGGTCGGTGCATTGTACTTGCTGGATTCCAGGCTGTCAGTCTCATGGAGAGCTCTGGGGATGCTTAGCCTGCAGATTGTTTTGTTAGGTTTCTCCTACAACTAATTTGGAAATTACCCAGCTACCCACAGCCTCTCCCAGGTGTTCTGCAAACTACGGGCCTGCTCCTGCAGCTTTCGCCTTGGTGGGACCAATGCTGGCTGAAGCTGGGAGGGTCAGGGTGGGGTGATAGGAGGGTGAAAAGAGGCCCACAATGGTAGAGCTCGTTTTAAGCAACAGCCAGTCCCCTTCAGCTTTGGCACTAACCATCCTACTTGGTAGGATCTGACGCAAGCAGATCCACACACTTTGCAGACATTATCTTTAAGCCTCACACGCCCTGTGGAGGTAAGTCAGGGGCGTGTGGAGGATCCACCCTACTTAGAGGCCCAAAGAGACAGGATTTCCCCAGAGCTGCAGTCAAAACCAACACGCAAGTCTCCTGATTCCCATATCCAGGAAGGAAAAATCCTCACGTTTGATTCATTTTGCTGTGAACTTTGTTACACCTGGGTTGAATCCCTCTCAGGCAAAGGTCTGTGACCTTGAGCTTGTCCTCTTTTCTTGGACCTCAGTTTTCTCATCTGAAAAAAAAAATACACCTGAAACCTGCTACTTCCCAGGGCAGTTGTGAAGATCCAAAGGACAGCATATGTGGAAGCGCTTGGTACACCCTGAACACAGCCTCTCTTGGGTAATGTCAGGGTTACCTTAGTCAGCTGTGCCACGGCTGAGCCACTTGAAGCTGGGGAAGAGCAATGGTGTGGTGAGAGCCCTGGACAAGGGCCTAAGGTGTTAGCTCACTGTACAACCGTTACCTTCTCTGGTCCTTGGTTTTTCCTTCTATAAAACAAGGGTGGGACTAGATAACCTTTCAGCTGTATTCTTTTTTTTAATAAGAATGGCAAAGGAAATCTCAAAGGGAAAACCAAGAATCAATTTTTTCCTGCCCCATAAGGGTCACCTTTATTAGTTAGGATGCATTTGGCTGCAAGTAACACAGAGCCCAAAGAAAAGAGGCTTAAACTTAGAGGACATTTGTTATCGCCCACAGGTATAAAGAATGGTTCCAGGTTTGGTTCTTTCAGCAGCTCATTGATATCATCAGGCCCCCAGGTTATTCCCACCTTTTGGCTCTGCCATCCTCAGCAGGTTGGCTTGTTCTCTTAGGCTGGTACCCTCCGAGCCCAACATGTCTGTCACACTTCCAGGAGTCACACTCTAACAACATTAAGAGGAAGAAAATGGCTATTTCTCTCCCACTGTCTCTTTAAGAACAAAGAACTATTTCCCAGAAGCCCTGAGCAGGCTTTTCTGGACATCTCATTGGCCTGGAAAGTATCCTGTGCCTGTTTCTCAATAATCACTGGCAAGAGTGATGGAATCATCACCACGTTTACCTTAGACAAGTCCAGATTGAGCCGGTGGATACTCCAAGGGGTAAGACTTCCCCTAAAACACATGACCAACTGCAACCTGAACAAAATCAGGGTCTTGTGAGCAGAGAAGAAGGGGGGGGAAATGGCTGGGTAGACAGCTAGCAGTCTGGCACAACTTCTTCTTGAATATGCCAGAGAGGGTATTGCTTTACTTCTGTCCAGAGTTGTCCACTATATGGCTGTCCTCAAGATGCTCCATCTGAGCTCTACCATCAAGACCCCTGTGCCCAGTCCCCATGATAAGACATTGTTCTTTCTTTTGAGCACGGGTGCAGGAAAAATGTGGGCACAGCCCACTTCACACAAGGTTAATTATGAAGCTTTGATGAAATTTAGGATAAAAGGGAAGTGTTACATGGGAGGGGGACATTTTGAAAGTGCTCATATTAAGTCTAATTTTCTCATAGTGTAAGAAACCCTTCACGGGGCTGCTCACGAACATGCCATGCTCCTAATCTCACTCCCCTGTCCTGAGGTCTGGACCTCTGCGAGAGAGTGACATGATCTGTTGATGTTTGAGCTGAATCACACATTGGCTGCTGTGGGGAATGACTGAGGAGAGCAGTGGAGGGAGCAGGGAGCCCCGTTAGGAGGCTGATGCTGTGATCCAGGAGAGAGATGATGGGGCCTCCTACTGGGTTGGTGGCCTTAGACGTGCAAGATGGGGTTAGGGGGTTCCTAGAGAGGTAATGGTCAGAGCAAATTCATGGTGACAGGAACACACAGGGGTGTCTGGGAACAGCAAGTGGGGTGTTGGCTGGAGCCTAGATGTGTAGGAAGGGCAACTATGGGAGATGAGGCTGGGAAGAGGGTTGGCATGAGGATAATGGAGGGTCCCAAGTGCCAGGTGAGGAGTTTGGGCTTTCTGTTGCAGACAGCAGGGAGCCTGCTCCCATAGGACTGGAGCTCAGCTTCAGGAAGTGAGGCTGGCAGTGGGGGCAGAATGGAGGGAGGAGGCAGGAGCATCCATGGGGAGGGCTCGGCCAGCTGCTTGGGGTTGAGAGCAGAGGCAAGAGTTAGGCTCTATGAGGCTGTGCTTCTCACACGTTATCTCTGGTTGTTGAGTGCCTCCACGCCTGAAAAAATCATAGCTGGGGCTCTGCTCTGCCCACACTCCTGGGAGAAGCCGCTCCAGGTTCTCAGATAGTGAGATAAGCTGGTGCTCTGCACCAGGGCTGAGATCCACCCTGATTCCGCCTCTCAATCCCTTCCTCACCCTGGGAGGGGCTGACAGTTGATCCCCAGGGCCTCTCTGACTACATGCTTCTGCACCAGGTTAACCCTTCTGGGCTGAGCTGGAAATTTGAGCCTCAGCTGTCAGAAGAGGGGGTGTGAGGCTGGCAGAGGGGCATGGGGAGCTCCATAGGGAGCAGTCATCCTTTCCACCCCAGGAGCTCTGCAAAGGCTGGCTTTGGCCTCAGCCTGGAAAGAAGATGCTGGAAGGAGGGTAGGGACAGGCACCAAACTTGTTAAAGACCTCCTATCCTCACTGCACCCAACCTGTGGGCCCTGCTTTTCCTTTAATTCACTGCTCAGTTTGGGCTGAAAAGCACTAGTCACACTGCTTTCCCTTTGGGTGGTTCTAAGCTATTTGTTTAGCTGATCCCAGGCTCAGTTTACCCATCCATACAATGGAGGGCCCTCCCGCAGCTGCACTCCTTCCCCCTCCCTCAACCCCCACCTTCACCACCCGCCCCCCCGTCTGATTACTTCCATTTCCACACTGCCTTTTATGAGGGTGATAATCAAATGCAGTCTCCCTTAGGGAGGCGTAAGTTCTAGCCAGGCTTGGACACTATGCGATGTTGGGTAAGTCCTGTGCCCCTTTAGCTCTATAGAAGCTCTATACGCACGCATGGTATTCCTATTTATTCCTATTATTGAAAACTCATGTGAGCACTGAGATGAGAGTCCTGGTTCTTCCACTGAGTGGCTGTGTGATCCTGGGAAGAGAGCCCAGTCTGGTACATGCTCCTTATCATCAGGGCCTTTTTTCCCCCGGTTGTCCTGTCATGCCAACCCCCACCCAGGAGTCCGCACTTCTCAGGAGCAGGGTGAGCACAGAGACCACATTCTCCAGGAAGGCGTGGACGTTTGGGGTGGGGGAGGATTCATTAGGATGCCCAGGATCATACGAGGGGTACTTAAATGCTCTACTGGAGGATCCTTCAGCCCAGATGGACTCACAGGTGGGGGCCTCTTCCTGCTGAGAAGAGAGCTTTATTTTTCTCCTGAACTCCAACAAGCCCAGACTTGGGGTTGAAGTTGCCAAGTTTCATCCGTACTTGGGCAAATGACTGCTGCTTATGGAGGGCACAGAGACCAGAACCCAAGGTCCCCACAGTGGCTCAGCAGGGAGTCAGGAGTTTGGGTTCCTGCTCTGGCTCTGACAGTCCAGCTTTCAAGATGGTTTCAGATACACTCTCAGTGAATGTCATTGTCATGGTCACCTATCAGACAGGGAACATGAGGTGAGATGCATTCCAAGGGTTAGGATTCCAAGACTGTAAAGCACACCCAAGGAAGGAGGTGAAGGGCTGCACCCTAGCCATCTCTTCTCTCTGCAGCCATCTCTGGTTGGGGTTCTTGCTGAGAAACAGGAGCCTTCTGGAAGTTATTCTGGGGTCTCTGATTTCAACAACATAACATCCCCCACCCCCACCCCGCTTCTCTAAAGCTCTGCCTCTCTGCCCAGGGTATATGAATCGCTTGAGGTCTTGTTGAATTGCAGGTTCTGGTTCAGTAGATTTGGGTAGAGCCTGAGAGTCTGCATTTCTAGCAAGCTCTCAGGGGATGCCCATGCAGCTAGTCTGTGGCCCACACTTAGAGCTTCAAGGCCTCAGGGCCTTAATGTTTTGTGCAAAACAGCAGGGAGGGCAAGCCTCCTGCTCTCAGCTTCTCTACTGGCGCTTGGAGAAGTGCATCCTGGATTTAAATGACCAAAAAAACGGGAGTTTGTGAGGGTGAAAGGGACCTGCCACCCAGCTTTGTAGATGGTGAAACTGAGGCCTACGCAGTGCAGGAAGAAGCTTGTTCAAGACCTCACAGCATTTTAGTGACAGAGTTGAGACTCAGGCCTCTTGCAAAGGAAAAACAAAAACGAAAACTAGAAAAGATACTCACTGAGGTGTTTGCTGTGCTTTCTCTGGGCGAACTATGGGTTCCTTTGATTCTTCTTTCTAAGTTGTATTTTTTGTTTGTTTTTACAATGAACGTGTACCAATTTTTTAATAAGAAAAAAATTAATTTTGAAAAAATTCTCACAGAGTTCTTAGTAAATGAGATTATGTTTATGAACGTGCTGGATGAACTGTAACTACGTACAGCAGCTTCAAGTCAAGGGTGTGTAATTCAGCCCAAACCCTCCTGAATTCCTTTCAGCGAGGTTACCCTCTGGCGCACGAATCACCGCGATGAGGAGGAAGGCCAATGCCGTCACCAACCGCCGCAAGCCGATTCCTACTCCCACTTGGCCTCAGCTGTGGGAACTCTTCCCCCAAAGCTCTGGCCGCAGGAATCTTTCCCCTTAAACTGGGGAAGAAATTTCCCTAATCCGTTTTCGTAGTAAACGACCTCGGGCCAAGTCTGCTTTTGTTGCTGGTTTCCTAAGCTTAATTGCGAGCAAAGTTAATTTGAAAGAAAATGTTACAGCTCTGGGGCGAATTCTAACGAGCCTTGGGCAATTAGGGAGGAACGCATCTAATTACTCACAGACCTGGGGCGGCGGGGGTGGGGTGGGGGTGGGCGTGCAGGGCTCAGAGAGGGGCAAACGATTTCTCTGGATTCAAGATAGGAAGAAAAAAAAGAGAAACGCACCTCCGGTCTTTGAACCCCTAGACGGGGAGCCGGGGAGGTTCTATTTCACAGTTTGGGGACTCGGAGAGTTGGATTGTCCCAAGACGCAGCAGTGAATGTTCTCAATGTCCTAGAGCCCCGCGGACTGGAGGGCCCGCCCGGCCCGGCGGTGGATGAAGGGCGGCGCTCCCTCGCCTGCGCAGCGTCCTTTCTGGCTCGGCCGGGTGGCGCACTAGCTTTGGGTGTCGCCGGCCGGCAGGAGGCCGAGAAGGGCCTCTCTTCAACACCTCGAGGGTCTCGCTGTCTCTCCTGGCTCCTGCTGTATACCCAGTTCCCTCCTCGCAGCGTCCTCTCTCTCAGGGCACAGACCCTGGTCGATCTCACCTGTCGTCCCAGTTGACAAGGAGAGTTGGGGGCGAAGACGCGTGCGCTTTCCCTCCCTGTCTTTCTTGTTCCCCCGGCTTTACCGCGACGCTCCAGGAGACTTCCGGATAAGGCGGCGCTTAAATGTTAAAACCTTCTTCCCTCCTGTGCCCCGCGCTTTACAGTTTACAAAGCGTTTCTATCCCTCTTAACTCGTTTAACTTTAGGTGGACTCTGAGGGAGGGGTCACAAATTCCCATTCACAAATGACGACACTAGGGAAAGGACTGGATTAACGTTAATGGCGCTGTCAAAGCATTGGACTTGGTAATTAAAACACGGAGAAAGGCTCAACCGCTGCATTAACTGGGCGCATAGACTGCCCTTTTCCAGCCCCAATCCCCCTGCCGGGCTTTAGGAAGACAAGGACAAAACCCCTGGGTGGAGGGCTTTCAATTTCTGGCCAGTGCCAACGAGGCAAGGCATCTTGATTTCTGCCTGGGAGAGCCACACTGTCTAGCTGCACACGGAGAACCTTTGAATTTCAACCTGCAAGGATCCATACGGAGATAAGGGAGGCCTAACACCTAGATTTTTCCAAGGTCACAGGGCTGGGTCTGAAATCTGGACCCACTGGCAATAGGGTCAGTGCTGCAGCTGCCCCCTCCTCCAGGTGGTCATTTACCACCATCAAATTCAGGAAGGACCAACATCTAGACCTGTACTGTCTAATACAGTAGCCATCAGCCACACACTGCTACTGTGCACTTGGCTGTGGCTAGTCCAAACAGATGACCTGTAAGTGTAAAATACACTCTAGATTTTAAAGACTTGGTATGAAAAAAGTAAAATATCTCAACAATTTTTATATCGATTATATGTTGAAATGATAGTTTGGACATTAAATTGGGTTAAATACAACATATTATTAGTTAATCTCACCTGTTTTTTAAAATTAATGCAGCTACCAGAAAAATTTTAATTACACAGGGAGCTTACATTATATTTCTATTGGGCAGCACTTATTTAGACAAATACCCGTCTGGACTGAATCACATTCACATGTCTTTGTGAACAGGATAGTGCAATCCCCAGAATTAAAAATAAAAATTACCAGTGGTTTTCAGTCTTCTTTCTCACCCCCCCCACTCTTCCCTAGCAAATTAACTCTGCAGAAAGAGGCTGCATTTCTCTTGTCAGAACTCACTTGCTCAAAGATCTTTATTAAAACAGTTCACCTGAACACTCAGGTTTATCTGAAAGCTGCACACCGAGCCTCTGAAATATTTAATGCTAGAAACTTTTGCTACAGAATCGAAACTTACAAGATTTCTCAAGAGAAAGGTGGGGAAATGGTTGGATTTTTTTTTTTTTCTTTCTGATTTTGGTCAGCTTGTTGCTTGAAACAAATAAAGGATACAAAGCAAAGTTAAACACCAGTTTCTTTCTAAAGCTTACTTAACTGATGGCCCCAATTAATTTTTCTCTTTACTTTTTGCATGAGGAGGCTGCCAAGTTTCGGCAGAGGGTACCAGGGATGGAAGAGCCAGCCCAACAAAATGAAAACTGTCATCAACAGGCTCCCTCGAGTCCTGTCATCTCTTTGAATTTTAGTTCACCCATTGGGTCCCAGGCTGCTTGATGAAAAGAAAGCGTGGGCAATGCACAAATGTATTTCTACCTGCCTCGATGGAAAACCGCACTTAGGACCCAGCAGTAAGAGCTGCCAAGTGATCAGCACATCATGCTCGAAAGATTCAAGAAATTATGATATAACCGGTGCCTGGAGCTAATCCAGAGATGCTTGCCATGAGCTCTGTTTCCATTCCTTGGAATAGGGTTAGGCCCTGGGTGGCCCACCCATGCTGCCAGATATGCAACAACCATGATGGGCCCTCAAAGATCATATGGGGGACGGTTGAATTCTGCAGCCCTCTTGTATTATAGATGGGGAAACTGGGGGTGTGCGTGATGGAACTGGGTTACACTGTGGCGCTGGGGCACCGTCCAGACTCAGAGCCAGGTCTGCAGTTCTCAGAGGCAGGGAAAAGCAGCCCCTGGTCAGGCGAAGCAGAGATCTTTCCCATTAAAAAAAATGGTTACCTCTTTTGCAAATTTGTCCTCACCTTAACTAGGAAGACACTATCGGAGCCTTTTATTTGTAATAACGTAGTCAAAGGCACAAGAGATGGAACTGTGTAAAAAGACCCGGGTTTTGGTAAGTACGGGGAAGAGTGAAGTCATGTGATTCTCCACAATTCCCTTAGACTCTGGTGTAGACACTACGTTGTGCCTCCTTTAGAGCCAAGGACCCTCCCCGGCAGAATGTCAGAAAGGCACGACCTTTGGAGCCTCGCCTCAGTGAGGGTCCATTGTCTCAGTCCGTGGGCCGAGGATGCCTCTCCCCACTTCCTCCCATTTTCAAAGCGAACCGGTGTGTACACGGTGCACAGGGAGTATGCGCCTGAACCTCCGGCTCGGTCCCTCCCATGTGGCTTTCAACTCGATTCTCTCTCCAGTCCTGTCCTCAGGTTTCGTGAATACTTAGTTCGTAAAGACAGTCGAGGTATCTATGAATTTTCGCCTGTATGCTCGGCTCACATGGCGGACACAAACCGATCCGCTCCGCCTGGATAGGCAGCCGCATGGCGAACGTGGTAGGCGCCTCCACTGCCCCCTCCGAGCTGCCCACCAGGATTGTAGCAGGGCCCCAGTGCTCCGAACTGGCCGGGTGATGTGCGCCCATAGAAGTCCACTGCAGTCTCGACGCCGCCACTGCTGCCACCCGCGGGGGGCGAAGCGGGCCCGGCCAACCGGCCAGCCGCTGCGAAGAGGGCGCTACCGGCCCCTTGCGAGTACGCGCCGTCTGCGCCCGCATAGGCGGCCGCATAGGCGGAAGTGTTGGCAGGTCGGGCGACGGCGCAGCCGGAGGGCTGGTAAGCGGTGGTAGTGGCAGAGGCGCCGGCCGAGGCAAAGGCGCAGGAACCGGAGGGCCCTGACGGCGCGGGGCCCAGTTCTGGGCTGAGCGGCCGCTCAGGCACCAGGCCGAAGACGCGGCATGGGCCTGGGGACGCAGCCGGGTAGTAGACCGGGGGCGGCGCGGCGAGCGACGGCGGGGCATAGCCTGCATAGACAGCGCCCGGGTAAGGCGGGCGCGCATTGGGCACCCCGCCCGGGAAGATGGCGGCAGCGGCGGCGGCGGCGGCAGCAGCAGCAGCGGCGGCCGCGTCGTGCATGTAAGCCGGGTAAGTGGAGAGGTCAGAGCGCTTGAAGCGCTTGCGGCGGCGCAGGAAGCTGCCGCTCTCGAACATGTCCTCGGCGTTGGGGTCGAGTGCCCAGTAGTTGCCTTTGCCCGGGCGGCCGGCCTCGCGCGGGATCTTGAGGAAGCAGTCGTTGAGTGTGAGGTTGTGGCGGATGCTGTTCTGCCACTTTTTGGGGTTGTCGCGGTAGAAGGGGAAACGCTCGGTGATGAACTTGTAGATGCCGCCCAGCGTGAGGCGGCGCTCCGGTGCGTGCGCGATGGCCATGGCAATGAGCGCAATATAGCTGTAGGGCGGCTTCCCACGCTGCAGGGGACGCTTCCGCCGCCGCCCGCCAGCGCCGCGACCCGCGGCCTCTGCCGGGACCCCGGCCCCCGCCTCACCGCGCTCCTCCTTCACGGCCGCCAGCGCCTCCGGCTGCGGCGGCGGCGGCGGCGGCGGCCCGCTCTCCGCCGTCATGGCGCAGCCGTCCCGCGTCCCTGGGGCGTCCCCGCTGCCCGCTGCTGTCGAGGGGCTGGGAGCTGCGGGGCCCGGGACGCAGGGTAACGGGAACCGACGCTGGGGCCCTCTTTAGAAAGCTCAGGGTGTCCTCGCAGCTGGCACCGGGAGCACAGCTTTCGTGGCAGGGGCGCGCAGGAGCTTTGGCGCCCGTAGTTTCCGGGCTGGCTCAGTGCGGACAGAGGCTCAAGAGTGTCCCGCCCACCGACGGCTCTGCTCGTGTTCTGGAGCTCGAAGCCAGGCGCCAGCAGCGACGTTGGGACCCGGACGAGGCTCCTGTCGCGGGCTGAAGGGTCCTTTGCGCGCTGGTGCCAGGAGGTCACGGGGTCTGGAATTGGTCCTGGGCTGGGGCGCCTGCATCAGTTCTGGGCTTCCTGCTGATCTGAGGATAACCGTCGAGGTCCTGAGCGCAGAGGAGGCTGCGGGCACCAAGGTCTGAAACGAGAGCAGTTAGTGCAGGCGTGGGGACACTCTGGTGGGGGCCGCCTAGGCGACGCCCCTGTGGCCGGGGCCGCCGAAGGCGCGGAGGGCAAGGAGGCGAGGCAAGGCGACGGCGGCGAGGTTGCAGCGCGGGCCAGGCGGGGTGGCCGGCGACTGTTCCTCTCCGCAGGGTTGGCCTCAAGCCGCCAAGACCGCTGGCGAGGCGCTTCCTTGCACACACCCGGACCGGCTCCTCCCTCCGCGGGTTTCTCCTCCTTAAAGGCGCCAGGAAGCTTGGGGCGGTGCCCGTTCCCCGCCCGCCCCCCGACTGCCCGCCCCCTGGGCCTCGGCGCACCTCCCCAGGTAGGAGATGCTGTGGCGGCGCGGCGGGTACACCACACGGTCTGAGCATGGAGGTCCCTTGGAGGTCTCCTGGGCCGGTCCTCTCTGCGCGCCGACGGGGAGACTGAGGTCGGGAGAGGCCAGGAACTGTCTCTGGAGACCTCGGCGCCCGAACTCAGCGCTTCGGGACTTTACCAGCCTCTATAGAAGGCTGGGACCCGCAGGTGAAAGGAAGGGCTCGCCTCACCTTTTTTGGCTGGAGAGGGTGAGAATTGGCTGAGGGGCGCTTGGTTCTTGAGGGTGGGGGACGAGGAAGGGAGAAGACGCTCCAGGTGACTGGCTTCCAAGGTCTTTCAAGGATGATTTATTTTCAAACCCCAACTCAAGGCTGCCCTGGCCATTCCCCATCCAGTCCCTCATCCTTCAGGCAGGATTCCTAGGTCCGATAGAGGAGGTGACTTGCCACGGTTCCACCGCGACTTCGCAGTTTAGCCGAACCTCACACCTGCCTGCGTCTCTGGTGGGAGTGCGTTTCCTCGACATGTACCAGAGGTAGCCACTTTCCCTCGGTGGGTTCCGGGTTCCTCCACTGTACCGAGGTTTTATATCTCAATTGCTGATATTTAGGGAAAGGCCGCAACACGTCTCCCCCCCGCCCTCCAATCTTTTATCTTTGGGTGGCTCGGGACCCCTCTCTATATGATGTGGAGTGACTCACAGCTTAAAGAGGATGGAGGCTAGGCTTCTGCCTCTCGCGGCAACCTTCTCCTCCAGTTCGCCCAGCCAGGAAGGCTCCAAGTGGCTCCCAAGACCTCCGGGGGCAGCCGAGCAGCCTCTTCCCGCAGCGGGACGGAGGGCTTCGAGAGGTGGGGGCCGGGGTTGGCGGCGCTCTGGGTAGGCGAGTCTCCCGGGGAAGGGGCGGGCAGACGGGACCCGTCCGCTTCGCGGGTGTCCAGTTTCGGAGTTCGTTTCCCGCCAGCTCCCTAAGCCCTGATTCGGCCTCGCTCAAGACCGCCTGCGGCGGCGGCCCCGCAGGTCTGGGTTCGCAGGGACACCCTGGGCCTGTCCCTTCCCGGTCACAAGCCCTAAATTTTCTCCTCTGAGAACTGGGGGCGGGAAAGCATGTGCGGATCTCAGGGGTGGGGCGTTCTACCCTTAGGATTTCAGGCTCCGGCCGAGACGCAGCTTTCCGCGGGGCTGCGGGTGGAGGGCTGGGCGGAGAGAGCCGCGAGAGTGCGGGCGGCGGCCTTCAGGGGATTTAGTCGCGTTCTTCGTGGAGATGAGCTCCGGGCAGGTTCAGCCCCACCAAGCATTGGGCAACTGCCTTCGGAAGAAAGAGGCAAAGAGTTCAGATCCTCGCTCCGGCGACCCGGGTGTGGAAGCAAATTGAACGGTTTGCATGAAGACCTTCCTCGGCGGATTCATGCTCGAAAGACGCGAGAGGCTTTTCACTCGCTCAGAAACCTCCCAGCTTCCTTCTTCCAAAGTAACGAAGCTACGAAAATCCAGGTTGCATCCTGTTACGTTTTTTCAAAGGGAAAAAAAATATTTAACATTTTAACCAGATACATTATAGCAATCTTTTAATACTGGAGTTTGTGGTTCTCTGTATTTCCAAGATTCAGATTTCCAAATGTTAAATTTTGGACCACTATCCTAACGTGAATCCATAAATCAAATAATGTGATTCTGTAGTTCTAAGATTCCATGACCAGAAGTCTAAATTATTTGACTGTGATTATATTCCTATGACTTTAAGCTTCTGGTCAGAGTGTAAAAGAGTATTCCCCATATCTTAAGATGCTGGGAGTAAGATTTTGTGCCTGAAAATATGATGTCACTACTGGGAGTTGTAGCTTCTCTAGGTTTTAGATATTATTGCAGCTCTAAGGTACATATAACTTAATTTGAGTTCCTGTCTAGGAATGTCTGATTGGAAGATTTGGGTCCTATAAATCCACATCTCTCTTCTTATTTAATTCTAAAATATTAGTTCTAGATCCACTATTTTATAACTCAAATAATCTAATAATTCTTATAATATTTGTGACCATATGCTTTAATGACTTTATGATAGAGACTTTTAAGCTCAAATTACTATGGTTAGAAACCTCCATGTCTCACGATATTTTGATCCTCATTGTTCTGTGACTGTGGACCCATTCTAGAAAACTGATTCCTTTTTCTCAAACTTTGCGGCTACTGAGCTACACCTGTGCAACAGACCAAGCCTTAGCATCCTGAGATTAGATTTATTAAGATTATGATTCTAAGATTTTCATGAACAAAGGATCCTAAAACTTTTATTCCATAAATGTTTTATTCTAATAACACATTTCAAAATTCTGTACTTTGAAGATTCTATGAATCCATGATGTAAAATTTGAATTAAACGATTTGAGTGAACTGGGACAATTCACCCGTTTGGATCAAAACTATACATAAAGATCCCCTCGGTGCCAGGCCATTTCCTCCATTTCCTCTCACCCAGTCTTCCCCTCTTCTCTGGTGCAGTGCTCCTTAACGTGTTTAGGGGTAACAGACCCCACTGAGAACCATTTGAAAGCTGTGGAGTGGGTCCCAGTCCCTTGGAAATCATTCTTCTAGTCCAGCAGGGGTGGGTTGGTGTTGACGTAGGCGGGTGCTGGGTGATTTCCATCCTCTTTGTAGCCGCCTTCAGCCCTGCATGTATCCCCAGAACCTTTTGGAAAAACCTGTCCCCTCACAGGCTATTTTATGTTCAATTTTGGGGGCAGGGGAGGAGTGCTGGTGATCTGTAGAAGATACTGGTAGCTCTTCCCCTAACTGCGTTACTGAGTTTTGAAGTGCCCTCAGAGGGTTTCGTAAATATAAAGGAGGGGATCCAAGGAGTCATGGAAAATTCCTCCATATCTCTTGACCCAGATGCCCCTTCATGCAGATGCAGAGGTAACCTGCTCTTCTCCTTAAGGAAATCTTGGAAATTCAAGCTGGAAGGAAACTAGGCCCAGATTGCCGAAGGGGCTTGCTTAAAGTCTTGCAGAGGAGGTTCTACACTGAAAGGGAAACTCAGGAAATTCAGGCTTCTTACCTCCTGGCCCTGAAGCCTCTCTTTTTTTTTTTTTTTTTTAACATATTTATTGGAGTATAATTGCTTTACAATGGTGTGTTAGTTTCTGCTTTACAACAAAGTGAATCAGTTATACATATACATATGTTCCTATATCTCTTCCCTCTTGCGTCTCCCTCCCTCCCACCCTCCGTATCCCACCCCTCTAGGTGGGCACAAACCACCGAGCTGATCTCCCTGTGCCATGTGGCTGCTTCCTACTAGCTATCCACCCTACGCTTGGTAGTGTATATATGTCCATGCCACTCTCTCACTTTATCACAGCTTATCCTTCCCCCTCCCCATATCCTCAAGTCCATGCTCTAGTAGGTCTGTGTCTTTATTCCTGTCCTACCCCTAGGCTCTTCATGACATTTTTTTTTTTAGATTCCATATATATGTGTTAGCATACGGTATTTGTTTTTTCCTTCTGACTTACTTCACTCTGTATGACAGACTCTAGGTCCATCCACCTCACTACAAATAACTCAATTTTGTTTCTTTTTATGGCTGAGTAATATTCCATTGTATATATGTGCCACATCTTCTTTATCCATTCATCTGTTGATGGACACTTAGGTTGCTTCCATGTCCTGGCTATTGTAAACAGAGCTGCAATGAACATTTTGGTACATGACTCTTTTTTTTTTTTTTTTAATCTGGGATCTTCCCGGACCGGGGCACAAACCCACATCCCCTGCATCGGCAGGCGGACTCTCAACCACTGCGCCACCAGGGAAGCCCTACATGACTCTTTTTGAATTACGGTTTTCTCAGGGTATATGCCCGGTAGTGGGATTTCTGGGTCGTATGGTAGTTCTATTTTTAGTTTTTTAAGGAACCTCCATACTGTTCTCCATAGTGGCTGTATCAATTTAC
Organism: Leucopleurus acutus; assembly: GCF_964270905.1. Taxonomy (NCBI): domain Eukaryota; kingdom Metazoa; phylum Chordata; class Mammalia; order Artiodactyla; family Delphinidae; genus Leucopleurus; species Leucopleurus acutus. The sequence goes on from NC_139150.1 coordinate 33,915,570, forward strand.
ATTCCCACCAACAGTGTAAGAGGGCTCCCTTTTCTCCACACCCTCTCCAGCATTTATTGTTTCTAGATTTTTTGATGATGGCCATCCTGACCGGTGTGAGATGATATCTCATTGTAGTTTTGATTTGCATTTCTCTAATGATTAATGATGTTGAGCATTCTTTCATGTGTTTGTTGGCAATCTGTATATCTTCTTTGGAGAAATGTCTATTTAGGTCTTCTGCCCATTTTTTGATTGGGTTGTTTGTTTTTTTTTTGTTATTGAGCTGCATGAGCTGCTTGTAAATTTTGGAGATTAATCCTTATCTTTGATAAAGGAGGCAAGAATATACAGTGGAGAAAAGACAGCCTCTTCAATAAGTGGTGCTGGAAAACTGGACAGGTACATGTAAAAGAATGAAATTAGAACATTCCCTAACCCCATACACAAAAATAAATACAAAATGGATTAAAGACCTAAATGTAAGGCCAGACACTATAAAACTCTTAGAGGAAAACATAGGCAGAGCACTCTGACATAAATCACAGCAAGATCCTTTTTGACCCACCTCCTAGAGAAATGGAAATAAAAACAAAAATAAACAAATGGGACCTAATGAAACTTAAAAGCTTTTGCACAGCCAAGGAAACCATAAACAAGACGAAAAGACAACCCTCAGAATGGGAGAAAATATTTGCAAATGAAGCAACTGACAAAGGATTAATCGCCTCTCTGTCTTTTCCTGAGTTCTCAGAGCCTCACTTGTGCTTAAAGTCCTCCTTACAGTGAGACAATGGAAACTCCAGGCCCAGATGCTTGCGAATCAGATCTAAGAATCTTGGCACAGCCAGAACACAGTGACCTCTGTTTGGATTACTCTGGAGCAGTCAGTCAGGGTCAGTGGGCTGTATGGCCTAGAGTGCCAAAAAGGAGGTCGGTCCTGTGTCACACACAGCCCAGCCGCTAGTCACAGCGGTGGTACGGAGTGAGAGCTCAGATTACAGCTAGCTCATTTACTGGCTCAGTTTCCCCATCTGTGAAGTGGGGGACTCCCTACCTGTCGCCCCCCGCTTCCAGGGAGTCAAGAGGATGGAGTGGGGTGCATCACCAATCCGTCATTATCTTCTTGTCTTTTAAATTGTTTTCAGGGTGAAACTTGGTTGTGAAAAAAAGACAAGCTGCTGGGGAAAATTCAAGTCCTTCCCACTCATGTGTGGAAATGAGATGCCCCCCCTCAAAGAAGTAGTGGTTGATTAAAGTAAAATGCTTTCTGCCCGCCTAGAAGGGAGAATGTGTGTGGGGAGGGTATTCCAGTCTTCGAGCCTGCGTGGATGTGGCTTTTTTCTGCTCCCACCGACACGCAGGGACCCCGGAGCTTGGTCAGGGCAACAGAGCTTCTAGCGCTTTCTTGCCATTGGTTCACTTAAATACTGTGAACAGAGAATTATCACCCCAGGACCAGGCAGAGAAACTGAGGCCCAGAGAGGGGATCCTTCTGCTTCCCATCACCCCGCTTAGCTTGCACCCTGCCACCAGACTCCCGGCTCACCTCAGGGAAACTCCCAATCCCTGCCTCAGAGCCCTGTCCCAACACTGTTACCTTGCCCCAGAATGGGTAGCTCAGGAAACTGCTGGGACATACAGGAGCTCCGCGGCTGCGGCGAAAAGGGCAAGCCGACTCGGAGAGAATGCGGACTTGTCCCACCTTGCACAGCGAGCCCGGGTCCGAGCGGGCCCTGAGCCCGGGCCTTACCCCCGCCCCCAGGTTAGCTTCTCAGCGCTTTCTCAGGCGCTCAGTGAGCGTTCCTGAGCCAAGGACTGAGGAACACAAGGTAAGATCCTAGTCCGCTCACACCGAGCGGGAGAGAGCCGGGCTGTGGCAGTGGACTCTCCTGGGAAAGCCATGGTCCCTAGCGGAGTTGGTGAGAGCAGGACCCCGGGAATTCTCAGCGAGGCCAGCAAGTCGGTTAGATTCTAGGACCTGGGGGGCAGGAGCGGTCCTCTAGAATCATTGGGCATCCTGGTTTCTTGGGTATTCCGAGCTCTATGCCCAGCCTTGGGACTCTGAGAAGCAGGGAAGATTGTGAATGTTCATTTCGGACTGCAGAGTTCATGGTCTGCAAGACAATCTCAAAAGGGCCTCTGATTACTCCCTTTTCCCTCTCAAAGGGGAAACACACTAGACTGGATTCTAGTACCGCGTGAGGTACAGGAAGAGACAGTGACTCGTCTCCCCTCCCCAGGCCAGGCTCCGCCCGGAGCCCCAGGCCTCTGATTCCAGTCCTTGACCCCTCCTCCTGCCCGGCACTGTGACCATCAGGGCACCTCGCCCCAAGCTCAGTCCAGGCTCCCGGGGTTGGGGCGGGGGTGCGGACAGGGGTGGTTAGAGCTTGTACAGTGCCTCAGGCAGGTACCCAGCCCAGCTGGCTGATTGCTCAGTGCCCACAGTGCCAGGTGGGCAATAGCATGGGAGCCCGAAGACACTTGTCCTTGGACACACACGTGCGTGGGCGGCCCAGCTCTCCTCTGGTCTCTTTCCTTCGGGCTTTTTTGGCTTTCTTTCTCTGTTTTAGCCTGAGAGTGTGTATCTTTCTTAATCTCACCGTCTGCCCTTTTGCCTCCTTGGCCTGCATGTATCCTCCCTTTCTGGGCATGTATCCCCAGAGTCACTCGAAAAGAGAGCCTGCACACTTCAGCCAGGGTTGGGCTGCCCATATCAGCCTCTTCTCTCCTGGAGGATCGTGCAGACAGTGGCAGGGCTGGGACAGACGCAGCTTCACCCAGGAGGACCCTGGAGCATGGGGGTCCTGATCCTCAGCCTTTCTGCCCAAGCACCTCTGAAGCGCTCAGCTCCCTCAGCTCTGCTGAGCCTGGCTGGGGAGGAGGGGAGCACAAGGTTACACACGCCAGCCTTCTGGACAAGTCTAAGGCTCCAAATAGCCCTCTCCAGCAGGGCACTCCCGCTGTCTGTCTCTGCACAAACCAGGCCACTTGGCTGTTCAAAGGCTCTCAATGCCTCTGCGTCCTCCAGGGCAAGATCAAGTACACTTTGCCTAGCCTGGCAGTTCGGGGCCCTTCGGACACAGTGCAGCCCCCTCCCACCCCTACTCTCTTCCTTGGTCTTCCCTGCCCCCAGCTTCAGAGGACTGCCCCCCCCCCCCCCTCACAAAGTCTTCTCCTTCTCTCACATAAGTTCTTGCCCTCAGCCTGGAAAAGCTGGAAAAGCTGGCCCACCTCAGCTCAAATGTCTCCTCTTCTGGGAAGTCCTCCTTGATCTGCCTGAGTAAGTCAAACACACCCTCTTTGGGCCTGCCCCAGCATGTTTGGATTTTGGCACTTGTCACACATTTTTGTGGTGTAGTAATTTGGTTATGTGACTGTCTCTGTTCTTCTCTGGGAGTTCCTTGGTGGCAGGAAGTATGGCTTCCTGCAACTGGACACACAGGTCCCCAGCACTCAAGGAACAATGTGGCTCTGCTATGAGAGCCAGTTACTTAGAGTCAGTCCTGGGTCAGTTCCTGTCTCTACCTCTTCCCAACTGTGTTACCTTTGGCCACTTATTCACTTCGAACCTCAGTTTTTCGATCTATAAAATGGGGATAATATTAATGTCATAAAAGAGTTGTGATGGTTGCTTTTGTTAACTGCAAACACATGCAAAACTCTTCTATGTGCAGACACTGTTTTAAGCACTTTATGAAGATTAAATGCACTAACATATCAGGAGACCTGGGGGCAAGTCTCAGGCCTGTCACTAACTGGGTGTTGGGGGTACATCCAGGAGAACAGGCAGAGTGCTGGATCTGGAAGGCATAATGACTTGATATGCCATCTAGGCAGGTGGGCAGCTGCAAAAGAACCCAGAAGCAGGGATCTCGCAGATGATAGGGCTTAAGGGAAGGTTCAGACTCAGAACAGCATCTTCTTCCCTAGGTTCAGGTATGGAGGCCTCTGGGATGATCCTGGGGCCATCTGAGAGGCACAGTTGGGCCAGCTTGGCCCTACTGGGCTGAAGTCTGAGTGTCTTGCAGGGCAGCCTCTCTCCCTGGTGTCCTGGAAACTTAGGGCCTTGGATCTGTATGCAGCCCTTGTTTCTATCTAGGCAGATCTGGCCCAACCTTTTGGCAGGGGGGTTGGGGAAAGCTTCAACATTGAGCTGGGCATATTCAGAGACATATTCTTTAGTCCTGAAGCCATCCACTTACTTGTCACCCCGTAGGGTAGATGTCCAGGGGCCATGGGGATGATGAGGGGATCTGGGCTTACTCTCCTGATATGGATTTGGACATACTCCAGGAGAAGGAAAGAGGTGAGAGTCCCTTTAGGGAGCCTCACCCTTGGTGGGTGTTGTATATGGCTCTTTTTCTTTGAGCTCTGGCCAAGCCAAACTGGCCCCAGGTCTTGGGACCAAATGGACTACTGGAGCTTAGCTCTGGGTCAGTGGAATAATACAATAGCTTCTATCTATAGGTTTCTATTACTTTTTTTTTCTAAGTTCTAACTTTCTCATAGACAGCCTACTATTTCCTATGTGTAATTTGTGGAGCTGTCTCTGATTGTGGGGGCATTTGTTGGCCAGAGATGATTGACATTGGTTTTACCCAGTGAGTGAGTCATACAGTCCAAGCTCAGGTAAGCAGCTCCACCTTCTTCTCCAGGTTCACTTTGCTTACCACCTTTTAGTACTCCTCCCTTGGGAACTGGCTTTCTGTCATTTATGGAACTGAAATAACCTAAGCAGACTAACAGTGATGGAAGAAAAGAGTGCGTCCTTCACACCACACCATAGCTCTGTTCAGCATTTTATCAATGATATACAAGAAGGCATAGAAAGCAAGCTGACTGGGCCTGTGGCTGACCACACTGAGGTGCTGATGATGGTAGCTGACAGGTGCAAAACTCGGAATAATAAACGGTGGGGTGTCACTCTAGGACTCTGGGAGACTGAGCCAAAACCAACAAGAAAACATTTAAAAAACTGTTACGGAAGCATCATAACATTACAGGAGACAAAGCCAGAAGAAAAACGTCACCCACATGCCAATTACCTATCGTTCATCTACTAGGTTTTTCTATGTTCTGTTTTTTTTTCTCCTTTGTGTTCTTATGCACATATATATGTTTATATAGGTGTAACCATAGTGTATGTACAATTCTGTAGTCTTTATATACAATGCATTTGCATTATTTTGTAAACATATCTACATGTTGCCCCTTACTTCCCATTTTTCATTTGTAGTTGGAGATGAAATGGTCTAGTGTTGATTTAACCCCTTTATGGTAGCTAGGCAATTAGATAATTTCCGGTATCTTTGATATAGGTGATGCTGCTATGTGTTTGTATAAAGAGCTTAGTATTTCTTTTGAATTATCCTTAAGACAAATTCCTAAGACCGAGATTTATGGAATGAGGAACATTTTTGTGTTTCTTCATATAGTGCTACCAAGTTGTCTCTAAGGACATTTTGCAACTCACCACAGTCAAGATAATTAACATATCCATCACCCCTAAAAGTTTCCTCATGCCCCTTGTGATTGGTGATTGATTCATTCCCACCCCCCCATATCTGTAGGCAATCACTGATCTACTTATGTCACTATAGAATAGTTTGCATTTTATTGAACTTTATATAAATGGAATAACACAGTGTATTTATTTTGTCTGTTTTCACTCAGCATAACTATTTTGATACTCATCTATGTTGTGATATCAATAGTCAATTACTTTTTTTTTTGCTAAGTAGTATTCCATTACATGGACCATACCATGGTTTGTTAATCCATTCACTTGTTGATGGACATTTGGGTTGTTTCCATTTTTGACTCTTATAAACAAGCTGCTATGAATAGTTGTGTACAGGTCTTTGTGTGGCTCTGTTCTCATTTCTCTTCGGTAAATACCGAGGAGAGGAATATCTGGGTCAGATGGTAGGTGTATGTTTAAATCTTTAAGAAATTGCCAAACTTTTCACAAAGTGGCTGTATTTCTTTTATTTCTTCTAGCAGTAGATGAGAGTTTTAATTGCTCCATCTCCTTACCAAAACTTGATTAGTACAGTCTTTTAAATTTTACCCGTTTTAGTATATAGTGGTATCTCGGTGTAGCTTTAATTTGCATTTCCCTCGTGACTAATAATATGTTTATTATCCATCGCTGTGTAACAAATTACCCCCACATTAGTGGCATAAAACAACCAACATTTATTGTCTCTCAGTTTCTAGGGATCAGGAATCTGGGTGTGGCTTAGCTGGGTGTGGTTAGCAGAACTGACCCATCTGAGCTTAACGCTGCTTTGGAGTAGTGCTGGATATGGGAAAATTGGAGAGAAGAAGAAAGAGCAAAGCGTTGGAAAAGTAGACAGAATTGTCAGGCTGAAAAAAAAAAATCGCCAGGCTGTAGTTTTCCTGCTAGATGGAGGAGTTTGAATTTCCAGATGATTCTAGGAAATGGAACATTTGTTGAACAATGTACGTGTATCAGGCTTTGATGTTAGTTCATTTAATCGATCCTCGGAACAGTCCCATTTTAAAGATTTAGAAATTGAAATCTGAAAATTAAGTAAAACTTGGCCAAGGCCATATACTTGAGATGGATTTGAACCCCCCTCTGTTTCCTGTCAAAGCCCACTCTGCCTCACAGTGTCATTGCCTCTAGAGCCCATAAGACCTCTTTGAGTAAGTTCTCGTGGACAGTAAGAAGTGCAGATCCTCTGATCACTCAGTTTTCAGCTGATAGCCTGGGCTCTCCTTAGAGACTGAGTCATATTGCAAAACCTCCCCGCATCCCCTACCCTACAGGCTTGAGTGGCCTCTGTAAGGTCCACCTCAGTCAGCGAAAAGACAGTAGGTCTTTGCTCTGGCTACCTCCATGAATATCTGCCTTATAAGGGAAGAGTCACTGGTGGCCCAACTTGAGATGTCTTCTGCCCAGTCAGCACCCCCTAATCCAACACCCCTAGACACAATAAATCTTAGATGTGAAGCTGCTTCAAATTTTAGCTCCAAGTAATGAGTGCGTGTATGATCAGGCCACGCAAGATGGCTGTTCTCTTGCTCTCTGTACCTCCTCTGCTCTACCAGTCCCTGCCTCACCTATACCCTACTCACCTGACTGACCCTCCCTCTTGATCATAGAGCCTAATCAGTAGATGCCTAGGTATGTTCCTTTGGCCCCAGCTAGTGATTGTTCTAATCTTTAGATCAGAACGTCTCCACTAGGACAGTTTATCAAAGAGTAGTGAGAGGCACGCACCTCTGACGGTTTCCCTGGTACCAATGAGCCAACCTGATGTCAGTTCCCTCTATAACTGGTAACCTCCCTCTCTCCGTGGTAGTAAAGGTGGCTGCCTGCCATCCACGTCCACAGTGGGGTGTCACTCCAGGACCCTTTTGTGAGATCCTTTGTCCCATAAACCATTGTGTGTCTCTGTCACTGTCTTTGGGCTCTTTCTTCAGTCTTGAGGCTGAGCAATTATAGGGCTTGCAGGTCTGCAGGCTGCAGCCCAACAGTGGGTTTCAGAAGGTCCAATCTCCTCTCCAGGTTCAGTTTCTTCAGCCATTGAATGGAGGGGGAAGATTTGCTTGGCTAGGTTAGTAGTTGTCCTTACCCCATGGAAGAGAAGACTGCAAAGTATGCTCCAGTCCACAAGAGCACTAGACATTGTCTATCGATTAAGTCATTCATAGATCTTGTATATATGTATGATTACTTTTCAAGTGTGTGTAAAGTTGCATCATAAATAAAATGCAAATCCATTTCAAGATGTTACCGAAGTTTTGGTCATTTTTGGACCTGAAACTTATCAATCAATGTTTACTAAAAAGTATGTCTACCTTACATATATGTGTGCATGTTGTGAGAACTGTGGAATTTATAGCTGTTAAAAAACTATTCTCACACTCAAAGCAATTGAAAAGCACTAAGAGACTCCCCACAGTCTCTCTAGCCGACTGGAGTAATAGTAAACATATTTAACAAACAGTATGTTGTTCAATGAGTATAGAGTTACAGTTATACAAGATGAATCAGTTGTAGAGATCTCCTGTAGGACATAGTGCCTATAGTTAACAATAAGGTGTTGTGTGCTTAAAAATTTGTTGAGGGTAGATCTCATGCTGAATGTTCTTATCACACACACACATACAAATGAAGGGACATAATGGATTTTTCTGAGGTAATAGGTATGTCTGTCACCTTGATTGTGGTGATAGTATCACAGGTATATGCATATGTCCAAACTCATCAAAATAATGCATTCAATATGTACAGTTTTTTTATATCTATTATACCTCAATAAAGCTGTTAAAAAACCAAACCAGTAAGTTGAGGGGTGCTGACCAATCAGAGTGTATGTGCTGAACCAGGACCAATCAGAATGGAAGCCTGCTAGGACAGTGGGCCCCGCCATCCCCCATTTCTGGCTGTTTCAGGCTTTAACCCTTTAGTTGCAGAATCTTGGGGCATTCCAGGGAATCCCGGGGGAGGCACTGGGACAGCCAGGACAGCTGGGGGCATGGGTAGGGGTGGGAATGGGGGCTTGGCAGTGGCTGTTTATCTGTGGGGCATCACAGTAGTTCAGTATCTCAGTGTTTAGAGATTGCGTGCAGGTCATCCTCCAGCGGCTGTGTGGAGATGGCATACAATGCCTGGATATGGGCTTGGACTCTTCCTTCCTGCACAGCTGACTCTTCCATGGCCACAAGCCCACCTGGTATCAGTGCACTGCACCCTTCTGCCCCAAATTTGACTTTAAAATGCTCCATTGTGCTGGACAGTTTTCCACCCAGGTGGTAAACTTGTGACCCTCCAAATCTGGTTTTGGTTGAATGAGTTCATCTCCTGGATCTCACTATCTGTGTACGAGTGAGCTGTGTAAAGGGAAAGAAGCAGAATTTGAGGTCAGGAATTGGTTCTGCTTTCACATCCCAGCTCTACTAGTTTTCCTCCATATGCCCCTGGGGGCAAGTCAATAAATGGGGTGGTGACATATGTCCTGTCCCCCTCATAAGTCTGTGCTGAGGTTTGAATGAGAGAAAGGAGGGGAAGTGCTTTGCAAACTGTAAAGTACGGTGCACACATGAGCGAGTCTCTGTTCCATAGGATCTGCTTGTTAAGAATGTTGCTTGTCTGCTTCTGATTGAATCAGGGGTTACAGATCTGCCATTTATTTAGAATGTTTCCTGACTATCCTCAAATGTGACTATGATATAGCTTTACCTTTGAGTGGACAGGGGAAGATCACTGCAGAAAGTGTGATCTTTCTTTCCCTTTAACCCTGGAAAATCAGAGTTGACATGGGCTGCTAGAGAGTACCTAATTCATTTTATAAATGGGGTCACTGAGGTCCAGAGAGGGTCAGTGAATGGCCCAAAGCCACACAGTGAGTTAGTGGCAAAGCCAGAATCAGGTGTTCTGTTGCCCAGCTCTTTTCATCACAATACGTGACATGTCTCATGGCAAACCATTCATGCATGTTTTCGATCATTCAACAGCATTTATTGAGTCACTAGTAAATGCTGGGCTCTGTGCAGATGATTTTGTGGGTAGACAAGTTGGGTACCATTCTGCTCTCAAGTTGCTCATGACACTGGGCGGAGAATGTTCTTCCAGAATCCTGAGGGGACCAGAGAAAGTGTTATTTATATAGGTCTGGCAATCCCCCTTGGGAGTGGGGGTGGTTTTTGAGAACAGTCACAAAGAGTGATGAAGCTCAACAATGCTGACCCAACACCAGTGAACGACCAAGCATCCTCATCTGCCTGCCTCGTTCAGTGTTCACAAGCACCTCATACTACAGATGGGGACGTTGACAGCCCTGAGAAGGGAAGGGATACGACCGGGGTCACAGGGCTAGAAAGTGCCAAAGCCACTTTGATTGAAAACAGGGTGTGATTCTAGGGTCTGTGGGTCTTAGGAACCGGCTCACTTTAGGTAGAAAGAGCATGGGTTTGGGTATTGAGGAGATCTGGGTTCAAATCCCAGGTGTACCATTTCCCAGCAGTGTGACTTCGGGCAAGTTCCTCTTTCGGAGATTGTTTTCTCGTGCGCAAAATACAGATAACAGGGTACTGACCTTGTAGGACTCCTGTGAGGGTGAAATCAGTGCCTGAGGGTGGAGCCCCTAGATGGTGCCTGGCATGTGGAGGGCACTCAATACCCGTTCCTTTGATTCCTCCACTAGCTCCTGGTGTGGGTGCCTTGGCCAGTAACCGGGGCACCAAGTACTCTTAGCTCTGTGCACCCAAGTCCTGTGTTCCACGACAAAGGCCTGGAAGGTTTTCCTCAGTTGAACAATAATGAAGGCAGTGGTAAAGGTGAGGTTTGCTGAAGACTCAGGCCTGAAAGCTGGGGCTTCTGTCTCAAAGCTCTCTCTCTCTCTCCCTCCCTCCCTCATGGGTGGGACCTAGTCAGAGCTCGTGAAGGCCCAGTTTGGATGCCGGAGACACCTGCCATGCCTGACTTCACGGGATGTCAGTTCTGCCTTGTTCCTGCTGCATTCCGGCTTCGTATGTCAGCACCTCATGAAAATCTTCCAGGTCCTTGCTTTGAATAGCTCCTTGGCTGCCTGGGAGTGAAGAGGCTGGCTCTGTTTTGCCTGTCAAATCATGCGCTTTGTCTGTCTACGAGCAGGTAAGCTGAGTCTCCTTACATAATACCGACTGGGCCATCACTGTCAGGACTGATTCTGCCCGGCTCAGGCTGAACAAACAGCCATTCAGCCCCACCAGCCGAGGCCGAGGCCATGCAGTGGCAGGAGCTGCTATTCTTGAGAGCAGTTCGATGACAGGCTCTGAACAGATGCGGGGCACTTCAGTGGGGAAGGAGCTGAGCTCTGACTTGCCTCTCCCGGCCAAGGCAAATCCTCCTTTCTCAGCTGAGTCAAACCTTCCAAATGACTCCCACTTTCACTCCTGCACTCGCTGGGTGTGTGATACAGTGAGTGGGCAAAATGAAGCAAGAGGGAGCCCTTCAATATATACAGAGAACCCGATAACCTGCCACATTTCTTCTTTTGCCTTAACTGCTAGGAGACTTGGAACAAATTTAGTACTGGAGGCAATAGTTAACTCATCCCAATTGCCTGGTAACATCCTCTGCTCCTTATAATTGGTTCTCGTCTTAGTCTTTTAATAAATTTATTTATTTTACTTATTTATTTTTGGCTGCGTTGAGTCTTTGTTGCTGTGCGTGGGCTTTCTCTAGTTGCGGAGAGCGGGGGCTACTCTTCGTTGAGGTGCGCGTGCTTCTCATTGCGGTGGCTTCTCTTGTTGCAGAGCTTGGGCTCTAGACATGCAGGCTTCAGTAGTTGTGGTACGCGGGCTCAGTAGCTGTGGCGCATGGGCTTAGTTGCTCCGCGGCATGTGGGATCTTCCCGGACCAGGGCTCGAACCCGTGTCCCCTGCATTGGCAGGCGGATTCTTAACCACTGCACCACCAGGGAAGTCCCCCATCTTAGTCTTTAATCAATCTTTCTTTAATGTATTTTTTATTGTGATAAAATACACACAACAGAAAATTTACCATTAGTGCCATTTAACACATTCACTATGCTGTACAACCATTGCCACTATCCAGTTACAGAACATTTTCATCACCCCGAGAGGAAACTGCTTACTCATTAAGCTATTCCCCATTCTTTAACTTTTAAGATATCACAGGTATCCTTGTAAAGTGAGTAGAGGGTATGTATGGATTCTAAATAAATATAATAAATAAAAGGATAGACAACTCAAATTTCATTGTATTAGCTAGACACATTCACTTTTTATTTTATTATAATTTTCCATGTTCATTTTTGTTTCGTTCTCTTCTTTGTTCAATTAGGTTTTTTTTTTTTTTTTTTCCGTACGCGGGCCTCTCACTGCTGTGGCCTCTCCCGTTGCGGAGCACAGGCTCCGGACGCGCAGGGTCAACGGCCATGGCTCACGGGCCCATCCGCTCCGCGGCATGTGGGATCTTCCCGGACCGGGGCACGAACCCGTGTCCCCTGCATCGGCAGGCGGACTCTCAACCACTGCGCCACCAGGGAAGCCCTCAATTAGGTATTGAGTTGTGGCTCATTTCTGATCTGGCTGTGTCATTCCAAATTCCCTCCTTTCTTCTCCCTCCCCTTTCCCTCCTCCATCTTCCCTTCCTTCAGACTTTCAGATCTACTATCTAACCTACCTATTATCTATCTACCAATCATCTATCTCTTCATAAAAAATCTGTCTATGAAATATCTATCTATCTATCTATCTATCTATCTATCTATCTATCTATCTATCTATCTATCTATCATTCATCTGTCTTCCTACTCTCCATCCATCCGTGCTTCTCTTTGCAAATCTGGATCATTGGTTCTCAGCTGTGCATATTAGAATCACCTGGTAAGGTTTTAAAATCTACCAATGCCTGGTCCCATCTTGGACCGGTTGAAATGGAAAGTTTTGGTGTAGGACCTTGGCATCTGCCCATTTTTTAAGTTCTCGTAGGTGATTCTAATGCATAGTGAAGATTAAGAATTACTTACGTAAATTAACCTCTCTTGATACTCAGCCTTCTGCAGAAACTACTTATCTCAGTTCTGGTCCTCAGCTAGTCTATTTTTTTACATAAATGCCATTTACTACACATAGTGCTGTATAATCAGCCTTTTGACAACATGTATAAACAACTTTCAATGTACTTAAATTTTTTTCAAGAGCATCATTTTAAAGGCTGCCGAGTGTTTTATAAACATATATATGTTACATTTATTTAATCAGTCTCCTGGAATTTTGGTTAGGATTGTACTGAAGCTATAAAGGAATTGGAGACATTTTTGATATATATTTAATCTAATTTAAAAATTAAAAATTTTGACCGTATGCAAAAACAAATAATATGATGTACTCTCAGGTACTCATCATCATAGACACTGATACTCCAACAGCCATCAGTCCTGTTCACTTCTGTCCCATCTATATCCCCATCTTCCCCTACTATCATATTATTTTGAAACAAATCCCAGACATCTGTAATTCAGTATATATCTCTAAAAAATAAAACCCCAATATCATTGTCAAAACAAACAGACAAACAAAAACACCCAAAAGAGAAAAACCACACTAATTCCTTAATATCATCAAAGGCAACTTGATGGCTTCTTAAAAGTGAAGTTTCAGATTTCCAATTGTCCCATAAATGTAATTATTTACTTTTACATCTTGTTTGGGATTTAAACATTTTTTTTTTTTTTTACTGTGGTAAGAACGCTTGGGATTGGTTTTGACTGTTCTTAAGTCTCATTTAATATATAAATTCCACTCCATCTTTAATTTTTTTCCTTGGACTTTATTTGTTGAAGAAACTGGATTGTTGGTTTTATAGAGTTTTCCATGTTTTGGATTGTATTTTTATGGTGTAATTCAACATGTTTCTCTATCTCTTGTGTACCCATACACTGGTGACTAGGGCTAAAAGTTTATATGATATTAAGCCTTCCAATTTATGAACATGTTTTACTTATCATTTTAATTTGTTTTCCTTAATGTCCATCAATAATGTTCTCTATTTTTCTTCATAAAGGTCTTGCATATTTATTAAAATTATTTCTAATACTTGGTCTTTTTTTGTACATGTCACTTTTTTTTTTTTTTGGCTATGCCATGAGGCTTGTGGGATCTTAGTTCCCAGACCAAGGATTGAACCCACGCCCTGGGCAGTGCAAGCATGAAGTCCTAACCACTGGACCACCAGGGAATTCCCTCTTTTTTTGGATAAAATTGGATAACTTAGCTGTTCTTCCCCTCACCCCCAGCTTGACTGAGATATAATTGACATATAACATTGTATAAGTTTAAGGTGTATAATGTGGTGATTTGATACAGATGTGTATTGCAAAATATTTATCAGAAGAAAGTTAGTAAACACATCCTTCACCTCACATAATTACCATTTTTTGTTGTGGTGGTGGTGAGAACATTTAAGATCTACTCTTTTAGCATCTGTTAAGAATACAACACAGTACTGTTAACTATAGTCACCATGCTATAATTAGATCCCCAGAACTTACTCTTCTTATAACTGGAAGTTTGTACCCTTTGACCAACATCTTCTCATTTCCCCCTCTCCCCAGCCCCTGGCAACCACCAGTCTACTCTGTGTTTCTGAATTTAGCTTTTCTAGATTCCACATATAAGTGAGAGCATACAGTACTTTTTTTTTCTGTTTGACTTAATAAATATTAGGGACTTCCCTCGTGGCGCGGTGGTTAAGAATCTGCCTGCCAGTGCAGGGGACGCGGGTTCGATCCCTGGTCCGGGAAGATGCCGCAGAGAACTAAGCCTGTGCTCCACAACTACTGAGCCCGCGTACATAGAGCCCGTGCTCTGCAGCAAGAGAAGCCACCGCAATGAGAAGCCCGCGCACCACAAGGAAGAGTAGCCCTTGCTTGCAGCAACTAGAGAAAGCCCGCACGTAGCAACAGAGACCCAACGCAGCCAAAAATAAATAAAATAAATTAATGAAAAAAAATATTAGCTGTTCTTAAACTGCATTTATCTACTTGTTCGTCAGATATAATTACAACAGATTTTTTTTAAGATTGTTTTTATATCCAGTAACTGTCGATTCTCTTAAAAATCTAATAATTTATTCTAAACTTCTTTGGGTTTTCAATTGTAGATAATCATATAATCTGTGAGTAATGACACTTTTCAGATATATATATATATATATATATATATATATATATATATATATATATACATACACACACATAAGTAACTTTTTCCTTTTTTTTGCCTTATCACTTTCAATACAATGATGAATGGAAGTGATGATACATGACATCCTTGGTTTTGTTTGTTTGTTTGTTTGTTTTTTGTTTTTTTGCGGTACGCGGGCCTCTCACTGTTGTGGCCTCTCCGGTTGCGGAGCACAGGCTCCGGACGCGCAGGCTCAGCGGCTATGGCTCACGGGCCCAGCCGCTCCGCGGCATGTGGGATCCTCCCGGATGGGGGCACGAACCCGTGTCCCCTGCATCGGCAGGCAGACTCTCAACCACTGCGCCAGGGAAACGCCTATTTTTTATTTTATTTATTTAATTTTTGGCTGCGTTGGGTCTTCGTTGCTGCGCGCGGGCTTTCTGTAGTTGGGGCGAGCAAGGGCTACTCTTTGTTGTGGTGCGTGGACTTCTCATTGTGGTGGCTTCTGCTGTAGCGGAGCATGGGCTCTAGGCGCGCAGGCTTTAGTAGTTGTGGCTCACAGGCTCAGTTGTTGTGGCGCATGGGCTTAGTTGCTCCACGGCTTGTGGGATCTTCCTGGACCAGGGATTGAACCCATGTCCCCTGCATTGGCAGACGGATTCTTAACCACTACACCACCAGGGAAGTCCCAGATGTTGATTTTTCATATGTCTTTTCTCCATCTGTTGAGGTAACTACATTCTTTAATCTGTTAATGTTAATCTGATTTTTAATCAAGCAAGAAATTGGAAAAATATTTGCAATAATAATGTAGACAACTGATTAATATTCTTAATATAAAATTGGCCATCTTAATAAGAAAAACATAAAACCAAAATGGAAGAATGAATAAAAAGCCCATTTCTAGAAGAAATACAAATATCTAATAAACATGAAAATCTGATTATTCCTGAGTAATCAAATAAATGCAAGTTAAAATAAGGAAATGCTATTTGTTGCCTACAAAATTGCGTTATTTATGAAGGTTAACATTCAGTGTTGCTCACAGTATGTAAAACAGGTGTTCTCAAACACTGTCACAGAATATAAATCATTATAATCGCTACAGAAAGAAATTTAGCACAAAGGTGTAAATGGGGACTTAAATGCAAACATAGCAATGTTTCTTAAAATAGTTTTTAAAAAGTGAAAATAAGATGTTCGATAAAACAGAAGTAAACAAAAAAAATCTGATTTTTAAAAATGTTAAACAACTTTGCATTTGAGGGATAAGGCTTAACTGGAACATAATGTATTATCATTTTTATATATTTCTGAATTTGATTTGCTAATATTTTGATTGAAAGTTTTACATTTAGCTCATATATAAGGTTGGTCTGAGTTATCCTTTCTTTTAATGTTATTTTCAAGTTTTCATATCCATTATGGTATACTTACTAAAAAATTGGGGAATAGGTCCTTATTTTCTATAGAATAATTTTTTTCTTAAATGTTTGATAGAATTTGCTATTCAAATCTTCTGGATTTGTTTTCTTTATAAAAATATTTTCAATACTTAATTCAGTATATTTGATCATAGGACTACTTGGTTTTATGTTTCTTCTTAAGTCAGTTTTTAAAAAATCAATAGATTTTATTTTTTGGATCCATTTTAGTTTCACAGCAAATGGAATGGAAAATACAGAGAGTTCCTACCTATTCCCTGCAACGCCCCCCAACCTCCCCCACCATCTACATCCCTAGCCAGAGGTATATTTGGTACAACTGATGAACCAGTATTGACATATCAACCAAGTCCATAGTATACATGAGGGATCACAATTTGTGTTTACATTCTATGGGTTTTGACAAATGTATAAGGACAAGCATTCATCCTTATAGTACAGAATAGTTTCACTACCCTAAAAATCCCCTGTGCTCTACCTGTTCATACCTCCTTCCCACAAACCCCTGGCAACTATCTTTTTACTAGCACTATCTTTTTACTGACTCCATGGTTTTGCCTTTTCCAGAAATGTCATATAGTTGGAATCAAACAGTATGGAGTCTTTTCAGATTAGTTTCCTTCACTTAGTAATATAAAGTTAAAGTTCCTCCATGTCTTTTCATGGCCTTATGGCTCATTTCTTTTTAGCACTGAATAATATTTCATTGTGCAGAGGTACCACAGTTATTTATCCATTCATCTAGTAAAGGACATCTTGGTTGCTTCCAAGTTTTGGCAACTATGAATAATGTTGCTGTATATATTTGTATACAGGTCTTAATGTGGACATAAGTTTTCAACTCATTTAGGTAAATACGAAGGACCATGATTGCTGGATTGTGTGTTAGGAATAAGTTTAGTTTTCTAAGAAACTACGAAACTATCTTCCAAAGTGGCTCTACCATTTCACATTCCCACTAGCACTGGGAGTTCCTGTTGTTCTACAGCCTTGCAAGTATTTGGTATTGTCAGTGTTTTGGATTTTCAGTGTTCTAATAGGTGTGTAGTGGTATCTCATGTTTTAATTTGCAATTCCCTAATGATATATGATGTCACTTGCCATCTGTATATCTTTTCTTGGTGAGGTGTCTGTTCAGATCTTTGCCATCTTTTCTTGGTGAGGTGTCTGTTCAGATCTTTGTTTTCTTATTGTTGAGTTTTTTTTTTTCGGTACGCGGGCCTCTCACTGTTGTGGCCTCTCCTGTTTCGGAACACAGGCTCCAGACGCGCAGGCTCAGCGGCCATGGCTCACGGGCCCAGCCGCGGCATGTGGGATCTTCCCGGACCGGGGCACGAACCCGTGTCCCCTGCATCGGCAGGCGGACTCTCAGCCACTGCGCCACCAGGGAAGCCCCTGCCTTTGATGTTTTATCTAAAAAGTCATTGTTAAACCCACGGTCATCTAGATTTTCTCCTGTGTTATTTTCTAGGAGTTTTATAGTTTGGCATTTCATATTTTGGTCTATGATCCATTTTGAGACAAGTTTTGTGAAGGGTGTAAGGTCTGTGTCTAGATTGTTTTTTTTCTCTCTCTCTCTCTTTTGCGTGTGGATGTCCAGTTGTTTCAGCATCATTTGTTGAAAAAAGTATTCTTTCTCCGTTGAATTGCATTTGCTCCTTTGTTAAAGATCATTTGCCTCTTTGTATGGGTCTGTTTCTGGGCTTTGTATTCTATTCCATTGATCTATTTTTTATTGTTTTTGTTTTTGCTTTGTTTTGTTTGCCAGTACCACATTGTCTGATTACTGTAGCTTTATAGTCAGTCTTGAAGTTGAATAGTGTCAGTTCTCTGACTTTGTTCTCTTTCAATATTGTGTTGGCAATTCTGGGTCTTTTGTCTCTCCATATAAACTTTAGAATCAGTTTTTCAATATCCACAAAAGAAATTGCTTGGATTTTGATGGGGATTGTGTTCAATCTATAGATCAAGTTGGCAAGAACTGATATCTTAACAATCTTAAGTCTTCTTAACCATGAACATAGACAATTGCTCCATTTGTTTAGTTCTTCTTTGATTTTTTTGGTCAGAGTTTCATAATTTTTCTTATTTAGATCTTGTACATATTTTGCTAGATTTATACCTAAGTATTTTTTCCCCTTCCTTCCTCCCTTCCTTCCTCCCTCCCTCCCTTCTTCCTTTCTTTCTGGTGCTAATATAAATAGTACTGTATTTTAATTTCAAATTCCAATTGTTCATTGCTGGTGTGTAAGAAATGAATTGATTTTTATATATTAACCTTGTATCCTGCAACCTTGCTATATATAATTGGTATTGGTTCCAGGAGTTTTTTGTGGTTGTTGATTCTTTGAGATTTTCTACATAGGCAATCCTGTCATCTGTGAACTAAGATAGTTTTGTTTCCTCCTTCCCAATCTGTATACCTTTATTTACTTTTCTTGTCATATTGCATTAACTGGGACTTCCTGTTATTGATTTCTGGTTTAATTCTGTTGTGGTTTGAGAGCATACATTGTATGATTTCTATTTTTTAAAATTTGTTAAGATGTGTTTTATGGCCCAGAATGTGGTTTATCTTAGTAATTGTTCCATATGAGCTTGAGAAGAGTATGTATTCTGCTATTGTTGGGTAAAATATTTTATAAAAACTTAGTTATCTTTATATCCTGTGCTCATATTTTCAAGACTCTTATTTCTTGATACATAATTATTCTGATAATTCTAATAGCTTAAGTCTGCAGTTTTTGTGGTTCTGATATGTCATCTTGTGTGTGTGTTACATTTCTGACTGTGAGCTGTTAGTTTGTTTTTTTTTTAACATCTTTATTGGGGTATAATTGCTTTACAATGGTGTGTTAGTTTCTGCTTTATAACAAAGTGAATTAGTTATACATATACATATGTTCCCATATCTCTTCCCTCTTGCGTCTCCCTCCCTCCCACCCTCCCTATCCCACCCCTCCAGGCGGTCACAAAGCACCAAGCTGATATCCCTGTGCTATGCGGCTGCTTCCCACTAGCTATCTACCTTACGTTTGTTAGTGTATATATGTCCATGCCTCTCTCTTGCTTTGTCACAGCTCACCCTTCCCCCTCCCCATATCCTTAAGTCCATTCTCCAGTAGGTCTGTGTCTTTATTCCTGTCTTACCCCTAGGTTCTTCATGACCTTTTTTTTTTCTTAGATTCCATATATATGTGTTAGCATACGGTATTTGTCTTTCTCTTTCTGACTTACTTCACTCTGTATGACAGACTCTAGGTCTATCCACCTCATTACAAATAGCTCAATTTCGTTTCTTTTTATGGCTGAGTAATATTCCATTGTATATATGTGCCACATCTTCTTTATCCATTCATCCGATGATGGGGTCTTAGGTTGTTTCCATCTCCGGGCTATTGTAAATAGAGCTGCAATGAACATTTTGGTACATGACTCTTTTTGAATTATGGTTTTCTCAGGGTATATACCCAGTAGTGGGATTGCTGGGTCTAGCTATTAGTTTTTATAAGAACTTTATCTTTGGAAATTCCTTGGGTGCTATATCATTTCCCTCTTTCTTTTAACAGGTGGAACTACTCTCCCAAGTTTCTTCGTTCACTTCCTATGTGAAAGTCAACTGGGTCTTATGTAAAGTTATTAGTTCACAACATTTTTAACTTTCAAAACTCTGTATATGTTACTTTATTACCTTTCACACTACTTTTGCAGATGAAGTTTGAGGCCAGTTTGAGTTTTGTTCTTCTGTGTTGACTTTTTTCTGTCGGTGGAGATTTTTCCCTTTTTATTGCTTATGATTCTGCTTTCCAGAATACATTTAAATGGAGTCTTTTTCATTGATTTTGCACAGGAAGTGCTAAAGCCTTTCAATTCTCACTAGGTCATTTTTCATGTCTAGAAAATTCTCTTTTATAGCTTTTATTATAGCTTGTTTCATTTATTCTAATCTCTTAAGGAACACCAATTACATGTTTATTGGCTTATGCTTGTTTTTCCTCTATGTCTATCATTTTGTCTTTCACTATTTAGTCTTTTTTTCTTTTCTATTGCATTCTGAGAAAGAAGTTTCAATTTTCTTCAGCATTAAAAAGCAATTTTTTATTGGCTTCTGATAATCCATCATTCACCTGTTGTTGGAAATTGTCAGTGTCCTCCCTGTATCACCTTGGCACTTACCTCTGCACATTGGAGTCTGCTTACTATAAATACCTACGATTCTCCTCTTAGTCCATATGTGCTGCAAAATGGACATTTTAGGAAGTTAATGCTCCCAGAAGCCACATCAAACAATGACAGATGGGGAGTTGGTGGGTAAATGCCCAAGCTTCCTCATTCACCAGGTGGGATAGCTCTGAGGTGTGATCTACATTGTTTCCCAGTGTTTCCCAATGGGATTGAGCTCCACTCATCCATGGTGGAAACCTGCTTAATAACTCACACTTTAGAGGCTTTCTTTCCTTCCCTGACCCATTTCCTTACTCCTCTACTGGTGCTTCCTGGAATCACTTCTAAAATAAACTACTTGCATTCACAACCTTGCCTCAGGGTCTGCTTCTGGGGAAACCCAGTCTAAAACAGACATTTAAGTTGTTTCCAAATTTTGTCATTATAAACAATGTGTTGATGAATATATTTGTACATGAGTCTTTGTCTGCATCTTTCACTATTTTTTCTAGAATAGATTCCCAGAAGTAGAATTACTAGGTCATAGGGCATAGATATATTATTTTATCTTTTTTTTTTAGGGTACAAATATTTCAAATATGTAATAGATATTGCCAAATTTCAGGTAGGTTTTAGATAGGAAATGGATAGAAACCAGTTCATAGCTGAATCCTCTGAGACCAGGGATTGATAACTGCTTCATTTTTCCTGCTTGTCCATATCCTTATAATCTTAAAGGATGTGGGCAAGGTAGTCCTTTTTTGGAGTGAGAAGAGTGAATGCTGTCTGTGTTTGATTTTGTTCAGGTAGCCTCACATACCAGTCTTTTCAATCTTATCCTTATTTTGAATTTATAAACACTTAGGTTCTATGCCATCCTGCCACAGACACTATCGCTGCCACAGACACTAGCCACAGCCCTACTCATGTGCACACTATTTATTTTATTTATGTAATTCATCCAAAATCCTTTCAGTGATATTCAATTTTATAAGCACTCTTCCCCCCAGAATCAGATATGAACAGGCCAGTTTGAGCCTGGATTTTGGGTTCAAGTTTTGTAATCTTGAATTCATCTCCTCTCCTCTCTTAGCCTCAGAGTTGATAAAAATGAAGCTTAGACATAAAAAAGAATGAAATAATGCCATTTGCAGCAACATGGATGGACCTAGAGATTATCATACTAAGTGAAGTAGGTTACACAGAGAAAGACAAATATGGTATCACTTATATGTGCAACCTAAAAAAAAATGATACAAGTGAACTTATTTACAAAACAGAAATGGACTCACAGACATAGAAAACAATCTTATGGTTACCAAGGCGGGATGTGAGGAGGAATAAATTAGGAGTTTGGGATTAACAGTTATACACTACTACTACTACTAATGGATAAACAGCAATGACCTACTGTATAGCACAGGGGACTATATTTAATATCTTGCAATAACCTATAATGGAAAAGAATCTGAAAAAAATATATATGTATGTGTGTATATATATATATATTTAAATCACTGTGTTGTATACCTGAAACTAACATGACATTGTAAATGAACTATACTTCAATTTAAAAAATGAGGCTTAGAGAGACAACGGTGGTTTGCCAGAATCGAACAAGAGGTTAATATACAGCTGGGTTCAGAGTCTAGTCCCTTTGAAACCCTAGGACTAAAAACAAATCAAACAAAAACCCTCCTGGGTGGCCATGATGAATCTTCCCCAGTCCCTGTCCTTGCCCACTTTTTCTAGCTCAAGTAGATGTTTAATCTGGTACAAAGTCCCAGCGCCATCCTTTAAGATCAGGGCTCTTCCCATCTCACCGGGCTCCTCCTCCACCACATCTCCTTACTTGCCCTTTTTTTCCAAACAACTCTCTGGCTTTTCTCTTACCTTGTCCCGACCTGCCCTCACCTCTCTCTCCCAGCCATTGACTAGGTGGCTCCTCATGTGCCACCTCTTCAGGGAAGCTGTCCCTTTCCTGTACCAGGTGATTGATTTGTTTATTTTCTGGACTAGACTAGAAGTTTCTTGGTGCCAGGAATGGGTCTGGGTTTGCCACTGTGTTCACCAGCACTTACTGCAGGGCCTGGCCAAAAGCAGCTCCTGGGTGAATGTGTGCTAAATACACAGATAGTTGGATGAATGAAGAGGAATGGAGGGCACTTGCTGATCACCTTGAATGAGGATTTGTTTGCTAATCAACAGTCAAATTATTTAAAAACCCATCCCCACAGAGAGCTAGGGAAATGAAACAAGAATGACAGGCAAAATGGCTTCTAAGGATACCAGAGCCTCAGGGTCTTATTTTCACACCAGCCTTGACTTATTTTGTTTATTCAGAATTTTCTTATTTCCATGTAAATCACATTCCCTGATATCATATGGCTTTGACACTATGTCTTCCTGTCTTTTGGTTAAAAAAATAAATACTATGGTTAGTGAGCTCCTGGATTTAACATGCTGCTATTATTAAGAGCTACTATTTACGAGAGCTTTCTGTGTCAGGGAGTGTGTGGAGTGCCTGACATCTGATATCTAATTAAATCCTCACTGGTCAGTGCTATTTCCCTCATTTTGCAGGTGAGGAAGTAAGTCCAGAGAGGTTAACTATTCGTGGTCACCCAAGACATGAGCAATGAAGCTGGGATTTGAACCCACAACAGACCTTTTTGTTCTCCAATTCTTGTCTCCCCAATTTACAAAGTGGTTCCACGTTCATCATCTCAATGGCTCCTTGAAGCCGCTCATGAATGAAGGAAACAGGGTTCCCTAATCCCCTGTGGAAGGTGAGGGAGTTAATGACATACTTAGGACTTCAACTAGTCCAGCAGACCCTGTGCTCAGCTTTTGCCAGGGGTGTGACTGTGGACAATATGTTTTCCCTCTCCAAGTCACAGGGTCCTCATCTGTAAAATGGGAATGAGGGTTTTTTCCTTCCCCTGACACCAGATATGTGGTGTGTTTTCCAACACCCCTTGTCCAGCTCTCTGACACCAACTAGGTGTCCTGCAATTCAGTTCAATTCTAACATCGATACCTGGAGCTACTGTCAGACTTCACAGATTAAAGGCTCAGTCCCACAAGACTGCCCTCACTTTACAAGTAGTGGGTCCCCAGGTTATGTGCCAGGCTTGGCTACGCAGTCAGGATTTCCCCCAACCCCTCTCCTCCAGTTCAATAATTTGCGAGAACAATTCACAGAACTTCAGAGAATGCTATACTTACTACTGCAGTTTATTATGAAGGATATAAATGAACAGCCAGATGAGGAGGTACATAGCATGAGATCCCAGAGTCCCGAGTAGAGGAGATTCTGTTCCCATGGAGTGGGAGTGCACCACGACCCAAGCACCTTGATGTGTTCCTCAACCCAGAAGCTCTCTGAACTCATCTTTTAGGTTTTTTTTTTTAATATAATGGAGGCTTCATTACATATGATTGATTGTATACAATCATACAAATCATTGGCCAGTGGTGACTGAACTCAATCTCCATCCTATCTCCCCACCCCTGTCCTCCCCCATTCCCTCCCAGGTCAGGGGTGGGAAGGTAGGGCTGAAAGTTTCAACCCTCTAATCAAGTCTTGATCTTTTGGGTAAGCAGCCCTCATCCTGAAGCTATTGGGAGGTCTCATGAGTGACCTCATTAGCATACACTGGGTATGGTTGAAAGAAAGTTATAGGGAGTAACAAAAGACACGCCTGTCACCTCTATCACTCAGGAAATTCCAAAGGTTTGAGGAGCTCTGTGCCAGGGACTAGAGGCAAACACCAAATATATATTTATGATTATACTTCAGGGAATAATCATGGAACCTACCTGCAGGGTTGCTGGAGGAATGGAATGAGATAATGGAGATAAAGCAGAGAGCAACACAATTTGTCTGCAGGAAGCCCAAACCTTTCAGGCAAAGGGAGAGCAGACTGAAGCTGAGGCTGGAATGGGTGGAACTGAGGTGGAGCCAGAGTGGGTGGGAGTAGGGCAGCCAGGATGGATGGCTGAACCTCCACAGGCTTCTTGGTGATCTCAGGCTGAGACCCATACCGTTAGCCGAGAGAGGTTAGAGCTGAGAGAATGACTAAATCCAAGCTGCTTGGATCCCAGCCTCTCAAATGCTCCTGCCTCTTCCTCCTGCTTTCCCAGTCCCACCTACACACGTGCGCACGTGTACACAGCCCCACATACACACGTACACACATTCCTGGGACTCATACACTCTGTCCCAGGAACCAGCCCATTACTTCTCCCAACAGTTAGCACCAGTAGCCTCCTAAGCAGCTCTCAGGGTCACTCACCCATTCATTCACTCATTCCTTCCTTCCTTCAGTCATTCACCAAGCATTTCCCAAGGTTTTGGTGCCCTGTGCTGGCCTCACTGAACTGAACAAATCATGCTTCCCTTCCCAGTAAAGGAGCTCCCCCATCAATCTAGCCAGCTCTCAGATGCTTTTTCAGGGGCATACCCTGTCTCTAGATATCCTTCCACCTTGCTGCCCTCATGAAATTCTATCATTGGCATCCTGTTTCTTATCCCTAAAATATTTTAAAATTACTATTCAAATGATGTTGAATAATATTATTAATATGATACTCATCACCTATTGCCTGAAGTTTCAGCTTTCATTTCTCTGAGAATACCACTATACTTATAGAGTTGGTTTTGCTGGAAGACAGTGTAACAAAGTGGTTAAGGGCTTGGACTTTGGGGCTGGCATAGACCATCTGGGTCTGGGTCATGCCTGTGTGTCTCATCAACTGTGAGACCTGAAGCGTGGTACTTAACATCTACAAACCTCCATTTTCTTATCTGGAAAAGGGGGATTATAATACCTAATCCAAAGAGTCGTAAGAAGTAAGTAGGAAAATGTTTATAAAGTGCTTAGCATTTAATGTGTGTTGATAATTATAGCGGTAGTCAGATTATGTACACATCTCCATGACCTACTTTCTCTGCTTTACTTCATTTCATAAACCTTTTCTATCTTGTTACTCATTGTTCATACTTATTATTTTGAATGACTACAGAATGTCTCATCAAGCTTCATTATAATTAACTTAGTCTTTTTTTTTTTATTAATTTATTTTTTCTGTGTTGGGTCTTTGTTTCTGTGCAAGGGCTTTCTCTAGTTGTGGCAAGCGGGGGCCGCTCTTCATCGCGGTGCGCGGGCCTCTCACTCTCGCAGCCTCTCTTGTTGCGGAGCACAGGCTCCAGACGTGCAGGCTCAGTAGTTGTGGCTCACGGGCCTAGTTCCTCCGCGGCATGTGGGATCCTCCCAGACCAGGGCTCGAACCCGTGTCCCCTGCATTAGCAGGCAGACTCTCAACCACTGCACCACCAGGGAAGCCCAGTCATTTTCTTATTGCTGGATATTTAGGTTATTTTCAGTTTTTTCCTAGTATAAATAATGCTGTGGTTAATATTTTGGAACATAAAATCTTTTTTAAAAATAGTAAAACGAATTTAGTTCAACATATTTTCGTCTCAACCCTGAGTAAAATTTTGTGAGAAATACCCTGGATACAAAGATGGCTCAGCCCTGGTCCCTTCCTTTAGGGAGCTCATGATCTTGAGTGGAGAGAAGCCTTGGGCATACCTCCTGTCAGTTATATAAGGCAGGGAGTGCTGAGTGCTTTCAGAGAGAGGAATAGAATGCAAATACGTGAAGTGAAAGGGATCCATTACTGTGCAGGAAGTATTTGTGGACCTGGAAGCTCCATGAAAGTTCAACTCATCCATTCAGATGTGCATCCAACAGGCTAAGCACCTCTGCTTGCGGGTTTGCATCCTGCCCTCACACACTGTTGGACTGTAGAACCAGGATGCTTAATCCTAGGTAGAAAGGCTCCAGAGAGATTGTCAGCTATTCTCAGAAGCAGGAGAACTGGAGGCAGCCTGCCAGGAGGTGGAGGAAGGCTTCTGAGGTCGGGGCTTTGGCCTAAGCTCTGAAGGAAGGAAGATGGAGTCTTGGAGGAGTTACAGCTAGCAGAAGCCTCAGATGGGAGCCCTCTGGAATGGAGCATGCTGGGAGTGATGACAACTTGCTTCACTGCTGGGTAGCAATTGTTATGTTAGAGTTCAAGTCCTGGTAGAGAAGGAGGAACTTCTATATGAGGACATTTTGCCTCCAGGGAACCTAAAGCAGCTACTAAGGGTGAGTGTCTGCGGTCACTTTCGCTCATCAAACCATGACAAAACTGGATAGTAAGTGACTGCAGCTCTCCCCGAGTGCCAGGAATACATAAAAAACCCCACATAACAGAAATTTACCACCTTAACTTAAGTGTACAGTTCAGTAGTGTTAAGTACAAGGTATTCACATTATCGTGCAGAACTCTTTTTCATCTTGCAGCACTGAAACTCTGAACCCATTAAACAACAACTCATCATTCCCCTCTCGTCCCAGACCCTGGCAACCACCATTCTGCTTTCTGTTTCTATGAAGTTGACTTCTCTAGGCATCTCATATAAGTGGAATCACACAATATTTGTCGTTTTGTGACTGGTTTATTTTGGTTAGCATAATGTCCTCGAGGTTCATCCATGGTGTAGCCTGTGTCAGAATTTCCTTCCTTTTTTACCAGGCAACTTTGAGGCAAGTTATGCACATTACTTTATGCATGTTAAATCATGTAATCCTCACAACGACCTTGTGAGGGAGGTACTAGTCTCACCTTCGCTGTATTGAAGATGAGGATGTCGGAGGACAGTGAGATTCAGTTAACTGTCTCAAGGACCCCCAGCTGGTGGTGGAGCAGCCAGGACTTAAACCCAGGCAGCCTGGCTCTGGGATCCATGCTCTTAACTACTCCTCCACGTTTCCTCTCACACTGTCACGAGGAGCACAGAGGTGATCAGAGATCGGTGCATCTAAACAAACAAGATGCCTATGTCATCAATTTCCAATGTTAAAGGGAAAAGAGCCTTAGGTTGGAATCAGAAGCCTGGGGTGTGCATCTGGTTTCTGCTCTTGATGTTCTGTGACTATGAGTGTGTTCTTCCCCGTCCCCGTAGGGTGTCATTTTCCTCATCAGTAAAATGAGACGGTTGGGCAAGATCATTTGTAAGGTGTCCCATGGGCAATTGAATCTGGGAAATCTGCTAAGGTTAAATATGTTTCCCTTTAAAAGAAACAAGCGTGGTTTTGGCAATGGTAAATACATAATTATTGCAGTTTTCTTTGAGAAAATCTTCCGGAGTATGGAGCGGGGGAGAAGAGAAGAGGAATTAATTAAGGCAATTTTAGAGGAGCAGGAAGACAAAGACCACACCCTTTTTCATTCTGTGAAAGAGCATCTTGAGCATCTTGGGTGCACGGGCAATTCATCTCTGAATCTTCAATAGTCTTGCAGCTTCCCATGTAGCTGGTACCCAGGAAATATTTGAATGTGCCTGAGCAACTGTGGCCAGCTAATCTGAATGCGTCCCTAATTTACACACCTTTGTGTCTAGGTGGGGCCGTTGTAATGGACCCCTGTCAGAGTATTCACAGGACGGTGGAACTGTGGGGAGGGTAACTCCAGAGTATTGAGGAACTTCTATGAGCTGGGTGCAGTGCTACACATTTACTTTTTAAATAACAGCTTTATTGAGACATAATTCACACATCATACCATTCACCCACTTAAGGCACACTTCAGTGTTTTTTCGTATATGCGCAGAGGTGTGCAAGCATCATTGCAGTCAACATTAGAGCATTTTTATCACTTTCCTTAAACCCCCGTGCCTATTAGTAGTCTCTCCCCATTCCTCCTCAACTCCATCCTCTTCTTCCACATCCCCACGCCTAAGCTTAGGCAACCACTAGTCTAACTAATAGATTTTTCTATTCTGGACATTTCATATAAATGAAATATCATACAATATATGGCCCTTTGTGGATGGCTTCTTTCACTCAGCATACTGGAATGTTTTCAAGATGCATCCATGCTGTAGCATGAGTCAGCACTTAATTTCTTTTTATTGCTGAACAATATCCTATTGTACGGATATACCACGTTTTATTGATCCATTCATCAGTTGATGGACATTTGGATTCTTTCTACTTTTTGGCTCATATGAATAATGCTGCTATGAACGTTCATGTACAGGTTTTTGTGTGGACACGGCTTCATTTCTCTGGGGTATATACCTAGGAGTGAAATCATTGGATCACATGGTAACTCTAGGTTACCGTTTTTGAGAAAGTGCCAGACTATTTCCAAAGTGGCTGTACCATCTTACATTCACATCAGCAGTATAGGAGGGTTCTAATTTTTCCACATTCTTGCCAACAGGTGTGGAGTGGATTGAAAGGGAGCCCCCTAAAGATATGTCCATGTCCTAATCCCTGGAACTTGTGAATGTGACCTTATTTGGAAAAAGAGTCTTTGCAGATTTAATTAACTCCAAGATTTTGAGATCTGCCCTAAATCCAATGACAAATGCCCTTATGAAAGACACACAGAGGAGAGACACAAAGAGAAGAGGAGAAGCCCATGTGAAGAAGGAGGCAGAGACTGGAGTGAGTAGCCACAAGCCAAGGAACACCAACAGCCAGCAGAAGAGGCAACAAATTGATTCAGATTTCCCTAAAGCCTCTGGAGGGAGAATGACCTTGCCAACACCTTGATTTTGGACATCTAACTTCCAGAATTGTAACCATCTTCTTACAGGCCTCCTATCTCCAGCTTCTGCCCCCTCCAGCCCGCCCCCGACACCAGCAGCCAGAGGAACTTTCCTAAAGCACAGCTCTGATTATGATACGTCCCACCTCAAAAACATGCAATGACAACTTACTGCCCACATGACAAAGTTTAAACTGTAAGCCTGGCATTCAAGCCATCCCTGATCTGGCTCCTTTATCTCTCTCCAAGCTCATTTTCTTCTTCCACCCTTCACACATCTTTTGCTCCAACCAAACAGAACTACTCACACTTCGCTCTTCCACAGATGTACACCTTGTCTTCGCTCTTTTTTTTTTTTTTTTTGGCCGTGCTGTGCGGCTTGTGGGATCTCAGTTCTCCAACCAGGGATCGAACCCATGCCCCCTACAGTGGAAGCATGGAGTCCTAACCACTGGACCACCAGGGAATTCCCTGCCTTTGCTCTTATTATCCCTTCTGCCTGGATTGCCCTTCTCACAGCATCTTTGTGGACTGAAGTCTTTCTGCTCTTCATGATTTGGCTCAGATGTCATCCCTCCATAAAGTCATCTCTTTTCTCCCAATTGGAAGTGATCTTTATTGCATTGTGTGTCTATCCTTGATTTCCTCACCTGCAGGGCCAGGGCTGCAGCAGTACACATCTCTGGGGATGGGGGCATTCACTTCATAGTCTATGAGATTGGTTTTCCTTAGAGTTGTACAGTAAAAACCACCTGTGCAGCCTTACATGGTCACTCTGGTTAGGTTTATGTTATCCACGGGAGTCTAGAGGGATGGTCTTATGAGCTTTTCAAGCACTTTTGCAAAATTTATTAGCTCCCAAACATGAAAAGAAAACTGCAAATCTGAAATTAAGTATAAGTTCTAAAGAAAAATTACTTACTTTACAGTAAAACATTTTTACACTAAAATGTAAAATGTTTACACTAAAAATTGTTTTTACAGTACAAAATTTTAAAATTTAACTGGTGGGATACAGCTTCCAAAGAAAAAGTAATTAAAGTTGGTGATGATGATTGATGATAGGTAACATTTATTGAGTGCTTACAGGTACTAGACACTATTCTAAATACTTTACACATTTTAAACTAATTTACCCCTTACAGCATTTTTATGAAGTTGTGCTATTATCACCATTTCAAAGATATGGAAACTTAGGTATAGCCTATGAATGTCTTAAAATGGCCCTGCTTGCCTGCAACATCCTCTAAGTTCTAGAGCACAGGGGCCATGAATGCCTCAGTGCTGTGTTCAGCTCAGGCCGTGGCATAGACTAAGTGCTCAGGGGCTGTAAAATGAAGGTACGAATGAATCATTGAGTTGAAGGTCTTCCACAGCATCTTAGATGTGTGATGTACATCTTTATGGGA
This sequence comes from Leucopleurus acutus, assembly GCF_964270905.1. Taxonomy (NCBI): domain Eukaryota; kingdom Metazoa; phylum Chordata; class Mammalia; order Artiodactyla; family Delphinidae; genus Leucopleurus; species Leucopleurus acutus. Next base: position 33,945,844 of record NC_139150.1, read on the forward strand.
TACATTGCCTTACCTTATAGTTGTTTTTTTTTGTTCTTATCTGTATTACTAGGCTCCATGGAGACCTGGAGCATCATTCTGGATACGGGTCTATCGGTTGTCCTGCAGAAACGGGCATCTGCTGTTTTTAACATAGATATTCTATGCAAATAATGAGCAAAAGAGAACAGGGGTGACTCCATTACTATTGGGCAAGATAGATTAAATTACAATTATACATGTGAAATAATTATCCCAGTCAAACTAACATATCCATCACCTCCCATAGTTACCATTTTGTGTGGGTGGTGAGAACACTTGGCATTTACTTTCTTAGCAAAATTCAAGTATATAATATGTTATTATTAACTACAGACACCATACTGTACATTAGGTTTCCAGAACTTATTCATCTTATAACTGAAAGTTTGTACCCTTTGATGGATATCTCTCCACCATTCTACTCTCTGTTGCTATGAGTTCTACTTGTTTTTGTTTGTTTGTTTTTCAGATTCCACATGTAAGTAAGATCATGTGATGTTTGTCTTCCTGTGTCTGGCTTATTTTACTCAGCATAATGTTCTTCAGGTTTATCCACGTTATTGCAAGTGGCGGGATTTTCTTTCTTTTTTTCAAGGCTGAATAATATGCCGTAGTATGTATGTACCACATTTCTTTACCAATTTATCTGTTGATGGACTCAGGTTGTTTCCATACCTTGGCTATTGTGAATAATGCTTCAATGAACACCAGAGTGCAAATATCTCTATGAGGTAGTGATTCTATTCGCTTCAGATATGTATCCAGAAGTGGGATTGCTGGGTCATATGATAGTTCTATTTTTATTTATTTATTTTTTAAATTTTTTGAGGAACCTTCACACTGTTCTCCATAGTAGCTGCGCCAATTTGCATTCCCACCAACAGGGCACAAGAGTTCGGTTTCCTCCACATCCTCTCCAACACTTGTTATCTCTTGACTTTTAGATAATAGCCATCCTACAGGTGTGGTTTTGATTTGCATTTCCCTGATGGTTAGTGATGTTGAGCATCTTTCCATGTACCTATTGGCCATCGGTATGTATTTTTTGGAGAAATGTCTATTGAGGTCCTTTGCTCATTTTAAAAATCAGGTTATTTGCTCTTTTGCTGTTGAGTTGTATGAATTCTTTTTTTTTAACTTTTAAAATCATGTTTATTTAGCTTATTTTAAAAATATATAAATTCTAAAAATATATCATACCAAGAGTATCCAATAAGGACTTTTTATACCTTCCAGTTCTGCCTACATTCTCAAAACACATCCCTGACAATAATGATATCACTGAGCATAGGGGTAGGGGGTTGGGGGCAGCCTCTGAGACAGTCACTGAGGAGGCCACACCTCAGTGTAAGTCAGGTTACAGTTAGAACTTAGTCATAGAATAATATGTCTAACACAGGCATCTTTCCTTACATTTAAATTATTCTTCCCTTTTTTCCCTAAAGCCTTTCTTTCCTCTATAAGCCCTCATCCTAAGCACTCATTTATTTTGCTTTTTTTTCTCTCTTTTGTTCCACTGGTGTAACATAAAAGATTACGTTCAGTAAACTATCTTCTGGAGAAGAAAAAATCAAAACATGATCAAAGATAAGAATTTACCAAGTTTAAATTTTAGGACTCTAAAAACCTAAGTGGTTTAATCATCAGTTGCCCAAAAGCATTCATTGTTTCTTTTCCAAAATGATGATGATTCTTCATACATTTCCTTTTTCCATATGGGTACCTTGGGTTTTTTTTTTTTTTTGTACGCGGGCCTCTCACTGCTGTGGCCCCTCCCGTTGGCGGAGCGCAGGCTCCGGACGCGCCGGCTCAGCGGCCATGGCTCACGGGCCCAGCCGCCCCGCGGCACGCGGGATCCTCCCGGACCGGGGCACAAACCCATGGCCCCTGCATCGGCAGGCGGACTCCCAACCACTGCGCCACCAGGGAAGCCCGGTACCTTGGGTTTTAAAGTGTCAATGGCATAGCTCACAGCTTCAAGGGATGCAGCCCTATGGGCTGAGGACACAGCATAATGATTGCTTCTGACACTGGAACTAAGCCAAGTCGATGGAACACTGCTATGTGTTTGGCCATTTCTGCCTAATGTCACTACAAATTTTTCTGACTTCATTTTCTGCCATTGGTAGATATGCTTCATATTCTAAGCTAATGACTTTTTTCCCCTTCGAAGTTATTCCTTGTAGTTCCTACAAATAGGGATATTGCACCACAGAGTGGAGAAATCACCAGCTGTGAGACTTCATCTACTGAAAGTTTCTCAGATGTGAATTTTATTATACCTTTAGATTTTGCTTCAACTTCATTTATATCTTTCTCAGGTGGCTCCAAAGCACTATCCTCCACTAACCGGGGGCGGGGGGGTAGGGGGGATAATGGCAATTTCGTCTCCTGATTGAAGCAGGAGGAGCTGATCTCCAAGCTTGACATATTCTTGAGGAACAGCAAATATCACCTGATTTCTGACATCAGTCAATCCAGAATGTTGCGTTTCTATCTTATTCCACAGCTGCAATGCTTTTATTTCTTGTGGCACAGAAATGGTCTCCGAACAAATTCCTGTTATTTTAGCACTTTTTGCAAAATACAACACTTCCACCTGGCACTGTGGCACCATCCCGCCAGGGAACCCTAGCCTGGTATCCCCGAATTCTTTATATATTTGGGGTATTAACTCTTTATCAGATATATGGTTTGCAAATATTTTCTTCCATTCCATAGGCTGCCTTTTCATTTTGTTGATTGTTTCCTTTGCTGTGCTGCAGAAACTTATTAGTCTGATGTAGTCTCATTTGTTATTTTTGTTTTTGTTGCTTGTGCTTTTGGAGATAAAATAGATTTTAAGCAAAAAGTTTACAAGAGACAAAGAAGGACAATATATGTTGATAAAAATTTAATCCGTCAATAAGTGTTAAATTAGGTAACAACTATAAACATATATACACCTGAAAATAGAGTCCCAAAATATATAAAGCAAAAATGGATAGACTTGAGGGGAGAAAGAGACAATTCTACAGTAATAGTTGGAGACTAGTTGTATTTGGAATATCATTCGTCTCCAACTAGTTCAGGCAATTCAAGTTTGAAGAAAGAGAGTTAATTGCAGAGCAATGAGTCACCATGGCTTTCAGAGACAGGATGAGTGGGGAATAAAGGCAAATTCAGAATAAGTGGATGGATGTTGCAGCACACCTCTGAAGTTGAGAGCATGACGGTTCAACTGGTGTACAATCACGAGTTTGAAAACAAATTGCTATATTCATATCACTGGTAGCGGCCACGGGGAATAGCACCTCATCCATAGCAGCTTGGGGACTGACTGGAATTTCTTTGGTTGGTAGCTGCTTTCATTTTGGAAGGGCCTCTGGTCCCCGTGTGAGATTCCTCAGCCCCTTTCTGAATACCTACTATGTGCCGGGCACTGGTAGGGTACCAGGGATATGAAATGAATCAGATAAGGAATGAAGTACTGACACATGCCACAGCATGGATGAATTTCAAAAAACATTATGCTAAGTGAAAGAAGCCAGACACAAAAGACCACATATCATCTGATTCCCTTTACATGAAAGGTCCAGGAAAAGCAAATCCATAGAAACAGAAGGCAGATTAGTGGTTGCCTGGGGCTGGGGATGGGAATGGGGAGTGATGGGCATGAGGGAAATTAGGGGGATGATGGAAATGTTCTCAAACTGGACTATGGTGGAGGTTGTGCAGCTCTGTAAATTTATGTTATAAATCATTGAATTGTACACTTAAAATAGTGAATTTAATGGTGTATAAATTATACTTCAATTAAGTTTAAAATAAATCATGAGGTCCCTGTCTCTTCTTCTGCAATGTGGACCTTCCTCAGGAAGAGGAACTTGCAGGACACACGTTGGACACATTGGGGTGGAGCCAGCATGTATGGGACACAGTGCTAGGCACTTGCGAGGAGGAGGGGGAAGGGCAGGGAGATGTGTGCTTGACCCATTTTCACTTTGGGAAACACATGCTGCACACGCTGTACATTTTATTCCTCCCCCAAAAGCAAAAGATTCATGCCTAGCCCAGGAGAGGACCACCAGGACCCTGCCAGTGTCTGCAGTGATTGGTCTGTGCTATCCTGGTGTTGTTTTTGTTTTTTTTGCGGTACGCGGGCCTCTCACTGTTGTGGCCTCTCCCGCTGCGGAGCACAGGCCCCGGACACGCAGGCTCAGCGGCCATGGCTCACGGGCCCAGCCGCTCCAAGGCATGCGGGATCCTCCCGGACCGGGGCATGAACCCACGCCCCCTGCATCGGCAGGCGGACCCCCAACCACTGCGCAGCCAGGGAAGTCCCCTGGTGTTTTTTTGATAGTCAGCCACTGGTGGGAATTTCAGCTCACCCCAGCCAGTCTCAGAACATGGAGGCCTAGAAGGGGAAAGGGCTGTGACCCTGGTTCAGACAGCAACTGGGTGGATTTAAACCCAGGTCTCCAGCACCCCATGCTCCTGCTTCTTCCCAACAGGTCTCTCTGGGCTCCTGCATAGCAGGCTCTTTAGGACAAGGCCGGGAGGACCTGGGCTGACTCAGAGGCATGGTGTTTCTCTTCTGAGATGGTGGAAATCTGGGCTTGAGGTCAAGCTCTGACACTGGGGGAAAGAAATCATGTTCTTTCTCTTGGGGATCAAGGGTCTGTGTTTGCACAATGGGGACGTGAGATGAGGTGAGCTCTCCTGAGCACTGATCTCTTCTGAATAAAGGCCGTACTCTAGGGAGCTTGGTAGTTCCAACCTGCCTAGGAGCCTGGAACATCCCAACCTCTGGGCCAGCCCTTGGAGGTGAGTCACAGGGAAGAAGATAATTCCATTATGGAAGGGGGCCACCCACTGGGGCTTTATTATCCAACATAATAGTAAAGTAATTGCCTCCATTTATCCAGTGCCTAGTATGAACCAGACACTGCGGTAGGTGCTTCCCTGGCTTTATCCCACTTAATCCTCAAAGTAGCAGGCAAAAGGTAAGTGGTATTATTTGTATTTTACAAAAGAGGAAACTGAGGCTTAGAGAGGTGAGGCAACCTAGTATGCATTCCCTACCCACATCTGCCTCTCGAAATCTTACTCACGGCTCTAGCGAGACCCAGCCCTGGTGCCGTAGCTCTCCTTGGAGCCACCCCAATGCCTCTGCTGTATCTGTCTCCCATGGCACTTAGGCTGTGCACTGTGGTTCTCTGAACTTGTGTCAGTTGCCCCATGAAGCTGGGAGCTCCTGGAGGGCAGGAAGCTGGCCCAACTGGCCTCTGCCTCCCCAGAGTCTGGCCAGGCCTTCTGGGAATGTGGGTTGGATTGCCTCCCAATATGCAAATTGGGTCAAGACTCACAGATAACAATAGGAAGGAAGATGACAAGGTCAGGCATGGTGAAAGGAAGTTGTAATCCTCATATCCACCCTATGAAGTAGGAATAATGATTCGCATTAAAAAACAATGAGGAAATCACCCCGGAGAGGCTGAGTTAGTTTACTGAGGTCACACTGCCAGCAAGTGGAGGAACTAGATTCAAGCCCTGGTCTGTCTGATTCCAAAGCCCATGTTTTGGGACTCCCCTGGTGGTCCAGTGGGCAAGACTCCACGCTCCCAATGCAGGGGGGTCAGGTTCAATCCCTGGTCGGGGAACTAGATCTCACATGCATGCTGCAACTGAGTCCACATGCTGCAACTAAAGATCCCGCATGCTGCAAGGAAGATCCCGTGTGCCGCAACTAAGACCTGGCGCAGCCAAAATGAAGGAGGGAAGGAAGGAAGGAAGGAAGGGAGGAAGGAAAAAATTGTGGCTTCAAAGCCCATGTTCTTTTCATTGTTCTAGGGAAGTTGCTGGATTTTCTATCTTTCAGGATAGCAGTTTGTCATGATTAATTTCTTTTATTGGAATTCAAGCTCCCTGAGGGCAGCAACTGGGGTGGATTCACCTTCCTCTCTATAGAGTTGGGCACATACAAATAACAAAGAATTGTGGAAGTGATTAAATTGAGTGCACTAAAATTTTCAGAAACAGCTGTGGTGAAGGAGAAGCCAGTAAATAGTGGTACCCCAATTAACCACCTTTTTGAGGGTGAAGAGAGGGTGACCAGCTGTCTCCCAGGGCTCACTGCTGCTTTGCCCTGTGCCACTGCCTCACACCTGCAGGTTGAGGAGGTGAGAGGCAAGGGGGAAGTTGGCTGTCTTCTCACTAATGCCTTTGACTCACTGACTTATTCAGCAAATGTTTACTGACTATCTCTACACATTAGTAATATCTTCAGCTGAGACAGTCGCGGCCGTAGGAGTCTCTTTTTGGTGCCATGTGGAAGGACCTTTGGGTCACACCTTTATGTGCTGTGGGCAAATTGCCAGTCGATGAGGTAGGCTAGAAAGAGGCTCAGGATAGCTGGGCTCAAGTCCTAATTTTGCTGCTCCCTTGGACAAGTCACATCCACTCTCAGTGTCCACACTAATCTATGTTATTGCATTTACCACATTATTACATTGTAATTATATATGGTTTCTGCAGTCTCTTTCCATACCACGAATTCCCTGGGGGAGGACAGTGGCTATGTCATCTTTATTTTCCCACTCACTGTCTTGTGTATCATAGTTGGTACATCATAAACTCTTAGTAGTAGTAATAATAGTATAGTACTGATGATGGTAAAATTTCTCCATTTATGGAGAGCTAACCGTGTGCCAAGCACTGTTTTATGTACTTTTGTGTTGCAACTCATTTAATCCTTGTAACAAGTCTGTTAATTAAACAGTGTTATTATCGCTGCAGATGAGAAATCTGAGGCACAGAGAGGTTAAGTAACTCGCCCAAAGTCACACAGTAAGTGGCAGAGGCAGGGTTTATGTTCAGTTCCTCTGTCCACAGTTCATGGTATAAACCACTTGTACAACATGGTCTGTTTGAAGAAAGGAACAAGTTGTGAAATGAGGCCCTCCAAGGTCTCTTTAGCTCTGATTTCCTGTGAGTCTCAAAAATGCCTCTCAGCAGACTGCAGAAAGGGACATCTGCTCTGGCATGGCCGTGTAGACCAGGGAAACAGGTCCACACTGGTAAACAGTGGGGTCTGCTGAGAGTAGGAGTTTGAAAGCTGACTGTGGCACTTATGGCTGTGACCTTGAGAAAGTTATTTAACCTCCTTGAACTTCAGTTTCCTCACAGGGCAAAGGACAGTAATAGCTACATTGTAGCACTGTTGGAAGAATAAAATAAAAATACAAAAAACCAAAAAGAGAATATCTTATGGAAAGTGCTTAACACAGAGGAAGCTCTCTACAGAAAACTGTGGAGTTTGGAATGTAATTGTTACAGAGTTGGAGATGCTTTATTTTTTAAAAATTTATTTATTTATGGCTGTGTTGGATCTTCGTTGCTGCGCATGGGTCCTTTCTAGTTGCAGCAAGGGGGGGCTACTCTTTGTTGCAGTGCGCGGGCCTCTCATTGCAGTGGTCTCTCTTGTTGCAGAGCATGGGCTGTAGGCACACAGGCTTCAGTAGTTGTGGCACGCGGTCTCAGTAGTTGTGGCTCAGGGGCTGTAGAGCGCAGGCTCAGCAGTTGTGGCACACAGGCTTAGTTGCTCCGTGGCATGTGGGATCTTCCCGGACCAGGGCTTGAACCCGTGTCCCCTGCATTGGCATGTGGATTCTTAACCACTGCCCCACCAGGGAAGTCCCTGGAGATGCTTTAGAACAGAGCTTGGTGGGGGATTCAGGTGGGTCAACTTCTCAAAGATTAGTATGAGAGATCATAAAAAATTAAGTGAATCTGAGGGTGGTCTGCTTTCTGGATGTATGGACTTTGGATGGAAATCTAGGAGGTTGCCTTTGTGGTGAGTGTGTGTGTGTCTACGTAGGGAGACTTGGGGTCAGTTGCTGGGGATAGGGTGGGAACATATGTTGGACCGAGCAGAGACCAGGGAGTGAGGAAACATATTCAAATTCCAGCTCTGCCACTACCTTCCTGTGTGATGGAACAGGTTTGGCAAGTCACCAATCATCTTTGGGTTTCCAGTTCCCCAGTTCCAAGTTTAGGGGGTTGAATCTGAAGAGCTCCAAAATCTCAGTGAATACTACCAGTTTAGAAATTCCCAAGCCAAATTCCTCGATGAATGAAAATTCCTCTAGTATCCATTTCTACTGAAAGAGCAACAGGTTTTTCTTCCCGCTGGCATTGCTGTGTATTTGAATCGGATACAGGTGAGAGGCGTTTTGTTCTGGCATTTAGACCCCTCCTCTTTCAAGTTGGTGAAGAGCTCCAAGAGACCCAACTCTCCCAGCCAGGTTGACTCAGGCCTCTGGATAAAAATATCCAATCAGTCAACCAGCGTTTACTTTATTTAAAAAAAAAAAAAAATCATGAGAATTCCCTGGTGGTCCAGTGGTTAGGAGTCTGCGCTTTCACTGCTGAGGGCTCGGGTTTGATCCCTGGTGGGGGAACTAAGATCCTGCAAGCCTCGAGGCGTGGCCAAAAATCACATAATTAGAGAGTAAGTACAGGATTATGGGAGAAAACACGGATAAGCAAAATGAACTAAATTAGAATCTCCCATCATCCCATGACATGATCATTAGTAACATTTTGGCATATATATATTTCCTGATGCTTTTTTCTGTGTAAAATTTATTTTAAAAATTAGATCCTTACAGTGCATACCTAGCATTTTGCAACCTGCTTTTCCCCACCTAACATTATATTGTGAACGATTTTCCCCTATATTACATATACTCCTATATATATATATATTTTTAAGAAGATGTTGGGGGTAGGAGTTTATTAATTAATTAATTTATTTTTGGCTGTGTTGGGTCTTCGTTTCTGTGTGAGGGCTTTCTCTAGTTGTGGCAAGCGGGGGCCACTCTTCATCGCGGCGCGCGGGCCTCTCACTATGGTGGCCTCTCTTGTTGCGGAGCACAGGCTCCAGACGTGCAGGCTCAGTAGTTGTGGCTCACGGACCTAGTTGCTCCGCGGCATGTGGGATCCTCCCAGACCAGGGCTCGAACCCGTGTCCCCTGCATTAGCAGGCAGATTCTCAACCACTGTGGCACCAGGGAAGCCCCTCCTATATTTTTAATGGCTCAAAAGTATTCCATTGTATGGAGGTAATATTTATCTAACCAATCCCTTACTGGACCTTTTGGTTGTTTCCATCTTTCACTCTGATGAATATGTGTCTTTAAATATTTGGGTACATCTTTCAGGTTTTCTTAAATTTCTCAAAAAAGGAATTCCTGGGTTGAACAATATGGATATTTTAAAGGCTTTTGATACATGTTTCCTTTTGCTTTCTAGAAAGTTTGTATCAAAACGAATTCACCATGAGATAGGAGGGGTCCCTAAGGTAGTTAGGGATTGGGGGTCAGGGGAAGCTATGCAAAAGAATTGTCCAGGGGGAGATCCGTAGAACAAGTAGGACTGAGCCAAACGAAGAGGGAACGTATTGATAAGTGTTCTCAACAGAGGGAACAGCATGTGACAAGGCCCAGGGGCATGGCACTCTGAGAACAGAAATAAATTCCATGTGGTTAGAGTCTGGAGAGCAGGCAAGTAACATGTGGCATGACATGATAAGATTTGTATTTAGTAAGGGCACTTTGGCTTCAGTGTACAGGACTGATTGGGGGCAAGACTGGAGATGGAGTGACAAGTTAGGAGGCTGTTGCAGTCCTCCAAGTGAGCAATGTAGCAGTGGCCAAGACTGGGGTAGTGACAGTGGGAATGGAAAATAGACTGAAGGGACATTAAAGAGGTGGGAAGGACAGGACATAGTGATTGCCTGGACAGTAGGAGGATGAGAGAGAGGGAAGCCTTAAAGATGGCTCTCAGGTGTCTCCCTGACCTGGGAAGAATGGAGAGCCTAGACAACGCCCTCTGAGTTTGGGTTAGGAAGATGATTGGAACATATTGGAACATATTGAATGTGAGGTTCCTGTGGCACCCATCCGAGTGGAGGTGTCCTGTAAATATCTGGATCCAGAGAAGAGAGGTCTGGACTGCATGTAGCTGCTGGGACCTGAAGTCTTGGAGAGGATTCAGTCACCAAGTCATCCCTCACCAAGGAACAGAGGGATGCCTAAGAGAGAACTCCAAGGCACACCAACTCCTAAGGGATGAGTGAGGGAGGAGGAATCTGCAACGAGACTGGGAAGGAGTAGCCAGAGAAGTGGGAAGAAAACCTGGAGTGCCTGTTGTCATGGAAGCCAAGGGAAAAGAATTTTTCAAGGACAGTGCCTGGCAGGATCTGATATAGGTATGACCCTCACACCTTTTCAAGGGCCACCTCATTTAATCCTCCCAACAGATTGTCCAAGTGGATACCTTCATCACGCCATTTCGAAAGAGGAAACTGAAGACCAGAGAGGGTAGGCAAATTTTCCAAGGTCATTCAGCAAGTCAGTGGCAGACAAAACTTGAACCCAGGTCTTGATAGGCTGTGTGTGGGCCAGGTGGGAGAGGGTAGCGTATAGAATTTTAGCGTGAGCTCCTGGAGTAGGCGATAAGAGAAATAATTAATGGCCACCACTCACCGTGTACCCAGTGTGTGCTTGGCACTGCTCCAGGCCTCACCTGCACTATTTCTGAGCCTCAAAACCACAAGGAGAGGCTGTGATTTTACTCCTTGTGCACAGAGGAGCCTGGGGACCGGAAGCGAAGTGACATCCGAGATCACACACCATGGCAGGTGGCAGGACCGGGTTGGGAACCCAGGCCTTCCCCATTCCCAGCAACGATCGCGGCGGCCCTTTCCCTAGGAGCGGCGCGTTGTCTCCAGCGGGAACGCCCGGAGGCGCCCCCTGAGACCCCCGCCCGCCCCTCGCCCCCGCGCGCATGCCTGGCCGCTGAGGCGTGAGAGCAGCCGCCGGGAGCCATCCCTCCCGCGCTTCTTGCACAACCGGCCCGGATAAGTACTGCGTCTCTGGGCAATTATCGCCCTCCCGCCGCCGCCGCCGCAGGGGACGGCCGGCAGAAGGCCAAAGGCCAAGGGACTCCCAGCCACCCAAGAAGAGCGGTACCCACCGGTGGGACCAGCCACCAGCTCTATGCGCGACTGCACAACGCCAGGCCGCGGGGAGCGGAAGGCGGGGAGGCGGCGCGGGCGATGACGTCACGGGCAGCGGCCCAGAACCCAAGGCTTCTGCCTGGCGGGCCACCCCCGGTCGCGGACCTTCGGGAGAAAGCCGGGCTTGGCCGTGCGTGCGCTGCCAGGTAGTCTGAAAAGCATTCTTTTACTTCTTCTCATCTCCATTTCTTCCCTTTATTTCCTTCTTCCTCTCTTCTTTTCCTCTTCATCCCTGTGATTCCTCCCTCTTCCTCCCATTACTTACTCCTCCCTTCCTCTTTCCTTCTTCCTTCCTTTTCCCCTTCTGTCCTTCCTCCCTCCATTCTTTCTCTCTTTCCTTCTCTTCCTTCCTCTATCTCTTCCTCCCTAACTCCTTCCCTACTCCCTTCTCCTTCCTTCCTCCCTCTCTCCTTTCCTTCCTCTCCTCCCTCCTTTCTTTCTCCCTGCCTCTCCTTCCTCCCTTTTTCATTTCTTCACCTTTGAAAATAATTTTTAATTTCTAACTATGGTAAAAAGCACATAATATAAAATTTACAGTCAGTAGTGTTAAGTACATTCACATTGTGGTGCAACCAGTCTCCGGAACTATTTCATCTTGCAAAACTGAAACTATATACCCACCCATTGAAAAACAACACCCCATTTCCCCCTCCCCCCAGCCCGTGGTAATCACATTCTACTTTCTTTTTCTTCATTTCTTCCCTTTGCTTTTTTGTGACCTTCTTTCTTTTCCTTTACCTCTCTTTTTTCTTCCCCTCCCTCTTTCCATCTTTCTCTCTTTCTTTTCTTAAAAACCTGTTGGCCCCGCTGCATTCTTGCCAGCCCTCTACAGCCTCTGCCAGGGGCTGGACCAAGAGGCCTGTAAGCGAGGCTGTTAGAGGGCTGGTGAATCATCATTCCTCTTCCGTGTGTTAGGGCCACTGGGCGGCCCCTGGCAGCCTCACCTGGCGATTGGATGGTAGGCAAACATGTCCAGCAAGGAACTTTTGCCAGGAAGAGTTAATTAGAGAGAGGCCCTAACTCCACGGTCAGGCTGGGAGCCCCTGTGTCCTCTGGGCCTTCCCCAATCCTGGGGCTCCCCTTCCGGACAGTGCAAGACAGCGTGATGATGGTGATGGTGGTGATAAGTTGGACTGACACAAAACTTTATAGTTTACAAAGCAATTCCATAGACATGATCTCATTCTTGTTCTCACAACAATCCTGGGAGGTAAGCCTTACTATTCCCTTTTTACGGGTGAGGAAACTGAGCCTCGGAAAGGTGAAGGGTTTTGTGTATGGCCGTGGAGCAGTATTGGCAAGGTGGGGTCCCAGATTTGTATCACAAAAGCAGGAAAAGAAGGGGCTGGGTCAGTGTTTAAAACATCTTTTAAAAAGTCATTGCTCCCTCTTCTATGTTCCCATAGCACCTTGTTTAGACCTCTTGAGTGTAGGCCCCACCAGATGGGTTTCTTCAACACCTGGGCCTAATGGGCAGATACTAAACGAGTGAGTGGTGGAGGTATTTGATGGTATGCATAACAAGTGTAAAAAAGTTGATATGTAGGCCACTTAAGAGACTTTTAAAAGTCAAGTAGAGTTGCCACCCAGCTGTCCCTGGGTTATCTGGAATAGTGGCTCTCCATTTAGGGAACATATTGAGAGAATAGAGGACTTCTAAGTGTGGATGGAGTTGCAGTTTTCCCACCTTTTCTGGGTAGAACCTCTGGCTCCTGGACAGTTCACATTCTTTGAGTACGTTCTGTTTCAATCCTTTTGTCATTTGTTGGTGCGGAAATAATTTTATGCATGGGTAATTGTGGTAGATTATTAATGTTCACCAATATCCACTTCTTCCCTACATCATGCAATCTCCAGTCCCCTTGAAGTAAAGCATGGTCACATGACTATTTTTGGCCAATAAATATGATTACAAGTGGTGTTTGTCACCTGTGGACTGGAACTTTGAGTCGCAGGTGCTTGACTCTTTAGTTCTCTCTTCTCCGGCTGCATTGACTAAGGAGGCCACATTCCAGGATGTTGGAGCTTTATTGGCCTGGGTCTCAGGGAGACTACCATGAACATGACCCCCATCAACTGTTATGGATGTGCAGGGTAAGTGAGAAATAAACCTCGGTGGTGTTAAGCTGCTCAGATTTGGGCTGTTTGTTACTGTAGTTTATTCTAGCCTATTCTGTCCAATACAGTCATCGATAGAGCAATCAGTATAATACATTGAGTGCTTAGTCAAGTTTTAAAATTTATTTACTTTATTTTTGGCTGTGTTGGGTCTTCATCGCTGCGCACGGGCTTTCTCCAGCTGTGACAAGAGGGGGCCACTCTTCGTTGCGGTGTGTGGACTTCTCATTGCGGTGGCTTCTCTCGTTGTGGAGCATGGGCTCTAGGGCGCACGGGCCCCAGTAGTTGTGGTGCATGGGCCCAGCAGTTGTGGCTTGCGGGTTCCAGAGCACAGGCTCAGTAGTTGTTGTGCGTGGCCCTAGTTGCTCCGCGGCATGTGGAATCTTCCCGGACCAGGGATCAAACCTGTGTACCCTGCACTGGCAAGCGATTCTTAACCAATGTGCCACCAGGGAGGTCCCTGGAGCAAGATTTAAATTTTTTAAAGACAAATTTATAACTGCACAATCTAGTAGAAAATAAAAGCATGATTTAGATTTTCTTCCTTAAACATTCCTTGTCACATATACTTTAGAAAATGTTTTTAAGAGCATCATTGAGATATAATTGAAATATGATAAACTCCACATATTTAAAGTGTATAATTTGATAAGTATTGACATATGTATGTACCTGTGAAACCATTACTCCAATCATTATAGTGAATATGTCCCTTACCCACAAAAGGTTTCTTGTGTCCTTTTGAAACCCCTCTGTCCTATCCCTAGTCACCAGGCAACCACAGATCTGCTTTTGTCACTATAGCTTAATTTGCATTTCCTAGAATTTTATATAAAGGGTATCATTCAGTAGTGCTCATTTTTGCCTGTCTTCTTATACCTTAGTATAATTCTTTTGAGATTCTTCCGGATTGCTGAATATGTCAATAACTCATTCTTTTTATATTGCTGAATACTATTCCATTGTAAGGATAGACCACAATTTGTTTATCCATCCTCTATTGATGGACTTTGGTTATTTCCAGTTTGGGGCTATTAGAGTAAAATTGTTATGAACATTTGTGTATAAGTCTTTGTGTGGACATATGCTTCCATTTCTCTTGGGATACCTAGGAAAGGAATGGCTGGATCATATGGTAGTTGATGTATGCTGAATTTTCTAAGCAAGATTAGTCCTTTGGTCTTTTTAACCTTAATCATTTTAATAGGTGTGCAGTGTATCTCACTGTGGTTTTTAAAATTGGGATAAAATACAGAAAAACATAAAATTCGCCATTTAAAGCATTTTAAAGTGTGCCGTCCAGTGGCATTTAGTATATTCACAATACTGTGAACCATCATCACTGTGGTTGCAGAATATTTTCATCACCCCCAAAGGAAACTCCACATCCATTAAGAAGTCACTCCCTATTCCCCACTCCCCCAGTCCCAGGCAACTACTCATCTGGTTATTGTCTTTATAGATTTGCCTATTCTGGATATGTCATAATGGAATATGAAATAAATGGAATGATGCAACATATATTCCTTTATGACTAGCTTCTTCCACTTAGCTTGTTTTTGTGGTTCATGTTTGTAGCACGTATCAGTACTTCATTCTCTTTTGTGTCTGGATAATATTCCATTGTATGTGTATACCGCATTTTATTTACCCATTCGTCAGTTCATGGACATTTGGGTTTTTTTCTACTTTTGGGGTATTATGAATAGTGCTGGTATGAACATTTAAAAAATTTTAAATTTTATTGTGGTAAGAACACTTGAGATTTACCTTTTTAACAAATTTTTAAGTGTATAATACATTTTTGTTGACCCTAGGTACTGTGTATAGGTGTTTGTTTGAGCATGTATTTTCAGTTGTTTTAGGTATATATGTGGGAGCGGAACTACTAGATCACATGGTAATTTTACGTTAAATTTTTTGAGGAACCACCAAACAGTTTTCCACAGTGGCTGTATCATTTTACATTCCCACCAGTGAGGCATCAGGGTTCTAATTTCCTTGCAAATATTTATTTTCCATTTTTTTTGGATAATAGCCATCCTAATGGGTGTGAAGTGGCATCTTATTGTGTGTCCTTTGTTTTTGAAAGATAATTTCACTGCATGTAGAATTCTGGGTTGCTAGTGCTTTCTTTCAGATGTTAAAGATTTTGCTGTACTCTTTCCTAGCTTGCATTGCTTCCAACAACAAATCTGCCATCATCTTTGTCTTCCACTGTATATAATGTGTCTCTTTCTCAGAGTACTTTCAAGATTTTCTCTATGTCATTTGTCTTGAGCAAGTTGATTATGATATGCCTTGGTGTAGTTTTCTTCATGTTCCTTCTGTTTGGAATTCACTTGGCCTCATGGATCTGTATATTTAGAGTTTTCAATATAATTGGAAAATTTGGGGCCATTCTTTTTCAAACAGATTTATTGAGATATAGTTTGTATAACATATAATTAAAATATTTAAAGCATACGATTAAATGTATATTATTATCTATGTGGTTGATGCACATTCATCACCACAATCAGTTTCAGAGCATTTTCATTATCCCAAAGAGAAACTCTGTTCCTTTTAGCTTTCACCTTCCAACCTCCCCCAACCCCACCCCACTACTAATCTATTTTTTATCTCTATGGATTTGCTTATTTTAGACATTTCATATAAATGGAATCATTCAGTATGTGGTCCTTGGCCATTTTTCTTTAAATATTTTTTTTTCTGTCCCTTCCTCTTTTTCTCTCCTTCAGGTACTCCCATTTGTTTTAAAATTATTTTGGAAATTGTATTTCAGTATAATTAGTTTCTGTTGTAATCCTTTATATTTTATACACTGAAATACATCATTCTAAGATGTCCATAGGCTCTGCTAGACTGCTAGAGAGGTCCTTGGCCCAAAAATGTTGAATAAGTATTCTTATTCTAGGTAGTACTATAGAGGAGTGTTTTTCAAAGAAAGCTGTTCCTCAGGATATTAATAGTTGCTGTGGTAGAGGTATTCTTTGCACAGATAAGCTTGGGAAACAGAGTGAAACAACATTTAGTATCTTTTTCTGTTGGATTTCTCAGAGCCTTTTATTTACTAAAATGCTTTGTGTATGTCAGAGAGGAGATACGATGTACATTTTCCAAATCCAGTGTAGCATATAGTACACACTTTTAACATTTGTTATTAAAAAAAATCCTCTAGTAATATCTAGTTTAATGAATTTTACAAATGAAATGCTCCAGAACATAAATCCCCTGAAAAAGGGCCTGAAATACATTTAAATTATATATAAATATTTCTTAAATTAAGGATAATAGTCTAATGGATCCATTTAAAAGGACAAAAATCTCATGGATTCCCCAGTATTGACTTAAATGAATTTTAGTTTAATGTAATTTTAATATGTACAGATATAAAACTAGGTATAACCTCCCTATAAATAATAACACCAAAACAAATCTACAAATTAAATATAATACTACAAAACCCATCAAATCCAGACTAATGGCATTTAATGTGTTGGATTTTTTTTTTTTCTTGCTGACACTAAACAGTTATTAGCAACGCTACTCTGGGGCTGACCTTTTAAGGGGAAGGTTCTTTTGAATCCATCATGCTTATACTACTGTGTGTGTGAGATGACTTAATTCTCCCACAACCTTTCTCCATTTGAACCTCTGTAAGCTTGCTTCTTACAGGCCTGTGATAGTTCATCTTCAGTTAACACCTTGAGATTAGGTCTGCCTTGCTTTTCTCATTAACTATTATAATTAAAATATTACTGCCTGATTCCAATTCCATCATAAAAGTGCGAACATGGGCACTGTGATGGTTAAATTTATGTGTCAACCTGACTGGACCAGGGGGTGCCCAGATATTTGGTTAAACATTATTCTGGTGTTTCTATGAGGGTGTTTTTTTATTGAGATTAACACTTAAATTGATTGAGTAGAGGAGATCGCCATTCCTAACGTGGGTGGACCTCATCCAGTCACTTAAAGGCTTGCCTAGGGTAAAAAGGCTGACCCTTTCCTGAGCAAGAGAGAATTCTTCCTGTCTGACTGTCTTTGAACTGGAACATTGGCTTTTTTTCTGGATCTCTAGCCTGTCAGCCTTTGAACCAGAAGTATACCATCAACACTCTTGGTTCTTAGGCCTTGGGACTTGGACTGGAGCTAAACCATTTGGCTCTCCTTCGTCTCCAGCTTGCTGACTCACCCTGTAGATCTCTGGAAAACCCTGCCTAATACAAGCACTGACATAATGTGGCAGTCGTCAGGGATAGAGTATAATTTTTTAGTATTAAGTATGTCCCGTGCAATATCTGGGATATATTTATACTAAAAAAGTATTCATCATTTATCTGACATTCAAATGTAACTGTGAGTCCTGGATTTTATCTGGTAACCCTACCTCTAGATGAAACTGTCCACCACAGTGCTGCACTACCCAGAAGCAAAGTGACAGACTGTGGACCTTGTGCTCCAGATCTCCATAGCACTGCACCACCCGAGAGAAAAGTTGGCCCTAAGGATCCAGCTTCAGGGCAGATGGCCCCTCCCCAGAAGCCTTCACAGAGAACTCCAGCACCAGCCACTTAAGAGAATCCCCCAGGGGCTCACTTTGTGGTTTCTGCCCCACGTGCTGGCGCAGAAGAGAATTGTTGCCCACCAGCCATGTTCTTTCTATATCAAATCTGCCTTTCCGTAGGAGTCCCTCAAGATTAACCCCAAGATGCCTCGAACACCGTTTAACCTCAGTCATCTCCAGAAACTCAAGCTCTTCAGGGCAATGGGACCCTAATCCCCATGGTGCTCTGAACAGTCTCTAATCTGACTCGATTTCCTACCTCTTCTGGCACTCCCACACTCTTCCTCTGGGGTTTGGGAACTCATGGCCGTCAGTTACACTCTCCCCAATATCCTCAAGCTCTTCTTTGAGTGCTCACTTCCGTTTCTGTACCAAATGAAAGCTGGGTGTCTACCGATGACACTGCAACCCTTTCAAGTGGAGGACGTTTTTCCTTTTAACCACTGGGTACCTGAGGGCCTGGAGGTGAAGTAGGTGGGATAGGTGAGGTAAGTGTGGTGGATTAGGTAGAGTCTCCTTGCTTTCTGTTGTTAATTCTAAATGCAGTTCTCTCTTTTCCTTCAAAACTCTACTCCCTTGAAGTTCACATGAACCCATTCTTTACCCTCATTCACTAGTGTCTTTAGCACTGACACACTGTCTTCCTGTCTGTCCTTTTTCCTGACACCGTTCCTGGTGACTTCAGCATCCATATGGATGAGACATCTAACATGTTGGCCTCTCAGTTCCATGCCTTTCTTTGGTCATCTCCTCCCTTGATCTGTCCCACCCCAGCCACCCATTCCTTTGTCACACCCATGACCATATCATCACCCAAAACCTAGGCATCCCACTCTCTGACCACCACCTCCTCTCATTCCAGCTCCCAGAGGGTAATGTTTCTATGCTGTCTCATCAAGACTTCTAATACATTGCTCCTCCCACTTTTTTATCATCTGTCATTTCCCTCCTGTGCTCACTTTCTTCCTTAACCAGCACTTATTTCTGTGGTTCATTGTCGTAACTAGTCTTTTCAAACACTCCTAATTCCCTTATTCCACTCTTCTTCCTTCATATTTGCCCTCTGCTTAAAGCCTACATATCTTCCTACCACATACCTGAACTCAAGCATAGGAGAAAACATACCCAGACCAACTGGTCTCACTTTAAATTCATGACAACAAATCCCCAATGAGCACCCGATCCTGTTCAGCAATCCTACCACTCTTCTCTAGGTGTTTACTTCCTGTTCCCAAAGACAGTTATTTCACATCTTTACCTCCTTCCTTCCCCCACTCATTGGGAGGGCCTCTCAGGAGGGGCCATCCATTCCACACACACACACACACACACACACACACACACACACACACACACCCCGTCTTCATCTGATGACCTCATCTCCTATTTCATTGATAAAATAGGAAGCAGTTACAAAGGAACACCCTTATCTTCCCACCACACCTCTTTTTTAAATTAATTAATTAATTTATTTATTTATTTTTGCTGTGTTGGGTCTTCGTTTCTGTGCGAGGGCTTTCTCTAGTTGTGGCGAGCGGGGGCCACTCTTCCTCACGGTGCGTGGGCCTCTCACTGTCGTGGCCTCTTCTGTTGCAGAGCACGAGCTCCAGACGCGCAGGCTCAGTAGTTGTGGCTCACGGGTCCAGCCGCTCCACGGCGTGTGGGATCCTCCCAGACCAGGGCTCGAACCCGTGTCCCCTGCATTGGCAGGCGGATTCTCAACCACTGCGCCACCAGGGAAGCCCCACCACCACACCTCTTAATCCGTCTGAATTTGTGTTTCTCTTTCCTGCCTGCCTTCGTATTGCTATGGATGAAGTGTCCCTACTTTTACCAAAAGATACTCCTTTTACTTGGGAGCTGAATCCTCTGGTCTCTTGTTTTTCCAATTCTCCTGTCTCTGCTACAGTTCTCCCATCTCTGCTGCATCCCCAGTTTCTTTCTCTTAACTCAGGTCATTCCCAACAAAATGCATACCTATTCCATCATCTCCACCGTCTTCAGAGCCTTTCCTTTACCCCATGTCTTCCTTCAGCTGATGGCCTGTCTCCCTGCTGTCCTTCAAAGCAGCCTTTCTCACGGACTTGTCTCCTGTCTCTTCTTCCTCACCTCCTATTTCTGCTCAGCCCTCTGTGATTGGGCTTCTCTTCTCTCCAGTCCACTGAGACTGTTTTTGATGAGGTCACCTATAACCTCCAGTGGTCACTTCTCTGTCCTTACTTGATCTCTCAGCAGCACTTCACTCAGTAGACACTCCCTTCTTGAACTGGTTTCTTCACTTGGTTACTGGAATATCACATGCTTTTGGCTGCTCCTTTGTGGTCTGTCTAGCTGATGGCCTCATTTACTGCTTGACTTCCACATGTCAGAGTGCTCAAAGTTTTGGCCATAGTCCTCTTCTCTAGCTACTTCTTCTCCGTTGGTGATCTCCTCTGGTCCAAAACTTTGAATACTCTCTGTATAGCCATGTCTCCCCAGACTCAGTCTCCAGCTCTGTCTGCCTCTTGGAACTTGACTTAGAAACATCCAGCCTTATATTGAGTACCTTCACTTGGATGTCTAATAGGTGTGTCAGACTTGTCCCAAATCAAAATTTTGGTTCCTCCCAACTTCAAGCCTGTTCTTTTCTTAGCATTTCCTATTCCAGTAAATAATATTTGTTCATACAGGTTATCAGGCCTGAAACCTTATATATATATATATATATATATTTTTTTTTTAAATTAATTAATTAATTTGGCTGTGTCGGGTCTTAGTTGCGGCATGCAGAATCTTTTGTTGCGGCGTGCAGGCTCCCTAGTTGCAGTGAGCGGGCTCCAGAGCACGTGAGCTCAGTAGTTGTGGTGCACGGTCTTAGTTGCCCCGAGCCATGTGGCATCTTAGTTCCCTGACCAGGGATCAAACCCATGTCCCTTGCATTGGAAGGCAGATTCTTAACCACTGGACCAGCAGGGAAGTCCCATATATATATATATATATATATATATATATATATATATATATATTTTTTTTTTTTTTTGCGGTACGCGGGCTTCTCACTGTTGTGGCCTCTCATGTTGCGGAGCACAGGCTCCAGACGCGCAGACTCAGCGGCCATGGCTCACGGGCCCAGCCGCTCCGCGGCATGTGGGATCTTCCCGGACCGGGACACGAACCTGTGTCCCCTGCATCGGCAGGCGGACTCTCAACCGCTGTGCCACCAGGGAAGCCCCCTTAGATATATTTTTGATTTCTTTGAAACTTTTCCTCATCATCACTATTACCACCTTCATCCCAGCCAACATCAACTATCACATGCATTACTGCAGTGGCCTCTTAACTGGTGTCCCTGCCTCTGTCCTGTACCCCTGCTCTCTATTTTCCACTCAGCAGCCAGAGTGTTTCTTTAAAAATATAAATCAGATTATGCCAACTCTTCTGCTTAAAATCCTTAAATGGTTTTTCAAAACACCAAGAATAAAGTCTAAACTCCTTATCCTGGCCTACAAAACTCCATGTGATCTTAGCTCCTGTTTACTTCTCCAGTGTCTTTTTGAACCAGGCTCTTCCTCATTAGTTACACTGCCTTCTTTCCATCCTTTGAACACAAATAATTTCCTGACTTAGGGCTTTTGTACTAGCTGTTCCCTCTGCCTAGAACTCTCTTAACTCCATATCGTTCTACAGCTTTCCCTGATGCCCAGTCAAAAGGAGTCATCCAGATAATCTGAGTCACATCATCCTGCCTTAATTATCTGCATAGCTCTTACATCTGCCTGACAGTTTCTTATTTGTTACACATCCTGCTAGGATGAGAGCCCTGTGAGAGCAGGAATCTTGTTTGTCTTACTCACAGCTGTATTCCTAGTGCTTAGGTCAATATCTGGTACAAAATAGACATTCGATAAATATCTCTAAATGAACAAAAGAATAAATGAATAAACATGCTAACGTAAAACAATCATGTGCTCCATAACCAGTATTAAGACTTGGAAGACTTTTATTGTGGTCTAGTATGAGGCTCGTAGTCTAATGAGGCCTTTTCACATGTGAAGTTCTCCTATAACTGGTGTTACTTCCCCATCTCATGCCTGTCCCAGTGGCAGACATGACCAGTCCATCATCAGCTTTTTCCTGATGAGCCTGCTGGAGGTTCTACAGTCCTTTGTAACTTCAGGTGGCCATCATTAATCCACCTGAGCTGGCAGAGAGGATGAAATCCATCTGTTGTTCCAGTTGATCTGTGGTCTAATTTGCTTTACAGTAGTAGAGTGTCTGAAGCTTGGCTTTGGGAGGTTGGACCCTGTTGGCGAAGATAAGGTGATGATATGAGTTTAGATCTGTTTGTTCTGTTCCCTGATCTCAAGTATTGACATTAGTTCTTTGGTAGGATCCCTGAGCTGGTGGCTGGGCTATATCAGGAGGAATCTTCAGTGCTGAGTGTTGGTCATTTGGAGTGCCCTGTAGCAAGTCATGGTGTGACTGTGCAGGCTGGTGGGGGAGCCTAGAAGTAACCTTATAAACATTTCTTTTGAGCCTTCAAGTGGGCAGGGCCAGGCATAGCCCCAGAAAGTCATGACTCCTGACATCAAAGGGAAGCATTTGGAGATGGTATTTTTAGAACCAAGCAAGGAAGTAGACATTGAAAAGGTAACCTGACATCCTCATGTGCACAGACGGCGGAGATCCACTCTCCTGTTGGAGCAGGTTTGGGGGTGAAGATGGTATGGATTTGGATATGTTGAGATTGAGGTATCTGTTGGGTAAGTGTTGGTCTAAAGCCCAGGGACAGGTTTGGTCTGGGGTCAGAGATTTGAAGGTCATCAGTGTCCACCTAGTAGTAGAAACTGTGATGGAAGATGAGATCACTCAGTAGGTGTTGCCGTGATGGAGTCATGATTCTTGATCACAGCTTGGAGCCCTGAGCTTTGTGAGACTCTGACATGTATCTGTATGACCAAAACTAAGTCATTGAGTACTGGCTGTAGTGGGAACCAACAGTCATTGATGTGCTCCAAAATGGGTGAATGAATGAATGAATTAATGAACACACATAGCAAGTTCAAGGTCTTCAGTCTCAGCCAGGCTCTTAGTGCCACTTGTTAATCTTTTTACCCATTCTTCCACTTTCTTCAACCTTTATTCACACCCCATTTTTAGTTTCCCACACCCTCTGTGTGTGCCCTACTTCATGGAGAAATTAAGACCATCAGGTGTGACCATCCCTGTCTTCCCACTTACCTACCCTCAAATCCAGCATCACTCCCTCTATCTCATCCTCAGAGTGTCCTTCATTCTTTTCAAGGCCAATATGTCCACCTATGCTCTGGACCTCATCTGTTCCCTCCAGCTGTCTTCAGGGCCTTGTTGCAACAATTATCTCCTTTCTTTCCTGTATTTGCCTTTCAACTTGTTGACCAGTCTTACCAAATTTCTTCAAAGAGTGGTCTAAAATCACCATTTCTACTTCATCACTGCCTATTCACTCCTTGACCCACTGTACTCTGCCTCCTGCCCCCACCCTAGATTTCCCTAAGGATACCAAGAACCCCTAATAGCCATTAGAAACTTTTTAGTCCTTATTTGACTCAACCTCTTTGCTGCATTGGACAGTTGAGGAGTGTTTCCTTTTGGTACTACTACTTTGGTACACACAACAATGAACTTTCCTGTTTCTGCTCTTACTTGTCTCCTTTGTGAGCACCTCTTCTGTCCTTTCCTTAAATGTTATGTTCTTCAGGATCCATTCTTGTCTTACAGGTCTTGTCAATCTACAGACTTGCTTTGGGCAATCTTATCCACTCCTGTGGTTTTAGCTACTGTCAATATGCTAAGGAGGCACTGGAGTACTATGGCAAGAACACTCAGTAGCTTCAAATTGAATTAGGAGAGCAGTTCTGAACTCTGTGCTTAATTGGTGAGAGATCTGGATTGAAAGCAACTCTGGTTAATGTTTCATCCCCATTGCTTTCTGGATTAGATACTCTTGCGACTTTTTGTCACGTGTGTTTTCATATCTATTAAAGATGTCCACCTAGTGAAGACCTGTAATCCCTTACAGTCTTGAGATACATTTCCTCTTTATTCTTAGTTGATACGTAGGATTTTTGGAGAATTCCCTGGAGGTCCAGTGGTTAGGATTCTGCGCTTGCACTGCAGGGGGGCCCTGGTTGGGGAACTAAGATCCCGCAAGCTGTGTGGCACGGCCAAAAAAAAAAAAAGGATTTTTGTAATTTAAAAGTACTTATCTGTTCTATTCACGATGGACGTGGGATAGGACACCAAGGCACCAAGCTGATTGTCACGTGCTGAGAGCTCACACATTGAAGATAGGAGATTGCCCAGGACTAATGTCTCTGAGTTAGGGGTGAAGGATGCCCCACCTCAGATCCTCTTGGCCTCACTATCTCTTATTCCAGTGGCTGCTACAGTCACCAACTTTCTGTGGATGCTTATTTCATACAGGCTCATCCTGGTAGTATCTCACTCAGGCCCATGTTACATGTCTCTCTCCTCCCTCCCTGAGGTTTCCCCATTGACCTTCCTGTCAATTTGATGCCCATATGTGCACAACCCAGAAATACGGGGGAAATTAACACGCCATAGGAGAAAACTCAACCACTGAAGACAGTCCTGAGAGTAGGGTGACCAACTCATCCTGGTTTGCCTGGAACTGTTGCAGTTTTAGCACTGAAAGTCCCATGTCCTGGGAAATCCCTCAGACCTGTGAAAACCAGGACAGTTGGTCATTCTACCTGAGGTGCAGATTGCATGGGGACATTTCCATGAAATTGAATAATGAGGTGCATCTAGTGGTAGCCTTCTCCGTAGCACATGCTTGTATTGGCCCTCCCTCCTTCCTGCTTCACTCCCCTTATCCCTTACTCCTGATCTCTAATAAAAGAATAGCTCGTAAGCCCCTGACTCATGCTCTGCTTTCTAGGAACCCAGGCTAACTCAGAGGAGTAGGCTGACTCTTGCTCTGACGATTGCCTCAGGTGTCATGGGTGTGGGAAGAGGATTGAATTATTTCAAGGAGGAAGAAGTTTCTCTGGAATTCACGTAAGTGTTATTATTTGTGCCTGTTCAAGGCCTTGTCTTCCAGCCATGTGAGCTGTGTCTCTATTAGCCCTTTTCTCTCAACCCCCGTAGCTGTACTTTATCGCTCAGCAACACTGTGCCATGTGTGGTTCCCTATTCATGCCACACTGCCTCAGACCCTGGGCTCTCTTCATGCCTGGAATGCCCTTTGTACCTTCTTGTGAGCAACTCCTACTCATCCTTCATGATTCAGCTCGGACAACACCTCCCCCAGAGCCTGCCAACCTTCCTGGCCAAGCCTGGGTAGAGCTCTGTCCTCTCTACCTTGCCTATCTCTACAAATTTGTTTCCATATTGTTTTCTGTCCTCTTTATTCATTTGTTAAATGTGAATTGCTTGAAGGCAGGGATTTTATCCTGTTCGCTCCATATCCCAGCACTTGTCACACTCCCTCTTCAATACAGGTTTGTTGAATGAATGAGTGCATTTTCCCAGTAACCCTGTGAGGCCAGTTGTGGCAGCGTCATTTCCATTTAAAAGATGATACAATTGAGGCTTAGAGAAGGGAAGAAGGAATGTCGGAGGATAGAGGCAGAGCCACATCATGGGTTCTTTCCACCATACCAGTTGTCTCTCTAGAGAGAACATTTCTGGCTTTTCCAAGCATTGTAAGCAGAGGGCAGCCAGAGACTTAGAAGCACACACAGAGTGAGACTCTCAAGGACCCTTCTAGTGCAATTCTTACCAATCTTCCCACATGCTTGGAAGGCAAGCCCCTAGTTCCACTGCTTCCCTGACAGCTCCTCTGTAAGACTGAAGCCCTCTTCCTGCTCTGGTTTTCAGCTCTCTCTTTGTTTTTTTAAAAAATTAATTTTTTTTTTTTTTTTTTTTTGCGGTATGCGGGCTTCTCACTGTTGTGGCCCCTCCCGTTGCGGAGCACAGGCTCCGGACACGCAGGCTCAGCGGCCATGGCTCACGGGCCCAGCCGCTCCGCGGCATGTGGGATCCTCCCGGACCGGGGCACAAACCCGTGTCCCCTGCATCGGCAGGCGGACTCTCAACCACTGCGCCACCAGGGAAGCCCTAATTAATTAATTTTTATTTTTGGCTGCATTGGGTCTTCGTTGCAGAGTGCAGGCTTCTCATTGCGGTGCCTTCTCTTGTTGCAGAGCACGGGCTCTAGAGCGCAGGCTCAATATTAGTGGTGTACGGGCTTAGTTGCTCCATGGCATGTGGGATCTTCCCAGACCAGGGTTCGAACCTGTGTCCTCTGCACTGGCAGGCAGACTTCCAACCACTGCACCACCAGGGAAGTCCCTCTCCCTTTGTTTTGATCTTGGAAATACCCTTACTTTCCCGTGACATTTCCGGTATATTTCAAATGACTAAAACAAATATTACTCAGCATTTCTAGGTGTTTTGTAGCAGGGAGCTTTCAGGTTGTTTAGTCTGCCACTTTGTCAGTAGCCCTTCTTCTTAGGTTTAGCCTTCATCTCCTCCACCACTCCCACCCCATCTTGGTGTGGTTTCTCCATAATGAAGGGCAGTTGTATAGAGAAACCTAAGGGGTTGCCTCTCTTGACCCTAAAGTTGCTGCTGAAGCCACTATGGAAAGGCTTGATCTTGGGGCAGAAGGGTTTGTAGTTGGGGCTTTCCGAACCTGGGAGGATGCTGTGCACTGTCCTATGAGAGGGTGTGGGCAGGTACTGGGAGGAGAGTTTCACCCCAGGCGGGTCCTTTAACTAAGCCCAGCTCCAGGCCTTTGGCTCTTTACTGCCTACACAACCAAGCCCACTCTGCTTGGCCTGACCTTACGGCCTTTGCCACCTGGCCCTGTTGACTCTCCAGCCTCACCTTCCTCTTCAACCAAACATATGGTCTACATGCTGTTACTCAGACACAGCCCATCAACCCTGCCTCCAGCTTTGCCTCTTGCTGTCTCCTCATCCCAGGGCACCCTCTCCCCAGTGTTTTGCCCCCAGGTCTTCTCTGTTCTCGAAGGGTCAGGTTCAGTATCACCACCCAGGAGGGTGAGGTTACTCTTTCTGTCCCCTAGGTCCCCATAGCCCATCTCTGGGCCTTCCTGTGGCCCTATTGACCCTGCTTTACTGTGGCTGGGGTCTGCATCTGTACAGTCCTGGGGGAGCCACCTTTGGCTTACTCCACTCCTGCCAATACTCAGCACACCTTGCTCATGGAAGGTGCTTGATACATTTCAGTGGGACAGCATGCTCCTGGTCAACTGGGCGATGACCATCTCATGGCGACCCTGAGCTTGATGGAAAGTGACCCCTGAGGCTGCCCTCCATTTTCTCATCCAGCGCTGGGGCTGAAGGCTCAAAAGCAAAGGAGGGAACACAGCTTTGCTCTGAATGGAGGAAAGTTTAAGGCTTTCATGTTCTGGGGCCTGGGAGGAGACAAGATGCCATGTCCTGAAAGATCCCTCAGCCAGCATCACTCCATGCTGCTCCTCCCACGGGCAGCACCTCTGACAGCACCTCTGAAAGGGGGAGCAAATGCTTGGGAGGTCAGTTGATGGTGGAAGAGTTTTCAATAACAATTTTGAGTATGCAGAGTTTTTGCCTTATATGCTGACTTTAGCCTCCAACTCCCATGTCAGGTGTCTCCATCTTATAGCACCAGCACCTGGTGTAGGGCTTGGCAATAAATGCTTGTTGCATAAATGAATGAATCCTCAAACACTGGAATTAGGCAGAAGCTTAAGGATCTTTTGATCCAATCCGCATTTTATGGAGAGGTAAATAATAGTAATATCCTTTTATTGAGAGCTAACTCAGTGCTAGGATCCATGCTGAGCACTTCACATACATTACCTGATTTTATCCTTTCAACAACAATGTGAGCTGGAAGTTATCATCCCTACTTTTTTTTGTTTTTTAAGATTAAGACTTTTTTCTTTGTACTTTTTTTCTTTGTTTTGTCAGGTAGATGTCTTATATAATCCATTCAGGGAAGATCACTTAGTCCAACTGGATGAAGCCTGTATCCTTCATGGACTGATGGAAACACTGGTGGCACGTATTTAGGTTGTATTTCCTGATCAGATGGTGCCAGTTTGAGCAGATGCAGTAAGAGTTAGAACTCTGGCTGAATTTTTGTGGATGGCTCCAGTAGAGCTACTGGTGACGTATCTTACTTTCAGGGATGCCATGAGGTGAATGTTGCACAGCTGGTGACTTGCAGAACCATCAGTGTCCAGAGGCTGGCTGACTCTATGCTGTACTGCATCTCATTGAATGTGCAAGAAGTAGAGACCCCCAGAAAGGCAGAAACTTGACCTGGTGCCCCAGCCCCTCAGAGGCAGGAAGGCCACTTTATGAGGCACCTTCATTCCTGAGCTTTCCAAGACCCCTGGCTGCAAGGACACCATGAAGAGGAAAAGAGAATTTCAAGTGCATTCTAAGAATCTCCTCTGTTCTCTTGCTATGCAGAACAGGAGCATGCACTCAAAGACTCAGCCAGGAAGAAAGATTTGATCTCCTGGGCAGGATCCACTTCCCATGGTGACGCCTTCTTGAGTCGAAGCTCTGGTATGAAGTAAGACTTGTTTAAAGCATTAAAAGCAGCAATCCCCATTGTGTCGAGTGGTGACAGTATAATCCTCCTTAATGACTTCATTCCCTCTCCAAACTCCCTTCCATTATGCTTCCTTAAAATGTGACTTCAGATGCCTCGTTAGGTTTCTAGTCCTGTAAATGCAGGGGGATTTGGCGAGAGGGAGGAGGTAAAGACTTGTCTCTCTTGCTCTCAGACCACTCAGAGATGCATCACTGGAAACACTTTTTTTGGCTAGAGCTATTTGTTTTAAAGTTTTTTTAAATGAAAATTTAAATTATATATAAAACTAAACATATTTAGTTTTATATAAATATAACCTCCATTTCCCCATCACCTAACTTTAAAATATCAATATATGGCGAGTCTTGCTTCATTTATACCCTATTCACTCCTACCCCCTTACCACTGGATTCTTTTGAAGAAAAATCCCATATGCATTGGTATAGATGTATCTTTTATCTCTAAAAGATAAAGGCTTTTAAAAAAATTATCTGTAGTAACCTATCACACCTAAAAATTAAAAATGATTTCTTAATATCATCTAATATCCAGTCAGTTATATATACAGTAATATATATATTTCAAATGTATTAAATGTTCAAATATATATATATATGTGTATATATATATATCAGAATCCAGAGATAGTCTACACATTTGGATTTGGTTGATGTATCTCCTAAGTTTCTTTTAATCAATAGGGTCCCCTTCTTCCTCTATTTAAAAAAAATTATATTTTGAAGAAACTTGGTTGTTTGTCCCGTAGAGTTTTCCATGTTTTTGACTTTGTGGATTACACCCTCAGGGGATCATGTAACATGTTCCTCTGGCCCTTGGGATGAAATCTAGAAGTGTTATCAGGCTCAGATTTGATTTGGGGACAAGAAACCTTCAGAGTTGGCGCCATATACTTCTTGTTGCCTCATATCAGGAGGCACGTAAAGTCTGGTTTTCTCTCTTCATGGCTTAGTAAGAAGATATTGATCGTTGGAGTGAGGTGTTTTCAGCCTAATCTCTTATACCGTTCCTTGCTGGGGTTTTGCCTAATGATTTTTGCAGTCACTGATGATCGTTATTATTTCATCGGGGATTTCAAATGGTGATATTCTAATTCTGATATTCCCTCATCATTTATTAGTTATAATTATTTATAAAGAAGAGCTTGATCTCATCAACTATTTGGTTACTCTGAAGTACAGTTCATAAAGGGAAGGCAAGATAAATACTTACCTATACTTACCTATTTCTGGAATTATGAGTTTATTCTCAAGCGTCCTCCAAAGGTGATGTGCTGCTTATGTACTATAGTGTATTAATTACCCTAGAACTTAGTGGCTTAAACAACAACCATTTAATTATGTCCCATAATTTCACGGGTCAGGAATTTGGTCCAAGATTAGCTGATTGATTCGTCTGCTCCGTACAATACCGACTGAAGTCACCTGGGGGGGATTCAGCTCATGGATGGGCTGGTCTGGAGGACGTGTGGTGCCTTACTACGAATGGCTGAAAGGCTGAGCTTTGCTGGTATTGTCAACCAGAGTGCCTAAATGTGGCTTCTCTAGGATGGCAGTCACGAGGCCCATGGCTTTCAGAGAGTGTTCCAGACAAAAGCTTGAAAGCTTTTCCTGACCTAGCTTCAGAGGGCATGCAGCTTCACTTCTGCTGTGTTCTCTAGTTACAGTTGAGTACCAGGACCAGTCCAGGTTCAAGAAGAGGGTACTACACAAGCACATGAATACCATGAGGCACAGTTCATGGGACCCTCTTACAATTACAGGGAGCCCAGAGTCAGAGCGCCCCCTGCCTTTTTGAATGCACTTGACTCCTTCTCCCCAGGGAGTCTGGCCATCCTCTTTTTTTTTTTTTTTTTTGGCTGCATCGGGTCTTCATTGCTGTGCGCAGGCTTTCTCTAGTTGCAGCGAGCGGGGGCTACTCTTCATTGCAGTGTGCAGGCTTCTTATTGTGGTGGTTTGTCTTGTTGCAGAGCACGGGCTCTAGGCATGTGGACTTCAGTAGTTGCAGCACGTGGGCTCAGTAGTTGCAGCACGTGCGCACTAGAGCACGCAGGCTTCAGTAGTCGTGGCGTGTGGGCTCAGTAGTTGCAGCACACGAGCCTCAGTAGTTGTGGCTTACGGGCTCTAGAGTGCAGGCTCAGTAGTTGTGGTGCGTGGACTTAGTTGCTCCGTGGCATGTGGGATCTTTCCGGACCAGGGATCGAACCCATGTCCCCTGCATTGGCAGGCGGATTTTTAACCACTGTGCCACCAGGAAAGTCCCTGGCCATCCTCTTAATTTTGGTTAGGAGATGGCTGCAGGAGACACAACCTTGCTCCAGGTGTCCATAGTCTCCTTCAAGGCCAGCAGAATGTGAACAGCCTCATTGTGAGCAGAGTCAACAGTAAGTTACCAAGCTACTGAAATGTTAGTATGCCCATTGCTACCTCCTGCAAATCCACTGCCAGTATATTGTAGGCTATGGCTTAAGCTGAACACTTTCATTGGGAACATCTTGGAGAACTTGGCCTTGAGTGCTTGAAGACTTGAGCAAGGATCTGTTCTGAGAGTTTGGCCCTCCCCTGATCATGAAGAAACCATCCAACAGGACTCACAGGAGTTTTGTGGGCAGGACCAAGAGCACCCTGGCCATGCATCCATAATGATTGCTTTAAATTGTATAGAATACTTCATCCCATGGACGCAGCATGCTTTACCAAACCATTTCTCCATTGTCGTAGTTGCTGGCACTTTTTGATTATTTGTGAGTAATCTATATGTTTTCATACACAAAACTTTTTTATTCTGTTAAATTCTTCCCTTAAGATAGCTTTCCAAGAGTAGAATTATTTTTTGGCTCTCGATATATTTTATCAATTTGCTTTTCAGAGAAGTGAACAATTTACATTCCAACAGCAGTGTATGTGCATTGAGAGTTACCAGTTAAAAATGTTTTTTCTGGGACTTCCCTGGTGGCGCAGTGGTTAAGAATCTGCCTGCCAATGCAGGGGACATGGGCTTGAGCCCTGGTCTGGGAAGATCCCACATGCCGCAGAGCAACTAAGCCCTTGCACCACAACTACTGAGCCTGCACTCTAGAGCCCACGAGCCACAACTACTGAAGCCCACGTGCCTAGAGCCCATGCTCCACAACAAGAGAAGCAATGAGAAGCCCGTGCACCACAGTGAAGAGTAGCCCCCTCTCGCCACAACTAGAGAAAGCCCGCGCACAGCAACGAAGACCCAACACAGCCAAAAATAATAAATAAATAAAATAAATAAATTTATTAAAAATAAATTAATTAAGATCAACCAAATGAGAAGAGCAAAGGCTATTTAAAAAAAAGTTTTTTGCTAATTTAATAAGTGTAAAACTGAAGTTAAGTTTGCTTTGTATATTTTCTTTTCCTATTCTGTTCTAAGTTGTCAGTTCTTTCCCTTTATATCAATACTTATAAAAAGTTAATTTGTTTAATTTGTATCAATTTGGTATTAGTTGCTTAAGTGAAATTTAGATTATTTCCAATAGTGCCTCCAGTACAATTTGTATCAAGAATATTCTCTTAAACATTAAAAAAAATCAAAACACTTCTAATCTTCTCAGAGATGAGTAGCAGCAACATAGTTCTTGGATTCTGCACCTACAGGAAATTCACAAGTAGGAGCAATACATAGTTATATTTAAAATAATCAGAGAAAATATAAAAACCAAAACCAAACACAACCCAAAACATTTAGAAGTAACTCCTTACATGTGTAAAACAACCCAGAGGTTATAAACAGCTTTCACATTTATTATCTTATATGCTTTTTGCATTCAACCCTGGAGGTAGACTGGGGGGAATTATTATGGCCATTTCACAGATGAGAACATTGAGGCTCAGTGAATTTTTGTGCATAGTGACCCAACTAGTTAATGGCAGATCTGAGTGGAATCCAGGCTTTCTGACTCCAAATGAGTTTGTTCCTGCATTTACTTAAAAAGTAATTAGTGGTAACTTGTCACATCTCAGGAAATAGGCTAGAAGCTGGGGATGCAGTCATAAACAAGAACCCACCCTCTTGGAGTGTATAGTCTACTAGGAGAGAAGAATTGCCATATAAACTAGGAAGCACGGGAGACCTAAACTACCCAGAGAACAGACACTCAGCCCAGCTTGGAGGGACAAGAATTAAGGTAGGCTTCCTAGAGGAGGTCAAGATTAAAGCAAACCCTGCATAACAAGCTACCCAGGCTATGGGGGATAGGGCAAGTTTGATCTAGGCCAAGGGAAGTAACTGATTCATCCAGAGTGAGGGTATGTAAGGAGGTAGGTAAACATGATGAACCTTGGTTGGATGTGGGAGGTTAGAGAAAGGGATTCATTGAGGATGATGCCCAGGTTTCTAGCCTGAACAACTAGGAGGGTGGGGGTGTCACTCACTGAGAAGGGGAATAGAGGAGGAAGAGCAGGTCTGAGGCACATGCATGTGCTCGTGTGTGTGTGCGTGTGTGTGTGTGTGTGGATTGTCAAGCCCCGAAAGTCCTCAGGTAAATAAGAACCTTTCCTTTCTGTAGAGAACTCTGTATTCCAGTGAGAGAAGCAAAGACATAAAAAATAATTCTGACATAAAATGAGAGGTGTTAAGTGATAGACATGTGTATGAGGTTGGGGGACACAGAGTAGGGCAGGACTAAATCTGTGGGGTAGGAAGAAAGAACCATACAAGGAGGTTTCCCAAAGGCAGTGATACTCATGTGGAGAAGGCAAGAGGGTTCCAAGTAGAAGAGGTGTGCGGGAACTGGTGAGGTTTTATTTTGGCTTTGCTGGGTCTTCGTTGCTGAGCATGGGCTTTCTCTTGTTATGGCAAGTGGGGGCTACTCTTTTATAAATTTTTTTTTAATTAATTAATTAATTTTTATTTTTGGCTGCATTGGGTCTTTGTTGCTGTGCATGGGCTTTCTCTAGTTGTGGCAAGTGGGGGCTACTCTTCGTTGCGGTGCACGAGTTTCTCATCGCGGTGGCTTCTCTTGTTGTGGAGCACGGGCTCTAGGCACGCAGGCTTCAGTAGTTGTGGCTCGCAGGCTCTAGAGCGTAGGCTCAGTAGTTGTGGCGCATGGGCTTAGTTGTTCCACGGTATATGGGATCTTCCTGGACCAGGGATTGAACCCGTGTCCCCTGCATTGGCAGGTGGATTCTTAACTACTGCGCCACCAGGGAAATCCTGAAACTGGTGAATTTCGAAGGTAGCAATCTGGAAGTTCTGTTTGGTGAGGTGTAGGATGTGAGTGGGAGTTCTCTTGGAGCTGGAGGGGTTGGCAAGGGACTGAGAGGTATGGACTTCATCTTGTTGATGATGGGCTAGAATTCAAAAAATCCTTCTTCAATTACTAAAATGTAACTGCATCCATTAGAATGTAAGTTACACAGGGGCAGATCATTGAATAGTGTCCAGAACATAGTAGGTACTCAGAAACTATTTGTTGAGTGAATGAGTGGTTGGTGATATTGAAATCTTTGCCTTATCTTCCATATTGTTGGAGATTTCCCAACACCATCTATTTCTTTTGACTAATGCATTTCAAAATAAGGATTAACATAAAATTCATATACCAAGTTGAAAGTAGATTTTATTCATATATTTAATCTTTCTTAATCACTAGTAATTCTTTTAAAAGAAAAAGCAATGTGTAGGGCTTCCCTGGTGGCGCAGTGGTTGAGAGTCCGCCTGCCGATGCAGGGGACATGGGTTCGTGCCCTGGTCCGGGAGGATCCCACATGCCGCGGAGCGGCTGGGCCCATGAGCCACGGCCGCTGGGCCTCTGCATCCAGAGCCTGTGCTCCGCAACGGGAGAGGCCACAACAGTGAGAGGCCTGCGTACCGCAAAAAAAAAAAGCAATGTGTAAGTGGTTCTTGTGGGTCTACAAATTTTTCCTATAAGGGTTGAATATTATGAAAGAATTGAGAAGTACACGGACCATTTTGAAAACATGAATAGGTGCTAAAGCATTTTAGTTGATGCTGTTTTCGTAATCATTAAGAAGTTGGAAAAGATCAGATAACTAAACTAAATTTGAAAAAAATTAGATATTTCTAGACTATATTATATCCTGGAACCAGCAATCTAAAAGCTAGATGGGTTTAGCAAGTATTTTCAAATGTCAACATTGTTGGGAACATGAATAATACTTAACCAATCAAAAGTTATCAAATGTTAGAGGTGGGAGATATCTTTGACTTCTGGTCTATTCTTTCATTGTACAGGTAAGAAACTGGGGCCCAGAGAGGGAAAGGGACTTGTCCAAGATCGCACAGCAAGTTAGAGGCAAGCCAAGAATAGCATCCAGATGTTTGACTCTTAGTCCAGCACCCTCTTTATTATTCCATGCTGTAGTGTCTATTGTTTTTCTCTATCTAGAACCTACTTCCTCCACTTCAGGAAACAGATTTCATCCCTCTGCCACAGGGTTAGGCACTGGCCCAGGCTAGGTCAATCATTGTATATAGTACTTCACCCTTTCTGGCCTTAGTCGTTGGTTCAAGTGATGAGGATGTGACCCAAGCTTGGCCAATCAGAATCCTTCCCTGGGATTTGTGACAGTGGATCTAGGAAAGAAAAGGACCTTTTCCTTGCTGGTTGTGAGGCTGTGAGGATATGAGCTCAAAACTAGGGTGGCTAGGCCTGTGTCACATGGAAAGAATGAGAACAGAAGGAAGACAGACAGGAGAGGTAGTCCAGATGGGAGCTGAATTACACTAATCTCCAAGGTGTATCCATCCTGAAGTTTTTTTTAGCTCTTTTCATTTTTTAAAAACAATGATAATATTCTTCCAATAACCACCCTGTTTTTGTTTTTTTCCTTTTTCTTCTTTTACTAAAGCAAGTTGGACTTGGGTTCCTGTCCCTTGCAGCCAAAGAGTCTACAGGGTTTCTCAACAGTAGCAGTACTGACACTTTGGACCAGATCATTGTGTTGGGAGGGGCTGCTCTGTGCAGGTATAGGATGTTTAGCAGCAGCCCTGGATTCTACCTCACTAGATGCCAGTATCACTCCACCCCACTTGTGGCAACCAAAAATGTCTCCAGACATTACCAGATGTCCACTAGGGGTTGGGACAAAATTGTCCCTGGTTGAGAAACACAAGTCTTGTCTAATACCCATGGTGACTATTACTAAAAACAAACAAACAAACAACCCAAACAAACAAACAAACAAAACAGATAGGGAAAACTGAAATTCAGTGAGATGTGGGACTTTTTTCAAAGTGGCAAAGACAGGACTACTAAATCGAGCAAAAAGGATCCAGGAAGTGATACTGTAAGGAGATGTTGGTACATGCAAATGTTGGCTCTCATAGCTGTTGGAATAATAACAAACTCCACGAAATGATTTGGGATTTTACCCATGACACAGGCGGTAACTCTCTACCTAAGAATTCTCACGCATGTCACAAGATGGTGAGACAAAGCAATGTCAGTTAGTTTTATTTCTGTTGTTTTAGATCTCTCTGGTGAATGACTTGGAGGTTTGGGTTCAGTGAACTTTCACTGGGTGTCTCCAGAAAGCTCACTGCATGCCTTTCTGAAGTAGATATCCAGGAAGTCAAACCTTGCTATAATTAAAATAATAATAAGATTCATTGCACAATGATGATGTGTTTACATGAATGAGATTAGTAAAATACCATGAAGAATCAACTTCATTTTTGTTAGATTTTTGAAGAAGTGCTCTTCAGAAGCAGGATTGTGAGGAAAAGATCACTAGCACAGGAATCAAGAGGTCTAGATGTGAGCCTGACTCTGCCACTAATGCTGTGTGACATTGTGCAAGTGTCTCCCTCTCTCTGGGCCTCAGTTTCCTTCTCTGTATAATGAGGGGTTGGATCAGACAAATGCTGAGGAATTTCCAGGACTGATTTTCAGTGATTCTTGTTGGCAGGCACTATGTCATATCTTGGTTCCCCTATCCTCAACCCAGGACCTGGTGCAGCACCAGAAACAAAATAGGTACTAAGCAAATGCTTATTAAATGCACAGATAAATGAATTAGTTATGAGATAAATGACAAGAACATCCCAGCTTCCACAGATGCATAGAATTAGAAGAGATCTTAGAATTGAAAGTGATCCCTAAGCTTACTTAGCAAAGCCCAGCCAAAGCTAGAATTCTCTACCTTGTTTCTGACAGATGGACATATAGTTTCTGTTTAAAAACTTATGATGACAGGGAATTCACTATCTGCAGAGGTTCCAGTTTTCGATAGCTCTAGATATTAGGAAGTTCTTCCTTATCTGGAACCAAAATTAGCCTCCTTGTACCTGTCACTTTCCTCTATTTTTATTTTTTTATTAATTTTAATCTAAGAATATATGCATATAACTTGAAAAGTAAAATAATACTAAAGTCTTATTATAATGAAAAATAACTCTCTTCCTCATCCTTTCTCATTCCCCAGGGCTGCCCCCTCCAACCACTTTACACTCCATTAGCTGTTTCTTCTGCTACTTATATCTGCATTTGCAATTGATATGCTTATACTGTTATTTCTTGATTTATCAATTTTAAACATTATCTGTTGATTTCCTATTTTAAGGAAGAGGGTGTAGCCCTCTTAACTAACCTTCTCTAAATTTCCCTGTCTTTATGCTCTTACCATACTATCACAGTGTTTGGTTCAGTCAGTATTCAGTGTTTTCACAAGTATTGATATAACTACGTAAATGTTGTTTAATGCTAAGCCAAGTAAAATACTGGAGTTAATAATTGCTTTGATTAGTTTTCTATGTATTTTTCTCTAATGATTCCCAAATATTTCAACTAAACTGTAAAACAGCTATCAACACGTCATTTTTAAAAGTTTTTATTTTTATCAAAGTTATACATATACATAAAGAGTCAAATAACTATTATGAGATTTGACAATGATAAATGTCAAATTTATACCACAATATACATTTCAGAAAGCTTTCACCTAATCATGAACAACAGATGTGGCTGGAGGTTGTTATGTTTTGGAAACAGGTTAGGAAATGGAAGCTCAGAGGGAAAATGACCTGACTAAGGTCACACAGAAGCACCTAGAGGAGCAGAGCTTTTAACGCAGCCCAGCACTTTCCCAACTACATTTGTGTCTGGAAACATTGCTTTGACTCCAAACTGGTCAATGGCAGAATGTGTCCCAAAGATAAGGGGTTCCTGGGATGTGACTCATTTTTAACAGACTGGAATAAATGGCTTCTATGCAAAGCAGGGCTCAGCAACTGGCAGGACTGAGTGGGGTTGGTAGCCGTCTGAAGCCTCAGTGTAGAAGGTGAGAATGTCTCCACACCCTGTAATCCGACAAACAGGGTCTCTACTTTTTAAGATTCCTTACAGTGTTACACAAACCCTCCAGGGGCTTAAACTTGACACACAGACAGGTAAGTTGGGAGAGGTAGGTAATCTCCTCACGCCACCTCCTTACCTGCTAGAGAACATATCACGTTAATCCGCATGAGGCAGATCTCTTCTTGTTCCTGTTGGGAACCAGGAGGGAAGGAGTGAGAAATGGCCCCAGGCCTGGAGTCAAACCATTCTCATTTTGCAGAAGTGAGTTCTAGAATGTAGAAAGGAAGCTGCGTTCAGAAACAACTAGAACAATCCCTGCACAATTAGGACTGTGGAGAGGGTCCCTTTGACCCTTGCTGAGGGAGTCGATTGAGACCGACTTCTGAGTCCCTGGAGGTAGGAGCGTCTTTAGCTATTTTTTACCAGAAACAAGGCAGGGAGGATTTGACTCCCTAGACCCTTAGGGCAGCACTGCCAGGACAGAGGGACATGTTGCTCTCCCAGCTAGCCCCGAAATCTTCCTGACCCTCTTCCTCAGCTCTAATCTCCAAGTTCTCCCCAGCTTTTCAAAGCCTATGGTCTCCTGATTGGCCATCACATGCAAACCTTTGGAACAGCACAGAATTGACTCAACACCAGCTCTGGGGAGGGACAGACTGCTTGCTGAGGGGACTCACACCCAGAACATCCTGGAGCAGGTGTGCGGAGCTGGGGGCAGGGCAAGCAGCCTGGCCTAGAAGGTGACAGAGGCTCCCAGCCCACTTCACTGCCTCTGGAGTCTACAGTTTCATTTGGGTTGAAAAGGCTGGCGGTAGAGACCACAGAGCCCTGGAGTGAGAAGAAATCTTTGTGACAGCTCATTTGAGAGAGAAGAGTATGGAGGCTGAGAGTGAGGGCCCTGCCTCGGGCCATCCAGCAGGTGGGTGCAAGAGTTGCTAATAGCAATAGCAGTAATTAGGTGCTTACTGTATGCTAAGCACAGAGCAAAATGCTTTACATCCATTAACTCATTTAATCATCCCAACAAGTCTGTGAGGGAGGTACTGTAGTTTCTCCTGTTTTCCAGAGCAAACTGAGGCTCAGACTGGTGAAGTAATTTGCCGAAGCCATGGGGCTAGAAAAATGTGGAAGCAGGGCTTGAATCCAGGCTTCTCTGCCCTTGAAGCCTGTGCTGTGGACTCTTATGAGATATCACGTAGGGCAACACTTTGGAGAGAAATTAGAAAATTGCATTTCCCTCTGTTCCAGTGTTCATTTGTCACTCAGCACTAATTAAAGGAAGAATTTGGGAGGCCATGATGGCGTGGGGAGTCAGGAGGTCTTGGGTCCCAACTTTCTGCCTGACTTGCTGTGTGCCTCGGGATACTATCTTCCTTCCTCTCTCTGACCCTCAGTTTCCTCATCTTGGGGGCAATGTCATAAAAGCACATTCTATGCTACAAACAGGAGCAGTCATGTGTTGTGGACATACTTCTGTCCAGCCCTCAGTGGCAAAGGGGGAAGAGACCACCAGAGGAGATTCTGGGCAGTGGCACAAGGCCTGGCCCGCTGAGAGTCTAGGCTGCTTCTAGCCCATCAGCCAGGCCAACACAAAACCTCAGCTTTTGTTTGACTTGGCTTCTTGCACGTTGTTTAGTCTGCAGAGCAAGCTGCTTATCCTACTGTCTTTGTCACAGGCCATTAGTACGGACATAATCCCCGGGGGCTTACTGCTTTCTCTAGGAATTCAAGGAAGGCCACAGAGGGAGCCCAGCTCTTAAGAGCCATCCCCTACTCCCCAGCCCCCATCAGAGCAGCCTCAGCTGAGAACCTGTGGCATTGTGTGCTCCTGGTCTGTGATTCTGGCTGTGTGACCTTGGACCAGTCTCTCTCCCTCCCTGGGCCTCCATCTGCCCATCTGTGCACAGAGAGAACTGGCTTAGATGCCGTCAAAGGGACTTCAACTCCCTGAGGTTCAGAAATACATTCCTATGTGGTTTCTCCCCCTTGAGGCCTCCCTCATTCCTCTACTGAGCTCTCCCCCATTTCTGAAGCAATCTGTAGCATTTTCACTGATCCCATCCCTGCCCCGAGCCTGGTGCCAATCCCTCTCTCATTCAACCTCCTGCTTGTAAACTGGGGATAATAATACCTGATTACAAAATCTACAAACAATAAATGCTGGCGAGGGTGTGGAGAAAAGGGAACCCTCTTGCACTGTTGGTGGGAATGTAAACTGATAGAGCCACTATGGAGAACAGTATGGAGGTTCCTTAAAAAACTAAAAACAGAACTACCATACGACCCAGCAATCCCACTACTGAGCATATACCCTGAGAAAACCATAATTCAAAAAGAGTCATGTACCACAATGTTCACTGCAGCACTATTTACAATAGCCAGGAAATGGAAGCAACCTAAGTGTCCATTGACAGATGAATGGATAAAGAAGATGTGGCACATATATATGATGGAATATTACTCAGCCATAAAAAGAAACGAAATTGAGTTATTTGTAGTGAGGTGGATAGACCTAGAGTCTGTCATACAGAGTGAAGTAAGTCAGAAAGAGAAAAATACCGCATGCTAACACATATATATGGAATCTAAAAAAAACAAAATGGTTCTGAAGAACCTAGGGGCAGGACGGGAGGAATAAAGATGCAGACGTAGAGAGTGGACTTGAGGACACGGGGAGGGGGAAGGGACAAAGCGAGAGAGTGGCATGGACATATATACACTACCAAATGTAAAATTGATAGCTAGTGGGAAGCAGCCGCATAGCACAGGGAAATCAGCTCGGTGCTTTGTGACCACCTAGAGGGGTGGGATATGGAGGGTGGGAGGGAGGGAGACACAAGAGGGAAGAGATATGGGGATATATGTATATGTCTAGCTGATTCACTTTGTTATAAAGCAGAAACTAACACACCCTTGTAAAGCAATTATACTCCAATAAAGATGTTAAAAAAAAAAAACACCTGATAACTCACCCTGCTGCTGTGGGGATTAACTAATTAGTGGTTATTAAGGGATGGGGGAACACAGTGCACTGTTTCCATTTAGGGCAGCTTTCCTCCTTCCTGCCACTGTCTGCACAATCCCAGAGAGTTAGTTGCAAAACCCCGAGAGTCTGACTTCTGACACCCAGATGAAGTAACTGAGGCAGAGGGCAAGGAGTAAGGCCATGCATTTGTTTTTACGGCGTAGAGGGGACCACCACTCAGGGCTCTGGACGTCTGCCCAGTGCTTCTCCATCATACACAGTGGTTGTGGTCCAGGTCTGTGGTGGTGGTCCCTCTACTGGGCTGGAAGACCAACCAAAAGGCCTCCACACCTTGGCCCTGGTTCACAGGGGTTCCACAGCCTGGTGTCAAGGAACAAAATTTGGCTTCAGCCAGTTCTGGGTGCCAGTTCCGGCATCTTGGCTTACTAACTGAGTGACCTGGGGCGTGTCACCCCTGCTCACTGCTGAACTGTCAGTTTCATCAGTCAATGGGGATAATGACACCTTCCTCAAAGGTTGCTGTGAGTATTGGCCCAGAGCGGGAGTTTGGGAGATAGGTATTATTATTATTACGTTGTTTTTGTCGACTGCGATAATGGCCAAAGCTCACCATGAGAGCTGCTCAGCGATGCTTCAGGAGCAGACCCTCACCAAGTGCTCCTGTGGGCTACGCCCTGCCTAGGGGCTTCCATGAACAGCACCTCCTTCATCCTGACCCCAAGGCAGCAAGGGTGGTGTTATTACCCCATTTGATAGAGTTGTACATGGAGGCTCAGAGAGGAAGATAACTTGTTCAAAGTTGTGTTTGCTTTACAAGTGAGGTGACCTCAATTTTAGTCTCTTTTCTTGCCATCTCTTAGTTCCCTCAGCCTTTATTTCCTGTGCATTCCCCTCTGTCTTTTCTGTAGAGAAGTATGGGCACTGCTTGGCTCACCACAAGAGCAGCTCAGGCCCCTCACACCTCCTCACACCACAGCCCCATTAGCACATTTGAACTCATCGCAGATACCAGCCATCTTCTGGGAGCCACGAGGGGGTACCAAAATCCACTGGGTCTGAGCAGGCTCAGTTTGGGACGGTAATACTGTAAATACATTTGCCTTGGCCCTGGGTACGGTCTCTCTGTAATAATATCGATGATAATATTGGTATTATCTCCCACTGCTGAGAACTTGCTAGGTGCCATGCACAGTGCTAAGCATTCATTGTTTCTTCTTTGCAATCCTTGGACTCCGTGCCCTGTGCTACTAGCTCCCTTTTACACGTGAAGAAATAGAGGTTCAGAGAGGTGAAGTGACCTTGCTCAAGGTCACATGGCTGGTAAGCAGCTATGATTTAAACCCAGATCTTTTGCCCCTACAGCCTGTGCACATAACCTCTGTACTCCTCCACCCTCCTTGGGGCCTGGGGCCCTGGGACTGACCCAGACCCAAACCTGGGTCATCCCAGGTCCCATCCATCCTTTAGGTTCCTGCAATTGTCCTCTCACCTGGGGTGACAGACATGTATACAGGCAGTCACTTCATCTGTGAAATGGGAATAATAATGACCAGCTTGCAGGGTTTTGGAGATGAAATACAGGCAGAGCACTTTTTAAGTTGCCTGGCATGGTGAACACATAATAAATGGCAGTAGTTATTATTATTGACACGACCTTGGCTTCCCATGGGGTCCATGGAATAAGGGGGTTCATGTGCTAATGGGGAAGGGAAGCCAGAAGAGGTCATGTGCTAATAGAACAAAGCATCCTTTCTCTGATGACTTGTTTAGTCTGCAGTCAGGACAAAAGCAAAGTAGGGGGCATGGTCATTGTCTCTGAGGGGCTGCCCTGGGCAGAGAGAGAGAGAAGATAGAGTCTTGGGAGACCCAGAGGACAAAGCCAGTGGGGAGGAGTTGCAGGATTGAGGCTGGTTTTTAAATGGCCAAAGAAGGAAGGGGCTTCCTTGAGTGGTGTTGAGCTCTCCCAAACTGGAGGTGTGTGAGCAGAGGCTGCAAGCTAACTGGCAGTGGTGTTGCAGAAGGCATTTTAGTGGCTGTATCACATGATTTCTGAGGTCTCGGGACAGAAAAGTTACAAGGTTGATTTTTTTTTTTTTTTTTTTTTTGCGGTATGCAGGCCTCTCACTGTTGTGGCCTCTCCCGTTGAGGAGCACAGGCTCCGGACGTGCAGGCTCAGAGGCCATGGCTCACGGGCCCAGCTGCTCCGCGGCATGTGGTATCCTCCCGGACCGGGGCACGAACCCGTATCCCCTGCATCGACAGGCGGACTCTCAACGACTGCGCCACCAGGGAAGCCCACAAGGTTGATTTTGACTCAGCATAAGCAGGAGTTTTCTAGCAGAGCTATCTAAACACAGCTTCAGGAAACGATAGTGAGGTTCACATCTTAGGGAGCACTTAAGCAGAAGCTGGATAAACACTTGAGAGGAATGTTGTTGAATGGATAAGTGCATCAGACAGCAGGCTGGATTAGACGACTCCTTAGTGAGAGATGATACGACACTGGTGGAAAAGAAGGGGCCAGAGTCTACTCTGAGGTCTGATCCAGACACCAGCATTCGCCAGCTGGGTGACCTTGGACAAGAGTCTTCACCTCTTGGAGCTTTGGCTTCCTTGCTTGTAAAATGAAAATTATAATCTCTGTCCTGCTTACCTTCCAGGACTGTAGTGAAGGGTCAGAGATACACAGACTATAAGAAGGCTCTGAGGACTCTGAAACCACTGTGAATTATTCTTCTGGCCCTGTGGGGAGACAGGAAAATGGGGTGGAGGAAGATAGGTGGAGAGGAAGGAGAGAGAGAAGAGAAAGGAGGAGGTATCTGGCTTTGTGCTGAGTGCTGGATTGGAGGAGAAAGGAGTCTGTAGCAGATGATCTGCTCCTTTTAGAGCTGCAGCAATAGTTTGAATCTCTTAGAACAGTGCTGTCCACTAGAACTTTCTGTATTTATGGAAATGTTCTATATTTGCACTGTCCAATCAATAGCCAGTAGCTACAAGTGGCTACTGAGCCCTTGAAAAGCAGCTAGTATAACTGAGGAACTAAATTTTAAATTTTACTTGGCTACCATATTGGACAACTCAGCTCTAAAGAAGGCAACAGGAACCTCCTTCCTTCCCATCGTCCCTGTTCTTGCATCCTGCATAGGTGTTGTGACCCCACACTGCCTGGGCACTGCAGAGGTCACCAAGATGAACAAGGCAGGGGCCTGCCCCAGAAGAGCTCACAGTTTATTCTGGGAGATGGACGGATTGGCATGTAGATAGAAATTACAATCCAAGGTGAGGCATACAGACTACAGCTGTGTGCGAGTAAAAGGAGGGAGCCCCTCACTCAGGTGGGGCCTTACAGACTGTACGTGAAGGATAAAGTGGGGCATCCTGGGCAGGAAAAAGCCTTCCTGTTGAGGGAACGGCATAGGCAAAGGCTCGAAGGCAAGAAAGAGCACAGAAGGTTTAGAGAGTGAAGGTTGGTGTGTGGATGGAGGAGGGCCAGTGGCAGGAATCAAATCCCAGATTCCCTGTTCCAGTCCCCCAAGGAATGCCCATTGAGCTGCTGGGTAGAGGCCATCAGGGGCAGGCCTGGTGAGGGGCCTGTCTGTCCAAACTGCCTGGCTCCATTCAGGACAAGTTAAGGTGGTGGCTTTGGAGGGGGTCTCCTCCCTCTTCCCCTTACTCACGGAGTCTTGTCTCCTTGCCTGACCTTCATGGAAGAGCTCAGGGTCCTGCCATCCACCTTTGGCAGAATCCCCGAGGGTCCGTCTCTGAGAGCACACCCTTCTTGCCCTCAGTCTTCCCACCAAAAACTTGCCCATGACTCAGACTTTGGCATTACTGGGCTGGCCTGTTTCCTCATCTCACAGGTCCTGGTCTGATAGCCTGACTGACTTCCTAACTGGCACTCTTGCCTCCAGCCCCACCTCACTCCAGTCCAACTTCTTGCAGAAACTAGTAGGAGAAAATGTCCTGCCTAAGGATTTGCTGTGGCCCAGGTTCAAGGAAAGCTTCAGTGAGGGTAGCCATTGGATGTAGCGCAACGCACATTAGTGGCTGCCTGCCCGGTGCCCTGCCTCCTCTTGTTCCCTCTTTTTTTTTTTTTTTTTTTTGATTTT
The DNA here is from genome assembly GCF_964270905.1 of Leucopleurus acutus. NCBI lineage: Eukaryota > Metazoa > Chordata > Mammalia > Artiodactyla > Delphinidae > Leucopleurus > Leucopleurus acutus. The sequence continues at coordinate 33,990,616 of NC_139150.1, forward strand.
TTTTTGGAGGATAGTTGGTTTACAATGTTGTGTTAGTTTCTGCTGTACAGTAAAGTGAATCAGTTATACATATACGTATATCCACTCTTTTCCCATATAGGTCATTACAGAGTAGTGAGTAGATGTCCCTGTGCTATACAGTAGGTCCTTATTAGTTATCTGTTTTTCCTCTCGCTCCCTCTTTTTTTTTTTATTTTTATTTTTGTGGTACGCGGGCCTCCCACTGTTGTGGCCTCTCCCGTTGCGGAGCACAGGCTCCGGACGCGCAGGCTCAGCGGCCATGGCTCACAGGCCCAGCCGCTCCGCGGCATGTGGGATCCTCCCGGACCGGGGCACAAACCCGTGTCCCCTGCATCGGCAGGCGGACTCTCAACCACTGCGCCACCAGGGAAGCCCCTCTCTCGCTCCCTCTTAACAGAAGCCCCATCGTACACACACAGCAACAGCCATCTGCCTCTGGGGGACTCTGACCTACCCCTAACTTCAGAGATGAACCCATTTGGTCTCAGGAAAATTCTGTTTCACTTGCTGTTGTCCCTGTCCCAACTTGTTGGTTGAGGAAAGGCATGAGATCCAGGTTTAGCCAGTGAAACACAGGAGATACCTGCTGGAGAAAGTTTCCTTGTCTCACCCCTGAGAAAGAGATGTAGTAAAAGCTGGTCCCGCTGCTTCCTTGTGTTGATGTCATGTGGATGTGATATCTGAAATCAGATATGGTCATCTCATTTCTCAGCAGAATGGGAAGTTTGAAAGAACCTGGAGACATCGTTGAACCCTTGAATGAACCCTCCCTGAAGGCTATCCTATCTCTACACTTTTTGTTTTATGAGATAACATTTCTGTTATTTGCAGCTAAAAGCTTCTTAACAATACAGAGAGGTGAGGTACATTGGTCAGGACTCTTTCAGTGTCCGAGTGATAGGAACTCAGTTGCAACTGGTTTGAGCAAAAGAGGGGAACATGATACTGCTTTGTATAATAATATAAGATGCATGTCCATGTGGGCAGAGAAATCCACGTAGATTATGTGGATTTAGAAAAACGGTTTTCTTCTAGTAGTCTAGAGCCTATATTGGTTTTGAGAATTATGGTTTAGCTTGGGGAAATGGTGTGTGTGTGTGTGTGTGTGTGTGTGTGTGTGTGTGTGTGTGTGTGTGTGTATATGTGTGTGTGTGTGTACGCATGTGTGTTCTCCAAGCATTACCATTTGGAAGACTATGGGAAGAATGAGTAGGAATTTTTATCTCATACTGGTAGAAACACATGGATGAGGACCATCCTTTGAGGGCCTGAGCCCACCCTGTCTTCTGCTGGGGCCCTGCATGGTTATTCTAGATTCAGACTTTGGGAGAGATGCTGCCAGACGGTTACTGTGTGCTGTGACTCTCCTTGGCTTTAGGTTAGTGCGATCCCTGTGATCAGGGTTGAGCTTTTCCTAATTGGCAGAGGTTCCCCTGGTGAAGGACTGACAAAGGGGCTCCTTTCTCAGAGGAGGGAAAAGGAAGTGGTCTTCAAGGCAAGAAACAAGAGACCTCCTGTGGAGGGTTGATATTTCTTTATTTTGGACTCTTGGAAGAGTTCTATTTGGAGTCCAGTTTTACGGATACAATTCCATTGTTCTTCCTGACCTTCAGTAGAGGCTGGTAGACATATAGCCTTGTGGGTGGGTTGTGGGGTATTGAGGATGGGCTGGGGGTGGCTGGGTGGCTTTTTAGCAGTTCCCATATGGTGAAGCCCTGCAGTGGTAGTTACGTCATATGGCAGGTGACCAGAGCAAAGCAAATGGAAGCCCAAAACAAGGAGCTGAGAGTGGTGGGCAATTGAGACCCTTTGAGATCCATTCCTCGCCCCTAATAGATCTCCAAATATTTCCCCTTTAGGCCTCAGTGTCAGGGTTAAGGTGGGGCTTGAGGGTAGACACAAGATCTAAGAAGACACACCTCCCCACCCGTAGCTCCTCTGCCCTCTTGGGTCCTTCCAAAGCCAAGGAAGTGGGGCCCCACTTTCCCCTTGGGGTCTGAGCTGGGACCCAAGGTGCCCACAAACTGGGATATCTGTCCTCCACAAGGAGAAGTGATGCCTGTTACTTCCTCCCTTTTGCTGAGAGGCTTAGGGACTTAGTGTAGCTGTTGAGAAACAAAGCTGGTTAAGTGATGAGCATTATATTTTGATCCACAAGCCTGTCTGTTTCCAAAATTCCCTTGTAGACACCATCAAGCAAAATCTGGCAGGTTTTTTTTTTTTTTTCCTCCAAAAGCTGTTAAAATTGCTTGGTTAGATATGATACAAGAAACCGTTTTCTTTCATGTTGTTTTGGGTTCCTCTCTAACCCTCTCCACTGAGGCCACCAGTTTGGAAGCTTTCTGGGTGCAAGAGGAGGGGGCTGCTCCTTGATCCTCCTTAGCCTGGCATTCAAGGCTCTTTTTCATGAACTGGCCTTCTCAGACTTAGCTCCAGCTTCTCCCCAGCACGTACTCTCTCTTTTTTTTCTTTTTCTTTTAAAGCAAAGATGTCTCTGTTTCTTTCAGTAAATCCAGAGACCCATAATTACCCTCCCTGCTTTGCATTCTTTTCATTCTGCCTAAAATACCTTTTTTTCTTTAAATACCTTTCACTCCCTTCTCCATCCCAGTCTTCCCTTTACACGTCCAAAGTCTACCTAGGTTTTAAAGCCCAGGGGAAGTGCCGCCTGTACTAAAAGCCCTGCCAGTGCAGGGACTGAAGTCATCAGAGAGACCTATGTTCAAATCTCAGCTCCACCACTATTAACCATGTGACTACAGACGAGTAGCTTTCTCTCCCTGAACTTCATTTTCCTTGTCTGAAAAGGGAAGATAATTACCCCCACAATCTAATATCCACCCAGCAGCCAAAGGGATCCCATGAAAATATAAGTCAAATAATGTCACCTCTCGGCTCAGAATTCCCCAGTGGCTCCTCATTCACCCAAAGTAAAAGCCAAGTCCTTGCAATGGCCCTCTACGCTCTGACTCCCATCTCTGAATCAACCATTCCTGCTCTCCCACCCCAGATTCCTCACAGAGGCTCCAACAGGCCTGGCATTTTCCTGCCTCAGGAGCTTTGCATGTGCTGCTCCTTCTGCCTGAAACACTCCTCCCTATGGATGCCCCCAACCCTTCCTTCACCTCCTTCATGTTTGCCCAGATGTCACTTTCGGGGCAAAGCCTTCTCTGATCAGCCTATTTAAAGTTATAACCACTCCCCTTCTTGATTTCTCTCCTGATTCCCCTTCCTTGCTTTATTCTTCCCGTACACGTCACCTTCTAATACAGTGCATGATTGTCTTATTTGTTGTGTTTATTTTCTGTCTCCTTCTACTAGAAAGTAATCTTAAGGAGGACAGAGAGTTTTTGTCTGTTTAGTTTTCTGATGTGTCCTCCGGTGCCCAGAACAGTGCCCTCAGGGTGGGGGCACTCAATAAATATTTGTAGAATGAATGAACGAATGAAAGAGTGAATGATTTCTGATGGCCTTTGAGCCCCGAGAGCCACTGAGAGCTGTCCCTGGTGCTGCCCTGGCCTGGCCTCTCTCTGCCCTTCCTGCAGTTCCATGCTGACCTTAGCTTGTTTGGTCACTCTCAGCTCCTCTGGCCCCATCTCTACTCACTCCTCAGCCGCTGGTCCAGCCAGTCAGATGGCAGAAGAGGAAAACACCAAGGCATAAAACGAGGGGCTTTCGGCCCTATGAACTCAGCTCCCAAGGGCCCTCAGGATCAAGTGCAAACTCCTTGGCATGTGCTCCGAGGCTCCTGCCTCCCTCTTCAGCCCATCTTGTACTGCCTTCTCCTGCTGCCTGTGCTCCTGGTCTCTTTGTGTTCCTTGAACTATGTGTTCTGTTATGTTTCTTGACCATCTGTGGCTCAGGATTCCATGCTGTTCCCACTCCCTGTGACTTCTTGTCTGCCCAACTCTCAGTCAGCCTTCGGATTTTATCTCAAAGATCACTTTCTCCTGAAGGCCTTGCTTGATTCCCAGATAAGGTTTACACTCTCATGGGGGTCTGATCCCCCCTCTTTGGCAACAGTTATTATGCTTGTAATTAGTCTTCACTGCTTTCCTCCCCACTAGACTGTGATGTTGTTAGGGAAGGCTCCAGGTCTGTTTTGCTCCACCCGTACCTTCGGAGCTTAGCACAATGCCTGGCACATAGAAAGGGTTCAGTAAGCCATTGCTGAATGAAAGACTGAAGAGGAAGAAGGAAGCCACAGGGGGCAGTCCAGAAAGAACATAGGCTCTGGAATCCAAATGACCTGGGTTCCAATCCCAGCCCTGTCACTTACAGTCTGTGTGACCATGAGTAACTCACCACCCCTCTCTGAGCCTCCATTTCCCATCTCTAAAATATAGATAATAATGACAGTGTCACTAGGGTTGTAGGAATAATTACATGTGATGCTGAACAGATGTTTGGTACTTAGAAGGTGCTGAATAAGTGACATTTATATTAATGATGGAACTATGAAATGCTAGTAATCATCTTCAGCTTCTGTCTGAAAAGTACTTCCAAGCCAATTGTTTCATTTCACTTTAAAATAGCTCTTGCAAGAAGGAAACCAAGATTAAGGGGTTAAGCAACTTGTTCAAGGTCACCCAGCATCATAGGGCTAGGTGGAGATTGGACCAGGCAGCATGACTCTGGAGTCCCTCTTCTAGGACCCTGCCAGTCTCTGCTTTGTATTTTGGCTACTTGGGTACAAATCCAAGATATAAAGAACAAACATCACGCCCAGTTCACTGCAGAATCCCTAGTTTCTGTGCAGAGTCTGACAGAGAGCAGGTAGTTGGTGAATGCTTGTTGAATAAGTAAATACATGAGTTTATCCACGACTCTCTGCTCACCCAGATTCTTCTGGCTGCTTAGTTCAGAGCAGGACCCTCTCATTACCTCCCACTAGCTTCTTTGGCAGGGACAAGGGCAGTGTGCCCTCAGAGGAAGTATCTATGGGTGTCACTGGAGCATGTCCCTGGCTTCACCGAGAGACAAGTCAAGTGTCCCAGGAGCCCTGGCCACCTCTTTCCCAGCAGCTGCTTGAATATCCACTCACCTATGACAACTGGGTCAGGAGCAGTGCTGGAGAGGGCGTTGAGTGCAGCCAAGTGCCCTGGGGTCCCCATGCTTGGCTCTACCCAGGAGCTCTGAGGTTGAATGCCATCTCTGAGCCTCTTGGGCAGCAGCTGGGCAGTCAGGCCAGCCTCCTGGGAGACAGCCTTGGGTCCTTTGGGCTGGTAGAACACTGGGCCGGGAGACTAGTCTCCGATCATTCTCAGGGGAAACTTGATTCATTGGGGGCCTGAGGAGCTGAAGTATTCGTTTCATTTTGTTACTCCCTGCCTAATATCTATTTCCTGTTGAATCTAAGGCACATAGAAGAATGAGAAGAACTCAAAGGAGAGAGTTGGAGAACCCAAATTTTGTCCCAACTTGGTTTCCACTGTGGTGTGCCCTGGGCAAGGTGCTTCCCCTCACTGGAACTTAGCTTCTGAGGTTGAGAGAAGCATTACCTGGAGGCAACCTCAAGGATACCCTTCCTTTCCAATAACAGATAAAAAGGCAGCCCATGAGAATATAATGACCACTGGATTCTGAATCAGGAGACTTGCCTAACCTCACTGAGACTTGGTTTTCCCATCCATGAGGTGGGGATAACACATACTTTCTGGATCACCTCATAGGTTGTTGGGGACTCTAGAGATTTCATAAAGTCAATTTATGCTTACTAAGAGTAGGAGGGAGGTGAGGATGATCCAAGCCTCAGCCATCTACATTTAACGTATCCATCTACATGAAATCAACTCTCAAGCACTTACCACATTCAAAGCACTGCATTGAATGCTGAGACATACAGATATATGTCCAAGGATTTAGAACTTCATGTTTCTGGGCATTTTGCTTTCTAAAAATCTAAAATATATTGATTTTTAGGTGTTATTGCTATAATCATCCAGAATAAGTTTCCAGAAGGCTGAGAGAAATCAAAGAACCTGTTGAGAGGATGTGAAACAAGGCAGAGGGCTAGAATTAGCCATCACTGAGGGCCACTGTGTGCTGGGTACTTCAAACCTCAAGATAGCTCCCAAAAGACAGGTGGCAGGGCTTCCCTGGTGGCGCAGTGGTTGAGAGTCCGCCTGCCGATGCAGGGGACGCAGGTTCATGCCCCGGTCTGGGAAGATCACACATGCCGCAGAGCGGCTCGGCCCGTGAGCCATGGCCGCTGAGTCTGCGCATCCGGAGCCTGTGCTCCACAACGGGAGAGGCCACAACAGTGAGAGGCCCGCGTACTGCAAAAAAAAAAAGACAGGTGGCAGTAGCTCAGTCTACAGATGAGGAAACCGAGGCTCAGAGAAGGAAGCATGATGGTCCAGACCCTGATACTTTGGTGGATAAATTTACTCTTTCATCCTTCCTTTCCTTTATTCCACAAATACTTGTTGTGCTGACATCTGGGTGGAGGGATCAGATTTTTCTTGTCTGAGCCTCATTTTTGCCTTCTCCTCACTGGGCCTCTCAAGCTGACAGGTTTGTTCCCTTCTCACAAGGAGACGCATCAGAGGAGATCACCCTGCGTGCAAGCTCCGTGAGCCTGGTCAGCATCAGGAAGTGAGAGAGTGGGGCTGTTTGCTGGAGCCCAACGAGGAAAGAGGGTGGTCGAGGGCAGACTTTGACCCCACCCTCAATCATATCACTTTACATTTCTCAAGATCCTAACTAACATAATCAAGGGTCTTGTAAGGCCGAGTGAGGCTTCTGTTTAGAAGTGGGAAGAATTTTGTGGTGAGGAAAACTCTGGGTGTTGGTGTGGCAGAAGCCCCTTCCATGGAGGGGAAGAGTGTGTAATGGGAAGTGCACTAGACCTGGAGCCTGGACACCTGAGTGTAGTCTCAGTTCAAAAACTTGTTGACTGTGACCTTGGGCGAGTCACTTTGTCTCTCAGAACCTCATTTGTCTCATCTGTAGAGGCACTGATGTGCAGTGGTTACTTAATTCCACATATGAAGACTTGGATTATTTGCATAGAGAAAGGACTCCGTAAATGTTAGCTGTTATCTGTAAGTGGGATAAGAGTTCCACATGGCCACTGTCACGTGAGAAAAGATTTGATACTGAAGCTGCCTATAAAGGGTCCAGTCCCCTTGCTTATGAATGGCAAGAGATAATTACAGTTTATACCACCCAAGCCTCAACTCTACTTTGGGATCAAAAGATTAAGGTGATCTTTGGAGATTTATTGGCAGCAACTTTTGTGTGGTGAATCACCCATTCATTTCTATCCATGCTGTAAAGACCTATAGAAATGATGTAGCCCCAGAGCGATAAATTCTAATGATGATGATGATAATAATATTAATGAACATTAACTGAGCACTTATCTATGCCAGGGACTATGCTAGGTATCGTATATGCATTTTCTCATTTTGAAGTGGGCATTAACATGATTCCCATTTTCAGGTGAGGAAGCTGAGGCACAGAGAACATAAGCAACTTGCTGTATCAGTCTCAACAGGCAATGGAATAAACTGGATGGTTCAAATAGAGAGACTTCAACGAAAGGGCTATTTACAGGGAGCTAACAGGGTTAAGGGAATAAACAAGAGTGTTGAGAGACCTAGAGGCTAGCCACAGTGGGAAGGGACAAAGGGAGGACATGGAGTTAACTGTGCCCAGAAAGGGTTGGGACGGTAGGGGAGGGTTGCTCAGCAGGAACAATGGCTTGGAGAGCTGCAGCTACTGCTGGGCAGTTGGAACCCAAGCAGTGAGGGGAGCATGATGGGAGTGGGTAGTGGACCCTCTCTCCTTTCAACCTCTGATCTCACACCAATGCCTCCTACAGCCAAACCCACAGATGCAGTCTGTGCAGGGTCAGTGTCTTAGGACACAGAACAGGACAAAAAAGGGCAGAAATAGGATTAAGGGATAGGAAATGGTGCAGATGGAAAACAATCAGCACATTTGCCTGAAGTCACTCTGCTAATAATATGTAAAATTCAGTCTAAATGCTTACCAGGAACTGGCAGGTCACATAAGGAAGGCAGGAGGTGACTGTAGTGGGCAGGTCACCCATGCCTTATCCAAAGAGGCCTGATACTATACAATTTTAGCCAATTTTTGCCATCTGGAAAGATAGACCCAGTGTTACAGATCTTCCCATTTTTAAGAGAAGCTGAAAATATGGATTTCAGTATAATGCCTTCCATTCTTAACTATTGGCAAAGAATTCCAGGTTAAAATTATACTAGAGAATGGATAAAGAAACTGTGGTACATCCATACAATGGAATATTATTCAGCAATAAAAAGACGTGATTGATCAAGCCATGAAAAGACATGGGGGAACCTTAAATGCATATGGCTAGGTGGAAGAAGCCAGTCTGAAAAGACTACATACTGTATGATTCCAAGCACATGATATTCTAGAAAAGACAAAATTATAGAGACAGTGAAAAGATCAGTGGTTGCCAGGAGTTCAGGGGGAAGGGAAAAGTATTAATAGGTGAAACGGGATTTTTAGGGCAGTGAAACTATTCTTATGCTGCTGTAATGGTGAATATATGACATTATATCTGTCACAATCCATAGAACTGTACAACACAGGAGTGAACCCTAATATAAATGATGGGCTTTAATTAATAATAATGTATTATGTTGGTTTATCAGTTGCAACAAATGTACCATATTGATGCAAGATGTTAACAATAAAGGAAACTGTTGGCAGGGAGGTGGAGGTAGGAAGAGGGGCATATGGGAGCTCTCAACTTTCCACTAATTTTCTGTAAACCTAAAACTGCTCTAAAAATAAGGGCTATTAATAAAAACAAATAATGAAAGTGCCCTGTGAGCCAAATACAACACATGCCTGCTGGATCCAGCTACCAGTTTGGACTGCTGACCTAATCCAACACCCTCATTTTACAGATGGGAAAACTGAAGACCAGAGGAGGGAAGGGGCCCTGCCAGTCTGCAAATAAAGTAAGTGCAAAGTTTCCCATCTCAGGATGCTGGAGTTTTTCCCAACAAAGAGGGAGAGGCCCCCCAGAAAGGTCTGCTGCTTGCAGAAGAAAAGGCAGCTGAGGACAAAGGCCAGTGAAGAGCTTTGGCTCTGGTCAGGGCGGTTGGGCTGAAATGCTCCAGCAGCTAGTGAGAGCCTCCAAGAGCCTAGACACTTCTAGTGTCTGTATTTATTTAGCCAGAGACCAGGCTCCCTCCCAGCTTGGCCTGGATCAGACTCACTGAGTTTGATGCAGAAAGGAGTGGACACTTGTAACCCTTGTATGTTCCTTAGAGCAGGACAAGACTCAGAGGACAGGAGCTGCCATCTGCAGGGCCCAACCCTGGAGCTCAGGGACTGTGATGTTATGATTACATCAAACATTTGAGGAGTGCTAGGTGATTTTCCTGAGCCCCTTTGTATATTTTTTCTCCTCTAATTCTTCCCTCTCCATCAGGGCTATGAAGAAGGTAGCCTATTATTCTGGTTTTATAGATGAGTAAACTGAGATGAAAGAGATGTTAAGTGTGTTCCTCACACTGACACAGCCAACGAGTGGCAGAGATGGAGTTTAAATCCAGACATTCTTTTAAATATTAAAAATTGTATTTGGCTAAAGACAAAAAGAACTGTTTATAAACACTGTACTCTAGTTGTTAAATGTATTCTTTATAGGAATAGAGGTTAGCATTCTGAAACTACATGTATATGAGGGTTAAACAAATAAGTAAATAAATTGTAGATAATGGGGGCCAGGTTTCTCCTGTCAGAGAAGGAAGTCACACGTGAGCATGGGGGAAAAACGAGAATGAACTCTGTGGGGATACAGTAGGGTTAGAAGTGTCAGTATGAATTCATGTCTATTTTAATATATATATATGCAGATAGATACAGAAACAAATATAGATATGTGTGTATACATGGGTCAGCATACTTCTACATTTCCTTGCTCTGTCTGCTGAGAGGGCCTAGGAGCAGTGACACCCCAGTAGCAATGGGCACTCTCAGAGTCCAGACCTTGGTTCCTAAATGTCATTCTCCAGTGAAAGGAGCCAGGGCTCTTTGGAGAAATGGCCAGTTATAGGACTAAGTCAGGGTAAACACAAGATGATTCTAATGCCTAAAGTAGTGCCAGAAAGGATGTATTTAAAAAAAAAAAAAAGATGGAGCATGAAAAAAGGACATAAGAGTCAACCTAAAAGAAATTGCAGTGGGTAAAGTAAATAAATATAATATTGGGTTATAACCCAACATATATTAAAAAAAGATCCATGAATCCATATTGATATGAATAGATAGATAAATAAACAAATAAGGAAGAAGTGCCAAATCTTCATTATAGAAGAATTCCAAATAATGAATATATTAATAGAAGGAATAAGGGAAATAGAAAATCACCATTAGAACACCACGGTAATAATTGCGAGATCCACTGAGTACGGTAACACTGGTAGGCAAAACTCTAAGGAGAAACAGGATGTTTGTATTGCCTCAAGGGACCTCCCGCCAAGTGTGGTGGTTTTAACGTATGTCCACAGATTTTTTGATATTCCTCTCCCAGGGGGTGGGAGAACTTGGTGTGTAGCATAGGCTGAACTCAGTCTTTCTCATCTCTGAGTAGGATATGGAAAGGGGAAAATTGTAGCATTATAGTGGAGAAACCTGGAAGACACCACCTTTACCAAGTGCTCAAGTTTAACATCACCAGTAATAACTTTATGTATATCATACCCCTGATATGATGTGGTGAGAAGAGAACTTCATCTCTGTGATATTCTTCCTAAAAACTCATTAGCTCTATTGTTTCCTGAGAAAACATCAGACACACCTGAGTTGAAGACATTCTATAAAGTAAATGAGCAGTACTCTTCAAAAAATGTCAAGGTCATGGAAAAAAAAAAAAGAAACTGTCACAGATTGAGGAGAGTAAGGAGACATGACGACTAAATGTGATATGTTACCCTGTATTGGATTTTGGAACAAAAAAGGGACATGAGTGGAAAAATTGGTGAAATCTCAATGAAGTCTGTAGTTAACAGTTTTGTACCAATGATAATTTCTTAGTTTTGATACTTTTACAGTAGTTATGTAAGATGTTAAGATCGGGGAAAGTTGGGGCGAATGATGAATGGGAACTCTCTATTCTGTTTTTTGGAACTGTTATGTGAATCAAAAAGTTTTCCAAAGTAAAAAGTTATAAAATAAAATAAATTACGTTGGTTGCACGAAGAAGTTAACAGCCACCACCAAGGAAATCTCAAAGCCAATGAGAACGTGACACTGCTTTATAGGCCTAACTCATCCGTTGTCAAAATTAAGCCTTCCGTTCTCAGATCTAGTTTATATCATTCCATGTTGATCTTTCTAACAGCCAGGAGAGTGAAGTCAGATATTTACTGCAATGCCCATTGCACTGACGAGGAAACTGAGACACAGAAAATAGTTCCCACCTTCTCGTTGAACAGATGAGGGGACTCTAGCCCAGGGAGAGGGAAGGATTTGCCCTGGCCACATAGCAGGTTAGGGGGCCAATCCAGGAGTAGAACTTCTGGCTCCACGTTTTTAAAACTATCTTTGCTGCTGTTTCAGGGCAGACTAAGCTTAAATTTGGACTATTTGGGAAGGCAAAGGAGAGTAATTCTCATCGTGCCCCCACCCCCTTCTCACCTTTGAGTTAAGCAATAAAGCTGAAAAGATCCTTCAACAAACAAATCCCTCCTCATTATAGAATCCACAGGCACATCAGCTCTTAGGAAACCTGCAAGGCAAGCTCCTTAGGAGGGAGGGCTGTTCGAACACGTCTGTCCAGGTGTCCTCTTTCCTGTTCACTCTCAAGAAGACAGATGTCTGCTTCAGGAGCAGCTCAGTGGACATCCGGGTTCCCAAACCCCTGTGGTGGGACTGCCTGGGGGTGGTGGGAGCAGTAGGCTTCCAAGAGCAGGTTTCCAGGAATGCACATTGGCCAAGGCACAATCTACACTTTTCTATTCCAAAGTTGGATTCTTTCTCAATGTTGGAAAATGCTCCAAAGTGTTGGTCATTGATGGAAAAGGGCATTTGTGAAGTCAGACCCACTGGGTGATCAGATGAAGATCATCCCCAGGCCAGAGGATGAGTCCAGAGAAGATGAGCTTTTTTTCTTCAAATGCAAAGTGAAGCCTCATTGTCTCTTTTAAACTCTGAGAAAACTGGATTAGTAGGAAATGGTGTTGCTCCTGAAATTGGGGCCAGGAACTCTGGGCAACGTTTGGCTGCACCAAGAGGTGGTGTTGTCTTAGAGAAGAACAGTGTTTGTTTGCTTGAGTTGTAGAATGTCAGAGAAAAGACCCCACGTGGGCATCTTATTTGAGAGTTGGAGAATGGTTACTCCATTGGCGTAAACAAAATATTAAAGCTTTTTGTTCAAGAAGGCTATATCTCAGGGGAAAGGAATGCAATCATTCCAGTAATTAACAATTCCCCCAAGAAGTGTGGTTTGCATCATACATGATCTCCTCATTTTGATCCTTTTGGTTTCCGGAAAATGCAGTGTTTCTTCTCCAGGGCCGCATGGAGGAGAGATGGGATTGGCAAGAAGACTTTTCATACCTATGATGTCAGAGTCCAAAGGTTCAACTCTTGGCTGATCGGCTTTTAAGATTAGAAAATACAGTGTGGTTCAGGGAAAGATTCTGGGTGTTGCTGTCACACCACCCTAGGTTTGAATCCTGGTCCTACTTGGTAGCTGTGTGACTGACCTTCAAAGAATTGGCTAACCTCTGTGTCTTCAGTTTCTCCTCTTTAAATTGGGATACAAGCTCCTATTTAACAGTATCGTTGGGAAAGCCCGCCAGAGGGTTTCATTGTGTAGTAGGTGCTCAGGAGACATTCTCGTTGAGTATGTCTCGACTATCTCTAATTTCCTCTTAAATAGTCTTGTTGTCTAGGAATATGCGTTAATCAATGATTTTATTTCCCTCAGATAAATAAGAGGGAAATTTAAATTAATTTAAATAAGAGGGAAATCCTACTCTTTTTAAAAACAACTGCCATATGGAGCTATGGAAAAGTTAATTTTAATGATAGCTTTCAAAACGTTCAGCAGATTAACCAGAACTTTCTACAGCTAATCACACCGTAGCTTTCTCTACCTCTCCTTTGTAGCAATTACCACCATTTAATTGGCTAATTAATTGTGAAATGAATTGTTTAATGATGCTCTGTCTTACCAGAATGTAAGGTTTGTGAAGGCAGGGTTAGTAGGGACAATATCTGTCATGTTTATTACCATATCCCTCAGATCACGTGCACGTGTCTGTATGTGTGTATAATCCAATAAATATTTGCATGAACAAATGAATTAATGAATAACTAAAAACAAAACTAACCAACAAAAGGAAGATGTTTCACATGATATTATGGAAGATGATAATGCATTAGCTTTTACTTAAGCTAATGACTATGGGCATATCACTAGAACTGATAGCTTCAAATCCCAATTCTGTCACTTCCTAACTGTGTGACTTTAGACAAGTAAGTCCTTTTATACCTCTGAGCCTCCGTTGTTCCAGCTGCAAAATAGAAAATAACATTTATTTCTGGGCTTTCCTCTGAGGGTTACAGGTAATGTTAAGTGATGCCTTAACAAAGCATCTGGCACATTTTACATGTTTGATAGACAGGACCTTCGAGAGGCAGTGGTTAGGAACATAGCTTTTTGTGTTGGAGTGCCTGGGTTCAAATCCTGATTCTGTTATTCATTAGGTGTGTGACTTTGTACAAGTTACTTAACAACTTTTTGCCACATTTTTTTCTCATCTACAAGATGGGAATGATAATTATAATAATACCTACCTTTTATAGTCACTGTGATATTTAAATATAATTAATATAGGTAAAATGCTTAGAGTGGCGTTCTGTGTATGTGTGAGCGTGTAGATGTGTGTATACACACACACATATATCAGGCATAATAGAAGTATTGCTGTTATTCTTTGGTAGCATATGTTTATCCTTTGAGGGTATACTCATTTTCAGAAGCAGCCAAAAGTTAATCTCAGCCATGTGAATGATCAAGCTGAGAAATAGAGTTTTGGGTAAAAATCAAGGGTTTTATTTATTCATTCACTTAATCAGTATTTCTTTAACCCTAAGTGTCTGGAGCCAGGAAGTCAGGCATGAATTGGACACTGTTTTGACTCTCGAGGGGCCTCTGGCCAGGTTGAGGAGACATACACACATATCAGCATTTGCAGGAAATGCCAGACAGATCCTTGGAGTAGGAGGCAGGAAGCTTAAATTCTAGTTCCAGCTGTGCTTTGAACTTGCTGTGTGGCCTTGGACAAGTGCCTTTCCCTCTCTGGGCCTTTGTGTTGGAGAAGTTAAATTTGGTGTGATCTGTGGAGGCGTCCTGCTTTGTGGTCTTCAGAACTTATGATTTTTATTCAATAAGATGGTGCTTCTTCCAGCAGTTTCCATCTCCTGAAGCCTGTGCGGCCTCTGCAGGAAGGTATGTGAATTCCACCCAGTGAGAGCTTTCCAAACTGCCAGCCTCACCTGCCTGCCTTGAGTAAAGGCCTCTTTTGGTCCTGAGAAGGAGTCATAGACCTGCTCCTTCCCCTCGTTGGCCGCAACAAGGGAGAGCACTGGCCACTGTCTGGGCCTCAGAACACATGTGTACAATAAGGAAGCTCTGCCCAGAGGTCTCCAGGGTTCCTTCCTCCACCCTGTGCTCTCAGATTGTTAGGACAATAAGAGCTGATATCTTCTAGCGCAGTATTTCACAAACTGAGTTCAGTGAAACATTATATTCTGTGGGATGTGTATAGGATTCAGTAAAACAAAAGGTGGCGAGGAGGGGCTTGTTCCAGCCTCAAATAAGTGTGGGAAATATTTAGTTAAATTTAGATATGAATCCTCAGGATGGTAATTACATCTGTAATTTCCTCAAGGAACAGTGCAAGAGAAAGAGAGAGGTAGTCTCACAAAATAACTAAGAGCACAGGCTGGATTTTGAATCCTGGTTCTCCTACTTTCCAACTGTGTGACCATGGGAAAGTTTACTAGCCTCTCTGAGCTGCAGTTTCCTCGTTTGTAGTTCAGAGAAAAAAATGAAGCCTGCCTTTCAGTATTCTTGTGAGGATGAAATGCAGCATTGCATGCAAAATGCTCTGCACAGGGCCTGAAATATGAGTACTCAATACATGCCAGGCATTACTGTTACATTGCCCAGGGGGCTCTTTTGTGGAGACATAGTTATAAGCATCTCTCAGGATGCTAGTGTTCCATGAGCACAGTGTGGCAAATGCTGACTGATCCGCTTGTTTTGTGCTACGCTGCTTTGTCACCCTGACATTGGAAGACTCCTGTCAACATCTGCCCTACCTCTCCATCCAGTTGCCCTGATCATGGGGACATGATCAGTGACAGGGGCAGAGTTTGGGCACCCTATGCAGGGTTCTGAAAAGTCAGCTGAGCCCGGAGAAGGGTGAGTAGGCAGGTGTGGTGGGAGCAGGGGCGTGTGAAAGGGAGCTGTATAGGATGAAGCTGCAGAGGTGGGCCTGGGGAAGATTGTGGGAAGCCCTGAGGCCCGTGATGAGGAATTTAGACTTTGCCCTTGGCAGCGGGGGAAATTGTGCTGAGGTGTTTGAGCACAGCTGCTAGCTCCAGTGTGCCCGGAGTTCTGGCTTCTGCTCCACGTTGTCATGGCTCCTTGGCCCTGGGCATCCGGGGTCTGTCTGGGAGGGCAGCAGCAGGAGTAGCACGCTGCACCAGGGGTCAGGAGACATGCGTAAGAGCAGTGGTCCCCACTCAGCGCTGGGTGCCTGGGACACATCACTTTGCCTCTGTGTGTCTCAACCTCCACTTCTCTGAAATGGGAGGAACCATCGTTCCTCAGCAGCCTAACCCACAGGGCTGCAGCGAGGGTTCAGTGAGATAAAGTATTTCAACCATCCCATTAAGTGGAGACGATACTATGTGCCAGGCCCTGTGTTCAGGCCTAGGGAAGATTAGATGCACAGCATTGATCCCTGCCCTTGGGGGGACTCACAATGTGCTGGGTACCATGCAGTGAGATACAACTATGGTCAAGTTAAACCCAAGAAAGGGCCCTTTGCCCACTGTGGGGGTGGGAAGGCTGTGAGAGGAGGAGGCATTCAGAAAGATTCCTCAGAGGAGGTAGCACCCCTAGTAGCTAGTGGATGAAGAAGGAAGAAATGAAGTTCCAGGCAGAGGAAACTACATGAGCAAAGGTATGGAGATATGAAATACCACAGTTTATATGGGTAAACAAGTAGCAAGTGGTAATATTAGGACATTAAATTTGAGGTATGGAAGGAGATTTAATGGACACTGCTGACAGGAACAATGCTTGCATTTAAACAGAGATGCATAGTCTAAAGATAAAGAAGTGAAACTCTAATAGGATAATTTCAGGAATTAGCTAGTATAAAGCTTTTTTGCCTGCCTTGAAATTGTAACATGTCCCATTGGTCTCTATGATAGGTTATATCAGTGTGTTGGGCAGACTGCAACTCTTGAATGCCAGGCTGAGGGGTTTGCTCTGTAGTCTGCAGACTAATGGAAGAATTAGCCACAAAAGCCAGGGGATTTAGAATGGAATCCATGGCATTCTCTGCATGTGCATGGCTGGCTAAGCAAGGAGGTTCCCAGAAGAAAAACACAGAGACCTTTGCCCTCCTCCTGCACTTAGGCAAAAAGTAGAATTAAGATAAGGTTGGCTGAGTGATCTGGCTATTGTGCCTGCCCTTTGGGTGTCAGCGTCCAATCTGCCGTAGTGCAGGGGGCTTAAGGCAAGCTGCTCAGGAGTTGGGGTGATAAGCCCCAGTCACTGTCCAGGCTTTGGGGAGCTACTGCACGCAAATAAGCCTGAGTCAAGGAATTGGTCCTGTTGTTACCTGGAGGAAAGAGCTTGGATGTACCTCCCTAGCTGGGGATGCATACTATCCAGCCTGCTGCCACTGGGGTAGAGTCTCTCAGCCTGTTCCTCCAGGTTCCCCTGGAGCCTCTGAGCTTGACGGTTGAAATCTCCCATCGCGAGGCCCCTGGGGTGGAGAGAAGCAAGGGCTAGGAGACACAGGGCCTGGGCCAGGGTCTGGCTCTGCCCCTAGCCCATTGTGTGACCTTGGACAAGTCTCTTTACCTCTTTGAGCCTCACTTTCCTCATTTCCAGAAGGAGGAACATCCTCCAAGGGCAAATATGAGCATTAAATAAGTTAACGTGTTTGGAAGGGCTTTGCAGTGGAAGAGGTATAATTATCTTTATTAAAAAAGGCAGAAGGGGAGAGCAGAAAAGCATGACAATAATTGGAAATGTGAATGCCCCCTTACTATTTGATAATCTTAAATTAATGCAGAGTTTTAAGGAATAGTAAGTATATTTTAGTTATGTTTTTAAAATTAACTATATCCCTTAAAGGCCCACACTTAAATATTTATGGACAAAAATATATAATATCTGAGATATGCTTCAAAGTAAGGAAAGAGAAGACCCTGAATTGCCAAAGCAATCTTGAGACAAAAAAGACAAAGCTGGAGGAATCACGGTACCTGACTTTAGACTGTACCACAAAGCTACAGTAATCAAAACAGCATGGTACTGGTACAAAAACATACACATAGATCATGGAATAGGTTAGAGAGCCTGGAAATAAACCCGTGTACCTATGGTCAATCTATGACAAAGCAGGCAAGCATACACAGTGGGGAAAAGATAGTCTCTTAAAACAAGTGGTGCTGGGAAAACTGGACAGCTACATGTCAAAGAATGAGATTAGAACATTTCTTCACACCGTATACAAAAATAAACTCAAAATGGTTTAAAGATCTAAATGAAAGGCCTGAAACCACAAAACTCCTAGAAGGGAACATAGGCAGAATACTGTTTGATGTAAATGGTAGCTATATATATATATATATATATATTTATCTGTCTCCTAAGGGAAAAGAAATAAAAACAAAAAAAACCAGATGGGACCTAATTAAATTTTTTTTTTAATTTTATTAAAATTTTTTTTTCTTTTCCATTATGGTTTATTAAGGATATTGAATATAGTTCCCTTTGCTATACAATAGGGCCTTGTTGGGCTTCCCTGGTGGTGCAGTGGTTGAGAGTCCGCCTGCTGATGCAGGAGACATG
Organism: Leucopleurus acutus; assembly: GCF_964270905.1. Taxonomy (NCBI): domain Eukaryota; kingdom Metazoa; phylum Chordata; class Mammalia; order Artiodactyla; family Delphinidae; genus Leucopleurus; species Leucopleurus acutus. Next base: position 34,008,758 of record NC_139150.1, read on the forward strand.
GGTTCGTGCCCCGGTCCGGGAAGATCCCACATGCCGCAGAGCAGCTGGGCCCGTGAGCCATGGCCACTGAGCCTGCGCATCCAGAGCCTGTGCTCCGCAACGGGAGTAGGCCACAACAGTGAGAGGCCCGCGTACCGCAAGAAACAAAAAACAAACAAAAATAGGGCCTTGTTGTTTATCCATTCTATATATAATAGTTTGCATATGCTAGTCCCAAACTCCCAATCCATCCCTCCCCTGCCCCCTACCCTGGTGGGGCCACACATCTGTTCTTTATGTCTGTAAGTCTATTTCTGTTTTGTAGATAAGTTCATTTGTGTCATATTTTAGATTCCACATATGAGTGATATTATATGGTATTTGTCTTTCTCTTTCTGACTTACTTAGCTTAGTATGATAATCTCTAGGTGCATCCATATAGCTGCAAATGGCATTATTTCATTCTTTTTATGGCTGAGTAATATTCCATTGTGTATATATACTACATCTTTATCCATTCATTTGTCAATGGACATTTAGGTTGTTTCCATGTCTTGCCTATTGTAAATAGTGCTGCTATGAACATAGGGGTGCATGTATCTTTTCAAATTACAGTTTTGTCCAGATATATGGCCAGGAATGGAATTGCTGGATCATATGGCAACAAAATTTTCAGTTTTTTAAGGAACCTCCATACTGTTTTCCATAGTGGCTGCACCAATTTGCATTCCCACAACAGTGTATGAGGGTTCCCTTTTCTCCACACCCTCTCCAACATTTATTATTTGTAGACTTTTTAATGATTCCCATTCTGACTGGTGTGAGGTAGTACCTCATTGTTGAGGACCTAATTAAACTTAAAAGCTTTAGCGCAGCAAAGGAAACCACCGACAAAATGAAAAGACAACCTACTGAATGGGAGAAAATATTTGCAAATGTTATGACTGGTAAGGGGTTAATATCCAAAATCTATAAACAGCTCATACAACTCAATATATAATGACCCAATTAAAAATGAGCAGAGGTCCTGAATAGCCATTTTTCCCAAGAGGATATACAGATGGCCAACAGGCACATGAAAAACTGCTCAACACTGCTAATCATCAGAGAAGTGCAAATCAAAATCACAATGAGATATCACCTTGCACCTCTCAAAATGGATGTCATCAAAAAGTCTACAAATAGGACTTCCCTGGTGGCACAGTGGTTAAGAATCCACCTGCCAATGCAGGGACACGGGTTTGAGTCCTGGTCTGGGAAGATCCCACATGCTGTGGAGCAACTAAGCCCGTGCGCCACAACTACTGAGCCTGCGTGCGCCTAGGGCCTGTGCTCCGCAACAAGAGAAGCCATCTCAATGAGAAACCCTAGCACTGCAATGAAGAGTAACCCCCGCTCACCGCAACTAGAGAAAGCTTGCACACAGCAACGGAGACCCAATGCAGCCAAAAATAAATAAATAAGTAAATTTCTTTTTTAAAAAGTCTACAAATAACAAATATTGGCAAGGATGCAGAGAAAAGGGAACCGTAGTACACTGTTGGTGGGATTGTAAATTGGGGCAGCCACTGTGTAAAACAGTATGAGGTTCTTAAAAAAAATAAAAAATAGAACTACCATATCAGCCAGCAGTTCTGCTACTGGCTGTGTATCCAAAGAAAATGAAAACACTAATTCGAAAAGATATATGCACCCCAATGTTCATAGCAGGGCTATTTACAATAGCAAGATACGGAAACAACCTAAGTACCCATCAACAGATGAATGGTTAAAGAATATGTGGTATATATACATAATGGAATATTACTCAGCCATTAAAAAGAATGAAATTCTGCAACTTGCAACAATGTGGCTGGACCAAGAGAGTATTATACTTAGTGAAATAAGTAAAACAGAGAAATATGAATACTCTATGTTATCACTTATATGTGGAATCTAAAAAAATAAAACAAGTGAATGTGTAAAATAAAACAGAGACAGACTCACAGATATAGAGAACATACAAGTGGTTACCAGTGAGGAGAGGGAAGTGGGGAGGGGTGAGATAGGGGTATGGGTTTAAGAGACAAACTACTATGTATAAAATAAATAAGCAACAAGGATATATTATACAGCACAGGGAAATATAGCCATTATTTTGTAATAACTTTAAAAGGAGTATAGTCCATAAAAAATTTGAATCACTATGTTGTACACCCAAAACTAATATAATATTGTAAATCAACGATACTTCAATAAAAAAAATAAAGAGGGAGGAGGGAAGGAATAGATAGAGAGGATAGGGATGAGGGAAGTGGAAAGAAAGTGACTCCAGAGGAAAGACAAGGAGGCTGGAATGGGGTGAAAGCAGAGGAAGAGGATGAATCAGGGAAAAAGAGGCACCAAAGGGCATGGGTGGGGAGAAAGTGAGCGAGAAGAGCAGAAGTGGTCAGCCCTTCCTTCTCCTTCTCTTCCTGGTCCATGAGAGGACAAAATGTCTCCAACCCCCTCAGCCGCTGGTCGTGGAGGGTTGGGAGATGGGAAGGCCAAACCCATCTCCCTGGGGGGTCCCATCTTTTCCCAGCAACCGGGGGCAGGTCAGCACTGCGGGGTGGACAGCGCCCTGGCCGGGCTGGGCATTGTGCTCACTCCTAGACCCCTCTGTGAGGTACTGGGTTTGAACCCCACAATCCCATCCTCAATTCCTCTCCTTTAGGCAGCTGTTCTCAGCTGGCTTGGGAACTGACTAAAAGAGCAGGGCAGGGTGGGGTGGGGCATGGTCTCTCTGGGGCAGGGCCTGACACATGGTGGGATATCTTTCAGGACCAGCCCTGGGCAGGTAGCAGGGGCTTCCCAAGAAGTATGAGAGGAGGACCCTTCCTCCAAAGGCTCAGTGTGCTTGGAGAGATACGACAGACGGGCATGCGATCCTTGGAGAACAGTAGGAGGCTTGGGGACTAAGTAGAGCCAGCATGCCTGGAGATGTGTTCTTGGAGTCTCACTGAAACCCAGCCCCGCCAGTCACCAGCTTTGTGACCTTGGGACAGTCTCTTCACTTCTCTGGGCCTTGGTTTATACATTTGAAAATGCAGATTATACTGTCTGCCCTGCCTGGCTCTCAGGAACTGTTTGAGCACATATAGGATGATGGGTATAAAAGTACTTTGTGAACTCTGGCACCCTGTATCCATGTGAGCTCTCATTCCTGGATTCCAGCCTGTGTGGCCAGGATGTTGACCTGTGTTTCTCTTTTGGGCTGTAGTTTTATCCAAGGATTACACGAGAAACCTCCACATGAGGACAGTCCCTCGGTCTTCTTAAGTTACTGTTGACATTTTATCTCTTGTTTTGTCCAGTGTATGAAGATATACTTGCTCAGTTATTCTTAGAATATAATATGAGGGAAAGACACGTGTTTCTTGAAGAACAGATGTGATTCCTTTTTATCAGAAAATGAAAATTATATAATCCATCCTGATTTTCTTTTAGCCTCAGCTACCAGGAAGATCAGAGTAAAATTTAAGTTCAATAATAATATAGGTAGTTTTTATACAATTTTCTTCCTCTTTTTTACCCGGGTTTAATTTTTCTTCTGCTGTTTCAGGATGAGTTGATGCCAAGTTGATCCAAAGATGAGAACCACGCTAACAAGCCTGTGACACCCCGTTCCAGTCCTCAAGAGGAACACTGGTGAACAGGGAGGTAGAACACATTTTGCCATCTATGTTAGCTTCCTGTGGCCGCTGTAACACAGTACCACAAACTTGGTGGCTTAAAACTGTAGAAATGTATTCTCTCACAGTTCTGGAGGCCAGAAGTTTCAAATCAGAGTGTCAGCGTGGCTGTGCTTCCTCAGGAGGCCCTAGCGGAGAATTCATTCCTTGCCTCTTCCAGCTTCTGGTTGCTGCTGGCATTCCTTTGCTTGGGGCTGCATCACTCCAATCCCTGCCTCTGTCTTCACCTCACCTTTCCTGTGTGTTTTCTCCTCTTCTGTCTGTGTCAAAACTCCTTCCGGCTCTCATGAAGATACATATGATTGCACGTAGGGTCTACGTAGATAATCCGGGATTAAGCTCCTCCTGTCAAGATCCTTAACTTAATCACATCTTTTGCCATGAAAGGTAATATTCATGGGTTCCGGAAATTAGGAAATGGACATATCTTTGGTGCCACCGTTTGGCCCACCACTCCATCTGAGAACCTAGACTCATAAAATCATCCACCATCTCTCGTTCATTATATAACTTAGTGGTTATAGAAGCAAAAGCTCTGGAGTCTAACTCCTGGGTTCCCGTCCTAGCTCTGTCATTGGCTGTGGGACCCTGGGCAAATTCCTTAGTCTCTCAGCACCTCAGTTTTCTTGCCTGAAAAACTGAGGATAGTATCTCCCTTGTAGGATTGTAATAAGGATTAAACAAAATGCTCTGTAAAAACACACAGTGTAGCACCTGGCACATAGTAACCACTCAGTAAATGTTAGCTACTATTAGAGATGATGGTTTTAGGATATGTCTACAACTTCTTTAATATTCCTTCCTTCAAGAGGTGAGGCTTAATTCTCCTCCTCTTGAGTATTGACTGGATCTAGTGCCTCACTTCTAACGAATAGAATAAAGCAGAAGTAACCACGTGTGACTTCAAGGACTATGTCATAAAAGACAAGGCAGCTGGCCCTTGCTCTCTCTCTTTAGTCACTTGCTTTGGGGAAGCCAGCTTTCATGTCATAAGGACTCTGTGGCAAGGAACTGAGGTGTCCAGACATCAGCCAGCAGTAAGTGAATTTGGAAGAGGCTCCTCCAGTCCCAGTCAAGCCTTCAGATGACTGCAGCTCTGGTCAGTGCCTTGATTGCAATCTCATGAGAGACTCTGAGTCAGACCACTCAGCTCAGTTACTCTTGGCTCTCTGACCTATAGAAACTCTGAGAGAACAAATGTGGTTTTAAGCCACTAAGCTTTAGGGTAATTTGGCATACAGCAACAGCTAACTAATAAACTAGCTATTATTATTTAATCTTTAGACATTAATTATCTATTGCATGCCAAGCAAGGGAGATTATAGGGATGGCAGAGTATCTGCCTTCAGAGAGCATTCAGTCTTGTGGGGATTGGAGGGGGTTGTGGAATATAAAACAATGTTTACAGTGGACTGTGAGACAGTGCCTGTGTGGTCTGTAGCACAGACAAGGTACAAAAATGCTTTATTAAGACAACATTCTGCAAAGGGAGCTGCTGATCTGGTTGGGCCAGTCTAGAACACCAGAATATAGGCTGAAGTTCAGGTAGAGTCCATCTCAGTCTGGGAGCCTGCATATAACAGTACCTGGAGGGACTTTATGAAGGGAAAAAAACCTCAGTAATTTATTAAAATCCCATACTAGATCTAAATATACACCTATCCTATGGTCCAGAATTTCCACTCTTGAATATAAACCAAAGAGAAATGTAGTTCACCAAAAGACAAGATGATTCATAGCAGTGTTATTCATAATATCCCTAAACTGGAGGTGTCCTAGTGTCTATAAACAAATTACAATATATTCACACAACGGAATACTTCTCAGCAACGACAAAGAACAAACCACTGATACATGCAACAACGTGAATGAATCTCAGAAACATTATGCTGAACAAAAGAAGCCAGGAATCTATGAGCATATATAGGAATATATAAACGTATACCAAGATCAGGATATAGGACATTTCCAGTACTTTACTGTATACAGTTAATACCTTTTTTTTTAATAAATTTTATTTATTTATTTTTGGCTGTGATGGGTCTTCGTTGCTGCACGTGGGCTTTCTGTAGTTGCAGCGAGCGGGGGCTACTCTTCTTTGCGGTGCGCGGGCTTCTTATTGCGGTGGCTTCTCTTATTGCAGAGCATGGGCTCTAGGTGTGCAGGCTTCAGTAGATGTGGCTCACTGGCTTCAGTAGTTGTGGCTCACGGGCTCTAGATCACAGGCTCAGTAGTTGTGGTGCATGGGCTTAGTTGCTCCACCGCATGCGGGATCTTCCCGGACCAGGGCTCGAACCCGTGTCCCCTGCATGGCAGGCGGATTCTTAACCACTGCACCACCAGGGAAGCCCGCAGTTAATACCTTAATTTAAAATTTTCTTTAAGATAAGTGGACTACTAAAAAAGATTGAAGCATATGATTAAGCACGAATTACATATATTTTAATATACTTATTTATGCATGAGAGTGTGTACAGTATACTGCAAATCCATGAGCTCTGACATAAACATCCAGCTCCTTGTCAGAAGATCTCATTGGCTTAGCTGTACAGCTAAGGCAGCAATTCCTAACCAGTGTACACTGGAGTACCACAAAGGTATAAGCTCAATTTCAGCTACAGTAATTCCGGATGTGGTTGGAAGATTGAGCTGGAGAGATTATGGGATTGAGGGTAGCTGGAGTACAACTCACTGGGTGCGAGAAATAGGATTATACACAAGAGCTCTCCTTTGTGGGTAAGTAAGGGCATACGGTCCTATCAAACAATGTCATGATGCCGAGAACCAGCAAGTAAATGCTGTACACCTGGAGGTACAGTATAATCCCTCAGGCATGCCTCTAGAAACCCTAGTATTTGAGAGTGTGTCCCGGTCTCCAAAGATCAACTTAACTAAGGAAGGTCCTCCTTTCAGGTCCGTTATCGGTCTGTCTTGTTCCAAGTTCACACATCTTCCTCTGGATTCCTGTGCCACCTGCAAGAGGGTGATATTTTCTTGTCTCATGGCCTTTATTAATATTTAAAGAACATCTTTAGGCTTGTCTTATGACATTACTCAGAGCTTGTGACAAGTGCAAGCCTTTGTTAGTTTATTCCTAGAGAAGACTTCTATTTCCTCTGTTCACTCTTCAAGATTCCAGCACCCTGCCTCTGCCTCCATCTGGGGATGGCTTCCCTTCTCCTAATATGAGCCGCCTGCTCCAAATCTCCCTGTTTTCTGCAGGGATGTGACAATTCTGAGAGTTATAATCTGCTTCCTTTGGTTGGAAGAATAATTTCCTGGTTGGAATCCAAGCTGAAAAAGAATTCTCCTTTGAACAGAAACATTGGGAAGGTGATATCTTTCGTGCAGTGCGGGTGACCTTCCTGGCTGCCGAAGGTCAGCTGCTCTACCGTTTCTTGACTGATGTCATGTAGCCAACACTTGATAATTGAGGTGAACCCCAGGTATAATAGGTATATAATAGTGGAACAAAGGAGGAGGTATGGTCACTCCTGCCTGGGACAGGAAAGGTGAGGTGGTCAGGACTCTGGGTGCATGTGATAGATATTCTAATCAACTTAGGCAAAGAGGGGGCATTAATTGGTTCCTGTGAGCAAACCCTGGGATGGTTAGGATATGGTTTCATGTAGGTTTGGCAGCTTCATGATTGCTGGTCATTCTGGGCGTGTCTTCCCAGCTTCCTCAACGGAGAGGAGAGGGTTCTTTACTTCCAGCTCCAATTTAAAAATCCTAGGGAAGAATACTGAATGGCTTTTGTTGGGTCATGTGCCTGACCTTTGGGCCAATCACCATAGCCCAGGAGATGAGGTACTGTGGCTGGGGGAGGGATTTTGATTGAAGTGAGGAGGGACTAGTTCTTCAAGAGAAAGGAGGGTGATGTTACCAGAATAAGGGGAAAACATGTACCAGGAAGACAAGAGTTTTTCACTGTAGAAAATTTCAGAAAATGCGGGATTTTATAAAAGAGCATAATTGCCTCCAGTGCTAATATGCACTCCTTTTACAATATGACTTTGCTGCTCTTCCACTCTCTATCCCTTGAATCTGGTGACTTGCTTTGGCCAGTGAACATCTGCAAATGTGATGTAAACAGAGGTTTCATAAGCACTTGCACACTGGGGCTTGCCCTTTCTCTTGTTGCTGGGAACCTGAGTCCACAATGTAAACAAGTCCAAGCTAGCCTCCTGGAGGGTGAGATCATGTCCAGAGAGGCTCTAGCCATCCTTGCTATCCCAGACATACCAGCTGAGGCCGCTGACATGTGAGTGAGGCCACTCCAGACCATCTGTCCCTAGCTGAGTCAGCCTAGACTAGAAGAACCATCCACCCAATCCACAGACTTATGAGAAATAATCAGTGTTTTTTGTTTTAAACCACTATATTTTGGTTTGTTATGCAGCAGAAGCTAACTGATACAGAGAGGATGATGCAATTTAGTAAGATCCTAAATTGGCTAGACCTCTGAGGAAGAGGTGGCAGTCAGGGAAGGGGGAACATTCCTGGCAGAAGAGACAGAATCAGCAAAAGCACAGAGGCATGAAACAGCGTGGCACACGTGGACACCTCAGTGTTCTGGTTTCACTGAAACACAGGGATAGAGTTGGGAAGTGATGGAAAACACAGCCAAAGGATTAGGTAGGGGCTAGATCAGAAAGAGCCTTCCATACTGGGTTACAGAGTTTCCATTTATCCTGAGGCCTATGGGGAAACCATGGAAAGCTTTTAAGCAGTAAAGAGACATGATTAGATTTGTATTCTTAAAAAATATCATAGCTATCATTAGTGGAGTGTTTCCTGTGTTCCAGGTACTTTAATATGCATGGCCAAAAGAGTGCTCTGGCTGCAGGGTGGAGAGGGATTAGAGGCAGTCAGGAGGTACAGGCGGACCAGCCAGGAGCTACCCGGCATTCGAGTGAGAGTGGGTGAAAGCCTGAACCAAGGCAGTGGCCCTGGGGATGGGCGAGGTATTCAGGAGGCAGGACTGCCTAGTGACTGCATCGGGGGAGCCTGGAAGGACTCTTGAGGGTCTGGCTTAGGTGACTGTGGAGAATTTTGGAATCAGTGGCATTGAGGATTCTCAGTATCCTGTAATCCCAGCTCCCCAAAGTTGAAGGGGGCTTAGAGACTATCCAATCTCATTCTTTCTATGTCACTTACCACTGATAATTCCCAAGCTGATTTTAGGTAGTCTAAGGACATACCATTTTTTTTTATGTTTGGGAAATTATTTTTATTGTATTAGGAACTACTAGCATGTAAGACCCATGATTTCATAGATATTATAGCTTAGCAAAAGGCTAAAGAAGTTACTTCAATTTAAAAAGCAAGTTGATAAAAAGAAAAACATTATCAGTAATAGCGCGGGTGTACACGGATATGGCTGAAATTAGGCATGAGTGAAGTTCAGGGCACCCAGCATCACCTGGAGCGCAAATCACAGGATCCCAGATGGTGAATGCCCATGTTTTCAAGTGGCCAGGTGGGACCCACCTGCACAGAGCCTGGCTGTCCAGTCACATCTGGCCCATTGGCCCTTGGGAGCTGACAGGGACATGTCTGTGTTCGAGTCACCTTCAAAGCCAGATCCAGGTTAAGGATTAGATGGTGGCTGTAAGAAGGTAGAGAAAATGAACATGCCTGTTCCCCAGAGGCCTTCAGGAGCCTCTGGCTCAGAGAGGTGAACTTGTCCTCACCCGCCTGCCTGTCTGCCTGCCCTCTGTGCAGGTCTCTGCATTGTGCTCAGAAAAGACTCCTGCGCGCAGGCTGAAACTTCGCGTATGGATGCAGGGACTTTGTCTTGGGAGGCACTGGTAATGGATGGCACCCATCGTACCCCTGGGAGCCCAGAACCACTCACTGTGCAGGTAAAGGGCAGCTCTGGGCACCGTGAGGGTGCAGCCTGTGGCTTGATGGAGGAGAGGATTAGCGCTGCAGCCCAGCAGCCCGCCCCAGCCATCGGGTGGTGCATACCCGCCTGGACACGGCCTTTCCTGATGGGCAGGGCCTCCCTTTGTGTGATTCCCCAGCACAATGTGTGTAATCCTGCCGACCTGCCCAGCAGAGACGGGCGGGCAAGAGCGCGCTTGGCTTCCTGTCTTGTTGAATGGCTTGAATGGGCGCTGGGCCCACTCTTAATCCCCCAGCGGCTGACTGTCCCGGCAGCAGGGCAGAGGAGGAAGGAGGGGAAGACAGCAGCTCTCCTGTCTTCTCTCCAGGCAGGAGGCTGGTTGCACCCTACCCAGCACAGTTCCACTTACGTTTGAAGGGCAGATTTGAGACCAGCCATGGTGTTGCTTGCTGGTGCCCTCTTGGAACCCTCTGCCCTTCTCCCAGCACCGTCCTTGGCCAGAGTTGGGTGAACTAGTATGACAAGCAGGGAGCTAATGGTAGAGGAGAAGAGCTTCAAGATCCCAGCACATCAGAACTGGAAGCAGCCTTAGGGATTCCACTTCCCCCTCTCTTTTTGCAGTTGGGGAAACTGAGGCCCATACAGGTCAGGAACATGTTTAAGGTCACATGAATAAGTGACAGTAACTGACTTCAGTCAGGTGGCCTTTCCATTGGACAGCAACTGTTTCCCAAACTGCTTCCTGGAGCATTCCCAACTACTGGGAGACATTTAATGCTCCTGACAAAGAGTTATACGGTCAGATGCGCTGGGAGATGCTGCATGTGAACAAAGCACATCTAGGAGCAGAGGCCATGACAGGTCCTGCAGCCTGTGAACTTGGTCGACGTTAATGCCACCCTTTCCAAATGTACTCGGCAGTGCAGTTCTTTTTTCGCGTGGCACCTTTTCTCACACAGCAGTAGCACTTAACTCTAAAGGACACCATCCGGAAATTCTGCACTAGACTGTGCTATAGACTTTCTAGAAGTGATGATGAAGATGGTGAGGACACTTCTATATAAACTCTCTGTGGAGTTTAACCCACATGAGAGCCTGTACCATGGGAGGAATCTCCTTTTAGACTCAGAGTCACCCGGTGTTTATTGAGCATCTCTTATTACCAGGTGCCTTCCACCTCGGTTATCTCTGCTGAGCCTCCCAATAGCACTGTTGGAAAGGTAATGGAACCTTGACTTTACAATCGTGGAAACTGAGGCACATGAAACTGAGTAACTCGCTTAAGGTCACACAGCCAACAGTCAATCGTGGAAACTGAGGCACATGAAACTGAGTAACTCGCTTAAGGTCACACAGCCAACAGTCGGCGAAAGCAGGTTTTAAGCCGAGGTCCACCTGCCTTCAATCCAATGCTCCTGTTCTTCTGCCCTGCTCCCCTCTCCTCTTTCCCTACAGTCTGATGATGAGAAGCAAATGCATCAAACTGGAAATAAAAGGAAGAAAGCCTGGGTTCATATGCTGTTCCACTCCTGATGCATTGTGTGACCTTGGACAGACCTTGTGCCCCCAGGTCTCAGCTCCTCCCCCTGCCATGGGTGGGTTAGACGCGGAGCCCAGTCCCTGTGACTGTCTCCTCCTCCGGCATTCCATGACCCACTCCATGACTCTAGTTCTCAGGCCCAGGCATAGGTCATCCTAGGGAGAGGGTCAGTCCTAGAACGGGGTGACATGAGACTGGGTTCATGTGTGGCATCAGGACAGACCAGCCACCTGCCTGAGAAGGCACAGCGTGTGCCGACTCACTCCTGACAGCTTGTCAGAGCCATGGGAAACTGTCACCCAGGGCTCAGGGATGGAGTCAGCCCTGCATGGTACTGGTAGCATGACCTGTGATGCCCTCACACGTAATGACCTCCTTAATGGGTGGTGGAGAAACTTGCAGGACTGGTGAGGGTGGAGCCAGGAAAGGGGCAGGCAGGCATTGTGGCATTCTAGACCTGACTTGAATTTACTTTTTGTAGTCTGTATCTGTCATTATTTAGCCAATCGGTCCACCCTCTTTTTTTCAAAAGAAGGTGATTTTCTTAGTTTGGGTGACTTAAAAGGAGGCTCTAAGACAAAGATTCAAGTGCAAGTGGTTTATTTGGGAGGGGTTCCCAGGAAATGCTGCCAGGGAGCCTGGAAGTAAAGCAGGGAAGGGGAAGAGCACGGTGAATGGCACATTATCAAGCAAGTGGCCCCTGTTAGTAACTGGAGCTTGATTATGCTGGGGGCTCTGGGAACCAGTGTGTACAGCCTTGGCATTGACCCACCTGAGGGGCCAGGCAGCTGGGGTATGTATCCCCCAACTCGTGTCAGCCACCAGTGGAAAACTGCGGCCAGGGAGGGGACTCTTAATTCCCTAGCATGTCTGGCCTGTGCTGGGAATGACCAGCAGGTAGAGCCCCCAGGCAGAGCGGCAGGGGCTGAGCGCATGTGGGTGAGCTACCAAAGTGTATGCTACAGAGGGCTGGTGAGCCAGAAGCTGAAACTCCAAAACCTGAGAAGGGGTCTAAGTGCCTCCACAATTTGCTGGAAGGGAAGGCTGAGTAAGTCACCTGCCCTCTTGGAGCTTCAGTCTTCTGATCCAGCAGATGGGAATGGAACCCCTGCCCTGCCTATCACACACAGGACCAAATCATAAATTGCAAAAAGATGATGAGCATATTCACCTTGCTCCCATCTGTTCCTCACCATCTGCCTGTCCCTAATACCACTCACCACTTCTCAGTCACTGCAGCTAGGATTGTGAACATTTTGGTCATTCCTACCCTTCCTGGCCAAGGACCCATCCCCCTTAGAATGGGAAAGGACTTTAGATCTAGAAATTAAGATTTTTTAAGCTCAAGAGGAAGCAGAATGATACGGGCTTGGGAATCAGGAGGCCAGGAATATTCCTTTATTGAGGACCTACCATATCCACAGGCTGAGGGTGCTTGATGATGACACAGTTCCCCAAGGAGCTCTGTGTCCTTGGATAGGCAGGCCCCTTGTCCTCTTGTGCCTTCAGTCTCCGCACCTGTGAAATGGGCCAGTCTCCCCACCTGTGAAATGGGGTCCCTTCTAGTGCTATCATTTTTTACTTTAAGTACAGAACTCCCAGTCTCCTTGAGATCTGCAGCCCGGGATCAGTGGCAGAACCAGAGGCAAGGGTCCCACTGTCTGGAGATGAGTGAGTAGAGGCAGGGAAAGATTCACTCTGCCCTCCAGGGAGACTGCCATCATGCCTGGGCTCCATCTGCTGTGAGCACTGCATAAGCTCTGCAAACAGCAGCTGAAGATGGTGGATTTGGGTAGCATTAAGCTGTATTAAGTTGAGCTGTTTCTACAAAGAGTACATTTTAGGATAAACATGGCACCAGAGACACGCTAAGAGGATGTAGCACTTGTAAGAAGTGGCTTCATGCCATCCCCAGCAGCTGGTGCAGAGAACGGTTCGCCAACTCCACCCACACGTTGGTGTCTCTAAGGAGAAAATTGCACAGCACCCCCTTCCTCTGTTTATTCTAGGAAGAAACACCCCTTGAGGCCTTAGGCACATGACCCAAGCTGAGCCAATCAGAGGGCTCCAACCTCCTGGCTACTGTGATTGGTCCAAGGATCATCATGTGACCCAAACCAGGCCAATTGGAGTCCTTTCTTGGGGTTTCTTTTAGCTGGGGGGAAAGAATCCTCTCCTGATGTGATGGAGAGCTTGTGGAAGACAAATCCATACCCATGGAGAAGCCTGTCTGTGGCAGGATGAAATGAAGCCAACAGTTAGAGATGAGAAGCTGAGAAGAAAGTGTCTTGGTGTCCGAGTCCCTGGTACCAGACCTCCCTGAGGCCAGCTCCACCCTTGCCCTTCTTGGTTACTTAAAACAATAAAATGCCTTCTTTGCTTAAGCTTTCTTTGTTAAGAAATAAAACTACTTGAGTTTTATTTCTCTCACACCAAGGCAAGAGAATCTGAAATGAGACCAACATCTTCCATTTATTGAGCTTACTATGTGCTGGGAGCTTTCCACTGCCTCACCTTATGGAATCCTGCACACAGCCACGTGGGCCATGATTATCATGCCCATTTTACAGATGAGGAAGCTGAGATGCAGAGGGTTGAGGGACTTATGTAAGGTCAATCAGCTGTTAGTAAGTGACCAAACAGGGATTCAAACCCAGGTTTGGCTAACACCAAAAGCCACGTACTTAGCCCTTTTACCACAGTGCTCACTCACAGCCTGAAGCCCCACCAGTTTTCACCCTCTGGGCAGCCTCCTTCAGAACAGACAGCTTCCATGACTTGATCTTTTGTGTCTTGGCTTCTTGTGTTGTGATTGAATTGCAAATAAAATTACCGTCATAAGTAATTTTTCAATAATGAGGTCTTACGATGGCTCTTGGCAGCATAGCAGGTTAGAGTCAGTCTCCATGTTTGATTTCTCCTCACACTTTCACCAAGCTGAGCAAATGCTTTTTATCAACATCCCTGGGAGTGTGACATTTCTGATCCTATCAAATCCTAGCCTTAAGAACTGCAACCAATGTTGTTCTCTCCAAAGGCTTAGAGAGATGAAGTGACTTGCCTAGGTCATCCAGCTTGTCAGGGCAGAGCAGAAATTGGAGCCCAACTCTTCATTTAGTTTATTCCTTTTCCAATAAATTTTCAAGTCCTTACAGCCCTCAGGGTTTCAAACCCTCTGCCACAAGACATTGGTGTCCAGGCACAGATGACGGTGATATTGATGCTATCACTGGTAGAGGGTGGAGCAGAAAGCCCCACCTTTTTGCCTTTAACCAGTGAGAGTTTGAGTTTCCCTCATTAAAACCTCCCATGGGACCTTAGACAAAGCTGTGGGCAGGGAGTTGGGCAGAGTACTTGTCTTCCCTCCAAAAACAGGGGGTTCTCTCAAAGCCAGTGTAGAATGGAGGGAACACAGGAGAGCTCTGGGTTAGCCTTGGCACTGGCAATGAATCTCTGAGTGACCTTGAATATGTCCATCAAAAATAGCCACTCTTATGGAACAGTTTTGAATGATAGCTAGATACTCGTAGCTATCCAGTGAAATCCCACCTGACAGATGGGGAATCTGAGGCACAAGGCAGTTAATAACACGTCCGAGGCAACGTGACACAATTAGCAAGTGGCAGAACTGGGATTAGAAGCCAGGCAGTCTGATTCCAGAGTCCATTCTGTTAACCACTTCACTGTATCAGCTTCCTTTTGAATTGTGAGTCAGGGTATTCTCTGCAATCAAACCATTCCAGATTTGGCAGGAGAAGGGCACACTGGATAGTGTGATTCTGAGGTTGAAATCACCAGTTTTGTATTAAGATAAAACTAGAGTAAATTTATCTAGTCTTCTTTAAAGACAGCTCACATGGCTTCTTTTATTATTTGAGAAAAAGGAAAAAAGTCCCATTCTCTGCCATTCACGTGGACGAGCCTTATCTCAGCAGGGTCTTTCCCAGTTCTTTACATTTTGCGAAGTTAACTGCAATGTCTCTGAGCTCAAAGGATCCTCTGGCAAGGCAAAGAGAATTGTCTCCCATTTTATTGCTGAGAAAACTGGGACCAGAGTGGGGAAAAAAATTGCCACCTGTGTGTGCATGCGTGCATGTTTGTGTGTGCACGTGTATGTGCGTGTATGCGTTTGTTTCTGCGTGCAGATCCGTGGATGCTCCCGCAGACCTGGATCCCAGCTGTGAGAGGAACTCATAGTTGTGATGCTTGGAGGGGAGCGTTCCAGCTCACTGCCCGTGTATGGAGTCACTCAGACTTAGCTAAGTACACAGCAGTCAGGAGCCTGAGCTGCAGCAGCTGAAATCAGTGGGCAGCACAAAAATGTAGGTGTAGCTCCCTCTCCACTCCTTCCTTCTCCCCCACCTCCCACAGGGTGGAACTGCCTGGAACAGGCCTGGCCCAGACTATGGGTCTGCACACGCAGCATTCAGGAACAACTGCAGGGCAGCTCTGGGGCACATGTGGAAACACGCACCCTGATATCCATGGATGTGTACACACATGGATTTCTAGAAGGAATACTCAGGAAAGGTCTGGGGCTCTGGGTTCTGGTCTGGCTCAGCCTCTGACTCTCTGGTGACCTCGGAGCCTTGACTCTCCATCTGTATAATGGGCATGATGATGTCTGCCTCCCAGGGTTGTTACAAGTATCCAGAAAAAGATGGCAGGGTCCCAGAACTCTGGATCTGCAGGAGCCCTGGGAGGCAATTAGCCTAATGCTCACATTTCACAGACAGAGCTGCTGAGGCCCAGAGAGGGACACAGAGCAAGTCAAGCACAGATTGGCTAGAACACAGGCCTCTGGACTCCCAGGACTCACACACCAAGAGTGGCCCTGAAAAGAGCAAAGTGCTGTTCAAGGCGAGTTCTTGCTCTTGCATCTGAACATCCACGTGGAGGTGATTTTGAGACCAAAATGCTTTGTAAACAGTATTTATTAACACAAATTCACGTGTACTGTGCCAAGGTAGGGGGGGAAGGGGTGCCCTCTTTCCTTCTGAAATATTAGCTCAGATAGGCATATAAAAGACTTTGTGAATCTGTTTGCTTAACATATTTGATTAACGTTCTGCCTACAAGTTCATACTAAGCTCTTACATATCTGCTGGGCTCTTTATTGACAGTGTATCAATTCAGCTTTCCCTAAAAGATAAGCTCCAAGATAGAAGGAGAGGCAAGGCAGCCTGGTTTTAGGGCCACCAGGAGTGTTTGCCCAAGTCCCTGACCCTGCGCTTACCCATCTGTAGACTGCCAGGCTTGCATTCATCTTGGCCCCTGCCTGCCCTGGGCCCTGGGACCCGCCCCAAACTCCGCTTCCTCTCCTGGACTCTCACTTTGCCCTCTTACTGCAGCTCTCCATACACACGCCTGCCTGTCTGTCAGCTTGGGTGCTCCTCCGGGCAGGAACTGAAACCCCAGTGCCCCTCACAGGACCCAGCCCACAGTCGCTGCTCAGGAAATGGGACAGCTCCCAGGTGAACTTGGAGTTCAGGCATGCAGGTCACAAGAGGAAGGAAGAACCTAAAGACAGTAGGTGAAGCATTGGGAAAGCCAGCATTCCTTTCTCCCTCGACTCCTGCTACCCAAACTGTGTAACATTCCAGACAGTGTGACAGGACTTCCTGGTTGATACAGAGTCTCCTACTAATCATCACATCTGTTTATTCTGCACATACCATGTGCCAGGCACTTCATATATGTTACTTCTAATCCTAGTCAGCTCTAATCCCATTTTCAAGATTGGGACCCAAAGCTCAGAAACCTCCATTTATTTGCTTCAAGGAGAGGAGTTAGAATCTGACCTCAGGTCTGTCTGATTCCCAAGGCCATGCTTATTTTATGACAGCATAGGCCCCTTCCTGAACTCTGATACTCCCAGGAGACTTGGGACTAAGGGATTTCCTTCTGCAGGGCTCTCTTCTTATTGTAGAGGTAGGGAGGACAGGCTCTTCCTGGACCCTGCCTCCTTCATCCTCTCACCTTAGTTTTCCTACGGGTACAGTGAGGAAAGGGACCAGATCCACCCAAACTTATTGGTAGTTCTGACAGATCATCCACATTCTTTGCTTGGGCTTTTAGGAGCAAAGACGAGGGGACAGTGGGGCAAGGGGAGGACCCAGTTGTAACTGCTGTTCTCAGAAGGGGACAGGGAAGGACCCAGGCTGCCTGTGATGGTGATAATTTATCTCACTGGTCCATAGCCCATGGAAACATGGAATCCAGGAAGGTTTTCACATCTGATGAGGAGTAGAATCACCTGGGGATATTTGTTAATATGCAGATTCCTGGGTCCAGCTCCTGGAGGACCAGGGTGATAGGTTTGGGGCAGGGATAGGATTGTGCATTTTTTTTCTGATCATTTCTGTTTCTTTTTTTAAAAATTTTATTGAAGTATAGTTATTTACAATGTTGCATTAATTTTTGCTGTACAGCAAAGTGACTCAGTTATACATATATATATTCTTTTACATATTCCTTTCCATTTTGGCTTATCACAGAATATTGAATATAGCTCCCTGTGCTACACAGTAGGACCTTGTTTATCCATCCTATATATACTAGTTTGCATCTGCTGATCCCAAACTCCCAATCCTTCCCTCCCACACCCCCTGCCCCCTTGGCAATCACAAGTCTGTTCTCTATGTCTGTGAGTCTATTTCTGTTTCATAGATATGTTCCTTTGTGTCGTATTTTAGATTCCACATATAAGTGATATCATATGGCATTTGTCTTTCTCTTTCTGACTCGCTTTGCTTAGTATGATAATCTCTAAGTGCATCCATATAGCTGCAAATGGCATTATTTCATTCTTTTTATGGCTGAGTAATATTCCATTATATATATATATATATATATATATACACATATATATATATATATATATGTATATATATATATATCTCACATCTTTATCCATTCCTCTGTCGATGGATATTTAGGTTGTTTCCATGTCTTGGCTATTGTAAATAGTGCTGCTATGAACATAGGGATGCATGTATCTTTTCCAATTACAGTTTTGTCCAGATATATGGCCAGGATTGAAATTGCTGGATCATATGGCAACTCTATTTTTAGTTTTTTGAGAAACTTCCATGCTGTTTTCGATAATGGCTGCACCAATTTACATTCCCACCAACAGTGGAGGAAGGTTCCCTTTTTGCCACACCCTCTCCAATATTTATTATTTGTAGACTTTTTAATGATGGCCATTCTGACTGGTGTGAGGTGGTACCTCATGATAGTTTTGATTTGCATTCATCTAATAATTAGCAATGTTGAGCATCTTTTCATGTACCTATTGACCATCTGTATGTCTTCTTTGGAAAAATGTCTATTTAGGTCTTCTGCCCATCTTTCAATTGGGTTGTTTGTTTTTTTGTTATTGAGTTTTATGAGCTGTTTGTGTATTTTGGAAGTTAAGCCCTTGTCTGTTGCGTCATTTGCAAATATTTTCTCCCAGTTCATAGGTTGTCTTTTTGTTTTGTTTATGGTTTCTTTTGCTCTACAGAAGCTTGTAAGTTTGATTAGGTCCCATTTGTTTATTTTTGCTTTTCTTTCTATTGCCTTGGAGACTGACCTAAGAAAACATTCATATATATATAAAAAACAAAACATTGGTATGATTTATGTCAGAATGTTTTGCCTGTGTTCTCTTCTAGGAGTTTTATGGTGTCATGTCTTATATTTAAGTCTTTAAGCCATTTTGAGTTTATTTTTGTGTATGGTGTGAGGGTATGTTCTAATAACTTCATTGATTTACATGTGGCTGTCCAACTTATCCAACACTACATGCTGAAGAGACTGTCTTTTCCCCATTGTATATTCTTGCCTCCTTTGTCGAAGATTAATTGTCCATTATTTTGGGGTTCTTTATTCTGTTCCATTGGTCCATATGTTTGTTTTGTGCCAATACCTTCTTGTTTTGATTACTATAGCTTTGTGGTATTGTCTGAAGTCTGGGAGGGTTATGCCTCCTGCTTTGTTCATTTTCCACAGGATTGCTTTGACAATTCTGGGTCTTTTATGGTTCCGTGTAACTTTTAGGATTATTTGTTCTAGTTCTGTGAAAATGTCATGGGTAATTTGATAGGAATTGCATTAAATCTGTAGATTGCCTTGGGTAGTATGGCCATTTTAACAATATTAATTCTTCCAATCCAAGAGCATGGGATACAGGATTGTGCATTTCTGACAAGCACTCCAGATGATATTCATAGCAGCACTATTTTTAATAGCCAGACATTGGCCAACCTAAGTGTCTTTCAATAGGAGAGTGGATAAATTGTAATGTATTTGTACAATGGACTACTATGCCTCAGTGAAAATGAAATAAACCATTGCTACACTCAAAAACATGATGACTCTTACAGACGTAATATAGAGTGAAAGAAACTAGACACAAAAGAATACATATTGTATGATTCAACTTATAAGGATTTTTTTTTTTTTTTTTTTTTTTTTTGCGTTACGCGGGCCTCTCACTGTTGTGGCCTCTCCCGTTGCGGAGCACAGGCTCCGGACGCGCAGGCTCAGTGGCCATGGCTCACGGACCCAGCCTCTCCGCGGCATGTGGGATCTTCCCGGACCGGGGCACAAACCCGCGTCCCCTGCATCGGTAGGCGGACTGTCAACCACTGCGCCACCAGGGAAGCCCTATAAGGATTTTTAAAACTTAGAAACGAAAAAACTAATCAGGATAATATCTCTCGGGGTATTGTGTGTGTGTGTGTGTGTGTGTGTGTGCGCGTGTGTGTATCTGGCTCTTTTAAAACTGAGGTATAGTTGATTTACAATATTAGTTTCAGGTGTACAACATAGTGATTCAAAATTTTTATAGACTATACTCCTTTTAAAATAATTATAAAACATTGGCTATATTCCCTGTGCTATACAATGTATCCTTGTAGCATATTTATTTTATACATAGTAGTTTGTATCTCTTAATCCCCTACCCCTATTTTACCCCTCCCCCTTCCCTCTCCCCATTGGTAAACGCTAGTTCTCTATGTCTGTGAGTCTGTTTCTGTTTTGTTACATTCATTCATTTGTTTTATTTTTTAGATCCTACATATAATTGATAACATACATTATTTTTCTTTCTTTGTCTGACTTATTTCACTAAACATAATACTCTCCAGGTCCATCAATGTTGTTGCAAATGGCAAAATTTCATTTTTTTTTATGGCTGAGTAGTAATCCATTATATATATATATATGTATAGGTATTTCAATAGGAGATTGATACATATGTGTGTGTGTGTATATACATACATATATATATATTTACACCAAGTATGATTAATTTTGTTTGTATCTAACCTAAAAACAAGATTCTGTGAGCTGATCCTTAAGCAGCCAGGTAAATCAGGAATTTTAGAACAGCTCTTTAAGAGAGGATAAAGCCAAATGAAAGAAAACACCTCAATCCTAGATATCTAAATACAAAAGAGAAAATATCAAGAAGCAAAAAGAATCATATATATTTATATATATATTACATCTTCCTTATCCATTCATCTGTTGATGGGCACTTAGGTTGCTTCCATGCCGTGGCTATTGTAAATAATGCTGCTGCTGCTGCTGCTGCTGTGAACAATGGGGTGCATGTATCTTTTCAAATTAGTGTTTTCACTTTCTTTGGATATATACCCAGGAGTAGAATTGCTGGATCATATAGTAGTTCTGTTTTTTGAGGAACTCTGAGGGGTATTGACTCAGAGGGGGCAAGAAGAAGTCTTCTGTGGTCTAGGTAATTTTCTTTATGTTAATCCACATGACATAGACATTATATATGTTTGTGAAAATTCATCTATGCACTTTACTGAGTGTCTATTTTACGTCAAAATTTTTTTCGTTAAACTTATTTATTTATTTACTTCTGGCTGCGTTGGATCTTCGTTGCTGCACGCGGGCTTTCTCTAGTTGCAGTGAGTGGGGGCTACTCTTCGTTGCAGTGCTCGGGCTTCTCATTGCAGTGGCTTCTCTTCTTGTGGATCACAGGCTCTAGGCATGCGGGCTTCAGTAGTTATGGCACATGGGCTCAGTAGTTGTGGCTCGCAGGCTCCAGAGTGCAGGCTCAGTAGTTGTGGTGCACGGGCTTAGTTGCTCCGTGGCATGTGGGATCTTCCTGGAACAGGGATCAAACCCGTGTCCCCTGCATTGGCAGGTGGATTCTTAACCACTGTGCCACCAGGGAAGTCCCTACAGCAATTTTTTTTAATGTTAAGAAAAAATAGTAGGTAGTGGAAATCTCAATGAACTCCAAAATGCTGCCATCAAGGAACTATATTCCCTGACCAGAATGCAAAGCTAGAATTAAGTTATTGAAAGATAGCTCCCCCTTGCAATTCCATACACCTGGAAATAAAAAACCCTTGTAAATAACTCTTGGGTTAAAGAGAAATCCAAACGGAAATTACACTATTTAGAACTGTATGATGGGAACACCATTTCTTAGTTCTTAGTACATAGTAGGTACTTAACAAATAGTTGTTGAATGATTGGATATCAGATCTGTGAGATGTTGCCAAAGCAATACTCAGAGGGAAAGGTATAACTAACTGTCCTCACTATCAAAAGAGAAAACTTTAATAATAAGGAGTGGGATCACTAAACTTTCAATCCAAAAGGCTAGAAAACAATAAAATAAACCCAGAGAAGTGTACGGAAGAAACAGGTATAGTTAAAATGAGAAATTATTGAAATAGAAACAACCAAATCAAGCAAAAACCCAATACAAATGATCAACAAAACGAAAAGCCAGTTCTTTGAAAAGCTGATAAAATAGCCTGGTCTTAGGAATAATTAAGGGAAAAAAGAGACACAAGCAACATCAAGAACAAAAATAAGGGCAAGGGTTAAAAGAGGAATCTGACTACAGACACAGAGATTTAAAACTATAGAAGAGAAGTAAATAGTGAGGAAAGTAAGGACAGGCATACACAATGAAGGGCAGAGAGCTTCCTGGAGTTGCCTGTCTTACTAAGATTCAGAGTAATGGCAGAAGTGGGGTGGGAGGTTAGGTGAAATAGGTGAAGGGGATTAAGAGGAAAATTTCCATTTATAAAATAAATGAGTCATGGGAATGTAATGTACAACATAGGGAATTTAGTCAATAACATTGTAATTACTTTGTATGGTGCCAGATGATTACTAGACTTATTGTGGCAATCAATTTGTTTTGTATATAAATTTCCAGCCACTATGTTGTATGTCTGAAACTAATATAATTTTGTATGTCCACTATACTTCAGTTATAAAAAACAAAACACAAGCTTTGGTTTGCATTAGATGAAGTTTCGTTTATCTACCCCCAATACAAAAACAAAAACAGAACAAAGCAATGGCAGAATCAGGCAAAAACCAATGCCGTCAAGGGTTGCAGTGTGTGTCCTTGAAGGGCAGAAGCACAGGTCCCAGATTGGGTATGCAGAGTCCCCTGGAGACAGCTCAGCCAGTCTAGACCTCCCATCTCTGCCCCAACTTCCCCTACTTGCACTTGTTTCCTCTTTGACCTCAAGAGGGCTGGCACTATGTGAGGAGATCTCTGGGCCCTCCCACTTCTGGCTGCTTCACCTCTAGGATGCTTTGTGAAGGGCCCCTCTCTCCAACCACCCCAAGGCATTTCCTCCTGGCGTGGTTGGGCTCAGCATACCTCCAGCCAGGCTTACTCACTGGGAAGTCGGGAGCCACCCCACGCAGAACTCCTCCTCCCTCCTGAAAGCTGTCTGGGTCAGGGACCCGGGCCAGGGGAATCTAGAGCAGTGAGAACGCTGGTCCCCTGTTGAGAGATAGCAGGCACATCATCTCCTACAGTGTCACTCTGCTACAGAACCCATTTTACAATCCCTACTGTACACCCTTCTCTACCCACACCCGCCCTGTCTTTTCCTGAGTCCTACCAGTGGTGTGTTGGTAAATGTTTAACAAAGGCTCTCTTAAAAAAATATGTATGCATATATATCTGTACGTAAGTTTGCTATACATTTTCCTGATACAAAGAATGTGTGGCACACAATTTACAAATAATAATATGAAATACTCTTTATTGTAAATTCCATACACCTTTAACTTCAGTTCTGCTATTCCTTGTGAAATCCACTATTGGTTTTTATAATTCTATCAACAACAATAGCATTACAAAATCAAACTATGAACAAATGCTTGGTTATCATAGGATTCAGCCAAGAAGTCACTCATGTCACTGAGTGAAGTTCTTTCATAAATGTTGGCTGATATATTCATTTACACTAATGCGTTAAGACAAAAGTGAAATAATGAAGACATATAATGGAACTTCACTCAGTCATTAATGACAAAGATAACTTTTTTGCTGAATCAGATAATAGTTTTCAAGTATTAGAAGTATTTCCTCATATTTTGGTGCTATTCATAATATTAAAAAAAACTGTAGACATGACAGACTTTTAAATTTAATCTGCATTATTAACATTTTCTCCATCACTTTTTAAAGTCCAGAATCCAACCTCTAGACAAGCAACAAAGCATTAAACCAAGTCCTGATTTGTAGCATTTGCCCATTTCCATGGTGTAAATACTCCCACCACTGCCAGTTTCAAGCTATTGACATGATGTCACTATCAGCATGGAGTTGGGGAGAGATGCATGGGAGCAGACCATTACATATTATTCCCACCATACAGGTACAGTAGATGTGAAAAACCTCAACCTCATAGATCATAGTAAAATAATTAGGAAGTAATGAGTTTGGAGTGTTACCTTTGTTTCAAATATTATTTTATGAAATTGTAAGTTCATATAATTTATTTATTTATTAAAACTGTGGACTTCTCCTATCCTCCCCTTTCCTTTTTTTTTTTCTTTAAATTTTATTTATTTATTTGGCCGCACCTGATTTTAGTTGAGACATGCAGGATCTTATTAGTTACGGGATCTTTAGTTGTGACATGTGCGATCTAGTTCCCTGACCAGGGATTGACCCCAGGCCCCCTGCATTGGGAGTGTGGAGTCTTAACCACTGGACCACCAGGGAAGTCCCATATAATTTATTTTTATTAATGGCTATGTCTAAGCACTGACATGCGAGATTCCTGAAAATTTAGCAGTCAGCTCTCATGAGCTGGCGCACACTGGCTCCAGCATGCCATGTGTTCTCCCTGATTAATCCAGGCAGAGGCCTCTCTCTCTCCCAGGTGCTTTATGAGGGCGGGCACCAGGTCCGATCTGCCTCTGTCCCTGACGGCCGTGTCACTGAGGAAGCGTGTGCCAAAGCCACGCGTTGAAACAGCCTCTCCACTCCAGCCCCAGATGCCTTCCATGACCTGACCCTCCTGGTGCACGGTCACCACTCCTCCACTCTGCCCTTTCAGGTATCCCTGCGGGCCCCATGGAAGCTGTAGGAACAGGTTCTTAACAACAGGGCAGCCACTCGACCTCAGTCTCCCTATCTGTAAAGTGATAAGGAAGGAGGGGATGGAAAGAAGGAAAGCACAGTGATATTCCTTCCAGTCTTTTTTTTCTTAGGCCTGTAGTTGTGGGCTGTTCTATTCAGCTTGGACATGCTATTTAGTGTCTTGTGGTTTCTCATGTAATATCATAAGCAATTTTCTATATTCCTGTATAGTTTTCAAATTTTTCACTATTAGTGAATGCATAATGTCATATTTTGTTTAATTAAAATTCATTCGAACTTTCCTTTCAGACATTTATATAGTTTTTGGTTTTCTGGAACCAGTTTTACCTCATCATCACCAGCATTGAGTGTTTTCATTTCAGAAAATATATGCTAATGTAAACATCATAGACTTTATTATTGTTTAATGTGCTTTTGTTTTAATTCCCAGTGCTATTGGACATTTTTCTGTCAACTTTTTTACTAGTTGTCCCTGCACTCTTTTTTTTGTGTCTTTTTCATTTTTATATTTTATACAATTTTTAAAGATTACAGTCCATTTATGGTTATTACAAAATCCTGCACTCTTAAATAGAGAGCACAGATCACAAAGCAACTTGATTCTTAGTGCTTTGAGTCATTACCAGCACCAGGAGCTCTGGAATGTGTAGACTTTCAATCCAGACTATGATTCTGAGTGAATACAGCTGTCATTTATACTCTTTTGGACATTTCTCCTGTCAGGCTGTTAATTATTGCTTTTTGCTAGGGTCAATAGGCCAACTTCTTGAGTCTTTGTTTGCTTCTACTCTAAAAAACCAGACACAATAACGAAGCTTGTTAGAACTGCCTGGAAGAGAACACACTGGGCATTGGAGCCCAGTTGCTTCATTGTGAAGAAGGTGGCTGTCACATGGTACAGCCACCCAGAGGCCTTACAGGCTTATATCCTAACTCTTGGCTGACTTCTTGATGTCTGAGGATGTTGGATCAGCGATCCCCAGAAAGGGGAGTGACTGCATTTGGTTTTGTAAAAATCATGCTGGTAGGACAAATGTGGGTAGCAATATCTATACATGTGCATTGAGCTTGACACTTTATGAAGTCCTCTAGATCTGTCCTAGAGCCTCATGATACCCTTATGGGGTAGATGTGGCTTTAATCACTTTATGAACAAGGATGCTCAGACCTGACAAGATTCTACGTCTTACCCAAGATCCCTCAGCTAGTGTGTGGTGGGGCTGGTCATGGACCTGGGGATCCGGACCATTGCTCCCCAGCTACATGCAAGGTCTCCGTGACTTGAGCTCCTGTATGTCTGCTCCTTCACATGTTCACTCATGTTCAGAACGCAGGATGTGGGGAAATTGCCCTTAAGTACAACAAGGGAGAACCAAGTGGGTGTGCTCACAAGGTCTTTTGTTTGGGATGGTACCTGTTTATCTGACTCTTCCCCGAATCACTAATAATGTCTTTGCAGCCAGGAGACGGGCCACCTGTATTTGAGACATGGGCGTCTCTTTTTGGAATTCATAAAGTCATGATTAAATCCATCCTGGTGCCTTGTGTTAGACAAATTCAAGAAGAGAGGGGTGACTATGGGGAAAGAGCCACTAATGCCATCATGGTGACACCCATGGGGACTCTGGGATTTCTGAAGGCAGGGTAGTCTGTGAGATTCTGTGGAACATGAAGGATTCCCTATGGGTAGCCCTCCATAGAAAAGATATTAGTCCCAGTGTAGTGAGAACACAGCACGGAAGAAGGTGCCCGGGCTGTGGACAAACCACAGGGACTTCTCCCAGACAGCTCAAGGCTGGAATCTTGCCTGCCACCTGTGTGACCCTGGACAAGTCACTCAACTTCTCTGCTTTGCCTGCACCCAGGAGACCTGGAAGTGGTGGGAGATTGCCCACTCCTCCCCCTTTTCCTGTAACCATGGGTACAGAGGTGTAAATACTCCAGCTCCCTTGCCCCTAAACAGGATGGCTCTGAGGTGTGACTTTCACCAGAATTTCCTTGAGGGGTGAGCCAAAGGTATCTTCCGAATGACTTGTTTGATAATGTACCTTTGCTGGGCCCCCTTTCCTTTCTGATCCTACTTCCCTACTTCCTTACTAGTTTTCTTGGGAGCACTTGCTAGTAAATCACTTGCACATGACTCCTCCTACCAAGGTTGCTTCTGGGGAGCCTGATTTAAGAGGCAGCCGTAGAGATGCTGCTGCCTTGGCTGTAAGATGGAACTCAAGCAAGCTCACAGAAACTCCTAGAGGGCTTTTCTGCCACTCACTTAGAAAAGGAATCTGCTAGGGGATTGTGCGGGAGGAGGAACTGGATAAAGGCAGTCTGAAGGTACAAACTTTCAGTTATAGGATAAATAAGTACTAGGGTTATAATGTACAACATGATTAATATAATCAGCACTGCTGTATGTTATATATTTAAATTGTTAAGAGAGTAAATCCTAAGAGTTCTCATTACAAGGAAGAAAATTTTTTTTCTTTTTCTTTTATTTTGTGTCTACATGAATGCTGCCTATTCACTAAACTTATTGTGGTAATCATTTCATTACATATGTAAGTCAAATCATTATGCTGTATACCTTAAACTTATGTAGTGCTGTAGGTCAATTATATCTCAATAAAACTGGAAGAAAAAAATACCAGAAAAAAGGGAAACCACTAAAAATTTAACCTTTCAATAAAGCATTAAGCAGACTTTTTTTTTAAGCTCTTAAAAAAATAAACCATTTACCTTTGTAGCACTTTAAAGGAGTTTTCATACTCATGGTTTCATTTGAGCCTCATTACATTGCTGATATAGGAAGAAATTGGTATCTCCTTTTTTCAGATGAGGAAATTGAGGCCCAAATGGATGAAATGATTTTGCCTAAAGTTACCCAGACATATTATACATGGCAGAACCAGGTGTAGCAACCCAAGTTTTCTATGTCCTAGTTCAGTACCAGTGTGTGCCACAGGGCTTTGTTTTGATAGTGTAGTTGATGAAGTGTTTTCAGTGATTTTTAATAGTGTTTGTTAACATACTTATAAATCCTTATGTAATGTCCTCAGAGCTGGCCCACTCCATTCTTCTTTTTTTTTGTTTGGGGGGGTGCTGGGCCGCAGGGCATGTGAGAACTTAGTTCCCCAGCCAGGGATCAGACCTGCCCCTGCTACATTGGAAGTGCAGAGTCTTAATCACTGGACTGCCAGGGAAGTCCCCTACTCCATTATTCTTAAGAAAAAAAACTTTTACATAAAATTTCCCGTTATAAATATAATTTATTCTCACCACATAAAATCTGGGATATACAGAAAAAAAGAGCAATATGAAAAAATTCTCATAATTCCAACAGAGTTTCTTCTGGTTTTCTAGCATTTTCTTCTAGCCCTTTCTTTTTTCTATGCATAATTATTTCTTCGTGTGTTAAATACTTAGAATAATTATTCTTGGTTAATACCCATACTTTGATAATGCGCAGTCATCTTTATTGATATGTAAGTGCCGCTTTCTTTTTTTCTAATCTCCATGCTTTTCTTTCACAAGATGAGCTTGGTCCGTCTTGTGCTGGAAAGTAAGGTAGTGCTTAAAAAAAAACAAATGGTGGGGGCAAGTCAAAATGACACAAGAATCATCTTGAAGAGGAGCTCACCAGCCAAATCTGGGATAATTTGAACATCAAAATAATTAATAAAATAAGGAATAATAGGAATCTATGAATCTGTACTGATAATAAATGGGTGACTACATAGGGAAGAGGCAAGGGCTCTTGCTTACAGTAAAATGCCAACTAATAAATGTGAAGGGAGTGCTAGGGTTGGAAGATTATCATTTTGCAACCATCATGGTAAAGCTTGGTTGTAATAAGAATCATCATGCTGACAGAGCTCTTCAAGCTGAAATGAAAGGATGCTACTTAGTAACATGAAAAACAAATGAAAGTTTAAGATACACTGGTAGTTCCCAGGAGACCACTCTGTGTTCATTCTAGACCATCTAATTTGTTATAAGTGAAAACTGATTGATTCTTTTAAATTCTACTGAGTTTGTTTGTTTATTTCTGGTGTCTCTAGATATGAGAGAAGGGAAACATAGTGTTGGATGTCTCTAATTGTTGTAGGGTAAGGTGACCAATCACCTTTCTGCCCATACCTGCTAATGCAAATAGCAGTTTCCCACACACACAATGTAAACAGCCTTGTCTCTCCAGATAGTATAGTCTGTTGTTTTATTTTTAATGATAAGTAAAAAGAAAGAAGACATTTCATGTTGGATGGTGGTAAACGTTTATTAGAAACCTCCCAACTTGTTTTCCAGTTTCATACAATTTGGAAAGAACGAAGTGCAAGTCAGGGAGACAAATATTTGAGAGTTATGTGTGCGTTTAAAGAATGTTTACCCAGTCCAGGTAAGAATCATTTGCCACTAAAAGGTTCCCCGTGCCCTGTCCCCATCACCATGTCCCCCTGCAGAAGGTCAAGTGGCCTTATGCACAGGCTCATTCCCTGCATTCCTGATCAAGGGGCACACAGGGGTGGGGTCAGGAGCAGAGGCCCATAGTTGTAGGGGCAATTCAGATACCCCATACCCTTCCTTCAAAGGCTGAAAAGCAGAGGCTTGGGACTTGCGTCCATTTTGGATAGAACTTTAGAAAAAGAAACAGGTAGACCAAGGTGTAGCCATCATTAAGACCAGTGACCTCAAATGACATTTATGTAGTATATGATGGTTCATCACATATGTCTCATCAGCCTGCTAAAGAGAAAAGGGGCGTTTCTTGAAGGCTGAGTTCCAGCCCCAGCTCAGCTACTGACTCCTTGGGTAATCTTGGGCAGGCAACTTGTCTTTTCTGGATCCCGATTTCCTCATTTGTAAAATAAGCGACGGAGTATCTAATGTCTAAGCGGGTCCCTGGCTCCTCCTTTGTAACCCACATGACAACTCTGAGATAGGTAGATTAAAATGACTGAGGCTCACCGAGTGGAAGCGTGTTGGCCAAAGTTGCAGTGTAAGTGGGTTTGAATTCCCTAACTCCTGTGTTCTTTCTATTACATTGAAGACCCCAATGCAGGGTTGCCATTAGAATTTTTGTACTCCAAAAGGCATTGCAGGTGAAGGAACAGTGTGGGTGAAGGCCCAGAATCCTGTCTTTGTAACCCAGGCACATCTGCTTTCCTCTCATGCTCCTTACTTTCCCTGTATGGGTTTTAAGAATTGGCTTATTGATGTTATGTAACCTTTGTTTTCCATCAACACTGAAAGAAGAGCCCACAGACAGACAGAAATAACCCTGGAATGACAAGAATGTGGCCTTCTCTTTTAGGCTTGTCAGCAAAAGATGTGCTGGCTGATTGCAAGTGGAGAAGTATTGAGCTGAGAAGCGCCCCCAACAGGCCACATAAGCAGCAGCGACAGTAGTTCACAAGATGGGAACTTTCTATGCAGCCACATACCAGTCTCTGCTGAGAGCTTCACCCATGTCATCTCATTTAATCCTCACCATAGTCCTAGAGGTGGGAAACATCATCATCCCCCCTTTACAGAGGGGAACACCAAGGCCCTCTGAGGTTAGGGAGCTTGTCCAGAGAGTCTCCATATATGCGTTGGGTCTTCGTTGTTACGCGAGGGCTTTCTCTAGTCGCAGAGAGCGGGGACTCCTCTTCGTTGTGGTGCACGGGCTTCTCTTGTGGTGGCTTCTCTTGTTGCAGAGCACGGGCTCTAGGAGCACAGGCTTCAGTAGTTGCAGCATGCAGGCTCAGTAGTTGTGGGGCATGGGCTTAGTTGCTCCACGGCATGTGGGATCTTCCCGGACCAGGGCTCGAACCCATGTCCCCTGCATTGGCAGGCGGATTCTTAACCACTGCACCACCAGGGAAGCCCAGATAAGGTCTGTTTTTGCTACCGCATGACCACTTGCTACCTTCCAGATTATTTTGGGAAAATGTGCAAATCTGTAGTTGCGCACATGCACACAGACACAGACACACACACACACACAAGATTTAATGGGAGGAAATGGTGGCTGGTGGGTGTGGAAAGGAGGAAGATTTCCTTTTCAGTATATATTCTCTACCCTTTCAAAATCTTGACCCATATGCATGCATTACCAGTTGAAATGAATTAATTAAATTTAACAAAAAGTGGCTTCATATGTTAGTTTCCTGTGGCTGCTGTAACACAGTACCACAAACTGGGTGACTTAAAACAGCAGACATCTCTTCTCTCACAGTTCTGGAGGCCAGAAGTCTGTAATCAAGGTGTCGCAAGGCCACTCTCTTCTCCGAGGTTCTCGGGAGAATCCATGCTTTGCCTCTTCCAGCTTCTGGTGGCCTCAGGCTTTCCTTAACTTGTGGCCACATCACTCCAGTCTCTGGTCACATTGCTTCTTCCTCTTCTCTGTGTGTCTCTCTTATAAGGATGCATGTGATTGCATGTAAGGCTGTCTGAATAATCCAGAATAAGTTCCTCCTCTCAAGATCCTTAATTTATTCACATCTCTTGCTCTACAAGGTAATATTCAGTCTTTTGCTATATGCAAGGTAATATTCACAGGTCCAGGGATTAGGATGTGGACATATCTTTTAGGGGTCAGCTTTCAATACGTAGGAATTAGCAAGTAAATCTTCACCCCTTCCTGTCAGATGTTATTTTCCCCCAGTGTATCCCTCCGTATAGGACGCTGGTGTCTAACCAGTCTAAGCGGTTGTCAATTTGAAGCTCATCTAGAGTGTTTCTGTGGCCTTCTTGGAGAGTTATATGCCCAAGCTTGGGAGTTAGCCTGGGTGGGTTCTAATTTCAACTCCTCCATTTGCCACTGGGGAGGCCTTTAAGAAAACCAGTAGGCCCATTTTGCCAGATTAATATTTCTAAAGTACAATTCTGATGACATTACATCTCTTCCTTCAGGCCTTCAGTGGCTCCCCAGTACCCACCAAATGAACTGCCCATGCCTTGCCTTAGCATTCAAGGCCAGGTTCTCTACTTCTATCACTCTTTTGGCCCAGTGCATCTCGTGTACCATACACACACACACACACACACACACACACACACACACACACACACACACACACACACACGCATATGTACACACACCAGGCTTGGCTTTGTATCACAAGCCTCTCCACTAGTCTCATCCCCCCCTAGTGAATAGTGGCTCTTTGTGGGCAGGAAACGAGCATCTTATGCACTGTCAGAGCCAGGAACAAGAAATGCCATAGGATAAGTGTTCAATGGTGTTTGTTAAGTTGAATTTATATAAAAATAATGGAAACTATACTAGAAGGACCCTAAGTGGTTGTGTGTTCAAAATCCTTCATTTTACAGACAGGGGAAGTAAGACCCAGACTGGGAAATTACATTTTCCGGCCCAGTCTTTCAGGAAAACTTGAAGGATTAGAATAAAAAATTGAAAGGTTCCACTTGAGGCCCTATATTTGGGAAACTGTATTTATTTGTAATGGTGTCAAATGGCAAGGAGCATACATTTCATGGTGAAGTTTATCTGTTTTAAAGAAACAAATACAGTTTTGTTCCTTTCTTACTATTCTCTGGCTGTCACCAGCAAATTCCAACCCTAGTCTTGCACATGGCCTGGTTAGAATGCTCTTTAAACTTCACTCTAATTTTTTCTAACCCTTTCTTACTCAGTTTTGAGCCTGAACTGCCCTCCAGATTCAAAGTTTTGGAGATGTTTTTGAGTGTCCTCCTTTCCCAGGGAAAACACAGGCAGGCAAACGAAAGCTGCCCCACACAACAAATCCTCCTAGCTGTGTAAAACCTCAGAGAGGCAGGTCAGTCTTTGCCATCATCTTTGTCATCTGACCACACCTGTGGCCATTATGAGAACCAAAGCCACCTCCTAGCCCTGCGTGCTTTTTATTCGGAATGTGCAGTGTCTGTTAGCCATAGATGAATACCCAGCAACGGAGGGCCCAGAACTGTGGCTCAGACAAGCTGACTGAGGAATTAGAAGGATTTTGTAATAAGCCCATTCATTCTGTCGGATTGAAATACCTTCCAATTCCCCACAGTCAAGGACAGCTGTACTTTGGTTTGACATTTTATATGGCATTTTTATGCCTGCCTGAAAGCAGGGGTGCAGGTCTGCATAGTCTCTGCCAGAGACTGGGACTCCAGAGACCGGGGCTGGGATTCTGGAGCTATTACTTACCTGCTGAAAGGGGTCTTGGCCAAATCACTTAAGCCCCCTGAGTCTCAACTACCTCATCTGTAAAAGGCTCTCACCAGGACTACATTAGAATATGTAATATTAGAATATTTACAATTATCAGGATTTTAAACTATAAGGTATTGTGCAATTGTTCATATTACAGCCAATGTGGGAGAAAGGGAAAAGCAAAACTTGGTGGTTGAGGGAAGGTTGTTTATCTCGATTTTCTCTATAACGTAAAGTGTGAATTCACCTGTCTCTCCTGACCATGGTTCTTTGACTTAAGTCTGAGTGAGGGAGGGGATGGTCCTAGGACCTGGGGTTGGAGGAACTTCCAGGGGGACCTAAGAGGACTTAGCTATAGGGAGGGGGCACTGCTGGGGGCCAAGATGCTACCTCACTGACACTCAGGGTCATCTAAGCAGCCCTGCACTTCTCTGCATCCTGTGAGGAACCTCTTCATTACTCCTGGGCTCCACATAATTGAAACCACCAATGTCTCTTGGAAGGCAGAATCTCATCTTAAATTGTTTTCTTTGTTTATACATTTGTCAAATATAGAAATAAATGCTAATGCTCTTGGTATAATGTTAAGTCAATAAGTAAGAGACAACATTGCAAAGTGGGATCTCCACTATGTAAAAACTATATATGCATAGGTGAAAATGCTAATAGCGGTTGTATTTGAGAGAATAGATAACGGTATTTTTTCTGCTTTTCTGTATTTTGTAAAAACTTAAAAGGGCTCATCAATTATTCCTGTAATAACAAAGATTCTATTCAGATATACTTTAATACCCCAAAGGGAAAATCCACTTAAATATTTTCATGAAAATTACATATACAGCTTCAATAAAAATTGATGATGATATAATATGGACAATTTTGAAAATAAGATATTTTATGAATACTAGATAGAGATATCAAGTTCAACCACTCAATAAGTACAATACAGATGAAAGTATATTATAATAAATTTCTTATACAATAAAAATATCTGCATGATCAAAAATGCATTCAGTTTCTGAAAATCGTATACTTATAAGAAGGAATATTTGATACAATTAGAAGCACAGCACAAATGTAAAAGAATTGGGGCAGCCTCTTGGGGTTTGTTGTAATAGAATTTAACCTACATTTAGCCTCAAAAAACACTGTCAGCTTGTTCAGAGTCATAGATTGGAATTAATGGAGGAATGTATTAATATTTACACAGATGTAGTAGAAACGTATGTTCTATAGCAGCACTATGCAAACTTAGGTTCTGTGGAACCGTTATTGGGCAAGAAGTCTTGGATGTCACCTGAGGAAAGAGCTCAGTGGTTAGAGATGCTAGGTAAACCCCAGGGTACGGAATTCAATACGCCTCATCATTGCTTGACTTCTTGGAGCCTCAAATATATTGATTTTCACTGTGAATCTCCAAGAGGGGTGTGCAATATGTGGCATTTGCTCAAAGCATTTGACCAGAAAATCTCCCCCCTCCCCCAAAGGACGCTTCACATTGGTATATGCAGTGTCACAGGCATGCAAAGACTTTATCTTCTCAACTTTTATTTTTGAACCCACGAAGCAGAGTTTGTCTCTCTGTATTGTCACAAAAGGGGTGTTTTATGAATTTGAAGCACAGGTACAGATCACAGTAAACCATGTAATGAGTCATGTCACATGGAACCGAAGCCTAGTTTCCACTCATTCCGTCATTCTCTTGCAGAAGCTGGGCTCTGATGAGACACTAGAAGGCCAGAAGGGACTTGTGAACTTCATGACACGTTCCATGCTTTGATGTCCTTTATAAAATGGCTTAGGAATGACATGCAATTCTGAGACTTACCCCTCCCATCCCCCAACACACATACGCACACCCTTTGCTGGCATGCGAAGCGTGCTTAGAAAGGGGAAGAAAAACTCAAACCACAAAACCCCACATTCCTTTTGAGGGCTGTATGTGTACACACCCTGGACCTTTGACCCTCTTTCCCTGCTGAACAGGGGTTTTTGAGGCTTTAAGTCAGGAGTCCTAGACTGTTAAGATGCCACTTTACCAGGCCCCAGCCTTATGGTTTCAGCGTTTCCCTTCTTGGGGGCTCTGTTTCTTCATCTGTAAAATGGGGCTAATGAGCCCTGGTCCCGTCTAACCTCCTAGGATTGCAGTAAGGATAAAACACCTGGTGGCGAAGTGGTTGAGAGTCCGCCTGCCGATGCAGGGGATGTGGGTTCGTGCCCCAGTCCTGGAAGATCCCATATACTGCTGAGCGGCTGGGCCCGTGAGCCATGGGCACTGAGCCTGCGTGTCCGGAGCCTGTGCTCTGCAGCGGGAGAGGCCACAACAGTGAGAGGCCCATGTACCGCAAAAACAACAACAACAACAAAAAAAAAAACAGAATAAAAATGATATGAAAAGTTGGAAATGTGAGGCTTTGTTACACTATTACAAGTGGAAACAGTCAACTTTCTGTTTGTGAGGTGGTGGGTAGTGAGAAAAAAACAAGACAGGCTGGAAAACCTAGTGAATGTTCCCCAAAGACTCCCAAACTTCTCTCAGCCCCGCTAGTCCCTTCACTACTTATTCAGCCAATCTTTGTCTTCTTACCAAACACAGGGCTTCCATTCACTCTAAAGACAATGAAAGCAGGGAAAGACAGGACATATGAAATAAAATGTGTCTAGAACATCATCCATAGCCTTTTTTTTTTTAAATTTTATTTGTTTTTGGCTGCATTGGGTCTTCGTTGCTGTGCACGGGCTTTCTCTAATTGCGGTGAGCGGGGGCTACTCTTTGTTGTGGTACACAGGCTTCTCATTGCGGTGGCTTCTCTTGTTGCGGAGCATGGGCTGTAGGTGCGTGGGCTTCAGTAGTTGTGACTCTCGGGCTCTAGAGCACAGGCTCAGTAGTTGTGGCGCCTGGGCTCAGTAGTTGTGGCTCATGGGCTCTAGAGCGCAGGCTCAGAAGTTGTGGCGCATGGACTTAGTTGTTCTGCGGCAGGTGGGATCTTCCCGGACCAGAGCTCGAACCCATGTCCCTTGCATTGACAGGTGGATTCTTAACCACTGCGCCACCAGGGAAGTCCCATAGCCTTTTTTTTTTTTCCCAATTCTGATAAAATGTTTATACCACTGAAAAATACATTCAGCTGAACATTTTATTTAAAAATCATATGCCAAAAAGAAAAAAGGCATACGGTTAGAAGTATCTGAAACAGCCATAAAAACTGAAGAAACAAGAAAAGAGTTCAATAGCAATTCACCACACCTCTGAATCTGGGGAAAATTGCCATTAATTATAAGGCAGACAAAAATGGATTCAGAAGTCCATCAAAATGGCAGAGAGAGTAGGAAGACCTGGCATTGCATAATGTAGATTCCAAGTGGTTGTTTAAAATTTCTAATTACAAAAATGAAAAACACAGAAGTACATAGTGTGTGTGTACTTCAGCCATATATATATGGCTGTTTCTATAATTTTGGAATGGTGAAAGCCTTTCTAAGAATGACTCAAAGACAGAAACCATAAAGAAAAACATTGATTTGATTTATTTTTCTATGTAAAATTAAAAGTTTTTATGTATTAAAAAACCATAAACATCTCATACATGGCTAGTGGGATTTTTAAATGATGCAGCGACTTTGGAAAATAGGCTGGCAGTTCCTCAAAATGTTAAACATAGAGTTATATGACCCAGAAATTCCACTCCTAGGTATATACCCAAGATAAATGAAAATATATGTCTGCACAAAAACTTGTTACATACAAACTTGTACTTTATAATAGCTATAAAGTAGAAACAACCCACCTGGCTATCAACTGATAAATAAAAACTTGGTCTACCATACCATACAATGGAGTATTATTCTGCCATAAAAAGGAATGAAGTACTGACACCTACTACAACATGGATAAGCCCTGAAAACATGCTGATGTATACTAAAAGCCACCAAATTTTATACTTGAAAAGAGTGAGTTTTATGGTATGTGAGTTTTTTTTATCAGTAAAGCTGTTATTTAAAAAACAAACGTTGGGCTTCCCTGGGGGCGCAGTGGTTGAGAGTCCGCCTGCCAATGCAGGGGACACGGGTTCGTGCCCTGGTCCGGGAAGATCCCACATGCCGCAGAGCGGCTAGGCCCGTGAGCCATGGGCGCTGAGCCTGCGTGTCCGGAGCCTGTGCTCTGCAACGGGAGAGGCCACAACAGTGAGAGGCTCGCGTACCACACACACACAAAAAGAAATAAAATAAATAAATAAATAAAAAATAAAAAGCAAACGTAATGGCAAAGCTAATGACAAATGAAAAAAATTGCAACATTTCACATAGATGGGTAATATCTATAATACACAAGGGGTGCTTATATAAAAATTAGAAAATAAATAGGCCATTAAAAATTGGCAAAAGCTAAGATACGCATTTCACAGGAAAAGCAGCACAAAAGGGGAGTAAGCATTTTAATATTTATGCTCATTTTGAAATTTCGATGTTACTGTGATTTTAGACCTGCTGCTAGATGTTATCCTTTAGTATGTTCATAGTAAAACTCACATTTTACTATGTCATATTCTGAGAAGGGGTCCTCAAGCTTTATCAGAACGCCGGTGTGTCTATGGCTCAAAAAGAGTTAGGAATCCCTGAATTACAGGAAACAGGTAAAATAAAGTATGGCATGTCTGTATAATGAAATGCTACATAGCCATTAAAGTTGATTTTGTAGGTGGGATGTAGAGCAATTGGAACTCTCATACACTGCAGGAGAGAGTGTAAATTGGTGCAACCATTTTGGAGACTTTTTTTTTTTCTGCTAATGCTGAATATATGCATATCTATGACCTAGCAGTTGCACTCCTAAGCATATATGCAACAGAAATGTATACATATGTTCACCAAAAGACATCTACTGAATGCTCATAGCATCTATAACAGCTAAAACCTGAAAACAACCCCCATGTCCCTCAACAGCAGAATGGATAAATAAATTGTGATATATTTATACAAAGGGATACTATATGGCAGTTAAATGTGAATGAAATGTTGCTATATGCAATGACATGAATTAATCTCATTCATATACTGTTGAGTGAAAGCATACAGACATAAGAATAAATACTGTATAATTCTATTATCAGTACATAAATACTGTATAAAGTTCAAAAAGCAGGCAAAACTCATTAGAAATTAGAAGTCAGGATAGTGGCTTCTTTTGCAGGAGAGGAGACAGTGACTAGGAGAAGGTCCAAAAGGTTTTCTGGAATGCTGGTAATGATCTATTGTTTTATATTTGTACTGGATATAAAAGTAGATTCAATTTATGAAAACACTTTGAACTTTACACTTATAATTTTTGCATATTTTGGTTTTTATGTTCTGCTTGAATCAAAGGCTGCTTAAAAATGACACTGTAGAAAAATTTCAATAACATGGAAAGATATTCCTGTCATGTTATATTAAAATATATAGGTTAATACAGGTACAAATTGTGTATAGAGTATGCTACCATTTTTTCCCTTAAGGATCATCACGCATATGCTTGTAAACGCATAACATATCTCCAGGAGAATATACAAGTAAATGATACGAGTAATTGCTTCTAGGGAGGGGGGACTGGGAGAGAGATTTATTTTTCACTTTATGACCTTTCGTACCTTTTGAAGTTTTACTTATGTACCTATATTGCCAATTTAATGCATAAATAGATTAATGATAATGCAGATTATGATTTCATTTTTGTGAAGATAAAGGTCTGGCACTACCCATGTCAAAATGAGATAACCATGTTTACCTCTGGGTGATGGGATTATGGATGATTTTTCTTTATTTTTCACCATATCTGTATCTTCTCAGTCTTCTAATGTGAACTTTTTTTTTTTTTTTTTGGCTGTGCCACGTGGCTTGCAGGATCTCAGTTCCCTTACAGTGAAAGCCCGGAATCCTAACCACTAGGCTACCAGAGAACTCCCAACAAGTATTTCTTTTGAGAATGAGAAAGCCATTAAACTTGTTTTTTGGTTTGTTTGTTTTTTCGGCCGTGCCATGCGGTTTGTGGGATCTTAGTTCCCCGACCAGGGGTTGAACCCAGGCCCACGGCAGTGAAAGCACTGAGTCTTAACCACTGGGCCACCAGGGAATTCCCTAAACTTGTTTTTACAGTTTAGTTTTTATCAGTGTTATTGAAATATAATTGCATACAATAAAATGCAGTGATTTTATGTGTACAGTTCAGAGTTTCACAAAGGTGCACCCATCTCATCATCACTCAGTCAAGACAGAGTTTCTACCCCCTAGGAAGTTCCTCCCTGTCCCTTTGCAGTCAACCTTTCCCTCTCCTAAGGAAGCAGCCATTGATCTAATTTCTAGCACCATAGCTTAGTTTTGTCTTCTACAGAAGGTCATAGAAATGGGATTATACAGTATGTAATCTCTTGTGTTTGACTTCTTTCACCCAACATAATGATTTGAGATTGATTTATGTTTTGTGTGTATCAATAATTCATTATAATTTTTTAAAATGAAGAGCGATGTCCTAAGCACTTACTGCTTTCTGATGTGTAGAGTGAGACCCCATCCACGCAGAAAATAATCCTCCACAGCCTCTCCAGGCACGTCTGCCGCTGAGTGCCTGCTGCTGGCTGAGAGATCTTACCGCCTCCACGTCCTGGGAGGAGAGGCAGCAGTCACTCCCCCTCCCCCGCAGCAGCACCAGTCTCAGGTGAGAGCCACCCTGCTCGTCGCCATTGTTCTGCGAGTGACAGCCTCCGGGGCAAATGGAAAGCCTTCAACCTGAAGGCTGTCAACTGCAGACAAGAATTCCTTTCTTTGTCAGGCTGGGTGGTCTCTGGGGCTTCGGCATCAACCTGCACAAAAGATGATAAGCATCGTGTGTGCTTGCAGAAAAACCTCGCCACCACCCAACGACTCTAACCGCACTCCTTTGTAAGGACAGGATTAGCCCGTACGAGGCTCCCCGTGACTGTGTACAAACCATCAAATCCCAGCCCCAGGAGGGCATCCAGGGGTCGTTTAGTCCATTTCCCCCATCGCGACCCTGACCACCTGCATGCTTCATGAAATATATTTGTCCCAGAATCTTAGTCATAGACATCTAGAAGGTCCCTTAGAGATTACGGTTTGACCCTCTCGGGCTTCAAAAAGGGGTCCAGACTTTCCCAAGGTCACACAGCACAAGGACAAGAACCCACGTCCTGGAAGCCTTCCTCTCTGGGGTGCTCTTTCCATTACTCCAAGCTGCTTTTGTTATTAAATGAACCCCCTGCCCAATAGTACAATGTAAAATGTAATTTCTAACTTTCCAATGTACAAGGGGTGTGTGTGTGTGTGTGTGTGTGTGTGTATCTATCTCCCGTAGCCTTCACATAGGTAAAGGCTTTCTGGCACCTGTGGTGAGTACACCAGGCCGGGTTCATTTATGGAGTAGTTTGGTGCCCTCTACTGGTTACCAGTTATGGCAGCAACAACAGCTATCCCTTACTGTGCCTACTGTGCAGGACGTTCAACGTGTGCCACTACTCCTAATTTTGAATCCAAAGAACAGGCCTGTAGACTAGGCAGTTTTATCCGTATTTTATAGATGAGGAAGTAGGAGCTCTTAGACCTTAGATGTTCTGCCCAAAATGTCTGAGCCTGGATTCAAACCCAGCCTTGTGGGACCCCAAGTTGCTTCCACGCTTCCATGTCAATACCACTTGTCACAATCCTGATGCTGTGTGTAGGACTTTCCCCTTAAAATGACTTCTACCTACCTCAAAATCTGCCAGGAATTGGGTGTTAATGCCCCTGTTTACACAAGGGGGAGGCCTGGGCTGGGACATCAGTGACTTGCCCAGGGTCCAGATCCAGTAAACCCTGAGCTCCTGCTCAATGCCAGGCTACTGCCCAGGAGAGCCACACACAAGGTCCACAAGGGAACTTCTTCCTGGGGCGGCAGCCTTCATTCAGGAGAGGGGTTGGGAGACCATTTTCCCACCCAGGGGACCTCCCTCTATTCTAGGCCCCAAGGGACTCAGAGATAAAGAAAACACGTATTCAACTTGTGGGGGACTCCCATCCACTGGATTCAACAGATGCTGTGAAGCTGGGCCCCTGGTGTATGTGTGTAAATGAATGAATGAATGGATGGAGTGGCTGAGAGGTGAAGGTTAGGACTAATGGCAGAGGCTGTGCAGGTTGTGGGGTGGTTGGCGCAGTGTACTGTAAAGGGGTTGATTCCAGTTTAAGTTGAAGAGTCCATTCCTATCCGTCACAGCAGTCCACAGACAGAGATGGCTGAATTCGTAGGCTTGGGCTCCAATCCCTGGATATGCAAGCAGAGTTAAGAAGACCACAGAAGAGATGTTGTAGAGGGATTTCAAGCCTGTATGATATATTCTAAACAACAGCATCAAGATTTAGAAATTGGAAGATTTCACATAAAAATCCCAATTTTTAGCTCTTCTTTAACAAAGTAGAAGGCCTGGCTTCACTGGGCCTGCTGCAGTCCTGTCACAGCTGTCCTCTCGGTTCCCTATTGTTGCCCCAGCAACAAGGATGACTGGGATGCCATTTCTTATTGCACATGTGCTGTTGTTTTTCTTATTGCAAAACCAAAAATAAAAACATCTTTTAGTTCTTTCTGAAAAGAGGAAAAATTAAAAACCAAGTCATTTGTTTTAAGAAAAATAGTGTACGACATATTTATCTGTGGAAGTGAAGAAATTTCTATACATTTAAAAGGCAAGTGCTCAACTGGCTCCATTGGTTTTCATTGCTAGCTTGGACCTCATGACAACTTGAATTTGCTGCCCTATAGGATCTTTCATGTCTTCTCATCCCTGCTGTGTGGACCTCAGGTCAGACTTTCACCGTCTTGCCACTTGGGTCTTCAGCTCCCGAGATGAGGGGCCACTGGAGCTGGCCATGAGTGTAGTACTGGGTCTTGTGGTCTGAGATAGGAAGAAATCCTGCCCAGTGAGGCTGCTATGAATTTCCAGTTAAGTGAGATGATAAAGGCCTGGCAGACCACATCGATGCCTCTGCCCAGGGAAGCCCTTTGGAGATGTACTGCCTTGATCACAACTTTTCTGAATTGGCCTCCCTCCCAACACTTTCTTCCCAGCCCTTCCCTCTCCATCCTGGCCACATGGACAGTGCTCTGATTCCTGGAGTATTGTCCAGAAGTGGGCACCAGCTTCAGATGTGGTCTGAACAGCTCAAATCAGCAGGACAAACGTCTCCCCCAGTTCAGACATCCTGCTCTTATTCTTGTCACCTCAGATCACATCATCTCTTTTCATCAGTCACATCACATGTTGGTCGCCACTGAGTTTGTGAGACACCGAGACCTTCAGATTATTTTTTCAGGAACCCTTCTCAAGAGAAGAGAGTTCTACCCCTGCCTTAACTGAAAATCATAGACAGTGAATGTTGAACATGGTCCTGGAGATCATCTAATGTCACCTCCCACATAGGCAGAAAGAGACCACTTCATCAGACACTCTGACAAAATTGTTGAACTGAAATGACAAAGTTCACACTAACACACTTAGTACTATTTTACCCACAGCTCCACTCCTCCAGGAATGGATCTTGATTTTGTAAAACAAACAAACAAACAACCCCAAACACATTAATCACCCTTTCTAGCTTAATCTCCTTCATAAGTTTGATTAGTACAATTTCTATATTTTCGGGTAGGTTAGTATCACATATTAGATATTCTGCTTACCAGAGTAACTCATTACCATTGTAGAAGACTTAGAAAATACAAAAAGCATAAGGAAAACAATTAAAGACTCTGGGATATCTACAGTATATAAAGAACACTTACAATTCAACAATAAAAAGGCAAATAATCCAATTTTAAAACAGGCGAAGGGCTTGAATAGACATTTCTCCAAAGAAGATAATACAAATGGCCCATATGCACATGAAAAGATACTCAACATAATTAATCTTTAAGGAAATGCAAATCAAAACCATGATGAGAAACCACTTCATATCTACTAGGATG
Organism: Leucopleurus acutus; assembly: GCF_964270905.1. Classification (NCBI taxonomy): domain Eukaryota; kingdom Metazoa; phylum Chordata; class Mammalia; order Artiodactyla; family Delphinidae; genus Leucopleurus; species Leucopleurus acutus. The sequence continues at coordinate 34,051,383 of NC_139150.1, forward strand.
TTATAGTAAAAAAGAAGATAATAAATATTGGCAAAGATGTGGAGAAATTGAAACCCTTATACATTGCTGGTAGGAATATGAAATAATGCAGTCACGTTGGAAAAGCAGTCTGGCGATTCCTCAGACTAGTAAACGTAGAATTACCGTAGGACTGAGCAGTTCCATTCCTAGGTGTCCACTCAAGAGAAGTGGTAACACATAACCACACAAAAACTTGTAAACAGACATTCAGAGTATCATTATTCATAATAGCCGAAAAGTGGAAACAACTCAATGTCTATCAGCTGATGAATGGATTAAATAAAATGTGGTATATCCATAAAATGGAATGTTATTTGGCAATTAAAAAGTGAAATATTGGTACATGCTGCAACATAGATGAACCTTGAAGACGTTATGCTAGGTGAAAGAAGCCAGACACAAAAGGTCACATGTTGTATGATTCCGTTCATGTGAAATGTCCAGAACAGTCAAATTTATGGAGACAGAAAACAAATTAGTGGTTGCTTAGGACTGAGAGGGTTTGAGAGGACATGGGGAGTGACTGCTAATGGGTATGGTGCTTGTTTCTGGGGTGATGAGAACGTTCTAAAATAGATGGTGGTGATAGTTGCATAACTCTGTGAATATACTGAAAATGATTTGCTTGCACACTTTAAATGGGTAAATTGTATGGTATGTGACTTAAATCTTAATAAAGCTGTACGACGCTGCCTTTTGTGAGTGCTTTGTGGAACCTCTCTGAGATGTGTTCTGCCTGGCTCATGGTGGATACAGTGTCTCTCGGCAGCCCTGGCTGGATAGGTGTCCACCTTGGACTAGCTCCTCTGATGGTCCCTGGATGCAGAGGGATTCTGCCTTAAGAAGCTGAAGTGCATCTTGTATCATCCAGGGGAAATAAGGCAGCTGCATGATTATAATACAGGATGCAAGGTTGGAAGATGGGGGTGCTTGGGAGATGGAGGTGGAGGGTAATGGAGTAGCCTCAGAGAAGGGAAGAGGTTACTTGTAGCTGAAACATTGGGAAAAGGCTTCAAGGAGAGGGGAATAGTATTCTTTCAGATAAGATCGTGACAGATGGTGATGGATGTGATCAGGAAGAATCCAGATTAGACTTGAAGCTCCTTGAGAGGAGGACCATTAATTCATTGCTGTATTCCTGGTCCTCAGCACAGGACCTGGCTTGGAACACGGTGTCATGATGTCATAAAGTTGCTGACTGAGTGAATATACAAATGAAAGAATGAGTGAGTGAGTGTATGAACAAAAGAATTGCAGGGAGACAAATAGTTCAGAAGCAAGAGGAATGCAGGACTGGCTTAGAATATAGACCAGTTTGGCTAAAGCATAAAGTTCAATGAGGATTCACGGAAGGTAAGTCCCCGCAAAAGGCAGCTGAAACCAGATGATGGGGATTAGCTATAGACTTGGGGTCAAATGACTTTTGAGCAAATGGTTAAACCTGTACTTTTTTTTTTTTTTTTTTTGCCACGCTACACAGCTTGTGGGATCTTAGTTCCCTGATCAGGGATTGAACCCGGGCCTTCGGCAGTGAAAGCGCACAGTGAAAGCGCACAGTCCAGTCCTAACCACTGGACTGCCAGGGAATTCCTTAAAGTTGTACTTTAGAAAGATGCTGTAAGGCCAAGTGGAAGATGGGTCAGAAGGGGTCAGCCTGGAGGCTGGGAGACCAGCTTAGAGGCTGGTCAGGCAAAAGATGATGGGGGTAAACTAGGCCAGTAGTAGTGGGACCAGAGAAGGGATGGAAGCCAGAGACATTCAGCCAATTTCCAAGCATTATAAAAACTGTAAAAGCAAGTACATCTGGTGACAAACAGTTCACCTATTCAACAGAACTCCAACTATTAGAGGAAGTACTTGCCAATAAAAAGTTGGAATAAAAGTTTCAACCACACTTTTTATAAAGGTAATTGAAAGGAAAACAAAAACCCCAATTGGGGATAGTAAGAAAACAGGGAACCACAAAATTATGACCCCATTATGTAGATTGGAGTTCCATGTAATGAATGAGCCCTGGACCACATTCATCCTCCCTTGGCCCTATCTAAGACTGGCAATAATAACTCTCAGATCAGGCTTAAGACAAAGACAGTCCAGTCTGTTTCAAGCCACTTGGTTAGCATGTAGGGTATTACAAGGATCTGGTTTCTGATCCCAGCTCTGCATTAACTCAGGCAGAACAAATACTAGTGGAGAAGTAAGAGGAAGACATTCTAATTTCGAGACTTAAGAGTTTAGTGGTTGAGAATATTGATACTGGGGCTGGGCTGTGCCTGGTTGAACTCAGCTCTGTCACCTTGACCTTGAACAAGTTATTTAACATCTCTGTGCCTTAGTTATCTCATCTATAAACTGGCACTAGTGAATATACTCATTGAGTAGTTATGAAAATTAGATTAATTAATAAATTTTAAATGCTTAAAAACACCTACTATATCATATACTAAGCACCATGTAAGTGTTTACTATTATTATTATTATTGCAAAAAACACTGACCAAAGCTAGACAACAATGGAGCAGGCTGTTCTGAAGTAGAGTGTTCCCTGTCACCACAGGTATATAAGCAGAGCTGAGGTGGTTGTCAGGTTCAGCTTTGGACACTGAGTTTTCGGTGCTGGTGAGACATCCGACTAGGTTTCTTCAGTATTATTCATTCTGTTTATTTAATTCCACAAACATTTAATGAGCAGCTACTCTGTGCCAGACATTGTGCTGGCGATACTGGGATGAACCAGACGGTCCCAGCTCTCGAGGACCTGATAATCTAGTTAAGGATGGCAGGTAGGTATCACCTCTGGTGTGGAAGAGCCACAACACCAGCACACACGAGGTTCATAGGAGGCTGAGGAAGGAGACAGGCAAGTTTCCCGGAAAAAGTAGTAAGAAGCAAGGTCCCTTGGGCCACATTCAGGGCCTGGGGAATGCAGAGTCGGGAAGATCTGCCCTTGCTGGTCAGTGGGTGACTGGATTTTGTCTTCCAGTGCTGATAATCATTTTTCCTAGGTCCTGTCCTTAGTTGAATGTTTGGACCCTCCTACTTCTTATTGCTTCTGGAAAGAAAATTTTTGTGAGTCTTTAAGATGTTTTCTAAATCCCTTTGCACACACATTTTATTGATCAAGTTTCCAATAAGATGTTTTTGCCTCAATCCCTTTATCTTTTAGTTCAGGGAGGTTGAAATCTAAGTTTTTCCAGAAGGAGCGTCAATCACAGCCAAAAGAGACTGCATTTCCTGGTTACTAAATCAATACAGCTTAGGTCTACAGGATCGGGCTAATTTCTGTGTTGCTGCATCCTCGTCCCAGACAGTTTCCCCCCTTGGCATGCTCCTTACCACAGATGTTCTCCTATTGTGAATTTATGCCAACGATGTTCAAAGTAACCACATTAAGGGGGTAAAGCCCCAGGAATCAGGGGAAAAATGAAGGTAAAAAAGAAAGACACACACATGTACTATTTACTAGATAATAAAGACAAATATGTTCACATCCTGTCATCTCAGGCATGAATAACCCCAGAAATGCTCTCAGAGAGGAGGCCCTGTCAGGAAACACTGCCAAGTTTCTCATTCCCCTTCCTGGCTTCCTTTCTTACCTGCCTGCTCTTTTTCAGCCTCCATTAAGGGCTTTCAGTTCTTCCTGTGCTTTGTTACTTACCCCTCTTTCAGCCAGGATCACAGTTGGTCTGGGATGTGAGAGGTACAAAGCAGGAAGATAGATGTAGTTGCAGGTTTCTCCCGACATTGTGAATGGGAAGAAGCAAGAACACATCCACTGGTCTATTCTCCTTGCCTGTTTTCCTTTTGTGCCCCCACCAAGATGACTCATGCCCCTGTGCTCCAGGCAAGCCCTGCAGCCTCTGTCACTGTGTGGGACGCACAGATCAGGGCATGTACTCCTCTTTTCTCTAAAGGAGGAGTCTCGGTTTACCTCGGTTGAGGCCTCAGCTAACAATTCAGACCCAATTACACGAAACTTGCTAACAAAGGTCAGGAAGCCCGAGGAGAGGGAGTTACCGGTAAAAGGAAATTCAACAGTTTGTCAAGAGTTAACAAAATACCAGGGCTGGTGCAGCATCTGAGCTATGGTCTATGTCCTTCAATATTCAAGCTTGGAATGCTTTTCTGGGGAGGAGTTTCTAGTGGCTAATTGTCAAAATTTACATTGGGGGAGAACTGTTACCTTGTCCTATGGAAATATTGCACAGCCTTAGATGCTCCTAGAGCTGTGTAGAGTCTAGAGGGGTCATTTAAGGGTGCTGCCTCTCAAAGTTTGCTGCCCATTAGAATCATGGGGGTGGGGGAGAGGTTGCTTTATAAAATCCTAATGCCCAGATCCCACCTCTGACCAATGATATCAAACTCTGTGGTTTTTAAGCTCCCCAGGTGCTTTCAACGTGCAGCCAAGTTTGAGAACCTGTGGGCCAGACCCTTACTATTGGATCTGTGGTTCGTGGAGCTGCAGCCCCATCAGGGAGCTCATTAGAGATGCATATTCTCGAGTCCCACCATGGACCTACTGAATGAGAATGCTCATTTTAACAAGATCACCATGTGACTTGTATGTGCATTACAATTTGAGAAGTAGTTACTTTTCTTCAAACATTGGGCAGTTGGCAACAATGGGCCCAAATTCTGTCTACCCACTGGAGCTGTGCAGTAGCTTTTCCCTTAGCGGGGCCCTCACACTCCAGTTTGCCAGAGCCCCACACATGGATGGATTCATTAACTTCCATTACCTGCCTGGGCCCAGTTAGAATTGGAATTTTTAAAAACCTTTTTATAAAATAAAATTTAAAAAGTAACACATAGTACATTCACAGTGTTGTGAAGCCGTTACAACAGAACATTTTCATTACCCCAAAAGGAAGTCCCATACTTATTAAGCAGTCGCTTCTCATTTCCCTCCCCTCAGTCTCTGGCAACCACTAATTTGCTTTTTTGTTACTATGGGTTTGCTTATTTCAAATGTTTCATATAAAAGAAATTTATAAAAAACAAATATATTTATTTATTTATTTTGGGCTGTGTTGGGTCCTTGTTGCTGTGCACGGGCTTTCCCTAATTGTGGCGAGCAGGGGCTACTCTTCGTTGCGGTGCGCGGGCTTCTCATTGTGGTGGCTTCTCTTGTTGAGGAGCACAGGCTGTAGGTGCGGGGGCTTCAGTAGTTGTGACACACGGGCTCTAATGCGCAGGCTCAGTAGTTGTGGTGCACGGGCTTAGTTGCTCTGCGGCGTGTGGGATCTTCCAGGACCAGGGATCAAACCCGTATCCCCTGCATTTGCCAGTGGATTCTTAAGCACTGTGCCACCAGGGAAGTCCCTATAATGTTTTCAAGGTTCATCCATGTTGGAGCATGTGTCAGTACTTCCTTTTTATGGCTGAATTATATTCCTTGTTTGGATACGCCACATTTTGTTTATCCATTCATCATTTGATGGACATTTGGGTAGTTCCAGTCTTTTGGTTATTGTGAATAGTGCTGCTATGAACATTTGTATGCAAGTTTTTGTTTGAACACCTGTTTTCAACCTTTGAGGACTTGAGTTCTACCTGGGAGTGAAATTGCTGACTTATATGGTAATTCTATATGTTTAACTTTTTGGAGAATAGCCAGACTGTTTGCCATGGGCAGCATTGTTTTACATTCCCACTAGCAATGTATGAGGATTCCAATTTCTCCACGTCCTTGCCAACACTTGTTATTTTCTGTTTTTTTTCCCTTTTAATTCTAGTCATAGTAATGGGTGTGAAATGGTATCACACTTCACTTTTGATCTGATGCTTTTCATTTGCATTTCACTAATGATGAATTCTTTTCATGTACTTGTTTGGCCACTTGTATATCTTCTTTAGAAAAATATCTAAGTCTTTAGCTCATTTAAAAACTGTTATTTGCCTTTTTGTTATTTAGTTGTAAGAGTTCCCTTTTCAGATACAGGTATCCCTCGCTTTTCAAGTTTGCTTTATCTCAATTTGCTTTTATGAAAGACCTTCATTGGTACCTGTTTTCGCTAACAGAAAGAAATGTGAAGAAGATTTCCGCTTTCAGGAAAAAAGGGGAAAAGCAAAAATAGTGTTCGAGTTTGTTTTGCATGAGGCAGTATAGAGGCAGCACGCTTTGAGAGAATGACACCACCAAGTTCCTTCCCGGGGAACTACCTTCAGCATCTTAGCATCCAGCTGCCATAGCTTTGAACTGTGTCTGTGAGCATCTGTGCTTTATCTCGATTTATTTTGTGCATGTGCGTTCGTTAGCAAGATGTGTCCTAAGGTAATTGCTTCTTTGCTTTATGCCATTTTGGCTTAGAAAAGGTTTCTTAGGAATGCTCTACTTTTGGATAGGGAACATGGAAACCTGTTTATGATTTCCAAATATTTTCTCCCATCCTGTGAGTTGTCTTTTCATTTTCTTGATAGTGTCCTTTGATGAACAAAAGTTTTCAATTTTGATGAAGTTAAATTTCTCTAATTTTTTCTTTTCTTGCTCGTGCTTTAGGTGTCATATAGAATTTGAGATTTTATCACCTGGACAAGATCAATGGATGGGGAGCAAGAAGAATCTGAGGAGAAAGGGAGTAGGGATGGCTTGAGGTCTCTGTCTCCAGTTCAACCAGAAGAGCTCAGCATTTCTCTGCTTTATATAAGGTCCTCCAGTTTAAATATACATATATTTGATAGATTAGAACCACTAGTTTGTGCTTCTCAAACTTTTATCATTGAATATTAGTGGGAAACCTCACTGTGCCAGCTTGCTCTAAAAACTAGTCCCAAATGGTATATGTAGTAATTAGAACTTAATGTTTTCTGGCTTCAGTTAGGTTTTATTTGTAATAAAGAAAAAACAGAAGAGTTAAAAAAAAAAAGAAAAAACATACATTTTTAGAAAATCATGCAGTGTTTCTTTTGCTTCATTTGCCACATGTTTAGGAAGTCAGGATTTGGCCCAAATCCAAACCCACTGTCTACCTGGTGGCAGCTCATCCACAATGAAGAAATATTCCAAGGAAAAGAAGACAGCCGAGCTCAAGCATACCAGCCTTTGGAACCTGGTGCTGCATTTGCCTGATGTCACAGCAAGTGAGAGTTTAAACCCAGGCGCTCTCATTTCGAATCTAGGCCAGGTGTTGTAAGTAGTCAGACCAATCATCTATTGATCTCTCTTGATTGGCACTACTATTACTACTAGCTGCCATTTTATTATTTCATTTTACATTTTTTGGCTGTGCTGCTGGCATGCGGGATCTTAGTTCCCCAACCAGGTTTGGAACTTGCGCCCCCTGCATTGGAAGCACCGAGTCTTAACCTCTGGACTGCAAGGGAAGTCCTGCCATCATTTCTGAAAGCTTTTTATGTGCCAGGCATTGTGCTGAAAGGCTACATCCAATCTTCCCAACAACCATGGAAGTGGTTCCGTAATTATCCTCATTTTACTACTGAAGAAACTGAACTCAGGTTAAATAACTTGCTGAAGTCAGGCAGATGGCAAGTGTTAGAGATAGGATTTAACCCAAGTCTGACTCCAAAGTCCATATTCTGAACCACCAAGCGAAACTATTATTTTAAAGATGACCATCACCGATCTCTGCCAAGGCCCTCCCCCTGGGTTACAAGCCGGCCAATATTCCCCGCGGCGACGCGTGCGCAGACTTCGCCCGCCGCCCCTCCCTTTCCCACGTGCTTCTCAAATTGCGCAGGCGCTCTCCTTGTCGGAGGCTGAGCCGTGGAGCAGGCGCGGAGGCGGTGCCGGCGCCGGCGGGGCTTGGGCACGCTTCGGGTAGCCAATGCGCGTGCGCGGGGCTAGAGCTACAGTCCCTGGGGGAGCACGGAGATGGCGGCCGCCGGGGGAGATTCGTCTGAGCCGGCGGTTTCAGAACAGCCGGCGGAGCTGTCTGCCGCGGTGCGGGCGAGCATCGAGCGGAAGCGGCAGCGGGCGCTGATGCTGCGCCAGGCCCGGCTGGCGGCCCGGCCTTACCCAGCGACGGCGGCTGCGGCTACCGGAGGTTTGGGCCCGGGCGGCGTTTGCCCCTTCTCTTTCCTTGCGGACCGGGGGCAGCGTCTTGGGTGTGGCGTGCACTCCCTTAGCGTTTCCGCGCAGACCCTCCCGCAGTCCCAGGTGCGGGGGGGTGGGGGTGGGATCCGCTCAGCGGGCCTTGTCACAGTGGGCTGTCCGAGACCACAGGGCGACTCCTGACTCCCAGCCCTGGCCTTTCCTCTCTGCTCCTGGGCGGTCCTTAGCTTGGGAATGCAGCCGCCCTCGCCGTCAGGAAATGCCAGCCAGTGCCTCAGCTCTCCCTTTCCGCTCTCTTTCTGCAGCTTCCACCGGTCCCAGGGGTGGTTTTTGTGTAAAGTTTTTAGACCTTGTAACACATTTAACTAGTGGTCCTGCACCAGCTTCCCTCAGTCATCCATTTAACACAGGGTGATTGAGTGCATATTCCGTAACCGGCACAGTGCTTGCTCCGTGCTGGGAGCAAACAGACGTTAGCTGCTGCCTTCGTGGGGCTAACAGAGTGGCACCTGTTGTGCTTCACGTTTTTCAAATTGGCTGATTTGATTCTCACAGCTAACCTGTGAGAAAATAATTAGGACAGGGTTTGGTATCCTTGTTTTACTGAGGTGGTAACAGGATCAGAAAAGGAAAGGGGGTTAGCTCAGGTGCATCCCAGTAAGTGCAAAGGCTAATCAGGACTAGAACTCGGGTCATCTGACCCTGGGTTCGGGGCCTCTCCCTGCTCTCCAGCTGCCTCTGCTATACTAGGCATCTCTCTCACCCATAGGAAGAAAGGCTGTTATTCTTGTTTGGATTTCACCTTTCCCTTTTCTTAGGGCAGCCCTTGGCGGCTTATTTGTCTCTTTGCCTATCATGTATGTGTCTATCATGTAATTCTCCAGTGGGGTCAACTAATAATTTTCCTCAGCGAAATACAGTTTGGTTGACACGTGGTTCTTCAGGACCACCTCTATAATGTGAAGCACAGGTGTTCCTAAGCCTATATCCATACTGTGTGAGCAGTTGAGCACGGTCAGAGCTGTGTCATGCACTACCCTTTTTCATCAGCCAGAAGTAAGGAAGAGTGAAAAGAGCGAGCTGCGTGTCTTGATATTCATACTGACACTGAATCTGCAAATTGCAACCAGTTTTAATGGTTCTGGTCTCATCCTTTCTGCTTTATAGTGGTTTTCTTTTATTCCTTTCCCAACTTGAAGCATTCTAGGGTCAGGACAAAAAGTTGTCCATCTGCACTGATTAATTCATATTCATTATTCCATAAAGGTTTCTAGATCTGTACTAAAAGACCATGGAACACGGGTGCGAAATAGAGCATAAAGTGGTATTAAACTAAATGTCTGATAATGGAAAGCAAGGTAGCATGAATATTTTGTTAGATTTCTTAGGTATTTGCCAAAGAACTGAACTGTGTTACAGCATTGTATACAACCTGCTGTGCTTCAAGAGTTGGGTAGGTGCTGAGATTTTTAATCTTTGTAGTACTTTTATTTCAGTGTACTGTACAGTTTTCATTTTCTGTGTGTGCTATGACATGCCATGAAAAAACTGAGAAGAACTTGCGTAGAATGTGTTGCTAAGAGTAGTGCTAAGGGCCTGGGGAACAAACAAGGCATAGCAGTAGAGAGAAATTGGGCTTTGTTTTTGGCATGATTTACCATTGTTCAGGATCCTGCTCAGATTATGGTCTTGATTACTCCAGCTTCCCTTCTTAATTCTTACTGCACTCATGAATGATTATTCTAATCATTTGCTACACTATTCATGAAATCAAAAGCATATTCTGATACATTCATTGATTTCTATCCAGTCAGTAAATATTCGTGGAATGCTTAACTATTTTTCAGAATTACGGAGATAAAAGCACTCAGTCTAATGAAGGGGTGTAGAGAGATGGACAGACAATGTAGTAGAATATGAGAACTGCTGTTAACTGTATAAACAGGCTTATACTCTAATTCCTTTATTTAATAAATTGAGGCCAGAGAAGGGGAGTTTAGACTTAAGCAAGATAATACCTACTAAATTTGTCTTTAAAAATTAGTTATAACATTGATACATTAATGTAAAATGCACTCATCTGAATTTTACCTATGTGAATACTCATGTCAATACCACAGCAATCAATATACTGTACAGACACTTCCAGAACCTTAGAAGTTTCCCTAATGGCAGTTCTTAGTCAACCATTCACCCTCAGAAGTAACTATCATTCCGACCATTTGATTAGTACTGTCTGTTTTTGAACATCATATAAATGGAATCATACAGTAACTGGCTTCTTTTGCTCAACATAATACCTGAGAGATTCATCCGTGTTGTTGCATGTGTTGGTAGTTTGTTCATTTATATGTTCTGTAGTACTCTTTTAGGTTGTTATACCGTAGTTTTTCCATTTTCTTTCGATGGAAATTTGGGTTGTTTCCAGTTTGGGGCTGTTATGAGGAAAACATTTGTGAGCATTTTTGATATGTCTTATGGTAGACATATGCACTCATTTCTGTTGTGTACATGCCTAGAGATGGAATTCTGGGTTATAGGGGAGATGTATATTTTAACTTTAGCAGGCATTGCCGAACAATGATTATATGAATTTAAAATCTTACCAGCCGTGAGTGATAGTCCCAGGTGCTCCACACCCTCATCACCTGGTATTGTCAGTCTTCTTCATTTTGAGTATTCTGGTGGGAATGGTGATATTTCAGTATGGTTTTAATTTGTATTTTCCTAATTACTTATGATGATGAGACCTTTTTCATGTGGTTACTAGCTGTTTGCATATCTTCACTTGTGAAGTTTCTCTTCAGGTCTTTTCCCTTTTTTTAAGTTGGGCTATTTGTCTTTCACTGGTTTATAGGATTTCATTACGTATTCTGGATAAGTCTTTTGTCAGATATACATATTGCAAATAGCTTCTCCCGATTTGTATCTTGTCTTTTTACTCTCATAATGGTGTCTTTTGATGAATAGAGGTTCTTAGTTTGTTTTTTTTTTTTTTTTTGCGGTACGCGGGCCTCCCACTGTTGTGGCCTCTCCCGTTGCGGAGCACAGGCTCTGGATGCGCAGGCTCAGCAGCCATGGCTCACGGGCCCAGCCGCCCCACGGCATGTGGGATCTTCCCGGACCGGGGCACGAACCCTTGTCTCCTGCATCGGCAGGCGGACTCTCAACCACTGCGCCACCAGGGAAGCCCAGGTTCTTAGTTTTAATCAAGTTCAATTTGCAGTTTTTCTCTTACGGTTAATACGTTTGTGTCATGTTGAAGAAGTTTTTGGATACCTCAAGTTCATTGAGTTATTCTCCAATGTTCTCTTGTAGAAGCTTTATTGTTTTACCTTTTACCCTTTACATTCAAGACTATGATCCATTTAAAAATTGTTTTGTGTATATTGTATGAGGTAGAGTCAGAGTTCATTTATTGAAATAACCATCTTTTCCTCACTGTTTTGTAGTACCTTTGTCATAAATCCTAGCATCATTTATTGAAAATATTATCTTTTTCTCACTGAATTGTCTTGGAGCCTTTGCTGTAAGTTAAGTGACCAAATATGTGTAGGTCTATTTCAGGACTCTGTCTTCTACTATCAATACATTGGCCCCTTTGTTTTAGTACTATACTGTCATAATTACTGAAGCTTTGTAGTAAATCTTTAAATCTGGTAGTGTAAATCCTCCAGTTTTGTTCAGGATTATCTTGGCTATTGTGTGTTCTTTGTATTTACATATAAATGTTAGATCAGCTTGTCAGCTCCCATTGCTACTCCCCCTCCTGAGTGTGCCTCCGCACACATGCGCGCGCGCACGCACACACACACACACACACACACACACACACGCACGTGCGTTCCCACCCCCCCCCACCCCCGCCACTGCTGGGGTTTTGAATGGAATCACATTGAATCTTTAGGTAAATCTGGGGAGAATTGACTTAGATTTCTCTTAGTAGTGTTTTCAGTGTAGAGGTTTTACACACCTGTTCCTAGGTATTATTTCTTAATTCTAATTGTAGATTCTTTTGGATATTCTGTATACATAATCACATCATCTGTGAATACTGTTTTCTTTCCAGCCTTTATGCCTGTCTTGTTTTCTTGCCGTAGTACAGTGGCTGGGACCTTCATTATAATGTTGAATAGGAGTGGTATAGTGGACATCCTTGTCTTGTTTGATATATATTAAATTTTTAAAAGTTCCTGTTTATGCACAAGGGAACATAAGGGCTTACCTAGTTCATTTGTTGACCACTCTTACTTTTTGTAGGCATGGCTAATGTAAAAGCAGCCCCGAAGATAATTGACACAAGAGGAGGCTTCATTCTGGAAGAGGAGGAGGAAGAAGAACATACAACTGGAAAAGTTGTTCATCAACCAGGTAAAGTGTGTTTTCAGAAAATAGATACCTAGGTTGGTCATTTTGAGTAACATGCATAATTCTTTGCAAAGTGATGCTAGAAAATGCCACATTTAGTCTAGTCACTGAGCAGGTTGGCTTTATAAGAGTGATAAAATTTGGCAGTTTTGCTGGTAGATTAAAAATGAAACAGATTTGGCAGTGATTCATTTAACATGTCATTTGTGTACTTAGGGTTGATGCTCTCTGTTTTATAATAGGCAGGCTGATAGAATAAATACTTAGAAGTATCTTGATAGGCTGAAATGAGGGACTTGAATGCAAGAGATAAACTTTAGGTCTTTTCTTTATGTTTAGAGGAAAAAAGTGGTCTGTAAAGTACAAGATAGGTCTGGCATAAAAAGAATAATAAAATAGCTATTATGTAAGGTTAAAGTTTTGGTAAATCACATATATCTATATCCATCTATCCTCTGGATGAGGGTACTTTCACACTCTTTGAAAAAGATAGTTTTACTTGATCATAAGTTTGAAGCCAGTAGTGGAATATAACAGCTTAAAAAAGCTATTCCAGTTTTGGTTGTAGCATTAGAAGTGTTGTGTATTCATCAAGGTAGGTAATAATCCTGTTCTCTTCTGTGTGTATCTAAACTGTTGTTTTCAGAAGCTGACACCTGAAGGATTAAAATACTTATTTTCAGTTTGGGTGCTTTTTTTTTTTTTAATATCTTTATTGGAGTATAATTGTTTTACAATGGTGTGTTAGTTTCTGCTTTATAACAAAGTGAATCAGCTATATATATGCATATATCCCCATATCTCCTCCCTCTTGAATCTCCCTCCCACCCTCCCTATCCCACCCCTCTAGGTGGTCACAAAGCACTGAGCTGATCTCCCTGTGCTATGGGCTGCTTCCCACTAGCTATCTATTTTACATTTGGTAGTGTATACATGTCCATGCCACTCTCTCACTTCGTCCCAGCTTACCCATCTCCCTCCCCGTGTTCTCAAGTCCATTCTCTACGTCTGCGTCTCTATTCCTGTCCAGTCCTTAGGTTCTTCAGAACCTTTTTTTTTTTTTTAGATTCCATATATATGTGTTAGCATATGGTATTTGTTTTTCTCCTTCTGACTTACTTCACTCTGTATCACAGACTCTAGATCCATATACCTCACTACAAATAACTCAGTTTCGTTTCTTTTTATGACTGAGTAATATTCCACTGTATATATTGGGTGCCATATTTTATGAGGGCTATTGACAAGTGTATATGTCCAAAACAGGGTGGTCAAAATGGAAATATTGAAATTGGCATGTGAGGAACAGTTGTCAAAACTGGATACGTTTAACTTAGAAACACTGCAGCTGCCTGCAAATGCAAGAAGTATTCCTCTGTGGACGACAGATTATACTTACTGCGATTTGCTCTGAAGGGGAGAATTGGAACAGTGGATAACAGTTAACAGCGAGGGAGATTCCAACCCAGTATAATGAACTTGTACTTTGCACTAAATAGGGTGTTGGCACATACATCATGTGAGCCAAACCACGTGGAGTGCTGCCTCTAAATAGCAAAGCATTGGAGGGGTTCAGAGATTGAGAGACCACTTGAGCAGGATATTGTAGAAAAACCCTGTATCAGGAGGGAATGCCTTGAATTCAGTGACCTGTAAAGTCCTTATGATTCTATGGATATGAAGATTCACTGTAACTGTTTTTCTGTAGATTCCTGAATCCACCACGGGCTTATAAAGCCCTGTTCATTCAACAGGTCATGCAACAAACATTAATTGAGAACCTACTGTAGTGCCTTTGTGCTTGACTGAGGTATGTATGTGGCATGTGTCATATACTGTTATTGACGGTAGGGCTGCTGCTTGCAGTTAGCACTCTGGTAACGAATTTGTGCAGGTTAGTAAAGGTGTCTCTTATTCGCAAGCTGGCCCCATACAGGGAAGGCAGGGAGAGGCTCAAGAAAGAGTCAGAGCACTCCAGATTGGTAGGTGGCAGTTTTAATAAGCAAGGGAACTTTCTTACAAGGCTTGTCTTGGGTGGCTGTGAGTTGAGTAGATCTCCGCACCCGCTCGCCAAATCTTAAAGTATATGTAGAAGCTTTCACTGGGTTCAGTTCCATATTCAGTCCACATGGTCTCAACAACACCATACGCTCTCAACAACACCATATGCTCTCAAGGCTGTGTCCTTGAAACAGCTCCCACTGTGGGAACATGGGGCAGAATGTACATCCCAAGGAGAGAAGAAGAGAGAGTGAGGGGCCTCTGATTGCCCAGGTCCAGCTCACAGGTTAACCGGTGGTCACATCCTTGATTACGTCTTCCACAGTGTCATCTTTGGGAGAGAAAGTAGAAAAAGACCTTCTTTCTCTGGGCTGACTTAGCCTGGGCCAGGGCTCATGGCTTAAAAAGTGGTCATGGGCTGCATTTTGACACCTGTTTGCCCCCTTGGGCAGGTGCCTTTGCACAAGGAGCCTACTTTTAAGACTTTATGTGGTTGACCTCTATGGGTAGAAGAAAACAGGGAGAGTAATTAATATTTTCTATCACTTTTTTTTTTAGAGTCAGACACTAATTTCTGTACTTGGCAGAATTTCAGACAGTCACAATGATGAAAGGGCTTGAAAAGGAAAGGAAATGGGCTTCACTAGGTTTATAAAAGTTTGGATGTCTCCATACATACTGGAGAGGGGCCCCGTGGATTAGGACACTGCAAAGGGAGATCTCAGAAAGGGGGGTTGGGGTGGAGCTTCTGCAACTCTTGACTGAGGGAGCAATGGAACCTCTCCTTTGGTAAAAAGCTAGATGCCTATGGAGAAGAGGCTGGTTGCTTCTCTGTGCTTTTCTGCTTCCTAGGACTTTTTTTTTTTTTAATGTCTTAAGTTACTTAAAATTGGTGCAGCTTAAGAGCTCTTTCTTTTCTTTCTTTTTTTTTTAGTTATTTCTGAGATATACATTTTAAAGTAATAACTAGAATTATGACTTATAACATTATACCAGAACATATAAGATTTTTAGAAATTTCATGTAATGTCTGAAACATTTATATTAACATACTTCCATACAAATAACCCAAAGAAAGTTTAGTATTAGTTGTTTTTTTTGTTTGTTTGTTTTTTTATACTGCAGGTTCTTATTAGTCATCAATTTTATACACATCCGTGTATACATGTCAGTCCCAATCGCCCAGTTCATCACACCATTATCCCCACCCCACCGCGGTTTTCCCCCCTTGGTGTCCATACGTTTGTTCTCTACATCTGTATCTCAACTTCTGCCCTGCAGACCGGTTCATCTGTATCATTTTTCTAGGTTCCACATACATGCGTTAATATACGATATTTGTTTTTCTCTTTCTGACTTACTTCGCTCTGTATGACAGTCTCTAGATCCATCCACGTCTCAACAAATGACTCAATTTTGTTCCTTTTTATGGCTGAGTAATATTCCATTGTATATATGTACCACAACTTCTTTATCCATTCGTCTGTCGATGAGCATTTAGGTTGCTTCCATGACCTGGCTATTGTAAATAGTGCTGCAGTGAACATTGGGATGCATGTGTCTCTTTGAATTATGGTTTTCTCAGAGTATATGCCCAGTAGGGGGATTGCTGGGTTGTATGGTAGTTCTATTTTTAGTTTTTTAAGGAACCTCCATGCTGTTCTCCATAGTGGCTCTATCAATTTACATTCCCACCAACAGTGCAAGAGGGTTCCCTTTTCTCCATGCCCTCTCCAGCATTTGTTGTTTGTAGATTTTCTGATGATGCCCATTCTAACTGGTGTGAGATGATACCTCATTGTAGTTTTGATTTGCATTTCTCTAATAATTAGTGATGTTGAGCAGCTTTTCATGTGCGTCTTGGCCATCTGTATGTCTTCTTTGGAGAAATGTCTATTTAGGTCTTCTGCCCATTTATGGATTGGGTTTGTTTATTTAATATTGAGCTGCATGAGCTGTTTATATATTTTGGAGATTAATCCTTTGTCCGTTGATTTGTTTGCAAATATTTTCTGAGGGTTGTCTTTTGGTCTTGTTTATGGTTTCCTTTGCTGTGCAAAAGCTTTGAAGTTTCATTAGGCCCCATTTGTTTATTTTTGTTTTTATTTCCATTACTCTAGGAGGTGGATCAAAAAAGATCTTGCTGTGATTTATCTCAAAGAGTGTTCTTCCTATGTTTTCCTCTAAGAGTTTTATAGTGTCCGGTCTTACATATAGGTCTGGAATCCATTTTGAGTTTATTTTTGTGTATGGTGTTAGGGAATGTTCTAATTTCATTCTTTTACATGTAGCTGTCCAGTTTTCCCAGCACCACTTATTGAAGAGACTCTCTTTTCTCCATTATATATCTTTGCCTCCTTTGTTATAGATTAGTTGACCATAGGTGTGTGGGTTTATCTCTGGGCTTTCTGTCTTGTTCCATTGATCTGTGTTTCTGTTTTTGTGCCAGTACCGTATTGTCTTGATTACTGTAGCTTTGTAGTATAGTCTGAAGTTAGGGAGTCTGATTCCTTCAGCTCCGTTTTTTTCCCTCAAGTCTGCTTTGGCTATTCAGGGTTTTTTGTGTCTCCATACAAGTTTAAGATGATTTGTTCCAATTCCGTAAAAAAATGCCATTGGTAATTTTTTTTTTTTTTTTTTTTTTGTGGTACGCGGGCCTCTCACTGTTGTGGCCTCTCCCATTGCAGAGCACAGGCTCCGGATGCACAGGCTCAGTGGCCATGGCTCATGGGCCCAGCCGCTCCGCGGCACGTGGGATCCTCCGAGACTGGGGCATGAACCCCTGTCCCCTGCATCAGCAGGCGGACTCTCAACCACTACGCCACCAGGGAAGCCCGCCATTGGTAATTTGATAGGGATTGCATTGTATCTGTAGATTGCTTTGGGTAGTATAGTCATTTTCACAACATTGATTCTTCCAATCCAAGAACATGGTATATCTCTCCATCTGTTGTTATCATCTTTAACTTCTTTCATCAGTGTCTTATAGTTTTCTGCATACATGTCTTTTGTCTCCCTAGGTAGGTTTATTCCTAGGTATTTTATTCTTTTTGTTGCAATGGTAAATGGGAGTGTTTCCTTAATTTCTCTTTCAGATTTTTCATCATTAGTGTATAGGAATGCAAAGATTTCTGTGCATTAATTTTGTATCCTGCATCTTTACCTAATTTTGTATCCTGCAACTTTACCAAATTCATTGATTAGCTCTAGTAGTTTTCTGGTGGCATTTTTAGGATTCTCTATGTATAGTATCATGTCATCTGCAAACAGTGACAGTTTTACTTCTTTTCCAATTTGTATTTCTTTTTCTTCTCTGATTTCCGTGGCTAGGACTTCCAAAACTGTGTTGAGTAATAGTGGTGAGAGTGGACATCCTTGTCTCGTTCCTGATCTTAGAGGAAATGCTTTCAGTATTTCACCATTCAGAATGATGTTTGCTGTGGGTTTGTCGTATATGGCCTTTATTATGTTGAGTTAGTTTCCCTCTGTGCCCAGTTTCTGGAGAGTTTTTATCATAAATGGGTGTTGAATTTTGTCAAAAGCTTTTTCTGCATCTATTGAGATGATCGTGTGGTTTTTTTTCTTCAATTTGTTAATATGGTGTATCACATTGATTGATTGCGTATTTTGAAGAATACTTGCATCCCTGGGATAAATCCCACTTGATCGTGGTGTATGATCCTTTTAATGTGTTGTTGGATTCTGTTTGCTAGTATTTTGTTGAGGATTTGTGCATGTATATTTAGCAGTGGTATTGGTCTGTAATTTTTTTTTTTTGTAGTATCTTTGTCTGGTTTTGGTATCAGGGTGATGGTGGCCTCATAGAATGAATTTGGGAGTGTTCCTTCCTCTGCAATTTTTTGGAAGAGTTTGAGAAGGATGGGTGTTAGGTTAGCTCTTCTCTAAATGTTTGATAGAATTCATCTATGAAGCCATCTAGTCCTGGATTTTTGTTTGTTGGAAGTTTTTTAATCACAGTTTCAATTTCATTACTTGTGATTGGTCTGTTCATATTTTCTCTTTCTTCCTGGTTCAGTCTTGCAAGGTTATACCTTTCTAAGAATTTGTCCGTTTCTTCCAGGTTGTCCATTTTATTGGCATAGAGTTGTTTGTAGTAGTCTCTTAGGATGCTTTGTATTTATGCAGTGTCTGTTGTAACTTCTCCTTTTTTGTTTCTAATTTTATTGATTTGAGTCCTCTCCCTCTTGATGAGTCTGGCTAATGGTTTATCAATTTTGTTTATCTTCTCAAAGAACCAACTTTTAGTTTTGTTGATCTTTGCTATTGTTTTCTTTGTTTCTATTTCATTTATTTCTGCTCTGATCTTTATGATTTCTTTCCTTCTGCTAACTTTGGGTTTTGTTTGTTCTTCTTTCTCTAGTTCCTTTAGGTGTAAGGTTAGATTGTTTATATGACATATTTCTTGTTTCTTGAGGTAGGCTTGTATAGCTATAAACTTCCCTCTTAGAACTGCCTGTGCTGCATCCCATAGGTTTTGGATCATCGTGTTTTCATTGTCATTTGTCTCTAGATATTTTTTGATTTCCTCTTTGATTTCTTCAGTGATCTCTTGGTTATTTAGTAACGTATTGTTTAACCTCCATGTGTTTGTGTTTTTTATGTTTTTTTCCCTGTAATTCATTTCTAATCTCAGCGTTGTGGTCAGAAAAGATGCTTGATGTGATTTCAGTTTTCTTAAATTTACTGAGGCTTGATTTGTGACCCAAGATGTGACCTATCCTGGAGAATGTTCCGTGCGCACTCGAGAAGAAAGTGTAATCTGTTTTTGGATGGAATGTCTTATAAATATCAATTAAATCTATCTGGTCTGTTGTGTCATTTAAAGCTTCTGTTTCCTTATTTATTTTCTGTTTGGATGATCTGTCCATTGGTGTAAGTGAGGTGTTCAAGTCCCCCACTATTATTGTGTTAATGTTGATTTCCTCTTTTATAGCTGTTAGCAGTTGTCTTATGTATTGAGGTGCTCCTATGTTGGGTGCATATATATTTATAATTGTTATATCTTCTTCTTGGATTGATCCCTTGATCATTATGTAGTGTCCTTTCTTGTCTCTTGTAACATTCTTTATTTTAAAGTATTTTATCTGAGATGAGTATTGCTACTCCAGCTTTCTTTTTTTTTTTTTTTTTTGGCGGTACGCGGGCCTCTCACTGCTGTGGCCTCTCCCCCTGCGGAGCACAGGTTCCGGACACGCAGGCCCAGCGGCCATGGCCCACGCGCCCAGCCGCTCCGCGGCATATGGGATCCTCCCAGACTGGGGCATGAACCTGTGTCCCCTGCATTGGCAGGCGGACTCCCAACCACTGCGCCACCAGGGAAGCCCTCCAGCTTTCTTTTGATTTCCCTTTGCATGGAATATCTTTTTCCATCCCCCCCTTTAGTCTGTATGTGTGCCTAGGTCTGAAGTGGGTCTCTTGTAGATAGCGTATATATGGGTCTTGTTTTTGTATCCATTCAGCAAGCCTGTGTCTTTTGGCTGGAGCATTTAATCCATTCATGTTTAAGGTAATTATCGATATGTATGTTCCTATGACCATTTTCTTAATTGTTTTGGGTTTGTTTTTGTAGGTCCTTTTCTTCTCTTGTGTTTCCCACTTAGAGAAGTTCCTTTAGCATTTGTTGCAGAGCTGGTTTGGTGGTGCTGAATTCTTTTAGCTTTTGCTTGTCTGTAAAGCTTTTGATTTCTCCATCGAGTCTGAATGAGATCCTTGCCAGGTAGAGTAATCTTGGTTGTATGTTCTTCCCTTTCATCATTTTAAGTATATCATGCCACTCCCTTCTGGCTTGTAGAGTTTCTGCTGAGAAATCAGCTGTTAACCTTGTGGGAGTTCCCTTGTATGTTATTTGTCGTTTTTCCCTTGCTGCCTTCAGTAATTTTTCTTTGTCTTTAATTTTTGCCAATTTGATTACTATTTGTCTCGGCGTGTTTCTCCTTGGGTTTATCCTGTATGGGACTTGCTGCGCTTCCTCGACTTGGGTGGCTATTTCCTTTCCCATGTTAGGGAATTTTTCGACTATAATCTCTTCAAATATTTTCTCTGGTCCTTTCTCTTCTCTTTCTGAGACCCCTATAATATGAATGTTGTTGTGTTTAATGTTGTCCCAGAGGTCTCTTAGGCTGTCTTCATTTCTTTTCATTCTTTTTTCTTTATTCTGTTCTGCAGCAGTGAATTCCAGCATTCTGTCTTCCAGGTCACTTATCCGTTCTTCTGCCTCAGTTATTCTGCTATTGATTCCTTCTAGTGTAGTTTTCATTTCAGTTATTGTATTGTTCATCTCTGTTTGTTTGTTCTTTAATTCTTCTAGGTCTTTGTTAAACTTCTTGCATCTTCTCTATCTTTGCCTCCATTCTTTTTCCGAGATCCTGGATCATCTTCACTATCATTAATTCTGAATTCTTTTTCTGGAAGGTTGCCTATCTCCACTCATTTAGTTGTTTTTCTGGGGTTTTATCTTGTTCCTTCATCTGGTACATAGCCCTCTGCCTTTCATCTTGTCTATCTTTCTGTGAATGTGGTTTTTGATCCACAGGCTGCAGGATTGTAGTTCTTGCTTCTGCTGTCTGCCCTCTGGTGGATGAGGCTATCTAAGAGGCTTGTGCAAGCTTCCTGATGGGAGGGACTGGTGGTGGGTAGAGCTGACTGTTGCTCTGGTGGGCAGAGCTCAGTAAAACTTTAATCCACTTGACTGTTGATGGGTGGGGCTGGGTTCCCTCCCTGTTGGTTGTTTGTCCTGAGGCAACCCAACAGTGGAGCCTACCCAGGCTCTTTGGTGGGGCTAATGACAGACTCTGGGAGGGCTCACACCAAGGCATACTTCCCAGAACTTCTGCTGCCCGTGTCTTTGTCCCCACGGTGAGCCACAGCCACCCCCGCCTCTGCACGAGACCCTCCAACACTAGCAGGTAGGTCTGGTTCAATCTCCTATGGGGTCACTGCTCCTTCCCCTGGGTCCTGATGTGCACACTACTTTGTGTGTGCCCTCCAAGAGTGGAGTCTCTGTTTCTCCCAGTCCTGTTGAAGTCATGCAGTCAATTCCCACTAGGCTTCAAAGTCTGATTCTGTAGGAGTTCCTCCTCCTGTTGCTGGACCCCCAGGTTGGGAAGCCTGACTTGGGGCTCAGAACCTTCACTCCAGTGGGTAGACTTCGGTGGTATAAGTGTTCTCCAGTCTGTGAGTCACCCACCCAGCGGTTATAGAATTTGATTTTACTGTGATTGTGCCCCTTCTACTGTCTCATTGTGGCTTCTTCTTTGTCTTTGGATGTGGGGTATCTTTTTTGGTGAGTTCTAGTGTCTTCCTGTCGATGATTGTCCAGCAGTTAGTTGTGATTCTGGTGTTTTCGCCAGAGGGAGTGAGAGCACGTCCTTCTACTTCGCCATCTTGGTTCCTCCTCTGTTTTCTTCCTTCCTTCCTCCCCTCCCCTCCCCTCCCCTCCCCTTCTTTCTCTGTGTTGGGATTTAGTTGCGGCATGCGGGATCTTTTGTTGCGGTTCACAGGCTCTTCGTTGCAGCACTCAGGCTTCTCTCTGGTTGGGGCTTGGGGGTTTTCTCTCTCTAGTTGTGGTGTGCAGGCTCCAGGGTGCGTGGGCTCTGTAGTTTGCAGCACGCCGGCTCTCTTGTTGAGGCTCGCAAGGTCAAGCTCAATAGTTGTGGCACGCAGGCTTAGTTGCCCCCACGGCATGTGGGATCTTGGTTCCTTGACCAGGGATCAAACCCATGTCCCCTGCATTGGAAGGCGGATTCTTTACCAGACCACCAGGGAAGTCCCTCTGCTTCCCAGGATTCTTATGACTGGGTACTCTATCTTTGCTGAGGGCGGTGTCCCTTGAACCCTTTGCAGCACACGCCCACCAAGGATTTCTTTGTTAATTTTAAAGACAGTCTATTTTTGTAGCATAGCTGAGAAAAATCAAAATAATTTATTTGGGTCATTAAGCTTTGCTGCCTATAAAACAGAGCCTATCAGATGCTTTTAGAATCTAGAACAGGGTTCTTCAGTATCACCAGCAAGGCTTTATTAAAACACAGGTTATGGGGCCCCATCCCTAGGGCTTCTTCTGATTTGGTAGGTCTTAGGTAGGGACTGTGAATTTGTTTCTAACAAGTTCCTGGGTGATGCTGATCCTGCTGGCCCAGGGGCCACACTTTGACAACCTCTAGTCTAGAATTAAACCCACTGTGTACTCTAAGACTGCAGGGGAATGCAACCATGTGGAGAGAATAGTGTGTAACAATGAGGTCAGTCACTGTTCATACTGTCTTTTTAAAAAATTATTTTTAAAAATTGTGATAAAATATATATAACATAAAATTTACAATTGTAACCTTTTCTTTTTTGGGGGTACGCGGGCCTCTCACTGTTGTGGCCTCTCTCATTGTGGAGCACAGGCTCCAGACACGCAGCCTCAGCGGCCATGGCTCACTGGCCTAGCTGCTCCGCGGCATGTGAGATCTTCCCGGACTGGGGCACGAACCTGTGTCTCCTGCATCGGCAGGCGGACTCTCAACCACTGCACCACCAGGGAAGCCCTACAGTTGTAACCTTTTAAAGCATATGTTTAGTATGTTTAGTGGCATTAAGTACTATACCTTTACGTTGTTTTGTAACAGTCACCACCATCCATCTCCAGAGTTTTTTCATCATCCCAAAATTGAAACGGTCCCATTAAACAGCAACTTCCTGTACAAACATTTTGATGTATTATCTTTGAGACTGTTTTTGATATGTGAATGAGAATGTAATATTTTTCTTTTATAAAAATGTCGTTAAGAGCATTTCCCCATTTCTTTTTTTAAAATTAATTAATTACTTAATTTTTGGCTGTGTTGGGTCTTCGTTTCTGTGCGAGGGCTTTCTCCAGTTGTGGCGAGCGGGGGCCACTCTTCATCGCGGTGCGCGGGCCTCTCACTCTCACGGCTTCTCGTTGCGGAGCACAGGCTCCAGACGCTCAGGCTCAGTAGTTGTGGCTCATGCGCCCAGTTGCTCCACGGCATGTGGGATCCTCCCAGACCAGGGCTCGAACCTGTGTCCCCTGCATTGGCAGGCAGACTTTCAACCACTGCGCCACCAGGGAAGCCCTCCCCATTTCTTAAATATTCTTTCAGAACTTTCTTTTTAATGGCTACGTAATACTCCTTTTGATGGCTGCACCATGGTTCATTTAAATGCAGCTCTTTTGTTTATTTCTTTTCTCTATTCTAATAATTATTACTGCAGTGAATATATTTGGAGGTAAACTTTTGTCCAGCGCTCTGATTCATAGCAGTAGGGTAACTGACCCAAAAGTATGTATATTTCTGGTAAAGTTTACATACTTAAAAAAAGTTAAATTAACATTGCTAGAAGGAGTAAACAACCTAAAAGCAAATAAACAAATGGACATATTTTTCCAAATGAAATAACATGATCATGTTGAAGAGGGGGAGGACAGAAAGAACTAGTCCAAATGATTTATGAGGACAGTATTTGACAGTATATCCTTAATTTGAGGTGGGTGGTGTAAGGGGAAAACCACAAAATTCCTGAACTCATTTTATAGAGTGGTATGAGTGAAGAAATTTTGAAACTAGTTTAGATGTATTATTGGCTCATGCAGATGAATGTATTTCTTGATGTTGTTGGGAGCCAAGGTTCTCATTGTAGAAGAAAGGACATACAAATATGGAATGGGAGAAGGCAAGAAAGAACCCTGTGGGGATGGATTAGAATTGCCAGTATCAGTGTGAACTCATGATTTCTAAAACATGTATATGTGTATGCATGTAGAAGTGTATATGTAAACTAAAAAATGAATTCAGCAAAGTTGCAGGAAACAAAATCAATATATAGAAATCTGTTGCATTTTTGTACACCACTAGTGAACTATCAGAAAGAGAAATTAAGAAAACAGTCCTGTTTACAGTTGCCCATTTATCAGAAAGAATAAAATACCTAGGAATAAATTTAACCAAGGAGGTAAAATACTTGTACACTGAAAACTATAAGACATGAATGAAAGAAATAGAAGACACAAATAAATAGAAAAACATTCTGTGCTCCTGGGTTGGAAGAACTAATATTCTTAAAATGTCCATAGTACCTAAAGCAATCTATAGAATCAGTGCAGTCCCTATCAAAATTCCAATGGCAATTTCCCACAGAAATAGAACAAACAATCCTAAAATTCACATGGAACCATGAAAAACCCTGAATGGCCAGAGCAATCTTGAGAAAAAAGAACAGAGCTGGAGACCTCATGCTCCCTGATTTCAAATTATATTTCAAAGCCATTGTAATGAAAACAGTATGGTATTGGCATAAAAACAGACACATAGATCAATGGAACAGAAGAGAGAGCCCAGAAATATACCTACACATATGGTCAATTAATTTATGACAGAGGAGCCAAGAATATACAAGGGGAAAGGACAGTTTTTTCAATAAAAGGTGTTGGGAGAACTGGACAGTCACCTGCAAAAGATTGAAACTGGGCCACTGTCTTACCTCATACACACAGAATAATTCAAAATGGATTAAAGATTTAAGTGTAAGACAAACTCTAATACTCTTAGAAGAAAACTGATGGGGACTTCCCTGGTGGCGCAGTGGTTAAGAGTCTGTGCTCCCAATGCATGGGGCCCAGGTATGAACCCTGGTCTGGGAACTAGATCCCACATGCATGCCACAACTAAGAGTTTGCATGCTGCAACTAAGGAGCTTGGACCCGTAACTAAGGAGCCTGTGAGCTGCAACTAAGACCCAATGCGACCAAATAAATAAAAAACAAACAAAAAAGAAAATAGATGAAAAGCTCCTTGACATTGGTCTTGGCAATGATATTTTTGGATATGATACCAAAAGCAGAGGCAACAAAAGCAAAACTGTTAAACAAGTGGGACTACATCAAACTAAAAAGCTTCTGCACAGCAAAGCAAACCTTTGAAAAGCCCACCAACTGAAAGGGGGAAAATATTTGCAAATCATACATCTGATGAGGGGTTAGTATCCAAAATACATAAAGGACTCCTACAACTCAATAGCAAAATACCAAACAATCCGATTAAAAAATGGGCAGATCTGAATAGACATTTTTCCAAAGAAGACGTACAGACGGCCAGTACGTACATGGAAGGATGCTCAACATCACTAATCATCAGGGAAATGCAAATCAAACAACGGTGAGCTATCACCTCACACCTGTTAGAATGGTGGTTATCAAAGAGACAAAAAATAAGTGTTGGTGAGCATGTGGATAAAAGGAACCCTTGTAAATATAAATCAGTGCAACTACTATGGAAAACAGTATGCAAGTGCCTCAAAAAATTAGAACTACCATATAATCCGGCAATCCCACTTCTGGGTATTTATCCAAAGAAAATGTAAACAGTAACTCGAAAATATACATGGCACCCGCATGTTCATTGCAGCATTATTTACAATAACTAGATGTGGAAACAATCTAAGTGTCCATCGATGGATGAATGGATAAAGAAAGTGTGATGTGTGTGTGTGTGTGTGTGTGTGTGTGTGTGTATATATACATACAGTGGAATATTATTCTGCCATAAGAAAGAATGAAATCTTGCCATTTATGACAACATGGATGGGCCTTGAGGGCATTATGCTAAGTGAAGTAAGTCAGAGAAAGTTAAATACCATATGATCTCACTTATATGTGGAATCTAAAAACAACCCCCACCCCGAACTCATAGATACAGAGAACAGATTGATGATTGCCAGAGGGGGGAGGAGGAGGGAGGTAGGTGAAATGTTTGAAGTGGGTCAAAAGGTACAAACTTCCAGTTAGTCATGGGAAAGTAATGTACAGCATGGTAACAGTAATACTGTATTACATATTTGAAAGTTGCTAAGAGACTAGATCTTAAAAATTCTTACGATAAGAAATGTAACCGTATGGTGACGAATGTTAACTAGACTTACTGTGGTGATCATTATGTAATGTATACAATTGTTGACTCATTATGTCGTACACCTGAAACTAATATAATGTTATGTCAGTTATATCTCAACAAAAAAAGTGTACAGTACATGTATGAGTATTTGTGTCTATATATACGTATATTTCCCAGCCCTGTTCACAGAAATGGCCGTGAAGCAGAGGTAGCCCAGTAGCAATGAGCACAGCTGGTGTCCAGATCCTGGATGCTGATACTGTTCTCCACTAAAAGGAACCAGGGCCCTTCAGAGAAATAGCTGATTCCAGGGTTGGGGCAGGATGGCTACAAGATGAGCTTGGGACATTTTGTAATGCCAGAAAATATGTAAGTGTTCAGAAAGTGATAGAAGCATGTTACAGAGGCATAAGTGTCAGCTTGAAGGGGCTTCCACTGGCCAAATTTCAGACAATTTGAATGCTAAAATAATGAAGGACACCATTGAAATAATAGGAATCCATGAGTCTATGTGGATAATAAATGTGTTAGTGAATGAAGGACTGAATGGGGGAGGGGAAGGCTCTTGATTACAGTAGACTGGCAATTTCCAAATGGTAAATGTAAAGGGAGTGATGGAGTTGAAAAATCATCCTTATGTATATTTAAAAATTTCCATTATAAGGCATTTTTAAAATTAGGAAAATGTATGCACATTTTATGGCTTTTGATTAATAATACTGTGCAGTAGCCTCCTAATTGGTATTTCTGACTGTGATTTCTCTCTATCCAAACACATTCCAGTAACCAGTTTTTTGAAGATACCACTTCGACTATATTTTCAGTTTTTCCTTTTGTCCATAGCTATGCCCCTGTAATATTTTAGAAAGAAGAGTGATTTTTTTTGTTAGAGTTTAGAGATTAGTAATATTGAGGAGTGCTAGAATACTGACTGACCTTCTTGTGTTGGAAGTAGGTAAGGGAAGGCAGTGATAGGAATACGTTGAACAAATCATGAACAAATGGCAACTCCATTTTTCTTCCTGCTGGGACTTGTGGCAGTTCTCAGAGTTGGGGCTTGGCAGTAGCAATCATCCTAAAGACTTAGGAGTAAAACCTTCAGACTTGCTGGAAAAAAAATTCTGTAGGATAAAGATTCTTAGCTAGGTATTTGAAATCTTTAAAAAAAAAAAAAAAAGAATCTGGCCTTACTCTGCCTAGAGTAGTTTCTGTGCTGGGTATTGAGGATATATAGCTAAACTAAATACAATCTCTGCCTTCAAGAGATTTCCAATCTAGTGGTTGAGACAGATGAAGAGGAAGCTGTTTACTCTGTTGTTGGGGGTGAGGGAGAGAAAAAGTTTCCCATTTGAAAGTGAATTCTGTGTTGCCTCTGTTTTCTGTGTTATATGTTGGTGCCCATCTCCCTTATCTGTAAGCAGCTCCCCCACCTCCCTCCGGCCTTGAGACTAATCTTTGTACTCTCAACAGTACTGTGGTAGGCCAAGTAATGGCCCCCAAAGATGTCCACATCCTAACCATCCCGGAACCTATGCATTTATTACCTTGCAGAGCCAAAGGGACTTTGCAGATATGATTAAGGTTAAAGACTTTGAGATGGGGAGATTATTCTGGGTTATCCAGCTGGGCCCAGTGTAATCACAAGGATCCTTAAGAGTAGAAGAGAGGCAGGAGAGAGGCAGGGGTAGGTGTGATTATGGAAGAAGCCATAGTGATGTAAGAAGCTGCAGTTGCTGGCTCCAGCTTACATCCCTGGAGAAAGGGAGTCATGAGTCCAGGAATGCAGGTGGCTTCTAGAAGCTGGTAATAGGTTGTCCCTCAAAACCTCCAGAAAGGAGTGCAACCCTGCCATCACCTTGACTTTAGCCCACTGTGACCTGTGTCAGACATATAAACTACAGATCTGTGAGAAAATAAATTTGTGTTATTTTAGCCACTAAATTTGTGGTAATTTGTTATATCAGCAATACAAAAGTAATACAAGTACCTTCCATGTTGTTTGAGTTCAAAAATACTGGGTGAGTCCATAATTTTTTCCTTTATGTTATTTCCTTTTTTTTTCTTTTTTCCTTAAAAAAATTTTTTTTAGATAAATGTAAGATTACTTAATCAAGGTTTTATGTTGTCTTTTACGTAAATATGTTTGTATCAGGCATAAAATACATGCTGGTAAGCTAATAAAATAGAGGAGGCTCTATTCTAATCACAAAAAAAGGCAACTTAGAGAATTAATCTTCCTTTCTTTAGGACCTGTAATGGAATTTGATTATGTTATATGTGAAGAATGTGGTAAAGAATTTATGGATTCTTACCTAATGAACCACTTTGATTTGGCAACTTGTGATAACTGCAGGTACTTATTTTTATTTCAGAGCATGTTCTAAATTACTAAAATTTAATGTTTGCTTGTAGGTTTAGGGCAAAACAATAATTAGATCCATTTGGATTTAATATTTTCTTCATAAATATGTTTTTTGTTTTGGGAGTTTCCTAAAATTTCTGTATTTTCCATTTTGCTAAAGAATTACAGGAAGACTATGCTTATCAACGTTACGCCACATAAATAGGAAGGATGTCCCTGGTTCTGCCATAGATATGTCCTTTTCCTTTCTGCTGGGGGGTTGGGGGGGCGTTAACCATCTCTCAGTAGCAGGTTCCTAACCCTTCTCTCCCCCCAGACCCTAAGGATCCCTTTGTTTCTTTCTTTCTTTGACTAGTGTGTGTTGATACCTTGGTCAGAGGACTGGCACCTTCAATGAGAGGAGGGAAGTATAACGCCTCCAGCTACCCTTCTGGTACCCAGAACACCTCTTTCCATTCATTTTCTACTCTCCTGAATTGGCAGGGCAGAGATTAAATGAGGAAAAATCACATTCTTCTGTCATTCTTTTTCTTCTCCTAGCCTTTATCTCTTTTTGTATCATCACGGAATATTACTCACTCCACTTGGTTCTCCTGTCCCTACTGGTTATCTCAGCCAAGTCCTGTGTTGGTGTCTTTCACACCTAAAGATCCCACCTTGGATTCTTACTTAGCCCTCTTATCTGTTCCCTGTCCCCACTTCTTGTACTTACAGTCCCAGATCAACTGCTCACACGCCTGGTGGACCTGCCTTTTCAGAGTCCCTGCTGCAGACATCTAGAGCCATCACCACTGACTTGTTGCTAAGTAGATCCCTAGAAGATAGAACGGGAGATGTTTCTGGTCTCATGATCAGATCTGTGATGGGAAATGTTCTGGTACCCACTGGAATTATTAACTCTATTCCCAGTGATGTAACAGTATCATTAATGCACACAGTGGTTAAGGCCCACAGTGTTATCACTCTCCTTAAAGTACAGATAATGTTCAGGAACTAAATTACCACATATAACCTTACTTCCATGAGAAAATGGAAGCAACCTAATTATCAATTTAAAGAAAGTTATGTAAACATAATTAGGAATACAGCCCTCCATTCTATTTGTTTTTTCCAACATCTTTGACGATTATAGATTAGTACAATGTACTTTACCTGTCCCCTCCTTTGGTGTATACTTCCAAATTATTTAGTCTTCTTAAAGTTATTCCCAATTATAACTCCTCTCCCCCTCCCCCACCGCCTGTTCTATACCTCCTCCTAAGTGTTCACCACTTCAGTAAAGGCCAACTTCATTCACTGGCTGTTTCTCTATCCCATGTTTAATTCCAAATCCATTTGGGTCTATATTTAAACCATGTCCTGAATCCATCCATTTCTCATCCTCTGTACTATTACTGCCTTAGACTGGGCCCCTATCAGTTCTTGCCTGGACCACTGCAGTAGTACTCTTGTAACTGGCCTCTTCCCCCACTTTTGCACGGTTAGTCTCTTCTCCATATAGCATTTTACTCAAAACTCTTTAATGGTTTCTAATCCATTTAGAATAAAATTGTCTTCACCATTTCTTACAAGACCCTTGCCTGTCTCTGACTTTATTTTCCACACTCCTCACCATCACTTACTTTAAGCTTTCTGGTCACACTGGCTCGCTTGTTGTGAACTCCCATTTGCAAAGCACACTCCTGTCCTAGAGTCTTTGCACTTTCTCTTCTTTCTGCTATGAATGTTCTTTCTCTAGCTATTCAGAATGTTTTCTGACTTCTAAAGGGCCCTGCTCAAATGTTTCTTCATCAGTGGCATTCTCGCGATTTCCCAATCTCTCTGAAAATTTCTGTTCCTTTACCATGCTTTGTATTCCTTTATAGCACTTTTATCAATCATCACGTTTGCTTATTGACTGTCTTCTCCTAACTAGAATGTAAGCTTCCTGAAAACAAGGCTTTGTTTTATTCTTTGCTGTATTCCTAGTACCTTGAACAGTACGTAGCATGTAGATGGAGAACAAATGAATGAGAAGAGCTATGTAATTGACTATGTCTTCATTTTTACCTGGGCTTTGAAAAAGCTCAGAGCCAACTGGAAACTCAGCTGTGCTTGGTGCCTTTGGACCTTGCATGTTTATATTCCTTATATCCTGCCTCTCCTGACTTTAAGCCTTATATTTTCTTACTTATTGAGTCTTAGTTCTCATTTATATTTGCTGTGTTCATGTAAGTTATTTCAAATACTTTGTGGAAAAGAGGGACTTAGTAAAAAGAAATTCTTAACATGCTAAATAACATGGATCTGCTGCTAATATAAATAGCTTCTCAGAATTAGTAAAAGAAAGTATTTTTCTGTTGGAATTCTTATGCTGCTAATTTGACCATGAGAGTTTCAGGAAAAAGTATTTTATATGTTTCTTTTGGCATGTATGCCCCTAGGTTTGGGGACTGTTTGAAAAATCTTAATTTATTTAAAACAACTACTTTATATAATGGACTTAATCTGTTTTCAGAGATGCTGATGATAAACACAAGCTTATAACTAAAACAGAAGCAAAACAAGAATACCTTCTGAAAGATTGTGATTTAGAAAAAAGAGAACCAGCTCTTAAATTTATTGTGAAGAAGAATCCTCATCATGCACAATGGGGTGATATGAAACTCTACTTAAAATTACAGGTCTCTAATAAGTTATATTCAGTCATTGTAAACCCTGGGTCGAGTGAAGTTTTAACAATGAACTAGTTATAATTAGTTTTTACTTACAGAAAGTTAAAAAGATCCTTTTCATTTTATTGTTTTACATGAGCCATAGTCGTACATAATGACATTTAATAACATGTTTACTTATTTTGCTTTTTGATGTGGCACTTTGAAGCAAATATATTACTACTGGGTGATGTTAGGAGTACAATTTGGAAACAAAAATGCTTGAAATGGGAGTCAGCCCTTGCCCACCTACCCCCCAAATAAAATCATAAAAAAATTTGGGAATTTCACAGATGCCCAGAATCTAACTCCAGCTTCCTGTATCTACCCAAGAATGGTACAAATATCATAATATTCTTTTTTTGTGCCATTATATAAAAAATATTGGGAGGCATTGCTTTAGAGCACAGTTTGATTGGAATATACTAGAAGATCCTAGTATCTTCTAATAAAGAAACCACATTGTAAACGCAGACATATATTGAATTTTCACTAAACATAATACACTGTTGATTAAAAGATTCACCATAATTTTATGTACTATTAAAAATGAAAAAATGCTAATTAAACTGACCCAGTGCTGCCTTATCACTTGGGGCTTTTATTTTATTGAAATAGTGCCATTAGACTCACTATAGTTTTTTTTTTGCTATAAATCATGCTTGTGTGTACATAACAAGGAAAATGCAAGTACCACAGATTTATTAAGGTATTCCTAAACTTCCTTACATTCAGAGTCCAATTCTTCTGAACCACTTCTTGACTCAGAGTTGTTAAAGTACCATTAAGTTACATTAGTGATGCAGCATTTTCAGGGATGTCAAATTGTGGAAAGTGTGATGTTTTAGAATTTATGAAATAACAGTATATTACTTTATGTTAAGAAATTTCAGTTTGGCTTTATTGATTGATATTTTGGTCCCTGTAACATATTGTGAGAGATATCCCGAGCATAATTCTCAGTGTGTATATTATTTCCCTACATGTAAATAAATATTATAAAGAGTACATATATATATATATATATATATATATATATATTCCAAGGTTTTTAAACTAGAATAAAGACTTGTTAGGTCATTCAGCTACCAAAGGTTTTAAAGAAAATTCATATTTTTAAGATCAGAAATTAGTCAAGTGGATGGAAATTGTTATTGATTCAGGAGAAGAGTAGTAGTGATTGATTTCCTGTGATGGGAGATTTCTGGAGATGACCTCATATTTAGATCTGCTATGGCTAATTGGTCAGCAGATTTTTTTTTGGTGATCCTGCCAAAACTCGATCAAACCCACTGAGTACATGTAGTTCTCTTGATTCACGTGAAAACAAAGCAGAGAAGTGATTGCAGTCAGAGGACAGCTTTTCTATTTACACAGGTACACCTAGTTTTATTGTGCTTTGCAAATACGTAATCTTATTCATCATACATTCACTGAGGGTTTCATAGGTTTATAGATAGAGATATTATTAGAGTTGTTTCTTTTTTTTTTTTTTTTTTTTTTGCGGTACGCGGGCCTCTCACCGTTGTGGCCTCTCACCGTTGCAGACCACAGGCTCCGGACGCGCAGACTCAGCGCGGAGCACGAACCCGTGTCCCCTGCATTGGCAGGCGGACTCTCAACCACTGTGCCACCAGGAAAGCCGTAGAGTTGTTTCTTATCAATATTTAAAAACT
The DNA here is from genome assembly GCF_964270905.1 of Leucopleurus acutus. Lineage (NCBI taxonomy): Eukaryota > Metazoa > Chordata > Mammalia > Artiodactyla > Delphinidae > Leucopleurus > Leucopleurus acutus. The sequence goes on from NC_139150.1 coordinate 34,084,429, forward strand.
TTTAAATTTCAAATAAATACTTATAAAATTGCACTTAAGTTAGATCACTCTTTGGCACCTTTGGATTTAATAATTATAACTATTTTACAACAATGAATCACAACTAATTTATGGATTCTGTATTTCAGATTGTGAAGAGGTCTCTTGAAGTTTGGGGTAGTCAGGAAGCATTAGAAGAAGCAAAGGAAGTTCAACAGAAAAACCGAGAAAAAATGAAACAGAAGAAGTTTGATAAAAAAGTAAAAGGTAAGTGGCTACATTTATATCATGAAGGACTGTGCTCTACTGCTTTGCAAAGAGCCTTTAGCTAAATTCTTCCACTTTAAAGATACAATGTCACTGTTGGATTGGAAGTTTTTTTTTTCCATAAATTGAAGAACAAAAGACTTAAAGTTTGCCCTCAGTAAGTTGGTGTTTGAGACTCTCAGTCCAAACCTCACTGCAATTCTAAAAAAGCATGTAAGCCCTTGTCTTCAAGTGAGTCATGTTTTTGTATAGGAACGGCGGTAGGGTCAGGAATGTACCCCTGGTTAAGGGTTTGGCTTCAATGCAATCTTAAATGTGACCCACACGGTTATCAAAAGTGAAGTTTTCCACCAGCAAACCTCTCTAATTGCTTAAAATGAAAAAATAATGCCTAAGTCTCAGTGATCTAATTTAGCAGCTAGAAGGAACCTTCTAATGTCAGATAGTCTAATCACTTTTATATATGAATAAAACACCTGGGAAGGTAGAGTGACTTGTTACATAGGTGCTAGAGAGTTGGGACTGGAGCCAGGATTTCATGACCAAAAGTCTGCATTGGTACATTCATTCCTCTGTCCATACATCTGTCTATCCATGTGACTATCCATTCTTTTGTCCATCTATCTCTGTATTCATTTGTCCATGCATCCATCTATGTATGCATATGTGCAGAAGTCTGTCTGTCCGTCCATCTGTAATCAGTGTATCCAACAATTGCTAAGTGTCAGCTGTGTTCCAGGCTCTGTGCTAACACAAATGCTGGCGTCAACTTTTGTCAGAAGAGAAAGACTGATAAACTTAGTCATAATCGAGTGTGATAAGTACTGTGACAGTGATGAACATAGGGTGTTATAGGAGCACAAAGGGCACTTGTTGGCTGTATCACAGATTCCCTACAGAGAATCTTAAAAAGTAGGCATAAATGTTCTTCATACAGTAGAGTGCCAGTGTGGTGTCAAGTGTATATAGATAACATGTATTCTCTGTTTATACAGGGTTATAATATAATAAATTGATCCATTTAAAATGGGTATCGTAGCCATAATAAGTAATTTTGCTTATGTGTTTAGGATTTAGAAGAGGTTTTGGAGGGTGAATGAAGATAGTTCAGATGTCTTAAAAACAAAAGAGCAAAAAAAAAAAATTGAATGTAAGCCTACCTTGTTCCTTCTTATTGTGAGGGAATTCTTTCCCCCTTTTCAGTACAAGAGTAATTCATGTGTAGTGCAGAGAAGTTAGAAAACTATAAAGAACTTCTATCCCATAATTATACTACCCAGAGACAATCATCAGTAACAGTTTAATGTCTATTTTTCCAGTTCTTTTCTATGCATAGGCCCTTAAAACATTTTTATAAAAATGGAAGCACAGTTGGACATTTATGAAGTTTATCAAAACTTCTCTGTAAAAAAAAAAAAAAAAAACTTCTCTGTATTTCAGTTTCTTCAACTATAAAAATGATGATAATACCACCCACCTTATAAAAGTTTAGTAAGGAATCAGTGAGACATTACACGTAAGTTGCTTAGATGAGAACTAGGGCAGAGTGACATCCCATAGATCGTAGTATTACTATGGCATATTATGTACCTATTATAAGAATATGGCAGTTCTGCATGTGTTGCTGTACAAGGATACTCTTTAGAGAAAAGTTTTCTTTTTTTCCCCTGTAGATATTATATAATGAAGGCAGGTAAAAGATCCACTTATATATCCTTGGACTTGGGTGTAAATGTTCAAATATTTGTCAATGATTGCTTTATTCTTTAATTACAGGAAGGGAATAATAGTTGAGCATATTTCAGATTTCTAATTCAGCTTTCTTAATTTTGATTACAAATGAAAATTTTGATATATAAAATTGATCAACTTAACAGTAAGGAATAAAAATCAAAGTTTAATAAAAAAATTTATCAAAGACAGACAACCCCATGATAAACATCCTTATATACATCTTTATATAAATTATAGTTACTTAACATATCATTTCCTGAATCAGAGGGTAATAAGCACACACATATATATATATATATATATATGCCTTTGTAGAGAGGTTTCCTATAGCAAACTATGCCATGTAAGAGCCTTTCATTGAAGATTCATCCCCAGATTAGCCACTTCTGTACCACAGTCTTCCAGAATACCTGCAAGGGCCAGTTGAGAGGATTTGGAAAGACATCTTTTGAATTTGGTCCTTTCTTTAATCTCTTCCATGTTTTACCCCGACCCTTCTTCTCTTCCAACTTCAAGGAAAGCCTTGAGGGATCAGGTAACAGAAGGCACCTTAAGGGGTGTGAAAGAGGAGGGCACATTGATAGACTAATCACATACCAGCCTAGAGTTTTTGTCAGCCCCAGCTCCCTGAATCACCTCAGCTCTTCCCTTTCTGCTGCCTCCTCAAACCACTTTCCTGATGGTATTTTGCTGTAGATAATAATATATGGATAAAGGAATTAGAAACTTATACCTTCAAAGTGATGAAATATTTTAAAAAGAGGGTCTATCTTTAGTTTTATTAGATACTATAATATTTCTGTAGTTTGGTCAAGATGTCATCTAAAGGGGACTAAATTCTATAATTTGACTAACAATAACAGATAATGGCATCTGTTTAATTTTTTCATGCTTTTTTCTGTAACAATTCTATTAAGATAGTCATATCTATTTAAATATTAGCATGAATAGAACATTTCTTTTAAGATTTACACAGTTCACATGGGTATTTTTTTTAAAGAAGTATAAACTCAAACATAATTGGCTGTTTTTCTCGCTATGTTAAATTGCTGCTATTATCCACCAGATAAACTACTGTGGATTTTCCTCATCCTTGAAGAGTTTGAATTTGCCCTAAATTTTTTCTTGGACCTCTTAAGACTGGTTTCTTTAATTCAGTTTATTTCTTGTTTGGGTGAAGCATGTTTTTTTGAGGAAATTTTCCAAGTGGTTACAAGAATGGTTTATTTTCTAAGACCCTGTTACGAATCTAAGAATGTTTTTCTGTTTCTCTTGCATACGAAAACCTGAGTTCTCTCTCAGTTGTATAAACGTTACTCCATTGTCTTCTGGTCTTTAATGTGCAGAGGTCAGTGCCATGCCTTCTTTAATTATGGCTTCTTCTTGTTGATTTACTTTAGAGGTTGGTGGATATGTTCCTGTCCTCCTGACTAGGCCACAAAGGGCTGAGAGTGGAGTAGACACTGTAGAAATTAGAAACAAGGAGCTTACTATGCACTTTGCTCAGAAGGCTCAGAACAGAGAGGAATAAAAGCAAGTCTAAAAGTTTTTTTAGTTCAAAAGAAATTGGAACCTGGTTTCTCTTGGTCTTCTGATTTTGATCCACAAAGAAGCTGACACAAAGTTTACTTCTTTATGGAAAGGTAAGAGATTACATTTACCTGTTTTTAGAATATGATCTTCTACTTTATCAGTTTGAGAAAGAATTGATCTTACTAGAGAAGGAAATTATAGATAGTGTAAGGTGTATATATAAATTTAGACAAGGTGAAAGACAAAGAATTTCCTTGTCGGCAAGTTCAAATTGTTACAGATCTCTTAGATCCAAGAAGGCAGAAGTAGAAAGGATGGCATCACTGTGCTTAGTTTAACTAGATTTTAAAAAAGGCAGTGTGTGTTGGCCTGGATATTGGATGGGAACTTTGAATTGGTGCAAATACACAGAACATTTTGGGTTTGCGTGGCTCCTTTCCACAGATAAGGAAGCTGTAAGGCTTTTCTTTAAAGTTATACTCAGCTTTCTCTTAATACTGGTAGAGGTTAGCCTTCTAAAAACAAAGAACAATTAATCTTAATTGTTTGTTAGTATGCACTTTTTTCCCCAAAAGAGGTGGGTGAGAAAATCCCATTTGGAGGCTCCTTCTAAGTTTGTGATCATTTTACATTCTGGGCCTGTGGTTATATTTATGACTATTTTTGGGCTTCTCTCAGGGGAGTTTGAAGGACAGAGTTTCCTATCCTTAGTTTTGGAGGACAAAGTAAGATCAAAGCTTCATATGTTATTTCCTTGTGATTTTTTTTTCCCTCTCGTTACCAGTGGGCACCCTATGTCAAAACTTCCTGCCCTCCCATCAGGTATTTACAAGTATCTGGTCTCTCTCCACTAGTTCTTTTATAAGTTTACCTGGTAAACAGCATTGGGCTTCTTTGAATACAGGCTGCCTCTTTTGTAAAATTAAGATATTAAGCTGGATAAAATACAAGTTTTAGAGTGGTATAAAATACATTTTTCATTGAAACAAAGATTTAGGGGAAAACTTCTTTGGGTAAAAAATAGAAACAGTCCCTGAAGATAATCAGTAGCAAGACTGATGGTTATCACGAACAGTTCTATAACCTTCCCAGAGAAGTAGTCTACAGCTTTTTGTGTTGTGAAATCCTAGGCCAGTGGGGCCAGGAGGTTGGAACGCGGTAACCGCTGTCCTGTTCTCCAGCCTCGGTTAGGCTTTCAGGGCTGCTTGGTATGTCCCCGCTCCACTCCCAAGGTTTCCTTAGTTTTCCCAAGGCCTAGCAGACCTTTTCTCACTCTTCTAAAGTCTCTGATCTTTCCACCTTTTCTTCTCATTCTCAGCAGTAGGTAGTTGACCTCTACTTTCCAAAGTTTTAAGTTGCTTAAATGAAGTAATGTGAAAAACTTTCTGATCCTTATTTAAACAAATTTTTTATTTCACCAGATGTTGACATTTTGCCACATTTGCTTTTTTCTCTCTCATTCACACACACATATTTTGCTGAACCATTTAAGAGTTACTTGCAGACATTGTGATTCTTATTAATACTTAAGCATTTATCTACTATAAATAAGGACATGTTTCTGCTAACCAAAAAATAGTCACACTCAATAAACAACATTAATATAATGCTTTTACCTAGTATATAATCTATATTATTTGTCTTTCCCCAGTTGTTCCAATGTCCCTTTATAGCTTTTTAGTTGCTGGATCCGGGGGCCAATCAAAGGTGATGCATATCCATGGTCTCTTTGGTTTATTAGCAGTTTTCTCACGATTAGATTCTGATCGGTTACCTCAGGAGACACATGGTATCGCTTAGGTAAGGTAGTGTCTGCCAGATTTCTCCATTGTAAAGGTACCCTTTCCCCTTTGTAATTAATAAGAAATCCATGGGGTGACTGACACTATGTGAACATCTCATTCCTTAAGTTTCACTCAGTGGTTTTAGCACCCAGGTTGAATCTTGCCTGAGTCAGTTATTATTAGGGTGGATATAAATGGTGACTTTCTTTTTCTGTTATTTCTACAATTACTATTTGGCTTCTTTTGGAAAGAAGAGCTTTTTTTTAGTACTAGTTGGATTCATGGATTCTTATTCTCAAGTAACTGTTACAGTCTGTCCATTCCTGATTATTCATTTTGATGCCCAAATTTGGCCATTGGAAGGCCCTTCAATCTAGCTACTGTCTTTTAAAAATGTTTTTATTTGGAAATAATTTCAAACTTACATAAAATTGCAAGGATAAGAATGGTACAAGGGACACCCAGATTCTTCACCCAGATTTACCTATTAACAACTTTATGTCATTTGCATTCTCTCTACACATACGTTTATTTCTGAGCCATTTAAGAGTAGGTTGTGTACATTGCCACCCTTTTTTTACCCCTAAATACTACAGTGTATATTTCCTAAGAATAGGAATATTCTCTTACAGAAGTATACTACTGATATTTTTATCTAATCTGTCATCCATATTCCGTTAGTTGACCCAATCATGTCCTGTGTAGTTTTTTTATTCTAGTACAGAATCCAGTCTAGGATCAGGTATTGGCTTTAGGTACCAAGTCTTCCTAAACTACTTTATTCTGGAATATTTCCACAGCCTTTATCGTTTATGACACTGACATTTTTGAAGAAGTCTTTTCTCTTCCCCTGCCTACCTTTTTTGCAGTAATATGTTTTTCATTTGAGGTTTTTCTGATGTTTCCTGGTGGTTAGATTCGGGTTATTCATTTCAGGTTGGATAGAACATAAATGAAGTGACTTTTCTAGGGCATCACATCTGGAGGCATGTGATATCCATCGGCCCTCAATGGTGATGTTAATATTTATTTTTGATAAGCAAAAAAACCCCTGTAAGACCACGTAAATGTCCTGCTTCTCCTCAACACTTCACCCTAAATTTAACATTCATCCGTGGATGGTTCTTGCCTGAATCAGTATTTAGGATGATGGTTGCAAAAATTGTTTTCTACCTTCAGCGCTCACTCCACATTTAACCAGTTGGAAATCGACATTCTATAGCATCATTCCCCCATTTGCTTATTACTGGTATGGATTCATTAATTCCTATTCTTCTCAGTGGCTTTTGGTTCATTTCTGTCCTCAATTATTTTGGTGCTCAAGTTGTTTCAGATTTGGGCCCATAGGAGTATCTTCAGGCTAGGTCTTGTGTCCTTTTGACATGTCTTCATCAATCTTTGACCACTTCTTTCTAGCTTAAAACACGTGTATATCTAATACATAATTAAATCCTTGAGTTTACACTATACCAAGTTCTAATCCAAAATTTTAGGGTTTATTCTGGTTTTCTTCCTTTCCTTATTTGTAATTTCCTTCTTTGACAGTGAGAAACCTGATTTCCATTATCCGTTATAATATATAGTTATTTGATTGGTGCCCCTGAATGTACCTAATTCCCCTTCACTGTTGCTGCCTCCTCTCTAGGAGACCCTCCTTATCTATCTCGGGCTCCCCCCACCCCCATGCCCACTTGCTCCACCTCATGGCTTTTAAGACTAGATCGGTCGTGTGGGGAAAGAAGGGCAAGAAAATGACAGATATACCAGTTCTGTTTTGTTTTGTTTTAGTGCCTCCTAGCACAAGTTTTTCCAGGAATGTCTAGTAAATACTAAAGATGTGGCTTTATTGTCATTATAGATCTTGATAGATTAGCTGAAGGATGGGAAGAAAAGCCATAAAGTCAGTATAAAACCTTATGTTCAGTTGTGACAGTTATGGCTAGTAAGCTGGATTTTTGTTAAGTATTCTTTTAGTGTTAAGAAAATTTTCTTATCTCTCTTCCTAAGTTCACATAATGCACAAACTGGGCAGTTAGCTTAGCGACTGGGATGCAGTCAGATTTTGAGAGATTTTCCTCGTGGGGTAGTAAAGGGAAAGTGGCCAGGATACCTTCCATCAGAGCAAAGTTGAAAAGTAGGTATTGGAACTTGGACAGGAGACATCTTCCTGTCATTATCTGAAACCATGAGGCATCTGTGCAGTTCTGGTCAGCATATCATTTATTTTTTATTTTAAAAATATCCCAAGGTAGAAAAATAAAAGGATAAAGGGCATTCCAGATATGTTTAGAAAAACTAGGGTTCTTCAGAATATGAGAGGATATAGGAATAAAGGTTAGAGTTTGGATGAACATGATTTTCTCCCTAGTTTGGAAACTGTCTAGAGGTATATACACTGAAGCTTGAAAATGTCTCAGATAAAGTGCTTTTCATGTTGGAGGTGTATGAAAAGGCATCACAGCTTAGTGGTTAAGAACATGGCCTGAGCTAGACTGTGCCTCTGCCTGATCTTAGGCACAACTTATGTAACTTCTCTGAGCCTTAGTTTTCTCATCTGTAAAACTGGGTTGATAGTTGTACTTATTGCAAAGTGTTGTGAGGATTAAATGTTTATAAATAAAGTGCTTAGAACAGTGCCTGATACATAGCCCTATTTGCTTGCTTATCCTCATGGTACAAATAAAGGCTGAAAATACAAAGATTCAAGTATTATTTTGATAGTACTTATCATAGTAAAATGGATTAAACAAAATGTTGTGTGATTACTTGGTGTACTTTGATTTTTAAGGTTGAGATTATAGAAGATAATGATCATACCCTCCCTTAGGTAGTGCTGCTGTCAAAAGTGCAGGGCTTGATGGACCATTGGTCAGAATAGAAAAATGAAAACAACTCATGTTGCTTTTTATTCATTAAACTAGAAACTGAGATGTTATTAGCTTGTTAATTTCCGATTAACACAAAGCATTTGGTTTCTTCAGGTAACATGCAGTGTGAACTTTATAATGTCCTAATCGCTTTTCAGAGCATCCAACGTAACTTTTCTTTGTGAAAATGACATCTTAACGTGATGTAGCGAGAAAAGTTCTAAACATTGGAATAAATGACCTGGGTTCCCATGCTATCTTTGCTCAATTTCCTTACCTGCAAAGTAAAATGAAGTAAAATAACTCCATGGTTCTTTCCGGGTCTTAATAGTCAGTGATTCTTTTATTTATGTTGTACTTTGCATGATTACTAGCAATTTATGTCCTAAACTATTGCTCTCATTTTATAGGATAAATAATAATAGACATAAGGTCAGTTGCATGAGCAGCTTTTCTAACATCAGCCATGAACTAGTGGCGGAGTTCTTGGCTTTCTAGTTTTCTTGCAAGCAAAGTTTGACTTGCCTCTTAGAGAAGTAGCTCCTGACTTACAAGGAATTTAAAATGCTCTTTATCCTCAGTCATCCCAGCTGATTGCCCTTTCCTGCTGTGGCATCTTGTTTTCTGTAGCCAGCTGCTCGAACAAACCCTGTTCTTTCACTTGTCTTCTGAATCTAGTTTTTTGCGGTCCCTCTAGTCCATATACCTCAATTCTGAATCTCCTGTTTCACACTAACTCCAACAATCACATGAATGATTTCACAGGCCAAACCAGTGAGTGAGATAAGTAAGCTTGCCAAATCTGTATCAGCAGTTTTGATTTGTTATAAAATTAAGGTGTAAACCACATTTGGTTTAAACACACACAGCTGAAATAGCACCACTGAAAAACTGGCTTTTTTCTCTTAGAATTACGGCGAGCAGTAAGAAGCAGTCTATGGAAAAAGGAGACAGTTGCTCATCAACATGAGTATGGACCAGAAGAAAACCTAGAGGATGACGTGTACCGGAAGACTTGTACTGTGTGTGGCCATGAACTGACATACGAGAAAATGTGATTTTTAGTTAAGTGATATGTTTTATAGTGTGGAAATTTAGATTGGTCTTGTTCAAAATTCATCAAAACGTAAAGTCTTCATAGATGAATGAAACACTTGTATAAATAATGCTTAAATAATTATGTATGTTATGGCTTAAGAACAAGTTTCAGTTAAGGTCCAGCAGGTCTGGTTGTGGGCAAAATATTGGGTCTGTGACCATTTTTTCTACAATAGGGATGGGAGCTGAGTGATAGGTTCAAAAATGTTAGGTTAGAGCTAAAATTGAGAAGCAACCAGGACAAACCCTAGATTGGGGTAGGAGGAAGAGCTTTTAGTAGTAAAGGCAAAAACTGGCTGAACTGGATTCTTATCCCAAGAAACAGCAGGGATGGTGGTAGACCACTGCACCCCAGAGGCTGGGCCAAGTCTTCTAGACTACTACTGTCTGCAAGTCAGGGAGCAGGGAGCTATTGCTGGGACAAGTTTTCTGTACCCTTAGGGTTTACTACTATAGATCTTAATATTAGTTTCCAGATAGCCCTTTTCAAATCTGGATTAAAATGGAAAAACAGCTATATTGTTTGTTGATCAAAGGTAGTGATAAGTTTATCATAACTTGTTAACATTTACTGAGCATTTACCACCTGCCATGCAGACACTATGCTAAGTGCCTTACAGGTATTCTCATTTAATCCTGGGAGGGAAGACAGCTTGCTGTGCTTGTTTTAACACTTCTAAAGGAGGGGTAACCTACAACCTGACATCACCCCAGACATCTTGATCAAGTTTAGGTAGTGAAATATTCCTCTATCTTGTCAAAAGGATTACAAGGTAGTTATATCTAGTAAGAGCATTTGATCCTGAGTGCTTGATTACAGGGTCTATGCATTCTTTTCCTGATAAAAACAAATACAAGTTATGATAAACTAGATATTTTCAAGTTCTTTGACAGGACTTTTTATCCTACTGCTACAAGTAAATAGGAAGTTTTTGTACATTTTCATTTCTCTCTCTAGATCAGCTCTTGGAGATTATGCTTGAAGAAGGGCAAAAGTCAAAACAAGTCAAATCCAAAGACTTGAGACTATAATTACTGATTGTTCTCTATATAAGTATTCAATACAGAAATGTTTAATATATTTATCGAGTGTTGATTTTTTTTAATGTGTTATGCTGAATATTACAGCTCACTAAAAAGCGATTCCAAATGGGCGGCAAGAACTTCTTGGGGGAAAAAAAAACACCTTCCCAGCAAGTAACTAGGGGTTCAGGCTGCTGACAACAGCATTACTACTGGGAGACAAGAAGCCCTAAAACCACCACATGGACATAGTTTCAGATTCCACTTACTACCTGTGGACCTTGGGTAAGTTACTCCGTGGGCCTGTTTTTATCTATCAGATGGGTATAATAATGTTAGGACTCTCATGATGATTAAATACGGTGAATCTATAGCATCTGGCACGTAACAGCCAGTTGTTAATGAGCACATCATATCATCAGGACCAGTGTAGTTAACAGACTTGTCCAGTTGAGGTGGGCTTCTAGTCACTCTTCACCTTCATCAATTTAGGACAATCCTGGTATCCAGTTAACATTGACAGCCAGATCTGCTTTTGGTTGCCAAGTTCTGTCCTCATCTTTCATTTTCAGGTATAATTGTAGATTAGTAAGTTAATACAAATCATTGCTAAATATCATTGCTAAATACTTTCCAGAAAAAGCAAACAAACTTCATATGAACTGCTTTCTGAATAATTCCTGGGAGATTGAGAGTTAAGGAAAAGTATATGTTCACTTTGACAAAAGCATGTTAAATGGCATCAGCACAGTTTAATAGAATATTGATTTATTGCAAGGTACGACGTACAGTTACAGTGACATGCCATTCTTCTGTCTGTGTGAGCTTCATTAGTGGGGAGAGCAACTGTTGAATGTTTGCTCTTGTACCTTTATTTCTTCAAAACCCAGTCTCTGTTTCAGTTTTTTCATATACCTAGCTGCCAGACTGGGTCAGAGCAGGGTTACATCAGTGAGCAACTGTTAAAAGCAACCATTACACATGAAGAGAGGGTCCAAGAGAAAGGAGGTGAAAACCTAGAAATTCCTCTAGGATTTGGATCAAGTAAGTATAACTAGCCAAACTTTGCAATACATTATGAAACGATTACAAAGCAGTTTAGGATCAAAGTTAACCAAAGCCTTAAATGGTTATCCTTTAGCTTCTTGAGGATAGGAGCTTTTTCTAATTACGTAGTTTGTGGGAAGGAGGAACAGTGTAAACAAAAGAACATTTAGCAAAGAACCTGGGTTTTAGTTCCCTTTCTGCCAGTAACTTGCCATGCAGCCTTAATCCTGTGACTATTTGTTAAATGGTACGGTATTTAAAAATCCTAGGAATTTCCATTTATTGAGTAGACTATATTCTGTAGCCACTAAATGTTATGATAAACCAAAGAGACCCCATATATTAATATGGAAAATACCAATGCATCATAAACTTATGATGTACTAAGCTAAAAAAAAGATTGTACAAATGCACAAAGATACTTACAGTTGTGAGATTACTGGTAAATTTTTCTGAAGATTTAATGAAAAAAGTTTAAAAATGCTAGGATTTGGAATGTCAGATAATCCCTTGTGTGTTATTTAATTAACAGTGTACTTTTACCATCTTAATTAAGCCTCAACACCATATAGGAAACAGGCTCTGGAATTAGTAATTACTTGGCCCACCCAGACTCCATAGAAATAAAATCCAAACCTACATCTAATGCCAAGTATAGTTTTAGCCAATCTAGCTACTTCTAAATCCCACTTTAGCATGTAATTCACTGTATGACCTGACAGATGTCTCAGATTTGAGGAAATGACCAGATGTTCTAAGATGATGATAGTTCAAAACTTATCTGCACATTGGAATTACCCGGGAGCTTTAAGAACTACCAATGTCTGTGTTCCACCCCCAGAGAGTGTGGTTTAATTAAAAAAAAAAAAAAAAAACTTTAGAAGAGCCCCAGGTGATTTATGTTCAGATGAATTTGGGAACTTCTACTCTAGTAACATCTTTTAATAACAGTAGTGTCTTAAAATGCTACAGTAATGAAAAATACTTTGAAGAGAAAATTTCAGATGGAGGTAAGAAACCTCACTTTTAGTAAGAAACCACTAATTTTAAAGTAGACTGAGATGATATAAATCATGAAATACCAAGGTTTAAAAAACATATTTTCAGTTTTATTTCAGCCATGTTAGGTTACCCATGAGCTGTGAAAAGCTATGCTACTTGATAATAAACCCATCAGTTCTATATACTACTTTGTAAGCTTGACCTCTAGTGTTGCACATACCTCACATCAGTTATCTTTTGTGCCTTAAGGAGAAAAAATATCAGAGAAAAGTTGTATCTGTCACATATATAATACATCCATCCTATGGTCATTGTCACATTATTGTCATTAGGGAATATCTGCTTTTTAGGGGGCAGTTAAAGGTAATCAATACCATATTCTTCACTGTCCTGTCCTCCCCCTCTGCTTCAAGAAAGGATGCTACAAGAAAGCAAGCATTCAAACCATCAAAAATAAGACATTATTTTGAGATCTTAAAAAAATCTTGACAGGAGGGGGAAAAAAAATGACCCTTAGGCCTGCAGGGCACAGAACTGCTGGAACACAGCCAGGATATGAGGGTCTAATTCAGCAGTGAAGAGCAGGTTCTCCAGGGTCACCATGTACTGCTGGATTATTTGGTGATGCTGTGGACACAGAAAAGGGGATAAGTGTTTAGGTCAGGAGAAAACGCACATAAGCAATCTTGCAGAACATTTTCCTCAGAGGCCCATCCACACTGGAATGATGGGAAAGAACAGGAAAAAAAAAAGTGGTTTTGCTGGTAGGAATAATAGGCCCCTGAAAAGCCTCAACATTAAGAAAATGTAGGAGTAAACGAGTTCCAAAACAAAACAAAACGATGTTCAATAATTTAAAAAATCCATTTCTGGCCTGCTTCTGTGTAAATGCAATTTACTTCAAGGCAGTGGCAGCAGCACTTGCTACTATTCTAGATGAGGTTCAGATGCGTCTCTTCCCTAATCAGGACAAAATACAGTATGACTTTTTAAAAGCTGTCAGGACAGGGACTGATCTAGGAAGATTTAAAAAAAAAAAGGGGGTGTTGAGGGGGAGGTGGTATACATTACAAATAAGAATAGCACTGTTACTAAGTAACCATGGTTTTAACCATGGTCCCTGAAACATAAAAATTTGGAATCATTTCCTTTTTTTGGTTAGGGCTTTAATGTATCTCTTTGCAAAAGAAAAAAATATTAAGAGCATTAGCCAGTGATATTAGCCAGTGATCTGTGAAGTATTCCACAAAATAGGAAAACCTCATTTTTTTTAATTAATCTTTTAAAAATAAAGAGGTCATCTGTCTTACTGAAAATCAGTGACTTGTTGAGCCTAACTGGGAAAAAAAATGTCAGAAAATAGTTTCTTCTATGTGTACAAATATAAACTTTAATATACTCAGATTCCTATAGGACTAACTAGGGGCTGTTAAAGCTTTTTAATTTGACAGTAACTAAAAAATCTAGAATAAATTTTTGTTTGGAGCCTTAAAGCACTCCCCCCCCCCCTTTTTATGCCTTCTGCTTTAATCACTCTTTTCTAGAACAAACAAATGAGGATTTGGGGTGTTAGTATCTGAAGATACAAAGGATTAGTTTCACTCTCTTATAGATCTTTTTTCTTTTCTTTTTTTTTCCTTACAGATCTTTAAATCTAGCAGAGAATAGGTGTTGCATTTTGCTTTCTATAAGGACCTCAGAGAACTTAAATAGTGCCTCCAGAAACAAGGTTATCAATCTGCACATTGAATTTACAGAGATTCTTAAAATCTGATTACTCTTCCCTTAGCATTTTTTTCTCTATATGTTGTATTACAGCTAGGCTCTCCAAAGAGAATGGCAATTAGGAGTCTGAATGATACAGAGCCAATTTAAGCCTAAATATTGTGATGAGCAGCAGTAGGAACAAATGGACACTAAGGGGCTTACAGGTACTACATAACCTCCTGACAGATTTGATGACTTTTTGAAATGGAAAATCCCTGTGGCTGGGAATAATGATGTTTATTATATAATCAGTTTTCCACAAACCTGTAGGAAGATCTGCTGGAGCCTCTCTATACAGTTCTTATACCACGGTGTTAATACACTGGTCCCGTCAGTTTCACATCGTACCAAGTGCTCAGTCAAGATCATGATAAAACGCTGGAAATGGGGTACAAAGTTCCAGAGGTGTCAGAAAAAATTCTTATACTTCGGAAACAATCAAATTTTTGACCAAGAGACCTCAAAGGTATTGCTTGTTTCACCCTTTGTGGTGTGTATTCATAACTTTCATAATTCAATAAATACTGTCAGTGTAGAAAAGCAGTGATAATGAGTTAGTACATCGTTTTCGGCAATACCCGAAGACCTTTAATGTCTAGATTAACTTATGCTAGTAATTTTTCTTAGAACCTGTTCTAAGGACATAATCAGAAATGTTAACAGGAGTGTATACACAAAAATCTTCAGGAAGGAAAACAATCAATAAATAGATCAACAATTGGGAATAATTAAATATGAAAGAGGTATTTAACAGTAGTATCCATTTTTTTTAAAGCAAGGAGAAATGCTCATGCAAGAATGCTCATTAAGTAAATAACAGAATTACTTTTATTTTTCCCTTAGAAACTTTTATATATTTAAGATCTTATAAATGAATATGTATTACTTCTGTGATAAAAACATTTTTTAAAACTAAAGAAATGTACTGTTTCTTTGAACATATCAGTGTCCCAAGCCAAGATACCTGAAATATGACAAGGAAGAGATTCTTTTGTTCACTCTGAGCAGATTCCACTTTCTCCTGCAGTCTTTCTATTTGTTCCTCAAGAGCCCCATCTTTCCTGTCACTGCTTCTGTCATCATCATCACTTCGCTACCGAATGCAAAGGAACAAAGGGAAAACACCATTTAGGATTGCAGTGTATTAAATCACATCAAGCAAATCTAAGGATTTTTATTATGTCTGGTCAAATGCTATTTGAAGACTTGTATTCTATAGTAAAAGTACTCCAGTGTCCCAAACATACAGGCAAAATGTCCCAAGTCCTATGAGTACCTCTTATCTAGGCCAGGGAAATTCAGTGGCACTTGGGCAATCGTGGTAGATTTGCTATAAAGCAGAAGTAAGTTATGCCTTTTATTAAGACAGCCCACTCAAGGAGGAAATACGCGTCACATTTTTCTCCATTCAAAATGAAAACAGCTTTGAGCTCCAAGGAAAATATACAGCTGATTTTTGTTATTCACCATAGTCTGTTTTATGAAATTGCTGGGAATCCTGAGTTTGTGAACACTGAACTGCTGCTCCTAGGGGAAATACAGGGTTAGGGTCTTGGGAGCCTCTCATCACAACACTTTCATCACCGTAGATCTGCGCTGCCCTCACAATAGCCACCAGCCACGCATGACACCTGAGCACTTGAAATGTGGTGTGACTGAAGAACTGACTTTTAAATTGTATTCAGATTTAATTAGCTTATAACTAGTTACATGTGGCTGGTGGTCACCATATTGGACACCACATATCTAGAGACCAGAGTGGTGTGAAGTCAAGTCTCTGGAGTTTGTACATGTATAAAATGGGGATGATACCATTTACCTTACAGTATTTTAGATCTGTGTGTTTACATACACTCAGGTATATATGAATGTCTAGATGGAGACTAGCACTCGAACCTGCTCTAGTTCATATAAATCATTAAACTTGCTTCTACCCTCTACTCTGATAAATGTGCATAACTGGAAAATTCTGTCATGAACAATACCAGCACTGTTTGCTAAATCACAGGATACAGCCAACTCACTGTTTCTGCCAAATAGCTAAAATACTTAACTTCTTATTAATATGAGAAGTATCTTACAGGCCTGGGAGTGCCCCCCCCCACTACCCCCAACCTTACCGGGGGAGTGGTGAACACAGACAATCTTCTCCCTCTTCCCCTCTTGCATCAGAAACTCTTATAGAAACACAAGTGTCCTCCTTCCTTCTCCTCCCTTTTTGGGAAGGCAAACATGAAACTGATCCAGAGATGGTGAACTATGGAGAAGTGAGGTTTGTGGCTTCCTAAACAGGTTCACCGTGCAGAACGAGAGAACAGCAGACCCCAGGTCCGTCCCTTCCTCCACTTCTACAAACAGCTCTGCATGATTTGGTCTCGAAAAAATAAGTTCCCATCAAGGTAATGAATATTCGCAAAAGTTTCTGGTATATTTTCTTTGACCATTTACAATCAACACAAGACTTACCCGTTTATGTTGCCTTGCGAGTTTTTCTTTAGCCTCTTCTAGCTCCTTCTGGATCTTAAGAACGTGTTTGTTCATCTTACGAATTGTGGAGTGCAAGATTTCCCAAACAAACAATCTTAAAGTAATAAGGCATTTGATTACTATATGTTAAACTCTACTCATAGAAAATAAGACCTCTCAACTTTTATAACCTACTCATTCTTGAGGTTTTATATAGCCTTCTGTTTTTTTTTTTTTTTTTTTTTTTTTTGGTGGTACGCGGGCCTCTCACTGTTGTGGCCTCTCCCTGTTGCGGAGCACAGGCTCAGCGGCCATGGCTCATGGGCCCAGCCGCTCCACGGCATGTGGGATCTTCCCGGACCGGGGCACGAACCCGTGTCCCCTGCATCGGCAGCGCCACCACTGCGCCACCAGGGAAGCCCTAGCCTTCTGTTCTTTAGGCAGACAGAATAAGGCATATCTCTCCAGCAACATTATGATTTTTCTTGTATTGTCAACTGTGCAAACATCTAGCTCCACCCATTACTCAGGTGAGCTTCATATTGGGTCCTTGTCATTTTTCTTATTTCCATCCCCTACTAGACACACATAGAAGGTATGTGTATATATTCAATGAAATGGCAAACCAGAAAAAACAGGTTAGGAACAAAAATACATTTTCTCTCTTCTAAATGTAAACACTAAGTATTTCAGCTTGAAATGGAAACAATCTGAGGCTCATTTGCATGGTTTATACTGTTGATATTTAACTAGCACAAACTCAGCCAATTCTCTTGACACATTTAAGAATCTCATTAGTTGATAATAGCTATCGACTGCTAGGCTTTTAAGAATGAGATATTTATGTCAACTACTTGCTCAAATACCAGGATCACCTATAAGTGCTTTAAATGTTTGTTGCATAAATATGCATGTGCTTTTTAAGTAGCTTCTTAACTGCTTGTATGTCCATACATTTGGTCTCCTAACCCCAGGATATACAGCACAGAAGAGTACTTCTTTCTACAGATTTTGATCTGGACAATGACAGTTGAAGTGGAAGATAATAAACCAATCATTTCATAAAACTCAAGGTCTAGAATGTTAGCAGATAGGATAAAAGAGCACAGTACTTTAACTCTGGAAGGGGTGGTCAGGGAAGGCTTTGCAGAGTTAGAGTTGCAGATGTAAATCATTCAGGATAATGGCTAACACCTACTTGAGTTGTCAGTTTTCTGAGATTTTGCAAATCTGAGAATGGTCTGACATTGCCTTCATTTGTGAGTACCTACTTGGCTGGTATGATAATCTCAGACCACATTCTTTCACCCTAAGGATTCAGTTTATCTCAGACTAGTGTCCTCTGCCAATAACATACAATGAAGAGGATAAAGGTTGTGATGGATATTTATGTCTTTGCAAGTAATTTTCCTTTGTTTCCTGTTTTGTGTCAGCTCTTGCTGTCCCAGTCCTGATCAGTTATAAAGCCTATGGACTCAACATCATGTATAAGAACCAAACTTAATGAAAAGCCTCTTTCCTTTAGGAGGAATGAGTCTAGAATGAATCTTCTGTGTATTAAATCAAGGACTTTTATGACAGGTGAGACCTCCCTTCCCCAGAGGCATTCAGGTGCCCACCAGGCTTTCCTCAGTCCCTCCATGATGTGTAATCTATGACGGACTGTGATTTCTACCAGTTCCGGGGGTGCATTTCAGGTCCCCAGTGGAGCTGGAACTCCTGCCCATGTCCCATTGTCTAGTTGAGACCCTGCCATACAGCCTGATCTTCCCTCCCAATAGTCTGGATCATTTATAAGCATTTCTCCTTGATTGGCTGAGTCCTAATTCAACTTACGTACATCCCTAAGAGACACTGCAGCCGGACTGGCTGTGTGGATTTCCATTGTGCAAGAATCTTTGCCAAGTCCAATCCTACCAGATTGGGCCATTATATTAATATCAACCTGGTTTGGACCAGAATTTGGAGCTCATGTATAAGGGACCACATATAAACTAATTCTTAGAGAACAGGAACTTTGTAAAATAATCCGTATTACCTAGTAAAGTCACGAGATAGTTCTGAAGAGAAGATCCAATTTGCTACTGCAGCACAGTCAACAATCTGTGTACGAATCATCTTATCTACTAGTACAGCAATCATCTACAATCAGAGAAAATGAATTATTAGGGTAAATCACACTTATATGTAGGCCACGATAATCCCCCTGCTGCAAAACTGAAGTTCATTTTCAGTGGCTATGGAACTGAACAATTTAACCATTAGGTCTTAAGATTTATTTTGCCTTCTGCTTGGCTCTGGTACTTATTGTAAGAATACAAGAACACAAAGATTGAGCAAAAAGAAAAACTCTGAATATTAACACTTAACAATGTTTCTTTAAATTTTAGATGATATATACAAAATATATAATTTCCATCGAATCTTAAAATTTAGAAATACAAGGTAGTTTTATCACAAAAGTCTTAATATAACTCTGAAATTTATTTTAATGCCTCTTTATAATACATGGTATGATAATAGTGTATCGAGATTTGACAAATCTGGAGCTTGTTTTTTAGAAACTGGCTAGACTAGATTATTCTTTCCTACCCAACTGGAGAACCTTCCAAGAAATAAGCATTCTTATTAAGTACTTAAAATGAGCTGAGATATTACAATACCAAACCAAATCATAACAATTGCTCTTTAAAGAATAACTCAAACATCATTACTTTTTCATAGCACTAAAATTACAGATTTAAAAACTGTTCTATAGGCAAGAGTCAAATTTCATGTTCTGCAAACTAAAACGATGGTATTAACTGCCTTATTTTTATACCTGTACAATCAGCACCTCAATATGTCTTAAATAGTTTTTACCTGTGGATGGTTCCGCCAGACCTCAAACATGACTCTTAGAACATGTAATTTTCCTTCATCACTTTCAGCTAGGGTTTTGAAGACTTCATGAAACCTTTTGACAGTGGGGGGAAAAACACCACATACAAACTTATTAAACATTTTAATATTTTCAAAGCCTTTACAGTGCTACTCAGTTTACAGCGCAATATATAAATGCAAAATAACCAAACGTTAACCATTAAGGATATAAAAGGTATGATTAGGATTTCAGTTTGTATGGAATTTGTCATAAAATCTTAGGAAAATTATACTATCATTAGCCTAGGACTATAGTTTACTGTGTATCTAAGAATAGATGAGGGCTAAGGAACTAACACAGGTGCAGTATTCTGACTGTGCCTTCTGTGAGAATCCTGCAAGTCATATACAGACTTGGAAGTTGAGATGGGGTGAGGAGTCTAGTTTCTCTGCTCAACTGAAGGAATATCTGTATGTTCTTTCTTCATTTGGAACTGTAGGACGAGTTAGAAAGTTCTGTCTTTAGATGCCAACCTTTGGGTGGCTCCTAAAAATGTAGCTGGCTCTCAATTCTGCTAACCTTTTTTTAGGAAGATGCTTAGAAAAGGTGGCAACTTTTTTTTTTAAATAAATAAATTTATTTATTTATTTATTGATGTATAGATGGATGGATGGCTGTGTTGCTGTGTGTGTGCTTTCTCTAGTTGTAGCGAGTGGGCTTCTCATTGTGGTGGCTTCTCTTGTTGTGGAACATGGGCTCTAGGCATGTGGGCTCAGTAGCTGTGGCTTGCAGGCTCAGTAGTTGTGGCACATGGGCTTAGTTGCTCTGTGGCATGTGGGATCTTCCCAGACCAGGGATCGAACCTGCATCTCCTGCATTGGTAGGTGGATTCTTAACCACTGTGCCATCAGGGAAGTCCCAAGGTGGCAACTTCTTGACTGTATATATGACTGTCCTATGGACTCAGGTTTTTCACTTGTTTCTCTAAAGGTTTATATGAAAAAGTGTACATTCTATTGAATATATATACATGCAAACTGTGCTAACAGACTGACAGGAGCCATAGGATGGGGATTTTAGCTACCACAAACCAAAACCCATTGTATCAAATTATATGATAATACTGTTATTAAGATCTTCACAGTCAATAATTTTAGGTAAAAATCAGGATGCCATTGGTGTTCACCAAACAAAGTCCTGAACCCTCAAGACAGCATGTGTGTTCTTGTTGTACTTACTTTGCAAGAGCACTGAAGGAGTGGCTGAATGACTTGGCTGCTAAGTGTAGCAGAGTCTGTACAAAGACCTCTATTTTCAATGGGTTAAAGCTGAATCCTTCATCTGAAAAATAGCCCACAGTAAGAGAGTTAGGAAAATGTTTTAAGTATAGCAATTTTTTGGTCCCTTGCCTGAATCGCTAAACAGATGGCACACTCACATCCAAATACCAAGTGAGACATTCAAGCAAATGTCTTTGAGTACTAATAGATGATAAAAGACTATCACTGATTTCAAATACTCAAAATATAAAACTAAGCATAATCTTAATTCTTAAGTTTTTTGGGATTGTTTCCCTAATTCTTCTATATGATCCATTTCTTTTTACAAATACCACATAGATTTCCTTGTTCTTATCTCTCTACATGGTGGCAAGATAATAAATATAGTAAAAGAAAAAAATACAGTAAGCCCTTAACAGTTAGGTCTATGTCCTGTTTGAGAATGTCTAAATTTAACATTTTGAATTATACTTTCTAAATACATTTTCTCTAACATCATAATACAAGTTTCTTAAAAAAATCTAAACAAACAAAATCCCAATAATAAATAACCCAAACACCATTAATGTTTTGACTGTGTCATTTTTCTGTGCACGTCATTATGTAACACATCTAACAACAAAATCTGCCCCCCAACAAATGGTTAACCTAGTTGTCCCAGTAGACTTTTCATCTCTTTTACTGATTTTTTTTGTTTTAGTTATTGTAATTTTCAAGATGTTTTAATACGACATAAAGCAAGTCCCTCTCATTCTTTTTGTCTTATCTGTTGATGATAAACTTATAGTTTAATTTGGAGAGAAAATCCAACTTTATAATATACCAAGTCTTTCTGGGCAGGAAACTCTCTAAAGTGAAAAGAGGGAATGTTTAAGGGAGAAGATAGCTGGGTTCTGGGAACAATGGTCAGGCTGGACAGGCCAAACAAATATATTGCTTTATGAGTATCCCATGAGATTTAAGAAAATTATGTTTATACTTTTAACATGGCCCATACAGAGTTCCATTCAAGAAATATTTAATTCCCTTACCATCATCGTCATCCTGGTTAGGATTTGGTACATCTTTCAGAATGCTGAAGATTTCATCATTGGTTGCTTTACTTTTAAAGGCAACAGCTAAACAGAGGGCAACCGAATGTCCAGGAAGAGAGTCTAAGCACAGAATGGGGAGGAGAGTAGACCAGGTTTTAAGACTATTGTTGCAATTAGTTAAATAACTGAGAAACCTTAAAAAAAATTATTTTCTTTTAAAACAGAGTACTCTTTCTCCTAAGATCAATATTCTGTATAAAGATAACCACATGTGAAAGTTTCATTTAATAGGGCAATGGTTTTTTCACCTAAAATAAAGCATAAGAGGTAATTCTTGCCCCGATACTTCCTTAACACGGAGCTAACTGAAATTCAGAGTATGAGGGGTACTGATCTTCCTCAGGGATGAGGGTGAGGGGACACAGCTGCAGCTGTCCTTTGACAGTCCTCAAATCCCTAGGCCTCCGTAAGCTGAGAATCAATGTATTCTCTTTGATTTTGGTCAATGTACCCTTCCTCCTCCCTTTCCCTAAGACAGTGGAAACTAAATTTGGGTTTGAACAACGTGAAGGCTGCCAACTTAAGACAGATTTTTTGCTTTTCTCTTCTGCTGAGTCCACACACTTGAATATGTGTAAGCCAGATGGCTCATGTGCTTTGACTCCACATGTTTACTGGTGGTTAATACCTGTTGAGTCCTTACTGTATTATATTGTACTAGTATATACTGATATACTGTATGGCGTCACCAGAACAACTACTTTTAATGTAAGGTAGACAAAGAGGTAACAAAAAATTCTGACGTAGAATATGAGTTACTAAGCACTTGGAATGAATAAAGTCAATTACAACAGGTCACATGTGCTGTGTGCTTTTCTTGAAAGTGGGAGAGAAAATACGTGAAGAAAAACAGAATCCTCTGCCACTGTGACGTCTACATTCTAGGTGGAAAACCAGGATATTCACATAAGAAGTAGCCAGAGAGCAACACAAAACTGGCTTGCGTTAAAAAATATTTAAAAGACTGGAGCTTGGGCTAGACCCTGGAAAGAGAACAGGAATCAGAAGAGAAAGGGCTTTCTAGAATGGGATAATGGCACAAAGGCAAACGCAAGAAAGCATAGAAGAAATAAAAAAGGAAGTGGGCCTGGCTGGAGTGGAGGTTCGTTTGAGAAGAACTGACAAATCATAAAGTAGGAATGACAAGAGGGCCTTAAGTGTTAGGCTGAGTTATTTCTATGGAAAAAAAGAAAGCTCAGTGTTCAACAAAAG
The DNA here is from genome assembly GCF_964270905.1 of Leucopleurus acutus. NCBI lineage: Eukaryota > Metazoa > Chordata > Mammalia > Artiodactyla > Delphinidae > Leucopleurus > Leucopleurus acutus. The sequence goes on from NC_139150.1 coordinate 34,107,445, forward strand.
TCTGAACTCTTTGATATCAAAGACTGTACCTTATGGTTCTCTGAGCCAGTACAAAGCAGAAATCAAAACTTGGCACTTACAAGTACCACATCAAGCTTTGCTTTTTCAGGAAAAGACAGTGGTCAAGAGCAGGGCTGCTCAGTATCTGACTCTGGGCTTTACCACTCAAAGCAATCTCACTCTGGCTCTTTGAAGCCATTTCCTCATTGTAAAATTTGTAAAATAAACATACCTATTTCTCAGAGTTGTTTTAAGGAATACGTGACATTGTAACATAGGAAATGTACTTAGCATTGGAACCAACTGAGTTTATTTCAAGGAAAACAGGTGTAGTCTGAGGTGCAGGTGGAGAACCAGGGGTACAATATGAGAAGGCAAGGGAGAGGAGTGAGTTTCAAGATGCAAAGAACTGCTACACAACACGAACTGGAAGGCTCATGGAGGAGCTGTGTTCAGTGCCATGTGAAAAGACTAACTTGGAAACTCCACACCTAACTCTCTACCAGTGCTCACCAATGTACAACCTTACCTTCATTAAGTGTAAAGCACAAAATGGCATATCAAATTATATAGCCCCCCCCTCGATTTATAGTGCAACCTCAGAAATGATGTGACCAAAAAGTAAGAAAAGCATGTTCAAGAATTTACTTCTAGCGGCATACTGCTGGTCAAAATACAGTCTATGTGCACCTGAACTGTTACCAGATATTAATCAGTTCGAGTAATCTCCATTGCCATGACAAACGTATTTTCATTCTATTAAGTTCTGGCTATAAATTCATCTGCACCTGAACTGTTACCAGATATTAATCAGTTCGAGTAATCTGAACTGTTACCAGATATTAATCAGTTCGAGTAATCTCCATTGCCATGACAAACGTATTTTCATTCTATTAAGTTCTGGCTATAAATTCATCTTGCTATACTTAGCAACATTTAAAATAATGTCATGGATATAACATTATAAACAATATTAAAAGAAAAAAGTAACAAGCCAGTAATAACTAAGTAAATCATAATAAACCTTCAAAATGATAGCAAATAAAACAATAGAGGTTAGTGAGAAATCACCTTTCAAACAGAAAATATAAACCCAAGAAGAGAAAAAGTTCACTTTCTCCACCTTAGATAACTGACTTAAGAGAATACTTGCATTAGTACCTTTTAAAAACAGGATTTGTTTTATTACTTACTGCTACTTTCATCTCCATACTTGTAAATGCAGGTTGGGTTTGCAGGACATAGAGCTGAGAAGGTAGGAGGGACAATATCTAATATACGCTGATGATAAGACAACCTACAATACAAATAAGAGCCTCAGAAAATATCATTCATCAGTTCCATTCTTCACTAACATCCAACTTACCCAGAAGGTCACAATCTCCAACACCCCGGACTCAGCTGACAACCAAGAAATAAAAGAGGACAACAAGTCTTTTAAACTGTTGTCTAGGCCAGCACGAGAACTCAGGCCTTCTTCAAAACTTACTGGTTTGCACTAGGTGTGGGCCACTGGGTCCACAAGCCTGGAGGCCAGGTATGTGGGGTGGTGATGGTGGGGTGGGATGAGGTAGAGGAAACCGTTTGTATGGTTGGGAGACTGGTTATATTGCAGCAAATAAATACTTATTGAGGCTAATGGGAACCAGGTTTCTTAATGCCTGCAAAGGTATTTACAAATCATGGCAAAGGGGAAGGCTAGGAAAAAAATGAGATGTTTGGTTGGAATTGGAGGGATACACACATCTAAGTGGATATAAAAATAGTTACAGATGTGTGTGTGTAGAAATATATTCACTACCCTTGTCCATCCAGAGGGCCTAGAACCAATGACACCCCAATAGTAACAAGCACATCAAGTGTCCAGACCTTGCTTCCTAAGTGCCATGCTCCACTAAAAGAAACTCGGACTCCTTGAATAAATAGATGATTCCAGGAAAGGGGCAAGGAAACACAAGATAAGCCTGGAATATCTTGTGCCAGAAATAAGGAAATGCTCAATGAATGGAGGGGGACATTAAAGAAGAAAAAAAAATGGACACAGGAGCCACAAGGAACTCCCAATGGACAAATCAGGGACAATCTGAGCATCATAATTAATAAAGACAGTAATGAATTAGAACCCACTGAATGAAATAGTCCCTACTGACATATAAACACAGGAATTAATAAATGGGTGAAAAAGGAAAGCTCTTTCTTACAGTAGAATGCCAACTAATACATGTAGAAAAAATAATAGACAAAGAGAATCATCACTTGGCAATTACCACAGTGGTGACAGATAAAAGTACAAGTTGTCAGTGGAGGTCTGATAAAGAACAGGATGTAACCTCAGAGTATTTCCCACAAAATATTAATCAACTACAAAGGGAAAAAATGGTGAATTTAAGTTAGAGAAGCCTGACATGGCCATGTAATCAAGGTTAACATCTCTAGTGGTGGGACAATGCAAGACTTGAGTCATGAGGGCGCCATCAAGGCAACACAACAAAGTAAGGTCTACATTCTTTAAAACTGACAAGGACATGAAAGATAAAGAATAACAGCTGTTCAAGATTGACTGAAGAGGGCTTCCCTGGTGGCACAGTGGTTGAGAGTCCGCCTGCCGATGCAGGGGACATGGGTTCGTGCCCTGGTCTGGGAAGATCCCATATGCCGCGGAGCGGCTGGGCCCGTGAGCCATGGCCACTGAGCCTGCGTGTCTGGAGCCTGTGCTCCGCAACGGGAGAGGCCACAACAGTGAGAGGCCCGCGTACTGCCAAAAAAAAAAAAAAAAAAAAAAAGATTGACTGAAGAAAATGACAACTAAATGCTACACACGTTCTATGCAAGAATTCTGGACCAGAAAGGGAAAAGACATTGTTGGGATGGTTAGCAAAATTTCAGCAGCATCTGTGGATCGTATAGTGGTATTACTGTATCAGAGCTCATTTCCTGATTTGGAGAGCTGTATGCTGGTCATGTAGGGGAGTGTTTTTGTTTTGAGGAAATATACAACCGACCATTAAAGGATGCTTGGACATCATATCTGCAACTTGTTTTCAAAGGGTTCAGAAAAAGACCAATATAAAGGGTAGATTACATACACAGAGAGGGAAAAAGGACTAGGACATTAGAACAAATGTAGTAAAATGTTAACTAGGGAATCTAGATGAACACTATACAGAGCTCTATTTTGGCAATTTTCCTGAAATCTGAAATTATTTCAAAGTCTATTTGACAAAAAACCTTATTGGCTTAATTCACATAGAATCCAGATGGCATGGTTGCCCAAGTTTTTCAGCCTAAATCTTGATTACAAACTGAAAGAGAAGAGAGGTAGGTACTTGGATTTTAAAAATATTCTAGACATACATCACAAATGCAGAGAAGGGAAAAATACCCCCACAGAAATTAGAAGACCTAAGCCAAGGAGAAAACACAAAGAACTTACCTCATACATTTTTCTAGAACTTCTCTTACAAACTTTGGTTTGGGACTTTCTGGATCTTGAGTAAGACAATCTGACCTAATGAGGAAATATAGTTTTGTAAGTTCTTACACATGATCTGCAGCTATACCTAACTTGTACTTAGCTACAAATAGTTCCCTTCTACCTAAATTATTACATTTATATACATACAAAAAAAACCCTAAATCTTTCAGACTGTGAAGAAGATTGCTTTTATATTATAGTTTTAAATATTAACTTTTTTAAAAAAATGGCAGACTGTAGAGAGAAGAAAGATATAATATACACAACACTGCTTACCAATCTTCCCAGCTCCAACGGAACTGGAAGTTACTTAGATGATGGGAAAACCAATTAATAAACCTATACAGAGAAGTGGGGTGGGGGGGACAGAAAAGGATGAATGGTTGCAATTTATAACAGGAACTTACATAATCCTTCAGACAAAACCCGATTTCCCCCTACCTACAGCTGTATTTTCTCCTACCAGTTACCCTTTTCTGTGCAAATCCTGTAACTCACCTTCTACTTCAAAAAGTAACAGTCCCCCATCTCACTCCTAACAGTGCTATCCTTTTTAAGTGAATAATTGATATGATTCAAGTGCCTGTTTTATATCAAGTACCTTATATATGTTTATATAATTTAATTCTCCCAATAACTTCTGAGGAATGTATTATTTTCCCCATTTAACTGACAACGAAACAGAGGTGTGAGGTGCAAAAATAAAAAAGATTAAAAACGTTTTATAAACGGACGAGCCAAAGTAGTCTCTCATCATCATACCACACCCTTTCACCACAAACAACAAAATATACCATCAAAGCCCCCTTTTCTCTTAAAAACACATCTGATCTCTCTGACTAGATAAGGATCACCTTAGTAGACTGTATAACACTGTGAAATTTTTAAGAGCCCAATGAACACTTGCTGAATGAATGGCATAATAGGGATGCCCAGCACAACTGATGGTTTATTAATTAGACTGGGAAAAAAACCTCAGCAGACACCTTCTTAAAGCACATCCCTCATGTATCTATAATTTCAGTCATTACAATTACTCAAGATAATAGGTCAACAACACAGGATAGCCTTTACTGATAATTTTCAAATATCGCATTTGAACAGCAGACATGACAGATTATGGAAATGTTCAATATCTGTCCTGATCTACTTTGGAAAACTGACAGAAGAGAGAACACCAGCTAATAAAGGTAGTACATAGACCTCACCCAGAAGACGACAACAGGCATGAAATTACCACAGCTATAAAAATCCAATATGGCCTTTTGTATAAACTGAGTCTTCGAGCTGTAGTTACATAGTAGCTAATTATTTTAGAAGCAGATACTATTCATAAACAAAAATACATATTATATAAACATAAATATACAGTATTAGACTCTGCTTCTACATATGGGTTAGCATAAAACCTATTTTAAAAGCTTACCTACCCAATTACAGAGGGAAAAGTGTAACCATACCAAAGAACTAAACAATGCAATTAAAGAAAACCTCAGTATGGGCATCATTTCATGTTGAAAATTAAACTAGAAAGTGTAATGTTATAACAATTACAAGTTTTATTATATAAAGGATTATTTATGGGAGGGAAGAAAGAAAAACCAACTTGGAAATTCTTAAAAAGGTGATTGTTTTCCTTATCAAATTCTTTTATAAAGTACAGGGAGAAGAAGCTGCTAACACTCAGTACAGAAATAAGGCAATTACTATACCTGTCTACGCATGTAGTATTCATCGTGTCCAAACGCATGTATAACATTTCAGTTGCCTGTGCAAGCTGTGAATTTCAGGATAAGGAAAACTATACTCTCCTTGAAAATAAGCTGTGGTAGAAAAAATAAATAACATTTCTTAGAAGTCTATATAATGACTAATAATGCTGAGCTTCGTTTCAAGTAATTGATCTTTGAGGTATCAGTGATGTACATTTGATCTGTATACACCCATGAAATCGAGATAATGAGCATTTACATCATCTCCAAAAGTTCCCCATGCTCTTTTGTAATCCATTCTCCCTTTTGCCCCTCATTTATGCCCCCAAGCAAATATTGGTCTGCTGTCACTATATTAGTTTGCATTTTCTAGGATTTTGTGTAAATGGTATCATATAGTGTGAATTCATATTTGTTTGGCACCTTTTATTCAATATAATTATTTTGCAATTCATTCATGTTGCTGCCTGCATTGAAAATTTGTCCTTTTTTTTTTTATTACTGAGTAGTATTCCACTGTATAGCTGTAACAAAATTTGCTTATCCATTCTGTTGATGGATATTTGGATTGTTTCCAGTTTTGGGTTATTACAAATAAAGTTATGAACATTTATTCTCTTGGGTAAATACTCCAGAGCAGAATGGCTGGATTGTATAGTACACGTAATGTTTAACTTTTAAAGAAATGCCAAACTGTTTTCATGAAGTGATTTAAACCCACAAGCAGAAATATTTAATAATCTCTTAAAGTCAGGCCAAAGAGAGTACATTAAAAACAAAGGAAAGGATACAACTTGGGGTAGAGAGCCAGGCTGAAGTTTACACAGTTCAATGAGAAGTGTTGTGTACATCACATCAATGTGAGGGGGTGCTGGAAGTTGAAACAGCTCTGCAAAGATCACCTACAAAGGAATTACAAGTCAGAACTCAATTCAACAGCTATCTACACACTTCTACTATTAGAAACACCTCAATGTTCTAAAGTCTAACTCTATGGTATTCATAATAAAAAAAAATTACTTTTTAACCTTTAAAATTATGCTCTTTAAAACACAAAGATCTACAATTGAATACTGTAATGAAGATTTCTTATCTCTATAACTCAATCAAATAAGAATATGCAAAAATTAATGCTTAGTTGATACTTCCAGAGAACTGTCCAATTTCAACTCTGGAAGTATCAGAGTTAATTCAGGGAGGTACAGTTTACTGGGGACTCACAGATCCACCAGAGTTTCATTCCTATAAGAAGTAAAAGTCCTTTGTAGACTCGGAGGATGGGAACAGAAGATAGTTATTAACTCATTCTACACTGTTACTATATTCTTGGTATTCCAAGACTTTTTTGCCATGCTCTCGTTCACAAACTTGTTTCCTTCCTCCTTATATAATGTGTGGACCATCTATCTCGACTTCTAGAGCCTGGTCTGCATTCCTTCTTCTCACTCCCATCTCCCATACTTTTGTATGAATTTCTACACATTTTGCACATTTAAAAATATGACTTATGTTTTGCATTTCAACTGACATGTCACTGAGTCAAGTTCATAGCCTAACCACACTCTCAAGTTCTATAAAGAGAACAGATGCAGCATTTCTAAGGAAGTACATAGGTATAGTATGAATAAAAAGTGAATCAAATGATACATAATTATGCTCACTTTGAGTATTTTAACATAAATGAATAATGCAATTGACAGTTTGGGTCAAGTGAAAACACTGTTTTTTGGGAAATAAATCTCTACAAGGTGTTCAACTACGCTACTAGTATCATCCTTCTGTATGACTTCATATGGAATCAAAAGCATTATCTATTTTTTTCCACTTCCAAAACAACTGGCTCTTTTGATTTCTAAGAATAAATAAGGATTCCTACTTATCCCTACCCTGTGATACAGGAAATAATACACTAGTCAGGGGTATGCTAGTAATAAGAGGCCAGATAAACACAGTTAAAGATGGGTTATCTGCCTAAAGAATACAGTATTTTAAAATATTTAAGCCTCTTATACATCTGTTAAGTGGACAATGTATTGACAGAGTTAGAGGTAACTTACATTATCCATGATAACTATTCATGAATGAAGATATACTATCAATATATAAATAAATTATAGGCAACTCAAAATTCCATTTGTACACTGGGCTTAACCTCCTCTTTTCTCTTTACTAACATGGCTAACAGAGCTCCAAAATTGAAAGCAATTTCCTCTCTTCTCTATTAATTTTCAGCACCTGCCAAGTAGCAAGAACAACAAAAAGGCCAAGGGTAGATTACACTTTACAGTCAACAGAAAGATTCTGAAACTTAAAAACAAGCTCCACTTGGAATGCATACCTCAACTATGTGGTAGTTCAAGGGGATCTTGTTCTTCCCAGGATAACTCACTAGCTGTGCAGCACTATATAAAAAGTGTAATTTAAGTTTAATGAGTACACACAGATATATGAAAAACTAAATAAGCAGTTTCAAAAACAGTGTATGTAGATATAAAGGAAATCTTTTTCTGAAATGTTCTAGATTTCAGTTACTTAACTACAGCACAGATTATTTTGTCTACCATAAGGAAACTCTTTAATGCATGCAAAACTCCTTAGAAGATCAAAAGGAGTGTAAGTGGGCTTCCCTGGTGGCGCAGTGGTTGAGAGTCCGCCTGCCGATGCAGGGGACACGGGTTCGTGCCCCCATCTGGGAAGATCCCACATGCTGAGGAGCGGCTGGGCCCGAGAGCCATGGCCGCTGAGCCTGCGCGTCTGGAGCCTGTGCTCCGCAACTGGAGAGGCCACAACAGTGAGAGGCCCTCGTACCGCAAAAAAAAAAAAAAAAAGGCATATAAGTAATAATAGTAAGGAAGTATATTCAGATCTGCTAACTTAAAATGTTTTATAAGGTAGACCATTCCCAAAATACTATATTCCTTTCCATTTTAAGATCTAAACCAAAACTTTCCAAGGTTTCAGAAAATATTAAAAATAAACTTTTCCAAAGCTTGATGTCTAACTGCTAGGAAACAGCAAAACCATTAGTATTCATTTATTCCCACAACATTCATACCAAAAACAGCTTGCCATTCAAGTTAAGTTGTCCAGAGCACATGGCAAATATCCATACAAAAGAGCAGGCATCATATGCATATTACTATAAAGCACTACAGTACTATACAGCATCCAGGAAAGTACTATTTGAGGGTGAAGTGCCTCCAGAAAGCTAGAGATTGGTCTTAGCAAGACAGGGCATCAGGAAGAGAGGAAGATTTTCTTACTCTTAACGTACATTTGCTCTTACTAAATCATCAAGATTACTACTTTTTCTCCACTCTACTAAAAGTACCATGAAAAGCATCTTACCAAGTCTTCCTTTCCTTCCAGTGGGACTTAACGATGCAGTGAAGATTCTCTTCTATCACAAATCTTTCCACTGAATGACTCCCTGGCATTACAGGACCCTGGAAAGAAAACCAAATACATATACTCCAGACCTAGACAAAATATTATTTTTCATTTATTCAGCAAATATATCAGAGCTTATTATGTTCCAGACACTGTATTGGATGCTGGGGATAAAAGTTCACAAGTGTGAAAGCTCTGTATTTCAGCAAATTTGTTCACTTATGTCTACAAGAGAATTAGAATGTCAGCTATAGTGTTTTTTCTACTGCATCTGACACTGTACTATCCTTGCCCACTTCAAGTCTTAAATGAAGCAAACTAAGTAATTTTTGTATATTATTAGTCCTATACAGTTTATTTTTATTTATTTTTTTAAATAGAACAAATCTAAGTTTATTTTTTTTATTATTATTTTTCTTTAAACAATTGCCAAGACTGGAATCAAAGATAAATAGAAGGCACAACAGTTTTGCTCCGGTTTTGTGTTATTCAGATTTTTGAAAATTTTTGGGGTCTTTTTGGTTTTTTTTTTACAAATACAAATTAAACATGAAAAAACTCTACTTCAAAAAAAAAATCTAACAGTTCAAGAAAGGCTTATCAGTTGCATTCTAGACATTTAAAACCTATCTCACAGTTTAAATTTCAATGGTAAAAACAGGTTTTGGAACTGTTTTGCAACCACGTATCCAAAGAAAAACTCTACTAACACCTTTTATTCAGTTTTTAACCATACCAGAGAGAATCTAAATTGTCAATTTTTCCAACGGCAATTCTTCCACACCAGAAGGTAGTCATGACTCTCAAAGAAGAGACAGTTTGGGTTCTTCTTGCCTTCAAAATGTTTATCAAATCCTGTAATTCTCACAGGCTTTTGAAAAATGTAGAAAATAAGTAAAAAATATTCCAATGAATGAAACATACCAAATGTCAGTAATAAGCAAGACAATCCTTTGGGGAAACTGTTAAAAAAAAAATCCAGTCTGTATATGCAAATAAAGCAAGGAAATGCAGTCTTTTTTTTTTTCTTCTTTAAAAATCCATTTTTCCTAAAATATCATTCCACAAAACTGGAAGTGAAGGACTAAAAGGTGGGGGGGGGGGTGAGAGGGGAAGGAGCACACACCAGTAACACAAAAAGTAGAACTGTACAAACTTAAGCAGTTTATCATAGACTAGGATCAGATTCCAAGATACCAAAGGTTGGCTGAAGAAATCACCATTCTGTGGGAGCTAGGGTTTGTACTGCTGCCTGAAGATCGGTGAAGAGCAATTCACTGCCTTGGAGCAATGCCCGTTCCCACTCCAAATCCTGGTTTCTGCACCATGCCTCCACGGGGTGGGCCTCTCACCCCACCACCCAGCCCACCTCGAGGGCCCCCAGGTCCCCGAAAGCGGTAATCTCGGCGATCCCCTTCCCGGGCAGCTTGAGTCTTCTTTTCTTCCACATTCAGACGGACCTCACCTCTGAACATGATGGGCCTGTTGTTAAGCACCTTCTGAACAGGTTCAGAATCATCAAACACAATGAACCCAAAATTAGGTAATTTCCCACCACCGTTAATACGCAGCTCCACCACATTCCCATAATTTTGAAAAAAATCTTTAAGCTCTGATTTGTCCACCTCATGAGGCAGGTTGCCGATAAAGAGTGACTGTCAGGGTGTCTCACGATTCTTCGGGGTTCAACGTCACCTTGCTCACCAGCCTCACAGACTGGTCTAGGTCCCCTCTGGGGAGGAACATTTATTCGCTGTTCTCGCACCCTTTGATCCCTCTGAGGCCTCTGCGGTGGAATGTGAGATTCAGGCTTAGACTCTGGACGAGGCTGTGAAGCTGGTACTTTAACAACATGAGGTGGTATCCCAGTAACTGGAACAGCTCCACTGGGTGGAAGGTTCTTACTGGTCACAGATGCCCAAGAAAAGGTTCTCAAGTCCTCCTGCACTGTCTGGCTATGTCTGCAGGCGCTGGAGAACTCTTCTGAGCATCCTCAGGAACAGTTTCTTCCAATACTGGCTCAGACTTTTCCTCTTGGACTTCAGACACAGGTTCTTGCTCTGGCTCTGGTTCAGGATCAGGCTCTGGTTCAGCAACAAGTTCTTCTAAATGTTCTTCTAAGTCACTGCTAACAGTTTGATCATAGAAAGTTCCAGAATCATCAGGTACCACCTCAGGTGTCTGCTGTCTTTCTTCAGGTTCCTCTACTTCTTCTTCAGATTCTTCCTGAGGCTCAGTGACAAAGCCACCAAAGACCTCATCTTGGTTATCTGAAGATATCATTATGAACATAGAACTTATTTGCAACAGAGCCCTCAGGAGCAAGGACAAAGGTCTGCATGAATCTCCTCAAAGCTTGGTGGTTATTAGAGAACAAGCCCATCACCTGGACCACCACACCATCATTCAGGGTGGCATGAGCATCGACATGACGGATCTTAGTGTGGCAATTGGTGAAATTTTGTGACATCACCTTCCTATGGATTTCTTTCTGTCCATAGACCGCATCTGCTGGCTTTCCATTTGAATCCAACCCCCATGGACATAAGAAGAGTTCTTTCCACAAAATCTGTGTAGCATGTCTGAGGCCTGGTTCAACAGTGTGTAATACTGTCTCACAAATTCCTGCCCGACCAGCAGGGGACTAGGCTTCTCCATAACCATTGCTTTGGTCAATTCAACCTCATCGGGGCATTTCGGGAGTAAATAAGAGACACACAAGTTGCTCTGCACAGTGCCTGGCACACAGCGAGGGCTTGGAAAAAGGTTAGCTATTATCATCACTCAATATCCATGAACTCACTGCTCCCCCCTTACTCCCTGTAAAACCTAGGAGCAGCACTTCTGCTTCCCGAGTTGAGAAATTCTCAATGCACTTTCGTGTCCCCCACCCAAAGAAAAGCCTCCTCTGGTCTGGGTTAAGCTGGAGACCCCGTCAGGGGAGGAAGGACTCCGCGTGCGGGGGGGCAGGAGGGAAAAGCTACCGAGCCGGCCGCACGGGGCCCCAGGCCCCCGAGATCACCCTGGGGCCCGGGCGGCAGCCGCGGCTCGCTCTCACCCGCCGTGGCCATTACAGTTTATTTTTTGAAACCATGGGACTGGATTACTTCCATAAAAAACATGGAGAGAGGGAAAATTTTGTCTCGAACACTATGTAGACATAAAAAAATCATGTATGCACTGAAAGATATCCACACTACGCTGTTTTAAAAAAGGTTGCAGAACATTATCTACATGATATTGTTTAATTAAAAAAATATGCATAGCAAACAGGTTCAATGAGTTTATTTACTTATTACTTACTACTTAATGGTGACTTTTACTTTAATCTACTTTATCATTTCTAATTAAAAACAAAACAAAACATTTTTTGAAAGCCCAGAACAAAAAAACCGAATCCTCTTCAAACAGATATTTTGCATATTTATGCTCTTCTGGCAAAGGATGATGGGCACATTACAGAGGCAACACCAATTAAGTACAAATAGTACAGGAAAAGCAAATTTTGAGGTGCCATTCTAATGTTCCCCTAAATACCTAATCACAAAGATTCTAACAGTCTTACTGTAAATTAGACTTCCAATTATATATACTCTAATTAGACCATTACATAAAGTTAACTAAAAGCATTATATATGCAATATTGCAAGTGGGTAGCAAGTTGATAATTTTGTATATATAACCAATTATCCAACAACTTGTTACCCTGAGATAGAGTATACATACACTAAAATCTCCCTGGTCATAAGCAACTTTCCATAGAAGAGAGAAGACAGGGAAAGAAAACTCAAGTTTGACCTAAGGTGGTAACATTGGTTCTTATGCCAGTGGTTCTCAACTGGGGGAAATTTTGCCCCTAAGGGGACATCTGCCAATCTCTGGAGACATTTTTGGTTGTCACAACTGACATGCTACTGGCACCTAGAAGGTAGAGGCCAGGGATGCTCCTAAGCATCCTACAGTTCACAGGACAGCTCCACAACAAAGGATTATCCAGCCCAAAGCATCAATTGTGCTGAGGCTGAGAAACTCTGCTCTATGCTGACTGGAATGTACTAAGCAACAGGTATAGATAGTACTTTAGCCAGGCGAGTTTCTTTTCAGAACCAGCCCAGTGATCACTGTGCTTGCTGCCTGGGTATTAAAGTTAAGACAGTCATGGGCTTCCCTGGTGGTACAGTGGTTAAGAATCCGCCTGCCAATGCAGAGGACATGGGTTCAAGCCCTGGTCCAGGAAGATCCCACATGCCGTAGAGCAACTAAGCCCGTGAACCACAACTACTGAGCCCATGTGCCACAACTACTGAAGCCCGTGTGCCTAGAGCCTGTGCTCCACAACAAGAGAAGCTACTGCAATGAGAAGCCCGCACACTGCAAGGAAGAATAGACCCCGCTCACTGCAACTAGAGAAAGCCTGTGCGCAGCAACAAAGACCCAACGTTGCCAAAAATAAATTTTTAAAAAACCCCCCAAAAAAAATCACTCAAATGCAAAGGTATAAAGTAACTAAAGCACAGTTAAAATGTAAATTTTTATATCAAATGTTAATATCAAAATTATACATTTTCTTAATTGCTAAAGTATAACAGCTATCAACAACCTGACCTCATAATAAAAAATACATATATTTAAGAACTATAAAGTCAGCTTATACTAATCATTGGGATTTTTAAATTAAAAACACTTTATTGAGCACTCATCACGTGTCACATACTGTTCTATGCACTTTATGCGTGTTAATAATTTAATCCTCATTACAACTTTATGAGATATATACTATTATTATTCCATTAGGAAACTAAGGTAGGGAGGTAAATAACTCACTCAAGATCACACAGCTGGGCTATGACTAAGCCAGGATTAAAACCCAAACCTACTTGGCCTCTCAAACCTACACTCTTCAATTGTACACCGTGCTGTCAATTTACACTGCCTAAATATGATTTCTTGAATAATGAGGTGATACCATTCACTGAATTAAACTGTTAACTTTGCTGCCAATGACCCTCTTAGATAATAAACAACTCAAAATTAAAATGTCCCATAGGCATAATTCAAACAAGATTAAACCACAATTACAACACAACACAGGCGCTTTGAAAGGCACTTTTGTTGGTCATGCATGTACCTCAGGATCATCCGTGTAATCAAACATTCTGAAGATGACCCTTGGCATCGGGTACACCGAATCTTCAGTGTGAGGAGGTGGTGTGAAAGGAGGCAGGTTGTGCTGCAGTGCTTCACACAGGATGCTGTCAAAGGCAAGATAAGGTCTTAGGATGTGCCGCTCCTGCCAGCGATCCTTTTTCAATTTCTGAATCTGGGCCCAGAGGCAATCTAAATACTAAAGACAGATTAATTTTTAACAATTAATAGATATTTGGAGGCTAGATGAAATAACATTTTGACTAGACAAAACCAAAAATCTACTGCCTTCTAAAATACAGGATACAAAAGCAAGCTAACTTACAATTAAATACAGTACTAAGGAATACTGCGAAGTTTCTGTTTTTGTTTTACTTATTTTATAAAGTCTGTCTGGGGCTGATACCTCTTATTTTTTCAAATTGGGCACTTAAATAAAAAATACATCAACTCTAGAATAGCGAATGTTTTGATGACATTCTAACATTTATTAAAAATCCACTATATGCCTAGGGCTATGAGGAGCTGAACCCCTGATATGAAATGTGAAAACCCAGCTGAGGTATACAAATGGGATGATTTGAATATGTCACAGAGATAAGAATCTACTCTGTGCTTGTATCACAAGAGACTGAAATCAATTTACCTCTTCTTGTGGATGCGGTTTCTCTGCAGTCCATACTTGTAACATGGGCACATGAGTCTTCTGGCGTCTTCTAAAGGTAAGAATGAAAATCTACATTTAGGTTCTTAAAACATGAAAAGATATTCAGTTGCTTTCATAATTAATAAAATGCAAATTAAGGGAGTGAAACATTTTAACCTATCAGATTGGCAGATATTAGAATCTTTGATAATGTATTGCATTGCCAAAATGTAGGCAAATACACGGTTTCAAAAACATCACTGGCAGAGGGCTAACTGATATAATCTCTTTAGACGACATATGGAAGAGTATAATCTCTTTGAAGGCAATCTGACTAAATATCAAAATTAAAATTGTTAAAGACACTTCAACCCAGCAATGCCATTTCTAAGAATTCACATCATCCCAAAACATATTTGTACCTGCCACCCCAAAACATATTTGTACATGCACATAAAGACTTATGTACAAGGATATTCACTGAAACACTGTTTAAAATAGCCAAAGACTTGCAATAGCCTCAATGTCTACCAACAGGAGACTAGTTAAAGGAATTACGGTACATTAAAAGACTGGAATACCATACAGCTGTTAAAAGCAATGAGGTAGAGCTAAATATCTTATGCAACGAATCCAAACTATATTAAGAGGGAAAAAAAAGCAAGTGTGTATAGAAGAACAATGTGTATACTGGACTATCATTTGTATAAAAAGGGGAAATGACATTCAAATGTTAGCATATTCATACTCTTATTTTCATTCTTTTGCAAACATCTATATATTATTAAAAAAACAGTACAACTTTTGAAAAATATAAAACATTTAAAAAATCATTTAAAGGTACCTTAGTGTAATGAGAAAGCAGATTTTTATCTTTAGACTTCCTTTAGCTTTATTGTAACTAAGTAGATATTAACAATATCCAAAGAATTACCTATTAATAGAAAATGAAACTTATAACAAAATTCTTCTGAAAAAACTTAAGGGGACACAAAATCATTACCAAGCTGCTGTGCCCTTACTTAAGATAGCTTTCAGTGTTGGCAAAGATTCGGTCCATCTCTGCATCTTTCTTTTCGTACAACTCCTTTCCAACCCAGGGCAAAGATGATAGAAATGCATACACGTACCAATCCCGGCGCACCTAAAGAATTTTTTTAAAAAGGTACATTTAAAATAGGTGCTAGTGAATTTTCATTCATATTATATTTATTCCTGAATGAAATCCTATGGACGCAATTCAGTAGGACTTAACAAAGACATCTGGCTCATTTAGAGCATTTTTAGATATATTAGCTTTAATGTTACTAGACAGAATCATTTAACTAATGTACAGATGTCACAAAAAACCCACCATTATACCAGTTGACTTAACTTTTAGACATTAAGAATTTACAATGTGATAAATCTACTGTTAATCTTCTGTTTTTACTACTAAAGGGTTACCAGTGAAAAATTCCTGGTACTGTATGGACGAGATTCAGCACAAGGGGTTTTCTTACCTGAGGCACATCTTCTTCCTGAGTTACACTTACAAAATTTTCAAACATAGCAACCATTGATGGGGCAGCAATGACGTGACAATTCACAAGATCAGATAAAAAACGGACCTGGTGGGGAGAACAATTTCTATGAAATCTAAATGTCCTTTATAATAATTATAAAACAAGCAATTCTGTAATGTTTGAAACCACAGTTCTGAAAAACTACAGCCCAAGGACCAAATCTAGCCCACTGCCTGTTTTGTTTTTTGTTTGTTTGTTTTTTTTGCGGTATGCAGGCCTCTCACTGTTGTGGCCTCTCCCGTTGCAGAGCACAGGCTCCAGACGCGCAGGCTCAGCGGCCATGGCTCACGGGACCAGCCGCTCCGCGGCATGTGGGATCTATCCAGACTGGGGCACAAACCCGTGTCCCCTGCATCGGCAGGCGGACTCTCAACCACTGCGCCACCAGGGAAGCCCCCACTGCCTGTTTTTTAAGCAGCCTGCAAACTAAGAATGGTTTTTAAATATTTAAATGCTTGAAAAAAACCCAAAAGAATATTTTGATTCATACAAATTATATGAAATTACATTTCATTGTCCACAAATCGACTTTTACACAGCCATGCTTATTTGTTTACATATTGTCTGTGGCTGCTTTTCTGCTATAACAGCAGAGCTGAGTAGTTGTGACAGACACTGTAGGAAGGACAGGAATCTGCATTTATAGCTTTACATTTATACTAAACTAAGAACCTAAACTGTAATATTCTAGCTATTACAACCAATAATCTTCTTTTCTGTTTGGCTGTGAAAAAATTTTCGCTGGACCACAGAAATGGAAATTTATGAACAGATATTTATTGGGTGCCCTTTGTGTGCCACTGCTGAGCACTATTAAAGTCTCTGTCACATGGGAGCTCACAGACTAGTGGGACAAGCACAATCTCAACCCAGATGGATAAATCCTATACTAAAAGATAAATAAAGTGTTCTAGAAATAGGGACAAAGGGAGTAGGGGGAAACATCATATAGGAGGTAACAACTGGGCTAGATCATAAAGGATGAAAAAAGTAGTCCTCACGTGGAGAGCAAGGAGAGGGTTCTAGGCAGAAAGGTTCAAAAACAAGGTGTGTTCAGGGACCAGCAAGTAATTCAGATAGAGCTGGAGGGTATATGGGAGGCAAAGAGAAACAGACTGGGGCAACCATGAAGGATCAGACTTAATGGAATCTGAACTTAATAGCGTGATGAGTGTCTAAACTCTTTTGATTATGTACTCAGTAGAAAAGAATTTGATCACATACCTCAACACATAAATATCTACTTATATATAAATATAAGTTGGCCCACTGTCAATCTATGTGTTATGTATTAATAAGGCTTAATTCCATTTCCATTTAAGATAAGTAAGAGTTCTGATATTTACTTCCTGCATCATCTTGTGCACCAGGCTTTGAAGACTATCCACTGTAGAAAATGGGAAGGAACTGAGGTTTTTAACCTGTAACCAACATGAACAGAGCCTAGTTACAGAAGACCATTCTGGTGCCACTACAGAAGATAAAGTGAAAGGCAGAGAATCTGGATGCAAAAAGAGCTGTTAAGAGCTGTTAAGACATTACGAGGAAGGCATGAACTACACTAGAGGCCCTGGAGACAAGGAGAAGGGACAGACTGGAGAGAAATTTAGGAGGTAGGACAGACAGGGCTTGGAGACTGGTATGAGAGGGCAAAGGCAAGACAAAAATTAATGCTCAGGTTTCTGGACGGGCTATCCAGTAAATAGCAACCACTTGTGTGGGTTGGGCTGAGGGTACAGAAAAGGAGGTATAAAGAATGCATTAATTCAGGGACTTCCAGGCAAGATACCTTAGGGCTATCCAGGTAGTATTTGGACCAAAGGTCTGGACCTCAGGAGAATGGCTGAAGCAGGAGATACAGATTAGAGTTGGTAGGGGGGAAGGTCATCAAAATAAAGGTAGTTTGTGAAGCTATAAGAGAATGAGAATGCTTCAGCAGAGAATGTTTGGAAAAAAGTGAAGTGAGGACAGAATCCTGGGAAACACAAAAATTTAAAGGGCAAAGGAAGGTTACCCAGTAAAAGGAGACTGAGGAATAGAAGGTAGGTGGCAGCAGGAGGTCCTGAAAAGAGTGGTGCTGCAGAAACCAAGTAGTGTAAAGCATCCCATGTTACAGGGAGGTCAACTAGGATTGAGTTAACAGAAGCCACTGGACTCGGTAATGAGCTCTGTATCTTTAATAAGAATGGTTTCGGTACTTCCCTGCTGGCGCAGTGGTTAAAAATCCACCTGCCAATGCAGGAGACACGGGTTCGATCCCAGGTCCAGGAAGATCCCACAAGCCGTGAGCAACTAAGCCCGTGCACCGCAACTACTGAGCCTGCGCTCTAGAGCCTGTGAGCCACACTACTGAAGCCTGTGCACCTAGATCCCGTGGTCTGCAACAAGAGAAGCCACCGCAATGATAAGTCCATGCACTACAACAAAGAGTAGCCCCTGCTCACTGCAACTAGAGAGAGCCCACGTGCAGCAACGAAGACCCAACGCAGCCAAAAATAAATAAATAAAATAAATAAATTTATTTTTTAAAAAAAAGAATGGTTTCAAAAGAGCAGCTGTTGTGGTGAGTGGGGAACTGTATTTCAAGAGAAAAGATAAATTATTTGGTTGTAGCTCACCTCTCCCCTTCATCCCAACACTAAGTCATAACATACCAAAAAGCTCCCCCAAAGCCAAAAAAACAAAAAACTTACCAAATATACAGCTTCATTATAATTGTTTGCTTTCAACGATTCTTTAAGTTGACGAATCATGGCTTCTACAAATTCTCCACCGAAGTTGTAATTCCTGGCATTTAGTAGTCCAACTAATGTTGTATAAATTGTCAACTTCTCAGGTAACAGACGTGCACTGATTTGAGAACCCAGCACAATAAGAAGATTCCAAAACAACAGCATTAAGTTGCTGAATTTTATACTATATAAAATTTTAAATTGTTTTACTAACTTTAGAAAAGCATGACATTTAGCTATGTTTTTAAAACAATGTCAGAAAAGGCAAAAATATTGAGAAGAGTTGCAGACATGGCTCCCTCAATCTTTTCATTTTAATTCTAATTAGTTAATCCAAGAGTTAAGAAAGTAAAACACTCTAATTGTGAAATCAAACTAAAATAGATATAACTGACACTAGACCAGTTTTTCTTCCAATGTGCTTAGTGGAATTGAATAGCAGGTCTACAGAAAATGGTTTCCATGGTAAAATATCTGGCAATTGCTGAGTGAAACAAGGTTCTTTAATGTAGAATCATTAAGGGGGAGATGGAGCAATCAACATTTCTAAACTTAGCCAACCAAATGTCACAGGATCAGAATTTCACTTTGAGAAACACTATTCTAGTTGCTTAGAAAAAATTCAGAACTAAAACCAGTTCCTATCAGTTAAATTGTTGAATTTTTAACATGGTACTCTGATAGAGTAAGATATCTTTACATCCAGTTTGCTTACTCAAGTGTGTTAATTTTCATTAAAGTTATTTGAAAAGCAGAGAAGAGGATTACAGTAATAAATCTTTGAAAAAAGCAAATGTTGATCCCTAATTTAGGCAGCCTTTAGAAATCAGCTCAAAAAAGAAAAGCAAATGGGAACTCCTGATTGTTCAGATTCTCTTATACTTTTTGCATTTTCCCAAGGTTCCTAGCAAAGAGTGTTAGGGACAATTTAGGTTTAAAAAAAATAACTGCATTGATAGTAACCATTCCTCCTCAACCCTCCCCTGCTTCAAAGTCATGGCTTCCATCAGAGTTTAAGCATAAATCTACTCTATTCTAATAAATGCTTTCAGAACAGAAGGAATCTACGGATAACTATAGCCAAATAACTTTTCTTAGTATTAAGTTTCTTAGTCTAAGGACATGTCTTCCTGAATATTAACTAGATTCCTTAAAAAAACTGTATCTGAAATTATTTGTACTTTATGAGATGTTAAAGTAAAATCCACTGATAGTTTCAATTTGTGTGTACATTTTTAAATTTCAAAACTGAGCTGTAAGCAATTTAAAAAACCCATTATTTTAAAATAACTGAAATAACATTTTAAGGCACCTTTATAATGAAGACTCCTTTATCCAGAAGTCATAGATACTCCTTTGCAAAGCATACAGTTTAGAGTGACCAATGTCCACCTGAGTGATGAGGAAGTCTGGATTGCTAATTCCACTGTTGGGAGAGACTGTTTCATGATTTCATGTAAGACTTTTCCCATTCTAATGTCCTTACAAATTAAATGCTGATACTCGTTCTAGCTAACCTAATTCAGAGAAAGATTATGCCTATTATATGTCATAGCTTCAAAAGTATCTTCAGTCTTCTAAGAAGGGCTATTGTTACTCGAGTGACTGGTTCTCAAATATGTTTGATACTACTGATTAAAAGTATAAATTAAACCCTATTATATATATTTAATTGTACGTGCTTAAAAGAAAATCGCTGAATGTGAAGTTGTCTACTTTCTCACTTAAAAGTAGTCAACTCAAATGATTCTAAGGATACAAGAAACGAAACAAAGAAAATGCTCAATTTTCATCCTATTTATCGCTAAGAGTTCGCCAAAGGGCAAAAGGTCATTTCATTTGACAAATTCCCCACAGAATGAAAGCAGATGACATATGAAACATAAACACATCTTCTGAACATTCACAAGCATTTAAGAGTAGATAATACATTATCACCTGGATTCATAAATCTTTTGTATACATACACTGTACAAAGAAGCCTTAAGATCTTGCTCTTATAGTTAGGAAGATCAGCTTCCAAAACGCCAGCCAAGCCTTCTAGGTTGCTCTCCAAAGAGCAGGCACTCTGTAGAGGACAGCATATTAAATATCTGTCAAGTACTCAGCAATTAGTGCATTAAAATTTTCTAGGTGACGATAAAAAAGTTACACATAAGGCACTGACAGTTTAATATAAATAAATTCAGGTTGTTACTATTCCTTAGAAAACCATGAAAAGAGAACAAATAAAATTAAAAAAGCAATCTAAGACAGCAAAACAAGTATTAGAAATGGGAGGACATTCTGGGCTCTATTCTACTTCTCTAACTAATTCACTTAACTGTATGACTGGGCAAATTACCTCACCTATCCAGAACTTCCTCGGTCTCCATTTTTTTTTAATACATTAAAAAAAATTTTTTTTAATTAATTTATTTATTTTATTTATTTTTGGCTGCATTGGGTCTTCATTGCTGCGCACAGGCTTCCTCTAGTTATGGCCAGCGGGGACTACTCCTCGCCGTGGTGTGCGGGCTTCTCATTATGGTGGCCTCTCCTGTTGCGGAGCATGGGCTCTAGGTGCGCGGGCTTCAGTAGTTGTGGCTCACGGGCTCCAGAGGGCAGGCTAAGTAGCTGTGGCACACGGGCCCAGCTGCTCCACGGCATGTGGGATCTTCCCAGACCAGGGCATGTCCAATGCATGTCCCCTGCATTGGCAGGCAGATTCCCAACCACTGTGCCACCAGGGAAGCCCCTGGTCGTCATTTTTAAATTGAGTGGACTATTCCCTAAGGTCCCTTCTAAGACTCATATTCTATGAAAATTACTAATAACATTTAACTCTCTGCATTCCAAGGCTTTTAATATGCATTTACTTTGGGATATAGATATATGGCAATACAAACTTTGCCCACAACTTAGATCATCGAGCTTGCAGATGCAGAAACTAATCAAGCACAGTTAACTACAACCCTAAGCCCATCACAGTCTCTGCCTATTTTGATCATACCTTTTCTCCTACTTTGCATATTAAAGATTCCAAATGATCTTCAGTTTCATTTGCATCAGAGGTCTTTCTTCTTTTGTGAGGCTGTCCCCCTGTTTCAACAATGTAAAAAAGTGAACATTACACGATGAATCTGTTATCAAAAACATTAACTTTTTTAATGCTAGAATCACTTTTGTACCAGAAGCCCTACTATTTACACACAGAAGTGCTTAACTGACCCTCCACTTCTCAGACAAGGCTAGGTCAACCAACTGTTTCCATACCCAGTGGCACCATAATAACTCCAGGAAGCATTATTTATGTTAAATTTTGTGATTATAGTGCCCCCATGGAGCAACGCAATGCAGCAGCCCTGTCCATTTCTACGGATAGGCAGCAAAGGTGCCCATAACATGCTAACCACTAGCAGTTAGAAGACTCCCTGTAACACTCATGTATGGCTACTCCCATTCTTTGAACTTGAGTTGTTTATTCATCCTTAGTCACTTGTTCCTGAAACCTGTCAGTGCCAGTAGTACTCATTATTTTAATAATGAAAATTATGTAAACTGATGAAATATGGGTGTAAAAACCAAGTTGAGTGCTGTGGAAAGACTTGATTGGGGGGAAAAAGTTTTTAAAAAAGAAAGGTATGAAGAGGAAAACTTCAAAAGATGGGAAAGGGAGCATAAAACATTAGGATTCCTCACTAGTTTTTACAAATGTCTGAACTCTTAACTCTTCAACTAACGGTTTCGCTTCTACAGACCTTGCAGCACTAGGGTCTAGTTCATCCCAAACAATGAGAATTACAATCAGCAGACATACTCAAAGAAAAGTCCTGAGTACTATATCAAACAATCGGTGGGGAAAAGGTGTATGTTTTATGGTTTCCTGCTTTAACCAGCTCTTGGTTCCGTACTTTAGTGATCCTATTATGTTCAAAAACGGTGTCATTCAGAGTTGTGCAAACAAATAAAAACTACCATTCTGAAATCATTAGCAGTCTTCTCTCTGTCATTTTGGTCGCTAAAGAATTCAATTTGAATGAAGCTGTGCTACAAATCATCCTTAAGCACTGGACTGTGTATCTTCAGTCTTGCTGTTAGTGATCTCTTACTACCAATATTTTGTTTAAAACCTCAACATACCCACCTTATATCCTTTTGTGGACTAACATAAAGCTGAAAAAATTTCAAATAAGGTGTTAAATATTGAACATGATGCTGTTGCTGCACACAATGTTGGCTAGTCTCCCAGTATAATTCAATTTTTAACTTCCACCAATTAGATTATTAGGATGGCATGTGAACAAGGAAGCAATAATTTGTAACTGTGTTGGAGATCTGTATTAATAAGGAAAATCTGCAGATATAGGATTACTCAGTAGCAAGTTACATTTTTAATCTTCTCCAGACTTGTACAGCCAAAGGAACTGAACCATTTTTACAGAGTTCATAATTACTTACTTGCCACTGGAACATTTGGCTTGAAAAATACAATGATTTTCATAAAACACAGCACTTGGCTATTCTAAGCTTGAGGTGTTAAAAATTTTTCCAATGTCTGAAATGATCTTCAGGTACTTACCACCTGAACTCAAGGTGAATAAAACCGATCTATTACTTTCTAGATAGGGCCAAATAAAGTATTATAAAAGGCCACAGGGCAAAGCACTGTGTGCTTTGACCCCCCGCCCCCCCACCCAGCCCCTTAGTTATCATTAGGAACTGGTTTAAATAACCACTGAATTTTGAAGGGATAGTTTTGAAGGGATCATGCCATAAAAAATATAATACACATGCAGCATGACAGCTGTGATGTATTCCTGGAGATATGTATCCGTGTAAAGTTGTGGACATGTGTGGTATTGTGGGATCAGTGACCTTGATTCTCAAATATACATTAAACTGAAGTCACAGGATCTCTATAAAGGTTCCACCACCCCAAGAGCCAAATTCGACACAAAGGACTTCTATTTCCAGGATTCATTCATTGAAAAAAATGACATATTTGATGCGATGTTTATATAAGCTATCAGCCAGGACATTAAAATAGCCTTCTCCAAAAGCAGTGGTTCTCAACTGGGTTGGATTTTTGTCCCCCAGGAGCCACTTGGCAATCTCTGGAGACATTTTTAGTTGTCACAACTCTGTCATCCAGTGGGCAGGGGCCAGAGATTCTACTAAACATACCACATTGCACAGGACAACTCCCAACAACAAAGAATAATCCAGCCCAAAATGGCAACAGTGCTGATGTTGAGAAACTCTGTTCTAGAAAGCAGAATATACTAAATGTTCTTCAGAACCAGATTCTGGTAAGGCTGGGAGAATGCAGATGCTAAAAAACTAGCTGAATGAGAGCAGGTTTTTTTTTTTTTTAAAACTTTAACCATTGTTCCTTTCTTTCTGGCCCATCTACTATGCCAAAACCCTTTATCCCACATCCCACCTCCACACGCTCTCTAAATTAACCATCCAGCTGGCTTGTTCTCAAATCAGTTTAGAATTATACCCCAGTCTTTAAAGCAACCCTCCTAGGCCCTCTTGTAAGACTGAAAAGAATAAAATACTGCTGTGGAGAGAGAAGGTAGGATTTCTGAAGAAAAACTAGAAAATACAGTATACAGTCCTATCTCTGAAGTGTAACTCTTTTCTCTTCTTCTTCTCATTTTTACTATGCTTGGAGAATGAGAAGAGGCAGAAAGTATTAAGAAGTAAGAGATGCCCCACACTCACCTGATATTGGAGAGAATATAAAGAGGGATGGGAGGGGGAGGTACAGACACAATGTGAACTCATGCACAGTAACAGGATACTGAACTCAAGAGAATGTGGGCAAGAGCATGGGGAAGTAGAATAAAGCACTTTAAAGAAGAATAAAATTTTGGGAATGAGCTGAATGTTTTCACCTACCCTCAAGAAAGCATATCTAAGGTAGCTCCCAAAACAACAACAGATTTTATATTAACATGTTAACTAAGTAGAAGTTTTACAATGTAAATTAAAGCTACACATTAGCACTTCGTTCTGACACCCTTGGCTAGAAGAGAGAAGCAAGTCTCTATTAAAACCCATCAGAAAGGGACTTCCCTGGTGGCACAGTGGTTAAGAATCCACCTGCCAATGTAGGGGACATGGGTTCGATCCCTGATCTGGGAAGATTGCAACTAAGCCCGTGTGCCACAATTACTGAGCCTGCACTCTAGACCCCGCGAGCCACAACTACTGAGCCCTTGTGCCACAACTACTGAAGCCTGTGCGCCTAGAGCCTGTGCTCTGCAACGAGAGAAGCCCGCGCACCGCAGCTAGAAAAAGCCCATGCTCAGCAACTAAGATCCAATGCAGCCAAATAAAAACGCAACAAAAAAGCCATCAGAAAGAATCTTAATACACCAAATAATTTTTCGCCTGTAAGGTGATCCTTATTCTATATGGATACACTGTACTACACATCTTATATCCTTATTTAGAATTATATGTACTATAAAAAATTTTAGACCCACAAAGTGGAAACAAAAACCAACTCTGGGGCTTCCCTGGTGGCGCAGTGGTTGAGAGTCCGCCTGCCGATGCAGGGGACACGGGTTCGTGCCCCGTCCGGGAAGATCCCACATGCTGCGGAACGGCTGGGCCTGTAAGCCATAGGCCTGTGCTCCGCAACGGGAGAGGCCACAAGAGTGAGAGGCCCGCGTACCGCAAAAGAAAATAAATAAATACATAAATAATAAAGACTAAAGTGATTTAAAAAAAAAAAAAACCAACTCTGTTAAAGAGAAAGTAACAAAAACAACAAGGGAAAGGGGAAAAGTAAAGCACCTCGATCCTGCAGATTTAAAGAAGTAACCATCACTTCTGAAACAAACTATACTTTTTGTCAGAATTACAAATCCCTTCACTTCTATTCGTTTTTTGTTTTGTTTTGTTTGTTTGTTTTTTTGTGGTACGCGGGCCTCCCACTGTTGTGGCCTCTCCCGTTGCGGAGCACAGGCTCCGGACGCGCAGGCTCAGCGGCCATGGCTCACAGGCCCAGCCGCTCCGCGGCATGTGGGATCTTCCCACACGGAGGCATGAACCTGCGTCCCCTGCATTGGTAGGCGGATTCCCAATCACTGCGCCACCAGGGAAGCCCCTTCTATTCGTTTTATTTTCTATAGTTAGGTAAAAGAACAGTCACCACCTAAAAGGTAAGGACCTAATTCTAAGTAGCTTAAAAGGGACTAATATGGGGTTTTGGCCAAGATTATGGACAATCTAAAAACTTTCTTGAAAGAACAAAGCAATATATTGAACATCTATTGTATGCATATCCAAAATAACTGAAAAGCTTCAGAGACATTCTTAAAAAGAGTCTAAGAAATGAATTAGATTTAGCACTGGACCAGTATCCATACACATTAATTTCCATTTAGGACTTTCCTTTCCTTGTCTATAAATCCATCTCTAGGTGAACTTCATTGGTATAGCTTCCGGAACTTATCTCCTTGGATCAAGGACACTCTAGTCTCAGCACAGAGATACAATTTTAAAATTGCCCTCTGTGAGCTGATCCTCTGCTACCCTTCCGATCTTATCTCCTACAACTCTCCCCCTCACTCACTCTGCTACAGCAACACTGGCCTCCTTGTTGTTTCAGGATGATAGGAATACTCTAGCCTTAAAGCCTTTGCACTTCAGGCTCCATTTGCTTAGACTACTGCATTTCCCCCACACTGCCATCTGGTTTGCCCCCTCACCTCCTGCAGGTCTTTGATCAGATGCGATTCTCAGTGAGGCCTTCCCTGACCAACCAATACAAAATGGCAACTCCTCCCCGACAGCAGCCTCTACTTTCTTTATCCAGTTTTCTTTTTCTCCATAGCACTTAACACCATATGATACACTATATTTACTTGATTGTTGTCTGCCTGTAAAAGGGAATCTTTATATTGTCCACTGCTGTACTGTCAGTAGTTAGAACTGTGCCTGGCACTGTTAAATATTTGTTGAATAAATTACTATATCTAGTCAAGCCATATGACAAGCCATGGCAGTCAGTGATTGATAAGAGCTGACAATAATCCAGAAATGCTCAGATGCATCTATTTAATACAACAATAATAATTCAGCCTATTTTAAAATAGCTTTCTGCAGTATTTAAGCTTCCAATATTTCTGATTTTTAAAACAATTAGATGCTTAACCAAAAGAAAAGTATCTAAAATATTTGATTCAGATCACCGTTTAGGATAAACCCTAGCTGTTCATTACCCAAACTTCTGCAATTTACAAAAGTTCCAGACTTGGTGTAGTATCTAAGAGGGACTATAAACTGCCCCTCGACTACGATATTATTCATAGTAAACTCTGGTTAATTAACTCCTTATTTTGTTTTGTCTTTACATATTTATTCTGAGGTTCCTGCAGCAAGACCCGAATGGACAGTGATTTAGCTGCCAGAAGCTAACTCCTAAGAAAGTTATGCCAGCATCCCAATAACCAAAGCCAAAGTTGTTTTTCTACATATTCACATCCAATTCTCCAGGCTGCCCCTTGGAAACATTTTCTCTCCCTTTAGGGATGCCCTAGAAGAGAGAAGAAGAAGAGTAGAGAAAGCATGAGAAGAGCAAAGAAAATGGGAAGAACTTTAAAAGTCTCAACTTCTTCAAACCCCAAGTGATGACTTCTAGGTGATTAAGTTTTTAATTAATCAAAGGCAAAGCACCTGAAAACTATTTTCTGTGCCCTGTATGTACATTATACAAAGAAGCCTCCTGTGTTTAAAAAAAAAAAAAAAAATCAAAGCATGCAGCTTAGTAATACCTGTGTAGTGACAAGAACCTTGGACTTGCTTTCACTGGTGCCTGGGCACTACTAATCGTGTCTCCATGTTAATTACACTAAAATTTTAGACCCTTAAGTGTCAGATGAGAAGGCTGAACTAGAATATCCTCTCAAGCCATGCCCTAGCAGAAATCTGATATTTCACTGTTAAAACTAAATTAGTGGGATTCTGCTCCTGCCCCAAAGTGCCCCAACATTCAAGGAGAGAAAAATGTTAGTGGAGAAAATTAATTCAAATGTTCTCTTCTGTACTTTTTCTTACATTGTCGACATCTGCTAATGTTTATCACCTCTTAAGCATTAACAGGTGATAAAATACACACCATCATGAGCAATTAGTCACATGTGTTACCTCATTTAATCCTCACAAAACCGAGAGATATGTATCATTACTTCTATATTACAGACTAAGGTTTAAAGAGGTGATATAACCTGGGCAAGATCACAAAGTAAATGGCAGGGTCCAGCTTTGAACTTAAGCCCTCTGATTCCAAAGTCTGGGCTCTTAACCACTACACTACACTCTTTTCAAAGAACAATACCCTACAATATTAATAACAGAATTACTGTTATTTTTCTTTTTTTGGATGTGTGTGCTTGACTGATTTTTGTAATGTAAGCACCTTTTCTATTTTTAACTAGCAAAATTATTCTTGGTTTTTATTATGGCAACTCCATGATCCCCATGAGCGCAACCATGCAAATGGAGATGAGAATTTAGATCTAAATCTCTACGAGCTCTCCAGTCTTCCGGCACTTTTTCTTACACGAGAGAAATATGCTTACGGCCAGTTCAAAATCTAACACAACAACCTACGTACATCTTTTTTTTTAGAGACCTCTTGGGTGTGGATAAGAAACCGATTTCTTTCCTTGCCGCTTGAAAAAAGGCAAAACGACGGATGACCGGTACAGGAGAGAGCTCAGATTGCGATTCATCAGGTCTCTCATCTTCTGAGAGCCCTTTTTAGGTGCAGTTTGAGGGTCAAAACGAGACACGGGGATGAGTGGGTCCCTGTCACTATCCCTAAGAGGCGGCGGCAAAGACACAGGTGTACTTCCCTGCTCGGCGGTGCTAAGGGCCAAATCTTGAAGAGTCCTTAGAGACCAGGGGTCCACCAGGCCGCTCCTCGGCAGACGACTGAAGGAGGCGGGGTGGGGAGAAGCAGGGGCTTTTCAGAAGTCGCCCGGCCACACTCTCGCTGTACCACCCTCTTCTCTCCGCGGCTCCCCGAACGCTCCCGGAGGGAAGGGCTTTCCATCCCTTCGCTCGAGACCCGAAGACCAAAGAAGCCAAAGCTCGACCCCTCCTGGGCGCGGCCTCGGCGGCCGAGCCCAGGGCACTCACCATCGTTCTCGTCGCTGTGCCGTCGCCGTGACATGCCGCACGCCGGTGCGCCGCCGAGCCGAAACGCCGGGCGGGAAGCTCGGCAGGAACCTTCGGGCAGCCGGCCGGCGCGAGGACAGCGGTGAGGCGCGCGGAGTGGCCGTCGCGCAGGCGCACTCGCTCGCGAGGGCTCCCGGAAGCACAAGAGGGAGAGGTGGCCTGGTGGCTCCGCGGGCTTGGATCCGGGAGGGCCGGCGTCTGGAAGCTCACCAGGCCGCGGGCATCTGCTCCGCACGCAACCGCCCTCTCGGGCTACCTCCGCCTCTCGCCTGCTTCCTTCGCCCGCCTTCCCTCGAAGTCCTTCCGGGGCCACGCGGAGAGCACCGCCTTTTCAGCGAGCCCAAGCCCGTCGGCCGCGAGCCACGCCAGGCGGCCAATGGTCTAGGAAGGACGCTCTAGTCCCCGCCTCCACTTCAGACCCTCCCACGCCTGGGCCTCTCGGAGGTTTTCCCGGCGGCCCTTTCGCTAACGGCCTAGACTTCCGGAGTTAGGTGAGGTCCCCGGCGTTCCTTCCTACTTAAACACAGGCTGGGGCTGGAGATGCGAGGGCAGTGAGCGGTGACAGTTGCTAGGCGGAGACCTTTCCGTGAAGAAAGATTTAAGAAAGGATCAGGACAGGCGGGTACGTGCTCATCCTTCTCCCACTTCCGGGCCTTTGCAGGTTTGGGAAAGCTGGGCGGAGAGATTGGGCCTGGCCCGGCGCGCGGGGTGGGGCCCGGGTGGGAGGCAGCGCCGCTCTAGCCGCCCCGGGGACAGAAAGACCCTCCCTAGTGTGAGCTTGCTACTCCGGGGCTACCCTCTGGCCGTCATCTGACCTCTCGCGCCTCCGAGTTGTTTAGGAAGGAACGGGTGATTGCTTTAGTAATATTTTCAGTAGTTATTGGATATCTCC
Source organism: Leucopleurus acutus (assembly GCF_964270905.1). Taxonomy (NCBI): domain Eukaryota; kingdom Metazoa; phylum Chordata; class Mammalia; order Artiodactyla; family Delphinidae; genus Leucopleurus; species Leucopleurus acutus. The sequence goes on from NC_139150.1 coordinate 34,137,184, forward strand.
ATACGTGTACGTGAATATCTCCCGCCCTGACACCTCTGATGAGTACCACAGCTGCTTATCCAACTGCCTTGTCCATGGCCATCTGAAATTTCACACGTCTGAAATGGAACTTATGTCTCACTCTCCTGGCCTAACTTATTCCTCCTTCCGTCTTACCCATTTCAGTAAATGGCACCATCCATTCTATTGCTTAATCCAAAAATGTAGGTAGGATTGTTCCTACGGAATAATCTATCGGTAGACCCTGCCGACTCTACTTTACGAACTGATCCAGAAGCAGATCACGTTATTCCTTTGTTTACAGCTTTCCGTGGCAAAAAAACTCCATAACCTCTCCTACAGGGTTCTACTCTCTCATCACTGTATTCCAACCCCTCTGACTTTCTTTCTGTACCTCCAGTAAGTCACTTGAGGAATTTATACTTATTATTTCCTTTGTCTTAATATCTCTGCTCCTAAGTCTGCATGGATGGCTCCTTGTCATTTCGGTCTCAGCTCAAACATCAGGCCCTTGGTGAAGGCTTCCCTGGCCACCCAATCACTCTTTATTTAATTTGACAAATATGTTATATTTATTGTGTGCCAGGCAGTGTTCTAGACGCTGAGGATGCAGAGGTGAACAAAGGAAAACCCCTGCTTTCTCAGTGCTGATGACCCATTCAGGAACCAGCAAACAGTGCAATCAGAGGTAGTGAGCAAAAGTGGGAGAAGATAATATTAGGGAGGTGGCGGAGGGGCTTTGTAAGGACTTTGGACTTTTATCTGAGTACAATTTAGAAGCCTTTGGAGGGCGATCTGACTTATTTTTTAATAGTTACCTCTGTGGCTTCTACAGGAGCAGGGCAGTGAGGCAACTGCAGTAATTCAGTCAAGAAATGCTGGCTTGAATGAGGTTGGTAGTGAAGGTGGTGCAGTGTGGTCTGATGTCATTGTATTTCAAAAGCAGAATTGATAGGCTTTTCAATAGTCTGAAAGAGTAAGGAGATGAGAATCCCAAAGTTTTTTTGCCTCAGTAACAGGAAGAATGGAATTGTTTACTGAGGTAAGGAAGACTGAGGAAGAGAAAGTTAAGAGTTTGGTTTTAACAGTTGCATTTGAACAGCCTCCTAGCCTTCCAGCTGAAGCCATCCAGTAGACATTGGTTATATGAATTTGGAGTTCAGGGGAGAGGCCTGGCCTGGAGATATAAATTTGGAGTCATCTAGCGTATAGTGTTTTAAACATAAAATTTCCTTTACGATTGTTTCCATTTTTAATTTTTTCATGGAAGCTTCAAACATTTACAGAAGTAGAGGAATTTATATAATGAACCCCCATGGACTTTATCAACCAGCTTCAGCAATTACCAACTAATGTCCCACCTACTTTTACCTATATTATCTCCCCTTGCCCAATTATTCTGAAGTAAATATAGTTTATAAGTCCCTGGGACTAGATGAAGATCACCTCAAAGGTGAGTGTAATTAGAGTGATTGAACATTTAGAGGTTGAGATGATAAGGAGGACCCGCAACAAAGAAAACTGAGAAGCAGTAGCTCTTATCACTGATATTTTCATGTTTTTTTGTTTACGTAGTGTCTCTTCTCTTACTATAACATAAGCTCCAAGTTAACAAGGACCTTAACAGTTTCATTAAGACCTGCATCTGCATCACTATTTTATCTGTCAGGCACATAGCAAAGTCCCCACAAATAATAATTAAGAATATATAAATAAGTTAAAGTGAGAACTGAAAGAGGGTTTAGAGTGAGGGGAGGTCATTTTGGGGTGGTGTGAAAGGCATGTGTGGAGACCCTGAGGCAAGAGAGAGCAGGGCTCGTTTGCAGAACTAGGCGAAGTCCAGCATGGCCAGAATAGGATACATGAGGGAGAGTGTTGTCTTAGATGAGCCTAGAGTGGTAGGGGAACTACATATGTGTCAAAGGCTACATAGTCCTTTCCAGTCCTCACTATAGTCCTGCAAGGTAGATACTGTCATCTCTATTTTACACATTTGGGAATTAGAACTCAGAAAAGTTAAATATCCTGCCCAGGTTCACACACTTGCACCCAGCTGCACCACAATCCAAAGCCCATGCTTTCCCCAGTCTTTCATGTTCTTCACATTTGTCACTTGTAACATTTGCTTTACCAAAAAACACCATGTTGGTTGTACTGTGTCCATTTTGACAAGATTTGGCCACAGTAGCAGTTTGTATATTTCTTCTGGCTCATTAAAATGAGGCTCTTTTGGTAGTTATTTCTTCTAAGTAAGGGAATTTGCCCAGCTCAAAAATTAGGGGACAAAAAAGAACAAAACATTTATAATTGAAGGTACTAACAGGAAGCTTGGTTGATTTTGGTTGCACCTGGTGCTTTTTTGGTATCTTTTCCCCTAAATGTTTGCATGGCTTGCCCTCTAATTCAGGTTTCTGCTGAAATGCTACTGCCTCAGAAAGACTTTACCTACCCTCTGAGTTTTAAAGAACCCGTTGGTGACTCTGTCTCCTTACTTTGCTTAGTTGTCATCATAGCCCTTTTTACCATCTGACTATTTTTTAAAAACAATTTATTCATTTGTTTACCTTCTCTCTCTCCCCACTGGAAAGTGAGGTCTAAGAAAGCAGAGACTTTTTCTGCTTCATTCACTGCTATATCTCCAGGGCCTCGAACAGTGCTGGGCATAGAATTGGTGCTAAATAAATATTTCTTGGATGAACGAGTAAATGAATGGATGGATAGCTTGAGCTACTTGGACCCATGCTCATTTGCATGACTGATTAGCTTCAAGTTTACTTCAAGTAGTAATCAAAGACTTGGACGTTGTTGTTTTTCCCTTGCTTACTTCCTAGGAGATAGTTAACTGAAAGGAGTCTGCCTCACTGCTGGAACCAAACCAGATGCCTTCTTCCACTTCACCAGACCAAGGAGATGACCTGGAGGCCTGTGTTTTAAGGTTTTCAGACCTGGATTTGAAAGACACAAGTCTTATCAATCCCAGTAGCAGTATCAAAGCAGAGTTAGATGTCAGTACAAAGAAGAAATACTCATTTGCAAAGAAAAAGGTAAAATTGCTGTTGATGTTTCAGGATCATGTAGGTATAGTTAATGTAGATATACCTAGAAGTAGCTCATCAAGGTTTTCCTCCAGGGAGTGGAGGGCTAGTGAGACACTAGACTGATGCCATGTTCAAGGTAAGGTCTAGTCAGAGCCATTAGCCAGTAATCTTAGTTCAGTGTCAAGCAAAGGAGAATCATAGGCAAGGTGTGGCTCTGGAACACTTATTTATGGTGGAGTACTTGAGGACAGATCCTAGACAGACGGGCTGGATTCCTTTTCCTACCTAGGGTATGGGAAGAATCCCAGGAACCCAGGAAACCTAGTCATAAGGAGAACAGACAGGCATTAGGGCAACTGCTGTCTAAGACTCCTGATCCAGTCCAGCTGGCAGGGCTCCGTTGGTTGGGAGAAGGAACAGAGCAGCCCAGAATGCTGCAGGCTTACTGAGGATTGGGTTACAGGGGTGGTATGGATGCTATTCTTCTAGGCCATTTATTCTTTTTTTAGGGATCATTGACTAAACCTGCTGAAGCTCAAAGGAAAATGACTTGACTGAGGAAGTGCAATTGAGGCTTAGTTTTCTTACCTCCAATCTGTTGTCCCTCTTTTGCAAAATCATCTTATATTGGCTCCATGTCAATGAAGAATAGATGTCTCTGCTTATAACTTCCTATCTAGCATCCTTCTACCCTCATCTCACACAGATTTCCTTGAAAATGAAACCCAAAGGGTACAGAAAGGTTTTTTTTTTAAGTTACTTTGCAATAATTTCAAACTTATAGAAAGGTTGCCAGAATTGTACAGAGGACCCCCAACTCCCCTCTGCCCAGCAGCTCCATTCATGTTTAATCAGTTGCCTCAAATGGCTTTTACATATCCACTCTAAGGTCACATGTTACCTTTAGTTGTTATGTCTCATAAGTGTTCAATCTGGACCACTTTCTCATTTTTTTCCCTGAAATCATGACTGTGACATTTTTGAAGATTACAGATGAGTTATGGTGTAGAATGTCTCATGATTTTCACTCATGTTTCCTTGTGATTAGATTCAAGTTATGGCTTTGTTAATAAGACTGCCCCACAAAAGATGCTGTGTTCATCTGGCTGCGTTCTGTCATGCAGTCACAGTGCCAATTTGTCCCATTACTGGCAATGTTAATTTTGGGTACTTGATTAAGGAAGTGCCTGTCGGATTTCTTTGCTATAAAATTATTTTTTCCCTTTTAATTATTCAGTATTTGGGGGGAAATACTTTGAGACTATGTAAATAGCCTGTTCCTCAACCAACTTTCATCTACTAGTTTTAGATCCATTGATGTTTCTTTGCTGAATTATTACTGTGATGGTTTCTAAATGGTGATTTTCTAATTGCTTCATTCCTTCTAGATTTCTTACTTGGCATTCTTCTGTAAGGAAGAGCTTTCTTTCCTCCCAATTTATTTGTATCAATGTGTATTCAAGAATTCTGTTTTATTCAGTGGGCTATAATCCATTACTATAATTATTTATTTTGATGCTCAGATTATCTCAGATTTGGCTGGGAGCCCCTTCAAGCTAGTATCTATGTCTTTTTGACTTGCCCTCATCATTCTTTGAGCATTTCCTTACTTTCTAATTCAACAAGATGTTTCAGGGTCATTTGTATTTTACCTGTCTTATCCCTGGAGTCAGACATTTCTTCAAGGAGCCCTGGTTCTTTCTAGTGGAGAATTGTCAAAAACCAAAACCTGGGGACTAGGTGAGCTCACTGCTTCTCCCAGGACCTCTGGTGGACGGAGCTAGGAATATAGAGAGATGAATATACATACATCCATATGTACATTACACATACTTTTATATTTACTTTTATATCACTGTAAATCAAATGAGTTCATACCATACTTTCAGTTCCGTTCCAACATCACAAGGTTTATTCTCTCTCCAGTTTTTTTTTTTGGCTGCACTATGCAGCTTGCGGGATCTTAGTTCCCTAACCAGGAACTGAACCCATGCCTGCGGCAGTGAAAGCGTGGAGTCCTAACCACTGGACCGCCAGGGAACTCGCTCTCTCTCCTTTTCATATGCGTGGAGAACCTAGCTCCATTTAGTCCCAATATATTGACTTACTTCCTTATTCCCTGTATGCAGTCTTCCCACTCTGCCAAGCTGCCTCCTCCACCAGGGCCTGCCTTCCCCACACAGGCCTCACCCACCTCTGAGCTGCCTTCCTAGCTCTGGCCTGCATTTCTCTCTTTCTTTTTTTTTTAGAGAAGTAATTTGTCTCTCTCTCTGTTTTAAAAAATTTATTTATTTTATTTTTGGCTGCGTTGGGTCTTCGCTGCCGTGCACACGCTTTCTCTAGTTTCAGCGAGCAAGGGCTACTCTTCGTTGCGGTGCGTGGGCTTCTCATTGCGGTGGCTTCTCTTGTTGCGGAGCACGGGCTCTAGGCACGTGGGCTTCAGTAGTTGTGGCTTGTGGGCTCTAGAGCGCAGGCTCAGTATTTGTGGCACACGGGCTTAGTTGCTCTGTGGCATGTGGGGTCTTCCCGGACCAGGGCTTGAACCCGTGTTCCCTGCATTGGCAGGCGGATTCTTAACCGCTGCGCCACCAGGGAAGCCCTGGCCTGCATCTCTCTTGAACAGACCTCACACGGGCCCTAGCTGCTGCTGGATCCTCGGTGCTTTGTTCCTGAGGCCCTAAAAGACCAGCAGCAGGCCACGTTTACACTGGGCCTCCCATCTTGCTCAGGCCTGCCTGATGGCTTTTTGACAAAGGAAGGAGGAAAGAAGGAAAAAATTCACATTTTATATAGTATTTCTTTAAGGACCATGACTTTTTGAGGCCTCGATGATAATGAGGCCTTGGATGCATACACCTTAGTTCTAAGTATAATACAAAGAAACACTTAAGTTGACATACACACCATCTCTCTCTCTCTCCCTTTTTTGCCTATACAGAAGGATTAACTGCAGGAGAGGCTAAAAAATGCCCTCCAGTGTAATTTCAGACGACCCCATCCTGATTCAGTCTGGGACAGTCCAGATAAGGTTGTGTACAGACTGAGGAAGGTCCAAAAGTGATGCTCCATATTTATAATTGTTATTCTTCAGAGTGCCCAATTTTGGATGCTGTACTACAGTCTTCAGATGCATTAAGAAAATTGTTTAAAATATATATAGATACATATATATATATGTAAAAATACCTTTCCATTTTTTTCAGCCTTGAAAAAAGGCTGATAATCATAGATACCATTTAACTTCCATTTATACATCAAAAAACACCATAAACAAAGTTGAAAATGAATGACAAGCTGGGAAACAAATTTGAATAACTATGATGAACAAAAGGTCACTAAGACCACTTACAAATCAGTAAGAAGATAAGATAAATACCACAGTAGAAAAATAGGCAACAGGTATTAACAGGTAAGCTAGAAAAGAACATCAAATCAATATGAAAAAATATTCAACCTTAAATCAAAGATACACAAATAAAAACAGGATATTTCTTTTGCCTTTTATTTGGGCCAATATTAAAAATACTGACAAAAATTAAATACTGATAAAAATGCTGTGGATAAAATGGAACCCTCATGCATTGCTGGTGAGTGTATAAATTGGTATGATTTTCCAGGTAGTCACTGTTTCTCACAGTTTAAAATTTTATGCTTCTTCACCTCCAAAACTTTCTTCTAAATAGTTATTCTAAGTAGATGGTTAAAGACGTATGGAAAGATATGTGCATGGCATGTTCGTTCACCATTGTTTATAACTGCAAATATTGGAAACAAAAAAAGCTCGCTCATTTAGAATAGGTTAAAGGAGTTATGGTGCATCCATAGTTTTCTCTTCTGTTTAAATTTTTTTTAACAATTAGCCTAAATCCTCTTTATACAAATCAAAACATTTTGGTAGTCTTTCCAGTCTTTTAAAATGTACTTTTTAATGTAGTTGAGATTACATTGTATAAGCAAATTTTATCCAGTTTTTTTCATTTAATATTATATTTTCCCATGTAATTTAAAACTGGCTGCTTAATATTCCATAGTAAGTATACTCCATAATTTCCTTGACCATTTCCTTTTTGGAGGAAGTTCAGTCTCTCGGGAAGTTCTTCTATAGAACAGTAGGACGTAAAACTAGAAATCCCTGAGGAAAGATAAGGGATTTCACTGAGACTTTCATTCTAGCCTGAAACCTAAGGTTATTTAACAGTGACATATTTGAAATTTAATTGTAGGCATTTGCCCTTTTTGTCAAAACTAAAGAACTTCCAGCACCTCCTTCTGAGTATAAAGAAAAATGGTGGAAATGCTGTCAGCAACTATTCACAGACCAGACCAGCATCCACAGACATGTGGCAACACAACATGCTGATGAGATTTACCGTGAGACTGCTTCTGTTTTAAAGCAGCTGACTGTGACATCAAGCACCTCAAAGACTCTTAAGTCTGCAGACAAAAGAAACCCTTTCAAAGAAGACCTTACGCATAACCATGAAGTGTCTGCTTGGCTCCCTGATATAAGCTGCTTTAGCCCTGATGAGCTGTTAAGGTAAGAATTTCATTCTATACCTTTCGTTTAATTTAAAAAATGTTTTTCCAGTCACAGTGAGATACCACCCATCCACTAAAATGGCAAATCCTTAAGGCACAGAATTTCTCTACCGCCTAAACTAGGCCGATAAACATGTTCTATGTATAATAGAAGACCATAGCCTATGCTATGTCTGTACAACACTAGCTCTGGAGGATGCTATCAGGTGTTGAAAAGAGATGCTAAAGACAATTAAGTTTGGGAAGCATTAGGTTAAAATGTTCTTTTTTGCAGGACTGCCCAGAGCCTTCAATAAATGAGGGGCTTTCACTGTGACTCTCAAAGGGGAGATATTATCTGCAGGATTTCTCAGACATGTGATTTCATAGAACAGCTTCAGAGCACACTTTGAGAAATGCAGTTTATTTCAGTCCTCCAGTTTTACAGTTGAGGAAATCAAGGCTCAGGGATGATAAGACACCTGCCCAGGTCCCATAACTAGTTAGTTTAAGTCAGCACAGTGCAGTAGAAAGAGTGTGGGTTCTAGTGTCAGAAGACTGGTGTTCCAGTCCTGACTGTCACTTTGTAGCTGTCTCACCTGGGATGAGTTGGGCTCAGTTTATTCAGCTATAAAATGGGGATGATAATAACCTGTCTCATGGGTAACAGGATTACATGAAAAAATGGAAATGAAACCTTTTTGTACAGAGAGAGATTCAAAACAGATACTGCCTTGTGTTAGAATATAAGCCAGAATGGATTAAAATTTCCAGCTGTCTTATGAAAAGGGGTTATTAATACCTATCTCATGGATATGATGATTAAACAAGGAAATCAAAGTAAGCTCACTTGTTTATAAAGGAAGGAGTTCAGTGCAGGTATTGTCTTCTTTAGAGCAAATACAGACAGGAATTGCTTCTCATTTCAGGGGGAGAATGATAGTTAGGAGCAAAGGCAGGCATGAGTTGCTCCATTAGGCCTTTCTTCTGAGTCTGCCTGGGTATACTTATGAATTGTGTTTTCCTTATGCCAGTGACTCAAATGCTTTTTCCCCTGTGGTTTTCTTTTTATAGTGGCCACAGCAATGGTGAAGGGGAGGTGCTACTTTATTACTGCTACTGTGACCTGGAGGATCCTGATTGGATCTGTGCCTGGCAGACAGCTCTGTGTCAGCACCTGCACCTCACGGGCAAGGTAACACCTTCTCCCACACCCTATCCTTCACTGGACTCATCTTGCCTCCAACTTAGTTTGCAGAGGCTGTGCTTGAAGGCCTCACCAGTTGGGTTCTTAGAAATTAGCAAATTCCTGCTAGGCATTTAAGTGGAATACTAAATAGCTATTAACATGATGTTTTCTGTTGGTGGGAGTGTAAGTTGGTACAGCCACTATGGAAAACAGTATGGAGGTTCCTCAGAAAATTAAAAATAGACCTACCATAGGATCCTGCAGTCCTACTCCTGGGCATATATCCAGACAAAACCCGAATCCAAAAAGATACACCCCGATGTTCATAGCAGCACTGTTCACAATAGCCAAGACATGGAAACAACCTAAATGTCCGTCAACAGATGAATGGATAAAGAAAATGTGGTACATATATACAAAGGAATACTACTCAGTCATAAAAAAGAACAAAATAATGCCACTTGCAGCAATGTGGATGCAACTAGAGATTATCATACTAAGTGAAGTAAGTCAGAAAGACAAATACCGTATTTCATTTATATGTGGAATCTAAATATGACACAGCTGAACCTATCTACAAAACAGAAACAGACTCACAGACATAGAGAACAGACGTGGTTGCCAACGGGGAGGGGATTGGGGGAGGCATGGAGTGGGAGTTTGGGGTTAGCAGACGTAAGCTATTATATATGGAATGGATAAACAATAACGTTCTGTATAACACAGAGAACTATAATCAGTATCCTATGATAAACCATAATGGAAAAAAATATTTAAAAAATGAATGTATATGTATGTATAACTAAATCACTTTGCTGTATAGCAGAAATTAACACAACATTGTAAATCAACTATACTTCAATTAAAAAAAAATGGTGTTTTATAAGACTACATAAAGGCATAGACCAGGGATCAGCAAACTTTTTCTTAAACAGCCATATGGTAAATATTTTAGGATTTGCACAAAAGCTGCTCAAACTTGGTGTCGTAATATGAAAACAACCATAGACAATATGTAAAGGAACAGATATGGCCATATTCCAGTAAAACCTATGTAAAAGCAGGCATAATTTGCTGACCCCTTGCATGGGGAAATGTTCTTGATATATTAACTGGAAAAACATTTTATAGAACTGTACATATAGGTGTGCTTTCAAATTGCTTCCTAATTTTCTTAGAACATGTCAGTCTTTTGCCATTTTGTGGTTTTGACATTTGCTGTTTCCTTTCCCTCTTGAATGTTTTTTCCCCCAGATCTTCACATGGCTTGTTCCTCACTTCAGATCTCCCCTCAAATGTTCTCTCCTGAGAATTCTCATCTGTCTCTCTCCAAACTTTTCTATTCCCTTCTGCTGAAAGAATTTCAAAAAGTTTACTACTATTGGAGAGTATAATCTCCAAACCTCATCATTCCTCTCTCCAAACCTCATCACTTTCTATTCCCTTCTGCTCAAAGAATTTCAAAAAATGTACTACTATTGGAGAGTATAATCTTTGTTTAATTTGTTATAATCTATCTCCCTTGTAGAATATAAGCTTCATGAGTACAGAACTTTGTTAATCAATTGATATATTGTCAGTGCTAGAACGGGGCTTAGCACATAGCAGACAGTAAATATTTGGAGAATGTTGAGTAAAAGGATGAATGTATGTTTGTAACAAAACCACAAGTGTGTGTGTAAAAAGATGGAGAGTGGTAAATATCAAAATGTTAGTTGTGATTATCTCTACGTGATAGGACTATGGATTTTTTTTTCAAATCCTCGATGATTACATATATATATGTGTGTATATATATATACACACACACACACATATGTGTATATATGTATTTTAAATCAAAAGGAGGTGAACTAGATTCCCTCTGAGATCACCTCTGGTTATGACGCTGTACTGTCTTAGGCCTAATGTTTCCCACACATGTCCTAGGTTTTAATTCCCTAAGGCAATTATTTGATCAGTCAGTGATATTTTTCATACCCATGTTGTTTTATAGATAGTGGCTGAAAGCTTCTTTTACCTCATTCAGTTCATCACCAAGTCCTGCCATTTCTGCCTCTAAAATATCCTTTGATTCCGTTCACTCTGTCTTCTGCTTCCACCACCTAAAACCAAGCCCCACCCTCTCTTACCTAGTTCATTTCAGCAGCTTCCAGACTACTCTCCATTCTTCCATCCTTGCCTGCACTTAATCATTTTCCACACAGCAGCCAGAATGATCTTAAAAGGTAAATGAAATCATCTCCCTCCCTCCCTCCTCACAATCTTTCAGTAGCTATCCAGTGCATTTAGAGTAAAACCCAAATCCTTAACGTGCCCTTAGTTTCCTGGATTATTTGGCCCCTTACGCCTTTTACACTTAATCTGATACCATTCTTTACTCATTACACTCCAGCAAAATAGCCTTTTAGTTTCTTGGAACCCTCAGTTTTTTTGGTGCCTTTGGGCCTTTTTGTAAGAAAATTCTCTTCAAGGAACTCTCCCACACCCACTCGGGTTCTCCTATCATAATTTTTAATCAATCTTCAGTTCTCAATTTTAATGACACTTCCTGAAAGACATCCTTCCTGACCTTTAATCTAAATTCAGTTTTCCAAATACACTTTTTCATTGCCTCTTGCAGTGATTTTTCATAGCACTTGTCAGTGTGTGACTTTTGTCTGAATATCTGTGATCTTCCTTAAGTCTGTAAGCTCCCAAAGGGCAAAAACTATTTATTTTTTAACCACTATGACCCAATTCCTAGCACAATTGCTGGCGCATTGTAAAAAAAAAAAGAAATTCAGTAAACACTTGTGGCGTATATACGTTTATCACCATCTCTATTTAGAGAACACCTTGAAGGATGGATATTCTCTCACAGTAAACCTGAGCCTACAAAATAGGAAATCAATTTGTTTCCTTGGTCTGGGGCCGATTTTTATTCTTGGCCCAGCCCAAGGTGACCTAGCAGTGAGGGCCTCTGCCCACAAGGTGGCAGCACCTGCCTGGATCTTAGTTCTAAATTTTAAGGCTTCAGCCAAGTTTTCAAGTTTTGTGTTGGTAGGAGATTTGGCAGAATGTTGGCATTTGTAGGGAAAGAGGAGAACTTGAAAATTCTAGAATTATGGAAAGAAGCTTTTGATCCCTTTGCTATACATTTCTTACTGCCTCAAGAAATTTGAAGGGATGCATTAGAGGCTTTAGAAAGGAAAAATTGCAAGATTTGGACCCAATAAGATATGGTTTTGAATCCCAGATCTACCACCTACCAACTCTGTGCCCTTGGGCAAGTTACTTGATTTCTTTAAGCTTCTGTTTCCTTTTCTGTCAAATGGGAATTTTGATATCTACTTTCCAGGAGTATAATGTAAATTTCCTGTCTCATACTAGGTACTCAATAAATGCTAACTATTGTTCTTCATCTCTGAGGTATAAGGCCTTCTTCACCTAGCAGCTACTTTGAAGGTTTCAGTTGAAGAATCCTTCAACAGAAGTTGAAAGTCTAGTGCATGAGTTTAGAGGTTGCTCTGCCTCAGGTATTTAGGGAGTGCCTGTGCTTGTCTTTTATTTGGGTTCTGAGATTAAAATAGCATAGGAAAGGGTCTTCTGACCTCCTTAGAAGACAGGTACACAGACGTATGTACCTCCTCATCATATTTGCCCCCGTCAGAGACAGTTTTAGGGTAGATTTCCTGACCCTTATGTTGGTTCAGCTCTATTTTTCTATGTTGTCCCTTAAAAAAATACGAGTCGGTAATAGGTGCAGTAGTCTGTACAGCAGAGATGGCATATGCTTCCTACTTTCCTCTCCCAGCCCAGAACAGGCTTCAATAGACTGCACTCCTCTTTCTCAAGGAGCCTGGATGTGACTCAGAATGCTCATCATGGAACTCTGGAGAGCCACTACTAGTGAGTTGGCCCTGGCTTGTGAAATGAATCCCATTTATATCCATGCCCTAAAGAATTGAATCAAGTGAGGCAACAAACGAAGTATCTTCTCTAGGCCCTAATAAAAGGGGAGCTTTTAAAATTTTTCAAATTCTAATGCATTGGTAGGTATCATTGCTATATAAATAACAATATATAACGAAGTGGTAACAATATAAGACCCTGACTTAAATTACATCTCTTGCCAGAGAATACCATGATATACAGTGTTGCACTTTCTTACTTTTCCCTAGAAAGCTAGCTCTGTCTAGAGATGATCCATCTTTAAACTTATCCAGAGGATTTTGTGGTACCAGAACAAGTAACTTTGCAGGCCCTCCAGAGGATTGCCTCTTAAGGCAGGGGCCTTAACCCAGGCTTTAATGTCCCCTAACCAGTGAAGCATTTCAAAGAGAATAGAGGGCTTGAGAAGCCAAAAAGCCTCAGATTTGGATACACATTCATTTGCTCAGCAAATACATATTAAAATTCTACTGTGTGGCAAAATTCTACTACTCTAGGCACCGATTATGCAACAAAGAACAAAAGAGACACAAGCTCCTCCTTGTGGAATTTGTATTCCAACGGGTGGGTTTGCGGTGGTGGGCTTTACCTCCAACACTGTGCAGAGATGTGCTCACGTGCATTCCCAGCCCTCAGATGTGTTCTGTGCTTTAGGACTTGAGGACAGCAGTTTTTCATTGTTGATTCTTTTTCATGTTTTATCAAGATGAAGAAATTGAGGTTCAGAGAGGAGAATTAATTTTCTCAGGGTCACTTAGCAAGTAAATGGCAAAGCTGAATCCTGATCCTACATCTGTTGACCTGAATTTAAGTTTTGGCCACTGGACAGCTGGAGCTCCATAGCAAATGGGACTTTCCAGTTGTTCTATCCATTTCATTCTCTTGTTTGGCACACGTTAACTGAGTACCTCGTCTGAACTATGGGCAGTGTGCCATTTTATAAAACTACAAGCATCCTGTGTGTGGTAACATTTTTGTGTCCACAGCAATGTTTCTGCTTTTCCTGTTAAACTCATTGACACACACAAACCTGTTCTGCCCTGCAGAGATTTGAACCGAGCTAAGAACAGCCTGCATTCCCTTTCTCTCACTGTCTTGTGTCTCAGGTTCGAATTGCTACAGAAGGAATCAATGGGACAGTGGGTGGAAGCAAATTGGCCACCAGACTCTATGTAGAAGTCATGCTTTCCTGCCCATTGTTTAAGGATTATCTGTGTAAGGACGATTTTAAGGTAAGAGAAATTGAACATAAAATGGATCGAGAGCCATTTGCTTCTGCTTCAGTGCCTCTTCCCACTCCAGGCTATGAAGAGGATCACTATAGAGAAGTAAGCAGTGCTGGACAGAACACCCTTTCCTTGCTAGGTCCCGAGGCAGTGCAGGAGAAGGAGCATGCTTGTTCCAGTTCGTCCACCACGTCACCACGTGATCATGGGCCTTGGTCTCCTTTTTTATAGAATAAGGACGTTACAGCTTATATATTCTATAAACTCTCAAACTTAGCCGTGTTTGTTCATTTGAGAGACCACCTGGCTGTATCAGGATCACTACGTGTTTAGTGAACCTGGTGGGATCAGATCTGCACTTCACACCACACAGGGAATAAAGCTATTGCTCTCCCAAGAGAGCTGCTTTGTTGGAGTGACTTCATGCTTTAGCATCATGGGTGATAGAGGTGGTGGGGAATACCTTGCTAGTGTTAGTGCTGGTGATGATGATAAGGAAAGAAAAGGTTGTAGCTTTAAAAGCTGGGATGTAATCTTACATGTTGAAATTGCTCAGTGGTATTTCAGTTTTATAGTTAAATGCTTATTGCTATAGAAACACCTTTTCAATTTGACATTTTTGCACATGGTAGATACACAATAAATAAGTGCCAAATATAAGAATTATATCTGTTGTGTAATAATAGGGTAGCTGAAGTATTAAGAAACCTCAAATTAGGAACAACTGTTTCAGTGGGAAAAGGGAGTTAGAGCATAGAATGTTCCAGATAATTTAACTGAATAAATATCTTATACCTGGAGATGGACGAGAAAGACTGTATTCTGTTTTGTTTCTCATTGGCTAGACCAGCAAAGGAGGAGCTTGCTGTTTTCCAGAATTGCGTGTTGGTGTGTTTGCAGAGATTGTGCCCATGGGGATCAGTCCCAGTAGGATCTCCTATAAGAAGCCTGGTATGCTTGCTTTAAGAAGAAGCATTTTCCTTTTCTTCATAGGGACAAATCTTAATATAGAGACAAATGTGAAAGCTAGACATTCTGATCAGCAAGAGTTGTGATGAGTTCTCGCTTCAGAGTATCTGTGGGGTGGCTAACACTTGGGTCATTCAGTGCTTAAACTGGTTCTTCTCTTTGGTGATTGGAGACTCACTACTTAGAATGACGTGGCTTAGTTATTCTTTTTGGTGATGGTTTGGCAAGAAGTTGTTTTCTTTCCAAAGGTAACAATTTGGAAAGAGTGTAATTATTACTTGTAAATAGTTCATCAACTGAATAAAACACAGGCTTTTTGCTACAGGAAGCAAGTGGCTTTCAACACCAAAGCAGTTTGTTTGCAAGTGCTCCAGAATGTTCTCTTTGCCCCTCTCTCACGGGTACCGTAGATGGTTGAAAGACATTTGTTTGGCTGGGTTTTTTGGTTTTGTTTTACTTTTTACTATGCAAAATTTCAAACATTAAAAAAAATAGAGAAAACAGTACAGTGAACTCCCTTGTACCTCTCCCGCAGCTTCAACAGTTATAAACTCATGGCCAGCTTTGATCTATCCCCACCCCCTTCTCCCATCCTGAATCATTTAGAAGAGAATCCTGATGTCATGTCATTTCATTCATAACTATTTTAGTAGATTATCTCTAAAAGATAAAGGTTTTTTAAAAAATAAATAATTGTAAAACCATCATCACATCTAAAACATTTTAACAGCAATTTCTTAATGTTATCAAATATCCAGCCAGTGGTTAAAATTCCCAGTTATCTCACACTTTTTTAAGTTTGTTTCTATCAGGATTCAAGTAAGGTCCACTCATTGTGATTGATCACTATGTCTCCTAAAGTTCCTTTTAAGCTAGAGATTCACTTCCATCTTTTATTTTCCCCTGCAGTTTATTTTTTGAAGGAATTAGATCATTTTGCTTATAGCATTTCCCACAATCAGTATAATGCTGATTGCATCTCCATGGGATGTTCCTCTGTCCTCTGTATTTCCTATGAACTGTAGTTAGATTTATAATAGTGCTGTCTAATAGGAATATAATGTGAGCTACAATGGAATTTTACATTTTCTAGTAGCCACATTTTAAAAAGTAAAAGGAAACAAGTGAAATTAATTTCAATAATATGCTTTATTTAATGGAATATAGCCAAAATATTATTTCAACTTGTATCCAGTGTAAAAAATTATTAATGAGATATTTTACTCTTTTTTTTGTATACTAAGTCCTTGAAATCCTGCATCTCTGTCACCCTTATTACAGCACACTTCAAGCCACATTTCAAGTGCCTGTTAGCCACATGTGGCTAGTGGCTGCCATATTAGATAGCTCATGTCTAGAGACTTGATCAGGTTCAGGTTTGATTTCCTTTTTTCTTTCTTTCCTTTTTTTTCCCCAAGTCTACTTCATAGGTAGTATTGTCCCCTTTCATCAGGAAACAGAAAGGTCTGGCTGGCTCTATGTTCATTTTTTTAACTTGTAAATATTTAAAAAGAAGGCTAAGAGTTAAACCAGAGGGAAATGAGAGTAAGATACAAGCATCTGGGAAAAGAGACTCATGTATGAGGAGAAAAGGGCCAAAAAGGGCCGTGTCTGCTTAGTGTCCCTACCTTGGCAGGAGGCAGGATGACCACAAACAGCTCTTCGTTGGCGCTACAGGACCTTGCTCCGGAGCTTAGGGGAGAGTGGGCTCCAGGCAGTGCTTTGCTGCTTTCATTTGAGCCAAGTTGTTTGGAGGCACTTCTTTTAAGAACTTCATGTGAGTCACTCTCTGGTCAGGCCTCCACAGGGCCAGGAGAATAGCCACAGTAATAGCAGCAGCAGGAACAGGCTGGGTTCCCTGCAGCTCCCTGTAAGGAGAAGTCTTAGCAGATTTCCACGCTTCTCATCACAGTTTTGAACCTCCCTTTCCACCCCACTGTTTTGTTGACTGTGTAAATTATGTGACAGTAACTTATATAAAATCTGGCCTTGTTACATTCTCCCTGCAGTCCTAGGTTAAGCAGGTAGGAGTCCAGATTCCTTGGCCGTGCTCTGGGTCTCCAGCCCGATCTGGGTACCCAGCAGTTTCAGGGGGTTGTTGGGATTCACCCCTGAGCGGAGCTGTCAGGCTGTATCATGAGTGGTACCATGACTCAAGGACCAGAGCGCCCCCACCACCACCACATGATGTATGGTGGCCAAATTCACCAGAAGTTCCTCACAAACTACTGAGATGTCTGGACCCTAAAGATACAGGAGTATTTCTATCCTAGAGAGTAGAGGAGGCAGAGGGCCTCACTGGACAGGTTCTTTCCTTTTAGTCTCCTTGTATGTTACTTATCTTCTTTATCTCCTTTCTCTCCTCCTTCTAGCGTTTCATCCTTTTCTCTCTCTTGCCTTCTTTCTCATATTTCATTCCTGCTGTCAGCCCCTCCCACCATTTTCTTTTTTACTCATGCACACAAACTTAGACACATTCTTCTTACTCTTTTGTATTTTTAAAAAACTTATTCCAACTTTGTTCCATAACCATATGCTCACACCTGCCTGTGCCAGGGTTCTTAGCCTCGGACTTGATGTTGGTATAGAACAGTTTATAAAGCCTGTAGTCAAGCATGTACATGCCCAGGCTCATCCACATACAGTGACAGTAGAACACTGGCCATAACATGGACCGGAAAACCCACATGGCAGTTTATATCCCTTCTGTCTGGCTTTTATTATTGGGTTAGGCCAAGTATGAGGATGCAAAATTCTCTGTTTCTAAACTGCCAGGTCTCCACAGTGCTCATCTTAGGAGGAGGGAGAGTGAGGATACATGGAATTACTAAATTCTTCCATTATGATCATCAGATAGTGTCATTTTCAGACGTAATTGTAATTATGAGAGGAAAGGTTTAGGTGGGGAGAAACAAAGCAAATGGAAGTCATCGGGCTGGGCCAGTTGTAACTGGGTTTTGTTTTTGTTTTGTTTTAACTGATTTTTTTGTTTGGTTTAAGGAATCCATTTATCCCCAGGTGAATTTCATAAAGAAGTAGAAAAGTTTCTGTCTCAGGCAAATCAAGAAGAAAGTGATACTATCCTACTGGACTGCAGAAACTTCTATGAAAGCAAAATAGTAAGTAAGAACCAGAACTGAGTTCCCACAGCATAGCATGTTTCTGAAGGGGACGCTGTGCGCCCACCTGTGGCTGAGTCAGTGGCTCTCCTCCCACTACTAGCAGCATCAGAGAAAACCCAAGACTTCAAACTCAGAATCTGGTGAGAAAGTCTAAGAAAATATGGATTAAAGAC
Organism: Leucopleurus acutus; assembly: GCF_964270905.1. Lineage (NCBI taxonomy): Eukaryota > Metazoa > Chordata > Mammalia > Artiodactyla > Delphinidae > Leucopleurus > Leucopleurus acutus. The sequence continues at coordinate 34,155,352 of NC_139150.1, forward strand.
ATCTTGGCACATAATGGACTTTCTGGCTCCCATATGCCTACCCCTGACATGTGTCAAGGATCTTGTCAAGTTTGCTTTGGGCAGCCTCTCCAGTTCCCCTGAGGTCTCTGGTTGGGTGACCCACAGCCCACCAGCCTTGTTTCTAAGTTCCAGATTTTGAAGTTTGAAAGGCTAGCGTGTGGGATGAAAACAGCAGGGAGCAAGTGCTTCCTTGCCAAGGCAGGGGTGGGGAGTGGTGTTTGACACAGAAAGAAGCTTTGTTCTTACCAGGTATGTTTTTCTGATCATTTTCTTTCTGCTGCTCCTATATTGTAGGGACGGTTCCAGGGCTGCTTAGCCCCAGACATCAGGAAATTCAGTTACTTCCCCAGCTATGTTGATGAAAATCTAGAACTTTTCAAAGAGAAGAGGGTGCTGATGTATTGCACTGGGGGCATCCGTTGTGAGCGGGGTTCAGCCTACCTCAAAGCCAAGGTGAGTCACCACCCTTAGGGCACTGCAGGCATGGAAGTGAAGAAGGCTCCACCCACAGCGTGTGTGGAACTTTCCAATCCCCACCTTCACTCCCTCTCCCACACCCAGCCAGCCAGGGATTTATTCTCCCCAGCATAGAGTTTCTAAGTATAAAATCTGAAGTTCTTAAATCTCAAGATGTGAAAAGCACTCAACAGTCTTAGAGACTCATCAAGTACAAAAGGGAAAGATTAGTTGATATCTCCCTTTTCCTAATCCTTTTGCTTGATCCTGAGAAGAGCAAATTCAGTAACATTACATGTCCTAACAGGTGTCTTCCTATATTTAGGGAGCAGCAAAAATAGTTGGGCTTCCCAGGATCTAGAGAGTGAAGGCCCTGACTGCTGTCCTCTCCCATCACCCTAGTAGGCAAGATCTGCCAGTTGGTTCCTTGCCCCCTTGGTCAGCAGTTCTTCACTGTCCCGCAGCGGGAGCCAGGAGCCCCATTTTGGCATTCCTACCGCATGCTGCTCCTCTGTGGAGCTTCCTACTGGTCTCTGCTAGTCTCCTCAAATTTCCTCTTGTGTTTCCACACATAGGGAGTGTGCAAGGAAGTGTTCCAGCTCAAGGGTGGCATCCACAAGTACCTGGAGGAGTTTCCTGATGGTTTTTACAAAGGGAAGTTGTTCGTGTTTGATGAGCGTTATGCCTTATCCTTCAACAGTGACATAGTGTCAGGTAGGTCAGCACAGACTCAGAACCTACATTCATGATGAGGCACACCCTCTGTATTAACCTTCTGGAAGACAGACCAGTACTGATTACTTGAAAAATAAAGCAAGGGAAAAGGAGTACGTAGGACCACCATTTCCTAACAGAGTTGGAGATGCAGCAGTGGAGCAGACAGGATTTGGAATGGAAAATAATTTTATCTTTAGTTTCATAACCCCTCACTAAATATAGTACTTCCTTCAATTATGAATGTAAGCAGCAAATCAGTAGTATTAGATGTACCTGTGACTTTGTTATCACTAGAAATCACAGTATTTTCATATATTACAGCTGCTGTGAATATTTCAAAATAGCATTTATGTTCATCATTGCTTCAAAATGGAAATAGTTATTACGCGCATCACTAAGTCTTGTTATAGAATGTGTTAACAAGTATTTTACTGTATCCCAGACTTTAAAGAATATTTCGTTATTTTGTATTTCTATATAATTGGTTTCCTTTGTGATCCTATGTATTTTATTTTATGCATTGTAAAAACATTTTTCTAAGACAGAATAGTCTTCACCAGACTGTCAAGTAAATTCACGGCACAAGTAAAAGAACCCCTAATTAGACGGTCTGTGGACACGTGTGGCGTGCACTTTCGAGTGGTGGGTGGGGCATTCCAAGGGGGAGCTGAGCCTAGGGCCAAGGCAGGAGGCAGGGCTGGCTACAGGAAGCCTGTGCTGTGACTAGTTTGGAGTCCACACTAACATATGGTACCAGATGAGGGCAGTCAGTAAAAGAAGGATGGAAATAATCCTTAAGAAAAATGGATCCTCCCCCTGGATGCCACCATTTTGAACGGGAAAGATCACAGGCAGACAACCCTAGTGGCTGTCAGAATTTTCTAGAACTCCTGTGATCAGGGGCTGAGATTGAATTAACACCCAGATAATGAATAAGGTGGGAGTCTGATTTCCTCTCCCCTTTCTTCTTGATCTTTTTATTCATTTTAATGGTCTTATATTTGTGTCTTATTGGAAGCAACTTCAGATCTCTTACGGAGCTAGATGGAGCAGAAAGGGGAGAGAGAGGGCCCAAAGGTAGCTTAGATAAGCTAGGTAAAGAGACTTGAAGAATGATGTTATCAATGGTGATAGGAGGTCAGCAGGGAAAAGGGGCCGAGAAAGTAGATAAGTTTTAGGAGTTGTGTGGCCAAGTGTCCTCTGGCAAAAGCAGGAGAACCTCAGGCCTGGGGAAGAGGCGTGTGGACTGCAGAAGCCAAATGTCAATGTGGGATTATCTGTATTCAGGCGTGTTGTCTCCCAGTGCAAAAGGGAATGATCTAAAGGAAAAAGACCATTCAACAAAGGGTGCTTGGCCAGCTTTGGACTAGTGAATGAAAGAGAGAAACGTTACTACCTGTTTTCTAAATGAGAAAAAGAAAAATGGGTCAGTGAATGCTGGAATCAGAAGACAATTCCCAGAAGCAACCTCCCCCCAAAAAGGTGGGGGTGGGGGAACCTCGTCTGTTAGAAGACAGGAGACTTACACTATTTAGAAACCTTCCTCAGACCCAAAAGGTACATTAGATGCTGATGAGCTAAGGGTTATATTTAGGAACTGGAGAATTGCGTCTGCGTGTGCATGTGGTACGTATGTGTGTGTACACGTCTGTTGTGTGTACACATGTGTGCTCATGTGTCTTTATAACAAGGCTTTTCTTTCCTCCCCAGAATGTTCATACTGTGGGGCCCCATGGGACCAGTATAAACTGTGCTCCACTCCCCAGTGCCGCCAGCTCGTCTTGACCTGCCCTGCCTGCCAAGGACAAGGATTCACAGCCTGTTGTGTCACGTGTCAAGACAAAGGGAGCAGGCAGGCTGCAAGCCCAGCCCAGAGCAGCTTTAAAGAGGAATGCGAGTGTACAGCCCGACGGCTACGCGCACCCAGGGAGCTCTTACAGCAGGGGCGACTCCCTGCGAGCCCGGGGCCCAGGCCAGGTGATGATGAGGATGGGCCATGCTTACATGAGCGGCCCCATCTGCCTTTCCCCAATCCTTCACAGAGCTAGGTTTGGGGCGACCATGTATTGGAGAATATTAGGGCTGTTCCAGCAGAGAAACAGGGAACTCTAGTGCTGCCAGAGCCACCATGGCCAGCTGGTCACCATGTTGGCCACCTGTCCTCCACAAGAGGAGGGAAGAGGGAGCTGGGTGCTGACCTCTTACTGGAGACATTCTGACTCAGAAGATGCTAGAGCACAGAAAAAGGTGAGCTGTGTAGGATCCCAAAGCTGCTGAGGGAGAGAGCCTTGAGCCTGGTGACCAGGTCATGCCCTTTCTGTGCCATGCAGCAGGGCTGGGAGTAGTCATTTTTCTTATCAGCAAACCTGTCTGTCCTGATGGCAGAATGTGAAAGCTGTGGCCCTGGAAGTGGACTCCCCGGAACCAGGCCCCTTAGGTCCATCTGCCATCCACCCCTACCCTTCTGTCTTCTCTGCTAGCCTCAGAGCACTAGACCAGGATCTGAAAACTATGGCATTTGGCCCACCTCCTTCTGTAAATAAAATTTTATTGGAATAGCCACACCCATTCATTTACATATGACCTATGGCAGAATTAAGTATTTACAAGAGAGACATTATGGCCTGCAAAAGCTGCAGTATTTCCAGGCGTACCTTGGAGATGTTGTGGATTCAATTCCAAACCACCGCAATGAAGTGAGTCACGTGAATTTTTTGGTTTCTTAGTGCATATAAAACCTATGCTTACATTATACTGTAGTCTGTTAAGTGTGCAATAGCATTATGTCTAAAAAAACAATGTGCATAACCTAATTTAAAAAATTTATTGCTAAAAAATGCTAACTATCATCTGACAATGCAGGGTTGCCACAAACCTTCATTTTGTAAAAACTGAAATATCTGCGAAGCACAACAAAAAAAGGTGTGCCTGTACTATCTGGCCCTTTACAGAAAAAAACTTGCCACCCCTAGTCTAGACCAACAGCTCCTCTGATGGAGGAGATGGTCTTAAAGATGTGGTCTACCTTCATGTTTCATTGGTTTGGTTTCTGTGAGAGATTTCATCTGCTTTCCCCAACACCCACACTCTTAGCTCTGAAGTATTCTCTTTGAGAGATTCACATTAGCTCGATGACATTAACACTTGGGCAGTTTTTAGGTGAACACCTCAGAATACAAGACATTCTGTATGAGGTTATTCAGCACTGCTGTGGTGGTTTCCCAGCCTCTAGCCACCATGTCAGGCGCATGTCCCTGGCCCACAAGTCCCAAGAAACACATGCACGGCCATTCTTAGACCAACAGATTTAATATTATATTGCAGTTTCCATTGATGCAGAATACAGCTGCAATTGTGTTTCAAGGAGAAGCCGAGTGGGGCTGGCCGTTCCTGCAGCACGGAGCCACTTCTGGGTCCATCTGCAGCCTCGGTAGACACTCCTCCATAGTGGTGAGGCCCTGACTCCACCTCTGGTTACCCTGTACTGTCCCATCATTACAGTTCCGTGTGCAAGACTTTTCCTTTTTCGCCAAAAGCCTCTCTGCTCAGTGCTCTGCAGCTTAGTCTGTGCTCGTCAGCTCTTTGGCTTGTCCTTTATCATAAGATTTGCTGAATCACTCACGAAAATAACTCCCCAAGCAACAGAAATACTAGTTTAACTGGCACCGTGGTATATTAAAAGGCACAAGGGCAGTGTGGCTTAACATTTTTGCTGGATCCTAAGAGATGCACATGATGTTAAGGGATCCAGCAGAAATGCCAAAATTACATTTTCAGAATAATCATCTTGGGTGGTTTGGCCAGGTTTCCTAGTTCTTAAATATCTAGATTTTCTTCACCACTGACCTTTGGAGGCTTAATTTACAGGCATGAGATCAGCGGTGACTTGTCTAAGAAGTGATGCGATAGGTAGTTGAAGTCTGTAAGCATAAGCCATGATGGACTAGAAATTTGTCTCTCTAGTGATGTGCCTCACATAAGGCATTGGCCCACTGTGCAACAGAGAAAGGTGTTTTCAAGTATTTGGCCATAGGTTTTCACATCCATCGTAAGGTTGGCATTCGATAAGGAAAAATTTCTTTCTGACTCCAGTATTAAATTGTAAATAAATCCCAGATGTTCATAAAGAACACCCAGGGAAATGTTTGTCGCCTGGAATTGGTTTAAAAAAAAAAAAGGATGGTTTTTAAAATTTGAGACTTCACCATTGGCTTTTTCTATCATTTCCTCATAACCAGCTTAAGGAATCTCATGTTCTTTGATTCCTGGCAGAGCTCTGTGGCTTCAGTCTTTCTGTCTTTCTCGAGGGGAAAAAAATTGTGTTCTTGATCCAGAAATCAATTTAGCAACTTTAATCTTGAGGTTCTTAAAATTTAAAGGAGAATTAATAAAGAATGATGATATGTTCTGTTTGCTAAAGAGCTAAGATCAAGTTTGTAATAAAATATTTTATAATGCTTTTAAACCACATGGAAGAGGGTGCTGTTTGTTCATGTTACACATTTTAAATATACCTGAAACACCACACAGCAAGGTCACCGAAACTGGGCTCCTGCGGTTAAGTCACTGCTGCTCTAACATTGTCTTCAGTAAGGTCTGCCAGTTCGGGGGCTTTTTAGTTTTTAAATAATAACCGGACTGAACTTCTGTGACTAAAGAAAAACTTCACATTCACCATAGTTTATAAAATTTTCAACTACAACCACTAGCGAACCTAACACCTTAGTGCGTAAAGAACTGAACCACAACAGGGTTTGTGCTGGCATTTGCCTTCCGGTTTCCACTGCAGAGCACAGCCTATCAGTAGAACACGTCCAGTTCAAAGGCGTGGTCGGCACCCGCACACACTAGACGCCACTCCGGCACTTGGGAATGATGGGCCCGGTCAAGTCTGCCAGCCTCCTCTTCCTCACTGGAAAGGAATGGAGATGAGACGTGAGCCAGCTGTCCCTGTGCACCCGAACCACCACCGTGGCTCTGAGAGCGCCAGGAAGCTTCTTGACAACTTTGCTCAGCAAACTCTGATGTCTGGTGTTTATAAAGGACAGCTTGTGAGCCTTCACTGAGAGGAGGGTCTGTAGTGGCGTAGATTCGTTCATAAAGTACTTCTAAATCGCTGGCCATACAGGTATAAAACCCACTTTATCCAACTCCGCTGTTGTCCTTTGTGTACAGAGGCCCCGAGGCTGAAGATCCTCACTCCGGTCAGATAAGATTTAAGTTCAGTCGATCTTAATGAGATCTTAACCTGCTGGAAACATTTCCCCCAACTCTTCCTCAAAGCTCTTGGCCTGCCTGTGTAAACAACGGTGTCTGCCCTGAAGATTATCCTGTATTATCTGTGTCCCCTTATGGTCAACCTTGACATTTTCCCGGGGGCAAGACAATATCAGCCCAAACACTGTTCACATAACAAAGTAGTTAAATGTAAAGCAGGAGCCAGGGGGTTGCAGGCTGGGGTCATTAGCTGACAGGATGGCGGGGATGGTTGGAGGGGCAGGTAGGGCTCCCTTTGTTATAGCAAAGGGAGAGGGTTCGAAACAAATTATAGTGTCTGCAGATGAAAACCAAGCAGCAAGCTAGATCGGCCACAAGAGAAAGGTTGGTCAATGACTGTGGAGCCGGTAGGTGGCAGTCAAGGGGGCTGCCGGTGTGGCAGAGACAGGAAGCTATTGCGAGAGGAAAGAAGTCTGTCTATACTTAGGTGTCTTCCAGTTCCTGAGCTGAGCAGGCAGACCTCAGACGCTTACGGGCTGTAACAAGAACCGAACTGAGGCTAGGCGCTGGTGTGGAGGGGCGCAGGGGCACACAGGCTGCCCAGTCTGGGGCCTAGAGTTTAGCCTTTGCCTGAGCTCCTCCCCTCCCCTCCACCCGCCTTGAAAGAACAATGAATGCAAATCAGTGGGCAGTCTCCTGGAGAGAAGACAGTGTGTCTGGCCAGATTTCTGGAGACCATCAGAATGTCCAACAGCTTGGGGGAAGATGGGGGGGAACAAAAACCAAAGCCCAAAGAGCAGAAGTTTGCCCAGAGTGACCAGAGGGTTTACATGAGCCAGGCTTGACACGTTAGCTGAACAAGCATTATACCCCTTTTGCACTCAACCCCTCATTGGAGCCCCTCCAACAATTCTGGAGTGTCAGTGGTGTCACCATTGCCATGTTATGGATGAGGAAAGTATGGCAGGGAACAAAATAATAAAGCTGGTACCAGACGGAACCAAGGCTTGTGACTCATCTGGAGCCTCGGTCCAGCGCCTCCCTCAGTACAATCCGGCCCTGTCCATGTAGGCTTTACATACCCACATCTCATCTGGTTCTCACAAGTAGGACTAGCTCCTTTCCCCTGGAGAAGAGAAGGGAGCCAGGGTCCCTGAGAGCAAGCGGCAGAGCCAGGAACCTGAGTCCCCAGCTCGTGGCTCAAGGTACAGAAAAGGATCCCGCGCTGTCTCCCCCTACCTGCCCTCAGTATGCACACTGGGCTGCACCTGTGCAGGGTTCCCCTGCCACTGGCTTCTGCAGGGACTGGATGGGGAGAAGGGAAAGGCACCCACTTATTCAGGTTTTCTTTTTTTCTTTCCATTTAAATAATGAAGGAAATTGAGGCCAAGAGGGAAGTAACTTGCCTCAAGTCACAGTGAATAAGAGATGCAACTGGGAGCAGAAGCCAGGTCTCCCAATATCCTTCTTCAAATCAACCTGCTTTTTACATTCATTAAAGCGAACTCCTCCACGTTGCTTATCATTGCAACTGCCAGAGACTCGTTTATTGTCAGAGCCGGAAGGAATCTCGAGTCATCTGGACCAACCCCCATTCGAGGCTTGAGCTCCTACCAAGCTTTACACCTCCATCATGTCTTTGGGGAGCATTTTATATTCAACAGCATTGACTGAGTGCTATGATGTGCCAAGCACAGGTACCAGAAATAAAGATTAACAGGGGACCAAGATACACCTACAAGGAATCTGATAAAACATCACAAGTACCCTGGTAGATCTCTATCAAGTATGAGAGGCACAATGAACGAAGTGGTCAGATTTTCCAAGGACGGCGGGTAAGTTGTACACTGAATCTTAAACGATAAAGTGATAGACGGTGGGAAAGTACGGGGAGCATTAGGAGTAACAGTCCTCTAAAGGGAGGCTTTTGCCTGGGTCACTGGAGGCACTCCAGCTACCTGGACCGGTTGGTACCAGTAGGGCAAGAAGATGGCTTGTTGGGGTGTCAAGAGATGAGTCTGGCAGGGCCTCACCCAGAGAAGAGGTGGAGAGCACAGGTTCTGGGGCCAGACTGCCGGGACAAGTCCCACTTCCGCCCATGGACAACGGGTAACCTTACCTACTTCTCTAGGCCTCTGTCTCCTTACTGTAGGATGGGGATGACGACAGCACCTGCCTCAACTGGTTGTTGGGAACGTTACAGGAGTTAGTAAGATTGAAGTGTTCAGAGCAGGCCTGGCACGCAGTAAGCGCCATGTAAGTATCAGCTACGGTTACTAAGGGACTTAGAAGCCACGTCAAGGAGTTTAACCTGAGAGCAGTGGGAACACAGAAAGCGTTCTAAGCAGAGTGGTGGGACAAGCTTTGGGATGAGCGCTGCGTGAGATGCCCGCCCTGGAGGAGCTAGAGGAGCTGCAGGGCCCGAGGACGTTTCAGGATGCCCGGTAAATGTGATGAGGGCTTGACAAAGGGCAGGGCAAGGTGGCTGGTGAGGAGGTGGCTGGCTGGGCTGGGGGTAGTGCATAGAGAGACGTAGAGATTTCTGGCTTGAATGGCTGCAAAGAAAGTAGTGCCCTTTCCCACGATGGTTGTGGGGGAAGATGATGAAATTGATTTGGGGTGTATGTGCTGTGTCTGGGGTGCCTGTTAGAAAGGTCTTCCTTGAGAGTATAGTAAAAAAGTGACTTTCCCAGGAAGGGATGTTTTCTGCTTTTAAACATGTTACTCTACCACACAACTGTCTTAACCTGGAGGCTGCAATTCAGATTTCATTAAGTGAAGAGAGCTTCAGTGGCAGATTTACAGGACCTGAGTGCCAGCCTGGCTCTCAGCTATAAATAGTGTGGAGATAGGAGTCGTCTGAGGTGTCACCATGGGAAAAGAGAGATGGGGGTCCTCGGCTCCTTCCTGACACCCCCTCACCCTGGCACCCCACTCTCTCCCATAGAGCACTCTGTTAAGAGCCCAGGGCAATGGCTGGGAAGGACCAAAGACATGCCATTCAGGATGGGTCCTGGGCAGGGCTGACCCATGGCCTTAGGGATTAAATGTCTCCCAAGGAAGAGCCCACCTGCCTTGCAGGTAAGCAAAGCCCAGGTCCCGCAGACCCGGCAATGGGCCAGGAGCCAGCACAGAGGTTGGCTGGAGTGAGAAGGAAATCGGAGAGGCCCGCTCTCGTCTGCACGGAGCTTGCCTGCTGCTGCCAAGCTGCAGGAGCAGACACAGTAACAACCACGGTGGCTGGGCCGGGGCCGGCTTTTATGACAAACATATTCAGCTGAGAAACATGGAAGCCTGTCTGCTTCATTAGAGCATCAAGAGCAGGATGAAAATACCGTGTTGGAAAGAAAGTCAGGATTTCTCTTTTGCAGGAGGACACCGGTGCACCATCAGAATCAGAAGCGTTTCTTTCACAAAAACTAGCGGATGGGTGCAAATTTGCTTTTAAAGCTAGATGTCCTACTTCACCGACTAGTACTCTGTTGCGTGCAGTCACCTAGATGATTCTGCTCTAATTCCTTCTGTGGGGAACCTCAAGGGAATAGCTGCACAGTTCCATGGGGTAACTCAGAGGCCCATTTTAATCACCTATCATTCCTGCCCAGAAAACTGCCACGGTCCCACTTCCCACCTGCCTTCCTCACCAAACTCCTGAGCTTGGCGTGAAAGGCCTTTGGCTCACAGCCTCCCACACCTACCCAGCCCCCTTCCCGTGAACACCTCATATACCTGTTCATCGTCCTGCCTTGGCCCATGTTGTTCCCTCTGCTTGGAATGTCCTTCCCTCCCTCCTCTGGGAGCTCCTGTTTTTCCGTCCAGGTGTAACTCCCAGTAATAGTTCCTCAGTCCTTTCGGAACTTTCTGTCTCTCCTATCCTGCATACTGGCTCCTACCACCTTGCCTCTGCCTACACCAGCACCCCTGCCAGGAAGGCCTCCTGACCTCCCACACAACCTATCTCTTCCTTGAAAGGCTGACTCATGCCCACACCCACCAGGATGCTTGGATTAACCAGCCTCTGTCCTCACAAATCATTGGCTCACTTTGTTCGGATACAGTTTGTAGGCCTTCTTGAATTTGGGGGCATGACTTTCTCCCATAAAAGGTTGTAAAGGTTCTTTACAAGGCCCTAGCTTTCTGCTACCCCTTATGTCACCTCGCACAGTCCTGGGCACACAAAAGATGCTCCCAAAGTGCTCACTGTAACTAACAACGGGCGTGACTTGACTGAGCCACTGTCTAGAAGGGCAGTCCCTCCCGGGCCTCAGTTTCTCCAGAGGAGAACTGGAGGGAGGAGCCTGAGGTCCCGTCCAGCTCTGGCATGCCGGGCTCCTGCCATAACCTCAGCAAGTCCCTGGGGATAGGAATGGGCCTGGATTTTGGAATCATAGACTCTCAGGACAGAGAGTCCTCAAGGGCCATTTCTTCTAGCCTCCAGCTGACCCTGGGGTCCCCCCTACAGCACCCCTGACTCTAGTCATCCGGAAACTTCTGTCCCTAGAAAGAAGTCCTCCAAGCCATCTTGCCACTGGAAGACCAAAGCTGGATTAGCCTTGAGATAGGCACCGAGGGACACATAAGAAGCTTAATCTAAGCTGAGAGAGAGAAAAAAAAAGTGAGATTACTGAATATCAGAATAGAACTCAAGGCTTTTAAGTGCTGGTTCTGCAGCCAGATCAAAGCTGGGCCAGCAGAGTCCAGGTCGCAGGCCTTCCTCAACAATTCAATGTAGCTATCACCTCTGTCACACCACGATAATTCTAATTCTTAGTTGTTTGTGTCTGCTCTCTTTTATTTCAAATAAGGACACTTCAGATAAACCAGGACACCTGACCTGGTGTGGGTTTTTTTGTTGTTTTTGTTTGTTTGATGGACTTTTCTAGATCTGCAGCTCTAGAAAAAGTAGCAGCTGGAGAAAGCAATGAATCAATAGCCTCTTAAGAACAGGAACCTATACCTTCAACAGCCAGTGCCCTATAGGACTTCGACAAATGTTTGTTGAATTGAGTAGCTCTGTGGTTATCTATGCACAGGTTCTGTGAGTACCTGCCTCGTGCATACACACTTACATACTCATCCCCATTCTTCTAGGCCTTCCATGTATTAACCTAGCTTCAGATTCATCACAGGAAGGGACATACCTGAACTCTGAGATGTGCTGTAGTATTAAGCTCCTTGCATTTTACTGAGTGTTAGAAACAAAAAAAAAAGCAACATATTTAGAGCAGGTTTGAATTTGATGAAAAACTCACTGAAGGCATCGTCCTTTAGAAATACAGTTATTTCACTGTTCAATCCCAGAATGAAGCTTCTTCTTTTCAAAAAACTCATTACGCTTCCTTCTCTGACAAGAATCATGTAACTTCGTTTGTCTTCCTCCTGCCTTGATTGTAGGAAACTCACAGCTGAATATAATGATCAATTAAGTTAACAGACCTACTCCTTGTTTTTTTTTCTCTTATTTTCCTATAGGCTTATCAGACATACTCCTCTTTGGACACTATCAAGTTCTTTAAGCAGCCAGCAGGAATACACATGAGAAATAACTAGGCATAGAGCTTGAGAACACTTAGTATCTGGAAGTAAGTCGGTGATTGGTCTCCCTTTTGTTCAACTGACTAGTATTTCTTTTTGGTGTTTGCTCCTAAGAAAGACTGTGACATTTTCTTTCCTTTCTTTTTTTTTTTTAAGAAAAAAATGCAAACTATGTCTTTAACTGAGATTAAATGTGACCTGTTTTACTTTACTATAAAGTCAGCATTTTCAACCTTTACGTTAAAAGCAACGTGAAGTCCCCTGAGTTTGCGGTGTGGGTAGTAGGGCTGTTTGGTGGCCTTGGGATCTGGCGCTTGGGCCACACTGTATGATCTGGAGAGGACTCTGGGCTCCAAAAAGGGTATTCAGAAGAGGAGGAGACTCTGTGCTGGCTTTGTGCCTCCCACGTTTCATTTCACCCGGCTAACACGCTGAGGGTGCACTCTGGGTCCAGCCCTGTGCTCAGCTGAGCTACCTGCAGGGAGGAGGGCCTGGCCTCGGGCCTGCAGGCAGGGCGCTCGTGTCTAGGCAAGGGTCTAGGGGGGAGGCAAGGCGCAAACACCTAAAACAAGGGAACGGGATCAGCATGAAAACTGGGAGTCAGGCCCAAAAAGAGGACTCCCTTGGGGAAGGCGGCAGTGGAGTTTTCCCTGCCATACCCCCCATGACAGGTGGAAAGAATGATAGGCGGCGGGTAGGGTGCATATGTCCACTCACCAAGGTCGTTGTTGTTCATCATCGCGTTGGACGCCCGCAGCCGGGGCCCCTGCTGAGTGAAGTGGTAGCCGAATTTGAGAAGTGTTGCATTTTTTTCCAACATGCTCACAATCTCCATTTCCACTTTGTTGCCCAGGGGCTGGCTCTTTGATCAAGAAAAGAACACAGTCACCTCTCACTCATTTGTGCAGGACCTAAACCTTCTCTACCTGCAGAAACCCTGAGTGGTGGGCGGGGATTTTAACACCTCCCTGTCCCCGCCCACTCCAAGAGCAGGGGTGGGGGTGGGGGCGGGCAATGGAAGTTTGGAGAAGTTGAAAGGTCACACAGCCATACTAAAAAGTAAATATAATCTTAAAGAGGTTTGAAAAGACAGGAACTAGCCAGGAGCGAATGAGCTGAGATTCAAACCCAGGGCTGCTGGACACCAAGAACAGATCTTTCTACTGCTTCACAGCAGCCTTCCTAGAATATTTCAGCAGGAAGGACCTTCACATCATCTAGTCTCAGGGAGATTTAAAAATCCTACAGCCCAGGCTATCCCGCATACTAATTAAATCAGAATCACTGGCTGCAATGCTACTCAGGTGTCTGTGGTTTTTAAAACTCCCCAGGTGATTTCAATACACAGCCAGATTTGCTAGCCAGTCCTTTAGCAATTTACAAATAAAGAAACAGGCCCAGAGAGGGAAGAGGATTTGCCTAAGGTCCCATAGTAAGTTGGGACTGCCAGAGTTAGCCTCCTAAAGCCTCACTCTGATCATGCTAGTTCCCTACCCCCAAATCTATAGTGATCATCTGACAAAGATGAAAAGGACAGGAAAGGAAAACACGATAATACACAGTGTTGGGAAGGATATGATGAGGATATTCATCAGTCTCATTTATAAAAGTGGGGATAAAAGGGAAACAAACATTCATCAAGAGGGGGTTGCTCAAATAAATGATGGTTCAGCTTTATAATAGAACATGGGCAGCTGTACAATGATGGTGCGAATTGTCAGTTCCAGGCTGGAAAATATGCCATGACACAATATTGAGTAGACAAAGCCTAGTGACAAAACGGGTCATATTTATGTAAAGTTACCTCTATTTCCCATATACATACATATGCACTGAAAGGCCTGGGAGCATATTGGTGGTGGTGGAATTGGGGGGAGTTTTTGTTTTCTTCTTTGTGTCTTCCTGTTTTGTTTGTGTTCTGTTGTATCTTACTGTATTGTTTGAGTTTTATGTACAATAAGATATTAAAAAGTAAATATAATCTTAAAGAGGTTTGAAAAGACAGAGAAGGCAAGCTAACATCATATTTAATGATTAAAGATATTCCCCCTCAGAGCAGAAACGAGACAAGGAAATCGTCTTGGATGTCAATTATGTAAGAAAAAGAAAGAAAAGTCACCATATTGGAAAGGAAGAAGCAAAACTATTCCTATTTGCAGATGACACAATACTGTATCTAGAAAATCCTAAGGAATCCACAAAAAACTATCAGCGCTAATAAACGAGTTCAGCAAGCTTGTAGGGTGTAAGATCGATATACAAAACCCAGCTGTGTTTCTATACACTAGCCATGAACAATCCAAAAATAAAATTAAGACAAGAATTCCATTTACAATAACATAAAAATATTTAGGAATAAATTTAATAAAAGAAGTAAAGACTTGCACGCTGAACACTATACCACAGCATTGTACATTAAGGAAGACCTGAATAAACATAAAAACATCCCATATTCACGGATCAGAAGACTTAATATTGCTAAGATGGCAAGACTGCCAAATTGATCTAAAGAAGCAGCAAACAGAAACACATAACCACCTCCAATCACTTCCCACTGCCAATAACTGCTGCCATTTATTGAGAGCTTACTGTGTTCCCAATGCCTTGTGCACAACTTGCAGGGTCTCAATTCATTCAATAACCCAACAGGATAAGCCCCGCCTCCTCCCCAGCCTGGCACTCCAAGTGCTACAGTTTAGTCCTTGCCTTTATTTCCTCTCTCAGTCTTTACTCAGCCTGGTTACCCCAGGGATGGGGGGTCTGGTACCTGGTACCTCGTGCAGGCAGAGGTCTATTTCTAAATGTTCATGTGCCCTCCTGCCTCCATGTGGAATGCCCCTACCCTCCCGTACCCACCTGTTGGTGTATCCTTAGTGCTTTAATACCCATCACAAATGCCCCCTTCCCCACGAGACCTTTCCTGATCCTTACCCCTGGAAACCATCCTTCTCCACTGGACACTCAAGTGGCCCAGTGTATGTCCCTCTCTACTCCCGGCCCAGTCCATCTGCATTACTGGGTCACCTGCCTCCACACTGTCTCTCCAGCTAGACCTGTGTTGTTCAGTACAGCAGTCACCAGGGGAATGTGGCTCTTTAAATCTTTTTTAACTGACATAACATTATATTAGTTTCAGGTATACAATATAATGATTCGATATTTGTATACATCGTGAAATGATCACCACAGTAAGTCTAGTTAACATCCATCCCCATACACAGTTATCAATACAAAAAAGTGGGTTTTTTCTTACAATGAGGACTTTTAAGATTTACTGTCTTGGTAGCTTTCAAATATGCAATACAGCACTATTAACTATAGTCAGCATGCTGTACATTACACCCCCATGCCTTATGTATTACTGGAAGTTTGTACCTTTTGACCTCCCTCACCCATTTCACCCACTCCTTACCCCCCACCTCTGGCAACCACCAATCTGTTCTCTGTATCTGTGAGCTTGGTTGGGTTTGCCTTTTGTTTTTTCTTAGATTCCACATATAACTGAGATCATATGGTATCTGTTTTTCTCTGTCTGACTTATTTTACATCACATGATACCCTCTAGGTCCATCCATGTTGTCACAAATGGCAAGATTTCATTTTTTATGGCTAAATAATATTCCATTGTATATACCACATTTGCTTTATCCATTCATCCATCAATGGACACTTAGGTTGCTTCTATGTCTCGGCTGTTATAAATAATGCTGCAATGAAATGGGGATACATATATCTTTCTGAATTAGTGTTTTCATTTCCTTCCAATAAATACCCAGAAATGAAATTGCTGGATCATATGGTAGTTCTATTTTTAATTTTTTCAGGAATAGCCATACTGTTTTCCATAGCGACTGCACCAATTTACATTCCCACCAATGGTGCACAAGGCTTTCTTTTCTCCACATCCTTGCCAACACTTGTTAATTCTTACCTTTTGATAATAGCCATTCTAACTGTGTGAGGTGATAGCTCATTGTGGTTTGATTTGCATTTCCCTGATGATTAGTGATGTTGAGCAACTTTTATGTACCTGTTGGTCATCTGTATGTCTTCTTATTCAGATCCTCTGCCCATTTTTTAATCAGATTGTTTGGGTTTTTTTAAACTTTAAGTAATTAAAATTAAATAAAATTTATGTGGAATCTAAAAAATAATACAAATGAATATATATAGCAAAACAGAAACAGATGCACAGATATAGAAAACAAACTAGTGGTTATCAGAGGGGAGAGGGAAGTGGGGAGGGGCAAGATAGGAATAGCCGATTAAGAGGTAAAAACTACTATGTATAAAACAGATAAGCAACAAGGATATATTGTATAGCACAGGGAATTATAGCCATTATCTTGTAATAACTTATAATGGAGTATAATCTATAAAAATACTGAATCATATTATACTGGAGTGTAGTTGATTAAAAATGTTGTGTTGGTTTCAGGTGTGCATTGGAGTGTATCTATTCTTTTTCAAATTCTTTTCCCATTTAGGTTATTACAGAGTGTTGAGTGGAGTTCCCTGTGCTATACAGTAGGTCCTTGTTCCTTATCTATTTTAAATATAGCAGTGCACAGGCAGTGTACTTTAAGGCACCACACGTAGGATGTTTGCAAGAAACAAAAACGGAGTTTGCCCTTGGGCTACTCTCTTTCAAGGCAAACAGGGAACAATAGGTTATACATATTTATCTTTGTTATAAACACACACACACACACACACACACACACACACACACACACACACACACGTGCACGCACACACACACACAAACCCATCTGTTTGGATATACAGATGTTCTCCTAGGCCAAAATTTTAAGAAGAACTGATTGTTAAAGTTATTGAGTGTGAAAGTGGGCAAGATTTTCAACTGTATTATTATAGAATATATAGAAATAAAATCCAATCTAGAAAAAAAATACTGAATCACTATGTTGTACACCTGAAACTAATATAATGTTGCAAAGCAACTATACTTCATTTAAAAATTAAATAAAATTTAAAATTCAGGTCCTCAGTTTCATTAGGCACATTTCAAGTGTGCAAGAGCCACTGGCTAGTGGCTACCATATTGGTCAGTGCAGATACAGAACATTTCTATCAACACAGGAAGTTCTGTTGGATGATGCTACCCTAGACTGTGAGCCCTTGGAGAGCACATGGTACCCCGTATCTCTAGGGCAAGGGCAAGGAATTGAATTGATTGGAAAAAATAGGAACAGGATCAATGCACAGCAACCTGGGAAGGCTGAGAAGACACATCAGCCCAACACCCAAATGGACAAGCATGGAACCGCAGCTGAGACTCTTGAGAGAGAACTCCTCCCAGGTATTATGAGTTCACTGGAGCTTGTGTGGGTTCAGATGGGGCTTGGACCGCTGACTAGGGCAGGCAGAGGGAGGACGGCAAGATTCCACCAGCCTATCTGGCAAGGCTCCTGAAAGGGCTGGGAAGAGCTCGGGCCTGTCCTTGAAGGAGCCAGCACAGCCCTGGGCTCTGGCCGGCTTGGCCTGGCAGATGATATAGAGACTGTCTGAGACCCCAATCCACTTCCTTTAGCGCCTTTTCAAAATATGAAGCACATTCTCACTGTCAAGTATTGGAATGAAAAGTGAGAAATCCAGCGAACGGCCCCCACACGTTGTCCGTGTCTTCACTGGGGCTGGGGTCCTGTTTTCAGGCCTCATCTGTGCTGAGGGGCAGGGAGAGTGCCCCACGCCCTGCGGGTCCTGGGAAGGGCCTGCTGGAGGGAGCTGGGGGGTGGGGGGGAGGAGGGTGAATCAAGACGGGCGGAGAGCCGCCCCACCGTTGGCATAGGGCTGGCCAGGGATGTACGGGGCCTGCAGGCACCCCATGTGTGCTGCCTGCTTCCTGGGCGCCGGGAGGGCCTCTCTGTCCATCCATAAATGCAGCCTGCCTGGAAGCTGGGCTCCTCAGTTCCAGCCCAGCTCTGACACTAACTTGATCCATGACCTTGGCCCAGCCTGTCCCTTCTCTGACCCTCGGTTTCCCCACCGAGGGGGTAAAAGGAGGGCTGGACTAGGTGTGTCTCAGCGCCCTGGGCTGCGGCCAGCCGCCACCCCCACCCCAGCCCCGCTGCCATCCCAGGGCAACTCCAGGCGGCAAGAGAACATGGCCTGGAGGTAAAGAGAGCCTGGCTGAGTAAATAAACTGCCCCAGAACCCTACTCCTGCATTTGTGTCTCGAGGCAGCCTACGAGGCTCCATGTCACGCCGGGCAGAATGCCCCAAGTCCCTTTCTTTGGCCGTATAAGGAGAAAGGAGGACAGAGACTCTGACACAGGTTGCAGGTGCAGGGGCTGAGGAGAAAGCTGCGGCCTCCGGAGACCCTGGTGACTAACCAAGAACGAGGAATAAATCCAACGCTACTCACCACCTCTTTGCCGCGCCGCCCAGAGCCCAGGCCTCCCGGCACACTGTGAGAGATGCAGGTGGCGTCCCCTAGCCCGGGCCAGCAGAGCCCCCTCCCCAGACTTCCCTCAGCCCACCCCTCCCCCACCAGGCCCCAGTCCAGTCTCTAGACTCCAGGCTCCCAGGAGCACCTCCCCACAGGCCCCCTGCATCTGGTCAGTCAGAGCCCCCTCTGGTCTCCTGGGCCCGGATGGCCTCGCCCCGCCCCCAATCCTCTCCTATCCAGCCAAGAACCATCTTCGCAGAGCATGACTCTGACTGGTGCTGATAACAGCCCACAGACCACTTCCCCTCGAACCACCCATTCAGAGCCCTTTGGGCTCCTAAGTCCTTTTTTCGCTTTCCTCTCGCTTTCCCATTAATCTCGTTTAGTTTGGATGGGCTCCACGGCTTCCCCCTCTCCTTCTCTTTGTGTGGTTCCCTGTACCTGAGGCCGTGGCCACCCTCTGAGATACTGTCCACCCTATGGGTTTATCTCAAATTCCACCTCTTCCAAGAAGCCCTCCCTGATACCTGCTCCTGACTGAGATTTCTCCCCCCAGTGGCCCACTGTCTGTGGCTTACTGGGGCACCCGGTTGGATGGTCAGCTGTACACTTGTCCATCTTCTTATCCAGTGTGGAATCCCTAGAGGGCAGAGCCAGAGCCTCATTCACACACAGAGCCCAGCACAGCCCTGGGGTACAGCAGGCACTTATCAAACACTGAGATGAACTGAAGAAAGATGCTCCTGGGATGGGGTGGGGGCAGGTGGTGACCAGTGCTCTGGCCTGGCACCAAGGGAAAGGGATAGCTGAGAAAATCCAAGACCCACACACAACTACAGTAGGATTCAAGAGCCCACACAGGCACAGTTCATGGACTTTAGAGTCACAAAGACGTGGGTTCGAATCTTGCCTCTGTTACTTACTGTGTGACCTCGGGCAGGGTACAGAGCCTGCCTGGGCCTCAGTTTCCTCATCTACAATACTGGGGTGGGTTGTGACACCTACTCACAAAGAGTCTTTGCAAGCATTACATGAGATAATGGATATATGGTACGTGCTCAGTACCTTAACTCTTAGAATAACGTGTAAACTCCCTAAGTCACCTTCCGAGTAATTATAAAAGTGAACAACTTCATAGTTTGCATCTCTTATCTCCTTAGAAGTAGAGATTCTTACTATCCCCATTTTACAAACGAGGAAACAGGCTCAGGGAAGTGAACGTCCTCGCACAGGGTGTTTAGCCAGGGTGAGGGTGATGGTCAGCACTGGCTCTGGGGAGACAGCCCTGAGAGTAGTAGTGGGCAGCTCACTCCCTGTAAGCGGCCGCTGCAATGACCTGAGGCCAGTGCGCTGGGTCACCTTTGGCCAACGTTCTGCCCCAGGGCTCAGGTTTCAGCTGACACTGGGTAGATAGTGACTCCCTGCCTGGGTAGGCCTGGAGTCACATGAGTGGCCAATCCCAGGGCCTGGCTCAGGGCTGCTGCCAAGCCTGCTACATGCCTTTGTTCCATCTGATCTGCCTGCGATAAAGCAGGGTCAGCAATGGAAGAAAGGGTGGAAGTGATGGGGGCTGGGAATGGGTGATGCAACCACAGGCCACTGGCATATGCGAAATGGAAGGTGTTGGATGCAGCAAACTCTCATGACAGGGCTGCTGCAGGCCTGATGTGGCCTCTTCACATGAATTAGAGAAAAGTGCCTTCTCTGGGTGAATAAAGCCCCATACCGAGTTTTGGAGAGTAGAGTATGGGTTGGATTTTGCCCCCTGCCTCCTCATTGGGCAGAGAACAACATATACAAATATCCAGGGCAGCCCTGCTTATAAAGTGCCACTGCAGGGCCAAGCTCTGAGCCGGGTAATAGGATACGGACCTGACTCAGACACTGCAGTGTCTTCTGAGAACCTCACAGGGAAGCTGAGGTGCTAGGAGAACACAGGGAAGGAGCACCTAACTGTCTTGTGGGGAGGCTTAGAGGCCCTGTGGCAGGCTGAAGGGAGAAGGCGGTGATATGCTGGCTCTTGGGAAAAAACAAACAGACAGACAAACAAACAAACAAAAAGGTTGGATTTGTAGTGTTTGCCAATTTCCATAGTGTAAATACTCTCACTAGGAGTGACTTCAAGGTACCAGCGTGCCATCACTCAAGTGGAATTGAGAAGGGATGTGTACAGTCAGCTCCAGCGTGCTGGTTCAAGCTGGCTCTAGAACCACTAGGAGAAAGAGAGGCTTCAACTGAATCCAGAAGGAAGAGGAGGATTTCTCTAGGCAGAGAAGGGGTAGGGGCAGGGGATGACATTCCAGGGGGAGAGAAAAGCAAGAGCTAAGACATGGAGGCGTGAGAGTAAGTAGGGAGCAAACTGTGAAGAGTTTTGAAGGTTTATGATTGGGAGGGACCGTCAAAGTCTTCTGGAGGCTGGTGATGCTTTAGTTCTTGGCTTGTTCTTGGCCTATTATGACTCATTAAGCTGTGCATTTAACTTCTATGCACTTTTCTCTCTGTTTGTAGTATTTTTCAATAAGGATAAGAAAGTAGGGATAATCTCATTCAGGGACAACCAGTGTCTACAATTTTGTTATACTTCCACCCAATCTTTTTCCTATATACATATGCATATGACCATTCAGCAAACGTTTTCATGTAGGGGAAAAAACGCTCAAGTTCCCTATCCATAAACCATAAAGAAGAAAGCATTTTAGCACTGGAAGCAACACGGTGTACTGGAGGGAGTGTGGGCTTTAAAGTCAGAGACCTGCATTCAAATCCTGCTTCCGAAAGTGCTCACTTGGCGGCCCTGAGGAAGCTGCTTGCCCTCAGATTCTCTGTGCTGTTTTGTCTTCTGCAAACTGAGACTGATAACACCCATATCCTGCAGAGTTGTCGGGAAGATCAGAGATGATGTGTATAAGGTGCACAGCACAGAGCCTGCCCCCCAGGACACCCTCAACACATGCAAAATACAAGATACTCTTATTAGCATTGTCTTAGAAAGTTGGAACTGAAAGAGTCGCCCTGAAAATAAATGACTGAACCACAGAAGGTACAGAGGAATGATAACCCTGTAAGGATAAAGGCAAACTAGAATTTGCCCAGTGAGTAACCTTCATGGTAAGAAGACCCAAAAGCCCATTGAGTGTGTGTGTGTTGCGGGGTGGGGGGGGTGACTCATGAAAATGGGGACGTTTAGCCTAGTGAGGAAGATTCCAATGGTTTATAAAACCTGTGCACCAGATGTGTCCTGTGTGCAGCAGAGAACAGAGTTAAACTCAACAAACAGCACTTATAGGGAGCTGATTTCTGTTGGATATAAGGAAGGATATTCTCACTGAGAATGAAAGGGGTGATCTCGGTAAGGAGTGAGCTCCCCATCGCTAGGGGTTTCCAAGCAGAAGGTGGAGGAGCACTTGGCGGGAATGATGAAGAAGGAAGGTGAGCATGGTGGAGGGTGTGGACTGGACAACCTTGGAGGTCCCTTAAAGCTGGGCTCTGGTGCTTTTATACGCAGCAGCATCTGCTCTGTCCAGCAGCATCTAGTCCATATGGCAGCAAGCGGGAAAGTACAGAATGGCGAGCATCAAGTGAAGGACACAAGGAGACCTTCGCCCATCTTACCTGGTTATCGATCTTCAGTTCCACCAGAGAAGTGTTGTATGGAAGAGCTTCCACCAGGCGCAGGATCCCAGCTCCGGAAATGAAGTTGGACTCCACGTTCAGTGTCTTCAACACCTTGTTCACCTTGAGCATCTCAGCAAGGGCCTTGAACCAAAGGAGAAAATGCAGGGTACCCATGAGTTAGCCTGATCAAGGCTGGAGCCCCTGTGGGTAGAACCTAAAATACTGAGGGAGCCTTGCTGGGAGTGAGAGTCCCTTGCACACCGTCAGGGGCCAGGCAAGACGATCTCCACAACTTCCTTCACCAAGCACTACTCTGTGTCTCTCCTCCCCTCCAACTTGCCATGGCCCCGAACCCCTAGCTGGAGATTTACAGCCCCTTAGCCTGCATCCAAAGCCTCTATTACCTGGTTCCCCCACTCTGATCAGCCTCAACTCTGGCTGCCAGTCTTGGTGGGGCTACTCTCAGTTCCCCGGGCACACAGTGTTTTCCCTCTGCTCTGCCTTTGCTCATCCTGTCCCTGCCACCTGGAATGCTCTTTCCTTTCTGCTTCACTCGTTCAAACCCTGTCCCTCCTTTAAGGCCATTCTCAGTGCCCGTTTCTCCAAGAGCCTTTGCTGATGCCCCCAGCTAGCTGTGCCTGCCCTCTTGAACCTCACAGACTTTATCCATAACCTCCCTCAAGGAACTTGTATTCCTGCGTTTAGAGTTGTTTTTATTCTGGCGTTGGCTCCGCCATTAGCCTATGTACTCTTGGTGGGCTGATGGTCACCTTATTCATCCCATGGTGCCCTCCAACCCACACAGTGCCCAGCACATAGTAGGTCCTCGGTCACTGTTCACTGACTGACTAGTAGAGTCCCAACCTCCCTATATGCTCTCCACTTGTCTCTTCTATGTCCCTGTTGTAATTCCATGGAGTCGTCATTCTCTTTGAGCAGCAGAGAGGGGAGCCTGGGAAGCCATCCCGCTGGACAAGTGACCAGGGCAAACCGGAAGAGAGGAGCTCGGGTGGCCCCAGCACGTTTTGGAGGACTTCAGCCAGGGGTGCAGATGATAATCAGAGCCTCTAAAGGAAATGAGGTAATTAGCAGGTGGTAGAAACGACGTGTCATGGAGGAAAGGAGACACCAGCAGCTGATGGCCAGGATGTATGATCAGTGGGCCCTGGTTGTCTGAAATGATGATCTGATCCAGGAATGCCCTTCCCACTGGCCCTGCTTGCTGAAACCTTTGCGAGGCTCAGCTCCCAGGATGCCTTCTGAGACAAAATCCTCAGCTCCCCCTGCTTCCGTGTACCCCAGGATGACATGTCAGCTTCCTCTGTGACCCTGAGTAGGCTGGACCCTCCTGAGGGGAGGGACTGAGTCTGTGCCCGCTCCACAGCACCCTTCATACTCCCCAGGAAAGGCCTGGCCTGATAATCAAAAAATTTAACAACCAGTATGTCAGTGCACCAGGCCAATCCAGGTAGACATACTAGTGGCTGAGCTGGTCCTGGAGGCACCGTCATGCCAGGTGTCAACTCTTTGTTTGCTGGAGCAGAGTGGAGGAACGGGCAGGAGAAGAGCTGGGGCAGGCAGCGGGGGCACTAGCAGAGCTCTGGAAGCCTATTTACCAATTGTTCCGGAAGTATTTTCATATTCAGCAATGGGTATCCTGGTGTGAAGGGGCTGACATCAGCTGTTCGCCTGGCACGGGGTCAATTCCCCACAAACATTCGTGGAGCTGAGCTGAGTGCCAGCATGCACAGGTGTAGTTTCTGATCCATGACATAGCAGTGGACAGGGCATGTGGCTTTGCCAGCTCTTTCTCTGTGGGCAAACTCAGGATCTACCAAGATGTCCTGAGGTCAGAGGACATCTATCTAGAGGTTCTCCACTGGCAGCAGTGAGAGACTATGAGCCACTTCCATCACTTCAAAGACATCAAAGGAAATGTCCTACGTATTTTAAAGATCAGAAAATAATTGATGGCTATGAATGGACTTCAAAGCAAGGAAAGTTATTAGGGATAAAGAAGGGTAGTACCCTGAGAAAATCATAATTCAAAAAGAGTCATGTACCAAAATGTTCACTGCAGCTCTATTTACAATAGCCTGGAGATGGAAACAACCTAAGTGTCCATCATCGGATGAATGGATAAAGAAGATGTGGCACATATATACAATGGAATATTACTCAGCCATAAAAAGAAACGAAATTGAGCTATTTGTAATGAGGTGGATAGACCTAGAGTCTGTCATACGGAGTGAAGTAAGTCAGAAAGAGAAAGACAAATACCGTATGCTAACACATATATATGGAATTTAAGAAAAAAAAAATGTCATGAAGAACCTAGGGGTAAGACAGGAATAAAGACACAGACCTACTAGAGAATGGACTTGAGGATATGGGGAGGGGGAGGGATAAGCTGGGACAAAGTGAGAAAGAGGCATGGACATATATACACTACCAAACGTAAGGTAGATAGCTAGTGGGAAGCAGCCACATAGCACAGGGAGATCAGCTCTGTGCTTTGTGACCGCCTGGAGGGGTGGGATAGGGAGGGTGGGAGGGAGGGAGACGCAAGAGGGAAGAGATATGGGAACATATGTATATGTATAACTGAGTCACTTTGTTATAAAGCAGAAACTAACCCACCATTGTAAAGCAATTATACTCCAATAAAGATGTAAAGAAAAAAGAAGGGTAGTATATAACGATAAAGGGGTCAATTATCCAAGAAGACATAACAACCTTAATGAGTGCCTGCCTTATGACAGAGCATCAAACTATATGAGGCAAAAACTAATAGAATTGCAAAGAGAGATAGATGAATCCACTATCATAGTAGGAGACTTCAATACCCCTCTGGATATGGACAGATCCAGCAGGCCAAAGATCAGGAAAGACATAACTGAACTCAACGACACTGTCAATCGACTAGATATAATTGATATCTATAGACTACCATCCAACAAGAGCAGAAAACACATTCTTCTTGTGTGCACATGGAACATTCACCAAGGCAGACCACATTCTAGGCCGTAAAACACATCCTAACAAATTTAAAAGAATAGAAATCATACAATGTCTGCTCTCAGACCACAATGGAATCAAACTAGAAGTGAATAACAGAAAGGTAACTAGAAAATTCCCAAATACATGGAGATGAAAAACACACTTCTAAACAACACATGGGCCAAAGAAGAAATCTCAAGATAAATTCAAAAGTATGTTGAACTATGACCAAGTGGGATTTATCCCAGGTATACAAGGCTGGTTCAACACTGGAAAATCAATTCATATAATTCATCACATCAACAAGCTAAAAAAGTAAAATAGTCATTTCGATAGATGATAAAAAAAGCATTTGACAACATCCAACATCCATGCATGATAAAAACTCTCAGTAAACTAGGAATAGAGGGCAATTTCCGTAAGTTGATAAAGAATATCTACAAAAAAAATCTACAGTTAGGGACTTCCCTGGTGGCACCGTGGTTAAGAATCCACCTGCCACTGCAGGGGACACGGGTTCGAGCCCTGGTCTTGGAAGATCCCACATGCCATGGAGCAACTAAGCCCATGCACCACAACTACCTAGCCTGCGCTCTAGAGCCCGTGAGCCACAGCTACTGAACCCACGTGCCACAGCTACTGAAGCCCGTGCGCCTAGAGCCCGTGCTCGGCAACAAGAGAAGCCACCGCAATGAGAAGCCCATGCACCATAACGAAGAGCAGCCCCCGCTCACTGCAACTAGAGAAAGCCCTCATGCAGCAACGAAGACCCAATGCAGCCGATCATAAATAATAATAAAAAAAACAAAACATAATACCATTTATATTAGCACCCCAAACAATGAAATACTTAGGTATAAAGCTAACAAAATATGTACAAGATCTATATGAGCACAACTAAAAAACTCTGATGTATGAAATTAAAAAAGAACTAAATAAATGGAGGTATATTCCATGTTCATGTACAAGAAAACTCAGTATTGTCAAGATATCAGTTCTTCCCATTTTGATATAGATTCAATGCAATCTCAATCAAAATCCCAGCAAGTTAGTTCGTGGATATCAACAAAGTGATTGCTACTAAATGGTTAATTACCATGCCTGGTAAGCTAATCCCTGTACCTTTTTACCTGCTATTAGTATTGTAGTAGTCACGCTGTACTGTTATCCTTTAGCTGTCTGCATGGCTGGATGGGCCATTATATTCATGAAAGTGGGAGCTATGACTGTCTTGGTCACAGTTGTATTCTCAGAGCCTAATTCACTGCTGGGCACAGACAGACTCCATAAATATGTGTTGAACGTTTTTCTTTTTTCTAAAAATGAATTGATGGCTACTTTACAATAAGTACAATTTAATCTAATCAGCAATATCTTTAAGACATAGGTAAAAAACAAATAAAATTGGTCATTGGGAACCATTGATGAAGACAATAATTTTTAGATATGGAGAAACGGAGGACCAGGGAGGGGTGGACCCTTGTCTACTCATGACATGCTGAGTGGTGAGAGAGTTGGCTTTAGGGAACATTTGACTCGTTTCTAAATCTCAGCTCCACCTCTCACTTGCTGTGCAACTTTGGACAAAACAAGTTGCCTGAGCTCCCTTTACCTCAGGTTCTTCATCTGTAAAGTGGGGAGCCCTGCACCTCTGGGATCAGGGGTGGTTATGGAGATTAAAAACCATGGAGGATAATGTACAGATGGTGCCTGTGTAATGGCTGTTCTGTCCATGTCCTCTCCTGGCTCCTAGCACAGTGCCTTTCACCACATCACACCACACCACACCACACAGGGCTCTTCATCAGTGGCACATGGCCAGTCCTGAGGCTACAAACGTCAACCTTCCTGTTTCTATGCCACCCACTCTCAATGCAGCAGATCAGAAAGGTACATACAAATGCCACGGGGTCATTGCTCCGTGTCCCCACGATGCTGAACTTCTTCACATACGAGTTCTCTTTCAGGGCTTCTGCATACGCCTTGAGAGTGGGTATGGGGATATTCTGCAGAGAGAAAGGCAAGCAGTGACCAGCAGCCCCTGTCAGGGGCGGGTAGGGCAGAGAGATGGGGGCAGCAGCTCTCTCACACGTGCAACCTGATTCCCTGCAAGTCTCTGACCAAAAAAGCTGAATGGGCAAAGGGTTCCTGCTTTGCCCCAAATGGCTGAGATTGGAGGAGAACTTTTGGGTGAACAGATTGAGAAAATCCTCCCTGAAAATTTCAAACAGGACCTGTAATTGTCTCTTTGTACATGTGGAGACCGGAGGAGGAGGAATACATCAAGCAAAGGATGCAGAAGAGTGCTGTGGTGAGAGCTCAGGTCTGGGGGTGTGGGAGAGGCCTCCGCCCCAGCACTGGCAATGTTTCTGACTCACTGTGTGACGCTGGGGAAATCTCTGCTCCTCTCTGGGTTTGTTTCTGGAAAACTAAGGTGTGGCATGGCCCTAGATGATCTTCAAGAGACATCTGTCCCGGGGGATCTCAGCCCTGCCACACATCAGAGGTGCCTGGGGGACTTTCACAAAGTGCTGATGCACAGGCCTGCCCCGGACCAATAAGATCAGACTCTCTGCGGGGACAGGGACCGGGCATTGGCATGTATTTATTTTTTAATCTCCTCAAGTGAAAACCACTGACCTAGTCCAACTGCCTCACGTGCAGAGGGGAAACTGAGGCCTGGAGAGGGCCGAGCCCTTGCCTGAGGCCTCACGGTGAAGACACAGGGCCGTGGCCAGGTTCCACATCCCCATGCCTCCTGGTACGCACTGCCAGGGTGCACGGCTCTGAATTGTGCCAGCGTCTCCCACTGTGCACACGGCAGACAGCGGAGGCGCCCGAGAGAGAGAGCCTGGCTGTGTTTGAACGGATCTCTTATTTCAGAGTGTCACTTTAGCCCCCGTGGGAGCAGAGCAGGGGAAGGCCAGGTGCAGGAGAACACTGCGGGCACAGGTTTCCGATCTGATCGTGCCGTGGGGCTGGCAGCCACTTAAAAGAAAGCGGAGAAGAAAGGAAAGGGGAGCCGGGGAGTGAGGGGCCCACTTCTTATTTTACATCCACACCCCCCGAGAACTAATCCCTCTGGTCCCTGGGCTGAGCAGGTGGGCAGGCAGCTGGGCCTGCTTCTGAATTCCTCCTGCAGCCTGTCCAGGGTAGGACTGCCTGTCCATCCGTCCCCGCTCTGCCCTTAGTGGTCACACAGGAAAGGTCTGGAGAGGTGTGGGCCGACGGCTTCGAATATGTCTTTGGACATTTGGGCTGACAGCTCCCTTCTAAGGTTGCAGAATGAGGCTGAATGTGTGCAGCTACACTGGTTCAGGGCTAGGTCCCTCCCCGGGCTTCGGTCACCCCATGAACCTGGTGGGCCCTGGGCTTTTCCAGCCTCGGGATCCCGTGCGGCCGTATGTGTCTGACTCACGATTTTATCTCAGAGAAGCTCTCAGTGTTTTGAATAGGGTGGCGGGTTTCCAGAGCCGAAGCTGGGTTGGCCTGTGGTGAACATCTGGGTCTGATGTCAGTCCCCAGAAGAAACCAGGACCATGGGCTGTGCTAGTTTACACTATCCTCCCTCCGAAAGCTTCTGTCTCTATTCCTGATCCAGAAGCGCCCAGAGTCCAAGCAGGACCCTGCTGTCTCCGCACAGCCAGGCCCGGGCCATCTGGGTCTGGGTGGCACTAGACATGGCTTCCCCGCCTCCCCCCAGCAGGGCAAGTGGAGTGAAAGGGGTTAACCTCACCCGGATGTTGTTGAGGTTGACCTCTTCAAGTTTGGGGTCGTTGCTCTTTATCCCCTCCAGCGTTTCATCCAAGTCTGTTGCGTTTGGTTCTTCATCAGGCACAGGCTTGTATTGTGTAGGTTTGATCACACCTAGAGTGACCGACAACAGGCGGGTGGCTCACAGAGACGGGGCGTCACTCTCCCTCGACATAAGGACACCGGAAGGAAGCGGCAGCAGAGCTCAGGGACACGGAAGGCTGGGCATCTCAGGGGCTATGGGGGATGGGGGCGGGCAATGGGCGGGGCCAGGAGTCTGGGCCCTACTTGGACTCTGCCTCTGCCGTCCTGCAACAACTGGGTGAATTCGCTAAACCGTCTGAACCTCGGTGTCCTCATCTGTAGAATGTGAACGAGTCGTTCTACCCAGTGGGCTCTTGTGAGGGTAAAATGAAGCCTGGATGGGAAGGAAATGTGTAGGCCTTCCAGAGGGAGGGATAATTGCGCGTTGGGTGCCCTTGTTTCTCTTTGGGGCCAAAATGCCAGCTTGGAACAATGCAGTGGAGCAATTCAGACAATGCAATATTGGCACAGGAAAGGACAAGGAGACTCGTGGGGCAGGAGAGGCATCCGGAGACAGACCCAAGTGGACACATGGACATTTATGATCAAGGTGGAGTTCCAAACCAGAGGTGAAAGGATGAACTTTACACAGAGTGGTGTTGGGACAGCAGGGTATTGATTTAAAAAAATGAAAGTTCAATCTCATCTCACACCACACACAAACAGGAACTCTAGGAGGATTAAGAAGTTGAATATAAGAAGTAAACCTCTAAGACTTACAGAAGAAAATACAGGAGGACGTTTTGTTAATACTGGGATGGGGAGGGTCTTCGTAAATACGTCACAAAATCCCAGGAGAGTAAAAGGAAAAAGTGGATAGATTTGGCTTTATAGAATTCGAAATCTTCTGCAGTGAGCCAGAGAGCGGGCAGAGGCAGCAAGACGTGGGA
Organism: Leucopleurus acutus; assembly: GCF_964270905.1. Lineage (NCBI taxonomy): Eukaryota > Metazoa > Chordata > Mammalia > Artiodactyla > Delphinidae > Leucopleurus > Leucopleurus acutus. The sequence goes on from NC_139150.1 coordinate 34,185,052, forward strand.
GGACCCCTCACTTCCAAGGTGCCCTCGCTGGGGGCAGGGAGGGGTGCCCGTACTCACTGTTGAGTCCCTCCTTGTTCACGATGGAGCTGCTGCCCAAGGCCTGGTAGTACTGCTGGTTGCTCATGAGCGTGTGCATGCCCAGGATAGCTGCGGGGACACGAAGGGCCCATGACGCGCCTCTCAGACAGAGAGGCTTCTGGGCACGGACATTCCATGCCCCAGGAAGTTTTGCTCACAGAAATGGCAAGAAACACTTGCACGTAAATTTTTAAATTTTATTTGGTTTTTACTCTTGCCTCTATTGACATGACTCTCGAATCTCCATCCCCAGCCTAGGTTTCTCTGTCCCTGGCCTCAGATTCCTAGATGCCCCTCTGATGTCCCACTGGCACGTCCAACCCAACTCGGCCAAAACGGAACTCCTCTTTCCCGACAACAGCCTCTTCCTTTGGCTCACGTTCCATCTGGTCATCCTGCCTGTGCCTCGGGGTAGACCCTCAGTCACATGGCAGCCCTTCCCCTAAATCCTCACCCTCCTATACAGAGCCTCTCATCTGTCCCACCTCACACTCCATCACCTCTGTCCTGGTTAAGGCCCTATCAGTTCTCGCCTGTATTATCACAGCTGTGGAATCACTGGTACTCTGGCCTCAGTCTCCTCCTATCTTCCCCCACCAGCATTCAGCACAGAGCAGCCAGAAAGATCTCTCTGGAAAGGCAAACCTAACCACATCCCCCCGTGATCAGTCATTCTTTGATGCATTCATTTGTTCGACATTTACCGAGTGCCAGCATCATGTGTCCAGCTCCAGGGGGGTGGGGACGGTGAGGAACAAGAAAGACAGGGGCTCTGCCACGTAGGTTACAGTCTGCTGGGAATGAGAAACTAAGCAGGTACCCACACAATTAAAAACGTAAGTGCAGAGTATGCTAAGTGTTGTAAAGAAAAAGTTCAGTGTGTTCTGGGAGAAGAGAACAGAGAAACTTGGGATGAGAGAGATGAATATAGATGTTGGCCAAGTTAAGAGAAAGGAGGTAGAACATTCTGGGCAGAGGGATGGTGGGTGGGAAGCCCTAGGCTTGGGGAGTGGAAGGCCAGGGAGGGAGGGGGAAGCTGAAGATGGATAGAAATGAAGTTGGACATGTGGCAGAGGGCAACAGGTCCTCACCAAATGCTTATGTCGGGCTAGAGAGTACACTGTACATCAGTGACACTCAGTCGGGTTGTGCATCGGAATCACTGGGACTCTTTTGAAACTCCTGATGCCCAGGACTCCCCCAGACCAATTAAACCACAATCCCTGGGCTGGGGCCAGGCATCTGCCTTTTTTAAAGCTCCCCAGGTGGTTTCACCGGCAGCCGAGGTTGAGAACACTGCCTAATGCCATCCCCCTTAATCTTCACAACAACCCTTTGGAGTAGATTTTATTCAAATAGGCAAGGCCACATCCTACAGGGTCTTCTAGGCCCAGGTAAGGAGCTCAGATGTCTTTTTCTAGGCGTGGCCTGAGCAGGGAGTGAGATGGTCTGACTCAAGTTCTGTGACTGTTATCAGGCTGAATGTGGAGCACTGACTAGAGGGGAAGGATGGGCGTGCAGGACCATGAGGACGGTGCCTTGTGACTCCAGAGTCTGGCTTCACTGGCCCTCCCCGGGGCTGGCCCTGCTTCAATAGCCTTGGCCTTTGCCCACGCCCTTTCTGCTCCGGCGACACAAATGGTCACTGCTCAGTAGATGCTCCTGCTTCTGCCAATGCTGCCTGTCTGCTGGCAATCCTCTCTCCATCTGCACTGCCCACTGCTGAAATGCCCCCCGGGAGAGTTTGGAGATTTAGCAAATAAAAATACAGGATACCCAGTTAAACTGTAATTTCAGATAAACAATGAAAAATGTTCTAGTGTAAGTACATCCCATTCAGTATTTGAGACCTTCTTATATTAGAAACTTATTCATCATTTATCTGAAATTCAGATCCAACTGAGCATACTATATTTGATCTAACAACTCTACCTCCCCATCCTTTAAGTTTGGAATAATGCTTCCTCCCCCAGGGAGACCTCCTGGATTCCACCTTCTCTCTCTGTAGCTCTCTCACAGCACCTGGTGTCCTTATCACAGTACTTAGTCAACACAGTGTTAGAGCTCTCTGGGTACATGCATGCTTCCCCTACTGGACTGTGGGCTTCCGGAGGTCAGGGAAGAATATTATCTCTCTTCTACCTCTTCCAGAAGATGGTATTTGGTAAACATTTGCTCATTAAAAAAAATTCCCCTGGCCATTTCATTAGACACGATTTCTAGAGGGACAACAGCGAGCCTTTAGTGAAGACTCAAGAGAACCAAGTTCCAGCCCTGACTCTGCCCCTGATGCTGTGTGACCTTGGGTAAGTCCCCTCCCTTCTCTGGGCTTCAGCCTCCTCTGTACAATGAGGGGTGAGACCAGACCATTGGTTCTCAATCATGGCTGCATATACAAATTACCTGCGAGCTTTAGGACAATACCAGTGCTCCTCCTGAACAAACTGATTCGAATCTCTGGAGATGTATTTTTAATCTCCTTGGATGATTTTTGATGCTTAGTGGGAGCTACAAACCACAAGACAAGATGATCTCAAAGTACCTTCTGTTTCTCACATTCTAAGAGTCTTCTCTGCTAAAATTAGACTTGCCTGCTCATCGCTAAGGAGAACTGGTAAGGAGAGAGGCATCTGCACTGTTTTGAGCTCTCTGGGCTTTAATTTAGGCTGCGTTTCTGTGGGCGGAGGGAGCTGAAGCCTGCGTCAGCAGCAGGTGAATCACATCACCTGGAGTCACCTTCTCTTCCAGCTCCCATACAGAGAGTGGCTTTGGTGGTGGTTCTGGGATGCTGCTGGGATTCGAGGTTTGCAAAAACAGTTTGGAAAGGTTGCTGGAATCGTAGGAAAGATGTAACCTCATATGGCTGGCTGGTCTTGCTTAGAGTGTATAGAGAGGTGGAAAATGGAAAATGCATTTTGTGCTTGGACAATAGCTTCTTGTAATGGTCCAGAAAGAGAGGGCAGAGGCAGGAAGGTTACAAGGAAGTGCTGGGGGACAGAGGAAGGAGACCTGGGCTCCAGTCTGGGCCTTGGTACTAATTTGCTGGGTAACCCTGTCCAGGTCACTCCTACTTTGGGTCCTCGGTGTTCTCACCTGTAAAATGGACTATATTTGAAGGATGATCTCTTACCTTCACATGGCACTTAATAGCCACATGGCAATTTCTCATCTTCTTACGCTGTTTGATTTTTACAGCAAGCATCCAGGGTAGTTACTGTCGGTCCCCACTTTTCCAGCAGGCTCAGGAGGGAAATGGTTGGTCAAAGACCGTTCGGTGAGGACCCTCCTGGCTTCTAAGTTAGTGTCCCCACCCACACCTCTACACACTAGGTCACCAACAGGTCTAAAGTTCTAAAACTTGTCCTCAACTTCAGAATTCTAAGGACAGATAACAGTATATTCTAGAAGGTAATGTATATCAATAGGGGCCCTAAGAAGAAATAAGACGACTTTGCAGTTCAGAGATTAGAGTTCTAAGAAGGAAGGAAGGAAGGAGGGAGGGAAAAGGGGAGGGAAGGAGGAAGGGGAGAGGCCAAGCTAAATCTCCACTGCTGAGCAGAATGCTTGGTGGCTCTGAAGCCAGTATTTCCTCTCCCGCCCTAAGCACCAAATCATGACTTTATCCTTGCTTGGTTTTGCACACTCCATGTCACCAGGAGTGAGTGATAGAGAAAAAGAGCACATCAACATTGCTTGCTGCTTCATTCTTTTTTAAAAAAATAAATTTATTTATTTTTATTTATTTATTTTTGGCTGCACTGGGTCTTCGTTGCTGTGCGTGGGCTTTCTCTAGTTGTGGCGAGCGGGGGCTACTCTTCGTTGTGGTGCGTGGGTTTCTCATTGCAGTGGCTTCTCTTGTGGAGCACGGGCTCTAGGCACGCGGGCTTCAGTAGTTGTGGCACATGGGCTCAGTAGTTGTGGCGCACGGGCTTAGTTGCTCCGCGGCACGTGGGATCTTCCCAGACCAGGGCTTGAACCCTCTTCCACTGGGATGCGTCTCCCCGCCTAGTTCACCTCTACTCTTCCTCCTTTCGTCTCAGCTTCGTCTCACTCTCATCTTGCAGCCCCACCACCTCACTCGGCCCTTTCTCCCTCCGACACTCACTCCCACTTGTCCTTCCACGTTGGCCTCAGTGTTTGTTTAACCTCAGCTCCTCGAGGGCAGGAACCGGGCCACTTTCTTACGATTGGTCCAGAGCAATCGGAGGCTTAGTTAATGGAAATGCTCTGCCTGGGAGTTGAGTTGTGGGGAGCAGAGATGACCTGAAGACCCTGTGCCCAGCGCACCCTCCTCTTCTTTCCCTAATGAGTCATCCACTCGGGGCTCCAGCTACTCCCCCCAACACACCCAGCACTCCGACAAGATGTCCTGCCTCCAGCGCCTCCGTCTCTCAAACTGACTGATTCCTTGCATCCTTGCAGGCACCCAGCTCTGTTTTCTGATGCCTCAGGCCAGAAAGCCTGCCGTCGTCTCGTCTCGTCATCTCAGCCTCTTGGCCTCTGACCCAGCTCTAGGAACAGCTGGTCTCTCCGAGCCAGAGGACTGCGTTCCAGACGCAGTCCACCTCAGCCCTTGGCCTTACCTGGGGCCCGCCTCCTACATCCCCTCGTCCTCCGAACACCACCGCCTCTCTGCCCAAGCCCCTGCTTTCATCCGGCCTCTTCCAACACTCCCCCAGGCACGGGTGTCAATGCTTTTGCACGACATCCGGAGACTTTCCTAATTCGGCCCCATCCTCCCCAGGCCGACTCTGTGAGACTCTGCCATGCACCCCCTCTCACCACTCTGTTTCCATTCCCCTACCCTGGAGGGTTTTATCCAGGTTGTGCTGGGTGCTGATGCTGTGAGTGGGACCAAGCTGCCTGGGTTCAAACCCCGTGGGCAAGGATAACCTCACTGTGCTGACTTCCCCTCTCTATAAAATGGGGACATCAATAAAACTCACTTCATAGGATTGCTGTGGTCAAGAAATGCAGCAAGGTATGGAAAACAGCTCCCACAGCAGCTGGGACATAGGTGGTCAACAAATGTTCCGTGCCTCCTTCCACTGCCACCTTGCAAACGGCTGACCTACAGTGACACGTGTCCAAGGTTAGCCAGTGAACACTGGTGTCGCCTCGCAGCACCCCTCTCCTTTCCGGACAGCGGAAGCGTATGGTATCATGCACAGATACTAATAATTAGTCACGCCAACACAAATAAAGAGGAACAGTTTCAAGATATCAACCCAGAAATTCAGCACAACATTGCAGCCCTGTTTTGGCGCTGACAGCAGAGTCATTTGATAATCCCTCTGGGCTGCCTAACAAGGGGAGTGACGTCATGGAGGGTGATCGAGAAGGACCAGGATAAAAACAGCCCTTGGGGTGAGTCAGTGTGGAGATGCTGGACAACCATGTCACTCACCCACCGCCCAGCTGCACAGATTAACCGGAACTCAAGGGGACCCCGCATCAGGCAGACGGTTCCGTCAAAACACCCGAGCCTAATGTGGACCTAATGCACGTTGTGTGGTTTCTGACGAGCAAACCAGCTGAGTATCCTGAGCTAAGTGCTTCATGTCCACCCAGGCGACCTCCTCACTGCTGTGTACTTCATAGTGAAAATGAACACCTTTCTCTCTCAGCCCTGACACCCTTTAAGCCACTGCCCTTTGTCCTTTCCCAAATGTTCTGCCTCCTTAGGAAAGGGTTGTCTGGACCGAGGGTCTACACATTGGCTCTCCTTTTTCACTCCTTAGGCCCCGCAACCTGGCTTTGGTGCCCCTTCTTCCTCTTTCCTAAGCATGTCATCAGGACTGGTGCACAACACCCACGAGAAGCAGGAGGACGTGAGAAGCAGAAGACACTGCGGCCGGCTGAGTTTCCTGGCACTGGCGGGCTCACCTGGCCTCTGGCTTCACCCCTGAGTCTCCCGGCCAGCCCTGAACCCTCATTCTGTCTCCCTAGCTCTTGCGTTAGGCTCTGCCCATCTTGATTTGGCCGTTGGTTCCCAGCCCATGTGTGGCTACCTGGCCTCCACTGTGGCTATGTTCACCCCATTTCCACTCCTCTCCCAAAGGCTTCTACCTCGGCCAGGGCCCTTGCCTCCAGAGCCCCGGGTCCCCACTACTGCCAGGCCAGGACCTCTGCCTGGAACTTGATGATGCTAATGACACCCACCTCTCTATCTCCAGCATGGACCCCTTGCAGAACTCAAGACTTTCATGTAGGGACTTCCCTGGTGGCGCAGTGGTTAAGAATCCACCTGCCAATGCAGGGGACATGGGTTCAATCCCTGGTTCGGGAAGATCCCACATGCTGTGGAGTAACTAAGCCCGTGCGCCACAGCTACTGAGCCTGCACTCTAGAGCCCGCGAGCCAAAACTACTGAAGCCCGCGTGCCTAGAGCCCGTGCTCTGCAACAAGTGAAGCCACCGCAGTGAGAAGCCCACGCACCGCAACGAAGAGTAGCCCCCGCTTGCTGCAACTAGAGAAAGCCCGCGCACAGCAACGAAGACTCAACGCAGCGAAAAATAAATAAATAAATGAATAATTTTAAAAATAAAGCCTTTCATGTACAACTGCCCTTGATTGGGTGGCCCACAGGCACCCTGAACTCCAAAGGTCCCAAACTGAACTCCGTATTTCCCCTACACCTTCTCCTCCCCACTGTTATGGCTGAACTGTGTCCCTCCAAAATTGTTGATTTTGTCCTGATTTGTCCCTCCAATATGTTGAATAAAGTAATTTCTAGTACCTTAGAATCTGTAACTATATTTGGAGATAAGGTCTTTAAAGAAGTGATTAAGTGTCAATGAGCCTGTTAGGGTGGGTCCTAATCCAATCTGTCTGGTGTACTTACAAGAAGGAGATTAGGACACACAAAGGGACACAAGGGGACACATGCACAGAGGGACACCATGAGATATGGTCATCTGGAATCAAGGAGAGAGGGCTCAGAGGAAACCAAGACTATGGACACCTTGATCTTGGACATCCAACCTCCAGAACTATTGAGAAAATACATTTCTGTTATTTAAGGCACCAGCCTGTGGTATTTCGTTAGGGCAGCCTGAGCAGACTAACGCCCCGTCATTAATGGCACCAACGTCCACTTAGTCTCTGGAGCCAGGTCTGGGCTCCTCCCTTGACCTCACAGTTGACCCTGTCTTTCCTCTCCCCTTCCCACTTGCCTTGAGTCTCTCCCTACCCCATCCACACTCCTGTCATCATCTGGGTGAGGGTTAGTAGCCCCCAAGGCTGCAAAAGAAAAAGACCAGCTACCTCACTGGGCCAGGGAGCACAGCATGGTGGTGGGCACACTGTGGCCAGAGCCTGACCCCCCGTGGGGAAGGGACATGGGTGAGTGGGACGGGGACCAGACAGTAAAAAGGGGGAAAGAGCAGGTGGCAGAAAGCTCTGGATATCAGGCCACCTTCTGGAGTTTTAGGGGCTGTTTGTGAAGATCACATGGAAACACACATGAAGATGGAGGGTGTCGTACAAATATGAGATATGGGGTGATCGCCTCCAAGCCCGGCTCTCTGAGCTGTGCAAAATGGGAAAATCAGATGACTTGCTCCAGCCTTCTGTGAGCCTCCTGGACCTGAGATGCCGGCAGCCCTCTGTCTTCCCCCCTCTGTCCTCTCTTCCCAGGCGGCCTGAGCAGGATTTGATGCCGTGGCTGGTGAAGGGCCCCGGCTGCCTTGCACAACGCTCTGGGTTGGGGTCTCATGGCAGCAACAGCTGGCTCCGTGGTGGGAAGGGTTTTGGTTTTATCTCCATTTTACTCATTTCGGTTTTTAATAATAGAGTTCTATCTGCTCTAGTCCTTGTTAGAAACAGAGAGGGTGTTTATGTTGAAATAAACCATCCAAGGCTCGCCTGCAGATGTGGGTCAAACGCTTTTGGAGGACGTGGGGAAGCATCAGGAACGCCTCTTACCTGCGATGTCACAGAGTTCCGCATCCGAGGCATTTGCCAGGGCCTCCTCCAGCTCTGGCTCCAGTGTCACACTTTCCAGCACGGGGTCCATCGGCTTCTGCTTGGGGACCCAGACTTTCCCTGAAAACACACGGGTCGCCCATTACAGGGAGTGCAGCTGCACTGGGGCCCTGGGTGGACCGTCCCAAAGCCCTGTGGATCCCTTGATGCCGAGATTCCATTAAAACTTCTCCCTCTGGGGACCCGGTGCCAAACTTGTCCAAAGAAAGGGAGTCAGAGATCTCCAACAAAGCACCCTGCATGTTTGAAAAGAAGAACTTTATAACTTGGTCAAGGGAGACTGCTCACTACTGAAAACATTGGTTATTAATTTTAACAATCTGTAAGTAGGAAAAGATACAAAAGAAAAATATAATAAAATGCCAGGGTCTGGAATACTCTAAACAAGCGTTCTGGTATGAGAGAAAAATTTAGAAACATTTCTAAACCAAATAAATAAAATACACTCAGATTATTAAAAGAGGCATAGGGAGAAAGTATAATGTCTCTTGGGACACTATATTTTTACAGTGTCAGACTCATAATTGAACGAGAGAGCAAAGAGGTTGGTCGGTCGCTGCAGTGTGCACCAAGAGGGATTGTTAAAGAAATTATGGGGCATCCACACGATGGTGTTCTAGCAGTTATTATTATAAAGGATGGTGGAGATCTCTACTTACTATGAAAGGAAAATGCCCAAGAAAAAATCTTGTGTGAAAAAGCAAGTTTACAAAATAGCATGCATTATTTAATTCCATTTATGAAAATTGCATATATATCAATATATATTTATCCATGCAACACATATTTACTGAATACTTCCTATATGCCCAGCACCTTTCTTGGCGCTAGGGGGACAGCAATGAACAGTGTACAGTTTAGTGAAAGAAGACAGATAATAAACAAACATGTAAAGATACCGGAGAGTACTAAGAATCACAAAGGAAAATAAAGCCAAGCAAAAGACTAGGAAGTTCCAGGCTGGGCTGCGGGTGAGGTGGGCTCTGCTATCTTGGGTAGCGTGGTCAGGGAAGATGACCTGTGAGCTGGGCCCTGACAGAGTGAGGAAATGAGCTCCTCAGACCAGCAACAAGACAAGGATGCCTGCTTTCATTGCTCCTACCCAACTGTGTATTGAAAGTTCTAGTCAGAGCAAATGGACAAGAAAAAGAAATACATGGCATCCAGACTGGAAAGGAAGAAGTAAAATGATCTCTGTTCGCAGATGACATGATGTTATATGCAGAAAATGTTCCACACACACAAAAAAATACAGGGTACAAGGTTAACATATACAAATAAGTGGGGTACACCAGCAAATAACAATCTGAAAGGGAAATTAGGAAAATAATTTCATCTACAATACAATCCAAAAGAATAAAATACGTAGGAATAAATTTAACCAAGGAGGTGAAAGACTTGTGCGTGGAACACTATAAAACATTGTTGAAAGAAATGAAAGAAGACCTAAATAAACAGAAAGATATCCCAAGTTCATGGATTGGAAGACAATATTAAAATGGCAATATTGCCCAAAGCAATCTATAGATTCAACACCATCCTTATCAAAATTCCAGTGGTCCTCCTCCTTTTTTTTGGAAATGGAAAAGCCAGTCCTCAAATTCATATGGAATTGTAAGGGGCTCCAAATAACCAAAACAATCTTGATAAAGAACAAAGTTGGAGGACTCAGACTTCCTGATTTCAAAACTTACTACAAAGTTAAACAGTGTGACACTGACATAAGGATAGACATATAAAAAAATGGAATAGAATTGAGAGTCCAGAAATAAACCTATACATCTATGGCAAATTGATTTTTGACAAGGGTGCCAAGTCCATTGAATGGGGAAAGAACAGTTTCTTCAAGAAGTGGTGTGGGACAACTGGATATCCACATGCAGAAAGATAAAGCTGGACCCCTATCTCATACCATACACAAAAACCAACTGGAAATGGATCAATGATTTAAATATAATACCTAAAATTATAAAATTCTTAGAAGAAAACATAAGTGTAAATCTTTATGACCTTAGATTTGGCAAAGTACTCCTAGATATGACAACAAAAGAATAAGCAACTAAAGAAAAACAGATCAATTGAACTTAACCAAAATAAAACTTTTGTGTATCAAAGGACATTATCAAGAAAGTGGAAAGATAACATACAGAAGAGGAGAAAATATTTACAAATCATATACCTGATAGGGTCTAGTATTCAGAATATATAAAGAACTTTTACAACTCAACAACAAAAAGAAAAACAACCCAATTTAAAAATGGGCAAAGGACTTAAAGACATTTCTCCAAAGAGGATATACAATTGCCTCTGGGTATCTGAGGGGGATTGGATGCTCAAGTCCCTTATATAAAATGGTATAGTATTTGCATATAACCTACACACATCCTCCTGTATACTTTAGATCATCTCTCGGTTACGTATAATACCTAATACGATGTGAATTCTATGTAAATAGTTGCCAGTGCGCGGCAAATTCAAGTTTTGCCTTTTTAAACTGTGCGGAATTTTTCTGAATATTTTTGATGCCCAGTTGGGTGAATCCGCGGATATGGAACCTGCGGATATGGAGAGTCAACTGTACAGATGGCCAAGCACATGACAAGATGCTCAACGTCATTGGTCATTAGACAAATGCAAATCAAAACCACAATGAGACACCACTTCCCGACCATGATAATGGCTATAACATAAACCAAAAACCAAAATGGAAAATAACAAATGTTGGCAAGGATGTGGAGAAATTGGAACCCTCATATATTGCTGATGGGAATGTAAAAGGGTGCAGCTGCTTGGGAAAACTGTTCGGCAGTTCTTCAAAAAATTAAACACAGAATTACCATATGATCCAGCAATTCCACTCCTAGGTATATACGTAAAAGTTACCCAGACAAATACTTGTATAGGAATATTCACAGCACCACTAACCACAACAGCCAAAAGGTGGAAACAACCAAAATGTTTGTCAATAGACAAATTGTGGAATATTATTCAGTAATGAAAGGGAATGAATGAGTCTCGAAAATAATATTCTAAGTGAAAGAAGCCAGACACGCAAAGTCACATATTATATGATTTAATTTATAGGAGATATCCGGAATAGGTAAATCCATAGAAACAGACTGGTGGTTGCCAGGGGTTGGGAGCGAGGGGCGTGGGGAGTAACTGCTTACTGGGTACAGGGTTTTATTTTGCAGTGATGACAATGTTTTGGATCTAGATAGAGATGGTAGTTGCACAACACTGTGTGTGTACTAAATGCCACTGAATTGTTCACTTGAAAATACTTAATGTTATGTTATGTGAATTTTACTTCAATTTTTAAAAACCTGCTCATTTTGGCTACTGATTGAGAATAGCCTGCATTGGGGCCAGGATGGAAGCCAGGAGATGGTTAGGAGGCTCCTTCAAAAGTCCACATGAGAGATGACAGTGACTTGGACCAGAGGTGGGGAGGGGTGGGAAGAGCAATGTTCAGAAGGATATTCACTAAAATGGGATCAGTGCCTACCTCTCTGCAGAGAGTATTACTTTGTTTAGTTATTTAGATTGTTTACAGGGGCTTCCCTGGTGGTGCAGTGGTTAAGAATCCGCCTGCCAGTGCAGGGGACACGGGTTCAAGCCCCGGTCCGGGAAGATCTCACATGCCATGGAGCAACTAAGCCTGTGCACCACAACTACTGAGCCTGTGCTCTAGAGCCTGCAAGCCACACGACTGAGCCTGTGTGCCACAACTACTGAAGGCTGCGTGCCTAGCGCCCGTGCTCCACAACAAGAGAAGCCACCGCAAGGAGAAGCCCGTGCACCACAACGAAGAGCAGCCCCTGCTCGCCAAAACTAGAGAAAGCCCGCGTGAAGCAATGAAAACCCAACGCAGCCAAAAAATAAACAAATAAATTTATAAAATAAATAAATAGTTTACAGCAAAGATCAATTACTATACAAGCAGAACAGTCAGCAAAATGATCTGGGAGAAAATGTATCATAACCTTCACCAGAGGTGCATCTGGAAAACAGCAAATCAAAATGGCTAAAAGGAAAATGAACTCTGAAAATGACTGATGCAGTGACTAGGATGAACATTCAGTAAATATTTAAGACCTATGGTTTATTATGCCCCTGCAGCAGGTGCCTCCATGAGGGTGGTGACTCTAAGACACTGTAAGAGGGACTCAGACGTCTTCCCTTCCTTCATCTTACTAGTTGGGATGTGGGTGTGATGACTGGAGCCTCAGCAGCTAGATGGACCATGAGGACAAGAATATATTACAAGGATGGCAGAATGAAAAACTGGAAAGGGTCTTGATTCCTAATGCCAAGGAAGATGTCTTACAAGCCCTGGAATGCCTAACCCTGCAGCTCTACTAAGTGAAAGAAAACTAAACTTCCATTTTAAGTCTCTCTTATTTTGTTTCTTCAGCACATGCAGCCAAATCTGTATAATGAAAATACCCTGCATGGAACTTTATTCTGATTCCCCCACTTGAGTGAGAGTGAGGGAAAATCCAAATTCCTCAGGACTTTGTACCAGTTTATGGATCTTACCACAACCTGCTGGGTTTTGTAGTGCCTGAAATGCTATTTCCCCTCAGCCTAGGCTTGCTCTAGGCCCTGCGTGGGGCAAGTGCTCAGTAGAGCTGGACTGAACGGCCCTGCGTCTGCCTGTTAGAGCTGGAAGGTCTCCTTCCCCAATTCTCTGTTGAGACTGTACTTATTCAATATACATGGACTCCAACAATCATCATGTAAATATTTTATGATGATGATGCTGGTGGTGGTGATGATGATGATAAACCTTTTAGGCTTGTCATAATATGAAAATAGAATAAATTCTAGCTACCCTCCTTGGGTCAGCCTGGTTTTTCATGAGGGCACTCAGGCTTTGGGAGTCTGGAGAGCTGTTCCCGGCTTGGGGCCAGGTCAGCGCTCTGCGAAGGGGAAGCAGGACTGGTTTATATATCACCCAGATTCCCTTCCCCATCCCCCATCTCATCTCCAGCTCCTCCCCTGGGAGGGGGATGGGCACACAAGGGAGCAGATGTCAGTAATGACTCACCAACTGTCCACTCAGGTCTGCTGCTGACTCTCTCACAGCCTTGGTTTCCCCATTTTTCACATGTGTAGTGGGGATAGTGGGAGTTTTAAGGCCCCATGAAATCCAGAGATTTTATTATCTTCACCTGCTGCACAGAAATCACTCCTCATGGTACAAGTACCTTGCTTAAAACCATCTTGTGCCTACGCTCTCAGCCAGGCACCCCCAGCCCTTAGGGTCAAGGGCCCCTTCCCCTGCCGCCAGCGCCAGGGTGCCTCAGACCACACAATTCTTCCAAAGCTCTGTAATCCAGATGTCTCCTGGGCTTCCCTGACCTTCCAAGTTTTCAGTAAAATCTGGACTGAGCTTCAATTCCAGGCGCTGGGATGGCTAGAAGCCCTCCCTGAAAGGCCCACACCTGCTTGCTCTTCCATTTTGTTATTTATCAGGCAGCTGCTCTGTGCAGCATTGTACTACTACAACAGGGACACAGAAATCAATGCCACAGACCTTGGCTCATCATGTCGACATTCTCGGGGGTGAGGAGAATGGAAGAGGTGGAGCACAGACAATTAATTACCCCATTAATTAATTAGAATTAATGCTTTCAGTCAACAAATACTTTACTAGGTGCCTACTGCATGCTAGGGTTTTTGAGGTATAGGGATATAACGATGAACTAGATAGATGTGGTACTTGTACCCATGGAGTTTATATTTGAAGGAAAAAGCCTATAAGATCCATTATGCATATATTTAATTTGAACTCATTCATTCATTCAACACCTCTCTCCTGAGCCCTACTGTACACTAGGCCCTGTGCTGGGTGCTGGGGGAACTGTGTAAGCAAAAGCAGCTGAGTCCCTGCCTCATGGAGCTTACAGGCCAGTGTAAATAAACACATAATGATAAAATAAGAATTGCTCTGAAGAACACACACAGGCTCCCGAGATGGAGAATAACCAAGGGGGAGTTGAAGGGATGGAATGTCCTAAACAGTGTAGACCGGAAAGGCTTTCCTGAAAGAGGAGACAGTACGGTTGAGACCGAAAGGGTAATAATAGCTAATATTGACATAGCATTCAGGATGCACCGGGTGCTGTTTTAAGTGCTTTATATAGATCTTAACTCAATCTTCGTAACTCCCTCAGAAGGCTGGTAATATTCATCAACCCCATTTTACAGACGAGGAAGTGGAGGCACAGCAGGTTTAAAAATGTACTCGAGGGAATTCCCTTGCAGTCCAGTGGTTAAGACTCTGCACTTCCACTGCAGGGGGCACAGGTTAGATCCCTGGTCGGGGACTAAGATCCTATAAGCCATGTGGCATGGCCAAACAAACAAATGTACTTGAGTTCACACAGCCTAGTAAGGGGTAATGCCAAGACTGTAGCCAAAGTAGACCCAACTCCAGGCTATGCTTCTAACCATTACGCCTCTTACAGAGGAGAGAAGCCAGCCCTGAAGCCAGCTTGGAGGCAGACAGAGGACCAGCATTCCATGCAGAGGGCATACGTGCAAAGGTCCTGAGGTAGGAAAGAGCTTGGAGTGTTTGGGGAAGAGAAAGAGGCCTGTGGGGCAGCAGGGCAGTGAGCAAGGGTGAGCATGGTACCAGAGGACAGAAGGATGATTTGGAGTGAAGGGGAAGTTCTGGAAGAGTTGGATAGTCGGAGTGCCTCTCTGCTCACCGGAGCCTTCTAGATGGCTTGCCTTAGTCTGGGGCAGGGAGTCTTAGAGGGGCAGATGAAGGAAAGGAAGCTGCAGCTGCCAGAGAGAGGAACTTTGGGGAAAAAGAAGGGATAATTAGGGTAGAGACAGGATATCTCTTGTTCCTGGTTTGGAGGGGACAGGCCTTGTTTGGGCTTCATGTCCTGATACCATTTTAATAGTTCCTTCTTTCCCTTTTGACAGTATCAGGTTTGTATGAAAAATAATCAGGACACCCTAGTTAAAGGGGACTTACGGGAGTGTTACGGGTCTGGTTTACCCCAAAACTTCACTAAATCTACCCCATGCGCTGATGCTTTTGGAGTTGGGTTTGTGACTTTGGGCCAGGCAGGGATGAGGGCAAGGAGGTCCAGTCACATCTGGCCCAACACAGGGCCTGGCATACAGCTGCCACTCAATGATCATGGGGAATGACGTACTCAAAAGTGCAACATTGTTCAGTACCTCGCTTCTCCCCTGTGTAGGGGACCAGATCTTCTCGGTCCTTAAACTCCTTTGCTTGCTTTTCCAAGTGATCCAAGAGCTCCTCCCTTTTAAAGGGGCCCGTGGGCGCCTTGGTGGTCTGATCCTTCTGCCTCAGGCCCGCAGGCAGCAGTGCATTCTACAGTGGCAGTTGCGGGGCAGGTGCACAGAGAGAGAGAAAGAGAGAGAGCAGTCAGCTGCTGAAGACTTGCATTCCTCCAGAAACTCATCACTGAAAAACGGGGAGCTCAATCTAAGTCGCTCATTTACATGTAAGGAAACTAACAACATGGGAGGGGCAGAGGCTTGCCCAAGGTCACTGGCAGACAGGGGCAGAGCTAGGCTAGGACTCGGGTCTCTTAACCATACCTGTTTCCCAGCCTCTAACATTGTTTTAAAGGCAAGGGGGTGAGGGGTCAGCTGACCAGGGGCTGAGCACAGCAGAGGGCTCCAAGAGCATCTACTGAGGGAGAAATAGGATTAAGTTGGCGTTTGGCTGCGTGAGGATATTTACAGCCGTTGTGCAGAAAGTGGTTGGGGAGAGAAGCAGCCCAGGGGGTTTGAGTTAGGGCCCTGGATGCAGAATCAGGCAGGAAGAGGCAGACCCAAAAAACAAGCAGAGAAAGCTGGGCAGGACTGCAGGAAGGGCCAGGCATGCTCTCAGGCTGCAGCCCTGGTTGGCCCTACCAGCTGCTTTCTACCCTCCTGACTGTCGTGCTCATGCATGCTGGCTGTTAAATATTTTGAACGTTGCCCGTGGAGATGGGTCTCTCAAGAAAGATAGCATCAACCAATCACTGTGTTCTCTTCTTCAAACATGGACAGGCTTCTAGGTGTGGGCTCACTACTAAAGCAGATTCCTAATCAGGGTGGATTTGAAGCACATGGACTTCACTTTAACTCAGTATTGTAGAGACTCAAAGAAGTTTACGGTTGCCAGGATGCTTAGAGATCATCCAGTGTACACATGCTCCCTTCAAGAGGAAACTGAGGCCAAGAGCAAAGAAAGACTTGCCCCAATCTAGAACCAAAACCAGGGTCCTTCTTCAGATTTGGGGGAAGAGGGCAATCTTCTAGTTAGATCATTGCTCTCTCCCCACTCCCTTTCATTCGGGGAGGTCAGGAGGATATGGGGAAGGCTGATGTGAGCAGAATCTCACCTCACTTCTTGCTGCACCCCCAAAATGGCTAAATTGGAGAGCCGTTCCGTCTCCAATCTTTGTACCAGCAAAATGCATATCTTCACTCACTCACTCACACTTCAAATCCTTTCCTAAAAGCCCCCTCTGAGAGGGGAGTACTATTAGCTATATGAAGAGAGCTCTGTGCCTGGGACATAGAAGGACAAAGCTTGGGAGGGAAATGCTACTGTTTGACTGCAGTATGATTTTTTTGTTTGTTTTTTGTTCTTTTTACAAGATAGTTTACCACTGTGCTGTTCCACTAAGAGTGGTGCGTGCAAGATCAGGAGACTGGAGTGTGAGCCCAACTCCGGGAGAGCTGAGGTGAGCAGGGCCTCACACACTGATCGGTACACACAGGGGCTTGCAGAGTGGGGCTGGTGTATGTGCAAATGCATTTAGGCCACAAGTCAGGAGGGACATTTGGGAGTTGGAGCACATTATGAGAGGATGGCCAATAGGTAGAAAATCAAGCCGTGACTGATTTGTGGATGAGTGTCAACAACATACGTGGTGCCACAGATACCCTAGTTTTCCTTAAGCAGCAGTCCTCAGACACTGTCCACCGTGATATGAAGGATGGCTGATGGTCCACAGATGAGCCACATTTCCACAGGTATGTCCCAGGTGAGACAGGATTTCCTGTGGCTACTAGTGTGTGTCCATTCAGTGAAAGTACATCTACCGTAGCCCAGTTGAGTGAGGGCACAGCCTAAATGTCGGCAAATGTCCATCTGTGATTACCAATAATAAGTAATCAAATTCTTTGTGACACGCCAGCATGTCACAGTTACCCCACACCAGGCTTAAGCCCTGACTTGGAGTAATGATGTCTCCAGCAACATGATCTTGGGCAAACCTCACCGTTTCTCCGTTTCTCTGGCTATAAAATGTGAATGATAACAGTCACTCTCTCAGAATTGTTGAGAAAAGTAAATTAGATAGTGCAGAAGGGTGCTTAGCACAGTGTCTGATACAGTGAGCACACAAATTATTATTGACTATTGCTGCTGTTCTAAAATCAGATAAAATACCTTATACCAGGAGGTTGGTTATCCAAATATGTATGTTGGACAGGGGATGTGTTATCCCAATATATCTTAAAATTCAAAAAAGGAACACATACAAATATAAAATGAATTAAGCATGGAAAGCAAGTGTTTTCCCAATGATCCCCACAGGGAAGACCTGAGAGATTTTTGTCACCATAAAGGATTTTGATGGCAGTGAGGTGCTGGGGCACATTCTGACTTCCGAAGGGCTCAGTATTGTGATGGGAGAAACCCATGATGCTGTAACTGAGGGGAAAAGGGTTTGCAAACTCACATCTCGTTTTGAATAGATCTGATAGAGGCCACTGATTCAAAGTAGGGTTTTTCACATTTTTTTCTTTTTTTGTATATACATGAGATAATGGATGGTCACTAAACTGGTAATCATTTCATGATGTATGTAAGTCAAGTCTTTATGCTGTACACCTTAAACGTCTACCGTGCTGTATGCCAATTATATCTCAATAAAACTGGGGGCGGGGAAAGTAGGGTTTTCAATGTCAGCACGAGAGGTATTTGGGGCTGGATGATCCCTTGTCATGTGGCTTGTTCTGTGCATTCGTGGCTGGCTAGCAGCATCTCTGTCCTCTGTCTAATGGATGCTGGTAGCACCATCCCGCTCCTAAGTTGTGCCAGCCAAAATGTCTCCAAATATCGCCAGATATCCCTGGTAGGGGTGCAAAATCACCCGATTGAGAACCATTTCAGTGTTAAAACTGAAGCCCATATCATTCTAATAGGGGAGTGAAGATGTTTTTAATGTATTTTAAAAATATTACTTAGATGTCATGTTAAAATATAGTTTCATTTATCTTTATTGAAAGCAGTTGACTTTTAAAAAACAAAAACGTGTAAGGCCTTTTCTAAGAATTCTTAGCTTATTGGATTTTTAAAGTAAATACTGAGAGTATCAGCCTCATAGGAGTTTATTTTCATTCTATCAAATGGTGCGTCTAGTGAACTAGAACGTGATTTTCAATTAAAACCAGACAGTTGTATATTTTTTAAACTCATGATTATTTATCATTTTAACTTGTTTTCAAAAACAGCATATGAACTCACATGATATACAAGAATTAACTCAAAATAAATCAAAGACCTAAATGTAAGAGCTAAAACTATAAAACTTTTGGAAGAAAACATAGGCATAAATCTCTGTGACCTGGATTAAGCAATGGTTTCTTAGATATGATACTAAAACAATAAGCAACAAAAGAAAAAAATAAATAAATTGGACTTCATCAAACTTGAAAATGTTTGTGCTTCAAAGGAAACTGTGAAGTAAAAAGACAACCCACAGTTTGGGAGAAAGTTTTTGCAAATCATATATCTGAGAAGGATCGAGTATGCAGAATACTTAAAGATCTCCTAAACTCAAAATATATAAGACAAACAACAGAATATAAAAATGGGCAATGGATCTGAATAGACATTTCTCCAAAGAAGATATAAAAATGGCCAGTAAGCACATGAAAAGCTGCTCAACATCATTAACCATCAAGGAAACACAAATTAAACCCAGGGTGAGATACTACTTCACACCCATTAGGATGGCTCTAATAAAAAAGACGAGTAAAAACAAGTGTTGGTGAGAATGTGGAGACATTGAAACACTCATATGCTGCTGATGGGAATGTAAAATGGTACAGCCCCTTTGGAAAACAGTCTGGCAGTTTCTCAAAAGATTAAAAGAGTTATCATATGAGACAGCAATTCCACTCCTAGGTATATACCCAAGAGAAATAAAAGAATATGTTGACACAAAAACTTATACATGAACGTTCATACTCATAATAGCCCAAACGTGGAAACAACTCAAATGTCTATCAAGTGACAAATGGATAAATAAAGTGTGGTATATCCATACAACAGAATACTATTTGGCAACAAAAAGAAACGAAGTACTGGTGCGTGCTACGTCACAGATGAAACCTTGAAAACATCATGCTAAGTGAAAGAAGCCAGTCACAAAGGACTACATAGTGTCTGATTCCATTTATATGATATGTCCAGAGAACAGTCACATCTGTAGAGACAGAAAGTAGATTAGTGGTTGCCTAGAGCTGAGGAGGAAGGTGAGAAATGCAGAGTGACAGCTAATGGGAAGAGGTTTCTTTTTGAGGTGATGAAAATGTTCTAAAATTGACTATGGTGATTGTCGTATAACTCTGTGAATATACTAAGAAACACTGAATTATATACTTTAAATGGGTGAATTTTATGAATTTTACATCTCAAAAAAGGCGTTATTAAAAATGGACTATGGGGCTTCCCTGGTGGCGCAGTGGTTGGGAGTCTGCCTGCCAATGCAGGGGACACGGATTCAAGCCCTGGTCCAGGAGGATCCCACATGCCGCGGAGCAACTGAGCCCATGTGCCACAACTACTGAGCCTGCGAGCCACAACTACTGAGCCCACATGCTGCAACTGCTGAGGCCCATGCACCTAGAGCCCGTGCTCTTCAACAAGAGAGGCCACCGCAATGAGAAGCCCGCGCACCACAATGAAGAGCGGGCCCTGCTCGCCGCAACTAGAGAATGCCCGCGAGCAGCAACGAAGACCCAACACAGCCAAAAATAAATAAATTAAAAATAAATAAATTTTTAAAAAATGGACTATGTTAGTGAGGGGAAAATTACAAAAATGGCCAATGCAATAAATTAAATGCCCATGGAATGCTGAGAACACAGGCTCTTCGTGTGTCAGTGGCCAAAAATGATGCTGAGAGTGGGCAGGCTAGAGCTGGCCAGATTTAATATGGTGTCTTGTTTTACAGAGCAAGGTGCCATATTATGTAAATTCATCATGGAGCAGTTAAATGTATAAGAAAATGCTGCCTTGGATGACTATTAGAACCTGAAACTGACTCTCAGACCCAGCCTGCCCAGTTGGCGAGGAAAGAGTTCCCACAACCATTTTGGTGTCACCTTCGACCAGGACAGTATTTGTTGAACATGTATGTGTAGAAATGTATCTTTCATTCCTTCATTTCTTATTTGTGCAACAAACATCCATGGAGTGACTATTATGTGTCCAGGCAGTGTGCTAAGACCAGGACCCCACCAAGGGCTCTCTAATTTGGAATAACTGAGGAGACAGAAGGTAAATGGGGGAAGCAGAGTAAAATGAGAGAAAAGTCTCAATTATAGCACGTGTGGAAAACAATGTATTGTTTTAGTTTTTAAGGTTAATCAAGATCCTAAAGTGGGGTCCACTTTACTGAATAGCAAAGAATAGTCGATAACTAGCCTCTACATTCCTGTAAAGGTCGTATACGTCCATGATGCCCGCTGGTAATTGGAACGATCTAAACTTTAAGGCACTTAAGTTTCATTCTCCTAATCTTAATGTCTGCACAGGGTAAATTTGCTGGGCACGTGCTTTCTTTATATTTAGTTCAAAGCATCAGTCTGCTCCTCCAAGGCAGATATCACTTCTGCGTGAGGGGAATCTGTATTTACACACACACATCACATGGACATCTTCACTCCAAAGACCAGTGGGTTATGGGTGAGATTTGCTTTGGGAGACAGCTTTGGTACAATATATATGACTTGGTCCTTACTTACAATTGGAAATTTACTTGTGTGAGGAGGGCAGTGACTAATGCCTGGGCGATCTCCTTATTATAGCCTGACAGGAAAGTTAGTGTTAGTTTTAAGGAGGAAGAATTTCTAGACACTCTCTGATCTTAGCCTAAATATAAAATTATAGCTGTTATGCGCTTGGGAGTGGGGAGGACTGTGGCACATTGGAGCTAATTACTGCCGTGTAAGAATGTGGGTGGTGTTCTTAGATCTGCTCAACTTTATGTGAAAGCTCTTGATTTTTAAACATTGACACATGATCCAAATATTTTAAGAACAATGTTCAGACCAAATAAAACACAGATGCAGGCCAGTTTCAGCCCATGGGCTGCCACTTTGCCATCTCTGATTGGAGGTTCCTATCAGACTAAAATTCCAGGTAGAGAAAGTGAAGATACTCATTCATTTATTCCACACATGATCACTGAATGTCTTGCTCCTTTCAGGCTCTGGGCCAGAGGAAGAAAGAGGTTGTATACATGGGTTTTTAATTTAGAGGTTTAAAAAAAAAATTAAAAACGAATCAAAAGTTTAATATGTTCTTGGAAATAATCACAGAGGGAAAAACTAGGCAATCTCTTCCTGTAGTTCCCTACTTGTGGTTTTTTAAATGGTGACTTCCTTTTAATGTTGTAAAATTAAAACTTGGATGTGCAGCCTGACAGGTTAACATCTTAGTCTAATTTTCTCACCCAAGCTCTGGAGTCCAGCTGCCCACAGGACAATGAAAACTGACAAATCCTCAACTGCGTTGTTAGGAGCTCTAACACCATGCAAACAGGTGAAGTAAAGGCCAAATATTAAGCATCTACACAATTATCACTATAATTATCTAATTATAGATAGCTGGAGCTATAAGAGACTCCATCCTGGCTAGAACTACTGCGGGCTGGGTTAGACGTACACACACAAGCAACACATACACACACATACACATACACATACAATGTATTAAAAGGATCATAGACTCCTGGCAGCTCAGAGCTGCAAAGCCCTGAGACAGCCTCTGGGCCAATTCTTTCATTTTCAGTTGGGGAAACTGAGGCAAGGGAAACTGAAGTCACTGCCCAAAGTCACACAGCTTGTTAGCCACACAGCCAGGAAGCCTGAGCTGATATATAGGTGACACTGCACATAATTAGCTTCTCAAGGATCAGTATGACTGTCTTCAGACTAGTGGCTTAGCATATATACAACGTCCTTTAACCTGGTTCTTCACAGTGACAAAAAACAAGGAATTTTATCACTTTTCCCCCATAAATCAACTACGTCTAAGAACAAGGGAATGTACAATGTGTCCCCCCCCTTGGGCTGGGCTCCAGGAGTCCTGGGTTTCTGTTCTGTGACCGAACCATACACAGCCCCCTGGAAGAGGGTGGACCGCGCTCTTTATCGGGTATTGGCAGCGAGGGCCGGGGAGGGCAAGGGCCTTGCCTGAGGTCACACGTGGACCGAGAGCCTGGGCTCCTGAGTTCCAAGCCCCAGAAAGCTTTCCATCCCACCCGGCTGCCTTCCTCTAAGAACGGATCCTGGAAACCAGATGTGGCCCCGTGTGAGAACCAGGCTCCCTCTCCAGAGTGCACCTCTTTATCACACTGGTCTCCGTTTACAGGTGGAGAAACTGAGGCACGGAGGCATGGAGTTACTGTCCTGGGTAAGAGTGAAGCCCAGGCGGTAGATTTCTCAGAATTCCCACTAAGAAATTTCTCTCTCCCTCCTGCTTCAAACGACCTCAGCCTGCCCCAGACGCCCGCCCTTTCCCCCGTCCACCACAGCAGCAGTTCGAACATTGAACAGGCCAGTCAGCCATCCAGTTACCTTTTACAAGGTATTTGACCCAAATGGTTTTTCTCAAGTGGCCTTGAGGACTTTTATTTTCCAATTATCTTTCAGGTCTGATTCCCCTTGTGTAAAGCGTGGCCCTCCAGTGCCTCGGGGCTCGTCAGGAGACAGAGCGCGCGGCCTCTGCCCCGTTCACCAGCAGCTTCCAGATCCCACTAGAGGTCACTCAGTGGGGCTTCAGCAGAGCTTTCTTGTCACATATGGCAGAACCTAGCCTGAGAGCACAGCACTCGTGCTTCGGTCACAGACGGGACAAGCGGGTCCAGACCTCTAATAAGCCCCCTTTCTCCATACATTCCCCACCCATCCACCCGCCCAACGCACCCTGGACCTCCTCCTCTTTTCCTGTTCTCTCCAGAAAGAGCCAGGCCTTTGCCTCAGCCACCATGACCCCGCTGCAGGACTGGTGAAGCCCAGGAGCCAGCACACCCCCCGGACAGCTTTACAGGGCATTCGTGCTGACATCCAAAGGCACCCTCGTAGTCCAAGCCCAGTAGTTGTTTGTGGTGGAACCTATCGCTCACGACAGCACACTTTGTGTCTCTCCGCTGTTCATGGCACAAGGTGAGGCCAAACCTTCCCTTCCGGGCGTTCTCCTAATCATCCTTTTCTGCCTCATGTACAAGGAAAATGTTCCACGTTCCCTGCTGTGCGGGGCACCCTGAGACAATGAATGAGTGATTGCGCTCCACAGGGGCCCAAGAGAGGGAGACACGCCCAAGTGTGAGCAGCTTACTCTACCCGGGCTTCCTGGAGGCGGTGGCTCCTGAGCTGAGTGAGTCCCAGGGCACTAGGCAGGACAGCCGGGGTAAGAGAAGAGAGGAGAGGGATGTTACCGGGGGATAGCACCGCGGAGACAGAGGCTTGGCAGGATGAGGGGGTGTGGCTCGCCAGGGGAAGGAGTCTGAGGCTGCAGGGTTTGGAAACCTCTCCATCCGAGGGGAACCGGCCTAGTTCAAGCTGTGCTGTCTCTTGCTGGGACCATCAGAGTAGCCTCAGGCTGGCCTCCCTGCCACTGGCCTCTCCATCTGCACTCCCTTCCCCTTCTATCAGCCAGACGGACCGCACCAACTGGCGCATCTGACAGGGTCACTTCCCAACACACTCACAAACGCTCAGCACCTCTACTAACCCACAGAATCATGACTAAATTCATCAGCCAGACATGGAGAGCTTTTCGTGATTTGACCTCAACCTACTCCAGCCTCCCGATCTTCTCATCTTTAAGTATTCCATGTTCCAGCCACTCCAGGCTGCTCCGCATTCCGCAGCCGTGCCCCACACCCTCACCCTGCCAGGGCATTACTCAGGCTGTGCTCTCTGCCTGGAATTCCATCCCTCCTCCCCTCCCCGCATACACCCTTCAAAGCCCTTCCCTTGGGCACCCCGTCCAGCCTTTGCAGTGCTCCCGGCACTGATCTGGTGATTCTCTTTCCAAACACCCTGAGGCGTCTTGCCAATTCTTATATAATGTTCCTTCTAATTTGTCTTGGAGCACATTTATGCGGTATCCCTCTCCCCAGGGAGACTGAATGCCCCTCAAAGGCCAGCTGGGACGTATCCTAGTCATCTCTGAGTCTCCGGCACCGAGCAGTGAGCGCTAATGTGTTCTGAGTTGTCCAGAATCACACAGCACTGATGCTCCAGCAGGGAAAAGATGGTATTTCTTGGACACCCTTCAAGTCAGCATCACACCTGCTGCCCTGAGCTGTCTGCTGGGCACCCAGCTGCTGCCCCAAGCAGGTCTGGGGAAGGGGATGCATTATGAAGGGTGCTAGAGTGCGGGTGCCCACCATGGGACCAGAGTTTACTGATGGAGATTCTGGAAAATGCCAAGCTAGAGAGTAAGACCTTTGTAATGTTTCCTTTGGGGATCTGGATTTAAATTCCTAGCAACTCCTCTCACTCCACCTCAGAACTTTTGGCAGAGCAGAACATCAGGCCATCAGACTGGCAAACCCATAGTTACAGACTTCAAATTGTCACCAATATCATATCTCCCCTTCTCCAGTGATAAAAGCACTCCACCCTTAGCTGAGCACATGGCCACTTAGCTTAAGGACTACTTTTCCCAGGCTCCCTTGCAGCTAGGTTGGGTCATGGTATGAGAACTGTCCAGTGGCAACTTCCAGTAACTTTCCTTAAAAGGTACTTGAAAAATGGCTTTTCTCCTTTTCTCCACCCCCACCCCTTTTCTTCTATTCTAATGCCTGGAATACAGCTATCCTGGCCACCACCTTGGATCGTGAGGATGAGGGCTACACCTTAGTGATGGCAAGGACATGAGCTGAATGGAACCTGGGACTCTGGGATGTTTGGGGAGCTAAGCTCCCTACCTGCCCTAGACTGCCCACCTCTGGACTTTTATGAGATGAATAAACCACTGCTTACATCATGTTATTTTGAATCTCTATTACTTACAGCTAAACTGCATTCTAACTGACAGCCTGGGTTCTCATCCCAGGGCTTTGAGGCCACAAACAGGGCACTGGTGCTCTCTGACTTTGAATTCCCTTTCTGTAAAATGGTCAAGATCTCCTTTAGCTTGAAACCTCAGAATAAAGCCTTGAACTCTATATTAGAAACAGATTATGACAATCAGTTTTATCACCATAGGGCATAATTGTTCACTTTAATTCAACTGAACAGGCACTGAATTATGGGGAGACTCTGTCAGGGCAGCTGCATCTGGTTGTGCAAGTTGTGCATTGGCACAACTCCAAGGGCATTATATGTTCTCTGGTTTATGTGAACAGTGGTTGCTGGAGTTGTGCAGTGCAAAACTTGCACAACTGTACCTGGCTGCCCTATACCTGTGGTGCTACAATGTGGCTCTAAATTGCAAGAACCCTAGATTCTAGTGGGCAAATCATATATTCAGGTTCAACAAACATTTATTAAAAACCTATTATGTGCCAGGCACTGGGCTAGGTACTTTTCATCTATCTATCTATCTATCTATCTATCTAAAAATCTGTCATGTGAACAGAGTCAGAATTGGAAACTGGGAGACCTATAGTCCAATCAAATGCCAAAACTTGGTTTTGTCTGTATATTTGAATGAGCTGCCAACATTTTAAAATAGGAAACTGGTACATAAAAATTCAGATTTCCAGGCTTTCTCTTTTTTAAAATTTTTTAAAATAAATTATTTTATTTATTTATTTTTGGCTGCATTGGGTCTTCGTTGCTGTGCATGGGCTTCCTCTAGTTGCGGTGAGCGGGGGCTACTCTTTGCTGCAGTGTGCGGGCTTCTCATTGCGGTGGCTTCTCTTGTTGCAGAATACAGGCTCTAGGCGCACGGGCTTCAGTAGTTGTGGTACGAGGCTCAGTAGTTGTGGCTCGCGGGCTCTAGAGCGCAGGCTCAATAGTTGTGGCACACGGGCTTAGTTGCTCTGCGGCACGTGGGATCTTCCTGGGCCAGGGTTCAAACCCAAGACCCCTGAGTTGGCAGGTGGATTCTCAACCACTGTGCCACCAGGGAAGCCCTCCAGCCTCTCTTGAAAAATTAGATGACGTGGCAATATTGGGCAACAATTGGTGGAGTGGAACAGCAAGTGCCCTTTAGTCAAACACAAACTCTCCCATTTGCCTCAGTCCCCACCACTCCCTCCTGTCTCTGACACAGAGGCCAAGAAACAGTTAACATTTATCACTGGCTCTGTTGTTGCTTTTCTTCTTGGAAGGTAAAGTGGTAAGTGAAAAATTTCTTTCTTATGTCCACATCTCTTTCAAGAGTGGAAAAGTAAAAGATGACCCAAGATGGCCACGTGCCTCACGAAAATTGGTCCATCCTCCTCCCTTCGTTATATTACCTATCTGATGTTGTGGGTGCTGGTTTGCTGCCTCTCAGGTAGAAGGTGTGGCAGTGGGAGAGATGGGGAAGAAACTGGGGGGCGAGTGGGAAGAGAGGGTTAAAACTTTATCTATGGTAATTTTTTTTTTTCTTTTTAAGGGTGATCTGAATCAAGTAAGGCAACATTTTTACATTTGTTAAGTTTGGATATTGGAAACATAGGTGTATTCTGTACTCTATTATATGTTTAATGTATTTCCTATTAAAAATGTCAAAGTCAAAAAGCTGCTGTGCTGGGGGCTTGGAGGGGGAGGGTCAGGAAGGCTTCCCAAGGGAGGGGTGGGGAGGTTGGGCCTTGAGAAATGGGAGGATTCTGACTTGAGAATGAAGGGCTCCAGATCCAAGAGGTCCCCCAGCAGCAGAGGCAGGGAGGAGACGATGGCAGGGCAGGGAGGAGGGCATTCTGGGGAGGCTGGAGGCCGGTCTTGGGGAAGGCAATGGGGTGGAGAGGTGGTCACGGGGCCAGAAGACAGATGGTGGGATGGGGACACACTGACACCTGGCCTCACTCGCCCTCACTCCACCAGGCCCATCCTTGGCTCTGTGCACGGCCGGCAGTGTTTCTAAGGATGTGTGCCTATTTTTAGAGCAGAGATTTATTTCTTTCCATTTCAACTGTTTACTTCTGTCCTGGGCTTGTGAATCTGCTGGTTTGTGCTACAAGGGAGAACCACAGGCCTGTGGACCAAACGTGGCTGCTTCCTGCACAGCCAAGAGCATCCTCTGGTTTATAGGATAACATTTGGGCCATGAATATGGAGGATTTTACGATTTTGTAGAGTCAGGTGGGAAGCCATGCAGTGTGACAGGAAGACCCAGGACTTTGTCCTGGTGCTGTGGCTTACTTGCTGTGTGACCTTGAACAAGTCCCTTCCCTTCTCTGGGTTTCAGGGGTTTTTTTGTTGTTGTTGTATTGATTTTTCATCACTAAAGTGGGGATAGTACTGCTTACCTCAAAGGGTTGGTATGAGGATTTGATGAAATACATAAAGCACTGGGTGAATGACATGTGTGTAGGAGGGACTCTGTAAATCAGGGATTCTTTATCTGTGCCGTGTTTGTATATACAGGGATAGGGGTGGGGCTCAGATCATGTCTAAGTGTTCCTCTAACTCTGAGATTCTACAGTCCTAGGTTTTCTCCTCCATCATTTCTCCCTGCAGTTCATGGTCCCTTGGTCTCAGAACTTTGACACATTTTGGGCTGAGGGAGACAGGTCTACCTGAATGCAGCCTATCACCTACCAGCTATGTGATTGTGGGCGTCCATTTCCTTTTCTTAAAATGATTTCAACCCCAACCTATGAGGATCAGTCTCATAGGATCCTCGTGGAGGTTTTTTGAGATGATGCCCATAAAACAGCCTAGCACCTGGCATGTCAGACGACCTCAACAGAGAAATAACTGTAGTTTTAAAATTATTATTATTATTATTTCAGGCCTTGCAGGGGCCTGTTGTTTTCCATTGTTGTTTCTATAGTTGTAATGTGTCACAGACTCCCAATAGCAGACTTCAAAATCAACTTGTAAAACCCAATTTCTTTGTAAGTTTGGGGTTATCTCTACCATCTTCTCTTGTGTAAATATTTTGACCCTTTTACTGAGACACTAAAAAATATTACTCCTTTTCCTCAAAGCCTCATTAACAAGTAACATTTATAGTGAAATTCTTTGTGCTGGTGGTTTCTTTCTTTTTTTAAGATTTATATTTATGGTGAAAATAACATAACAACTCCAAGAGAAACTGAATTAGAAAAAAGTAATTTGCTGGTAATTCCCCAGCTTTGTTCTCCAAGTTGCCTTCCAGGTCCTCCCACACACACTCACAGGAGGTGGTAGTTAAGAGCACAGGCTACTGGGTCTGACTCTCTGGGCTGGAATCCCAGCTCCTGGGCAGGCTACTTCATCCCTCTAAGCCTCAGTTTCCCCATCTTTAAAATGGAGCTGATAACCAAAGCTCTCAGAGGACTAAAGAAGGTAATCCATGCAGGGCTTTGTCCCAGTAAATGTCAACTATCTGTTGATGCTCTAAGAGCTCACACACTGTACCCTGCCCAAGTCACAGTGGGACTTGTCATTCTCAAACATCGCTGTACGTTGACCGTTTTCCCTGTTGCCTGGTACAAAGGCAATCTGAACCGAGGAGCTGGCTCAGCTTCAGAGCAGCATGCACTTAACTCCAGAGAGACGAGAAAGGGCAGATCCCCTTGGGGAATCAGTCAACAGCAGATACTTTTAGCACATGGAGCATTCCTCTCCCGTGGGAGTCCAAGTGCAACAATCTCATGATAAGCTTGAGTTTTTCCAGGACGCAGACTAAGAGAGAGAAAGTTTTGGGGACTTTTTTTTTTACTGTGCCCAAGTTTGGAATCCTCTGCTGCAAACAAAGCAGCTTTCCAACTCTGTGTACTCTACTGTGTCACATGACACTGGGGCTTAACAACTGCATCACTGAAAACATAGCCTCCTGAAACATTACCTGTTAGCTGAATTCAGGTCATAAGGTTGCCAGGAACTGCTCATAAAATCAGAGACAGTTAGAGCTGGAGGGGGTGTCAGAGGGCATCTAGGCCCACTGTGTCCATTTTGCAGATAGGGAAACTGAGATCCAAAGAGGGAAAAGCACTTGCCAAAGTTGGGGGCAGAGCCAAGATTGAATAAGGACCTCTGCATCTCAGACTGTTTCTAGGAAGAAAAGGGGATAATTTTTCACACACCACCTTCCCCAACTACAAAACCAGAGCACATCCGTGGCTCAAACTATCTTCCTGAAGACTCCAGTGAAGCCTTATAGCGGTGTGACCAAGACGTGAACTTTTAGAGCCATGTCATGGCTCTGCCACTGCCTCATTTCAGTTTCCTGGACAAGTTACTTCACCTCTCAGTTTTCTCATCCGTAAAATGGGCAGGATAACAGTGCCTGCACCATAGGATTAGGATGACGGTTGAATGAATTAATATTTTCAAAGTGCCTAGAACAGCGTCTGCACATAAAAAGTGCCGTATAAGCACTTGTTAAACCAGAATGAAAACAGGAGGAGTACAGGGTATAAGAGAGAGGGCAGCGGGCCCGGGCTGGCTCTGCTCGGGCCTGTGACCACAGCAAGTTCCTTCCCCTCTCTGGGCTCAGTTTCTGCTCTGTAAGTTGGATGGCTGGACACCTGCCGGTCTCTGCATCCCCTCCCGGCCAGGGGCTCGGAGGCCCCTCCTGGTCTGCATACCTTTGACCTCTCCCTGTGCTGTGATTTCAGAACATGGGCTGAGGGCAGGTGAAACTCGAGCTGGAATGTTTGTGCTCTCAGAAAGAATGGAGCCCCACTAGATCTTTTCAAAACTCCCATCCTGACTTGCAAATCAGGTAACAGAGACATCTCAGTGAAGGGCTAATTGTTAGATGGGGACAAAAACCCCGCTGGTCTCCGTTATCTCCTATCCTTGCTCTGATTTCTCTTCTCTTTTTCTTGAACTTAGAGAGAAAGGGGGCTTTGAAAATGTCCATTTGAAGCCACAATGCTACGAGGATCACAGGTCTCGGATTGCCCAACCCTACTCTGAAATTCAAGTGCACTTGTACCTTCCTCCTGCCAGAGGGGGAGGTGCCACACTTTGGAGCCTGTGTGAAATCTGAGTCTCCATGCCCTGGTCCTGTGACGCTGAGCAAGTCAGTCAGCTCTCTGCACCTCACCGGCTTCTCCAGCCCTCCAGTGTTCACACGCATACCTTCCTGTTAATCACCGGTGAGAAGGGCTCAGGGCAGCTGGCTGTGTGACGTGTGCTCAGGGCAGCTGGTACAGAGGCCCTGGGAATCTGCTGCTAGGGCCAGACACCCTGATATTAGGGGTGAGGCCATTTGCCAGTTTAGAAGTGAAATGGAGCTCCTAGCTGGGGCTCCAGCAGTCCTTAGGGGCTCCACTCCCGGCTCTGAGAGGGCTCCTCATCTGCCCCCTTCCCACTCCCAGGTCTGTTGCCTGGCTCTGACCCTTGTCATCACCTACCCAATTTGTAGCCACAGCCTAATCTAAACTCACCCCCATCCAGGGGCTCAGGGCAACTCCAACAGCCCCAAGGCCAGAGGCAGCAGGCTCTGGGGGCTCCTGGGAGTCTGTGCTTCACCCTGAAAACAGCAAAGATTCTGCAAGATGGCAGAAGGGTTGTGGAGAGGGGCAGGGGCCCTTCCTTATCTGCAGGAAAGATCTCTGTCACTACCATGGGAGCCCTTCCACCTCTCACCCATCTCCCCAGCCTCTCCTCCAGTCCATCTGTCCTTAGTCAGCAAGTCCACTGACTCTCTGCCTTCGGGACTCCCTGGGCCTGCTGAGAAAAGTCCAAACTCTTTCGTCTTCCTTGCACCCCTCTGCCCCCATATCTAGCCCAACCCCCCTTCCAGGCTCAGCGAGCCCTCCACAGAAACCACGCCTAAACTCCCCATCCCCAATTACTTGCTGTACATGAACCTTTGCTTGTGACCTTCACTCAGCATAGAATTCTTTGTTTTTATTCTTGACTTTGAAAAATCCAGGACCCAGTCCCAGTATCACCTATTCTGTGAAGCCTCCCACCAAAAAGAATTAATCCTCTCCCTGAGTGCTCCCACTTAGGACACGGTTTATTATGCCCGCTCCCCACTGGATGGAGGGCCTGAAGGGCAGAATCCCCGCTAGGCTCCCCTGCTGGTGGCCGCACAGGGGTCGGCGCATGGCAGGTAACTGAGTCATGTTTACTGAATTGACTAGAAGTAGCTTCATCCTCCTTCAGTTCTCACTTTTTAAAACTATCTGCTCTTGCAATTCTAGACAACGGTGATCTAGGATAGAATCAGAACAGAATAACTTTATAGCACTAAAGCTGGAAGCTTGATTGTTTCTTCCCTACGTCACTCGTTTTTATGG
Source organism: Leucopleurus acutus (assembly GCF_964270905.1). Lineage (NCBI taxonomy): Eukaryota > Metazoa > Chordata > Mammalia > Artiodactyla > Delphinidae > Leucopleurus > Leucopleurus acutus. Next base: position 34,216,743 of record NC_139150.1, read on the forward strand.
AAACCCAGGCTAATGGAAAGCGATGGTGCAGGGGAAGGAGGAACCCAAGACTCTCCCACCAACGCTGTCTTCTAATCAACCCCAGCAGCCTCACCTCAGGGACCGTCTCCTCCTGGCGGGGTCGGGGGTGGGGGCAGCAGGGGTCGTGAATAGCAAGATGAGAGCACATTGCTGGAGGGGCTTGTCACTCTGTGTGGCCTAGGGCCCAGCACCCCTAAACAAGGATTCTGGGTTATCTAGAAAGAAGACATTTAATCAAACCCAGAGATAAGACCAGGTTATAAGCTCATGGAAGCTTAGCTTTGAATGGGACCAAGCAACTCCATTATTTCATGGATGGGGACACTGAAGCTTAGGGATGGACAGCAACTGGCGCAAGGTCACATGAATGTAAGAGACAGGGCCAGGGTTGCACCTGGGACACGTAACCTCTAGTCCTGCGTATTCCCTGCTAACCTACACTCCCTCTACACTAGCTGCAACTACTTAAGGGTTAGTGAAATGGTAGCGTTTTCTTGTATGGATTACTGTTAAACTAGGGTTGAGCAGTGACAGGTTTTTTTTAAAAAGGCATGAAATATCCCATTTTTAATTTAAAAATATATCAAATGGGAAATTCACTTAATTCAGTAACATTCATTCTCTCCCTTCTCTGAGCTGGGCATTAGCCGGGGTACCTGAAATAGCCACCTCCCTCAGCTCTGCTGACAGCTCCATGGTGACCGGCCAAACCACAGACATGACCAGGGAGCCTCCTGCCTTGTGATGCCATAACCTCACTGCAGAGGCAAATTCTGAGTATTAACCACACTTATATGTGCTACCTGACACGTATTCCCCACCATCCTGTGGCAGCTGGCTTGACAGAACGGTGGACTTGGCTTTTGCTGACTCAGTTGCAGTACAGATAGGTGGTAATACCCTGCAGGACTGGGGCAAGGGTCTCTAGGAGGCTGTACATACTCTGAATCAGAGTCCAATATATGGAGCTTCTCCTCCCACGGCCAGGATTCACGGGCCCAGAAAACGGGAGTAGCACCCCTCACTATTACCAGTGGTACCCCTAGTGACCCACTGGCAAAAGTTGTGCATCCTGTTCTTGTGACCTGATGCTCTGCTGGCCTCAAGGTCTTAGTTAGTTCCAAAGGGAGGAATGCTTCCGCTAGGAGACACAGCAGTGATTCCATTGGATTGGAGGTTAAGACTGCCGCTTTGGGCTCCTTATGCCTCTGAATGAATAGGCAGAGAGGGAGTTTCTGTACCGGCTGGGGTGATTGGTCCTGGTTACCAAGGGTAAATCAGACTGCTGCTCCACAAGGAAGGTAACGAAGAGTATGTCTGTAATACAGGAGATTCCTTAGGGCTTTCTTAGTATTGCCAGGACCTGCGATTAGAGTCAATGGAAAACTATAACAACTCAATCCAGGCAGGACTACTAATGGTCCAGGCCCTTCAGAACTAGGTTCACTCCGCCAGGCAAAGAACCACACCCAGCTGAGGCTATGGTTGCTGAAGGTGAGGGAAGTACAGAATGGACACCAGCTATGACCACGTGACCAGTTAGAGAAACGAGGACAGTGTGGTCAGGAGTACTTCCTCTGTATTTTTTTATGAACATGTTTGTGTATGTGTGAGTCTATGTATGTGTATTAAGTAAATATCTTTGTTTTCTTCCCTCTCTTATTCTCTTAACATGAAACACAAGATGTATTGGTTTTATATGGTGGTATCTAAGTATTGTTAATTTTACATCATAGTATTAAACTATGGGAGATCAAGGAGAAAAGTAAACATTACTCAAGGACTTTACCTCTTCTTCTGGCAGGTTATACACAGGATAGTTGTATCATGTTAGGCAGAATTATGACCTTGTTATTGTCTTTATTTGGAGATAAGTATGGTTTAAGGAGATGTGTATGGGTGCCAAGTTGACTAGGAGTGGACTTGTGATGGTTAATTTTATGTCTCAACTTGACAGGGCCATGGGGTGCCCAGATGTTTAGACAATTATTCTGGGTATGTCTGTAAGGGGGTTTCTAGATGAGATTAACATTTGAATTGGTAGACTGAGTAAAGCAGATTGTCCTCCCTAATGTGGGTGGGCCCCACCCAATCAGTTGAAGGTCTGAATACATGTAGAACAAAAAAGCTGATCCTCCTACCAGCAAAGGGGGAATTTCCTTCTGCCTGATTACTTTGAGCTGGGTAAGTGCTTTTGTGTTTTGTTTTTTTTCTTGCCTTTGGAATTGAACTGAAAGCACTGGCTCTTCCTGGGTCTTGAGCCTGCCAGTTATTCGACTGAAACCATACCATCAGCTTTCCTGGTTCCCAGGCCTTTGAACTCAGGCTAGAACTACACTCCCAGCTGTCCTGGGTCTCCAGCTTGCCAACTGCAGATCTTGGAACTTGTCAACCTCAATAATCATGTGAGCCAATTACTTATAATAAATTTCTTTATACATATATATATATATATATATATATATGTATATATATATAAAATCTCCTACCTCCTAATGGTTCTGTTTCTCTAGAGAACCCTGACTAATATAACACACACTCACACACGCACCTGCAAAGGCAATGTTACTCCAATGTTATTGTCATAGTGGGAAAGGGGAAGTGGTACTTTAGGAAGTCGGCCTACCCCTCCCCTAGGTGGTAATGGCTGCTGTCCTTGCAACTGTGACAACGTGTCCCCTTTAGTGCCTACTCACATCAGGGTCCAGCTCATCCAGCTCATTTTCCAGGGTCCTCAGCTCTTCTTCTGTAAGGGCTCCAAGGATTTCATCTTCATCCAGGTCACGGTATTTCTCTAGTTCTCGTCTGTACGACATCGTAGAAGAACTTTCTGTTCCCATCTATGACCTACCAGAAAGAGAAAAATCTTAGAAAGACCCTTCTTGGATTTGCTCTCAGAGCAAATAGATGCTTATCACTCACATGGAGCCCTGGGCATGTTTTATGAATTGTCAGGATAATAATTACTATACTGGAATCCTGTATTAAGTTGGACTAATCTCATAAACCTTGCAAGGGAAAAGTCCTGAGGGCTTGCAATTTAACGACTTGTAATTGTTGTAATTGGCATGGCCATTAGTTACAAGTAGTAGGTGATTATAAATGGCTTACCAGTGCCTGAAAACTATTTTATTCTTCAAATAGTTCTAAAATTTTCTGTACAACCCTCTACCCTTCACCCCACACCCAGATGGAAAACATGAACACTGGAAATTCTGCCAAGGCTGATCTTAAAAGCAGGGGAAGTGTCAGTGGTTAATTAAGCACCTGCTGCATGCAGGCCCTTCCCCTACAACATCTCATTCAATCCTCACAAGAAGCAGCTGACGGTAATAGCTAACTTTTACTACCATAGGCCAAGCTGTGCGTTAAGTAATTCCCAAGGACATTCTAATTTAACCTCTGAGGTAGACATTTATCCCCATCTTGCAGATGAGGACGCTGAGCTTAGAGAGGCTGAGTGACTCACACGAATCACACGACCAAGAGGGGACAGGACCACCATTTGAACCCCAGTCTGCTGGCTTTCCAAGCCCACGTGGCTCTAGCCATTGTATCAGGCACCTTTTCATAGAGTCACCTAACTTCATGGCCAGAAGGAGATTGCCTGGTCCAGACCTCTCACTTCACCCCCCAGGGAGCTGGCCCAGAGGGAGGAAGTGATTGATCGAGGGGGTGGGAGTCCAGGTCTGCCACTTCCCAGCTGCTCTCCTTGCGAGAGGAGGCTACTGCATATTCTCTGTGGCACAGATGACACCTAACACCTGTGTTTGTATCCTGTCTCTGCTACTTCCATAACCATGACACTTTCACACCTGAGAACTCATTCAATCCTGATGCCACACCCTGTAAATTGAATTTTTTAACTAACACCTTTTTATCAACAAAGAAACTGAGGGATGACCTAGGGCTTGACTCAGAACCCCTGTCACCGGACCCCAGTGCTCCCCACTACACCACACTGCCTGTCACCTAACCCGGGAGACACAGTGGGGCCCTACACCCTTCTGTCCCCCAGCTTGGCTGGAACTGTCTGATAACATGACAAGCCCAGCTCACACATCACCTCCTCTGTGAAGCCTCAGTGTCCCCTCTCTGAGCAAAGTTCGTCACGGCCACAGCACTGCACCCACACCTCTGCACGCAGCTCGCAAGTCTGCCTCCTGCGGCTTCCTCATGGGCAGGGCCTGGGTTTGCTCCACCCCACTCTCCCGAGGGCCCGACTCAGGGCTGTGCACACAGCAGGAAGTCTTTCACTGAAATGAACCCAATTCCAGTTCTCACCTGCCATTGGTGGTCCAATCAGACCACCTTGAGGACATTCTGGGCTCTTCTCTTGGAAAATGGACAGTGTCAGCTTGCCGCAGGAGCTGCTAGCATCTCTGTGTCTAAGCCAGTTCCCACCTGTCCTGCAGCCTATGTGAGCCGAGCGCTCAGCTTTTGTTTCTGAGGCTGACAGGCTAAAGGGTGAGGCAGCAGCTCAGAGCATTTGCAAATGCTGCAGAATGAAATGTGTTATTATGTATAGAGTTGATGTTACGGGTGGAACTGTGTCCCCTCCAAATTCATATAAGTTCTAACCCCCTGTACCTCAGTAACCTAGAACCACATTCCAAGTAAGAATGTGACAGTTACTTGGAAAGAGGGTTTTTGCAGATGTAATTAGTTAAGTTTAGATGTGGTCATGCCAGAGGAGGGGTCCCTAATCCAATAGGGCTGATGTCCTTATAAAGAAGGGAAATTTACACAGGCACACAGGAAGAACACCATGTGAAGATGAAGGTAGAGATGGGGGTGATGCTTCTGCAAGCCAAGGAATACCAAAGATTACCAGCAAACCACCGGGAGCTGGAGTAGAGGCCTGGAACAGACCCTCACAGCCCTCGGAAGGAACCAACCCTACCGATACCTGGATCTTGGACATCTAGCCTCCAGAACTTTGAGACAAAAATCTCTGCTGTTTGGGGCTTCCCTGGTGGCGCAGTGGTTGAGAGTCCGCCTGCCGATTCAGGGGACATGGGTTCGTGCCCCGGTCCGGGAAGATCCCACATGCCGCGGAGCGGCTGAGCCCGTGAGCCATGGCCGCTGAGCCTGCGCATCCGGAGCCTGTGCTCCACAACGGGATAGGCCACAGCAGTGAGAGGCCCACGTACCACAAAAAAAAAAAAAAAAAAAAAATCTCTGCTGTTTAAGCCACTCAGTGTGTGGTACTTTGTCACGGCAGCTGTACCAAACTAATACAATCAGTATCACCTTCCTCACAGCGTTTTGTGGTTTTAGACCTCAATGGAAACAAACACAAACAAAACCCGTGGCTCATCTGTGAAATGAATGATGGAATTTTCCAGAGTAGAGAGAAACAAAACCTAGGAAAAGATAACCAACTTATCAATCAAAAAGCTGGGGTTAATTGTTAATTTGAAACAAAGTAATTAAAAATAAACAAAAGCCAAAGTGGACTAGGCTACAAGAAAAAGCCTCCATTTCAGAAAGAGAGCAGAGATACACGTTATTAATATAAGTGTGTGCATGTGTGGGCCTCTGTGTAGGAGAAATCCGAGTGTGTGACAGCTGGCTTGATAAGAAAGGACTTGCTTCCCAAATACAGAAAAGGCCAGTGCCATCCTTTTCTCTAAGAATGGCTCAGCTTGGTCTGACGTCTTCCTTTGACCAGACCCCAAGAATGCAATGTTCAGACCATAAATGGCCCCCCCACCCCGGCTTGATTCATTTCTATTTACTTCCAAAGAAAGCACAAGCAGCTGACGATGCTCTGGTATAGATGGAAAAAAAAACCTTCCTGATGGCTCTCAGAGAATAACCTAATTTGGATTTTCCTGAGTGGAGCCGGGAGAGGCCCTGTGGTCTCCATCCCAGGGCCAAGAGGACCCTAGTAAGGGCTCGGAGGCTTCCAGAATCAACTCACAGACACACCTCCGAATTAGCATCTCTCAGATGGGCTGCAAAACACGCTCCTGGTGCTCAAACAGGTCTTGGGTTGTACCAAGTTGCACAGCGCTCTCTACTCTGCCTGACTTCTCAAAACCCTTGGTCTGCTTTCCCACAACGGATGTCAGTCGCCAAGACAGGGAGGGTACAAGTAGAACTTCCCTGTCCTTTGGACCATGAACCCATGTCTCTGAGAAACTGCTCCTGGAACTGGAATCTCATGGAACGTTTGGAAAACACAGCCTTAGATTCACCTCTGGGTCATATGGAGAGCCATTCAGACTCACACAAGAAGGGGCTGGGGGACAGAACTAGCTGGGACGGGTTTGGAACCCTAGGAGCTTCCCATGCTTGTTACCTTGGCCGGTTGACTCATTTTTCCTAGATGGTTTGCACTAAAACCCTTAGAAAGAGTCATGGACAGACCCTGGAGAAGGGACGAGCCAGTACAAGGGAACAGGGGAGAGAGGAATCCATGTCAAAGCCACCGGGAAAAAACGAGCTGGGAATGCGCAAGAAGAGAGGGGTAGGTGGCAACTATGGGGCCTGCTGGAGGGGGGATGGAGCTGGGTAGCAGGCTACCTCCAGAGATGCCACCCTGAGGGATGCGATCATTACATTTCCTGAAGAAGTCTCCATCTTTGCGCACACAGGAAAGTTAATGTTCCGCTTACACACTCCACGGTGCCGATGAATTTAAAACTCCTACTTCAAAGGATTTAAAAGGCCCTTTCTAATGTCAAGTGTCCTGTGAATATTACAGAGTGATGAGGCATCACATTAAATAAGCTGAGAGGAACGGAGAACTCCTAAGGTAAACTATGAAGCTGTCAGCTTCAAGCCACACTCATCTACTTGGCTCCCAGGGACAGTTTCTCTAAGGTGAGATTCTTCTCCTATGGTCAGTGATGTGGAAGAACTGGAGGTGGGGGACAGACAGGGCAGGAGGGAGGTGAAAACACCACGTTAATAGAGCCCACTGCAAGCTCGGCTTTAAAAGATGGCTTGGGGGAACTCCCTGGCGGTCCAGTGGTTAGGACTCCATGCTCTCTCTGCCAAGGGCCTGGGTTCAATCCCTGGTCGGAGAACTAAGATCCCAGAAGCTGCACGGCGTGGCCAAAAGAAGAGAGAGAAAAAAAAAAAAAAAAGATGGCTTGGAAGAGATGGTATTTTATAGCTGTTAGTAAAAGGCCCCTGTTTCCTAGTAAAAGAGGTGTCACAGATGGACACAGACCTGAGATTCAGAGGACTTTGGCTGGTGTGCCAGTTGTGGTGGTAACTCCCTGGGTGACCCTCACTGAATCCCTCCCCTCCTCTGGGCCTCTGTTTGCTCATCTGTAAAATAAGCAGAAATGGACCCGGAAATTCTGCTTGTAACCTATCCCCCTGGGTGGTCTTTAAACTGTGCTCAGTGGAGAGCTCAGGCTCTGAGAAAGCTCTTCCAGAGCCCCTGCAGGGGGTTAAATAGGAGAGGCTAAGCAAGAGGGCTCACCCCTCGTACTGTCTGATTTATGGAGAGTTCCACATAAGGTTTCTCTTGAAGAAAGGATTCAGCTGCTAAAATAAAAAGTTGAAAATCACGTCCAGCCTGGGGCTGGGGCGTGGTCAACGCCGGCTCCACAAATATTAGCCACATTATTATGAGGCTGCGGCAGCCACTGCTACTGCTGGGGCCGCTGCCTCTCCGCCCCCCTCCCCTGCTCCCCCATACACTATGATCTGTCTGTAATGTTTGCCAGGTAAGGACATGTGTCTTGTCCTCATGGCCCCAGTGCCTAGTCCTGTGCTTGGTAAAGGTGTTAGGAGGGCATGAGCACATTTGGGCTTTGCTCTAGTGTCCTTGGAACTTGGGGCAAGTCCCTTCTCTTCTCAGGTCCTCTGTTTCCCCTTCTTTAACGTGGAAAAAACTGGGAGGGCTGGGAACCCAAGAGGGGAGGGATGGGCAGGAAGGGGTGATGAGGCTGCCCAGGGCAGAACCGCACCGCTGCTGCCTGCTTTACAAATTGGGTCCCGAGTAAGAGTTGGTGAGGAAAAGAAAAGGACAGCTCAATAAATTAAAAACGTGTTTAAAAACTGAAGTCTTCCAAACCCTGTGCATTTTACACTATTGGCACATCTGGCCTCCCTGCTTCTCAGTGGCAGAAACCTTAAGCTTCTGCTAAATATGAAAATAATAGAATTTACAAGCTGTGCCAGGAAGTAGAACCAGGCAGGTTGGATGGTAAAAATGAGTGGGTCAAGGGCTGAGGCCATCCATCAGGAAGCTTCAGGAATGAAAGCTCTGAGACAGGGCAGCTCCTGGAGCCCGAATGCACTTTTAGATCTTTCACGGGAGGTGGGTGCAGTCACTTGTGCTAATGGCTCTTCCAGCATCTGCCCCGGGGGACACTGCGGCAGGAGGCTCTGGAGAGGTATCTTGATTTATGGACTGCATTTCCCTGAGGTCAGGAAGAGCTGAGTCACAAGTTCAAATGAATATTTTCCAGTTATACCATCTTGTTATTTCAGCCACAGTGAAGGGAGGTGGATTTACAAACAAAGTTGATTCTTCGTAACCCTTCTCCTCTGTCTTTGTCTTCTCTTCTCTTTGGGAAGACACTTTGGCTGAAGGGATTTTAGGCCATGATGCCTCATCACTAAAGCCTGAGCCTCTCTCTTCCATTGGCTCCAGGGACACAAAAGTGAGTGCCTGAGATGTCCTCTGTTCCTCCCGAGAGAGCTGTCTCCCCACTGCCCTCCTCCAAGGGGCACCTCTGGGGGCAGCCATGCTGTATCGCATGTGATCCCTACCTCAGCTGACTGGGCAGAGTGGGTGCCTGGCTCAAAGGCGGCCAACTGAGTGGCTAGTCAGTGATCTATGTGGCTTGGATTTAAAAAAAAGAGTGAGCTGGTTGAATGAGCCCCTTCATTCCTTGGCATTTGTATTGGTTCCTGAGACTGCCCTAACAAAGTACCACAAACGGAGGGGCCTAAACAGCAGAAATTCATTGCCTCTCAGTTCTGGAGGCTAGAAGTCCAAAATCTAGGTGTGGCAGGGCTGGTCCTTCTTGTGGGGAGATCTGGGGGGTGAACTCATGGGGCTGAGGGATGGGGAACACGGCATCCCAGAAGAGCCCAGTCCCTGCTCCCTCAGGCTTGGGCTGCTACGGCTCCTGCTGGAGTCCCAGGAGACTCCCGCCCCACCACAGTCCTTACAAGGCCCACCCTCTCCTCACACACCCTCGCTGCACTCAGTTACCTTGAATGCATCCCTGCCCCTTGCGGCCAGACAAGTACGAGACTGTCCCGGTTTGCCTCCTTCCTTTCTCCCCACCCCTTCTCATTCTCCCTGATGACGGATTCTTCTTGGCCCACCTGTGCCCCTGGGCGCTGCCCTCTTACATCTCACACTCCCCCTGGGGGCTGTCTCCAAGCGGGGTCAGCTATCAGTGATAGGCTGATGACCCTCGCAGGGTCTCGTGCTCTGTTGAGCGCATCTCCTGGAGTCCCTCAGGCTTCACGTGCCCAACCCGGAGGGCAGTCGCCTCTCCGCCACCACCAGCCCCTCACCCTGCTGCCGTCAGCCACCCAGGCCAGACACCTGGGGGTCAGTCCGAACCCTCCCCTCGACCCCCCCAGTTCTGGTGGGTCCCCACGCCTGTCAACCCTCTCTCTCTCTCTCTCATTTATTCTTTGGAATGCTATAGGGGTTTTTGTTGTTGTTGTTAGATTGTGGTAAAATACACAGCACAGAATGAACCATTTTAAGTGTATAGTTCTATCGGATAAAGTACATTCACGTTGTTGTACAGCCATCACCAGCATCCATGTCCGGAACTTTTTCATCTTTCCCAGCGGAGACCCTGTCCCCCTTTAAGCGCTAACTCCCCGTCCCGCTCCCCCCAGACTCTGCAGCCACCATTCTGCTTTCTGTCTCTATGAATCGGACTACTCGAAGTGCGTCATCTGAGTGGAATCATACACTGTTGTCCCTTTGTGACTAGACGCCCATCTCTTTACCATCCCTTGTATCTGTCCCTCCTCTCCCTTGTCACGGCGACTGCCTTTTTTGGATCTGTGTTGTCACAACAGCCTCCCAACCCAGTTCCCTGCCTCAGTTCTGCTACCTTCCTGTCCACACGCAACTCAGCCTTCAAGTGATCTTTGTGAAAGTCACTTCTTTTTTTTTTTTAGCGGTACGTGGGCCTCTCACTGCTGTGGCCTCTCCCGTTGCAGAGCACAGGCCCCGGACGCGCAGGCTCAGCGGCCAGGGCTCACGGGCCCAGCCGCTCCACGGCACGTGGGATCCTCCCAGACCGGGGCACGAACCCACGTCCCCTGCATCGGCAGGCGGACTCTCAACCACTGCGCCACCAGGGAAGCCCGAAAGTCACTTCTGATGCTGGTCCTGAGCTGAAGCCACCTTCAACAGCCCCCATATGACAGATGGAGCGCAAACTCCCCAGCCTAGGGTTTGAGGCCATCGGAGACCTGGTGGCCTCTGTGCCACCCCAGCTTCTAATCCCCGCACAGGCTTTCCCCTTCCAGCTGGACCCTCCACTCGCCCCCAGCACCTGAGCACCCCTGACATTCTGGGCCAAGCACACGCTGTCTTCTCAGCCTGGAGCACCCTCTCGCCACCTCCTCACTGGAGAGCCTCGGCCTCCCTGCAGTGCTTCCCTGCCCAGTGAAGGTGACCGCGGCTCCCCCCTCCCAGCCCCCAGGCTGAACTGGGTTGGGGACAGCATCACATCTGACCAGCATCACACGCACAACTCAGGCTAAAGGCTCCGTTACTGCAGGTCAGTCAGGAATACAGACCCCCCGGAGCTGGGTGGACACCAGAATTCTATCCCAGGCTAGTGACCCCAAAGGGAAGAAAGTCAACTGTCCCTTGACTGGGTGGGGCAGGGTAGGGTGTGGAAGAGGTAGACAAGTAGGGATTGGAAGTTTGGGGGGCTTACCTTCCTCAGTGTTTAAGCTTTGGAAGAGGGTCATAAAATGTGACACAATAATTACACCCAAAACCAGTCAAAAGTGCAGAGACCTTTGCAACTTAAAACAAACAAACACTTTCATGCCCGCAGTTTCATGTCCCCTGCAGGGCAAGAAGTGAGAGTGCCTTGGCATGATGTCACCTATGATTGGATCCAGACAGACAGGGGGAGGGAGACAGCTGGGCCAAGAGGGCCCAGCTCTCCCAGGCACCATCTCGTGTCCCCAGGCAGCCCCTGTGTGATGGCCTGAGTGCTCACTTAGCCCTGATGAAAGACTCTCCCAGGCAGGACTGGCTACAGAATTTGCCGGGTCCAGTGCAAAATAAGACTGTGGGGTCCTGAGTTCAAAAACGGGAAAAAAGTGCCACTAAAGGTACCAAGACATAAAGTTTTTCCTTTCTCTCATGGTCTCTGTCTTGATCTGTCGTGGTGTCTTTAAAATGTATGACTGAATATCATGATCTACACAGGTGCCCGAGTGCTGTGACTCAGAGAGGGCACACCAAGTCCTCTGGCTGCCAGCTTCCCTCCCCTGCCAGATACAGGACAGACATGCTCTGCGCGGGTAGGGAGCGGGCAGTTGAGCCAGGCTTCTCCCCTTCCAATGGGGCCACTGCCCTAACACACGGAGATGGGTGATCCCAAGGGTATCCCAACCTCTGCACCAGGACAATAGATGCCTGGATCACGAGATGACAAGAGGCTTGCCCTGCAAGGTTGCCAGCCGACTGCAGCCAGGGCGAGAGCCCCAGTAGTAGCTGGGCAGTGGTGGGGAGGGGGAGGCTGGTAGGACCTGGGGGCGCCAGGAGGCGAAGCAGCTGGAGCCTGAGAACCCATCCTCAGGAAGCAGAGAGGCAGCAGGAGATGGGACTTCGTGCGGGACCTCAAAGCCCTGGTGCACACTTCACTGTCCGTGGGGCTTCACTTTAAAATATAAATCCAAAGATAAAATTAAGAATTTCAAGAAATCGACTGCCGAGCATTCAACCAAGCACAGAGTGCTTCTGAGAGCAGGGCTCTGTACAACCTACAACCTGTTCCCAGCCCTCTTCCCAGGACACATACCCTGAAGGCTCCAGGGCTAGACTCAGCCTTGGCTCACCTGGGATGGTCCTTTTCTTCTCTAGTATCCTCCAACCCACTGGGATCTCCACTCCCTGGGGTCTATAGGAAGCTGGAGCCCTTGTGCAGTGGCAGAGGGACACTGCGATAGGAGTCAGGGGATTCGATTACAAGTCCTGACTTTGGTTGAGGATTTGCTGTGTGGCCTCGAGCAAGTTGCTGTACCTCTCTGGATCTCAGTTTCCACAACCTAATTCGTTGAGTGAGTGGTTACTGAGCACCCACGTTGTCCAGGGCATAGTGGGCCTTTGTGGGAGAGACAAATTAATAGGAGAGTTCCGGCCCTCAGGAAGCTTGCAATTAAGTCGGGAGGATAAGACTCACACAGAAATCCCTGGGGTGGTGTCATACACATCCTCTCTTCACCCACCACCCTCAGAGGGAGGTTGAGCTGGGCCATTAGCCCCACTTTACAGATGATGTCTCCTCTTGGGTCAGCCTGGTGGCAGGTGAAAGCATGGACTAGGGGTCATGCAGGCTTGGGCTAAAATCCCTGCCCTGGCTCTAACTGGTGGGGCAATCTTGGGCATGTCACTTAGTGCCTCTGAGCTTCACGGATTCATTTGTAAGGTGAGGGCACAACCTGTACCTTTGAAGGGGTGCTGTGAAGAAGCAGTGACGTAAAGGATGGGGCAGTTCAGATGGCTGGTTTCCTTCCCTCTTCCTCAGTTTCATGAAGCTCCAGCCCAATTAGCCAACCCTACAAGCATTAGATGGGTGGACATGGCTGGGTAGCCACGAGAAAGGTTTGGGGGTTCTCAAGTGACTGTCTACCCAACATAAATCAACAGTGTGAGGCGCTGGCCCTCAAAGCCATGGTGTGATCTCAGCTGCATTAATAAAGGTACAGTGGACAAAGTAAGGGCGATGATGGCCTTGCTAGGCTTCAGGCTGGAGCTCAGCTCTGGGCCCCCACTCTTGCACTGGGGGTGTGTGATTATTTTTTCATTTTTTAATAAGGCATTGGTTGGGCTTCCCTGGTGGCGCAGTGGTTGAGAGTCCACCTGCCGATGCAGGGGACACGGGTTCGTGCCCCGGTCCGGGAAGATCCCACATGCCGCGGAGTGGCTGGGCCCGTGAGCCATGGCCGCTAAGCCTGCGCGTCCGGGGCCTGTGCTCCGCAACGGGAGAGGCCACAGCAGTGAGAGGCCCGTGTACCGCAAAAAAAAAATAATAATAATAAGGCATTGGTTATATACAGTCAAGTGGGCAAGTCTTAAGAGCACGGCTCACTGAATCTTCCCATATGCATACACCTATGTGAACACCACTCAGATGAAGATATAGGCCATTTCCAGCCCACCAGAAGGCTTTCTCATCCCCCTCCCAGTCCATCTCCCTCAAAGGTAACAACTATTCGGACTTTTAAAGCCTTCTAATAAATTAGCTTTGACTGTTTTTGAACATCATATAAATGGACACATATAGAGGGTATGTTCTTGCATCTGGCTCCTTTCAGATGCAACTTTATATCTGTGAGATTCATCCACGTTGTGTGTTAGAGTGGCAGGTGATTCTTTTTTGTTGATGTGTAGTATTCCATTACATGAACTATATCATAATTTGTTTGTTTACTCTACTGTTAATGGACATTTAAGTTATTTCCAGTATTTGGTAATTATAAGTAGCCCTATGATGGCTTTTGGTGGGAATAATCACTTATTTCTCTTGGGTATGTACCTGAAGCAGAATTTCTGGATCACAGAGTTGGCATACACTTAGTTTCAGTAGGTACTGTCAAAAAGTTTCCCAAAGTAATTGTACAATTTTACATCCCCTCCAGCAGGGTTTGAGAGTTCCAGTTGTTTCACATCTTTGCTAACTCTTGGTATTGTCAGTACTTTCCTTTTTAGCCATTATGGCGGGTGGGTAGTGGTATCTCATTGTGCATTTCCCTGATGACTAAGGATGCTGAGCACGTTTCTTATGCCTACTGGCCATATGGGCGACCTCTCCTGTGAATTGGGCCTTTTCTCTTGAGTGGTGCTGGCCGAGTTCAGAGAAGGGGGGCAGGGTGTCAGATGAAGAACAGTTGAAGGGCCGGGGGAACATGGTCACACTCTGCAAACTTCTAATGGGCTGACCTGGGAAGAAGGAACAAAAATGGTCTGTGGATGCCAGCGCTCAGAAGACATAGATTTACTGAGGTGACCAGGACATGGATTTCCGATCAGCGCAATGAATTGTCTAAAAATAAACAATGCCCAAGGAGGCACTGGGCTGATTCAGGAGGTGGTGAGCACTTGTTATGCTAGGCATGTGAGCAGAGATGCTAGAGCCCTAGATGAGGTTTTCCAGAGACGGCTGACGTCTCGACTGATGGTGGGTTTTAGGAGTTGACAAGATGAGATTTCAGGCCTATGAAGGCCTGGTTCTGTTATGTAAGACATGTTTGGAGCCACTGAGTGGAGAGCATGGGGACTCAGAGATGATCAGCTCTCTTTAAAAAAGACTTGTTTCCTGGCCTGTTTGCATTATTCTCCCTGGCTGATCTCATTCTCTTAGTCATATGGGAAAGTACCTTCTGAAAAAAGCAGGGAAACAAGACACAGCATTTGACTCCGTCACTCTCTGCAGTGACTCTGAGCCCCATCCCAGTTCACACGGAGCCTCAAAGGTCCACACGTCAAAGCTGTCAAAGGGTTTAAATTAGAAAAGCACGTGTGTGTGCATGCACCATTGTGTGTATTCATTTTGCACCTCTTGAGGTCATCACGGTGTCTGAGTCACTGAACGAATCATTGTAAGCAAGAGGGCTCCAGGAAAAGACGCTGAACCCATCGCCCTGTCCCAGCTGGCCTGCCCACCGGCCCTGCAAACCCTGCCGTACTCCACTCTGTGGTTCCTTCTCCCCACCTCTCTGCAACTGCCCTGGCTCAGGCCACCACGCGCTCTCACCAGCCTCTGCCTCTTCCATGGCCTCTTTTTCCACACCAGCTGAAAAGGGTACTAGCAAGCCAAATACTAATACCAAGGGGAGGGGCCGTCAGAGTTCTGTCATTGAAGCATCATCTTATTGCACTCCACCCCCATCCCCCAAGACTGAAAGCTACTTGAAGGCAAGCATCCTTGTCTCCCATGGTCCCTGCTTCTCTCAGGTGCTGAAGTCAGTTTTGTTGAATAAGTGAATGAATGAATGCTTGGCATTACTACTGACTTTGACAGCCTTAAGACAAAAGCCTCGGTGGAATAAAAGCTGGCTTGTAGAAAAGCTTGTGAACTAACTCCTATTCTCACTCTCCATTTCATACACATGAACTTTGTCACCTTGCCTCACAGCAGGGGTTAACATAGGCACAGGTTTATGAAACACGTTTTTGTATCTTCTAAAAAGTCAATATGAAAAGTATCATGGGCAATACCAAAAGGCAAAAGGCAAGTTGGGGGGAAAATATTTGTCGCACGTTGAACAAAGGGCTAATTTTTTTTTAACAGAGTTCCTAAATTAAAAAAAAAAAAAAAAAAAAAGAGTCCAGTGAAAATGTGGGAAGAGGAAAAGAACAGGCAATTCACATAAAAAGAAACATCAACGGCTAATAAGCCTATGAACAGAGAATGAAACCCACCCATAATAAAAGTAAATTGAGAAAGGAGACATCAGTTCTCCTCTATCAGATTAACAAAGATGAAAAAGTCTGAGAATCTCTGGTGTTGACAAGATGTGGAGGAGACCAACATTCTCACACAGAATAGAAGGACACACTGGTACACCCTCTCTTGAGGCAAGTTAAGTCATATCTATCCAAATGCACACACGCTTTGACATAGCAACTCCACTTCTAGGAATTTATCCTGCCAGTTTACTCACTGAATTGTACAAAGATATATGTACAAATCATCTGGTTATTATCTATCTTAGCAAAAAACTGGAAACCACATAAAAGTTCATCAATAGGGCACTGGGTAAATGAATTATAATGTAGACATACAATAGAATGCTATTAACACCATCCTTGAGGCTACCATTGCCTGTTATGTCAATGTACCTTCTAACAGCATGCATTATTCTGTACGTACCGCATACTAGCCACAGTGCTAAACTCTACGTGGATAATTTCATGCAATCGTAATAACTCTGTGAAGTAGATACTTCTTACTTCCCATTTTAGCTGAAGAAACTGAAATGCAGTAATCTGACTGTATCAGTTTTCTAGGGCTGCCATAACAAATTACCACAAAGTGGATGGCTTAAAACAGCAGAAATGTATCCTGTTGCAGTCGGAAGGCCAGAAATTGGAAATTAAGATGTGGGCAGGGTTGGTTCCCTTTGCAGGCTCTGAGGGAGACTCTGTACCTTGCTTCTCTGGCTTCTGGTGACTGCTGGCAATCCTTGGCATTCCCTGGCTTGTACCTACATCACTCCAATCTCTGCCTCTATTGTCACATGGTCTTCTTTCCTGTGTATGTCCACTCCACTTCTCATAAGGACACCAGTCATTGGGTTTAGGGCCCGCCCTAGCCCAGTATGACCTCAGCTTAACTAATTACTTCTGCAAAGGCCCTATTTCCAAAGAAGGTCACTTTCTGAGGTTCCGGGTGGACATGACTTTTCAGAGGATACTATTTAACCTACTACAGTGACCAAGATAACAAAGCTAGTAAGTAGTAGAGCCGGGATTTGAATCTAGGGGGGCAATGTGTACTCATTACCACTGCTCCATGCTGCCTTCCCATAACAGCTCACACTTTTATAACACTAACAATGTCCCAGGCACTGACTTAAGCATTTTACATATAATAACTAATTTACTCCCCACAACAAGCCCACTTCATACATGTGCAAATAGAGATTCCCCACAATAACCCCATATTACAGATGGGGAAACTGAGGCACGGGGAGTTAAAAGTTACCTGAGTCTATGCAGCCCATAACTGACAGACCTTAGATTTGAACCCAGGGAGGTATGTTCTTAACCACTATGCAAAACTGCCTCCCAACACTCTGAGAATTAGGGCTAAGAAAACATTTCTTTCTCCTGAAGGACTGGTCTTTTTTAATCAGACATGATGTGGTCTCCAATTCATTGCTTCTCCCTTTCCCCTTCAGTTGTCATGATTCATCAGCTGATGTGAGTGTCCAAATAGAGTTGCCATCATTCAGCTAGGACACTGGCATATTTTCTCTCCTTAATCTGTGCTGGGCATTTTGAAAGGCCTTCAGAGAGACCCATGCACCCACGCAAATGACATGCAAACTGTTGTGTGCATGGATATATTCATTTTTCTGGAGCAAGAGTCCATGGTTCCCATCAGATTCTCAGAGCTTCATGATCCTAATTTTCAAGTTTTCTGCCCTCCCTCCCTCCTTCCTTTCTTTCTTTCTTTTTTCTGTTCTCACCAGTTATGTTGCCTATGCCGGTTTATTAAGCAATCTCATACCCTTTTAATGGTGTAAGTGGAATGTAGTATAAAACCCATAAACAAATGCGTGCAATGTTTCCATTCAGTCTGACTTTTTAAATCTTCCTGGGTTTGCGTGGAGGAAGTCCGCCTTCCTGACTCTCCTCTCTGTTGTCTTTTGAATGCTTCTGAGGCGGGATCCGGTTCCTACCCCGGCACGGGCCAGGTGCTCACCCTGCGCTCACAGATAGCAAACTTGTAAGCAGTGTGCGCTGAAAAAGCCAATCGGACACAGAAGCCTGGAGCTCTGGCGCTCAGGGGGGTTTCCAGGCTGACCAGGAACTGGGCAGTGTGACCTTAAAGCCTTGTCTGGGCCTAAATTTCTCCGGAAAGCAAGGGAGAAGCCAGGAAGGCAGAAGTAGGTGGAAAGAACCCGCAGCTGCAAGCCTGACCCTTCCCGCTGCCTGCCATCCCTGGAACTTCCTCCTTGCCAACATGCTGCAGCCACGTGCCCCCAAGCCCCGCCCCCAATCACCTGCCCCCTCACCAATCCCCGCCCCCTATGCATCCCATCACCTGGGCCTTCCCACGTGCCCACCACGCACCACACGTCCCGCCGCCATGCCCCACACGCTCCACCGCGTTCTTCTAGCCCCCGCAGGTGCCCCGTCATGCTCCTCATGCCCCGTACATTGCTCATAAAGACAAAAACGAAACAACCAAACAACAACAACAAAATCCCAGAAAGAGCCCTTGATTTTTGACTTTGAGTCAAGGCTTAAATGAATTCATTTGTAGATTTTAATAGAAATACTATCTTTTTTTTTTTTTGCGGTATGCGGGCCTCTCACTGCTGTGGCCTCTCCCGTTGCGGAGCACAGGCTTGGACACGCAGGCTCAGCGACCATGGCTCACGGGCCCAGCCGCTCCGCGGCATGTAGGATCTTCCCGGACCGGGGCACGAACCCGTGTCCCCTGCATCGGCAGGCGGACTCTCAACCACTGCGCCACCAGGGAAGCCCTAGAAATACTATCTTAATGCAAAGGCCAAGGGAAAACTTTGAGATAATCAGCACTCACCTTGATGGTCAAAGTCTGGTGGTCAGTGTATGCAGGAGAAGCCTCACATTATGATGTGTATCAGCGCTTATTAGGAATTATTAAGCCTATTATTTAATAAGCTTATTAGAAACAAGGAGCTTGTTAGAAATTCAGAGTCTCAGGTCCCCTCCTAGGCCTACTGAGCCGGCATCTGCATTAACAAGATCTTGAGTATCTCCAATGCTAGAGAAGCACTAGTGTAGAACACAAGGACTCTGATTTCTCAAGTTTACCAAACCCTGGAGAGCACTTGGGTTTTTCTGGAATACACATCCCAATTGGATGACCTGGAATAATTCCTACTGGGGTTCACTATGCTATCTATAAAAAGGCGTCATTATACCGGCCCTTCCTCCCTTACAGGATTACTGTGAGTTTCAGGTGAGATCATGGGTTCATTCTATGTATTGTGAGGGGGCTGAGGGGCTGCAGGGTTGGTGGGGAGCAGAACAGGTGTGGTTTCTGCCCTCACGGAGCTGACGGGGTGGTGGGATGGGAAAACATGTAGATAATGTTGTGTGATTGTCACGGTTACCTCAGGGCTTTCATTTGCTTAGTCTTTTACATATTCTTTCATTCAGTGATCAGTCACTAATTAAAACATAAAATCCTTGCACTCTGCCAAGCTGCTGAGCTCTGAGCTCGACACTGGGGAAGCAGAAATATCAGTAAATGAGCCATGAACTCTGCCCTCAAGGATCTATCAGTCTAGTCAGAGATAAGGATGTAAGCAGCTGATGACACTAGAACAGACTACGGCTGGTTCTCTGAGGCCCATTCAGGGGGCTGTGGGAGCACAGGTGGGGCAATGAGGCGCTTTGATTTAAAGGAGGATTACAAGTTTGCCAGGTTGAGAAGGAAGAGGACAGCATTCCAGGCAGAAGGAACAGCAGGGGCAAAGGCAGCAAGGCATGCAGTCCCATATGCTTGCACCATGACCAGGTGTAGAGAACTGGGGGGCGTGTCAGGAGATGGTTTGGAGAAGTAGCTTGGGGCCACATCTTAGATGGTCCTCGTGTCGGATGCCAAGGAATCTGGTAGGAAATGGGGAATCCCTGAATGAAGAGGAATAACACTATCCGAGCTACGTTTCACAAAACTCTTTTAACAGCAGCATGAGAAGAAAAGACTGGGGTTAAAAAAAGAGAGAGAGAGAAAAGACAGGCGCAGAAAGACTCTTAAGAGGCTCTGCTAATAGCTCAGGGGGAGAGATGACAAAGTACTCGACTGGGGATAGACATGAATAGAAGAGATGTTAAGGAAGGTAGAATTGATAGGACTTTTGACCAAATGAATGGGGTGGTGAAAGGTATGGAGGTTTTTGGCTCAGAGCCTGGGTGGATGGTGTTACTGTTAACCAAGAAGGGGGGACCCTGGAGGGAGACTGGGTGGTGAGCCTGAGTTGGGCCTGTTGGGTGTGAAGTACCTTAGGGACACCCTCTTGGCTTTGTCCCCTAGGCTGGAGTCACGGATGCCTAGAGCTGAGGAGTGTGGTCCAGGCTGGACACAGGAGTTTGGGAGTTCTGAGTGTATAGGGAGTGGTGGGAGCCCTGGGAGTGGATGGGACTACAGGAGGGTGCGGGGTGAAAAGGAATATGGTTGAGAGTGGCACTAATATTTAAGGGCTGGGAAGAGATGAGTCCATGAAGGAGGTTGAGTGAGGCCAAGAGGATTTCTGCCTCATCACCCACCAGCATCATCTCCCAGGAACAGTCCTGGAGACACCTCCCTAGAAGCCCCAGAGTGAGCGGTGGCTGGGGCTGGGGATCTGAGAAGGAAGAACTGAAACAGAGACAGCACTTTCACAAATCTCTTTTTCTCCAAGAGAAAGGATGTAAGAAAAGGAGAAACAAAAGAAATGCTTGAGTTTGTTTCATTTTTCAGATCAAAAACAGATCCAGCACCTCCTAACATCGAAGAAAACCTCCTAGACTGTCCTAGGTTGACTCCAGTGAGCTCATTCTTTCGTTATCGTTAAGAGCAAAGAAAGTCTGGTTTTATCATGATTAACCAAAGGAGGATTTTACAAAACAAAACAAGAGACAGGAAATGGTCCCCAAGTTATGCCATCTGCTTCATGTTTTTCCATACAAACAAGCCTGTCGCTTTAAACTAATAATGGCTCCTAGCAGCCAAATAATTGATCTACTTGGTGTTTTGGCTTTAAGTGAAGAGTGAACTGGCCTCTTTAGAAATGTTGGCAGCCTGGCTGGTCCATTAGTAAGACAGAAAAATCAAAACACTGACTGGAAAAGGTCATTATGACTGGGCTCAGCAGGAGTCATCGATACATGACGTCATTTCAGAAACAAGCAAGCCAAGGTCGTGAGCCCCCTGGACAGAGTCAAACTACCCTTTGCGGCCCATCACCACCCTCCTTCACAGATACTGAAGTCTCCCAAGAGGACACCAGGGTCTGAGCCAGGACTGGCTTCATTTTACCCTTTCTTTACTCAGCCTGAATCTAGAGGAATGTGCTTTTAGAGCCTGTGGCATTCAGCAGGTCATTAAGGAAGGCCCTCAGTCCTCCCATGTGCATGTCCCTTAGATGCTCTTTTCACCTCTTCCCCTCTCCCAGGTCTGTCTCTGTCTCTTTTCACACTCCTCAGCCCAGAAACACCCACCTCCCCTTTCGGCCCTGTCTCCAGCTCCTACTACCTTCTCTCTTCCTTCCTTTCTCCTCCAAGCTTTTAGAAGAGCTGTGGGCTCTGTCTCCAAATCTTCGGCTCCCATTAGCTTCTTCTTCCTCTCGCTAGCATTAACATCATTGCAGGTACCAAGCACAGGACCAAGGGCTTTCCCTGCATCATCCCCCTTCATCCCAACAGCAACCCATCTGAAATGGATGCTATTATTATCCCCTTGTACAGAGGAGGAAACGGACTCAGACAGGCTGGGTCACTGGCTTCAGTAAAGCAGTGGCAGATCCCATTTTTGAACCCTCTGCAATGCCCTGGCCAAAGTCACCCAATCATGGTGGCCCTTTCCCAGTCCTCTTCCCCTCTGTCTCTCTGCACCAGCTGGCACTGCCAATCTCTCTCCTCCCTTGGCTCTTGGGAACCAGTTTCTCCCGTTCTTTCCTTCCTCTTCATAGGGTGGGTACCCCTGGATTTCATCCCTGGCGCTTCACTTTTCTCATGATAGAAAGTCTTCCAAGGGAAGCTCTGAGTCCTCTTAATTCCAGGTCCACTGGAAAGCATCTTGCCCACCCCCTCATTGCTCATGGTCACTCTAAGTGGGTGGCAGAGCTGGGGCTGGAGCCAGGTGTCCTAATCTCCAGGTCAGCCCATTACTCAGAGCTGCCACTACCTACTCTTAGTTTTTGTGGTTTTTTTGCTGAGCAGCAGGAAGCAGCCCAACCCTGGAGGAGGGAGAAACTGTGAGACCCTGATAAGGTGGGGCGGAGGCTATTTTTAGAGGACACTGGCTTTCTACTTAGGCTGGGAGGAACTTAAGCGCCAGGATCTTCTAAAACGTGGGTTTGCAAGACTGGCTCATTAAATAGAATGAACACATCCAAGGGGCAGCACTCCTTGCTCTCACCCTCTGCCTGTTTGCTGTGTGGCTCGAATTGATGAGAACCTTACTATTTGTCTCCATTTCCTCTTAATTCAGTGAGGCTTTAAGATGGCTTTGGAAAAAATATATGATAGAAAGTAAAGTAGAAACAAAAATGAAACTTCAAGATGAGGGCGCTATTGTCTGAGCAAGGGGAAGTCCTGGACAGCAGCAGACCAAAGAACAGGGGGTGTTGAACAGATCCCCAAGTCCTGCCTGAGCAGCAGGAAGTGTCAGGAAAGACATGAGAAAGGCTGGTGGAGACTGCCTGGCATGTCCAGCAGCGTGTGACCTTGAGCAGGGGGCTCTGCAGACCCTCGCCAGGAACAAAATGTCTGTCACCACTGGGTGAAAATGGGAATTTTTTGGGTTCCCCCACTGAGGGCCCAGAACCTGGATTAGGGTCTGTTTTTGTGATTCTACAGGGAAAAGTTTAGGCCAGGTAATATGCAAGAGTTTGAGAGGGCCAAGGCCAAGGCTAGAAAAGATGGGGAGGGGGTGTGCCTGCAGAGCTCCGAGGCAGCATCACAGACACCAAACAGACGGGGAAACAGAAGCCAGGGAGCGACTGGACTGGAGCCTCTAGCCCTGCTCAGTTCATTGGGTCTAAAGCTGTTTGACTCACAAGCTTCTTTGCGAAGGTGATGGCTGCCACCCAGCACAGATGCCCATAATCACCGTGGAGCGCGCTTCCTGGGTGTGTACTGCCCAGGCTTTCCGAGGGTCCTACTGGGTCTTAGTATAAGATCCGAGTCAGGGGGACCGCCAAAGTCTCTGGTCTCCGCAGCCCTTCCGGATACGCGCGGCTGTGCCTCCAGCGTCTCAGGCCCAGAGCCGGTGAACAGGTGGGGGGAGCGCCGGCGGTCAAGAGCGCGCCCTACTGCTCTCACGGCCCTGGCCACGAGCTCTATCGCGGGAACCAAACCCCGCTCCTACAAATGGGGAAACCGAGACCCAGGGAAGGGAGGAGGCTTGTCAAGTTCACCCAGTGAGTTGGCGAGAGCCAGAGAACTCCTGCCTCCAGGCTCTTCCCCTCTTCTTTCCACCTCCGCGCGAAAGGCGCGTAACGGTGGTGCTTTAAACCTTGTCATCCCACGCAGTTTGGGAAAGTTTTCTTGCCGCAAACAGGCGAAGCGCGAACCCGGGTATCACGTTCACTTGTGCCAATGCGTCCCCACTCCCACCTCCACTCTCTCTGCAGCCGGCGGGGAGGCCGCGCCTGAGTGCAGCGCTCGGCGGCACCTGTACCCAACAGAGCGCCCGGGGCGCCTAGCCACTGCACGCTGGAGTCAAGCGCGCAGCGGGAACGCCGGCCCCGCCATGACCCCCGCTCTCAGCGCTGCTCCTCGAGAGCCCCCAGGTCCTTCTCCCTTTTACAGACGCGGCGTCGGGGTCCAGAGGCAAGGGCGCCCTGGCCGGGGCCACGCGCGCCGAGTGGCGCGGATGCGAGCGCCCGGTTCCGGACCCCGAGACCCAGGCTCCCCAGCCCCGGAGGCAACCCGAGGCGGCGGCTATTTATAGAGGGAGCCACGCTCAGTCCCTCTTGGCGGCGGCGGCGACAGCTGAATATTTTGCCCAGATATGGCTGGGGCCCCGGTGAGGGGGCAGGGAGCCCCGCGAGCGCGAGGGGGACCCCTGGCCGGTGGGACACTTACCGGTCAGTGGAGCCGCGGGGGCTGGCGCGGGCGCAGGCGGCGGCGGGACGAGCGCGGGCGGCCGGCGGGAGAGCGCGGGCGGCAGGCGGGTGAGGGGAGCGCGGGGCTGGAAGAGCTCCCGGGCGGCCGCGAGCGGGCGGGCGCTGTGGGCTCCGGGGGTGGGAGCCAGGGGCGGGCCCGGCTCTGCGCTGTCACCGCGCCTCGCCCCGCCCGCCTAGCTCGCCTTCCTTACCTCTCCCTCCACTCGGGGGCGCCGGGGCGCAGCGCGCAGTCTCCTGCCGGGGAGAGACGCCCACAAGGGGAAGCGCGGGGCAGGGACTCTGGCCGCCCCAAGCTTGGGTCCGCGGCCAAGTGGGTGCGCGTCGCCTCCTGTCTGCGTCTAGGTTTCCCCACTTCTACCAGGTAGAGTTATCTGGAAAAAGGTGGGAGGAGTTTTATTCCTGTGTGGTCCAAGATGTAAGAATCGGTAGGTCCTTGTGGAGCAAAGCCAGCCAAGCGGTTGCTGCACCTTTACCTCCTTTGATTGAAGCAACGACCCATCCGGTCTTATCAGCAGCCCAACTAGGTCCGGTTTGAGCCGAAGCTTTAGTCACGATCATTTTGTGAACATGCAGTTCCAAGAGAGGCAAATGCATTCCCTCTATACTGGAAGAATAGAGTATCCAAAATACGACTTAAAATAACCAAAACAACCCCAAAAGCCCCACCTTGTTTTTCTTCCAGTTTTATTGAGATATGATTGACATACAGCACTGTATAAGTTTAAGGTGTACAGCATAATGATTTGATTTACATACCTCATGAAGTGATTATCACAATAAGTTTAATGAACATCCATCATCTCACATAGATACAAAATTAAAGAAAAAAATTTTTCTTGTGATGAGAACTCAGCATTTACTCTCTTAAAAGACTTTCATATATAACATACAGCAGTGTTAATTATCTTTATCATGTACGTTTTATCCCTAGCACTTATTTATCTTACAACTGGAAGTTTGTACTTTTTGACTGCCTTCATCCAATCCTCCCCCCAAACAAAAATGTGATCTTCTTTTCTATGAGCTTGTTTGTTTTTGAAGTATAATTGACCTACAACATGTTAATTCCTTTTGCACAACATAGTGGTTAGATATTTCTATACATTGCAAACTGATCACCATAAGTCTAGTTACGATATGTTACCATACAAAAATATTACATAGTTATTGACTAAATTCTCCACACTGTACATTTCATACCCTTGACTTAGTTTGCAACTGGAAGTTTGTACTTCTTAATCTCCCTCATCTATTTCTTTCCTCGCTCCAACCCCTTCCTCTCTGGCAACCACCTGTTTGTTCTATGTCTATAACTCCATTCCTGTTTTATGTTTGTTCGTTTTGCTTTTTTAGATTCCACATATAAGTGAAATCATACAGTATTTGTCTTTCTCTATCTGACTTATTTCCCTTAGCATAATACCCTCTAAATCCATCCATGTTGTCGCAAATGGCAAGATTTCATTCTTCTTTGTGGCCGAGTAGTATTCCATTGTGTTTATGTACATTCTTCTTTATCCATTGTCTGTTGATGGTCACTTAGGTTGCTTCCATATCTTGGCTATTGTAAATAATGCTGCAATGAACATAAGGGTGCATATATCTTTTCAAATTAGTGTTTTTGTTTTCTTTGGCTAAATACCCAGGAGTGGAATTGCTGGATAGTATGTTAGTTCTATTTTTAATTTTTTTGAGGCATCTCCATAGTGTTTTCCATAGTGGCTGCACCAACTTACATTGTTACTAACGCTGTACTAGGGTTCCCTTTTCTCCACTTCCTCACCAACACTTATTTCTTGTCTTTTTGATGATGGCCATTCTGACAGGGGTAAGGTGATATCTCATTGGGGTTTTGATTTGCATTTCCCTGATTAGTGATGTTGAGCATCTTTTCATATGCCTATTGGCCATCTGTATGTCTTCCTTATACAGATGGGGAAATATATCTATTCAGATCTTCTGCCCTTTTTTTAATCATTTTTTTAAAATGTTGAGTTATGTGAGTTCTTTGTATATTTTGGATATTAATGCCTAACTGGATATATCATTTGCAAATATCTTCTCCCATTCTGTAGGTGGCCTTTTTGTTTTGTTGATAAGTTTCCTTCACTGTGCAAATCTTTTTAGTTTGATGTAGTACCATTTGTTTATTTTTGCTTTTGTTTCCAAAAGCCCCACTTTCTTAAAAGGCTAATATGTTTTCCAGAACAAACCACTTAAACCCAAACAGAAACTTTAAGTGTTTTAATTTTAAAAATGGCTCATAAAAAGGAATTTGTGTGGACAGAAAATAAGGTGTCTTTGGATTATTATAGGATAGTTTCTGGTGGGATAGACCCTATTAATATAAACTTTTTAATATTGGTGTACAGATTACTAATGAGAAACACCTTTTTAAAATCTTGTTTCCATGCAAATGTACTCCTACATTACAAAACCCTCATGGGTATATGAGAATATTCCTCTCAAGGGGCATGTGCGATATATTTTAAAATAATGCAATGATTTAATATTTCAGATTTAAAATTTTAAACCCTTTTGCTGTGGAATCAAACATTTAAGAAAAGGGCATACAACATAACTGTGCAGGTTTAATAATTTTTATCATGAGAACACCTGCTGCAACCACCAAGTTAAGAAACAACACTGCCAGCAGCCCAGAACCCAACCTGTGCCTTTCCGGGTCGTCACAACTCCCTCCTGAAGTTGACCACTTTCATGACTCTTTCGGTAATCACTTCCTTGCTTGCCTCTTTCCTCCATAGTTTATTTTAATTTGCGAAACTCTATGTTGTGAGATTAATCCGTGTTGGCTCACGTGACTGTAGTTTGTTTACTCTCATTGCTGTAGAGGTTTCCATTGCATGAATATATCACAGTTTTTAGAAACATACATTTTACTATTAATGGACATGTAGGTTGTTTCTGGGTTTTAGCTATTACAAATAGTGCTGCTGTGAACATTCTTTACCAGTATCCTCCTGCACAAGCGCACACATCTTCAACACACTTGGAATTAACAAAAATGGAAACATTTTCACCATTCTGGCATATGAGCAGTATCTCATTGAGTTTTGAATTTGCATTTCCCTGTGTCCTAATGGGTTGAGCACCTTTTCATGTTGACTGGCCAGTCGGATTTCCTCTTCTGTAAAGTGTTTGTCCAAACGTATTGCCCATTTTGCTTCTGGATACTCTTTTGTTTATTGAATATATGTAATCTATTATTTTCTCTCTCTCTCTCTCTCTCTATATATATATATATATGTATGCGTGTATATATATATCCTCCAATCCGTGCTTTGCCTTTTCACCTTCATAATAACGTCTTTGATGAACAGGTGTTCTTCATTTTAATCTTGTCTAGTACAGTTGACCCTGAAACAACACAGGTTTGAACAGTGCAAGTCCAATTATAGATGGATTTTCTTCAATAGAAAATACTACAGTACTGCACCGTCTCTGGATGGTTGAATCTGAAGATGTGGAACCACAGACACGGAAGAACTGCATATAGGAGGGCTGACTGTGAAGTTACATGGGGATTTTCCACAGCAGGGAGGGTTGGTGCCCCTAAATGCCCTCCCCCCACCATGTTCAAGGGTCAACTGTATATCAATCTTTTCCTTTATTGTTAGCACTTTGTGCATCCAGTTTAAGACATCTTTCCTGCTCCTGGATTATAAAGGTATTTTCCTGGGTTACCTTCCTACAGTGGCCATTCATGTTTAGGCTTTCAGTCCACCTGGACTTGACTTCTGAATATGGTATGAGGTGGGGGGCAAGTCTCTCTGTCTGTCAAACTGTCCCAGCACCAGATTAACTTTTCAGTTACATCCACAACTAATTGCTTTATTTTAAAAAGTAATAGAAACATTCCTAAAGTTAGTGAAGTACAAACCACTTCTTTCTTATCTGTGGACAATTTGAAGATTTTTGTTGTTGTTGTTATTAGGGAAAGAAACCATTATAAAAAAACATTTACACTACTTTATTTCACTTAAACATTTGTGTGTCAGGATATTTTTACTTTATCATAAATGATTATTTAAATCACTGGCATGAACATTCCTGAATTTTGAATCACTTAAATTTATAAATACTAAATATAAATTTTAAAAAGCTGGAAAGACAATTTCAACATTTTACATGAAAAACTTGAAACATCTGGTCTTTATTTTCTTTCCGTTCTTACTTTTCCTAGATGTTCTCAAATAAAAATAAGCAAATGACTAAAAACTTTTATCTCTGGCCTCGTCTTCTCCCCTTCTCTCCATATTTCCAATAGTTTATGCATATCTTCACACAGAGGTCTACTAGCTTAAATTCAGTATATGTTCAAAATCAAAAATTTAGGCTTCCCAGTCAAACTGAGTAAGGGGTCACCATCCTAGCGCTCACAAGAGCTGTTTGGGTGCATCTTTTCCCAACACCACATTCAGTGAGGTCACATTGTTAGCTGGAACGCAACAGCAGTAGGAATATTTACAACATGGGAATCGTCAGACACTACAAATCAAGGCTCACTCCCCGCATGACCGCCACACACCCACCAGAACCAGCTGTCAAACATTTACCGGGATATGACTGGATAGAGAGATGACTAAGACCCCTCCCTCCCTCAAGGAGCTCACAATCTAGTTGCGGTGACTGGCACAGACAACTAGTTATATGCTATGAAGGTCAGTGAGATCTGGGCAGCACGAGGGGCACAAAGTACAGTGCAGTAGGAGGGGCACCAGGGAAGGCTTCATGGACAGACTGGGAGGTCAGGGAGGATACTGACAAACAAAAATGGTGGGGAGAAAATGAGCTGCAGTCTGAGGGAAAAGAATAAGAGTGGTCTGGAGGGAAGTGAAGCTTCCTTTAGAGTATCAGTAGTCCTAGATGAACATGCATGGGGTTTGGGAAGGTCCAGTGTGGCTGGCGCAAGGAGTAGTAAACAGGGAGGTTGGGCAGGGAGACTGTAAAGGCCTGCGTTTTCAGTCCAGACTCTCTGGGCAATAAGCCACCCAAGATTTGGGGTGATCTGGGGTGATCAGGATGTGCTGGTTTGCCTGGGCTGTTCCTCCAGCAGCACCACTAGCAATGCTGATGGGCTAAAGACTCGGGAGAGACTTCACATGGTGTGGTGAGCACCTGCTTTGGGACCCATCACTACCCCAGGGTAGGGTTAAGTCACGGAATTCTCAGTCTAACTGGAAAAGAACCGAGCACCACAAGGAAGACAACATGAATAGAAAGGGAAACTCTTCACCTTAAGATCATAAAGCCTAGAAATGATAAGATAGTCAGTTTTTGTATTGATAAACATTTTATTCTAATATTATAGTAATAATTCAAGTGCAAATTCTCTTTGAAAAGTCAACTCTGTTAAAACAAAACTTGTTAAATATCTTTCATCAAACACAAACATATTCTTTTCAATCCCGCACAGCAGTCAGAGCCATGTAGCAGAGGTAAGATTTTTTTTTTTTAAAGCCTACTACATTTTGTTATTGCTAAAAAAAATCTGAATTAGTTGTCAGGGTCTCAGAAGCAGTGATTAATTGATTTTTGAAAGCTCTACCAGATACTCTGACATAAAATCATGAATCCAGATATCTGTGTCTGGCAGTGACGTGTCCACTAAATAGACCACTACTTTCCGGTCCCAAGGGTTAGTGTTTTCTATAACTGTCTGCACCAATGCCACCAGAGGTTTCTTCTCCACGTGATTTCGAAACACCATCGAAGCCTCCTCAGACCACTGGCTGCACTTCACTCCTAAGAGGAAGGGAGTTCGCAGATCAATGAGGGGTCAAATGAGCCTTTCTTTGACCCGTTATAATGGAAAACTATTTAAATAGTCCCAAAGTAGTTAAACACACCAGCTTAGACTTGCCTAACTGAAAAACAGATGCTGAAGAATCTTACAACAGTCTTGCTTACAGTTTTTCTATTCTGAATGGGGTTATTTCTGTAAACCTTCACTTACAGACACAAATTTCATTTGAGATTTAATGCTGTGATATAAAATGAAGTTATAATAATGACTGCCCGTTTCCGTAACGTATATGTAGATATAGACTGATGGAGAATGAAATATCAATATCAATGACATTTCTCTTATTTACAGATTTTTTTCCCTGATGAACCAGATATAGTAAAAAAAGAAAAGAAGAAGAAGAAGAATTAATACACTTAACAGTATTTTATTTTATTTGTGGTACGGGGGCCTCTCACTGTTGTGGCCTCTCCCGTTGCGGAGCACAGGCTCTGGACGCACAGGCTCAGCAGCCATGGCTCACAGGCCCAGTCGCTCCGCGGCATGTGGGATCCTCCCGGACCGGGGCACGAACCCGTGTCCCCTGCATCGGCAGGCGGAATCTCAACCACTGCGCCACCAGGGAAGCCCAACAGTATTTTAAATTACATACATCACCATGGTAAAAGCACTGGAATGAAAGTCTGGAGACTCAGTTACTATTCCCAGCTCTTCCTCTATCAAATGGTATGATCGTGAGGAAACCAGTTGATTTCTCAGGCCTCAGTTTACTTCTTGTAAAATAAAGTGGTTGGACCAGATGAATTTTAAGTCCTATGTATTTCTAAATCCCCATGACTTTTAAACTTGAGAGCTCAAGTTAGAGAATTCTGAATTAGGTTTTAAAACAAAACTGAGACAAGAATATGTATTTTTCAAGAAGTATTATTAACTAACATAAATTAAGTTCACATATGTTAGATTAGATATATAAATTATGCCCCATAGTGATGAAGGTCTGGGAGTTTCACATATAATTTAAAAGACTTTTCGGTGTCGTGAGTGGGCTAAATTCTTTGATTACTAAGAATTTCCCATGAGAGAAGCCTAGAACTGTCTATAAGCTGCTGCTTCAGTGACTGTAACAGAGCCTGAGCCTCCCAGCACTGGCACGAATTCAGTGAAATGAAGCGGCTGTAGAGTCCCCTGCACAGGGAAGACCAGTGACTGTGGCCACGAAGCCGGGGTGGGGATGATGGGGCCATGCGATCCTCCCTCACAGAGACCCCTTCACTGGGCCGTTTGATTGTCATGTTTAACAAAATGTGTTGTTAGAAAAACCTGAATGTTATAAAGTGAAAATGAAAAATGTAGCCATTAATTCTGAAGAAACCATTTAGAAGTTTGAGTTCAAAGCAGATCAGTGGTAGTCATGTCATGTGTAAGATGCCATTTTTGGTTCATATCTGTCTACCATGGGAGTTTCCTTTGAGTTCTAGTAGGAGACACAAAGAAACTGGAAAATACTTCAAATAAGGCAATCTCTCTCTCTCTCTCTTTCTACCTATCTATCTATCTACATATATATATATATCTTCAATAAACACTGTCAATAAGAAGAATTTATATATATAATTTCTCTCATTTCTGAAATCAAGTCAGTTCTGCCACTGCTAAGTGTATGGGGTGAGCGGGGGGTGAGGAATGAGGGTTGCACATGTGGTCATAACTTGCCCTATCCCAGCACAGCAGGACCTCCAGACAACTGGAGGTGTCAGCACCCCTCAGCCCTCTTGGCCTCCGCACCCTCTGCTCACGGCGACAGCTCTCTGGGTGGAGTTTCAGCTAGGCACCCATGCTACCTACTGGTAGAGGGCACACAGATATCTGCACTGTCTTCACAGAAGATAAAACAAATCTCATCAGACAGTATCATAAAGAAGTACCACTCTACACCTATTAACTCAGCTCCTCAGATTTTATGACAGTCAACAGGCTGGTGTGAGTGTGGTGAAATCACACACTTGTGTGTTGTTAGTTGCAATGCCAGTGGAAACTGATTTGGCCATGAAAATGGTCATATTCTACGAGCCAGGGATGTTTTATAATTGTGAAAGTCCATTACGTAGATGCATTATAATTCCTGCAATAAATTATGAAATCTTAATCGCGCAATGTTCTCCTGTTGGTTATTTGTCTCATTGTTTCCATCTGCTTGTTTTGGCTAATATATGTAGCTGTGGGTTTTTTCCTCAATACTACAATAAAAGTGTAAACAACCTAAATGTTCAACAATAGGGTAACAATGATTAAACAGAATATTTTGCAGCTATTAAGAATTGTTATCAGGACCATCAAACAACCACCCAAAAAGCAACAGTGTGAAAGCAGAATGCAATACTGTACCTGTACGAAGATTACAGTTTTAGAAAAATACTCATACATGAAACCAGAGACAGAAAGGAATATGGAAAAACAGAAACAGATATAGTGGAAGGGCATGACCTTGAGAGATCATTAAAAATTATCAATAGGCCAATGATTCTGTACCCAGGACAAAATGACAATATATACTACTGTTGTGTCATGAGTCCAAATTCCCCAGAAGTTACCTGCTAGTTGAGCTGTGACTGCTTGAAACGGCAGCTTTCGGAACATGTCCACCAGGGGCTGCACTTTTCTTATGTTGACTAATTCGTGCTTGCCATAGTCCAGCTCATACACGGACACCAGTCCATTGGTCAGGATTCCTTTTAAAAGCACCCTGTACCACCTAGATGTGCATTGGAGTAAAAAGGAAGAAAAAAACGCACAAAGTCAACACCTGCTTTAAGGGCAACATTTTTTGATAAAAAGGAAAATTAATACAAATGTTATTTACTAAAATATAAAACTATGCTGTTGTAGAAGTTTTTAAAGAGACTGCTTCTTCTTTTCCAAAGGTTACTATTCTCTGCTTTGTCACTGGCTCATTTGATGGAATTTGTTCACTCAATACCCTTTTACAGGCCTCACGGAGCTAATAAAGGAAAACCACCACTAAGCAGGAGGAAACAGTGCTACAGAGCACAATCAGGACAAGGCTGGCAGATCCCTTCACTTTGACGGGGAGACAGGAAATGGCCGTACTTTGGGGACAAGGTCCATGTGTGGAAGATGGAAAGAGAGAAGCAAGCGGGACCAGGTATGGAGAATGCATTAATTCAGGGACTTCCAGGCAAGATACTTTAGGGCTATCCAGGTAGCATCTGGACCAAAGGTCTGGAGCTCAGGAGAATGGCTGAAGCAGGAGATACAGATTAGAGTTGGTAGGGGGGAAGGTCATCAAAATAAAGGTAGTTTATGAAGCTATGAGAGAGAATGAGAATGCTTCAGCAGAGAATGTTTGAAAAAAAGTGAAGTGAGGACAGAATCCTGGGAAACACAAAAATTTAAGGCAAAGGAAGGTTACCCAGTAAAAGGAGACTGAGGAATAGAAGGTAGGTGGCAGCAGGAGGTCCTGAAAAGAGTGGTGCTGCAGAAACCAAGAGACAAGTAGTGTAAAGCATTCCATGTTACAGGGAGGTCAACTAGGATTGAGTTAACAGAAGCCACTGGACTCGGTAATGAGCTCTATATCTTTAATAAGAATGGTTTCGGGACTTCCCTGGTGGTGTAGTGGTTCAGAATCCACCTGCCAATGCAGGGGACACGGGTTCGATCCCAGGTCCAGGAAGATCCCACGTGCCGCGGAGCAACTAAGCCCGTGCGCCACAACTACTGAGCCTGCGCTCCAGAGCCCGCGAGCCACAACTATTGAGCCCTCGTGCCACAGCTACTGAGGCCCGCGTGCCTAGAGCCCGTGCTCTGCAACATGAGAAGCCACCGCAGTGAGAAGCCTGCTCACTGCAACGAAGAGTAGCCCCCGCTCACCGCAATTATAGAAAGCCCATGTGCAGCAACAAACACCCAGTGCAGCCAAAAATAAATAAAATAAACTTATTAAAAAAAAAAAAAGCTACAAAGAGGCCAACTTCAAACACTGTATATAATTGGGGGGTTCTGGGAGGAACTCTAGAAACCTTCAGATAAGCCCAAAGTGAAGCAAGCAATTACCCATGAATCACAGAGACAACAGGGACACAGAAAGGTATCATAATAAGTACATGACCTGAGGGCCAAACAGACCTGACTTTTGGGGGCCAAACAGACCTGAGCTGGAGTCCCACTGAGCCATTTTTCAGTCATGTTAACTCTGGGCTCTTTATTTAACCTCTCTGTGCCTCAATTATCTGATGTGTAATGTTTAGTTTTAATTTACTTGCAGAAATAATACATATGAAGTGCCTAACACATTAATTTGGCATATAACAGACAGTTGGCAAATGGCAGCCATTATTATAAGTATTCTTAAAATGAAGATAAGCTGTGCAAATAAGAACTTTAGATTAATTTGAAGAGAAATTTCCATATGTGGAAATGCCAGTATGGTGCAGGTTGCTAATTCATATAAGTGTAAAAGGAGATAAAAACATTTGGTTTCCACCAATATCACTGTCTTTAAACTGTACAAGGCAAATGACTGATGGTCTGTGCTTTTAGTCTATAAATAAGAGGTACAGAGCTGTGAGGAGAGAACCATCAGGAAACCTATGTGTTGCATTTCTATTTAGCTTTCAACTTTCAAAACTAAGAGCTTAAATAAAGGCTTCAGTTTTGACGACATTACCAATTTCAGTGCAAGGCTACATGTGGATCACCTGGAGAGTTTACTTAAAACACAGATTCTGGGGTTCTACTGCCAGAGATTCTGACTCAGGAGGCCTGGGGTGAGGAAGGGGAATCTGCATTTTTAATAGGCTTCCCAGGTTATTCTTAAATTGGGATAGATTTGGAAATCACTGTAAATCAAAACTGTACCTGAAATTCCTAAATCTTAACTTACCAGAGCTGGGAACAAGGTTTAGTAAATAGTCCTGGGTTGTAAGCAAGACAGAAGCTCTGAACACTTTACATTGATTCAGTTCATAAAGTTTCAAAAAATATCAGATAATCTGTTCCCATATATAAGACATCCCTTGATTATCTGGGACAAATTAACGGATTAACGCCCCAGAGTCCTGAGGCAGAACTGTTCAATCCATGGGGGAGTAGGGGTAGAGTCTGAAGTCCCACACTACAGATCTCTTCACATGATCCTTCCCTCCAAGTGGCACCTCCCCACCACTAATCATCATTAATCTGCTCCTCAGATAAGAGTTAGCATTAGCTTGGCTTTAACTGAGATTAAACTATCCAATAACAAAGAGTTCTGATGAGGCAAATTGGAATCCATTTATGCTTATGATTGTAAATAACATATAGTAAAAATATTTTTTAAATATTTAAAAAATATTTTTAAAGCTTATGACATATAAGTTGAATGCTTTTTAGAATGAGAGCTATTATACTTTTCACTTTTAAGTGTTGAAAATTAGTTTTTTTCCTCCCATAAAAATAACAAAATTTTATAAATGCCTGTACTTGCTATCTTAAGAATGAATGAGGGGCTTCCCTGGTGGCGCAGTGGTTGAGAGTCCACCTGCCGATGCAGGGGACACGGGTTCGTGCCCCGGTCTGGGAAGATCTCACATGCCGCTGAGCGGCTGGGCCCGTGAGCCATGGCCGCTGAGCCTGCGCGTCTGGAGCCTGTGCTCTGCAACAGGAGAGGCCACAGCAGCGAGAGGCCCGCGTACCGCAAAACAAACAAACAAACAAACAAAAGAATGAAGGAAAGCATTTTATAGAAAAAAAAATAAGCAGTTGCCCTTTCAAGTTGAGTTTTGGGGGGTGTGTATGTATGTCTGTGTGTTGGGACAGGGAGGGTAGGGGGAGAGATTGTTCTTTTTGTTCAGCATTGTCAAATAAGCTGGCACATTTTCCCTAAGAAAGCCGGCAAAGGGAAGGGGGAGCGGGGAGCTTGTGCCATTATCCAGGGCTTCCCGGAGTGAGCGTATAGCTTGAGGAACTTGGGCTTCCTTGGGTTGGAACCAGCACATCCTGGGGGCTTCAGGAGAGGAGAGTGTGGATCCAAATGTGCAAATGTGAGAAAACAGACTGAAAGTGCTAAAACAAAAGTAAGGAATTATGATTCTCACTGTCCAAAGGCCAAAGAGCAGTGAAATAGGCACTGTTGCACCTTATAAAGGGTGCCACAAGCTCTCTAGAAAGAAACTGACTGCATATATCAAAAATCCTGTAATCTTTAAACAAGTGACTTCTCTTCTAGGAATCTATCTCATAAATACATAATCAGAGAGCCGAACAAAGATTTAAGTTCAACATTATTTGTAACAGTGAAAAATCTGGGAGAAAAAAACCTACAAAAGAAAGTGATAAGTAAATTATGATTTCTCTATATGATGGAATATTTAGCCATTAAAATGTTTATGAAGAAATCTCATCACATGGAAAAGTGTTCACAGAATTATGTTAAGTGAAAAAGTAGGTATGAAATTATATATAGTAATATACCAATTGTATAAATATGTATAGGAAAAAAACTAGAAGAAATACATAAGTAGTTTAACAAGGGTTATGTTGGTTGACTGACTTTGTTTTCTTATACTTTTTTTTTTTTTTTTTTTTTGCGGTATGCGGGCCTCTCACTGTTGTGGCCTCTCCTGTTGCAGAGCACAGGCTCTGGACGCACAGGCTCAGTGGCCATGGCTCACGGGCCTAGCAGCTCCGCGGCATGTGGATCTTCCCGGACCGGGGCACGAATCCACATCCCCAGCACCGGCAGGCAGACTCTAAACTACTGCGCCACCAGGGAAGCCCTAAACATTTTATTTTATTTATTTATTTATTTTTGCGGTACGCGGGCCTCTCACTGCTGTGGCCTCTCCCGTTGCGGAGCACAGGCTCTAGACGCGCAGGCTCAGCGGCCATGGCTCACGGGCCCAGCCGCTCCGCGGCATGTGGGATCCTCCCGGACCGGGGCACGAACCCGCGTCCCCTGCATCGGCAGGCGGACCCCCAACCACCGCACCACCAGGGAAGCCCCTAAACATTTTATTTTTAAAATTTAGAAAGTCATTAAATAAAAAACATTATTTCTTAAATAAAAAAATATTTTTCTCATAGGAAAGCAGAAAAAATATTTAAACATTCACTTTAGATATAATGAGGTTTTTAACAGCACTAGGGTCATTAGATTTTTAGATAAATGGCATCATTTTAAATATTAGAAAGTTGCACAATTCATTGGTCTCATTTCACATTCAAAATTCCCATTTGTGCAGTTCCAAGTCCCCCTGCAGGGATTAAGGACTCTTGGTATCATTCTACACGTTTTTCTTAGGAGGAGAATAAAAGGCTCTGTCTGTCCAAGGACCTACTTATTTTCCACTTTTGCAGCATACACTTGGTCTTTCTCCACTGCCACATGGCGCTCCTCAGACACACTGTAATAAAGAATCATCTCTTCCATCAGAACTTCCAGCTTATGTATCTCTTGCCACGGCTGGACGACAAAGTAGCCCGGGTGACAGGCCACTGGCACGTACACATCCATGTGTTCCCCTGGCTTGGACAAGTGGACAGGAGGTGGCAGCTCCTCCACGGAGAAAGAGCTGGTATGGTCTACCAACGACTTTTTGAGGATATCCGAGAGGCTCTTTCTGAAATTCTCTCCAGTGTTGCCCACAACGGAGGTGTTCGCACTCTTGCTGTTGGGGGAGCTAGCTCCGCTGGATATGGCACTCAGAAACACATCCTTCTGATGCTTCCACAAGTCTGCGTTTGTGATCTGGCGATTGATACTGCGGTGAGGGTCGGGGAAGTTCTTGGGGGTAAATAAATAAATATGTGCCATCCCTCTGGTTTCATCCACTTTTGTCACCTTTGGAAAACACACAAAACCAACTTAAAGAAATCCAAGTTCACGCTGAATTCTGAGGTGGTTATAATATTAACTTTAAATATTATAAAACAGCATTTTGCAAAGAACCCGACTTGCTAAAATCATTTTATTTGAGGTCAGATGAATTATCTAACACAGCTGTAGCAATGAATAAGCTCGTAGGTCCAAGTAGTCTAGAAACCAGTGGCAAGCTTGTGGAAATGAAAAATTTACTAACCTCTAAAAACTGAGAATATCTATGACTGGCTAGAGGTCATTATCACTGAGAGGAAGTGATTCTATATATCATGATTAATTTTTTTACATTAATGACATGTTAAAACACTCAAAGAAGAAAGAGTAACCCAATGAATCCCCATGTGCTCATCATCCAACTTCAACAATAAAAAATAATAAAAACGGCAAAATGTCCTGTAAGAATTCTGCTTAATGCTGGTGTACCCTCAGACAGGGAAGGGAAAGAAAAAACTTTGACCTTCACCATACCCTTTGGGATCTTTGGTCCAAAGTCCTTGTTTGGTCCTAATATCTGCTCTCACTCCTCTCCCTTTCCCCCAGTTACATGAGAGGAGAGGGACCTTGGGAGAAAAAGAGGAAGAAAGCTCCACTGAATAGGCCAAAATTATAGTCACCATTTTGCACCTTTCGCCCAGGAGACCTCTGATTACCTGGCTACCTTTTTCTGTCAGAGGGGTGAATGTCTGTATGGGAGCACCACACGTTGATAACTGGACTGTGTGTCCCAAAGGGCTGGGTGACTGTTAATTCTTCTCATCAGCTCCTCTGGTTTATCTCAGGAATAACAAAAATGAGACACTTCTAGCCACATCTATCTTTTACCAAATTGGGCTAGAAATGAAAGGCAGGAACACAGGCATGAAGACAAGGAGACACCAGCAAGGCAATCCTTCTAAAGTAATTTACTTTAAAAGCTTTTCTCCTAGCAAGAGGAGTCTATTTAAATTCATTCTTTGGAGGGCTAATGAAGTACTGACTGCTAATTCATTTTGATATTTATGGTACAGAAACACCGTTTCAAAAATCAAGCATTAAAAAGATTTTTATTGACTACCCAATACCCTGGCTTTAGGAGCTGAAAATGTAGCTGAGAAAACAATATTCATGTGGCAATTGAAGAATATAAAATGGTATATAACTGTGTGATTGCACATGATAAACCCTAGAGGAGAATGAAGATAGGAAAATCAGTGTGGGCTCGAATAAGTGAGAGGTCTTCATGAAGATATTTCTCAAGGACATTTCAGTGCTAACATTGTTAAATGCTTATATAAAATGATAACACTATTTACATCAGTTAAAATAGAGAAATATTATCTTACATTTCTATTCTTGGAAATATGAGCAGTGTTTTTGATATGAAGATGCAAGAGTGTGAAAAAGAAACACGCTAGTGAAAGAAATAAAGCAGTTTAAATAAGTTTTAGGAAGAGACAAAAACCAAGATTACAAGCAAATATTTGTTTATAATCCATTTTACTTTAGGGATAAAAGAAAGAAATACCGGACTTATTTAAATGGTCTTTAGAAACATTTATCAAGAGATACATGGTCCTTTGTTGCAGACTTAACTCCTTATCATGGAGCAAAATAGGAGCACGGAACTACCTGCTACCTTATTAATAATCAAAAAATTATATAAAGGGTTTAAAAGTAACACTGGAGATATAGGATAAATTCTTAAATAAAAATTAAACCATCAGATATCTTATAGCTACACATGTAACCAACCTCCTGACTATAAAAGTGTGTCGGAGGTAAAAGCATCAGTTTACAGTAAGATAAAATTCTTTCACAAAAACAAGGGGGAAAAAAAAAAAGTGAGTCCTTTTGGCTGACAGCCCCCTTTTATCAAGACCAATAAGATAACTAACCTTAATGCTACAGTCTGAGCAATTCAAAACAGAATCTCTTAGCCAAAGCACAGCATCTGGTGTCCACATGCCAATAGACTGTGGAAGATCTGCTAAACAGCACTTTATAGCCTGAAAAGAAAACACAACGGAAAAGAGGACACGCCATCTTAAAATATGTACTTATGAGTAGTGTCAATAATTATTTTCCTACAAGTCAAATGTTGCCAAGGTAGAGAGCAAGCAACAGCAATAGCTAATAATGACAATCACAGTTCTCAGGCTGGAGCATCTGCTATGTTCCTGATCTATTTATATTACTACCATTGTCTTTACTCCTATCATGAACCAGGGTTATACCAGGCACTTCACATACTTCTCACCCTACAATACTT
Source organism: Leucopleurus acutus (assembly GCF_964270905.1). Taxonomy (NCBI): domain Eukaryota; kingdom Metazoa; phylum Chordata; class Mammalia; order Artiodactyla; family Delphinidae; genus Leucopleurus; species Leucopleurus acutus. The sequence goes on from NC_139150.1 coordinate 34,256,400, forward strand.
CTGCATGGCAGGCCAGTGTTGTGATCTCATTTTACAGACGGTGAAACAGACTCAGAGATACTAACCTGTGTAAGATCACAAAGTCGTGAAGACAAGATTGGGACTTATATCTAGGTCTTCCCTTCATGCCCAACTAAAAAAAAAATGAAATGTCATTTGGATGAAATCTGACTCCTGTTGTAAAAATCTCTGTGGAGGCTTCCGGCTGAATGAAGCATTTGCTGAGTACCCCAGGCATTTGTACTTAACTTTTGAAGGAGGTTGTAATGAGAATTAAGCAGGGAAAGAAAAACTAAAACCCAGTGACACCTAAAAGCCTCATTTTCCCTGATGCTTTTTACCTCCCACCATCACTGCACAAGCTTCTGCAGAATGGCTACATCAGGGAGGAAAAGGTAACCCCAGGGACTCCCTCCAGTCTCATGGGAGCCTTTGAATTGATGGAGGCAATTTTATGCAGGAGATGCAACTTACTTCCAGGATTCCTAGATTTCTTCTTTCCTCTCTGAGCCCCAACCTCCCTGTCGTACACCCTCCCTTCATCCTTGGGGGCTCCAAGTCTCCCACTGTGCCCCCTGCATGAGGTACCTTTCTGGGTGGGGAGGAGGTCACTTAGAGCAAAGAGAGCAGACTCTACTAGTGCAGGTGCCAGGTGGGCAAAGAGGGAGTGAGGCGGGCCAGCTGGGGCCTGCGCACTGGAGAGCACAAGACCTGCAGAGGAGAACGTCACTTCCCAAGCTCCCACAGAGCACTGTGCCATAAAGGGGACTGCTCAATAGAGTCATGTTTTCTAGTTGGTCAAGAGAAGCTAGAAGCAGACAACTAATTCACATTTTAAAACACTATACGAGACAAGGGCCCAGACCCAATATTCATGGGTCAGCCTTGGCCAACAGGCCATCAGTTTGCTACTCTGAACCTCTTGGGGAGATGCTGTTAGCCAGAGGCTTGCCCTAGCTTGTTTTAAAGGTTCCCCCAACTTCGCATCTATCAAATAAAAAATCCAGATAAGATTAATAGAAAAAATTAGAGTGGCTTTTACCAAGAAAGTACACCTGTGTAATTTTCAGACAGTCAGAAGCAGTGGGACAGATCACCTATCTCCTCCAGCCCTGGAAACCTTTTCTAGGTAAGGCTGGCCCTAGATGGATGTTCTAACAAGGGATACAGAGGCCAGAGGTGTTATCAAGTGAAAGCACTTAAAGGTCTAACAATTTTCAATATTATGCTGAGCAGCAATAAGAAAAAATGTGATTCTGGAAATTGGCTTGAACTCAAGTTAAACAGCTTCTCTGTAATAGTCATTTTAGGAAAGGCAACAGTGACTGCAGTGAGAGAAATTATAAAAGCCATGCTAATTATGGTCAAGTACTTTTTATTCACTGAGTTTTGATACATAAGAAATCTTCTGGTAAATATAGGTCAAGGGGCCCCTTGAAATTATAGAATGTTGAACAATTTTATTTTCAAAGCATGATGGATTTCTGTACAAACTCTACTTCTCCTAAGTAGGAAATAGCTATTAATAATTTTAATTAATTCAAAATAATTCAAACTTCTTATCATCTTGAATTTTTATCAAGAGAGGAAGGATAGACTGAAGTTAATCTTTTCACTAAAATCTATGAGGAGAAGGTTAAATATAAACATATATCCGAAGAGAATGGTTACCTAATTAAATTAAGAACTCTGGAAGTAAATATTTACATATAATATCCTGAAACCGTGTAGAAGCCAGCACTGGCATCTAATTATTAAAGTGGAACCTCTAACTGGACAATATAGCCTGATGACTCAACATGCTTGAAAACAAACATTTATCAAACAATATTCTGTAAGTCTCACTGGTCTTCTTGTCTACGTGAGCCACCATTTGGATCATTTCCAATTTTGTTAAACTCAATCATCATCAAAAACTGAGAGAGCATCTCACAATGTGATTATGAACACATCCAAATCCCTTTCAGCCAATCTCCTAGGCTTGTAACATATAGTACCTGAGGTGGTACTGCAATCATTTCTTGGAGAAACCGAGGGGGAATTTCCCTGAGCTCGGACACTTTCACAGACGTCACAGTGCCAGAGTCCAGGAATTGAACATCAAGAGCCCGGCTGCTGTGAACATTCGTAATCTGCAATGAGACAAGTGTTGGCTGATTTATTAGCATATCCAAAAGGCCACAATGCTTCTGTGCAATTACATTTTGTACAGCTCTAAAATGCATATAAAAAGCAACAAAAACTATCAGTGCTGATTGAATTTTCTCTTATTTTAAAATGTACTTATTTACCAAATAGATATTTTTATAGTAGAATTGATTTCAACATCTTGCTGTTAATTCATAAATATAGTAATAATTACTATGTTTTCAATTCTAGGATACTAATGATTGTAAAACAATTTGATACATTATTATATACTGCTGATCGTAAGATACAGTCTGTTCTCCAAAATATTAGGATGTGAGGAAAAAAAAAACTACTGTGTCTTAGCAATGAGGAAATAATAGAGAGAATTCAGAGACAGAATTTTACTTGTAGTAGGTAAATATTATGTGTTTTTGTTTTTTACATTTAAACTTGGTCTTTTTTTAAAATTAACTAATTTATTTTTGGCTACATTGGGTCTTCGTTGCTGCAGGCGGGCTTCCTCTAGTTGTGGCGAGTGGGGGCTACTCTTTGTTGCGGTGCGCGGGCATCTCATTGCGGTGGCTTCTCTTGTTGCGGAGCATGGGCTCTAGGTGTGCGCACTAAGTAGTTGTGGCTTGCGGGCTCTAGAGTGCGGGCTCAGTAGTTGCAGCTTGTGGGTTCTAGAGCCCAGGCTCAGTAGTTGTGGTGCACGGGCTTAGACGCTCTGCGGCATGTGGGATCTTCCTGGACCAGGGCTTGAACCCGTGTCCCCTGCATTGGCAGGCGAATTCTTAACCACTGCGCCACCAGGGAGGTCCCAATACTATGTATTGTTAAAACATGACACATTTTGGTATTTTATAGCTTAGTCAAAAAGCCCAATGATACTTTGTGTCATTTGTCAAAAATGGGAACATCATTAATCATTAGAGAAATGCAAATCAAAACTACAATGAGATATCATCTCACACCGGTCAGAATGGCCATCATCAAAAAATCTACAAACAATAAATGCTGGAGAGGGTGTGGAGAAAAGGGAACCCTCTTGCACTGTTGGTGGGAATGTAAATTGATACAGCCACTATGGAGAACAGTATGGAGGTTCCTTAAAGAACTAAAAGTAGAATTACCATATGACCCAGCAATCCCACTACTGGGCATATACCCAGAGAAAACCATAATTCAAAAAGACACATGCACCCCAATGTTCATTGCAGCACTATTTACAATAGCCAGGACATGGAAGCAACCTAAGTGTCCATCAACAGATGAATGGATAAAGAAGATGTGGCACATATATACAATGGAATATTACTCAGCCATAAAAAGGAACAAAACTGAGTTATTTGTACTGAGGTGGATGGACCTAGAGACTGTCATACAGAGTGAAGTAAGTCAGAGAGAGAAAAACAAATACTGTATGCTAACACATATATATGGAATCTAAAAAAAAAGAAAGAAAAAAGAAAAAAAATGGTCAGAAAAACCTAGGGGCAAGACGGGAACAAAGATGCAGACCTACTAGAGAATGGACTTGAGGATACGGGGAGGGGGAAGGGTAAGCTGGGACAAAGTGAGAGAGTGGCATGGACATATATACACTATCAAACGTAAAATAGATAGCTAGTGGGAAGCAGCCGCATAACACAGGGAGATCAGCTCAGTGCCTTGTGACCACCTAGCAGGGTGGGATAGGGAGGGTGGGAGGGAGGGTGGGAGGGAGGGAGATGCAATAGGGAAGAGATATGGGGATATATGTATATGTATAACTGATTCACTTTGTTATAAAGCAGAAACTAACACACCATTGTAAAGCAATTATACTCCAATAAAGATGTTTAAAAAAAAATGGGTAAGTTACACACTGAATCAAAGCAATAATTACCTACCTGTGGCCAAATGGCAAGAACACAATGTAAGATTCTGGATGCACCTTTAAATGCCACAATCTCCCCTAATATGCCCCTAAAATGCCATTGTGACACTTGCCATTGTTAAATATTTACAGTGGCCAAATATAGCCCCATGGAGGCGGTTATCTGGGCTGAGATCTCACGCCTACAACTGCACTAACTGCTACCTAAGTGTGGTGGTGCCTTCGGTATGATGACTGTTGAGAACTGGGCCACTTTCGTCTTGGAAGTCAGATTCGCCAGAAGTGAAGCCTTTTTCTACTGCCCGAGAGAATGCTTGATTAATATAATAGCATAAATTTTTAAATCTAAGACATGATAAACACAAACAGTCCCATGGAGGAATATTTTAAAGTGTATTTGTTTATTCAAACATACATACTGAACATATATATTGGTATGGATGGTATCTGTTGAATGCTTGTTATATCCAGGCATAACTAGGCTGCAAAGATATACTTCTCCTTCTCAAAGAGCTCCTAGTGCCATGAGAGACGACACAAATACATAACCATACTATAATGTAGTAAAGGCAATAATGAAGTTGCGCTTGGGGTACTGTGAGAACACAGAGGGTGGGTACCTGACCCAGCAGGAAGCAGGTGTTAGGACAAGCTTTCAGGAGGAGGGAATGCCTAGAATTGGTACTTTTCTTTAAAAATTTACTTTTTTTTCTTCTTATTTTAGTAAAATGCCTCCACTGTAGAAAATTTATATACTTAAATATATAAAAATCACTTGTAATCTACTATAGGTTACAATTATCCTTCTAGTCTTTTACCCATGATTCACAAAAGATTAGATTTACAAGAATTACAAAATATTTGTAGATACTATTTCATAGTTGACTGCTTTCCACTCAGAGTCTCATAAAAATATTTCATGTAATTTGTCTTCTATGTCATTTTAATGTTATTTAAGTCTATCATATACATACATTGTGACTTATCTATCAAATCACTTTGGCTGGATAATTTAGGTTGTGTAAATTTGTTTACACAAATTTGTTACTTTAAGAAATAATCATATTTACTGGGCATTTGTATTTCCTTTTTCACAAACTGAAATTTCATAAATTTCACAAATTTATGTCCTTTCAGAGCTGCACCTTAAATGATGAATGGGAGTAAACCAGGTTGGTAGGAGTCCAGTTAGGGGCGAATCTGGACATTTCAAATAGAGGGGAGAGGATGGGCAAAGGCACACACATACTTCTTACGTGTGGGGCCTACAAGCATTTTGGTTACGTTAGAGCATAAAATGAGAGACCGGGCAAGGCAAGAGGTGAGGCTGGGAGACAGGCAAAGGCAAGGTCTAAGAGAAGCAGATATCATGCCTTCAAGAACTAAGACTTTACCCTGTAGATGAGAAGCCAATGTCAAGCCTTAAGTAGAAGAATGAGATGGTCAGCTTTCTAAAATTGCTGGTGAGGGCTTTAGGATCAGATAGATTTGGTTTTAAATCTCAGCTCTCCCACTTTTTAGCTGGATGACTTTCCTCATCAGTAAGAACAGGGATAACAGGGTTTTGTGAACATGAAATGAGATCAGTCATATTTAAAAAAGCATTTAGTGTCATGGAAACAGTAAGTCTCGTCATAAGTTGGATGTATAATTATTTGCATTTTGGGTTGCTACTCTTAGTGATACGGAGCTCAACTAGAGGAAGACAGGAGTGAAGGCAGAGGAACCAGTTGGTGTGGTACTGCGGTGTTCCAGGCAAGAATTAACAAAGTTGTAAAATCAGCAGTGTTCAGTGATTAGTTGCACTTGGGGCTGAGGAAGATGCAGGAGTCAAAGATAACTCTTAAGAAACAGCCTGCATGGCTGCATGAATGGAGGTACCACTAAAATAGAGATAAGGGAGAAAGGTAAGGATGGGAAAAGATAATTTTGGTTTCAGACATGTAGAACTTAAAAGAGTTTGTGAGATGGACAATTAGGCTGGCTTTTTGCTCAAATCTGCAGCCCATCAAGGACTGGAAAACAAATTTGGGAGTCATTAGGGCCAAAACGGTACCTGAAACTATGAGATAGGATTACCTAGAAGGATGCAGAGGCCGAGAAGAGTGATGAGCCTGGACAGGACTTAGGGACACTGACATTTCAGAAGTGGGGGTGGAAGGAGGTTTGGGTGAAAAATAAGAGAAGGAATTATTAGACTATCATGAGGAAAATTAGGATTTGATAACATGGTAGCCCAGTGAGAAGAGAATTTCAAGTTTCAACACTGTTCGATGCAGCAAAGAGGTCTGGTACGACAAGACCTGGAAGATACTAATACAACTGCAAAATTAAGACGCTGTTCACAAGAACAGGCTCTGTGATGGAGTGTGGGCAGAAGTCATGTGGCAGTGACTGAGGACTGACTGGAAGATGGTGCAGAGTGAATGCAGACCACTTCTACAGGGAAACAGGGAGAGTAGTGGCCACTGCACTGAATAAAGTTGGTTGGACTTACAGAATAAGTTCAGAATGTATAGGCACTATAGTTTAGACAAGTTTAGACAAGTTACAATGTCAAGAGCAAATACATCACTTAAACACAGGATCTGCTTTTCATTAATCATCTTTCTTTCCTTAACTTTCTATGCATCACTAAGAGAATGAACACTTTTGCTACCTCAAAAGTAGATAATACACAACTTGATAGTAATACAAATAATACTAGATATTAATCTAAAGTATTTGAGCACACACTGAGAAGGTATTTTTGCCAAAAAGGCATAGCCTGATTCCACACACGGAGAGACTCAATTTGAGAGACACTCTACAAAACACTGCTACTCTTCAAGAGGCCACAAACAACAAAGACTGAGCAACTGCCAGGTTGGAGGAAACTAAGAAGACATGGCAACTAAATACATCTTGGGATCCTGGACCAGAAAAAGGACATATGGAGGACAACCTGGGAAATGTCAGTATGTTCTGCAGATTAGTTAATAATATTGTACCAATGTTAATTTCCTGATTTTGATAATCGTTATGTAAGACGTTAACAATTGGAGATGGTGGGTAAAGGGCACATGGGAACTCCTTAAAATATTTTTGCAACTTTCTAAAAGTCTGAAATTACTTCAAAATAAAAGGTTAAAAAATTAAGTATTTGTGCATTTACATATTATACACTAAACAGCACAGAGCTTTAAAATTCAGATAATGTCGTGTTCTTTTTAACAAATCATGTTTTGAAGTTTATAGCTAAGCACCCAAATCTTAGTCCAGATCTCAACTTTCTGACACACATTCACATTGACAATAATTATTTCAAAACTGATGCTTTCATTAAAGTGGCCATGACCAAGATTTACTTAAATAAAGGGAAAATCAGTACAATTAAGTTATCACAATGCTGCTATGCAGTAATAAAACTCAATAAAGCAATGATTCTTACTTAGGGTTGGTTTCTTTGAGAATCTTAAGAAAATTATGAATACTTTCCCTCCAAAATACATAATACACACACACACACACATAATTTGCATACAGTTGTTGGGGAGGGGTCCAGGCGCTCCCTGTAAGCAGAGGTCTTTGCACCTAGGTTAAGCACCACTGTGGAAAAAAAAAAAATTCAAGCCCAGATTTGCAATTTTACTAACTGGGCAAAATAGATATCAAAAAAAAAAAAAAAAAAAGAAGAAGAAGAAGAAGACGAAGAAAAGAAAGAAACCACAAAAATCCAAAACCTACCTTTGAAAAACATACAGAGATTTATGACAAAATGTAACAAACCTCCTTGCAAATTCATAACTGAGCTTGTAAGAAAATAAAACAATTATTTGGCCCTGGAAATAGAGGAATTATAGGCCCTGGAAATAGAGGAATATGTGAACACTGAAACCCAAGCCATCCTGGGCAGAGGTGAGGGAGGACATGAGATGCCCCCAAGAAGCCAGAACACTCAAAGGGCTACCCCTCGAGGGAGGGGTGACTCTGGAGAGCAATTAGGCATTCCCTATGCCCAGAAATTCCACTCCTACATATGTACCCTGGGAGATATGCACAGGAAGGTTCATGGTAGTGCTGTTTACAGCAAAAAATTCGACACAATCTAAATATCCATTGTCAGAAGAATGGAGTGATAATGTTGGCATATTCGTACACTGTTACAGCATACAGCAGGGAAAACAGATTACATCACAAACATAATGAATGAAAAAGCATGTTATAGAAGAATCAATACATCTTACAATATGTGTAAATTTTTAAGACATTCATTCATTTAGTTATACTTTATTCATGTTTTTACTATAAATATTATATATACTATTCACTTCTACATTTTAAATATCTCTATATTGAAATATACAGATAGTAAAAGTATGTGTGTATAGACACAAATATAGTAAAAGTCTAGAGCAGTGAATAGGAAGGAGAAACACCAAATTCAGCTGGTAGCTCCCCCAGGGGTGGGAGTAAAAGAAAGGGCTGCAGACAGGGAGCATCAACTGTATATTGGTTTTATGTATCATGTTTTATTTCTTAAACTGGTGATGAGTATATGGATGCTTACTCCATTTTTTAAAAACCTCATTTATATGTCTCAAATATTTTATCTTAAGTTTAAAAAAAGTCAAGTGACTGATTTTACCTCTACTCGTAACCATTTTCCTTTGCAATGGAAGAGGCAGATTTTCCCACAGAAGGGTAATGAAACGAAGTACTCAGAGGTCATGTGCTGCAAAACAGAAACGCATGACACTTATTATTCTCAGCAAAGAGCACACTGCTACACCATGAGAAAAACACCGCTGTGGCACAGGCAAACTGCTTCACCCGTATGTGATCAGACTTTCGGCAAGGTGTGTGCTACAGTGGACGCCACATGTACAGGGGTTGTAGGGCTTCTGCCTTGTTTCTCATATGTTGGTGGCAGCCATCTACCCTTCTTCCTTGCACATGGCTCATAAATCAGCATTGTTAAAATGTCTAAAAATGTTAGCATGGAGGTCAGTATAATTCATCCAGGCTCAGGCACCATCAGTTAAACACAAAGAGGGAAGATGAATCCGATAAAATGAACAGCCTGTATGAAAGGGAAGCAGTTAGGCTAGCAGTTCATAAGGCCTCCTCTTTTCATCTTTTAACATTCAAGATTCAAAGATAAGATTTTAATCCAAAACAAAAGAAACGTTATCAACACAAATATGGATATCAGTGCCAGTTCAATGTTGTTCAATGTTTTCCTCCTCCTCCTCTGCTGTAGCTTGAAATGGGGGACCTGCCATTGCCTCTTTCCTTCAGGGTAAATGTTTCTACTCTCCCCACAGGCAATGTCTCCTTCCACTTGAGTTTCCAGGGCACTAAGAACTATCAAGAGTGCTTTTCACCATTATAGATTATAAGCACATGCATGCAAATGAGTAACTACAGTCACCCTCTGGATGTCTCTGATTTCTCTAGGATAGATCAGCAAATCAAACTTAAGTAATGACCTTGAGATACAAGCTAAGACATCTGTAACAGAAAGAGGTAAAGCTATAGATCTAATGTCTCGATTCTAGGCTGTAGTCTAAATACAAGTTTAATCCACTTCAGCAAATACTTTGGAATACCTATTGTATGTAAGACACTAGATAAGTTACTACAGTACCTAAATGAATTAGGTACTTACCAGAAGCTGGAGGCTCAGTCTCTGCCCTCAGGAAGCCTATACTCTAGTAAAGCAAACAAATACCCAAACAGCTAAAACAATGTTGCATACAAGTGTCATGAGGCACTCGGGGTGCTCTGTAGGTCAGAGGCAAGGGTTCACTTCCAGGTGAGGGGGTCAGAGATGAAGCGGCATCAGAGTTTAGTCACTTGGAAACCACAGCATATTGTGGATTACAACTATAATGTCCAAATGGAGGTAAGGAAATCCCTTTAGGACCTTAAAACAAAACCCCTACAGATCCTGATTCAGAAAATAATACTAGAATTAAAGGGAAAAGAGATTACTAATAAATGTAAACTGCACAACCACATTTTCCAAGGCGCAGGTTCTCTCAGGGACCATAAAGAGGTTGGAGAGTGATGCCTCGGAAGTTTTATTCTCCTTCTAAATTCCATGGTTCCGTCTTTGCCCAGGCAGAGGAGCCAGCTGCTCGAGCAGACAGTCACAGGCAGCTGCACTGTAGGCTCATCAACTGCACCTTGTGAATGACAAATCTACCGGTTGTTGCACACTTTCTATGTGCCAGGCCCTGTGCTAATAATAAGCAGCCTTGTGACTAGTCCTCATAACAATCCTGTGGGTACTCACTATTATTATCCTCATTTTACCATGAAGAAACTAGTGGGGATTTTTATTTTTGTTTTAAATTCTGAAGTCTGGGGCACTTACCCTCTATTTTAGAGAGTCTACCTTAAAATATACAAAACTTACTACACATGTACAATTTAGTGACTCCTCTTGTTTGCAATGTTAGGACTCATCTTAGAGGTGGATGCTGCTTGGCCATACCTTACAATGAAAGTATTCCTCGATCTTATGCAGAAGGTCGTTGAGCTTGTTCAAACCCTTACAAGGCACCTGGCAGTAGAGTGTGCCGTCGGAGCAAATATTAGTCACTCTGACATTTGTGTACATGGCATCGACCTGAAACAAAGGACACACCAAGGATGTGAGAACAGAGTGCAGCTCTTACCTACCTAAGGGTATCTATCTAAATAGCTCATTGAACATTTCTGCGCTTTTCAATCTTCTAAGCAAGCTGGAGGACAGATAGAATGAAATTCATAACGTAAATGTGGAAAACTAGTTTGCATACCACTCTTTCCAAAAGGAATATCTGGTATCATTTGTGTCAGGCACAGAGTAGACATTTTACACACATTATATTATTACCACTTTCTACTGTCTGAAAGGCTAAGAGTATTTTTAGCTCTGCTTTAACTCTGGTTTATCTTCTCCCCATTAATTTAGAAAAAGAATTATTATATAAAACATATTTTTGCAGCATTAACAGAAATAAAAATAAAAAACTCTCACAAAATCAATCCCATTATCAGTTTACTTTCTAATTCACGTCCATGGGCCACAGGAATTTTTAGTAACTTTTAAAAATTATAATCACAGTAAAGGTTTAATTTTAGCCATTTTTAGTCAAATCATAATATAAAGGCAATTTACTATTGTTCTACTTATTAAAACAAATATTTTCCCAATGTTGCTATGAAGCCTTAAAAATGATCATTTTTAACATCTCATCCTGTTCTTTCGAGTGGCTGCTCTATAATTTATTTAAAAGTGTCCTTTCGTACAGACATCTATGTTCTTCACATTTAAAAAATGTTAAAGCTAGCAATTTAATAAGCATCGTCACTGATCTAATTTTCCCTTCATTTGAATTATCCTCCTTTATTATCTTTGCAAAATAATTTCATATAAAATTAATATATGCTCATTGTGGAAACTGGAAAATAAAACAAAAATCCAATTCTTAATAATTACTATTTATATTTTGGCATTTCCCCTCCTTTTAGCTCCCTTCCTTCCTTTTTTTTTCCAATACATACGTAATCTGTCTCTATCTAGTGTTAGCCTAAAATGTACAACGTTCTTTTCTGGTGAATTTCCTTCCTGTGATACTTGTGAATAGACAACAGTGGTCACAGTGGTACCTGAAGGTGAACCTCTAGTGACTTGTCACATTTGGCCTTTAAGCAGGTGGCATTGATGTTGATGTCATCTTCTCCTGAGGTATCATACAGAACAACCAGTGGAATATCAGTTTTGTCAAGTATTTCCACTGCAAAGATCTTTCCACAAGTTAAAGATTCAACCACCTTCACTAAATCAGGATCATCACTTAGAACTTCCAACCCTGAAAAATATTGAATATTTAAATTTCTACTTAATTAGAAGAATCATTTTAAGATGCAGAGATTGTGTTTGTTTTGGCTACTTATTACAATTATGAATCTACTACAAAATTCTTAAATTTTATAGGGAAGCTTTGTTATACAATCTTCTTTATACCATCCACCCTTAGGTTTAAAAATATTTATTATAACATGAATGCCCTTTTGAATGATTACACGAAGGCGGGCAATCTTAAAACAAGAAGAAAAGTTGACGATCAATCTGAATTTCTACCTTAGGAGAAACAGCCTTCACTTTACTTACAAACACATATTTAAAACAAAAAGACTAACACGTAAAGAAGTTGTCAGCCAATTATGTCTGTCACTCATGTATTTGTAACACTCTTCCTAAAAATATACCCTTGGTTTTTTCATTTTCTAATTAAATATGCACAATTATTTCTTGCATGAACATGCACTTATTGAAAATTTAGACAACCTTTCCCCCTCCCTTTCATTCTTTCTTTTTAAGTAAACCATCATGGCCCTGAGGATACCAAAGAACTTTCAGATTTATGAAAGAAAGGTAAAATACTGTTTAATGTAATGTGGGTATTAGGTTAATTTTATTGCAGTCTAATTATTCTTTAAATTCTTGGAAAATTGTAATTTCATATAACATAATATGACAACTCTAAGTTAATCCATTAAACTAATTAAACTAGGGCATCATTTCCCCAATGGTACTACAATGTCTATTTCTATATTTTTCCCCTTTAAATCCGTAAGCAAAAGTTTACAGACTCTTTCTGACCTACCTTTCTCTTTTTCATATTCTGTTCTCCAGACACACACCTCTATAGCTTTTATCAAAGCTTCCATTTCAGCATCCTAAATTTTTCCTATGTTCTTGATATGTTCTTTTCAAAACTAACTCCCACAGGTTTGTAACAGTATTTTTAAATTACTCTAGATTTATCTCACAGAGAGAGCCAAACCCAGTTCCTCTGACATAAAGACATCCCTGCTGGGAAGGAGGCATTTCTTCACAGGTCTAATTTTCATGAAAACAATTCTGATCGTTTTCTGAATATAGCTCTGGCTCTCCTGCATGAGGCATACATATTCCAATGTCTTTCCTCATCATTAACATGTGCCCCCCATACTTTCAGGTCATCCCTACACGTCACTCTCACACATGTGCATTTCTCTACGCTTCCTTGAGGAGGAAAGAAAAGAACAGTGATACGTGACAGTGCCAGAGACCGCACATGACCCACAGCTGGACTCGTGCTTGAGTGCACGAGGGAGTGTTCCTTGCTAACAAGCAGCACCCACGGAGTCCATCTCAGTGGGAACGAAGCTGGGAGTCACTTTACAACAGGTCGAACAACATGATTTACACTGATCCTGTATCCCACGATACAGGGCCTCGAACAGCTGTTACTAGGGCAGTTACGGCAACAGCAACCAAACCCTCTCAGATGTCCAACAGGCTTTTTAATAATAAATTTAAATGTGCTATATGTTATATATAACGTAACAAAAATATATTAAAACATTATAACATTTTTATAATGATCAAATCTTACAAAGAGAAATACAGCAGGTTCTTATTAGTTATCTATTTTATACATATTAGTGTATATATGTCAATCCCAATCTCCCAGCTCATCCCCCCCACACACTGGCCCCAACTTTCCCCGCTTGGGGTCCATACGTTTGTCAAAGTGGAGAGCACTTTAAAAAAAGTTCCTTTTACCTGCGAGCTTACACTTTGTAGCTTGGAATGACAGTGAACAGAACTTCGGGTTCAATTTGTATGCTTTGCTCATTTCAACATTTTCACTAAAACCATAGTCAACATAGCATACCTAATGATAACAGAAACAACAACGTTTAGGTTCAAATAAAATTCTTTATCCTCGTTTCTTAAAAAAAAAAAAAAAATCACTTGATGCATTGAACTGGCTTCATTTTACCCCATAATCGGCATGTGAAGTGGCACCACTGCCTGGAAAATGCCAGGGGAGGTGCCCCTGACTTAGCCCGGAAGAGGAATGCTGGGAATGGGACCAGGCGTGCCAGGGCTCCTGACTTCCAGGCCGCACTCCTCCGCCGCGCCTTTGCCAAAGGGGAGAAGAGGGAAGAGTGCTGAACTCCGATGCCTTCTGTTGTCAGCTTCTCAGCAGCACACGTACCTGGTCTGCCAGCCCTGACTGTCCCCGCCCTTTCCTTGCTGGCATAATGCCTACATCACCTTATTCTTTCTTGATTTACACAACTCCACTAAGGATCTGCTTCCTTAGGCAGATCCTTATTTATTTCTAGAGGAGGCATCACACTGGTGGTATTTATCAGATTCTAAATCCCCAGAGCAACACTTGTGACGGCTTGCTCTCAGCTGTTATGCTTCCAGGGACCGAGATGCTTTCTGTCAATGACAACAATGATGCCATGGCTGGATAACATGGAATCCTACACTGTAAAGGTAGGTAATTCTGGGTTTTTGGGGGGCTGTGCAGCTGGGTTAGGCCTTCATCCAATTCAGGAGAAGGTCCCAGTCTGCTGGACAGAGCTCTGTGTTTACAGAGACTTGCATGGCACTTCCTCACCACCATCACAGATCATGGAGAGCCTGGATATTATTTTTAGTGTATTAATAAAACCTTCAGTTGAGAAGGACTATATAACCAACGGCTTTTTCTTTTTGGAGAAAAATAAATCTAGAGACATTAAGCTGTGGTTTAGAATGATAACTAGGAATCAGAGGGAAAGTGTTGAAAACTTAGTATGCTTCTCTAATTAAAGCAGATGGTTATTACAAATACAGAACAAATCACAAAAACGCAGGGCAAAGGCATGGCAAAGAAATACCAAGTAATACAGAGTTTTACTTTCTGCAGTAAAATAAAGTCCACAGCTTCTGAGCACCAAGATTCTGACAGTAAGTATACAAAACAAAAATTCTCCCCATCAGAGAATCTAAGGAAGAAAAGAATAGAGAGATGACTAACACCTTTCCCTGACCACCTGATAGCCGTGTCTGTGGGGCCTGTATATCCCACGTTGGAAAGGATCATCTCTTAGAGTCCATATCTTGACTCAGTGCCCGCCGAGGCCTTGATCCCTGGCAGGGTCCCCACACTACAGCCAGCCACTTCTCCAACCCCTAATTAGCACCTGCTTTTCCTTCCCAAAGGCCTCAGGATTCACGCAGCTTTTTGTGTCCTTTAATAGCTATCAACACCCACAATTTGGATTCTGCTCTTCCTAGGTCTAAAATGGAGACAACGTGTCTGTGAATAGGACATAGTATGTGAAATCATGATTCCTGGGCAATTTCGAATGTACTCCTAGCACTAAGAGACTAAAGAATACTGCTCTAAAATCTTCAAAGGGTTTCTGTAATGTCTGGAGCTTGTTTTCTTTTCTTTCTTCTTTTGAATCACGATACCATGTATTTGTATGTCATCTGCGGCCCATAAAACATCTGCCCATGGACTGTCCAGCTGGACTCTCACCACCCTCTGTCCTGTGTCCTTTGGCCCTGAGATCAGCACAAGCAGGCTCATAATCGTGGCACCGGGCCCCAGTTCATTCCTGGATCTCTGGCTCCCTCAAGTGGCCACAGGTCTCACAGCACCACCTGAGTAATAACCAGAAAACACCCCTGGGATGTGGGTTTGCGCCAGGCCAAACTGGCACCAACCTGAGGGGGTGACCGCATGTTCCTGTTTCTCATACTCAGCAAGCTCTGTGGAAAGCAAGGAGGGAACCTGTTCTTGCTGTCAGGCACAGTAAAATTCAAGAGAAACAAGACTTTCCAAGTAGCTGGGGTTTCTCCTAATAAAGGGTAAAATTCATCTCTGTCTGGTTCATGGGATATGGGGAACAAGATGAGGCCAGGACTGCCACAACTACTGCTGCCTTAAGAGCTTGCCACCGTAAAACACACCAAGCTGCTCTACTTATTCCTCACACCAGCTCACAGCTCTCAGAAGCAATGACACAGCCGGTTGCTTCCTCCTTTACGAGGTACTTTCCTGTTCTGGCTTCCGTGACACTGCCTTCTTGGTTTTCCTCCTTCTCTGGCCATTCTGACAGTCTTCTTTGCTCCTCTCACACCCACCATCTAAATGCTGAAGTGTTTCAGAGCCTAGTTCTGGGTCCCCTTCTCTGCTCTATGGGTGATTCTTCCTCAAGGAGATCTGACCCAGTCCCATGGCTTCAAGTAGCACCTACACACTGATGCCTCCCACCCTGCTGCTTCATCTCCAGTCCTGACTTCTCCCTGAGCTCCAGGCTTGTCCAGGTGAAATCTGATAGCTTTTCTCAAACCTAACAGGTCCTACAAAATTCTTGATTCTCCTATATATTGGTTCTTTCCCCTGATTTCCCAGTTTCAATAAATGGCACCAGTATCCACCAGGTTGCTCAAGTCCCAAACCCAGCAGCCATCCTGAATCTTCTCCTTTCTTCTCTTCCACATCCGATGAATTAGTGTCCTGTCAGTTCTACCTCCAAATCCATCCTGAATACGTCCCATTACCTGTGTCTCCACTGTTTCTACCCTAATTCAGGTTACAAGTTGCTGGCTACTGCAACAGCCAACTAGTCAGTCTTACTTTCCTTCTCTACACTACTACAATCCATGTTCTCTACACTACTACAATCCATGCCCCACACAGGCACTGGAACAATCTTTGAAGCAAATAAACCAGATCACATCTCCTGCTTATCCCTTCCTTCAAATTTATTTTCTATCACAGCACCCTGGTTATTTCTTTCACTGCTGTTAAATTGTCCTGTTTATTTATTGTATACTTGTTCATTATCTGTCTTTTTTTACTAGCATATAAGCTTCTTGAGAACAAGGACTTGTCAGTCTTGTCTCCTGCCCTAGGACAGTGGAAAAAAATGAATGAAAAGTTTAACAGGCAGATACTAGCATAATGATAGTGTCTGATTTTATAGGTAAGGAATCAGAGAAGTTAAATAACTTTCCCAAGGCCACACAGCTAGAAGTGGCAGAGTTGGGACTTAAACTCAGGTCTAACTGACTCCAGAGCTTAAACTCCCAAAGTAGAAGTAAGGAAGGAAGGGGAAGGCCCAAGTTATTTTTGCCTTATAGATCTCAGACTAGGAGATATCCTTGTGGAGTATTTGTAGCATTTATTATAAACACTGATGCACTGTTAACATGTCACCGGGGTTTGTATGGTTCTTCTCTTCATAAGCAATCCCTGTGTCTTCAAATAGCTTAAGTTGTATTGGACTTCCTAAGGGCAGGGAAACGGTCAGCAAGTAGACTGAAGTTTAGCTAGGAATGTCTGGGGCAGTTATCTCCTATCGACTAGAGGCCACTCAGGTTTCTCACTGAGCACAAAGCAGTGATGGGGCCACACTGACTGGGGTCTTGTTCACCTGGACTTCCCGTCCCCTGCAGTGCTAAGGGTTCTGAGATGTGCTAACCCTGCTTACAAAATTTAGACAAAACTGTGCCTTCGTGAGTGAGTTCTGATTCTGGATCTCTGAGCTGAGGGAAAAAAGAGGCAATGGTGCAGAGGATGATCACCACGAATGTGGTCAAGTCTGGAAGTATGAGAGCCTCTGAGGCAAGAGACTGGTGAACGAGCCCTCTGACCTTTCCAAGATGTCCAAGATGACCAAGAGGGCAAGACTTGGGGCATGGCCCAAGTCTTATCTGGGCTTCTCCTCAGCTGGCTGTGAAAGAAGAATGCCATCTCCTCTAATCAGTATGGTTTCCCTCACTCCAAAGTATTGACCTTGATAAGAAGCCCACAGAGCTCTGATCAGTATTCATTATATAACCTTGGGGGATAGGAATAGAGATTTTTTTCCTGCTTACATCATGGGTTATGGTACAACAATGGAGAAGAATTTTTTTTCTTTTTTTTAAACTAAAACTCTAAGATAATATAACTACCACTGACTTAAAAGTTGACAGAGATAATCTTTCACAGATACTATTTTTTCAACTTCTGAGGAAAACTAAATATAGTTAGAGAGGACAGAATATTAGACGCAATATTTTCATCTGAAAAATAATGTTTGTCTTCATAATGCTTGCCTTTATTTTGTTCCCTTCTGTTGAGGTGACCTGTGCCCGTAACCAGGCATCCTCCTCAGCATTTACAGCCAGCAACTGGCCAATCTGCACAGTCTGGACTGGTGTGACCTTCGAGTTCTTACTGTAATACTCCTTCATCTCATCTTCCATTAATTCCTGAGCAGCAGAATAGTCTCTGCCCACATACCTAAATTAAAGGAAGAGAACACAAATGAAGCAAGCTGGAAGAAGGAAAGCTACAGGAATTCATTAATATTACTCTGTTTTTCTACAGTCATCTTTGGTTCCAGGCTCAGACTTGCTTACACTGACAGGGAGGAGAACATGGAGTTAGTAAACAATTATATATATATATATTTTTTTTTTTTTTTGCGGTGCGCGGGTCTCTCACTGCCATGGCCTCTCCCGTCACGGAGCACAGGCTCCGGACGCGCAGGCCCAGTGGCCATGGCTCACGGGCCCAGCCGCTCCGCAGCATGTGGGATCTTCCCGGACCGGGGCATGTACCCGCGTCCCCTGCATCGGCAAGCGGACTCTCAACCACTGCTCCACCAGGGAAGCCCAACAATTGTACCTTGAAAAAGGAGAATACAATACTGTGGAGCTCACAAAAAAGACCAAGGTCCAACACACCACACAACAGAGCAAATGCTCAACAACAATCCAGAGAACTAGAGGATATAACAGTAAGCAGTCAGGGAGGACCAGGTTGAGAGAAGACTCAAGGGAAGGAAAGGGAGGAAGTGGAAAGGAAGACACCAGTGGAAGCCAGATGAGCAAGAGTCAACCTGAGATTTTGACTCAGGCTGCTGCAGATGTGTGTAGATTTCTGAGAAGAGAATGTAGTTGATAGTTCTGCCTTAACTAAGGCTGGGTCTGAACAAGTCTCAATCTCTGAAAACCAATGAAATCTGACTCCTCCTAGAGAAAAACAAACCCTTGAAAACAATAGACAGAACCATGTGACAACCCATCCCTCCAACTTACTGAACAAATTTGAACAAATTACAACAAAATGTTGGGTTTTGATACCCTTAAAGAGATGACATGTTCTAGATAAATGCCTCTTTAAGTTGCATGCTTTTTAAGAAATGTTTTTTTCCAGGATACTCTTCTATCCCCTTTCTACAATTTTCGGCTGTTGACAACTGCAATCACCTTGTCCTAGTTTATGTTATCAAAACATACTGTTTTGCTTTCTGCCATAAATAGGCTGCTGCTTCCTTGTCCTTTAGTCTTCAGAGATGATTCCAACAAAGGCCTCCTTTCAGGATGGAAAACCTGGCAAATCAAACCTGGCTCCTTTAACAGGAGCTATCTCAGCCATGGGATGAAGCCTTTTGAGTTTGAAGTCTATGCTGTACCAGCACCAGAATCACCTGGCCAGCAAGATGGGGGATATGCCACAAGAACATTGCTCTTTGAACTGTTCTAGCTTCTACTCAGGGCTCAAGTGGTCCTATACAGCTTTCAGAAACTATTCCTTTTAGGAGTATCTTCCTGTATTTTTGGTAACTATCAGCAGGACAGAAGAAACCAGAGTCAACCTATTTGTTACTAGAGGAAAAAAAGCTTTTAAAAGCCCTACACAATGTGGAAATAATGCCTCTTTTGGAGGCAATGGCTATTTTAAAACAAAATATGACATGCATATTATTCACTCCAGAAACAGCTGTAAAAGCTTTGCCATACTCTATCATTTAAGGTTACTGAGCTTTACAAATGTTAGGGTACTGCCTGGAATACAGCTGCACTCTTGGCTCTGGAGTCTCCTAGTAGATCTGCAGCTCTGCTCAAGTGCCCATTTCCTTGGGACCTGGAGTCTCATGGGGCCTCCTGGTAGCGCTGCTACAGTCCTGGGAGCTCAACTGGCAGAGGCCTAGGCTGTAACCTGTGGTCTGGTAGTCTGCATAGCATGGGCTCCTGCCAGGGAGGAGGGAGGTGGTGAGAAGCAGCATGAGATCTGCAGGCAGCTTCTGCTCTCTGTAGCCACCAACAGAGAACGATGCCTGGGCGGGGTAAGGAGGTAATATGACAGTTGGTATAAGAGTGGGTAGTGGCAAGAATAAGGTCATACATTATCCCCAAATTACCTGAGCAAGTGAACAAAGAATGATATGCAGGCCAATTTAGATATGCCATAAATACAAAGTTTTACAAAGTTAATTTTTAGACTGGAGACAACAGATTCCCATACTTGACCTAAGGGTCCTGCCACGGCACCTCCCTGTAACTTTTATGAGTCACAAGCCTACTAGTTTCCAGAGTCTACTGCCTGGGTAAAGGTGTGGATGTAGAATAGGGCTCAGCCTGCTGGGGTCAGGGTGGTGGGGAGACACTAATGACCTAGGGTCAACCTAAGGGCAGACATTACCCATCATGCTTGCTGGTTGCCAGCCACCCTAATGAACACGTAGAATGCCGGCTCTGGGATTCTAACTTATACTGAAAAAGGGATCTAGATAACCTGAGGACCCTGGACCTAATCATCCTGGAGTAGATTGAACCCCCATCCTATTGAAGCCCTGGAACTGATCCAGATTCTTGCCAGATCTTGGGAAGAACGTAAGAAATCACATGATTCATCCAGTCCAGTGCTGGGTGCTTGGCTCTCTGAAAGTGGCACCAATGACTACTGGTAACAGATACCAAAGGATCCTGCCAAGGAAGCAGATTTAGATTTTCTTTATAATGTCAAATGGTAAAAGTTAGCAATGTGCTCCTCAACATCCTTCCTTTACCTCAGTTTATTAGTGACCCACAGTAGGAACCCTAACCCTCAGCAAGCTATTCCTATCTTCAGGCCATACCACATCTTAGAATAAAAGCTCTATACACTTACCACCCCTCTATAAAAAGGACCTCAACAAAGCTCCTACATGTTCTATTTGAACATCCTAAGATACTTGATTCTCACTTCATCATCAGACTTAGTTTGTTCAAACAGAAAAGCTTCAGTAGGTTTGCTGTATAGGACTTTGATTATTTTTTGTGGCCTTTCATTGGATCTTCTCAGCTCAGCTATGATCCTTGGGAAGAGTAAGAGTCCAACGCACAGGGACATTTTGGGTGAAGGAGCCTGGATTCTGTTCTGCTCCAGCCACAGCCACACCTTGGGCTGCTGCCTCCAGAGATCCAGCTACAGTGGTTACCATTCTTCATCCCAAGTCAGAAACAGCAAATTATAGTCTTTCAACATTTTCTATGTATTCTACATTTCCTCCAAAAGTCCACATCAAGTGCCTGAACCGAACTGTTTTTTGGAATTCCAGTTATCATTAGCTACTTAGGCAATAATTCCTTCTCCCAGGCAATGATATCAAAAGGCTCGAGAAACCAGAGGGCTAATCTGATGCATTACACTAGAAGGCGGTGCTTAGCTATTCTGACTTTTAGGAAACACTACGTAATCCCAGATTAAACAGTATTACCTACCTAGTGGGTGATTGCTCTTTCTACGGACTAGGTATTGCTTTTGACTTATATAGTTACCATTATGCTTTTGACATAGATTATTTTCATGTTCAGACCATATCATCATTTCAATTTTTAAAACTGTAAGAAATCTTTTCTCGCAAAAATAGTTATTTTAAACATTATACTTCAATATAACTCTATAGAACTAAAAATATATTATTCTTCCTCAACCAGCATCTATATGAAGAATAGCCAAGTAGCAACAGTACACTAGGATTCTAAAGAATTAGAAAATAAAACTTGCCTGATAACCACTTCATTTGTGTTGCTCAGTTCAACCACCAGTACAGATGGGGATGCCTCAGTTGGAATGATTAACGGAGGAATTGTTACAGTCTCCATAAAGGTATCGGTACTTTTGGTAATGTTTTTTTCTATCTGCAAATATTCTTGTTCAATCACAGACTTGACATCATAATCTCCATGTGCTTGCTCTGCATCCTTTAAATCCTTTAGGATTTTGTCAGTGGGTGGTGGAAGTTTAGCATAGAGAATGGCCTTCTGAGGG
Organism: Leucopleurus acutus; assembly: GCF_964270905.1. Lineage (NCBI taxonomy): Eukaryota > Metazoa > Chordata > Mammalia > Artiodactyla > Delphinidae > Leucopleurus > Leucopleurus acutus. The sequence goes on from NC_139150.1 coordinate 34,278,309, forward strand.
TTTCCAGAAATGTAGTCTATGGTGCATACATCGGAAAGCGAGGCAAGATTTTTTAAGGCATCCTCAGGTAATTTCACTTTGTACATGTCCTCAAATGCTTTGGGGAGTGCGCTGGCCCAAAGACCACTTGAGTATTTCACCAGCAGCTCCTCAACTTTCTCTTTAAAGTCTCCTGGCATAACTGTTGGACACCCTTTGAGTGGTGGTATTTGTTTTGGAGCAGGTAGTGGGGATGGTGGCACTTTTTCAGCATTCAGTTCACTTCTCAAAAGCTGCTTTCTCTTAGCTGGATAAACAAGTAAATCTTGACCACCATTGCAAGGTTTTTCCACCTGAAATTTTTAAATACAGCAAATGACAGATATTTTAATGGCTAAAAACAACCTGAGAGCACATTAATGCATTTTAAATTTGAGAGAAACACTTTTCAAATTTATGAAGAGAACACAAAATTGTACATTTTACTCTTCTCAGTCACTAAGACTTTAATACACTGCCTTCACTTGCAAACATGATCATGCACCACATTTCAGTAACAAGCAGGGAAATGAAATAGTATGAATTTCCCATGTGAAGCACCTGACCTCCAATAACCCTAGGAAATCATGAGAGCTTCTGCCCTGTACACCACCTAGTTTCTCTGACAAATAGTTTTGTCTCACCTAGTTTCTCTAACAAATACAAAGCAACAGCTTACAAAATTGACAGAATACAAGGAGGAATGAAACCATGAAGAGGTATCAGAACTGTCAGGAATAAACCACTGGGAAGAAAGCTAGGAAATATTCAGGCAAAACTGAGGTGCTGTCTCTCTTCTTCCTACAGTGTCCTGAGAAAACCCTCAGCTTTCCATTATGTAGGAAGGTCAGTCCAGAGGTAAGGCACACATTTTCCAACAACTACAGTAGAAAGTTAGCTAAAAGTGTTGTCCCTCTAATGAACAAGACTTAAGAATGCCCAGCAGTTGTATACCATCCAATTTCTAATTTTCTTCTCATAACATTCCAGAGAGGCACGGCTTCAATATGAGAGAAGGAGGAAAAGAGAAACTGATGTATGGCACCATTTTTCCAAGTTCTAAGCCTTTCCACTTCTAGACCAGGGGTCAGCACACCACTGGCTGCAGCCCAATGCAGCGTGCCACCTGTTTTTCCATAGCCCATGAGCTAAGAATGGTTTTTCTATTTTTAAATGGCTGAAAAAAAAATCAAAAGAATTACTTTGTGACATGAAAATGATATGAAATTCAGTGTACATCAACAAAGTTTTATTGGCCCCCAGCCATTCTCTATGTAGTGCGTATGGCTGCTTTTGCACTACAATGGCAGAGTCGGGTGGTTGTGCCAGACTATGGGTGACAGTCACATAGCTCTTGGCCTGCAAAACCTAAAATATTTATTACTTGGTCCTTTACAAAAAGAATTTCTCAATTTCCGATTAGACTGAAGTTAGTACTCATAGCCCTCTGAAATGCTTCTATTCTGTCAGATCCTATTCACCTATTCTTTAGCTGAAATTTAAGACCTTAGGAGGCTATCCAGACCACTAAGGTGATAATACAAGCTTACAAGAAGCACCCCCTTCCCCAAGAAGAATAGAATATTAAAGTTGCTGGGTGGGTAGCTTGTCAGTAAAGAACATTGACTTCATTTACTAATTTTCTATATAATGCTTAGGAAGAGAGAACATAAATACAGTTGACCCTGCTGACACCGTGTGACACTCTGGATGGTATTTATATGATATTCACAATTTGTGTCCTTAATGTTAAGGCTGGAAACACAAACATTTGGGACACTCCTCATTTTGCTCTCAATGGTTAGCCTAGCTCTCCAAAGACTCACATTTTAAAATCTGGAATTTTAAAATGCCTATCTTCACTGTGCTTTAAGATACTTAAGATACAAGGACACCGACTGGGTATCCAGAAAAGATTTGAGAAATATACTTTTTGAGAAAATGGAAAAATAAAACAGAATTCTATTTCTATGTAAGTTTTTCACTTGTCATACAGAATCCCAGTTAGTAGCCTCTTCAATAAGTGGTGCTGGGAAAGCTGGACAGCTACATGTAAAAGAATGAAATTAGAACACTCCCTAACACCATACACAAAAATAAACTCAAAATGGATTAAAGACCTAAGTGTAAGGCCAGACACTATAAAAAACTCTTAGAGGAAAACATAGGCAGAACACTCTATGACATAAAACACAGCAATATCCTTTTTGACCCACCTCCTAGAGAAATGGAAATAAAAACAAAAATAAACAAATGGGACCTAATGAAACTTAAAAGCTTTTGCACAGCAAAGGAAAACATAAACAAGATGAAAAGACAACCCTCAGAATGGGAGAAAATATTTGCAAATGAAGCAACTGACAAAGGATTAATCTCCAAAATTTATAAGCAGCTCATGCAGCTCAATAACAAAAAAACAAACAACCCAATCCAAAAATGGGCAGAAGACCTAAATAGACATTTCTCCAAAGAAGATATACAGATGGCTAACAAACACATGAAAGGATGCTCAACATCACTAATCATTAGAGAAATACAAATCAAAACTACAATGAGGTATCACCTCACACCAGTCAGAATGGCCATCATCAAAAAATCTACAAACAATAAATGCCGGAGAGGGTGTGGAGAAAAGGGAACCCTCTTGCACTGTTGGTGGGAATGTAAATTGATACAGCCACTATGGAGGGTCCTTAAAAAACTAAAAATAGAACTGCCATTCGACCCAGAAATCCCACTACTGGGCATATACCCTGAGAAAACCATAATTCAAAAAGGGTCATGTACCACAATGTTCATTGCAGCTCTATTTACAATAGCCAGGACATGGAAGCAACCTAAGTGTCCATCGACAGATGAATGAATAAAAAAGATGTGGCATGTATATACAATGGAATATTACTCTGCCATAAAAAGAAACAAAATTGAGTTATTTGTAGTGAGGTGGATGGACGTAGAGACTGTCATACAGAGTGAAGTAAGTCAGAAAGAGAAAAACAAATATCGTATGCTAACAAATACATATGGAATCTAAAAAAAATGGTTCTGAAGAACCTAGGGGCAGGACGGGAATAAAGACGCAGACGTAGAGAATGGACTTGAGGACACAGGGAGGGGCAAGGGTAAGCTGGGAGGAAGTGAGAGAGTGGTGTGGAGATAAATACACTACCGAATGTAAAATAGATAGCTAGTGGGAAGCAGCCATACAGCACAGGGAGATCAGCTCGGTGCTTTGTGACCACCTAGAGGGGTGGGATAGAGAAGGTGCGAGGGAGATGCAAGAGGGAGGAGATATGAGGATATATGTATATGTATAGCTGATTCACTTTGTTATAAAGCAGAAACTAACACAATTGTAAAGCAATTATACTCCAATAAAGATGTTAAAAAAACAAAAAAAAAAATCCCGGTCAGTACAATTTTAGATTTAGACATGGCAGTCCTCCATATCCAAAGCCAGCTGAGCCTGCTGGGCCCATCTTAAAACCCTTCTTCAGTCTTCACCTAGCAACAGCTTCTCAACTTTTTGTAACACCTTCTCTGAAGTGGATGGCAGAGGCTAATTTCAATGGAATATAGTCCATCTTATTCATCTAAAATAACTTTCAAAAGCCACATGTCCTATCTGTCCACATGGCTTCTTCTAACCCAAAAGAGGACAACAGTTCTTCAGTTTAACGATCCTTTTCTTTCCAATAAATTAACTGGGAATAGGAGATACTTCAATGTTTGTTTACTAATCTCCCCCACTCTTGGCCCCAAAGCTTCCATTCCTACCTGTGCTTTAGATGCAATCAGGACCAATTACCTAACAATGTAATTGTCAAATCTGTCAAACCTCTAAACATGACCTCTGAACATGACCAGCACACTGAGTTCTTCTAACTAGGGATTACTTTTTTTTTTTTTTGCTGTATGCGGGCCTCTCACTGTTGTGGCCTCTCCCGCTGCGGAGCACAGGCTCCAGACGCGCAGGCTCAGCAGCCATGGCTCACGGGCCCAGCCGCTCCGCGGCATATGGGATCCTCCCGGACCGGGGCACGAACCCGTGTCCCCTGCATCAGCAGGCGGACTCTCAACCACTGCGCCACCAGGGAAGCCTGGGGATTACTATCTTAACAGAAGTTACGAATATTAGGTCCACTTGATGTGAATTTGGTCAGGACAAGAGAAGAATTCCCATTTTTCCGGCCTTTATTCCAGAATAATGCTTAAAGATCACCTGGAAGTAGTAAGCTTCCAGGGCTTTGTCTGGAGCATTTATATCAAGCTTTGCCAGTCAGCCTATAAAGCAGATTTTTGACCAATAAGCCTGAGTTTATTCAAAGTACAAACAATGGCCAAATAATCATCTGAACTAGAAGGCAGGTTTGTTTCCTCAGCAGTTTTATTTTCATTGCTTAAAGTAGATACCCTACCCCAGCCCCCAGCAATCCCCAAATGACTAGTTCCTTGAATTGTAGCCACTTTCCAATTTTTACTGGCTTCTTCTTGATCTCATAAGCCAGTTATGTGCCTAATTCCACTTTGTTCTCTAGTAATTTGGCCTCTTTAAATTCAAATTAGCATCTACTAAGATTAAACGTAAGCCTGACTTTAGGAACAGAACCTGACACTAACTGGAGTTGATGCAGATGTTCTTCAACATGTTAGACAACTATTCATGGATAATTTAGTGACATGGAAAATATGCCTGGTCCACGTACGTCATTAGCCAATCTTTGGAGAATAGCTGAAGGGTTACTCAATTCAAAGGAAAAGATCATGAAACTCATATTGTATAGAATTTAAAATATATGTAATTTAAGACAAATGTAATTTTTTTCAACTTAAACTCTTTGTTTTAAATTTTTCATGAAAGTGAAAATTTGCTTTTCTCAGGCATTCCAATGTGATCACCATCTGTCCTCCAGAACATGTGTCTTCTTTTTAATTTTCTGGTCAATGGGCTTAGAAACAACACCTATTACTATATCTATTCCCAGCCTATGAGAATCTTCCCAAAGGCAAGAAATTGCTGGAATGTGGGTTACAGTATGGTGTCCACTCTTCACTGTGCTCTGGTACATCTGACCAGATTTAAATGCTGTTCTCTTGTCTCATCCCCCAAAACAGAACAGCTGTCTTCTGGCCTTCATAAATGACCAAGGTAAGTCAATGGCTACTTGAAACATGGCTTTTATTATTTCCTTAGTGTGATAATCAGCTGCTAATCATTCCAGTTGGATCTTTCAGGAGGGTGCTTTTACAACTTCTATTGGGTTGGCCAAAAGGTTCGTTCGTTTTTTTCCGAAAGATGGTTCTAGTAGCACTTAGTTGTTTTTAACTTCAATTGAAACGATTTTGTTAGATTGTATTGTGACAGTCGTCATATCAGTGTGCATTTAAAAAAAGACTTATCAAAACTGGTGAATTTTTGTGTAGCCATTTTAATACTGAAGATGAAAGAAAAAAGCAACATTTTCCACATATCATGCTTTATTATTTCAAGAAAGGTAAAAATGCAACTGAAACGCAAAAATAAGGTTTGTGCAGTGTATGGAGAAGGTGCTGTGACTGATCGAACATATCAAAAGTGGTTTGCGGGGCTTCCCTGGTGGCTCAGTGGTTAAGAATCTGCCTGCCAATGCAGGGGACATGGGTTCGAGCCCTAGTCCGGGAAGATCCCACATGCTGCAGAGCAACTATGCCTGTGCGCCACAACTACTAAGCCTGTGCTCTAGAGCCCGTGAGCCACAACTACTGAAGCCCACGTGCCTAGAGCCCATCCTGCACAACAGGAGAAGCCACCACAGTGAGAAGCCCACGCACTGCAATGAAGAGTAGCCCCTACTCGCCGCAACTAGAGAAAGCTCGTGCGCAGCAATGAAGACCCAACACAGTCAAAAATAAATAAATAAATTTTAAAAAGTGGTTTGCAAAGTTTTGTGCTGGAGATTTCTCGCTGGACGATGCTCCATGGTCGGGTAGACCAGTTGAAGTTGATAGTGATCAAATCGAGACATTCATTGAGAATAATCAACGTTATACCACGCGGGAGATAGCCAACATACTCAAATATCCAAATAAAGCATTGAAAATCATTTGCACCTTCTTGGTTATGTGAATCGCTTTGATGTTTGGGTTCCACATAAGTTAAGCAAAAAAAACCTTGACCATATTTCCACATTTGATTCTCTACTTAAACGTAATGAAAATGTTCTGTTTTTTAAAACAAATTGTGATGGGCGATGGAAAGTGGATATTGTACAATAACGTGGAACGGAAGAGATCATGGGGCAAGCAAAATGAGCCACCACCAACCAAAGGCTGGTCTTCATCCAAAGAAGGTGATGTTGTGTATATGGTAGGATTGGAAGGGAGTCCTCTGTTATGAGCTCCTTCAGGAAAACCGAACGATTAATTCCAACAAGTACTGCTCCCAATTAGACCAACTGAAACCAGCACTTGACAAAAAGCGTCCAGAATGAGTCAACAGAAAATGCATAATCTTCCATCAGGATAACGTGAGACCGCATGTTTCTTTGACGACCAGGCAAAAACTGTTACAGCTTGGCTGGGAAGTTCTGATTCATCCGCCGTATTCACCAGCTATTATTGCACCTTCGGATTTCCATTTAGGTCTTTACAAAATTTTCTTAATGGAAAAAATTTCAATTCCCTGGAAGACTGTAAAAGGCACCTGGAACTGTTCTTTGCTCAAAAAGATAAAAAATCTTGGGAAGATGGAATTATGAAGTTGCCTGAAAAATGGCAGAAAGTAGTGGAACAAAAGGGTGAGTACGTTGTTCAATAAAGTTCTTGGTGAAAATGAAAAGTGTGTCTTTTATTTTTACTTAAAAACCGAAGGCACTTTTTGGCCAACCCAATAGTTCCTGTAGTCTAATTGATTCAGGTACATACCTGAGAAGGGGGTCAAAAGGCCTCCTGTTCTATAGGAGAAGACTCAGGATCATAATCCTGCCATTTTCTTCCACGGTTTCATTGTTTTGTGGCTCGTCAGTTTTGTGTTTGGTTTTGGATATTCACCCAAAAAATCGCCAGTCCAATGACTGGAAACTGGCATGACCTGGAACTCCATAGATTTACTATGTATGGGTCCTTACCTCCACCTCCCAACAGCAGAGACAGGTAGTAACCTAAAGGATTAACTCCTTACACCATGGAGTTCAAGCCATCTCCTCTGGTGATCATCAGAAGATTCTAGTATCTAACATGCCTTAAACCTTCTATTCCCACAAGTTCATTATATTTAGCTTGATTTCTGCCTCATTTGGAATCACAACTTGAATGAGATACTTCTCTCACATCCCTCTGAGTTTTTGTAAGTTTGGAGTTGACAGATTAGGTTTGGTAGATGTGAGACTCAAGGACTTAAAATATCAACTTCTTCAGGAGCCCTGTAAGTTCACACAAATAGAAGTCTTCGTGCTATATGCCTAGAAATTGTCTTCTTAATTCTAAGAGGTCTTTACTTCTTCCTAATTTACCTGTTCTGTAAAGTTCTTGAAGCCAAACTCATTTGAGTCTATGAAGGCACACCTGCTAACTCTGCAGCATAGGCTGCTGAGGTAAACTTACTGTTTCTTATGGAATTAGAATTTTCTTTGGGATTCTGTAACAGAATTGGTATTGTCCAATTAAATCAAAAAGTTTCAAAGCAGTTGTATGGGTGTCATTCAGACACAGTTTTGTTTCCATTGGGTAGTAGTTTTTTGTGTTGAAGCTTTAAATTACATTCTAAATACCAACCTCAGACAGTATGGTAAAATCACGTTTACCTGGAGACCTGCCTTCCAGCACTCCAACTATTAGCAGTGGCTTGGAACTCAAAAACAAACCAATTAAAAAACTCAATTTCAGCAGGCAGTAAAGACCTCTGGGTACCTAGCAACAACTACAACATCAAAGAGTCACTGACCAGAAGCTTGCACCCTATGATTAGCAAGTTCACAGACAGAAAGACTGGTTGATGACCTTCTACAGAGCTCAGTCTTTTTGTGTTAATGCTGAGAAGTGCTGGGAAAGTTAGACAACTGAGAAAGAGACGAGGAAATGGTCCCCAATGGCCTGACTGGGCCACAGTGAAGACAAACTGATAGGTTCAGATCTGAAGCCTCTAAGGGTAGTGGGTGAGGCTTATACTGCATGCAGGATAATACACTGAGATGAGCTAACACCCAATTCAGTGTTCCAGACCACCTACAACTGCCACCCTCTCTGCAGCAGTTCATGCTACGCCCAAGATTATTCAGAAAGGGTTATAATTTTTAGTCGCTTCTGTTTAAGAAAGTACAGGTGTTTGTGGCATATTCCACAGAGGTTTAATCAAAGGTAAAGGTAAAAAGTTCCTTGTAGGGCTTCCCTGGTGGCGCAGTGGTTGAGAGTCCGCCTGCCGATGCAGGGGACACGGGTTCGTGCCCCGGTCCGGGAAGATCCCACATGCCACGGAGCGGCTGGGCCCATGAGCCATGGCCGCTGAGCCTGCGCGTCCGGAGCCTGTGCTCCGCAACGGGAGAGGCCACAACAGTGAAAGGCCCGCGTACACTAAAAAAAAAAAAAAAAAAAAAAAAAAGTTCTTTGTAGATGGTACCCTGTCTGTTCACAAACCACCTATCCAGAGAAACTCTTTCTCCACCATCTTGGGTAAGTAGTTTTATAGACATTATGTATTTCAAGGCTAATACTCTTTCACTCCCATCCCTTTCCTAGTAAGGACTTCGCACCGATGCTGACTACAACCATTTATGTTTGGATAAACTTCAAGCCATTTTCCTTCAGTGTGGCCCAAGGTTAGGCCCTTGTTCACAGGTCCCCTTCAGGAAGACATTTTCCTGGTTAACTGTGTGCAGACCTTTTGGGCATGATCTTGGCTGGCAGCTGCGGCTTTCACTGTGCATTCTAAGCTAAGCAGGTACTAGATGTGCTTCTCATTACCTTTGCGGGGAGCAGGATCTGCTCCTCTAGGATGGCAGAAATTCACTTCATCTAAGAGTTTTAGTTCCTTTATCCACTGCTCTTATTTTTCAATTTAAACTTTTGTTCTGCCCTCTTTAGCATTTCCTCTGTTTTCATTGAGATAGGCTCCTCTGCAGAGCTTGCTGGGTATGCCTCTGGTTTTACACTGCATGATAATTACTAGTATTTGTGTAGCTTGATTTATGACTTTTGGGGGGAAATAACCGGTGGGTTTTAACTTGCTTGCATTTAAGCTAGACTGTTCCTGGAAAAATAACAGCTGTCTTTTCCTATATACCTGCTATGTTTCTTTTTTTCTTTTCTTTTTCTTTTTTTGGCCACACTGTGCGGCATGTGGGATCTTAGTTCCCCAACCAGGAATCAAACCCACGCCCCTGGCATTGAAAGCATGGACTCTTAACCACCGGACCACCAGGGAAGTCCCCTATGTACCTGCTATGTTTCTATACTGTACTGGCAGCTGTTTATAGTTTGTGTAACTTAATTCTAACAACCCTAAGAGATGGGAAGAAACAGTTACATTTTAGAGCATAATGAAGCCCAGATTTATATGCTGAAAGTAACACCACTAAGAAATGGCCAGGGCAAAAGCCTAACTGCAAAGCCCAAACTCTTTCTACTGTCCTATTGGGCTTTATGGGTAATTTTCTGTTTCAAGTTCCACAACAGCAATGTCACATTACTCCCCTACTGCCCTATTCTGATTTCGCCACAGTGCTCTTTTATCTTTCTTCTATTCAGATGGTCACTGAAATTGAATTTAAAAACTGTTCCAACGTGTTCATTGCATATTTCTTTTTGCTGATGAAAAGTTAGAAAGGAAATTGGATTCCAATTAGATATTATGGCTGTACTTTCAAGTCCTAGCTTTACTTCTCACTGCTGCTTCTGCTGGAATGGCTGCATAGACTGTATCAACACCACGAAGCCTGAGGATATATCACTGCTGTTTCACTTATGTTCGCTTCCTTAGAAATTCAATTTGTTTTTAACCCAGAAATATCTAGGCTTTAAAAAAAGAGGCAATTCATTTTGCATGGGCTGACAGGTGCTTTATCTTATATAATTAATTACCACAATTAAAGTTAAGACAAATTCCTGAACATACAAAAATACAAAAATATGTAAGTGGCAGAACTGCTGTTGCCTCTTTTGATATTACAGAAATTGCTATATTGACGCAATCCAGAACTGTAGGAATTTTTAAAAGTCTGAGGTATTAGAGGACTAAATGACTTAAAGCTCAGTGATTTCTAATGGACAGAAAAATGACATATAAAATACAGCCTAACAGTAAAACCTTTTTATAAAAGCATGAATAATTAGTGTCATTAGGTATTTTTTCTCATTTACAACATTTTATGTTCTCATTCACTAAATGTTATGTTTTGTAATTAAGGCCTGAGGTGCTTCCAGGTGAACTCAGAACGTTTCCCACTATCCTGAAGTTGCCCCCAATGCTCCTACGCTACAGATCTTTGAGGCTACTGTCAGAGAGCCTTCTCAGCTGAGTGCATCTATTCCTGTCTGGCTCTAAACGAGCCACCCAGCTCTCCACACAGCTTCAGGTAAGGCACTAAAGACAGATATTCTGTCTCAGGTAGGAATGGAGACGTTTCTCCACCCATGTTTCAGAGTGGAGGATTTCAACAAAATCTCTCATGTTCAACAGTAATTGTCACAAGATTTGAAATTTTACTAGAAACTGAAGTCGGCCAGAGGCTCTGGATTCTGTGTGACCTCATGGCAGGGACCCGCTAAGTTTCCACCAAATTATGACTCTTTAATAAAGTGAATTGGCCCATTTGCCTCTTGAGTTTCTTCTCGAGCCACTGTCTTCTTATTGAATTTCTTACAATTTTCTGAAAAAGCCATGTTTTTCTGTCTCAGGCTTTGGCACAAGCTGTTTCTTTTGTCTGAGGTGCCTTTTCCCCAGCATTCCCACCTTTGTCTAACTTACTTCAACTCATCTCTCAGGTTTTAGTGTAACAGACACCTCCTCTGGGAAGCTTTTCTTGACTCATCAGACTACGTCTCATCCTCCTGTTTACATGTTTCCTTAGCACCCTGCATTTCTCCTTCATAACTATTGCAGGCTTGCCCTTATCTGCTCAATGTTTATTTTCCCTGTTGGACAGTAAGTTCCGTAAGGGCAAGGTCCAGGTCTGTCTTGTTGACTGTTATTCTTAGCACCCAGGTCAGTGGGTGGCTCACAGAAGCATTTTATAAATACTAGCCAAATACAACAATTAAGGAGAACATTATTAATAAGGCCACCACTTTAGAACAGGCAAGAGACGTTGCTATCCTTCTCCTAGGACTCAATGGCAATTCTTAGATGCCAGTATCCTTCATCAAGGATACTGGTCAAGCCTGCCATCTTGGGCTCTTTGCCTTTTGAAGACAGCTTCTGCACAAGTTCCAGTTCCCTCGAAAGTTGCCTAGGAACACTATGGAACTGGGTCACCATTGTTAATATGATTTTATATTCTCTTTAGCTTTCAAAACTCTCAGTCCACATTTTGTTGTCAGAGAGATCCAAAAGGTTAAGAACAACAGATTCAAAGCATCCTTCTGCCTGCATCAAAATACCATCTAACAACCTTGTAAAGTGGCTTATAGCATATACCTGATTAAACCTTCATGAAGGTAAAATTTCAGAGCTTTTACTTGGTCCCTTGAGCTGATGCTACCCATCCTATATTAAAATGGAAATCCTGCAAGTGATTATCTCTGGGAGGTAGGATGATGGGTGATTTTTATTTCATTTATAATTTTAGTTTTCAATATTTTTATATGGGACATTTTACATGACTGAGGGGAGAAAGCACTTTTTTTCTTTTTTAAATAAAGAAGTACACTGCACTCAGATTTCTTCTTCAGTTACACAACAACATGGAGATACACATTACTAAGTCTTTCTTACCCTAAAATTTCTGCACTGTGTTCTAACCTGTCTGACCCTGTTTGCAGTAGTATCAGCCCTGGGCATGCTATCAGTGTTCCTGCTTTTCAGCAAGATGAAAAGCAAGAAGTCAGAAGAAAGGGAAATTAACCATGGTGTAACTGTTTAAAACTGCCTAAAAATAAACATGGTGTAACAGTTTGAAACTGTTTACCAGTAGGCTGTTAAAAAAAAAAATCAGAGCTATTAAAAAAAGTTTTGAAAAATATCAACAGATGTCATTAAAACTGGCAGTTTTTGTCATCCTAGGCACAATGCTTCACTAAGTAAATTCTCATACCTGACAACTGATAGTGATTGCACCTAAACAGTCTTACTCAAAATTGAGAGAAACAGCATGGAGATAAGAAAGATATATTACATTTCTGCTTCACATTCCACCCTCACTGCCTGGACAGAAAATAATCATGCAACATAGATGCATATAAGCAACCAAAAAATTAAAAATCAGTCATTTTAGCACCTGAAATTTAGTAGGAAACCACCCATTTTAGATAAAGTTTTAACATCAAAGAGATAGGTACTCTCTCTCCTGCAGTCCTAGCAAGAGAAATTTAGAGGCTTTGCAGATATGCAGAGAAGCGAGGATGAAAATTTCCCCCCAAAAGTCATAAATTAAGCTACACAAATACTAGTAATTATCATGCAGTGTAAAACAAAGTGACCAGAAACATAATACATTAAGAAGAATCTGTGAAGTTAATTTAAAATTCTTTTTCTCTAAAGATAATTCTCTATCGAAGCTTAATAGTGAGTTTTATGTGTATATTCACAATAAAAGGGCTTAAAGTTCATTGAAGACATAAGTTCATGAATGTCTATGGATTTAAAAAATAAAAGAACCATATGCATTCCAAAAAGGAGCTCCAGGCCCTGAACCTTCAAATCAAGCAGCCTGGTGAAACCTCAAAAGTCCCCTTCAAGATTATGGAAACCTAAGGGGGTCCCTCAAATGCTGCTAAACCTGCATCCAGTGAGAATATTCTTTTCAGAAAGGAGTAAAAATGAATGAACTGAATAGCAACCTTAGGAATTCCCACTACAAGAATAAACCCCATATTCAACATAAATCAGGGATAACATTCTTATGATCATTCTTGACTTTATAGGTAGGGAAACAGCCATAATTCCAGAGTTTGACATTTCTTCTTGTTTTCCCACTTCACACTGTATGTATATTCATCAGCACATCACATTGCCCTAAGGTGGTCTCAGCCCCTAAAGCAGTGCATGGTACCTGCAGGTGCAGAGTAAATGATGTAAGAACAAATAAGACAGATGGATGGATGGATGACTCTTGACTGGAAAGCCCATGGGACTGGAGTGGGTGTCAGTGCCCTGGAGGAAGAAGTGGTTATAAAAATACATGCTGTCTTTAGGCCAGGTGCTTATAAGAGAGAGTGGCCCACACTCTGCCCAACAGGGTTGGGGGCCAAAATATATATTAAGTTAAAGAAATGAAAGCCCTCTACCAAGCAATAATTGTCATGCATATTCAATTCTATAAGCTTAGAAGCACCAAGTAACCGCTAATTTAAAAGTTATTTTGTTGAATATATTCTATGTAAATAAAAACATTAAGAAACATCTAAAAATTAGTTATTTTGTTTTAAGAATCTAGTTGTCTCTATCTCTGGATGAACTAAAAGATTTCTAATAAACTACTCTGAGCCATCGTTTTATTATAATAGATTCTCAAATAGGAAGAGGCATGGAAATAGATGTCAGCTCACTTTTCAATATTTTTCTCCAAAGAAATTTGTGAATAGTTTAAATCTGAACCCTGTATTAATTTTTTTAGATGTATTCTATAAATAATTAGCCAAAATAACTAAAATTTGTTCAGCTGAATGTCTTTAAAAATGCTCAGGAACAAGAATATAAAATTTGAGGCTAACAAAAAACGTTCTATTACCAGTTAAGTTCAAGTTATTAAAATTACAAAGCCATCAATATCTATTGGTAACAGCTCAATACAAAATGGTATATATATTATCACATATTAAATGCATTTAAAAATAACTTAAAATCTATAAAAACAGCAATTACAACACACACAGACCTCAGCCGTGACATATTTCTCCTATAAATAAGAACCAGTATGTGTTAATCTTAGTCATAAAGATTAATGAAGCAATATTATGTAAAGAGCTTCGCGCTCCCCAAATAAAAGGTGATATTACTAACAACTCAAAATCTGAAAGTGGGGCAGGGAGGAGGCATCAGGAGGGAGGAATAAGAAGAAACGTACCGTGCAAATATGAGGCCAGTGTTCAAATTGTTGTAAAATTCCTTGATTAAGTTCTTCTTTATATAATTCTTTGTAAAAATGTGGAAGCTTAGATATCCAAATGCCATTGTTATGCTTGTTTAGTATTTCCTTTATGCGGTTTTGAACCTCATCCATTTTATAAGTGTAAGAGGCAGGAGGCGTGACATTTGGTTTTTCAACAGCCTGATTTAAATTATCTTTAAATTAAAAAATATGATAGAATTAACCAGAATGCTTAACATTTTAGATTATCCCCATTACCTAGTATTTGTGTCTTCAGGCTTTGTTATACTTCAGGCTTGTGGGGGTTAAGGGACTTTCAAAGAGAGCAGGATTAGGAGAGCAGGACCATGACAATTTCATTCTAAGTTTTAACCCTGAAATAACCAGGAAGGTCAACAGCCACTCAGAGAGGGAACCTAGCCCCTTTATTTTCCAAGGATTTGTCATAGTTTAATTTAAACTCATAAAGAATAATGAAATTTATTATTTAACCAATCATTTTCTAATTGCAACTAAGAAAGGTTAAATTTTAGGCAATAATGGTATATATGTAATGATAAATTTAAAGCTATATTTTACAAAGCCTAAGGATAATGCCTTAATAGTAAGATCAAAGAACATTTTATAAAAAATAAATAATTGTCCAGGTTTTTTTTTTTTTTTTTTTTTTTGTGGTATGCGGGCCTCTCACTGTTGTGGCCTCTCCCGTTGCGGAGCACAGGCTCCAGACGCGCAGGCTCAGCGGCCATGGCTCACGGGCCTAGCCGCTCCGCGGCATGTGGGATCTTCCCGGACCGGGGCACGAACCCATGTCCCCTGCATCGGCAGGCGGACTCTCAACCGCTGCGCCACCAGGGAAGCCCAATTTTTCCCTTTATTAATGAGAAAAAATAATTTAGCAATAAATGAAAGTTCAAAAATTGATCCACCTGTAATAATCATCCTAGCCTCAGTTTATAAACATAAATAAAAGGTTTGGTGCTCATAAATAACTATTAATGATTTGTTTTTATTTCACCAATCCAAATCATTCATTTTTCATAAGCGAATATTTATAAAGTTTTGGCTAGCTCTCTTACATTTATTTTTATTTAAAACTTAGAATGCCTGAGTTAACATCCTAAGGCGATAAAGAAATTTAAGTGTCCCCAGTAGCTGATATTTCTGGTATTTTAAGAACTATGAAATTCATTCCAAACCTTTTCTAAATTTCACTGGGATACAGATCAGAATATTTTAAAAATTACCATCTATAAGCAAAATATGTTCATATTTTAATCATATAGCATTTCTGCTGGGATTCAACAATTTTTATTTTATTTTATTTTTTAAACTGGCTGGTGGAGACACATAGGCTGGTTTGGGGATGCTGGCCTTTGAGGATGCCAGGAAGCCAAAGGGAGAGCTATTCCTTGAGTATGGCTGGATGCTGACTCTCCTTTACCCACCATAGGGAACGAAACCTGCCCTTGCTGAGACTTAGTTTGGCTCAGCCAACAGAAGGGTCCAGGATGTCCACATACATATCCTATTAAAGGTACAGTTAATTTATAAAGTTCTTCCCAAATAATGATATATAAAAGAACCAGGAAGAAAGAAAAGATAAGTTTCTTGGAACTGGCCAGTCCCTCCCTTAAAGAGAGAGTGTCAGCAGCTGACATATAGTTGGAGGCTTTGCAAATGCACCTGCTCTGTGGGGCCACTGAAGTCAGCTAAGCTTCTGTACCTTTTGTTAAACAAATCAAGGAAGTAATTTAGGCTGCCAGCAGGTAGGAGAGGTTATGTATGTGTGTGTGTAAATCAGCTGGTGGGTGAATCATAATCCTCCTGAAACAAGTCCTCCTGGTTCTGCAGAAAAAGCTTATTCTAATGTAAAGGATTTACAGCCTCTAAAGGGTATATGACTTTACTGAGTAGTCATTTTTCAGAAAATGCATATGTAAAAGTAATTGATATAAACAAAAATCAAATTGTTCATTTAATTTCCATGAGAAATACTGGAGATACATTCCTTTGGAAAAAAATGATTTCAACTCAGTAAGAATCACACTTAAAGCAGCAAATCATTTAAAACCACATTTAAATTTCATGCAGCAAAATTTCTGAAAATACTGTATCCCTTGGGTGGGTCTAACAGCAGGGAATTTACACTTTGGTTGGAGGAGACAAGATGAGTGTGTGCACTTCTAATCTTCAGATTCTTCAACTTTATTATGTCTTCTATTGATTTCTTAACAGTCCTTTTGGATTTTATATATTTATATTCCTATTTAGATGCTTAGTGGCCAATGCACATAGTTTAGGGGCCCAGATTTTACCTGGTAGAGTATCTGGAACTATTTTATGAGTTGAAGTCCCCTATTTATGTGCTTTAAATCTTACTCCCTAATGTGTAAGAGAGTGACAAGGGACACAAATATCTCTGTAGGTAACACGTGGAAGTGAAACAGAATAGGTCTGGTGTGAGGAAGGCCTCAAGTCAGAATAATAATGATATCCTTGGAGGTATTACTTTCTCTTTAGATCACTTCAATTCATAACTTAAAGAAATCAAAAAAGAGGGGAGGAGAGATGTATTCCAAGTGGGAGAAGGTGAGAACAAATGTCAAAAGCCACCATTAGATATTTCGGGGGGGGCTCTGAGGCTCCAGAAACCATAATGTATTACGAAAATAATGTTTAGAAAACATACCACTCATTTCCTTAATACAGGTTCTTGAGAGATGCATCTGAAAAGGTGGCGAAAGGGATGCCTTTGGGCTAAACCTAAGGTATAAAAAAAAAGGTAAATTAAAATTCAATTAACTACTTAGGAAAGAAATGTAGATTTCCCACCTCATACCCTCACCAAAAAAATTTTTATGTAAATTGTGCTGGATATATGTAGAAAAATTTTCTAAATATGCGGACAAAGAAATACCTCCCACCACCACCCACAAAGTGAAATAATTTGTATTCATGTCTGTCTCCCTCACTAGACCCCAAGTGTCTTAATTACTTGTGTTTCTTGTGCCTAGGGCAGTGCTTGCTACATGCAAGGGAGAGTGAATGAATAGGATGATTGAATGAATCAAAGAGTACATCTTGCCCAGCGGTGGGTAGGGGACTAGTGGTGACAGTGACAGTACACCTATTTTGCAATTTTTCAATAGTATGGAATACTCTAAAAATTAGATCAATTCTTTGAAATGAAGCACATCTCCTCAAAATATTTTAATTCTAAAAGAAATGATCAGATTGTAGGCTACCAGCAAAAGCTTACTTAGTATACGATGCTCTGCAATTATAAGAGCATCACACTTGTGTATTAATGCATCTGGGTAATGACAGAAGATGCCAAAAACATATCCAGCTCCTACTTCTGCAGGACTGGCAGGGAGACAGCAATCCTTTCCCTTGCACCAGAGCCCTAAAAATGTAAACTGGAATCTTCCCCTGCTTTGAGTCAGCTGTGAGGGCTCTAGCAGAAAGCAGAGGGATGTAAGCGAAGAGTGAAAGTACAGCAAGGATACAGCAGAGACTGCTATCATGCAAACATTGGTAGGCCTAATGCACAGGAAAGAAAACTGTCAACACAGCAAAAGAAAGATGTTCAAGGAAAACCGCAGGGACATGTGAAAACAAACTTAATAAGATAATAGAGGTCCAACCAGTTTTATAACAGTAAGTATAAAAGACTTATTATTTTGTTTCTTAAAAGAAATACTTAGACTGTCCCCCCACAAAAAAAACTCCCAACTCATACATATGCCACTTATTAGAGACACATTATTATCCCACAAATATTTATTTAAGGACCTACTATTACATGCCAGGCATTGTGTCAGAGGGTAATGATCAATGATTAAACAAGAGGAAGATACCATTATTCTCATGGACTACACGTATAGTTGAGAAAAGTGACTGTAGCAAGCAGCTAGCAGATGGCCCCCAGTGATTCTCCCCTCTGGTATCCACAACTTTGTGTAATCCCCTCCCTTTGAGTAACTCGCTTCTAATCAATAGGATACTTCAAGGTTGAGGGGATTATACGTAATTAGATTACAGAAGATTCTAATTTCCACTTTGCTAGCATAATCTGTCTCTTGCTGGTTTCGATGAGGCAAATAGCCATGTTAGGAAGGGCTATATGGCAAGAAATTGAAGGTGGTCTTTGGCCAATAGCCAGAGGGAACTAAGGGACAACTCAAAAGGGATGGATTGTACTAACAACCACACGAGTGAGCCTGGAAGGGGATTCCTGCTCAGCTGACCCAGCCATGGCCGATACCTTGATTGCAACCTCATGAGAAACTTTGAAGCAGAGGATCTAGCTGAGTGGTTCTGAGATTCCTAGCTCACAGAAGCTACAGGATAATAAGTATGTGCTGTAAACTGCTAAATTCGTGATAACCTGTTACACAACAGATAATTAATGAACTGACAGAATCTGTATGTAAGAACAAAGTCTACTAAGTGCTATAATAGGGGCAGTAGGTGTTAACAAAAGCACATGACAAAAGCAACCAACTCAATTAGGAGGCAGAGAGAGGAGCAAGTAAAAAGTAAAGGTTATTAACACTTATTATAAAGTTATAATAATCTGAGTAGTTTGGCACTGCTAAAGAATAGACAGGTAATCAGTGATTCCAAATGGAAAGCCCAGAAACTGAGTCATATATTTATAACAATTTAGTATTGATAGAGATAGTGTTTCAAACCAGCAGGGAAAGAAAGGATTATGTCATAATTGATATTAGGACATCTGGCTAACAGGATTCCTACTCTCATGCTATACAACAAAATTAATTCTGGATGAATTAAAGGTTTAAATGCAAAAACTGAAACCATAAAAATTCTAAAAGAAAACAGAAGACATACTACATAATATGGGGGTAGAAACGCTTTTCTAAGCATAACACCTGTAGGCAGAAGCCATAAAGGTAGAGATTAATAGATGTAAATAGAAAATTTTAAAGTTTTTGTATACCAAAAATACCATAATTAAACAAACTTGCCAACACTGGTAAAATTGCCAACATATTACAGGACAAAAGGCTCAACATCCTTAATTTATAAATCATTTTTACCAATTAGAAAGAAAAAGCAACAAAAGACAAAAACCTGTAATTTACAAAAGATCTATAAATGGGCTAATAAATATATGAAAAAATGTAACTTCCTTAAGAATCAAAATCAAAGAAATAGAAATTAAAACATATGTACATTTTTTCACCTTTTAGAGTAGCAAATAAAACACTGATGCCCAATGTTGGCAAGTGCACAAGCAAACTATCACTCCCATATGCTTCTAGAAGAATCTAACTGGTATAATCTGTTTAGAGCACAAATTAGTAAAGCCTTAGTGTGTATACCCTCTTACCCAGAGAGTCTATTTCTACCAATTTATTCTAAGGAACTAGTTGTGAATATATGCAAGGATCATTCTACAAATATGTTCATTGTAGTATTGCTTACAATAGTGAAAATCATTTATATTCAACAATGAGTGACTGGACAATGGACTAGCCTGACACTAAAAATGATAACAGAGATGTGTACTTAATGATATGGAAAATGTTCACAATATATTGCCTTTCAAAACAGGTTATAAAATAGTAATATACATCATGACCCAATACGTATTTTTAAAAACTTATATAAATAAATAATGTAGAAAGTTAATTTTTAATGGTTACATTTATGTTTGGATTAGAGGTGACTTTTTTCTTCCTTTTACTTTCTTCTACTTTGCAAATTGTCTATACCATACACATTAGTACTTTTGTAATCAGAAGAAAGCAATAAATGTATTTTAGAAAATGCTTCCTGTAAATATTTAGTACATGACTTTTAAACCTACAAGATCTCAGAAACCTACATTCATTTACTTTAACTTAATACTTGAAAGATGCCTTTTCAATCATGGTTCCCATTGGCTAATGCCAGACAGTCCTTTATTCATATCCAAAGTCCATGATCTTACTCACTACAATATATATACAGCAATTTCTTCTCTCATTCTAGGCCTAATGGAACCCTGGTCTTCAGTGCCATATTCATCTATGTTTTATGCATAAATACATTAAAAAACCAAATTTTAATAATCTCATCATTTTAACAAAATACAACAGTCATGAATTGTATTTTTTTAGAAATAAACATTTCCCAGAGAAACCATAAATCAATCGTACATCCTCACTTTTGGCCCCTCTTTCTATTTTACATTCAACTATATGGAATTCAAAATTCTTATGGAGAAAGGCAAAAGACAAAAGCATATACTATATTAATTCTCAAAACTAAAACCATATAAAAAGATTTTGCTATCAATTTTTAACCTTTTATTGTGAAATAGTTATAAATTCATGGGAATTTGCAAAAAATGTACATAGAAGTCCCATGTACCCTTCACCCAGTTTCCCCCAAGGGTAACATCTTGCATAGTACAATATCAAAACCAGGCAACTGACATTGGTATAATCCAGAACTTATTCAAATTCCACCAGTTTTAAACATACACATGTGTGTGTATAGTTCTGTGCAATTTTACTACACATATAGGTCCATGTAACCACCACTACAATCAATATCCAGAACTATCCCATCACTACAAGGGTCCCTCTTTCTACCCCTTTATTGCCACACCCTTCACCCTTCCCCAACCCCTGACACTTGGCAACTACTTCTCTGTTCTCTGTCTCTATAATTTTGTCATTTCAAGAATGTTATATAAATAGAATCACATAGTATGTAACTTTTTGAGATTAGCTTCTTTCACTCAGCATAATTCCCTTGAGATCCACTGATGTTGTTGCATGTGTCAATAGTTCATTCCTTTATACTGCTGAGAGGTATTCTGTAGTGTGGATGTATTCAGTTTGCTGAACCTTTCAACTACTGAAGGATATCTGGGTTTTTGCCAGTTTTGGCCTATTATGAATAAAGTTACTATGGACACTTGTGTACAGGTTTTTGTGTGAATCTAAGTTTTCATTTCTCTGGGATAAATGTGGAATTCCTGGGTCATATAGTGGTATCATGTTTTATTTTTTTAAAAGGAAACTCCCCAACTATTTTCTATTGTGGTTGTACAATTTTATATTCCCAACAGCAATGTATGAGTGATCCATTTTCTCTGTATCCTTGCCAGATTCAGTATTATCACTATTTTTTAAATTGAACTATATTTAACTTACAATATTATATTAGTTTCAGGTGTACAGCATGGTGATTCGGTATTTTTGCAGATTATACTCCATTATAAGTTATTATAAGATAATGGCTAATATGATAATTTCCTGTGCTATACAGTAAATCCTTGTTGCTTATCTATTTTACACATAATGGTTTGTTAATCCCATGCCCCTAATTTGTCCCTCCCCCTCCTCTCTCCCCTTGGGTAACCACAAGTTTTTTTTCTATATCTTTGACTTTGAGCCTGTTTCTCTTTTGCTGATATATTCACGTGTAGTATGTTTTAGATCCCACATATAAATGTGATATTATATAGTACCTGTCTTTGACTTATTTCACTAAGCATAATATTCTCTAGGTCCATCCACATTGCTGTAAATAGCAGAATTTCATTCTTTTTTATGGCTGAGTAATACTTCATTGTATATATATACCATATCATCTTTATCCATTCATCTGTTGATGGGCACTTGGGTTGCTTCTGTGTCTTGGCTATTGTAAATAGTGCTGCTATGAACACTGGGGTGCATGTATCTTTTCAAATTAGTGTTTTTGTTTTTTTTCTGGACATATGCCCAGGAGAGGAGTTGCTGGGTCATATGGTAATTCTATTTTTAGTTTTTTAAGGAATCTCCATACTGTTTTCTATAATGGCTACACCAATTTACATTCCCATCAACAGTGTACAAGGGTTCCCTTTCCTCCACGTCCTCTCCAACACTGGTTATGTGCTGACTTTTTACGATAGCCACTCTGACAGGTGTGAGATGGTACATCATTGTAGCTTTGATTTGCATTTCCCTCATGCTTAGTGATGTTGAGCTTTTCATGTGCCTGGGGTCAACTGCATATCCTCTTTGGAAAAATGTCTATTCAGGTCTTCTGTTCACTTTTTTGATTGGGGTGTTTGTTTTTTTGATATTGAACTGTATGAGCTGTTTATATACTTTGGATATTAACTGCTTGTTGGTCACATCATTTGCAAATATTTTCTCCCATTGTGTAGGTTGTCTTTTCGTTTTATTGCTGTGCAAAAGCTTTTAAGTTTAATTAGGTCCCATTTTAAAATTTTTGCTTTTATTTCTTTTGCCTTAGGAGACAAATCCAAACAAATATTGCTACAATTTATGTCAAAGAGTATTCTGCCTATGTTCTTCTAGGACTTTTAAGGTTTCAGTTCTTACATTTAGTTCTTTAAACCATTTTTAGTTTACTTTTGTATATAGTGTGAGAGAATGTTTTAGTATCTTATTTTACATGTAGCTGTCCAGTTTTCCCAGCACTAACTTGTTAGAGAGACCGTCTTTTCTCCATTGTATATTCTTGCCTCCTTTGTCATAGATTGACCACAGGTGCATGGGTTTATTTCTGGGCTCTCTATTCTGTTCCATTGATCTATGTGTCTGTTTTTGTGCCTGTACCATGCTGTTTCTATTACTGTAGCTTTGTAGTATTGTCTGAAGTCTGGGAGGGTTATACTCCAGGTTTGTTCTTTTTTCTCAAGGTTGTTTCAGCAATTCGGGGTCTTTTGTTGTTCTACATGAATTTTAGGATTATTCTAGTTCTGTGAAAAATGTCCTGGCTATTTTGATAGGGACTGTATGAAATCTGTAGATTGCTCTGGGTAGTATGGCCAGTTTAACAGTATTAATTCTTCCAATCCAAGAGCATGGGATATCTTTCCTTCTTTGTATCATCTTCAATTTCCTTCATCAATGTTTTATAGTTTTCAGAGTATAGGTTTTTCACCTCCTTAGCAAAGTTTATTCCTAGGTATTTTATTCTTTTTTATATCATTTTAAATGTGACTGCTTTCTTACTCTCTCTTTGATATTTCATTATTAGTGTATAGAAACACAACAGATTTCTGTATATTAATTTCATATCCTGCAACCTTACTAAATTCATTTATTAGCTCTAATAGTTTTGGGGTGGAGACTTTAGGGATTTCTATTTAAAGTATCATGTTATCGGCAAGTAATGACAGTTTTACCTCTTTCCTTCCAATTTGGATACCTTTTATTTCTTTTTCTTCTCTGACTGCTGGTGGCTAGGACTTCCAATATTATGTTAAATAGAAGTGGCATGAGTGGGCATCCTTGTCTTGTTCTTGAATTTAGTGGGAAGGTTTTCACCACTGAGTATGATTTTGGCTGTGGGTTTGTCATAAATGGCCTTTATTATGTTGAGATATATTCCCTCTATACCCACTTTGATGAGAATTTTTATCATGAATGGATATGGAATTTTGTCAAATGCTTTTTCTGTGTCTCTTGAGATGATCATGTGATTCTGATCCTTCCTTTTGTTAATGTGGTATATCACACTGATTGACTTACAAATGTTGAACCATCCCTGTGACTCTGGAATAAATCCAAACTTATGGATCATGGTGTATGACCCATTTTATATACTGTCAGATTTGGTTTGATAATATTTTGTTGAGGATTTTTGCATCTATATTCATCAAAGATATTGGCCTGTAATTTTCTATCTCTATAGTATCTCTGTCTGGTTTTGGTATCAAGATAATGGTAGCCCCATGGAATGAATGTGGGAGTGTTCCCTCTTCAGTTTTTTGGAATAGTTTGAGAAGGATAGGTATTAGTTCTTCTTATATGTTTGGTAGAATCCCCCTGTGAAGCCATCCAGCCCTGAACTTTGTTTGCTTAGAGTTTTTCTATTACAAATTCAATGTCACTTCTAGTGGCCAGTCTGTTTAAATTGTCTGTATGTTCTTATTTCAGTCTTGGCAGGCTGTATGTTTTTAGAAATTTGTCCATTTCATTGGCATATAACTGTTCATAGTATTCTCTTACGATTTATTTTTAATATCTCTGTGGTATCAGTTGTTACTTCTCCTCTTTCACTTATTTGAGTCCTCTCTTTTTCCTTTTCTTTTTTTTTTTTTTTTTTGCGGTATGTAGGCCTCTCACTGCCGTGGCCTCTCCCGCTGCAGAGCACAGGCTCTGGACACTCAGGCCCAGCGGCCATGGCTCACAGGCCTAGCCACTCCGCGGCACGTGGGATCCTCCCGGACCGGGGCACGAACCCGCGTCCCCTGCATCAGCAGGCAGACTCTCAACCACTGTGCCACCAGGGAAGCCCTCTCTTTTCTTCTTGGTAAGCCTGGCTAAAGGTTTATCAATTTTTTAATCTTTTTAAAAAAACAGCTCTTGGTCTCATTGATCATTTCTATTGTTTTTATGATCTCTTACTTATTTCTTCTCTGATCTTTATCATTTCATTTTTTCTGCTGACTTTGGGCTTTGTTCTTTTTCTAATTCTTTTAGGTGGTAGGTTAGGTTGTTTGAGATTTTTTCTTGTTTCTTGAAGAAGGACTGTGTTGTTATAAACTTCCCTCTCAGAGCTGCATTTGATGCATCCCAACTTTGGAAAGTTCTATTTCCATTTTCATTTGTCTTTTGAGGTATTCTCTGATTTCCTCTTTTTTTTAAAACTTTTTAAATTTATTTATTTTATTTGTTTATTTTTGGCTGCATTGGGTCTTCATTGCTGTGCGCAGGCTTTCTCTGGTTGTGGCGAGCAGGGGCTACTCTTCATTGTGGGATGCGGGTTTCTCATTGAGGTGTCTTCCCTTGTTGTGGAGCACAGGCTATAGGTGTGTGGGCTTCAGCTGTTGTGGCACGTGGGCTCAGCAGTTGTGGGTTGTGGGCTCTAGAGCACAGGCTCAGTAGTTGTGACGCACAGGCTTAACTGCTCCACAGCATGTGGGATCTTACCGGACCAGGGCTCGAACCCAT
This sequence comes from Leucopleurus acutus, assembly GCF_964270905.1. NCBI lineage: Eukaryota > Metazoa > Chordata > Mammalia > Artiodactyla > Delphinidae > Leucopleurus > Leucopleurus acutus. The sequence goes on from NC_139150.1 coordinate 34,303,486, forward strand.
GTCCCTGAATTGGCAGGCAGATTCTTAACCACTGTGCCACCAGGGAAGCCCTCTGATTTCCTCTTTGATTTCATCATTGACCAAGGTTTTTTAGCAGCATGTTCTTTAGTCTCCACATGTTTCTTCTTTTCCCATTTTTCTTTCCATAGTTGATTTCTAGTTTCATACCATTGTGGTCAGAAAAAAAATGCTTGATATAATTTCTTCCTCTTAAATTTGTTGAGGCTTGTTTTGTGGCCTAGTATGTGATCTGTCCAGGAGAATGTTCCATGTGCACTTGAAAAGAATGTGTTTTTGGATTTAATGTCCTATAGATAGCTATTAAGTCCAATTGGTCTGTTGTGTTGTTTAAGACCACTGTTACCTATTGATTTTCTGTCTGGATGATCTGTCCATTGATGCCAGTGGGTGTTAAGGTCCCCTACTATTATTGTATCATTATTTTTTATTTTAGCTATTCTGATAGGTGTGTTGTGGTGATACGTCAATGCAGTTTTTTAAAAAAATATTTATTTATTTATTTGGCTGTACCGGGTCTTAGCTGTGGCACACAGGATCTTTGTTGCTGTCTGTGGGAACTTCGTTGCAGCATGTGGGATCTAGTTCCCTGACCAGGGATTGAACCCGGGCCCCCTGCACTGGGAGCACGGAGTCGTAGCCAATGGACCACCAGGGAAGTCCCTGTCAATGTAGGGTTTTTGTTTTTTTTTTTCTGTCAATGTAGTTTTAATTTACATTTCCCTAATAGCTAATGAAGTTGAACATATTTTCATGTGTTTTTACATTTAAAGTAATTATTGTTTTGTTAGGGCTTATGTCTGCACTTTATTATTTGTTTTCTATTTGTTCCCTGTTTCTCATTCTTCTATTTATCTTTTCTTGCACTCTTGTGGGTTAAACATTTTTGAAAATTCCATTCTGATTTACTTATAATTTTTTTTAGTATATCACTTTGTATAGTTTTCTTATTGGTTGCTTATGCATTTCAATACACATATAACATCACATTCTACTCATCTCAATGTTTTGCCACTTCAAGTGTAAAAACCTTACTTTCATCTAGGTCTCCTTGCCCTCCCTACTTTACAAATACAATTGCTTTAAGTTTTTCTCTACATATGCTAGCACCTCATCAGATGGTGTTATAATTTTTACTTCAAACTAATATGATTCAAGAAACTCATGAGAAGAAGGATAATCCATTTATTTACACTTGTTTTTACCCATTTTGCTCTTTCCTTTCTGAAGTTCCAAGCCATTTTATATTACATCTTTTCTGTTGAGAGAACTTCCTTTAGTCACTCTTTAAGAGTAAGTCAGCTAATGACAAATTCTCTTAGTTTTCTTTCATCTGAGAATGTTTTTATTTCCCTTTCAGTCCTGAATTATACTTTTGCTGGATACAGAATTTGTGGTTGATAGGTTTTTTCCTTTCAGCACTAAAAATGTCCCATTTCCTTCCTTCATGATTCCTCCATGACTGTGAATGAGAAATCCACTGTCATTAAAACTGGTATTCCCCTATGGGTGATGTGTCATTTCTCTCTGGCTGTTTACAAGATTTTTTCTTTGTCTTTAGTTTTCAGAAGTTTCATTATGATGTGCCTTGGTGTGGGATTCTTTGGATTCATCCTGTCTGGGATTTCCTAAGCTTCTTGAACCTGTAGGTTTATGTCCTTAGGCAAATTTGATAAGTTTTCAGCCATTATGCCTTCAAATACTCCTTCAGTCCCATTCTTTGTTTTGAGGCTCTGATAATACAAATATTAGATCTTTTCTTATTTTCTCCACAGGTCCCTAAGGCTCTGCTAGATGTTTTTTCCCCCCATAGGCCCCTCAGGTTCAGTTAGTTATTTTGTTTTGTTTAAGTCTATTTACTCTGTTGTCCAGATTGGGTAATTTCTATTGTTCTATCTTCAGGTTCACTAATTCTGTGCTCTATCATATTCATTCTGTTATTGAGCTCATACACTGCATTTTTATTTTGGTTGTTTCATTTGGTTCTTTTTTGTATGTTCTCTTTCTTTGGTGAATTTTCTATTTTTTCATTTTTTTCAAAAGTATTTGCAATAGCAAACTGAAGCATTTTTACAACAGCTGCTTTAAAATCGTTGTCAGATAATTCCAACATCTGATTCATCATAATGTTCGTGTCTGTTGCTTATCTTTTCTCAATCAAGTTGTCATTTTCCTGCCTCTTAGTATAAAGATTGACTTTTTTTATTGTAACCTGGACATTTGGACATATGTTAAGACAAATGTCCTATTTTATTTTGTTTTATTTTACATCTTTATTGGAGTATAATTGCTTCACAGTGGTGTGTCAGTTTCTGCCCTACAACAAAGTGAATTAGTTACGAATGTCCTATTTTAGCAGGCAGTTACTCCGTTTAGGTTTATCATATACCTCCTGGCCCACTTTTGTAGGCTGTGGTTCCAATAATAATTTAGTTTTCAGGGCCCTCATGGTGCTATTCTGATCTGGTACAGCAGAATACACTTCCCTGGGCCCCTGTTGCTGGGGAGGAGGGCTGGGAGCACACTAGGCAGCAGGTCAGAGAGCACCACCTTGGGCCTACTCTGTGGGCTGCTTGGTGCTGGCAAGGCCCCCACTCAATCACTGCTAGTGCTACCTGCAGGGATGGAAGGCACTTACCTGGGCCATGCAGTGGCACTAGGTGAGAAGGAGGGGACACCAGGCCATGAGGTGGAGAATGCTCCTCTGGGACCACAATCAAGGATGCCTGGTTTTGCTGTCATTTTATAGATTCAATTCAAAATCTTGAAATTTAGGCCCACAACCAGAGAAAACAATGGTACCTCAGTCACATACTGGACATAACTAGTGCTTTGGGTAAAGATCCAAATTTTAATTATGTATTTTCTAGACCTTATCAAAAATTATAATAACTAACCATAAACACCATTAAATATATACCATTATGAAAAATATTTAAGGGTTACTTTATAAAAAATACCAAAATATAAAAAACTAGTACCCTTTTACCTAACTTAACAAAATTAATTATTTCTAAATAGTCTAGTGTAGGGGGAGTGCTTGGGGGGAAGGGGACTATCTTTTGTACAAAATGGAAGTTTTGAACACTGATTTAAATGAACATGATACAACAAAATTTGTTTTGCAGAGGTACAAACAGGATGGAAGAATGTGATACTGATTCATCAGGAGATGGCAAGCTTTTTCTGTGAAGGGTCTAACAGTACATATTTTAGGCTTTGCTGGCCATACTGTCTCTGCACAACTCTGTAGTTGTGTAAAAGCAACCACAGACAATATATAAATAAAGGAATGTGGCTGTGTTCCAATAAAACTTTATTTACAAAAACAGGCAATGGTCCATAAGTTGTAGTTTGCTCACCTGAGTTACCTCATAAAACCATAAAATTTACAGCCAGAAAGGAACTTTGAGATCACCCAGTTAACATTTTCATTAGTCAAATGAAGATACCACAGCCCCAAAAGATGAAATAATTTCACTTATTTCACCTGGCTAGTGAATGGCAGCATTCAAACTAAAACTTTAAAGTTGTGTTATTACTTCCAGTCCAGTATTCTGATGCATGGATGTATAATGCTACTGTATAATTAAGGGTATAATTATTGGAACACAGCAGAGTGTACAAATCAATCAGATTTTATTTAAAACTTACAAAATTAATTGTAAGAAAGGTTTTCAGAAAAAGTAAGTTATGCTGAAATAGCATCTTAGATCAATTTGTGAGAGCTTTTAAAATAATTTTTACAAAGAGAGATTACCAATAACGCACAACAAATACAAAATGGAGATATTCAGAGAATGACATTTAGGCAGCCAGGAAAGTGGACTAACTAGTAATGATGCATTTCTTTACTAACATGTGAACTTGTATTACACAAAACAGAAAGTACTTCCTTCTTACCCTGAACACACATGTTTAATATTTATTATCCTAGGTTCACCAAACTTCTCCTTTTAGTCAGACAAAGCACAAATACCTGTTGTTGGTAGACATGGTCACATGCCTCTGCACTGGAACATCTTTGAATACTTCATTTCCAATAGTTGTATGTAATGTGTAAGGTGGCATTTCAGCAACAGATTTAACTCCAAGAGAGTTTCCTTTGTCTCTTAACAGTGTTGGATTAGGTTTTTTGCTGATAGAAAAATCTGAAGAAAATCCTGGTTGTCTGAGGGTTGCTTTTGGTTTTCCTACAAAGTCAGGCATACATAACGGAATCGATTAGCTTCCCAAAACCATGGTTTCATTATGTCACTCCCCTGTCCAGATGTTTTCTGTCGGTCTCTATTCTCAGAACAGTTTGTAAGAATATGAGGAGGTGTCACACCAGTCAGAATGACCATCATCAAAAATCTACAAACAATAAATGCTGGAGAGAATGTGGAGAAAAGGGAACCCTCTTGCACTGTTGGTGGGAATGTAAATTGATACAGCCACTATGGAGAACAGTATGGAGGTTCCTTAAAAAACTAAAAATAGAACTACCATACGACCCAGAAATCCCACTACTGGGAATATACCCTGAGAAAACCATAATTCAAAAAGAGTCATGTACTACAATGTTCATTGCAGCTCTATTTACAGTAGCCAGGAGATGGAAGCAACCTAAGTGTCCATCATCGGATGAATGGATAAAGAAGATGTGGCACATATATACAATGGAATATTACTCATTCATAAAAAGAAACAAAATTGAGTTATTTGCAGTGAGGTGGATGGACCTAGAGTCTGTCATACAGAGTGAAGTAAGTCAGAAAGAGAAAAACAAATACAGTATGCTAACACATATATATGGAATCTAAAAAAAAATGGTCATGAAGAACCTAGGGGCAGGACGGGAATAAAGACACAGACATAGAGAATGGACTTGAGGACACGGGGAGGGGGAAGGGTAAGCTGGGACGAAGCGAGAGAGTGGCATGGACATATATACACTACCAAATGTAAAACAGATAGCTAGTGGGAAGTAGCCGCATAGCACAGGGAGATCAGCTCGGTGCTTTGTGACTACCTAGAGGGGTGGGGTAGGGAGGATGGGAGGGAGATGCAAGAGGGAGGAGATAAGGGGATATATGTATATGTATAGCTGATTCACTTTGTTATACAGCAGAAACTAACACACCATTGTAAAGCAATTATACTCCAATAAACATGTTAAAAAATAAATAAATATATTTTAAAAATAAAGAATATGAGGAGATGGTCACTAGAGGGTCGGTCAGCAGGGGATGAGTAGATTGGTGTGTATTTAGCAGATGAGGTTCTTCAAAACGTGGCTTCATCTGCTAGGCTAGCCCATTACTTTCCCTCTACTCACCAAGTAACGTGGTGGCAGTCACCTCACATTCTTACAAATGCAGCACACTCAGCCATTATCTCAGTCCTCCCATCTCTTCTCCATCAATTTAAATTCTTCCAACTGTTAGAGGTCTGGGTTCAAGTCTCCCCTTTGCCATGAAGCCCTCCACTGCCATTCTCACAATGATTGCTCCTTTGTCTAAAATGCTCCTTGTGGCATTTAGGCATCAACTCTTTTCTACCATCATTGAACTATTTCTTGAGAATTTAGTTTTAGAAATGATTATAAGCTCCTTGAGATAAACGATAAGTAAACACAGGCTGAGTTGCCTATAATACCTTTATGTACTATATAATTCACGTTTTTCTGAAAATAGAGGATTTATAGTAAAAGACATGATTTCCTAAATAAGACATTAACTTAGAGGTTCTTGGTTCATCCAACATTCTAGATGAGCCTTTCCCCCAAAATAAAGAGTAAAACCACACTTTGCCATAATAAGTTTAATTAAAATCTATGCTGAGTTATTTCACACTGTATAATTACTTTACTTAATAAGTCATGCTTATCATGTTCACTTAATTTCAAATGGAAATACTAGCTTCAGGACTTCTCCCTTGACATATGAATATTAACAAATAAAGGTGTTTATCATGAATACAAGCAATATTTCCATCTGACAGTATATTCATAGACAGGCTTTAAAATTTTAGCATGTGAAAAGATCTTACCTTCTAGAAAAAATGGCATGGTTTTCTTTACTCTCATCTGACAATTAACTTGCCGACCAGTTTTCCTTTTAGAACTCCTCTGACGAGCCACAAGCTGAGCAATTCTTGCAGTTTCTGTGCAGGCCACGGCATAGCAGGTAATCTAATTATGAGAGGCAAGGCAAGAGGAGAAACATTTCTCAGATTCACTGGTACCTAAAGGCTGATTTTTCAAAGTGCATCTTTGTGTGTTTATATGTCCCAAATCAAGCTGTATGCAAATATTCATGTCTCTCTCTCTTTGATAATGTTAGAGCTAAATTATATTTTCTGCAAGAGAAATCAAGCATAGTCCGGCACACTGAATAATCTCTCCTCAAGTTGAAACTTTCACTTATTCCTTAAACAGGTATTTATTAAGCATCTAAAATGTGTTAGGTACTGTAGGATTAACAAATGAACCAAACGAAACCTGTGATTTGCATATATTATCTCATATAATTTGTGAGATATATTTTATTCCCATTTTACACATGGGAAAACAGAGGCTCAGGAAAGTTAAACAAACTTCTCAAGCCACACAGCTAGGCTATCTCTCTGAATTCAAAGTACACACTTGTAACTGCTATTTGTATTTAGTGGTCTCCCAAAGACCACTAAATCCTAGTCTTGCACTGCAATGCATTAGCTGGGTCACTTGGGGCAATCCAGTTTACTTCTAAAATCTTAGTATTATCAGCTGTAAAACAGGGAAGAGCTTAGATCTGGGGTTTTCAAACTGTTCAATGGAGCCACAGAACTCCATGGAGGTGCCTCAGGGCTGTGAGGGCAAGACAGGGTAAGCAGAGGCCTGGACCCTCTGGCACCTACTTAAAATACAGTAGCTCAGTTTTTTATCTTTAAAAAAAAAATGGTGGGATATATAGGATATTTGAAAAAGGGTATGAAAAAAGAATGTAGACTGTTGAGATTAGACTATCTCTAGAGAACCATCTAGTGTTAAAGTCTTTGATTCTAAGTTGAAATCTAGAACAGGAAAGCAGTGAGGCTTTACACCACAAGCCAAAACATGTTCCTATTCTTTGGCCCAGTATTTCCATTCCTGAAAATGTAAGAATATATTTCAAAAGAAGAAAAAGTTACATACCCAAATATGTGCATTAGGGGTTATTTTAATAGTCAAAACCTGGAAACATTAAAAATGTCCAAAATAGGAGAATAAAGAGTTGAGTGAATTATAGCATAGTAAGTATATGAAGCATTACTAAATTATTAATTAATTCATTCAGATATCTGATCATTTATACATTCAACACATATTTATTAAACACCTACTGTTAGGGGTAAAAAAAAAAATCCCTTATCCTCAAGAAACTTATGAAGGAAAGAGAGGCAAAGAGACTAAACAGAAAACATTATGTCATGTGTAATACTGGATGTATTACAAGGGGCCAAGCAGACAGAAAGGAGGGCTTAAATCTGTCTGGGAGAACCAGGGTCACTGAAGAAAGTTTTATTATTAATATAATATTTAATTAGTTTATACCTTCTCATTATATAAAATTTATTACAGATTACGTGAACCTCTGACCACTCTCCCAATCCTGGGCTCCTTTTCTCCTCTATCCACTGCCTCCCTACCCACCCCCCTCCTAAGAGGACAACTATTATAATTTTTGGTGAGAAATACTCCAGACCTGTTCTACATATTTACATATATAGAAATGTACCCTGAAAAAGGTACTGATTGTGGGGATGGGTGCCTTTCTGTCTTGGATGGTGGTTTGTCCATATCTTTCATACTGTACATTAGGCAGAAACCAAGAAGTGAAACTTTTGGGTCATAGAGTATATGCAGTAAAAAATTCACTTGCTACCACCTAATCGCCCATGTTATATATAAAATATTCTTCAAGAGAAACTAAAGGATTTAAAATTGTAGAATAACATGATCACTGTTACTAAAGTGTGACGGTGAGGAACAGCCTAGGGACTAAAGACAGGGATAACAGTAGGGAGGACTCTGTAATAACCAAAAGTGATGATCAATCAATTAGAGGCTGAACTAGGATCCAGACAGTGGGAATAGATAGGAGTCAGGTCAAATTATGAGAATTTTAAAGTGTCTACTAGATTCCGTAATCAGGAAGTCATTAGTGACCTAGGCAAAAACAGCTGTAGCAGGTCTATAATGAGTGGGTATGACATTTAGGCAGTTAAGGTCTCCAGTACATTTAGTTTGGACAGTGAGACTGGGTAAAGTTTAACTTGAAAATTTTTAATTTAATATGGTTAAAACCTTATTTTTACAACAGAAAGAATCTGAGGGTAAAACAAAAGACATGAGAACCTTGGCTGTGCTGTGGATGCTGTTCTCTCTATCACTACCAATCTTGGCTAGTGCTTTTCACTTTGACTTCTACCCTAATTATGAGATTGGAAGTGCAACACAGGCAATTAAGAATTGGTTTGACTCTTCTGAAACACACAATCACCTTCTTACCTCTCCAGATCTACTAGTCTCTATCCTGACAACTGCTGGCACACTTCTCAGATAGGCTTCTAGCGTAGGATAACCAAATTGCTTGAAGGGGATCCAGTCTCCAGTTAAGGATCTGTACTCTCCTTGGAGCCGGGGTAATGCTATTCCGCTCTTATGAGACTGTAGAACAGCTCGTAGCATTTTTGAAACCAGATCTGCTTCCAGCATCTTCACCTATAAGAACACAGTGGAAGGTTACTGTAATGATGCATTAGTCTGTGAATTCAAATATATTTTCAGAGTTTACACTTGTTTGAGTATTTCATAAATTGCTATTGAATACTTTCTGTACTATTACAATACAGGGAAATAACTGTTATGGTAGAGAAAAGCATGGAATACTATGAGAACATTAGGGAAGTCAGGAAGGCACAAAGACTAGCCCGGGGAGGGACAATATCAGGGAACGCTTCCCAAACGGGAGGAGGCCTGATGGAGTCCTGAAGGACAAGATGAAATCGGCCAGGCAAGGAAGCAAAGGGTGTGTGTGGGTGGAGGTGGGGGGTGGGGAGAGGTATCAGCCCCAAGTAGAGGGAACGGAAAATTCAAAAGGCACAGAAGTGAGAGAGAAGCACATGGCTGGTTCTGAGAACCCCAGGCAGTTAAGTGGCTGGACATGAATGAACAAAGGCTCTAAGCTGAGGACTGAAAGATGGGGATGGGAGAGGTGAGAAGAGGCAGACCCAGAAGAGACTACTGGATATGCTAAGATGTTTGCATTTTTGCCAAAAGTAATGTGAGACCTTGGAGGGATTTTAAATAGCAGAATAAAATGATCAGCTCTGCATTTTAAGAAGATCACTCCTCAGTAGCAGGGAAAATAAACTAGAAGGAGAAAGATAAATGAGTTGTAAGAACTGAAGATATGGAAGATCTGAAAACAGGGCCTTGGGAAAAAACAAAAAATCAGTATCAGAGGTAATTAGGAAGTGGAATCAACAGGAACTGATTAACTGGTTTGAATTATGAGAGAGGCCCCAGATTTCTAGCTAGAAGCGTGGTGGATAGTAATGGCCCACACTTAGGTGGGGTAGAGGCAGGTTCGCAAGAGAGGAAGGGAGTGAAATCGTTCTGGACATATGGAGGTTGGGATGCTCTTAGGGCAGCCACGTAGTTATATTCATTAGGAACTTAGGTTAGAAATCTGAACTGCTTATAGATTTGTTGGCCTTCAGCATATATGTGGTATCTGGTGTCCAGGGAGTTAAAAATAATGTTAAGGATGGACTGCTATGGAAGGCTGTCATTTAAAAGATGCGCAGAGGAACAAGAACCTATAAAAGGCTAAGAAAAAGGGACCAGAGAGATAGAAGTAGAAAAGGCAAAGTCACAGTGTCATACAAACAAAAAGAGGAAAAAGCCAGAAAGAATGGCATATTCAAAAATGTCATATGCAATAAAAGACAGGTCAAGTGAGAGAAAAAAGAAAAGTGACTAATAAATTTAGGTACCAAAGAAATCCATGGGGACCTTGGCTAAGGATTTTCATTGATCAGTAACAGGCATTTTTCTAGATTAATCACTCATATTTTCTTTGGACTAATGGTAAAGAGAATGAAGATAAATTCAGAGAAGGACATCCAAGCAGCTACGAAAAGTAGATTTAGCCTTTCATTACAGGAAGGAGAAAGGCAAGCCATGGACAACTTGCTAATTTTTCCTTCAACAGTGCTATCCGATAGAACTTTCTTCCCTGGTGATCCAGTGGCTAAAACTCCGCACTCCCAATGCAAGGAGGCTGGGTTCAATCCCTGGTCAGGGAACTAGATTCCACATGCCTCAACTAAGAGTTCTCACGCTGCAACTAAAGATCCTGCATGATGCAACGAAGATCCTGCACGTTACGATGAAGATCCTGCATGCGGCAAGTAAGACCCAGTGCATCCAAATAAATAAATAAATAAATATTTTAAAAAAGAACTTTCTGTGATTATAGAAATATTTTATATCTGTGCAGTCCAACATGGTAGCCACTAGCCACATGTAGCTACTGAGCACTTGAAATGTGGCATGACTAAGGAACTGAAATTTTAATTTAAATTAAATAGGGCAAGTGGATACTATATCAGACTTCACAGAATTCTAGACAATCTTGCTCTTTCTCTGGTTTAGAAACATAAAGGAAGAACAGCATACAGTTTTAGCAATTTCCTCATTTGTCCATTTAAAAAAGGAGACAAAATAGCTCATTTGCAGGTGCTCTTGATTATAAATATAATACTCAAAAGATGGCAAAGTTTAAATGGTAAATAACCTAAGTATGCATTATGTACTTGGCTCTACTAAACATTAACTCTTCAAATTGTCACCACTAGCACCAATGGCATTTAATTAATACTATTAATTAAACAGTAAATTAATTAAATAGTAAATAGTCTAGGAAAGTCCTATACTAGGTCTATATTCTCACTCTCTCTATAGACAGAAAGACATACACACACATATATGTATATATACACATATATTTATATTAAAATATATGTTTATATTTATATTAAAATCTTCATTTGGGTATAATTTACATAAAATAAAATACTTATGTGTAGTGTTTATTGAGTTCTGAAAGCACATATATACTATGTAATCATCACCACAATCAAGATCTAGACATCACCAAAAATGTGGGGTGTACAATATATGTAAAAGTAAAATGTACAACCACAACAGCACAAAGAATGAGTGAAAGGAACTGGAAGTATACTATTGGAAGGTTCTTATACTATACATACAGTAACATAATATTATTTCAAAGAGGAATGCAATAAAGAGATATGTTGTAAAACTTATGACAGCCACTAAAATTTTTTAAGAGGCATAACTAATAAGCCAGTAGTAGTACAGGTAAAACAAAACAGAAATTCAATAAAAAACTAGGTAGAAGTAAAAAAAAAAAAAAGTAGGAAAAAAGAGAAAACAGAAACAAAAAGAACAGAAAAGGCAAACAGAAAACATCTAGCAAAATGATAGATTTAACGTCAACCATACCAGCAGAAGCAAGAAGAACTACAATCCTGCACCCTGTGGAACAAAAACCACATTCACAGAAAGACAGACAAGATGAAAAGGCAGAGGGCTATGTACCAGATGAAGGAACAAGATAAAACCCCAGAAAAACAACTAAATGAAGTGGAGATAGGAAACCTTCCAGAAAAAGAACTCAGAATGATGATAGTGAAGATGATCCAGGACCTCAGAAAAAGAATGGAGGCAAAGATCGAGAAGATGCAAGAAATGTTTAACAAAGATCTAGAAGAATTAAAGAACAAACAAACAGAGATGAACAATACAATAACTGATAAATAAAAAAAAATACAATAACTGAAATGAAAAATACACTAGAAGGAATCAATAGCAGAATAACTGAGGCAGAAGAACGGATAAGTGACCTGGAAGACAGAATGGTGGAATTCACTGCTGCAGAACAGAATAAAGAGAAAAGAATGAAAAGAAATGAAGACAGCCTAAGAGATCTCTGGGACAACATTAAACGCAACAACATTCGCATTATAGGGGTCCCAGAAAGAGAAGAGAGAGAGAAAGGACCCAAGAAAATATTTCAAGAGATTATAGTTGAAAATTTCCCTAACATGGGTAAGGAAATAGCTACCCAAGCCCAGGAAGCACAGCGAGTCCCATACAGAATAAACCCAAGACACATAGTAATCAAATTGGCAAAAATTAAAGACAAAGAAAAATTATTGAAAGCAGCAAGGGAAAAATGACAAATAACATACAAGGGAACTCCCATAAGGTTAACAGCTGATTTCTCAGCAGAAACTCTACAAGCCAGAAGGGAGTGGCATGATATACTTAAAGTGATGAAAGGGAAGAAACTACAACCAAGATTACTCTACCTGTCAAGGATCTCATTCAGATTCAATGGAGAAATCAAAAGCTTTACAGACAAGCAAAAGCTAAGAGAATTCAGCACCACCAAACCAGCTCTGCAACAAATGCTAAAGGAACTTCTCTAAGTGGGAAACACAAGAGGAGAAAATGACCTACATAAACAAACCCAAAACAATTAAGAAAATGGTCATAGGAACATACATACCGATAATTACCTGAAACGTGAATGGATTAAATGCTCCAACCAAAAGACACAGGCTTGCTGAATGGATACAAAAACAAGACCCATATATATGCTGTCTACAAGAGACCCACTTCAGACCTAGGGACACATACGGACTGAAAGTGAGGGGATGGAAAAAGATATTGCATGCAAATAGAAATCAAAAGAAAGCTGGAGTAGCAATACTCATATCACATAAAATAGACTTTAAAATAAAGAATGTTACAAGAGACAAGGAAGGACACTACATAATGATCAAGGGATCAATCCAAGAAAAAGATATAACAACTATAAATATATAGGCACCCAACATAGGAGCACCTCAATACATAAGGCAACTGCTAACAGCTCCAAAAGAGGAAATCGACAGTAACACAATAATAGTGGGGGACTTTAACACCTCACTTACACCAATGCACAGATCTTCCAAAATGAAAATAAATAAAGAAACAGAATCTTTAAATGACACAATAGACCAGATAGATTTAATTGATATTTATAGGACATTCCATCCAAAAACAGCAGATTACACTTTCTCCTCAAGTGTGCACGGAACATTCTCCAGGATAGATCACATCTTGGGGCACAAATCAAATCTCAGTAAATTTAAGAAAACTGAAATCACATCAAGCATCTTTTCTGATCACAATGCTATGAGATTAGAAATGAATTACAGAGAAAAAAACGTAAGAAACACAAACACACAGAGGCTAAACAATATGTTACTAAATAACAAAGAGATCACTGAAGAAATCAAAGAGGAAATCAAAAAATACCTAGAGACAAATGACAATGAAAACACGATGATCCAAAACCTATGGGATGCAGCCAAAGCAGTTCTAAAAGGGAAGTTTATAGCTATACAAGCCTACCTCAAGAAACAAGAAACACCTCAAATAAACAATCTAACCTTACACCTAAAGGAACTAGAGAAAGAAGAACAAACAAAACCCAAAGTTAGCAGAAGGAAAGAAATCATAAAGATCAGAGCAGAAATAAATGAAATAGAAACAAAGAAAACTATAGCAAAGATCAATAAAACTAAAAGCTGGTTCTTTGAGAAGATAAACAAAATTGATAAACCATTAGCCAGACTCATCAAGAAAAAGAGGGAGAGGACTCAAATCAATAAAATTAGAAATGAAAAAGGAAAGTTACAACAGACATCGCAGAAATACAAAGCATCCTAAGAGACTACTACAAACAACTCTATGCCAATAAAATGGACAACCTGGAAGAAATGGACAAATTCTTCGAAAGGTATAACCTTCCAAGACCGAACCAGGAAGAAATAGAAAATATGAACAGACCAATCACAAGTAATGAAATTGAAACTGTGATTAAAAATCTTCCAACAAACAAAAGTCCAGGACCAGATGGCTTCACAGGTGAATTCTATCAAACATTTAGAGAAGAGCTAACACCCATCCTTCTCAAACTCTTCCAAAACACTGCAGATGAAGGAACACACCCAAACTCATTCTATGAATCCACCATCACCCTGATACCGAAAGCAGACAAAGATACTACAAAAAAAAAAAAAAAATTACAGACCAATATCACTGATGAATATAGATGCAAAAATCCTCAACAAAATACTAGCAAATAGAATCCAACAACACATTAAAAGGATCATACACCATGATCAAGTGGGATTTATCCCAGGGATGCAAGGATTCTTCAATATACACAGATCAATCAATGTGATACACTATATTAACAAATTGAAGAAGAAAAACCATATGATCATCTCAATAGATGCAGAAAAAGCTTTTGACAAAATTCAACACCCATTTATGATAAAAACTCTCCAGAAAGTGGGCATAGAGGGAACCTACCTCAACATAATAAAGGCCATATACAACAAACCCACAGCAAACATCCTTCTCAATGGTGAAACACTGAAAGCATTTCCTCTAAGATTAGGAAGAAGACAAGGATGTCTACTCTCACCACTATTATTCAACATAGTTTTGGAAGTCCTAGCAACGGCAATCAGAGAAGAAAAAGAAATAAAAGAATACAAATTGGAAGAGAAGAAGTAAAACTGTCACTGTTTGCAGATGACATGATACTATACATAGAGAATCCCAAAGATGCCACCAGAAAACTACTAGAGCTAATCAATGAATTTGGTAAAGTTGCAGGATACAAAATTAATGCACAGAAATCCCTTGCATTCCTATACACTAATGATGAAAAATCTGAAAGAGAAATTAAGGAAACACTCCCATTTACCACTACAACAAAAATAATAAAATACCTAGGAATAAACCTACCTAGGGAGACAAAAGACCTATATGCAGAAAACTATAAGACACTGATGAAAGAAATTAAAGATGATACCAACAGATGGAGAGATATATATACCATGTTCTTGGATTGGAAGAATCAGTATTGTGAAAATGACTATACTACCCAAAGCAATCTACAGATTCAATGCAATCCCTATCAAATTACCAATGGCATTTTTTACAGAACTAGAACAAAAAATCTTAAAATTTGTATAGAGACACAAAAGACCCCAAATAACCAAAGCAGTCTTGAGGGAAAAAAACGGAGCTGGAGGAATCAGACTCCCTGACTTCAGACTATACTACAAAGCTACAGTAAGCAAGACAATATGGTACTGGCACAAAAACAGAAAAATAGATCAATGGAACAAGACAGAAAGCCCAGAGATAAACCCACGCACCTATGGTCAACTAATCTATGACAAAGGAGGCAAGGATATACAATGGAGAA
Organism: Leucopleurus acutus; assembly: GCF_964270905.1. NCBI lineage: Eukaryota > Metazoa > Chordata > Mammalia > Artiodactyla > Delphinidae > Leucopleurus > Leucopleurus acutus. Next base: position 34,318,875 of record NC_139150.1, read on the forward strand.
AAGACAATCTCTTCAATAAGTGGTGCTGGGAAAACTGGATAGATACATATAAAAGAATGAAATTAGAACACTCCCTAACGCCATACACAAAAATAAACTCAAAATGGATTAGAGACCTAAATGCAAGACAGGACATTATAAAACTCTTAGAGGAAAACACAGGAAGAATGCTCTTTGACATAAACCACAGCAAGATCTTTTTTGATCCACCTCCTAGAGTAATGGAAATAAAAACAAAAATAAACAAATGGGACCTAATGAAACCTCAAAGCTTCTGCACAGCAAAGGAAACCATAAACAAGATGACAACCCTCAGAATGGGAGAAAGTATTTGCAAATGAATCAACGGACAAAGGATTAATCTCCAAAATATATAAACAGCTCATGCAGCTCAATATTAAAAAAACAAACAACCCAATCCAAAAATGGGCAGAAGACCTAAATAGACATTTCTCCAAAGAAGACATACAGATGGCCAAGAAGCACATGAAAAGCTGCTCAACATCACTAATTATTAGAGAAATGCAAATCAGAACTACAATGAGGTATCACTTCACACCAGTTAGAATGGGCATCATCAGAAAATCTACAAACAACAAATGCTGGAGAGGGTGTGGAGAAAAGGGAACCCTCTTGCACTGTTGGTGGGAATGTAAATTGATACAGCCACTATGGAAAACAGTATGGAGGTTCCTTAAAAAATTAAAAATAGAATTACCATATGATCCAGCATCCCACTACTGGGCATATATCCAGAGAAAACCATTATTCAAAAAGACACATGGACCCCAATGTTCATTGCCACACTATTTACAATAGCCAGGTCATGGAAGCAACCTAAATGCCCATTGACAGACGAACGGATAAAGAAGATGTGGTACATATATACAATGGAATATTACTCAGCCATAAAAAGGAACGAAATTGGGTCATTTGTTGAGACGTGGATGGATCTAGAGACTGTCATACAGAGTGAAGTTTGTCAGAAAGAGAAAAACAAATATCGTACATTAATGCATGTATGTAGAACCTAGAAAAATGGTACAGATGAATTGGTTTGCGGGCAGAAGTTGAGACACAGATGTAGAGAACAAACATATGGATACCAAGGGGGGAAAGCTGCAGTGGGGTGGGAGTGGTGGTGTGATGTATTGGGCAATTGGGATTAACATGTATACACTGATGTGTATAAAACTGATGACTAATAAGAACTTGCTGTATAAAAAAATTAAATTAAATTAAAAAATTTAAAAAAAAAAAGGACTACATACTGGGGAATTCCCTGAGGTCCAGTGGTTCGGACTCTGTGCTTCCAGTTCAGGGGGCCCAGGTTCTTTCCCTGGACAGGGAACTAAGATCCCACAATCCTGTTGCACAGCCAAATAAATAAATTTTAAAAAATAATAAAATAAAATAAAGTCAACCATACGAATAATTACATTAAGTGTAAATGATTGATATATCCTGATTAAAAAGTTAGAGATTGGTAGAGTGGATATAAAAGCAAGATTTTCCTATAAACTATCTACAAGAAACCTATTTCAAATACAAACACATAGGTTAAAAGTAAAAATATAGAAAAAGATATGCATGTAAATACATGACTATATTAATATCAGAACAAGTAATATTACCAAGGATAAAGAGGGACATTACAGGGACTTCCCTGGTGGCGCAGTGGTTAAGAATCCGCCTGCCATTGCAGGGGACATGGGTTTGATCCCTGATCTGGGAAGATCCCACATGCCACGGAGCAACTAAGCCCATGCACCACGACTACTGAGCCTATGCTCTAGAGCCCATCCGTGAGGCACAACTACTGAGCCCATGTGCCACAACTACTGAAGCCCACATGCCTAGAGCCCGCACTCTGCAACAAAAGAAGCCACCACAATGAGAAGCATGTGCACTGCAACAAATAGTAGCCCCACTCGCAGCAACTAGAGAAAGCCCGCACACAGCAATGAAGACCCAAAGCAGCCAAAAATAAATAAAATATAAATAAATTTTTTAAAAAGAGGGACATTACATAATAATTAAGGAATTAATTAATCAGGAAGATATAACAATCCTAAATGTGACTGCATCTAACATTAGAGTTTTAAAATACATGAATGAGAAAACAATAGAGTTATGACTGGAGACTTCAAAACTCTTTTCTCAGTAATTGGTAGATCCAGTAAACAAAAAAATCAGTAAGGATATAGAGGAGCTGAACAACACCATCAACCAAACTGGTCTAATTGATATTTACAGAACACTCCATCCCAACAGTAGCAAAATATACATTCTTTTCAAGAGCTCATGGGACATTGACCAAGATAGAATACATTCTGAGGCTGAAACCAATCCTCAACCAATTTAGAATAATTGAAATTATACAAAGTGTATTCTATGACCAGAACTAAACTAAATTGGATATGAGTAACAGAAAAATATGTGAACAATCCCTGTGTATTTGCAAATGTAATAAATAACCAAGGGTCAAAGAGGAAAGCTCCTCCAAATAACCAGAAAACATTTAAATAAATGAAAACGCAGTATATAAAAAATTGCTGGATGCAGTTAAAGCAATATTTGGAGGGAAATTTACAGCATCATATGCTTATATTAGAAAAAAAGAAACATTCCAAATCAATGATCTAATCTGCTACCTTAAGAAAAAAAGAGAGCAAATTATACCAAAAGGAAGTAGAAGAAAGGAATTAATAAAGATGAGAGCAAAATCAGTACTGGAATGGTGAAACAGATAAGTAATTAAATAGAAAAAAAGTAAAGGAAAAAAATCATGAAACCAAAACTAGCTCTTGAAAACATCAATAAAATTGATAACTTCCAGGTAGATTAATCAAGGGGAAAAAAAGAGAAGACACAAATTACTAATAATGCAATTGAAAAAGGGCCATAAATACAGATCCTATAGACATTAAAAAGAGAATATTATGAACAATTCATGCCAATAAATCTGGTAACTTGGATGAAATGGATGAATTCACTGAAAGACAATTTCTAAAGCTCACTCAAGAAGAAACAGATAAACTTAATATCCTTAAGAATATTAGAGAAATTAAATTTGTAGTTAGAAACCTTCACACAAGGAAAATTCAAACCCAGATGACTTTATTGGCAAATTCTACCAAACACTTCAGAAGGAATTAATACCACTTCTACACAAACTCTTCCAGAAAGTAGAGAGGAAGGGAACACTTCTGAACTCACTTTATGAGGCCAACATTATGCTGATACCAAAACCAAAGACATTATAAGAAAAGTACAGACCAATATCCCTCATGAACGTAAGTGCAAAAAATTCTAACAAAATATTAGTAAATCAAATCCAACAATATGTAAGAGAAATAACACACTATGATTAACTATGGTTTACTCTAGGAATGCAAGGTTGGTTCAACACTCATAAGTCAATCAATGTAACTGACTATATCAACAGACTAAAGTTGAAAAACCACATGATATCAATAGGTGAAGAAAAGACATTTGACAAAGTTAAAAATCATTTATTTTAATAACTCTCAGAAAATAAGAATAGACGTGAACCTCCTTAACCTGATAAAGAGTATCTGTGAAAAACCCTCAGCTAACATCACATGTAATAGTGAAAGAATGGATGCTTTCTGCTTAAGAATGGGAACAGGGCAAGAATGTCCATTCTCTTCACTCCTATTCATTACCACACTAGAGGTCCTAGCTGGTGCAATCAGACTGATTTCAAAACTTACCATAACAGTATATTAGTCGGAATAGTGTGGCATTGACAAAAGGACAATCACATCAATGGAACAGAATATATAGTCCAGAAATAGACCCACACATAAATGGTCAACTGATTTTTGACAAAGATAGCAAGGAAATTCAACGGAGAAAGTTCAACAAACAGTGCTGGAACACTATTCATCCATACACAAAATATGAATCTCATACCAGACACAAAAATTAAATTGAAATGAATCATTTAGGTCCTAAATGACAAAGTTAATACTGTAAAACTTCTAGAGAAAACAGGAATAAATCTTTGTGACCTTGGGATAGGCAAAGAACTTTTAGAGCCATGATGAACAAACCCGACAAACTGGATCTCATCAAAATTTAAAACTTCTGCTCTTCTAAAGGCTGTTAAGATAATGAAAAGACAAGCCACAGACTAAGAGAAAATATTTTCATAGCATTCCTGGTAAAGGACTGGTAACTAGAATATATAAACAATACTCACTAGTAGTTCATCCCCTTTTATTGATAAGTAGTATTCCACTGTATGGATATACCACAATTTGTTTATCCATTCAAATGCTGATAGACATGTGGGGTGCTTCCAGCTTTGGGGTATTAAAAATAAAGCTGCTTTCCACTATGGAAAACAGTATTGAGGTTCCTCAGAAAACTAAAAATAGAGCTACCATATGATCCAGAAATCCCACTCCTGGGCATATAACAAGACAAAACTATAATTCAAAAAGATACATGCACCCCTATGTTCATACCAGCACTATTCACAATAGTCAAGACATGGAAACAACCTAAATGTCCACTGACAGATGAATGGATAAAGAAGATGTGGTACATACATAAAATGGACTACTACTCAGCCATAAAAAAGAATGAAATAATGCCATTTGCAGCAACATGGATGCAACTAGAGATGATCATACTAGGTGAAGTCAGTCAGAAAGAGAAACACAAATACCATACGATATCACTTACATGTGGAATCTAAAGTACGGCTCAAATGAACCTATCTACCAAACATAAAAAAACTCACAGACATAGAGAACAGACTTGTGGTTGACAAGGGGGAGGAAAGGAGAGAGAGGGATGGACTGGGAGTTTGTGGTTAGTAGATGCAAACTATTACATTTAGAATGGATAAACAACAAGGTCCTACTGTATAGCACAGGGAACCATATCCAGTCTCCTGGGATAAACCATAATGGAAAAGAATATAAAAAAAAAGAATGTATATATGTGTATAACTGAGTCACTCTGCTGTCCAGTAGAAATTAGTACAACATTCTAAATCAACTATACTTCAATAAAAAATAAATGAAGCTGCTCTGCAAAGATATATATTTTTCTTTCTCGTGTAAATTCTGAGAATTGGACTATCTGAAGATTAACTTCCATAACTATGGAAGGAAAGTATTATTCTCATTCTGTAAATAAGAAAACCAAAGCTCAGCGATGTTAAATAACCAACATATCACAGGATGTATGGAAGCCAGGATTTTAGTCCTGGTCTGTTTGATGCCAAAGCCCACATTCTTTCTATCATATTACCCTGACTGGTACTGAAAAAAATAAAAGACAAAACCCTGAAGAATTAACAACAGGAGACAAGACAATCAAGAAAGACAGTAAAGCAAACTGAAGAGAAGAAAAAAAACAGTCCTGTGAAATGAACAGTAGACTCAGCCTACTCAAAGGTATGGTATGGATCCCAAGTCAACGAGACAACTGGAGACAGGCACTCTAAAGACTAAAAATTCATGGCAGAGAAAGACAACAGCTATAGAGTCTGAGCACCTGCATTACTCCTGATGTCCATCTACATTTTGAGTATGCTGGTGAGAAGGAAAGAGAGGCTGGCTTTGGGACCTATATCTCAAGGTTGCCAGATGTTAAAACTGAAGTATGAACTTTGGCTCTTAAATAGTAAACTCCTGATTACAAGAGAAATGCTTTGATTTACAATGGTTCATGATTCAAAGATCATTGAACTTTTAGTATACAGTTATTTCCTCAAGTAAGAAAAACCACAAAGCGAGCAGGCTGGCCAAGTTTTAATTTGCAAGAGGAGAAACTAAAGGATCACTTGCTAACTTCCTAGTGCCAAGCCTTCTCAACTTTCTCTCTTTGACCTCCACCTTTCCTACCTATCTATCTACTCTCTTCTTTCCTTCAAACCCAATCCCTCCCACCTACTCATCTAGAGCTCCTCTGAGTAAAACTGGTCTTTACCTCTTTGTACATCTGCATATCTAAGTGGGCCCTGACTATGAATTATATACACATTATTTGTAGGTATAAAGTCAGGTGGTCAGTGCCCATGTGGGAATATACCTTCTTGGGTGTGAGCAGTGTACCAGGATCAAACTAGACTATTTAGCATATCTGGCTCCTCCCTAGTCAGAACAACTTTAAATTCCCCTGCCACAGTTTCAGTATGAAGGACATACCCATCACCTTCTCTACTGCCTCCTCCTTCCCTTCTTTTTGGAAAGAGCATCTGTTCCATTGTTACCTTCCCACTATGGTCTACTTTTCCCCAGCTACTTAGGGGGTAGACAGCAACCACTAATTTATGGGGAAAAAAATCTCTAATAAATGCATTCTACTCAATAATGGAAATCCTATGATTAAAATATAACAGAACTCCAATATGATACTGGCTTGAAAAGACAGTTCTAACCCCATCTTAGAAGCTAACCAGAGGCTTGTTTCACAGGTCGCCCTGAATGAAAGACTCCTGGTCCCTCCATCCTAAGGAGAGCAATTTCAGGCCACTTTCTCTGAAATGTTCCCCTCTATCTTCCTTATTTCTGTTCTGAAACAGCTGTCATCAGGGATCTCCCAAACACAGCACTTAACACATTTTGGGGAGGGAGAAGGTCATACACCCACATATACAGCTTGTCTAATTGCCACAGAATACAGTAAAAGCTGTAAGGCTTTGCCCAGTGCTTGCTTCCTTAATCCCACCCTCTTTGAATGTGTCTTCTTCTTTGGGGACCTAAACTCTGCCAAGATACAGTAGTCTTATGGCCTCTATCCTGATTATCCTATCCTCCTACCCCAAGACTATCAGGTAGGCTTCATGCAGGTAAAAGGTATGTATTTACAGTGAGCAACTGATGATAATGTTAAATAAATTAAAAAACAGTGCTAATCTGTGTGGCACACAAGTGCTCATCCTTATTTTTCACTTTTCTCACCCTCCCTAACCTCATGTTTGCCTATCTTCATTTCTTGGCAACTGTTAGACTAATTTTTCTAAGTTAGACTTCCCAACCTGACCTGAGAGAGGCTCCTGCCACACACATAACCTCCTAGTTTCACTCTCTTAAATGCACATATTATCATAGTTAAAATCCACAGTTACGACCAAGGAAGTTTAATGTTTCTTTCAAGAGTAAAGCTACTGACAACTAGTAGATGATACCTTGATTCTGACTTTATTTGGGGGAGAGATGGGGGATTGCAGAAGGCTGTGCACACACCTCCTCTTCCTGCTTGTGTTCCCCAAGTTCAATACCACTACGCAAAGAGCACTTCTTTTCCTGGGACAAATCCCTTCTCCCCAGCCTTCTTCTTATCTGTAAGATGAAGGGATTTGGTCTTAGTGGTTCTCCACCGCCAAATCCCCCCACCACTAAGTGACACATGAAGATGGACAGGCTCAGTTCATGGTTCCCCCACTCCTCACCACCTGCATGGTGATCACCCTAGTCCACGCCAACAACATTTGTTGCCTGGATTGAGGCAACTGCCTCTGTGCTGGTCTCTCTGCTTCCACTTCACAGATAATCTATTCTTCACATCACAGCCAGAGTGATCCTTTTAAATCATAAATCCCATCACGTCATTCCTCTGCTCAAAACCCTCCAAGGGCTTCCTGTCTTACTCAGACTAAAGGCCAAAGTCTTCCGAGGGGCCAAAGGGGCCCTACACAATCTGCACCCAGCCCATTTCTCTGACCTCAACTCCTCCTCCCCTTTTCTCTCACTCACTCCACTCCACACTGCTTTTCTTTCTGCACTTGCCAGTCCCTCTGTCCCAGGGTAGACACAGCTCATTGCCTCACCTCCTTCAGGTATTTGCTCAAATGTCACCTTCTCAGTACAGCCTTCCCTGGTCACCCTATTCAAAACCAGAACTGTTATGCCGGCTGCCCAGTACTCCCTTTACCCTTCCCCTGCCTTATTTTACTCCGTAGCACTTATGCCATCCAATATTCTTTATTTTACTGTCTGTCTCCCTGACTTGCATGTAAGCTCCATGAAAGCAGGGATTTCGGTGGGTTTTGTTCACTGCTGAATCCCTAGTGCCCAGCCCACAACAAGAGCTCAATACACATAGAGTGAATGAATGAGAAATTCTCCATATAACTAACACCACTCCTTTTCTCTCCTACTCACTAAAATAATAGTGTAGTGCAAGTGAGCAGTTAAAGGAATAATCTTAAATTTAAGTTATTAAAAATTATTTGCAAATTTTAATGACTGTTGTAAACTGATTGAGACAGCCAATTATGTCACCAAGCTGTGACTGAGATTCATCACACAGTTTATTTCTGGGCCTTTCCACTCTGAGCCAGAGTTCTCAATGAGCAGGCTCAGGTCTGGGCCATAGCATTACTGCAAAAAGTCCACACGTCCCGATGTGTAAGCAAGCACTGCTTGAACACTGGTAAGTGTCTCATACTTACATGTATTCCTGTTTTTCAAACAGTGTGCAGATACTGTCGAGAGTCACAAACACGATATTGAATTTACAACAGCTTTTGGTAGTTATATATTTTATCAACCAACGGATATTAGAAGTACAACTACTCATGTGTGAAGTTTCACAAAGTTTTTTTAAAAATTAGAAAAAAGAACCTGATACTTGAGGAGACTGGGAAGCAACGCTTGACCACATGGCTACAATCTGAATTAGGCATCCCTCTCCCTCCCCTTTTTTAAGTATGCTATTTTCAAGGAATACTATAATTCTCTATTTGTATACAACTTTTTGGAGGGAAGGGCAGTCCCCAGACTATAGGACTGAGGATCTCAAAGATGGTGAGAAACAGGTAAGTGCAGTAAAACCTCGAAGGGTAAATGTGGTTGTACATCTTGTTTAGATGTATGTCTTGTTCTCATGTTTGTCAATTTCTTCCAGCCCAGTTTGCAATTCCAACATTAGCAATATCACTTCAGGCACTGAACAAAAAGAATGTTACAACTAAAGCTTAAAAAACTTATTATTTTCTAATCTACTATATTGCTATAGAATGCTCTAAATTTTGTTAATTCCTTGGTTATCATGGCATTTTTTGAGGTTTTCTGAAGATGGCAATTATACTCAAGAACTTTTGGAAACAGTATGCATATAAGAATACTTTCTTCTAACTATAAAAATCAAGTTTATTATCTCGGATGTCATCCACTAGAAGCACAAAAGGAAGCTTATCATGGGAATTTCAACTATTAGTGAAGTGCCTCAATGGCAACTCCTCCAAAGTGGCTTCCAAAATTCTTTTTTTTTTTAACATCTTTATTAATGGAGTATAATTGCTTTACAGTGTTGTGTTAGTTTCGGCTGTGCAACAAAGTGAATCAGCTATATGCATATGTATATCCCTATATCCTCTCCCTCCCACCCTCCTTATCCCACCCCTCCAGGCAATCACAAAGCACTGAGCTGATCTCCCTGTGCTATGCGGCTGCTTCCCACTAGCTATCTATCTTACGTTTGGTAGTGTATATATGTCCATGCCTCTCTCTCACTTCGTCCCAGCTTACCCTTCCCCCTCCCCATATCCTCAAGTCCATTCTCTAGTAGATCTGTGTCTTTATTCCTGTCTTACCTCTAGGCTCTTCATGACATTTTTTTTTCTTAAATTCCATATATATGTGTTAGCATACGGTATTTGTCTCTCTCTTTCTGACTTACTTCACTCTGTATGCCAGACTCTAGGTCTATCCACCTCATTACAAATAGCTCAGTTTCGTTTCTTTTTATGGCTGAGTAATATTCCATTGTATATATGTGCCACATCTTCTTTATCCATTCGTCTGTCGATGGACACTTAGGTTGCTTCCATGTCCTGGCTATTGTAAATAGTGCTGCAGTGAACCTTGTGGTACATGACTCTTTTTGAATTACAGTTTTCTCAGGGTATATGCCCAGTAGTGGGATTGCTGGGTCATATGGTAATTCTATTTTTAGTTTTTTAAGGAACCTCCATACTGCTCTCCATAGTGGCTGTATCAATTTACATTCCCACCAACAGTGCAGAAGGGTTCCCTTTTCTCCACATTCTCTCCAACATTTATTGTTTGTAGATCTTTTGATGATGTGTGGCTCCCAAATTTCTTAAGTTGCCATTTTGATCTTTCAACTTTCCTACTTATTTCTACTCTCTAAAAGCGTTGTGATAAATACAATTTAGAGTTTAAGAGAATTCAAATTCGTACTTTTATTTTGAGAATGTTATGTAAGCCCTGGTGACCGTAAGTTACGTGAGGTTCGGAGAAATAAAGTTGGTCATCTCTTTAAATTTAGGTTAAAATTCTTAAGGGTTTCCCTAGATAATAAAGAGGAAGCTTGAGCTGAATAAGAATCCTCTGCTTGAGCAGAGTAAAGTGGAGGTGAGTCTGGGGAATTATTTAATCAGAGTATTTTAATCTCAAAAACTGACCAAGGTCAGCAAGCAAAGACCCCAGTCAAGGAGGAAGAAACTGGCCACAAGGATCACAACACATTGCACTTGACTTTCATGTCCTTCCTCTCACTGTTTTTCTCCTCCTTTCCTTGCCTCTCTTTCTGAATGACAAGTGTCAAAAATAGAGTTATATGTGCTTACCACAATACTTGACATTCGGTGGTTACATTTTCCTGGAAACATGGTATGGATGGCAAAATACCTATGAATACCTGCATTACACAGCTAAGAGTGCAATAATACAGACATTGGTGTACTGGAGAAATTTTTAGTACAGCATCAAATTTGAAATATTAGCGTTTTCCCAGGTTTTCTTACTTGCCTCATTAACATACTTGACCTGGCAAGCTTAGTAAGAAAGCTACCAGATCTCCAAGATTTCGCACTTAACTAGTAGGCAAAAGCCTCTTAACTGCCATGTCCCACAATGTCCCTGGACATTGTAAAACAGCACAGGACAGGACAGTGGGCCCGACCTCAGAGTAGGGAGCTGAGAGAGAAGCACGGAATGCTAGTAGGCACCTTCACACCATCTCCTCCAAACTGTTTAGTCTAAAAATGAGGAAAGGGCTTCCCTGGTGGCACAGTGGTTGAGAGTCCACCTGCTGCTGCAGGGGACACGGGTTCATGCCCCGGTCCGGGAAGATCCCACATGCCACGGAGCGGCTGGGCCCGTGAGCCATGGCCGCTGAGCCTGTGCGTCCGGAGCCTGTGCTCCGCAACGGGAGAGGCCACAACAGTAAGAGGCCCATGTACCGCAAAATTAAATAAATAAATAAAAGTAAAAAAAAATTTTTTTTAAATGAGGAAACTGAGGTCCAGGGTAATTATTCCAGGCCTCACATATTTTTATGGCCAGACCCACAACAAGAACCCAGGTCTTCTGGCTCCCAAAAATGGGGCATCCTTTCAGACAGCTGCTCCAAATGTACAGAGGTGGCTTCTGAAAGTAAATCTGACTTGGGGAATACGGAGAACAACCCTGGGGCATATTTAGTGATTACCCCTTAAAGTGGCATGAAATGGGGATTGCCACATTCTGATTTAAGGGTGTGGCACCCAAATCCAAAATACTTGCCAACTGCTGCAAAAATTCAATCCTTTTATACTGTTCCTTTTCTATTTTGCTATACAATTAATCTTGAGTATCCCGAAATGCTAACAATGTGCAAGAAGTGGGGCAAGGAGTAGGGGAAAGTAATGACAACCTTTAGGAAAGCAAGGTTTAAACAATGTAAATAGCCTAAAATAATTCTCACTTTCAAAACTGTATTTGTAAATTCACAACTTTTCTCTCTAATACACCTAAAAATGGTCCCGGGAGAGTCTTATTCTGAAGAAGCAGGTTTTGGTGTCCTCTGGATACCTGCCTTTACCATTACCATCGTTTGCATGTGATCTGCTTCCTGTAGCTGCAGTTTCCTCAATCCTGCTGCCCAAAGACCTTTAGCCAAGCTGGTCTCACTCCCGTATATGCTCTCTCCTCTCAGTTCCTCTTTTCTCAACTATTTCCAACTGTACCATTTGACTCATTTTCCTCATTGCATTTTTTTGTGTGTCATAAATTTGACTTGAAGAGTGGCACTAAACCCACAAATAAATCTGAAGAATCATTAGGGTAAAGTGAAATCACCAAGCAATCTCTTACCTTCTTTAGTCAGCTACTCAATTTTTAGTATTTCCTTAGGGCACATACTTCTGGTAAATGGCTGCCTTCTTCCATGAAGACACTATTTTAGCAACAAGCCAGGCTCTTAAAATTCAGAATGTCTGTGCTGAAAAGATTTTAGGCATCATCTAGTCTATCCCAAACCCCTTATTACAAATCAATAAACTGAGCCTAAGAGAGGGAAGGTTTTTGTCTAAGACTCTTCCAAGGTGATTTCTCATCTTGCAACAGTTTAACATGCTATCTTTTATTTCCAATTATAGTCTATTTATTACCACCTTAATTACTCCTTTACCAACTCTTTTTAAAAAGACAGTTGGCACTTCCCTGGTAGCGCAGTGGTTAAGAATCCACCTGCCAATGCAGGGGACACGGGTTTGATCCCTGATCCGGGAAGATCTCACAGGCTGCGGAGTAACTAAGCCCGTGCGCCACAACTGCTGAGCCTGTGGTCTAGAGCCTGTGAGCCACTACTGAGCCCAAGTGCCACAACTACTGAAGCCTGCATGCCTAGAGCCCGTGCTCCACAACAAGGGAAGTCACTGCAATGAGAAGCCCGTGTAACACAATGAAGAGTAGCTCCCGCTCACCACAACTAGAGAAAGCCCACGCACAGCCAAAAATAAAATTTATTAATTTTTTAAAATCCTGTTTAAAAAAAAAAAAGAAAGATAGTAATTAATGCCCTCAGGTGGTGATATACTCCCTCAGGGTATCTTTAGAGAGCAGTTTTCCTTTTTTAATTATTGCAATTTCAACCTCCAAATTATACATGCATTACTAATTATGTAGTATGAATAATATAGGCTTTCCATAAATCTACATACTGGAGAAAGCTCTGAGATCCTAAATGGCTTAGTTAGGAGTTTGGGTCTTAATCCCAGTCTTCTTCTCATTAGCTATGACCCTTTGAGCAAGTCACTTCAGGTCGCTTTTTTCATATGGAAGATAAGGAGGATGGGCAAGATCCATGGTTCTCAACTTTCCCTGGAGTCCTTCAAGTGCTGAAACGGGGGTCCAAAGACCTAACGGAAATCATGGGTTTGCTTCCTCCTGACAAAGCTGCATAGCTAAAATATCGAGTTTGCTTTGGGGTCACACTGAGTATATTGTGCCGATCAGAAGCTCTAACTGCCATATATCCTCACACACATTTTCAGCTCAAAATGACAAATTATCAATACTTTTAGCTTGTTTGAAAGACAACATTTTAAAAAAATTGGCCCAATGAGGAAATATTGAAAATGAAGCTTTCAAAAGCATATGGGTGGGAACAGAGGGAGGAGAAAGTCAGTTTTGCATAAAGAAAAACCAATTCACATAAATATGAAATTAGATTTCACTCCAGGCACCAAGGAACTTCTGTCCTTTCTGTATTTATGTGTTGACCCCGAAAGTGCCCAGAGGCAAAGTACTCACTCTACGTCAAATCTCAGTTCTTAGAAATAGCACTTGATCAAACACAGAGTAGGCACTTAGAGTTGGATTATAAAGTATTTTTCCTTTACGTTCACATTAGGTCTCCAACTAGATTATATTGCACAGAGAACTTCTGAGAGGTTCTTCAAGGAGTTTAAATCTCTTGGTACAAAATACAATAGTTCATTCAGCCATGTTCAGTCAGTTCACTTAAAAGGGCATTAGCAGAGATTACATTTCATTTCCAATCTACAGGGACTGAAATCCGAAGGAACCACCAACTGCTGCTTCAGAGTTCACTGTGTTTAACTAGCAAAGAGGGGGGCTGTGGGCTGGCAAAGGGCCCTGGACTGGGGCACAGGAGACGTGGGTTCTAAACCAGCTGGCCCCAGAGCAATTCCCTACCCCCGGCACGGTCCTGTGCATGTAACTGATGCTCCATGAATATCAGTTGAATGGAACTGCAAAAATCTCCACCATGTGCCAATTTATATTACATAGAGCACTTAAAGATGTGTCCCTGCATCCAAGAAACTGAACCCCAATTATGTAAAATACGGCAAGTTTGGTGGAAGGAAGAGAGTTAACACTTTTGACTATTATTATGAGCCAAAGGAATTACAGTAGTTATCTCACAAAAGCCTTGCAGAGTAAGTTAAATATTTCCAATTGATAAAGAGAGAACCAGGCTCAACGAAAGTATGTAATTTGTTCAAGATCACACAATTAGCAAGTGGAGAAGCCCAGATTCCAACCCAAATCTGCAAAGCCCACGCTATTTGCAGTATGCAACACCTATACATCAAAGCGGCCGGGACTTGGGTCTAAGTTCCACCTCTGGCTTTAAGTTGTATATCACTAGGCAGGGCACTTTTCTGCAGTTTTTCCACCTGCACGAAAGGGGCGGGGGGGCGGGGTGGAGGATAGGGATGGGGGGGTGGAGGATAGGGATGGAGGGATGACACAGATCAGTGATGTTTTTGTTTTGTAGAATGGCTTTCATAATCCTTTTGGGCCAAGACTTTTTCTAATATAGCTATTTCCCTTTCCGGTTCTTTGTAATTGTTTGGGAGTGAGTGGTGCCCTTGGTTATGTATGGAAATGTATTGTACCTACTCACTCAAGGGGATCGGAGCAGAATAGTTGTGCCGGCTCCAAGTCCCCTCCCATTAAATTGAGGCTGAGAACCTGACACTATTGGGGAACACGGTGAAAGTTAAGATAACTCACTCATGGATTCATATTTCCCTCCTAACTTAGAGCGCTGTACCCACCCGGGGCTCAGGTGCTCACGGTTTGAGAGAAACGGATAGTATTTGTGTCCTGCACTGCTCCAGCGGCCCGCAGGGGCGGGTCTGTAAAGAGAGGAACTTAAAAGCTCACGGTGTGGGAGTTCAAACAGCCAGGGGGCTCGCATGTCCCTTGCTCCGGGCGGGCAGCTGGCGTCCGCCCGCCGGTACCGGGATCCACTTCCTGGTCAGCACCTCCCACCCCAGGTCCACACACCCGCCCTCCCCCTGCTGCACTGCCCCCACTGCACTGAGTTTCCCAGGCGGCAGCGGTCCGTCCGACTCCCAGGTGAACCCCAGACAGTCCCATCAGAGATTTAAAACACAACGCTCTGGAACGCCAACTCCCCTGGCGCCCAGCCCGCTTTCCGGGGTGGGGACCAGGGCATCCTCTGCGGCTGCTGGGAAGAGGCCCCGGGTCCGTTCGAGTCCCGCTTGGGCCACTGTCCCTCTTAGTCACCCAGGTGCGCCGCGCCCGCCCGAAACCTCGTCCGCCCTCGCCTGGCACCTGTCGTTCCCGCAGCCAGCAGGACCTGCTCTCACCTTGTTCTGCGGGCCCGCGGCCTGTCCCCGCGCCTCTGGGCCCGGCTCCCACCGCCGTCTCCGCCAGCGCTACAGCCGCGGCCGCCGCCCACTTTCGGTTTCCCCGCACGGCTGAAACAGCCGCCGCGCCTCAGGAATCACCTCAAACCCCCGCCCCGCCCTGCTTGGCTCCGCCCCGCTCCGCCCCGCCCCAAGGGCAGACTGGCCTCGGCTCTGCGCACGCGCGGGCACCCCGGCTGCGTCGGCCCACGCTGGCGTCCGCGCGTGGGAAGGGAAACCGACGCCGCCTAGCGGTTTCTGCGCGTGCCCACGCATTGGCGGAAGGCGACTGCGGGGCGGGAGCAGGAGCGCCTCCTCGTGGACAACGCAAGGATCGGCGGGCCGGGAGGGTCCGGGCCGCAGCCGTCTTTATTAGCACTTACGCGCTCTTGCTATTACGTTTCACTCGTCAGAAGTTTCATTCAGTTCTTGCTTATTCTTTTCTTCAATTCTGGGGCCGTCATTTTTTATTCTCCTAGATACCCACCTGGTCCGCTCATTTCCTTTAGGTCTGTTCTCAAGCGTCACCCTTGGGAGGAGGGTGGCCACAATCTCAAAAATGTCAGTCTCCTTCCCTGACATTCCCTGTCCCCCTTCTCAGCTTTCTCTCTCCTTGGCACCTGTCTAGCACACTATATGTGTTTTACTTATCTTTTCATTGTTTACTGTCCTCCTCAAATTAAAGCTGTGAACTCAGGGATCTTTGTTTTGTTCCCAATCTATCCCCAGAGCCTAAGATAGTCCCAGGCACACGATAGGCTGACATAAACATTTGTCAAACACATTCATTCATTCACTCATTCCTTATAAAATTATTGAACACCTACTATTTAATCACATATTTCTTCTGTACATTAATTCTACCAATATTTGTTGGGCATATTGGTTTGTATCCCTTAAACCAACAATGAACATTTCTCTACATTCATTCTATATGCATTTACGGAGGGCCTGCTATTTATTCAAACAGTATTTTTCACAGCTTTATTAAGGTATAATTGACATACTATAAACTGCACATATTTAAAATGTACAGTATGATGTTTTGATATATGTATACAGTTGTGAAACTATCACTTCCATAAAAATAACGAACATATCCATCACCCCAAAAAAGCCTCCCCATGCACCTTTATAATCCTCACCCTATGTGCCTCACTGTCCCTTGCCCTCCCAAATGCTGGTTTGCTTTCTGTTGCTATAGATTAGTTTGCTGTTTCTAGAATTTTATATGAATGGAATCATACATCCTGGCTGTCTTTTTGCTGGGGTGGGAGGGTATGCAACTTCTTTCACTCAGCAGAAGCACGTTGAGATTCATCCATGTTGTTGTGTGCACCAATAGTTTGTCTTTTTATTGCTGAGTAGTATTCCATTGTATGGATGTACTACACCTACCATATGACCCAGCAATTCTATTGCCACGGTTTACCTAAGGGAAATGAAAGCATATGTCCACACAATGACCTGGACAAGAATATTCATAGCAGCTTTGTTTGTAATAGCCAAAATATGAAAACAACACAAGTGTCCATCAGTAGGTGAATGGACATTTGTATACATGTATATACAACCAGTATGTACTGAACAGCTGCTGTTAAGTAACAGAATTCTGTGCTTGCAGAGCTTCTGATTCAGTGAAAAGAGGCAGTGGGCAATGAAGAGGGAGACTAGAAGTAGATTATGGAAGGCCTGATAGCCCATGCTCAGGAGTTCGGGCTTTTTCTCAAAAGCAATGGGAAACTGTTCAAAGTCTTCTCTGAACACTGTTTGTTCTCTTTTATACCCCTTATCTAGTCCCTGACAAAGTCTGCTGAAATATCTCTCCCTGGCACTTCTTTCCATCCCCAGTGCTGTATTTCAGTCTATTTCAGATCTCTTCCTTCTCTCCCCTCCAGTCTGCTCCAAACACTGCAGTGGATTTAATAGACCTAAAATACAACCAGACACAATTTGGACTCTGCAGTGCTCATAACATCCCCTGGCTCCACATTTAAGATGGGAAAGATGTAAAAAGCAGCTCCCAATTGAAAGAGTGCCAATTGGAGTAGGAAATTAGGATAAACTCCAGAGTCCAATATGTAAAATAAATCATAAAATGATATGTGTTGACCCCAAGTCTGAGATCCTTTATCCTTGCAAAAAAGAGTTCCATGTTTGGACTGTCCTATATATAAAGAAAAATGATGCTCTGCAGCTAGTTTTTTAAAAAAAGTCAGCTGTATTGGTGAATAATTTACATATAATACATATTTTAAATGTACAGTTTGATGAATTTTGACAAGTGTATTCAGTCATGTGACCATCACCACAATCAAGATATTGAACAAGTTCACCATTTCAAAAAAATTCCTTGTGCCCCTTTACAGTTAATTTCCTCCTCCTACCTCCAGCCCCTGGCAGCCACTGATCTATGTCACTATAGCTTTGCCTTTTCTAGAATGTCATATAAATGGAATCATACAGTTTGTAGTCTTTTTGTGTCTGGCTTCTTTCCCTTGGCATAATGCTTTTGAGAATCACCAGGTTGTAAACATATATCAGTAGTCTGTTCCTTTTTATTGCTGTATAGATATGTCACAATGTGTTTATCCATTCACATTTGATATACCTTTGTGCTGTTTCCAGTTTGGGGCTGTTATGAATAACACTGCTATACCAATCACATGCAGGTCTTTGTGTGGTCATGTGCTTTTCTTGCATAAAGACTTAGGAATAGAATTGCTAGCTGTAGGATAAAGTGTATGTCTGACTTTACAAGAAACTGTCAAATTATTTTCTAAAGTGACTACATCATTTTGGGCTCCCCTTCTTCTACCTTCCTGCAATGTATGAGAATTCCAGTTGTTCCAAATCCTCTCCAATACTTGGAATTGTCAGACTTTTTAATTTTAGCCATGCCAGTGGATCTGTAAAGATATCACATTGAGATTTTAATTTGCATTTCCCCATAACTAATGATATTGAGCATCTTTTCATGTGTTTATTGCCCCTTCAGATATGTTCTTGGGTGAAGTGTCCATTCTGGCAGGTAGATTTTTGGCTGACACATATCAGGAGGTTCTCAGAAGTCCTTGGGTAGCTGACATAGCAAGGACAGGCTACGAAGTTGTTTTTATTCTCTTTGGGAATGGTCCAAAACCCAGGGAGCTCAAAAATTAATTCCCATTCCCTGGATATAATTGGATTTCAGGGGAATTAAGGGACATCAGAGATGACACAAATTGGCTACTCTTTAAACACAATGGTTCTTACCATTTTGTGGGGAAGGGAGTCAGAATATGTGAAAGCAACAGACAGATACAAAATTTGGCACATGATTTCAGAGAAGGTTTCAGTAGACTGAAGTCCTACTATGAACCCCTGTTAAAAACTTCCTTAGATGAAGGCATATGTCATGAGGCTGTAAAGCAGAATTTTCAGAATGGACAAGACTCAGGTGGAAGGCATTCTCTCTCAGCAAAAGCTCAAGCTCATCCCTGGAAGACAGGAGTGGGGTCCAGGAGCATCTGGGTCACTCTTTCAGGAAAGGCAGGCACCCTTCCCATCCCCAAGGGCTGTCAAGAGGTCCTTAATGATCTGCTCAGGTGGCTTTCAAGGGTAGGCAAGGCGGATAGTAGGGGGATCAAGAACAGCTGGCCAGTAGGCAGCAGCCTGGCAAGCATTCTGTGCCCATCCAGATACTTCCCAAGAGAGGTTATCATAGAAAGGGCATGCCCAGCTGTGAGGCCCAAGGATGAGGAAGGAAGATGGATTTGTTGCCAGTTTATCCTGGGCTGAGAAAGGAGGAAATATTTCAAGTGTGAAACCTTCATCTAAAGCCCTTCAAGTATTTTTATCCCCACTTAGGGAGACCGTTCATTTGGAGAGAGCCACCACATTGGACACAAACACCAAAACATCTGTAAAAAGCAGACAGAGCCAGAGCCGTTGGTTGAGTTGAATCTCTGTCCCGCCCTCCCCTCCTTCTCTCAGTTCAGCAAACACCATTTAGAATTAAGGGGAAATAGCAACAACGTTCCAAGAATATACCTGTGGCTCACTTTGTTTTCATCTCACCTGATGGGTGTTTTGGTGTTTGCAATAGAGCCCAAGAAAGAGACACACCTCATCCTCCCTCTCAGAGCCTCTCTGACTTCACAGCTGCCATAGGTAGCTCTCCCACCCTCCAAAATTTAGAGAGGCAATTTTAGACACCTCTGGTTGCCCTCATCTCACGTCCCATCTGATTTTGCCTGTATCTTCTCTATAATGCCTCCAAAAAGAAGACCAAACCCAAAACTCTCATTTCTATCACTTTATGTACAACAAAATGAGCCCCCAGGACTTGGCTGTGGTATTATTCAGTGTCTTAGGTAATTCCTTTCCCGGGAAATCTTCCTTGAAGTCCCCACCTGAAAGTGGGTCTGTGGCTAAGCTCCTGGAGCCCCTTATTTATCCCTCAAACTTGTTTGCAGTGGAGGAGGATGTAGGAAGTGATTCTATGTCTTATCTCCCTGTGAACAGCTTGAAAAGATTTTATTTGTCTTTTTACCCTGAGTTATTTAAATGCAAATAATTTTAGTAATAACAATTTTAACTCCTTCTTGAAGCTAGACAACATGTTCAAAGGTATATATGTGGATGAAGTCCAGCCTCCTGGGGATTTCTGCTTACATAAAAGGTCGGGAAAAATAGATCCATGACAAAAGGAATCTTTGGACAGATCTACTTTTGGTGAATCATTGACACCATGACCACTCCCTCTCCCATCAGCTATTGCCTCATGAACAAAATGGAGAGAAATTTCTAGACAATTGCATTCGTTTTAACTGAGTAAGGAAAAACAAAATAAAACAAAACAAAAAACAAACGACAGAGATTCTGGGAATCCTGCTAAAATCCAGGCCCTGGTAAAGCTAAGGATGTGCTGATCAAGCAAAACTCCCTAATCTGCGCACAAAGGCCTCCAAGATGAGTCAGCTAAAAGAGGCTAATCCCCAGAAGGGACTGATTGCTAAAGCTGTTGAGGCCACACAGGCACCGAGCACTGGAAAACAGGGGATAGTGAAAGCTTAAAGCCATACTGTGTAGAGAAAGGTCCTAGACCCACAGGGGAGGGTCTTGGCTCTCTAAGAGAACATCTCGATCCCTTCTCGAGCTGTGGGTCATTCACACGGCTCAGCCTTGGACAAGGACCAGATATAAGGATGATTCCAAGGATGCAGACATTGAGTTATCATCTGGTTAAAGGCCCAGTTGTGGGGTAGGGCACGGAGGTGGCGTAACAAATACTGTAAGCAAGGCAACCAACTACAGTATTAATGATTCTGTAACAGTCAATAAACCAGTTGCTACAAAAATTATACTCTACTAGATGTTAGGGGTGAGGAAGGAAGGAGGCAGGGAGAAGAAACAACATAGCATACAGCAGGTGCTCCGTGCAGGTTAGCTGACCCTGAAATCAAAGAAGCAGACAGTGCTCACAAAGTGCGGGTTCAGATTAAAAGTGTACTATTCAGGGAGGACCTTTGCCCCTGTGCTGTTTGACTTTGGGTAAATCATTTGGGGCTTGGTCTTTTGTTAAATTGGGAGCCCTTTGGTCTTGTTCTAGCCTCAGATTCCCTTAAGTGGCAAAGTTAACCCAATAAATAGCAAAAGAGCATTCTCTTGGGGCTGTTTGGTCAATTTCCATTCATCAGTGGTTCTCTGTGGGATCAACATCTCCCCCCAGGGGCACTTTGTTTTTGTTTTTGTTTTTTTGCGGTTCGCGGGCCTCTCACTGTTGTGGCCCCTTCCGTTGCGGAGCAACAGGCTCCGGACGCGCAGGCTCAGCGGCCATGGCTCACGGGCCTAGCCGCTCAGCGGCATGTGGGATCTTCCCGGACCGGGGCACGAACCCGTGTCCCCAGCATCGGCAGGTGGACTCTCAAACACTGCGCCACCAGGGAAGCCCCCAGGGGCACTTTGGACTTTCACAAGGTTATTTTTGGTTGTCACAATGATCAGGGGCACCTCCTGGCATTTAGTGGGCCAGCTGGACGCTTACTGTCCTGCTGTGTACAGAACAGTCCCCCATTTCGGAGAAGTTTCTCTAACCTTGTCCTTGTCCTAATTCACATGTGACTGTCTTGCCAGTCACTCATGTAGAGGAAAAAACTCTGCTTTACATATAAACACAAATAACTTTTTCACAGTTTTACTATACAGTCAATTTTCTAGGCTACTTTATCTGTGAATTTCATTTCAGGGGAGTAGAAGAGGGGATTACAAAATATTTGTTATAAAAGAGTCATATAGAGTTGGGTGCTGCTTCTAGAAACCCCCCAGCAACCAATCCCACCCAAAGAGAAGCTGAACAAGACATTCTTATTTACTCCAGCAGACATAGGGTTGGATACATGTGCTTCTTAGAGTTCTGCATCCCACCACTACCACATTACCTGATATTCCCCAGCACTCACCACCAGTTGAGGAAGATAAAACCACTCTTTTGGGGGTTCTTCCTGGAGTTCACTTCACACGAAGTCACATCTCCCCACGACATGTAAAGGAGCTGGTCTTCCTCCCAATTGTCTTCTCATGCCCTCACACTTAGTCTTTTTCATTTAAAACTGGATCCCTGGTTCTCAGCAGCAACTTCCTTAAAACAGGATGTTTTATATTTGCAATTAGAAATTTATAACACCTGGGGACTAGCTATTGTCTAAGAAAGGAGCTAGCTAGCTGCTGGCCAGGGTAAGCCACTAGAGGAGATTTTCTCTAGCAAAGTGGTTCTTAATCTGAGAGCAGTACAGTATGTCAGCACTAACACAGAATTTCCCTCCCTCTGTGCAGTACATGTGGCTGAAAATGTGTTTGAAGGTTGAACTATAAACCACTTGTTAATATCACTGTAATTATGGGAGCTTTATTTACAAAGCATATATATTTATATATAGCTCTAATCATGGTGACTGCAATGTTCCAGTGCTTGGCACACATAGGCAGGCTGACAATAAATATTTATTCAAGAGATGTCAAGTCCATCCTCTTCCTGCAATGCCATGCCACCTCTTTGTATACCTGATGAATGAAATAAGGGACTTAAGAAACAAATGAAGGAAAATGTATAAAAAGAATAAAGGCCACATGAAAAACTGCTCAACATCACTAATTATTAGAGAAATGCAAATCAAAACTGCAATGAGGTGTCACCTCACACCAGTTAGAATGGCCATCATAAGAAAATCTACAAACAACAAACGCTGGAGAGGGTGTGGAGAAAAGGGAACCCTCTTGCACAGTTGGTGGGAATGTAAATTGATACAGCCACTATGGAGAACAGTATGGAGGTTCCTTAAAGAACTAAAAATAGAATTACCATATGATCCAGCAATCCCACTACTGGGCATATACCCAGAGAAAACCATAATTCAAAAAGACACATGCACCGCAATGTTCATTGCAGCACTATTTACAATAGGCAGTTCATGGAAGCAACCTAAATGCCCATCGACAGACGAATGGATAAAGAAGATGTGGCACATATATACAATGGAATATTACTCAGCCATAAAAAGGAACGAAATTGAGTTATTTGTAGTGAGGTGGATGGACCTAGAGTCTGTCATACAGAGTGAAGTAAGTCAGAAAGAGAAAAACAAACACCATATGCTAACACATATATATGGAATCTAAAAAAAAAAAATGGTCATAAAGAACCTAGGGGCAAGATGGGAATAAAGACGCAGACCTACTAGAGAATGGAATAGAGGATATGGGGAGGGGGAAGGGTAAGCTGGGACAAAGTGAGAGAGTGGGATGGACATATATACACTACCAAATGTAAAATAGATAGCTAGTGGGAAGCAGCCACACAGCACAGGGAGATCAGCTCGGTGCTTTGTGACCACCTAGAGGGGTGGGATAGGGAGGGTGGGAGGGAGGGAGACACAAGAGGGAAGAGATATGGGGATATATGTATATGTATAGCTGATTCACTTTGTTATAAAGCAGAAACTAACACACCATTGTAAAGCAATTATACTCCAATGAAGTTTTTTTTAAAAAGTATATTGTTAGAAATTTCCATTACTTCAACATTTTCAAACTGGCATATTACCCTATTGTAAACTTTTCCAGGTCTACGTAATCTATGTCCATGTCCCCTTTTTCTTGCTGATAATGATTTTTTCATGCCTTTTTCTTTTTTTCTCATTAGTATCAATATGAGGTTTTAAAAATTTTACTAATGTCCTAAAAGAAACAATATCTGAATTTTATTGATCTTCTCTATTATTTATTTTCTATATAATTTATGCTAACTTTATTTCTTCCTTCCCTCTATTTTCTTTGGATTTTATTTTGTTCTTTTTAAACTTTTTGAGATAGATGCATAAGTCATTGACTTTTAGCTTTTCTTCTTTTTGAATATGTGATTTTTAAAGCTCTAAATTTTCTCTAAGCATGACTCTAACTATAACGTACATATTTTGATACTTGATAATTTTATTATCCTTCAGTTAAAACTATTTTATAATCTTCAATATATTCTCTTCATTGAGCCCTGATTTACTTAAGCATATATTTTCTTACTTTCTAAATCAACAGGGATATTCCAGTAGAATATTTGATACTGGTTTCTAAATTAATTGCACTGTGACCCAGAATATACTTTGTATGATTTTAGTTGCTTGAAATTTGTAGAACCTTACTTTGTGGTCCATAATATGGTAAATTTTTGAAATGTTCCAGGTGCACTTAAAAAGAGTGTGTATTATTCAGTTTTTGTGTGTATTATTTTATGCATGTTAATTAGGTCAAGTTTACTCTTCCTGTTATTCCACTGTATCCTAACTGATTTTCTGTTTGCTTTTACTGTAAAGAGAAATGTGTTATAATCTTACACTAAAAAAGAAAACCGAGTAAAAAACATTTCCCCTATCAAAACCTCTGTGAGGAGCCACAGACCCTACATAACATAGGTGAGCAAATAGCTTGCCCCAAGTCCAGAAGCCAATTTCTGGGCTGACAATTGTTCAGAGAGAGCCTTGAGCTTTACTTTGTCACTCTATATCCCTAGAATTTCTCTTTTCAGATAGAGCTCCAAAAGTTTCCAATCAGTTCCTCCTATTTCCTTCTCTGTACCCTTTCCTTCCTGGGGAAGTTGGATAGGCTCTCTGTTCACCTCCAGGGCTGGTGGGTCCTGGATGGTACAATGGAGAACAATGGAGGAGTGTGATTTAATTTTTCTCCAGATTACTGTTGGCATCAACAGGCCAATCAACTAGACAGGGAGCCCTTCTTGGCTAGTTCCAATATGTCACACCTCTGCATGGACCACCTCTGCATCAGTGGGGAACTTCCCTTTGTGTGTGAGCCCTGTTCTTTTTTTGGGCAGGCAGCTGTGAAGGTCAAAATGCCATTTTGATCTCAAAGCTCCCTCTCTAGAATGTCTACCCATGGGCCCTAGTTCCACCTATTGGCTGAAGAGAAACAGTAGAATCCTCCCTATGATGAATGGATAAACAAAATATGGTACATGCATACAGTGGAATATTATCAGCCACAAAAGGTATTGAGTGTAACATCATGTAAGATAGTGGAATAGGAAGCTCCAGGAGTCCATCACTCTACCTAAACAACTACTGAATTGGCTACCACTGTCTGAAAAATTATTTTGGAACTCTGGAGTCTAGTCCAACTATACTTACAGCATTCAGAGGAGAGCTTCATGAAGAGGCTGGTAAATCTGGGTGAACTTCAGCAAATTTTGCATGGTATAGCTACAATCCCCCAACCTCCATTCTTGTGACAAGCAGCCTTAGAGCCATGTTCCTGATGCACTTGCTGGAGCCAGGATGAGAGATAAGGACCTTGTCTTCCAAATATTGGGTTGTGTATTCTGAGTGCTAACTGCCTCATTGCTGCTTTTGATTGCTGAAAGGCTGACGGAGGTTGGCAGCCATTGTTTTAAACCCCATGAGCTTTATCCATTCATCTGTCATGGACAATTAGGTTGCTTCTATGTCCTGGCTATTGTAAATAGAGCTGCAATGAACATTGTGGTACATGACTGTTTTTGAATTTTGGTTTTCTCAGGGTATATGCCCAGTAGTGGGATTTCTGGGTCGAATGGTAGTTCTATTTTTAGTTTTTTAAGGAACCTCCATACTGTTCTCCATAGTGGCTGTACCAATTCACATTCCCACCGGCAATGCAAGAGGGTTCCCTTTTCTCCACACCCTCTCCAGCATTTATTGTTTGTAGATTTTTTGATGATGGTCATTCTGCCCGGTGTGATGTGATACCTCATTGCAGTTTTGATTTGCATTTCTCTAATGATTAGTGATGTTGAGCATCCTTTCATGTGTTTGTTGGCAATCTGTATATCTTCTTTGGAGAAATGTCTATTTAGGTCTTCTGCCCATTTTTGGATTGGGTTGTTTGCTTTTTGATATTGAGCTGCATGAGCTGCTTGTAAATTTTGGAGATTAATCCTTTGTCAGTTGCTTCATTTGCAAATATTCTCTCCCATTCTGAGGGTTGTCTTTTTGTCTTGTTTATGTTTTCCTTTGCTGTACAAAAGCTTTTAAGTTTCATTAGGTCCCATTTGTTTATTTTTGTTTTTATTTCCATTTCTCTAGGAGCTGGGTCAAAAAGCATCTTGCTGTGATCTATGTCATAGAGTGTTCTGCCTATGTTTTCCTCTAAGAGTTTGATAGTGTCTGGCCTTACATTTAGGTCTTTAATCCATTTTGAGTTTATTTTTGTGTATGGTGTTAGGGAGTGTTCTAATTTCATTCTTTTACATGTAGCTGTCCAGTTTTCCCAGCACCACTTATTGAAGAGGCTGTCTTTTCTCCATTGTATATTCTTGCCTCCTTTATCAAAAATAAGGTGACCATATGTGCATGGTCAACTGATTCTTAACAAAGTAGCAAAGGTAATTTAATGGAGAAATGACAGTACTTAACAAAGGATTTTGGAACAACTGGACATCCACATGCAAACAAAGGAAAATGAACCTTGATGTAGACCTTTCACAAAAATTAACTCAAGATGGTGCACAGACCTAAATGGAAAATTATAAACTCCTAGAAGATAACATAGGAAAACATCTAGGTGACCTTAGGTTTGTCAAAATCTCTTTAGATAAAACACCAAAAACTTGATCCACAAAAGAAAAAGTTGGTAAGTTGAACTTCATTGGTATTAAAAACTTCTGCTCTGCAAAAAGCACTGTTAAGAAAATGAAAAGACAAACTACAGACTGAGAGAAAATATTTGTAGAACACCTATCTAATAACGGATTATTGTCCGAAATATACAAAGAACTCTTCAAACTCAACAATAAGAAAACAGCTATCCAATTTAAAAATGGTTATAAGATCTGAATAGACACCTCAGCCAAGAAGATATAAAGATGGCAAGCAAGCATATCCAAAATGCACAAAGAACTCCTAAAATTCAACAGCATCTTGACAAACAGGGTCTCACAGAGAAAACAAACTCTCACAAACTCAAGAAACAAAACTCAAACAATTTAAAAATGGACAATAGATCCGAACAGGTATCTTGTCAAAGAAGATAAGCACATGGGAGAAAGCATATGAAAAGGTGCTCAACATCATATATCATTAGGGAACTGCAAATTAAAACAACAATGAAATACCACCAAACACCTATCAGAAGGGCTGAATGCGAAAACCGACAGCATCACATGCTGGTGATGGTGTGGAATAACATCGCTGGTGGGAAGGCAAAAATGGTACAGTCACCTTGGGAGACAGCTCGGCAGTTTCTTACAAAGCTTAACCTAGTCTCACCAGCAATATGATACAGCAACCATGTTCCTAGGTATCTACCCAACAAGAGTTGAAAACTTATGTCTACACAAAAACCTGCACACAAATATTTAACAGCTTTATTCATAATTGCCCTAAACTGGAGGCTATCAAGGTGCCCTTCAGTAGGTGGCTGAATAAACAAACAGTGCTATGTACATCCATACAACGGAGTATTATTCAGAAGTAAAAAGGAATGAGTTATCCAGCCACCAAAAAACGTGGAGGAACTTGAAATACATATTGCTTAGTGAAAGGAGCCAATCTGAAAAGACCACATAATGTATGATTCCACCTATCTGACATTCCGGAAAGAGCAAAACTATAGAGGCAGTGAAAAGATCAGTAGTCAGTGGTTTGAGGGGAGGGAGAGAGGAAAGAATAGGTGGAGCACAGGGGATTTTAAGGTGGTAAAACTATTCTGGGCCGTACTGTAATGGTGGATACATGACATTACGAAGTTGTCAAAACTCACAGAACTGTATAACAAAAACGGTGAACCCTAATGCAAACTATGGACTTTAGTTGTTAATGTACCAATATTGGTCCATAAATGTTAACAAATGAACCACATTATTGCAAGGTTAAAAAATGGAGTAAATTGCGGGGGAGGGACAATGAGAAGGAATATATGGGAACTCTGTGCTATTTCCTCACTTTTTCTATATACTTAAAACTGCTCTAAAATATGAAGTTTATTAAGTATTAAAAAAGTAAATGAATGTGGAATCTAAAATATGACACAAATGAACCTATCTATGAGACAGAAATAGAATCAGGGACATAGAGAATAGACTGGTGGTTGCCAAGGGGGAGGAGGTGGGAGAGGGATGGAGTGTGAGTTTGGGGTTAGCAGATGCAAACTGTATATAGAGAATGGATAAACAGCAAGGTCCTACGGTATAGCACAGGGAACTATACTCAACATCCTGTGATAAACCATAATGGAAAAGAATCTGAAAAAGAATGTATATATATGTATAACTGAGTCACTTTGCTGTGCGGCAGCAATTAACACAACACTGTAATTCAACTATGCTTCAATAAAAAATAAATTTAGAAAAGTAAATGAGATAATATTAGATAAAACATAGAACATCAATTCTAGGTTATCCACTTTTATTCTCAATTCACTGAAATTATTTTTATCAGGATCAATTTTTAAATGTAAATTACTTTATTTGGGGTCCACATCATAATTTACTGACTATAGATTCTGTTATTTTAAATTTTAGGGATCATTCTTTCTACCAAGTCAGTTTTCAAGGGTCAAATTATACGTATCAAAATGTTTTCAAATATATTTTTCTTCCACTAGTTTTTAGTTAATGATAAAGTTTACCATGAGCAGTTTTAACCATTATCAGTTTTATTTTTTGTGGATTATTTTTCCTACTATATTCACCATGAGGGTCAAAAATGGTGGGGTCAATGCATTCTATTCTTTGACTTATAGAGAAATAATTTTGATACATCTTTTTAAGGAACACGCTGCTTGCTTAAAAGTCCCCGCAATCCCCACTCCACCCCACCCCACTCCATTTATGAAATAGGAAAGGATTTTCCCAGATCTACTTACAAGGGACAAGCAGACAAAAGCCAACACAGTGATTTTGATAATTTTGCTGAGAACAAAAAGCAAGGGTCCCACTCATATATCCTGGTTTGGAGCCAAGACTTTTTGTTCTGTCTGTGAATGAATAAACACCAAGAAAAGAGAGGCTGTGGTAGGTGAACAAATGCCCTATGCCTCTGAAAATAACACCATCTCCTTCTCTTCATCTTGGAGTTCTGTGTAGGGAGAGAGCACTGGTAGTTTTCGCAGTTTTCATTCTCCCTTTGCTTAGAAACAGAGACAGTTTGAATACAGGCAGCAATTCACCAAACTAAAAGACTAGAGTTCCTAATCTCTCCTGCAGCTATAAGAGTGACCAGACGAAGTTCAGGCCAATACCATGTGACCAGAGGTATGGTGTGAGATTTTGAGGAGGTCAGATGGTCAGATGGAACTGACAGAGCCGAGGGGGTCCCCTGTGCCCTCATTCTTTTCTCCTTCCTGCCATCTGAAAGGCAGCCATGATGGCTGGTCCAGGCTGGAGCCCCAGCAGGCATTTTGGACCATTTTGATGATGGAAATTATATACTAAGATGCTGGAGCAGGACAGATGATCTATCATCTTCCGTGATGGACAGCCCAGGATTAGTATGGACTGCCTGCCTCTAGGGTTCTTTAATATGAGAAGGATATAAATCTCTCTCCCCTGTTTATACCACCATTATTTGGGATTTCTTGATATATGCAGCCGGATCTAATCCTAACCAAAGTATGAGCTTTGCCATTGAATCACTATGTGACCTTGGACAAGACAGGTCTCTCCTCTGGCATGTATCTCCTTGTCATAGTGGCAGAGGCACCACAAACCAAGTCCAATGTCCAGGGGCAGGACTAGTTCTTGTTGGACCCTCAGGGTTCTCATTTGGAAGCAGGGGGTAGAATCACTGTCTTGGCCGAGATGAGGACGCCTCACGCATGAAGAGGACACCTGGGGTGGACAGAGAGAGGGGGCAAGGGAGGCTTCCGAGGTCCTTGGCACTGCCCTTGAAGCCTGCAGGTCCTGCTTCTTTGCTCATCTGGGACTTTGGAGAGCAACTGCCTTGAAAGGTCACGCAAATAAAGGTGCCTGTTTAGTTTTGCCGTATCCCGGCCTGGGGCTGCAGTTCTAGTGCTGGACGCCAGGGGGCAGGCAGCCTCCTGGGTCTACGGTGTCCACCAAGCTTCGGGGGAGCAACTGGAGCAGAAAGAGTTACACAGAGGTCATTCTGGCTGTCCCCCGGCCTCAGAGGCAACTCGACCTCCTGTTACTAGTGTTCATCTCCACAGACTGAGCTGGTAAAAATCAAGAAGGGAGGTGCTCCCAAATTCTCCCCTTTAATCACTGAGCAGCCAAGCACTCAGCCTGTTCCAGGTGCCCTGGGAGGCCAGGTGCAGTGCAGAAGATGACTGAGTGGTCTCTGCCTGCAAGGAACTCATAGTCTGGAGGGGAGATGGACAAAAGCATGACACCAGGGACATGTGAAAGGGGAGAGCAAGTGCTCTGCCTGAAATGAAGCAGGGTGCCGTGAGGGAGGACGAGGGAGTCACTGGGTAGGAGACCCTGAAAGGCCTCCCTGGGGTGACATTTTCTGGGACCGGATGACAAGAGGGAGAAGGCACCACTGGGGCAGAGACTGGCAGGCAGAAGTGAGTTTGGCCAGAGGGTGTAGGGAGGCGGCTGCGGGGGTTGGAGCGGGGAGCAGGGCAAGGGGAGGAGGGAGGGACTGGGTCATGGGGCCCGCAGCCTATGTTAGCTGTGTATTCCTCTCTGACAACATTGCTCCAAAATTTAGCACCTTAAAACTACAAATATTTAATATCTCACCATTTGTGTGGACTGGGAATCTGTTCACGGCTTAGCTGGGTTGCTCTGCTTCAAGGTGTCTCACAGGCAGGTGCTGTGGCTTCATCTGGGCTCAACTTGGGGAGGACTTGCTCCCAAGTTCATTCACAGGCTGCAGGATTCTGTTCGGACCGAGAGTCTGAGTTCCTTTCTGTCTGTTGGCCTGGGCACTCCCTCAGTTCGCTCTTGGGTGGACGACTACTCAGCGCAGCTCATAACATGGGTGCTTGCTTTCCCAGATCCAGAGATATAACAGAGAGAGAAAGAGAAAGAGAGAGAGAGAGACAGAGAGAGAGAGAGAGCGCGAGAGCAGTAGAGAGCTGTGGGGCTGGGAAGAGGCAGTGAGCAGGAGGGAGGGAAGGGAGGGGGAGGGAACACAGGCGACAGCAGGTAAGAGGGGACGGACAGACTGTCTGTCATTACATCTTGGAAGTGACCTCCCGTCACTCTTGCTGTATCCTGTGGGTCACAAGCCAGTCACTAACCACTTAGTAGTTGCACAGAGAGTGGAGCTTCCTGGCTGGACGTGGAACACGGGCTGTGCCCCTGGGGATGCCCCGGGAGGCGTGTTCAGCAGGCTCACCCCAGGACTGGGAAAAGTGGCCACATTTTGGAAATGACTCAATGATGAAAAGTGTAGCCTCCCTCTCATCATTAGAAAAGTAAAAATAAGAAAATGGATTAGATGTCATTCCTCATCTGCTGAACCAGCAAAAAAATTTCCCCCAAAGCTCCTGAAACTAGAACACTTGGTGTGGATGAGGGAAATGGGCACTGAATCCTCATTGACTCTTCTCCTGGAGGGTGACTTGTGCCGTGTCCCCAGATGCCCTCTCTTTTGACTCAGGGAATCTACTTCTAGAAACCAGAGGCGATGACTAGAGATGTGCACAGAGTCCATGTTGGGGGATACCTTGTTTCTAAGAGCCCTGCCCAGGACACACCCCTTGTCTGACAGAGGGCATCCGGCTCCTCTGGCAGTGGGACACTGCAGACAAGACCCCTTAGTGGGCCGTGAACTGAGCTAGTGGATTATGTTAGGGTCAAAACCAAAACAAAACACAAACAAACCAAAAAAGGAAAATATTAGAGAGCAGCCTTCCCCGTAAGGGTGAGTGTTGTTTCGTGACTTGGTCTCAGTTGTGGATGTGTGAGGGCACTGCCAGCACGTGAAGTCCATTCCACACGGTGGGAGGCGGCAGCAAAGTATGAAGACTGATGGTGTTAAGTGGATATTTAAGGATATGGAGAGGGTATACCCAGCTGGAATTTAAAAACAGAATGCATATTATGATTCCGTTTTGCAAATATAATGCACACACAAGGAACATGGTGTAGGGAACGGCTGTCTCTGGATGCCAGGATTTTTTTTTTTTTTGCGGTTCGCGGGCCTCTCACTGTTGCGGCCTCTCCCGTTGCGGAGCACAGGTTCCGGACGCGCAGGCTCAGCGGCCACGGCTCACGGGCCCAGCCACTCCGTGGCAATGTGGGATCTTCCCGGACCGGGGCACGAACCCGTGTCCCCTGCATCAGCAGGCGGACTCTCAACCACTGCGCCACCAGGGAAGCCGTGATGCCAGGATTTTTATAGTCTTTGTTTTGCTTATTTGGTCCTTTTTTTTTTTTTTGTCTACAATGAATATTCCTTTTGGAATAATACGGAAAACAATGAAAGGCAGCATACTGTGGGGGAAATAAGAAAAGAATGGGAACTTGCTTTTGCCTTGACCCTTCAACCTTGTGGCCTCAGTGCACAAAGGCTGGCCCAGCTGAGCAAGCTGGGCCTCACTGGGTGCAGCGGGTCAGGAGAGTGGAGTCTGTGTCCCCACTGGACAGGTGACAGAATTGGACTCAGAGGGCCACACAGCACTGAAGGATCAGCCCAGGCCTCCCGGTTCTGCACTCCTTCAGCTCCCTGGTACTGCCACTGTTTGTAGGCTCTGTCTGGGCTGCGGTGGGCCCCCAATACCTGCCCCAGTCCTTACATCCCTCTCCCAGCTGTCCTGCCGCAGCAGGCATGCTTCCTCCAGCCTTCCCTGCCCACTGGGACATCACCCAGATGAAGGAGAGTCAGTGACCACAGGCTGTCCTGTGCCCAGGTCTGCGTCCTGTTCTCCGTGCACGCGGCCCGGTGTCCAGGAGGAGCGGGTGGCAGGCGCAGAGACTCTGAGGCTGGCAGAGGAGAGAGGTAGCTTTCCTACGTACACAGCACCCGGGTGCATTCACTGCAGGCTGAGTTTCAGGGGCAGTCAGGGCTGGGCTGGAACCCCGGCTGCAGCACTCTCCCGCGGAGTGACTTCGGAGGTATCTTCATTTCTCTGAGTTTCAGTTTTTTATTTACAAAATAGGGGTTACGTGGTGACTGCCACCTGTCCCTGGCAGGGCTGAATTAGATCATGTACCTGCAGAGCATGCCGCAAACTGGAAGGGGCTATGCCGACGTGATGTGCTGCTTTGGGGAGAGAGGGTGCTGTGGCAGAGTGGTGCAAAGGGGCCTGGCTTTAGGTTTAGGAAACCTGCGGCAGTGACGCTGCTGCTGCTGCGCTCATATCCCCTTGGCCCACCTGATTCACCTGCAGCTGGGGAGCTGGTCTCCAGCCAGCATCCCTTGAGACCCCCTGCCTGAGGGCGTGTCTGGCACCATGGGAGGTTCCTGTCCCAAAAACTGGCACAAGGGGCAGTGTGGCAGCACTAATGCCGGGCAATTCTCTACCTGCGCTGACAGTCAGGTCAGGTGGGAGGCTGTTTTCCAGCGAGGTGGAGCCTGCTCACCCATAGCAGGGGCCACTCCTCAAAGCCCCCTCAGTGGCTTTTCTCCTTCCAGGCTCCCTTTCCCTATGTCCTCACTCATGCTTCTTGGAATCATCTCCAAAACAAACGACTTGCCTCCAAGTCCTTGTCCACTTCTGGGGAACCTGAACTCTGCTGAGGTTCTGCATTGCCTGTGTCACTTTGAGTGGGTTGCCTTGACCTCCTGGACTTGAGCTTCTACAACTGTAAAATGCGGGCAATACCTACCTCATCAAGTCGTTAAGAGATAAAGCACGTGGAAACTCAGACTGAGGCAACGCTAACATTCAAACTGTGTAGGAGCAGCAGAAGCTCAGGAAGTGGAGGAAGGAGCCTGAGCCGCCTGTGTCCATAGGGCACAGAGAGCTGCTGGCACAGTGAGGCCGTGTTGCAATCAAAGAAGAAGAGAAAGAGGACAAGGAAGACAGCAGGATGCAGGTTTCCAAAGACAGTGATCTGAGTCTTACAGGACTAAAGAGACCCTTAGTAAAGTTAAAGAGGCCTAGAAGATTTCTGCCAAAATCTTATAATTGGCCAGACAATTGCCAGACACCCAGCCAACACTGGATGGAGTCTTTATTGGGTCCGGGAATCAGCGCATAGCTGCCGTTAAAACTCACGTTTTGTTAAATGCGCAATATACTCTTTCCCATAAGTTTTAATTTTCCAAGATGAAGTGCCCAGCATGCCTTTTGGAAGTTATTTCCTCTGAAGTATCGATCTCTATTTTAAGTTAACCATTCCTGTTATCCGCCGTCCTAGCTGACCGTGTGGAATTCCCCCTTTCACCTCTGTGTTCCTCACTGGAAGTGATCTCCATGTGGGCAGGGACCACAACGTGTCCTGGTCACTGTGAAGGTACAGCGCTGGGCATAGAGCAGAGATGGATGGATGGATGGATGGAAGGATGGATGGATGGAAGGAAGAAGGGTGGGTGGATGGATGAGGAGTCCACACAAAATAAGCCTTTATTGGGAGTGGGTTGAGGGTGTCACAAGTACAGGTCCTGGATGGTGTGCACAGAGCGCTTCCAGCTGTCCTTCCAGCGCTGAGCCTCCTTCACCTGCAGTGTGCTGTCATCCTGGATCTTCTTCAACTCCTCTTCCAATGATGCTAAATATTTCTGGGAGCAAGCAGTGGGAGGAAGCCACGTGAGGAAGGGCTTCTGGGCTCTGTGCCCTAGACGAACACTGTAACCTGCTGCCAGTTAGCTTTGAACCCACTCCAGGCACCGGCAAGAGTTCCACAGGTCATTTCTCATTACTTTGCCCAATAACCCATCAGGCAGGCCCGGTTATTTCCCCCATTTTACAGATTGGGAAACTGAGGCTCACAACCTTGCCTGGGATTATTTAGCTAGAAAGAGGCTGAGCAGGGACTAGGACCCTGCTCTATCTGATTCTGCACTCTGCCCTCCTTCTTAATCACCATCCCACACTGTAGCCTCCTTGGAGCTCAGGGGTCCTGGC
This sequence comes from Leucopleurus acutus, assembly GCF_964270905.1. Taxonomy (NCBI): domain Eukaryota; kingdom Metazoa; phylum Chordata; class Mammalia; order Artiodactyla; family Delphinidae; genus Leucopleurus; species Leucopleurus acutus. The sequence goes on from NC_139150.1 coordinate 34,353,775, forward strand.
TTCCTCGAGAGGCTGAGCCCACTAGGCCTGAGCCCTCACTGAACTTGGCAGCAGAGCTGCCCCCTCTGCCTGGGTCTTAGCACGGTGGCCTGGGAACTGAGGGCTCTCCAAATACTGGGGTCAGCATATCTCAGGACGACGTTTCTCTCTGGGGCACCAGGAACAAAGGTCCACACATCTTCAGAGCCGAGAGGTCCCGCAGGAGGCCTCTGGGTGCAGCCTCCTCTTCGGGCAGGCCCCATGGGGTCTAACAGGCACTGGGTTCAAATCCTCGCTCTGCCACTCTGCAGTGCCATAGAGGGGACACACTTCTTTAAGTCTCAGTGTCCTCAGCAGCAACATGGGGACAATTCTACCTTCTTCATGGGCTTGTTACAAGGATCCAATGAGAAGGCTCACGTCGAGAACAGAAACTGCAGCAGGTGCTCAGGAACTGTCCCTTATTCCACCCATTGTCACCCGCTGCTCCCATGGCCTCCATGCCTCTGACTACTTTGTCCCCTCACTCTGTCTCAACTGTTCCTCGGAAAGCCTTCCTTCACACACACACCCCCACCCAAGTCTGGGTGTGGTATCTCTCGGCTGGGCTCCTACGGCACTGGGGATCACACCATCAGACCCGAGCTATCATTGGGACTGGACACGACCTGTGGCTCACGCGCTGGTGCTTAAGAACATTGGCTGTTCCCAGTGCTGACAATGTGCCCTGGGGCACCCTGAGGTGTGTCATCTGCTCCATGGACCAAATGACAGGGCACCTGGTGATAGCAAGCTCCCTCCTTCCCAAGGCAGCCACACCGAGCTGCCCTGCGTTCCCTGGGGTGCACCCACCCCACCCTGTCTCTCCACTCACCAAATAGATAGCATCTCGAGCTTCCACGGATGCCAGGTGGCCCAGGGTCGTTTTGGTGGTGGTGATTGATGGTGTTTTCTGGAGGAGAATCTTGTGTTGGATGGTGACTTCGGTGGGTTTGATTCCTGGCCACTTCCTACAAACAAACATGCATGAAAAGTCCTACAGGCTTATCTTCATCATTCACAGTGCACCCTTCATCCCTGGTGAAAAAGGTTAGCATTTAAAAAAAAAATTATCATGCTTTAAACGTCTAATTAAAAGAAAAACCCTGATAATAAACAAATGGGACCTAATGAAACTTAAAAGCTTTTGCACAGCAAAGGAAACCATAAACAAGAGGAAAAGCCAACCCTCAGAATGGGAGAAGATATTTGCAAACGAAGCAACTGACAAAGGACTAATCTTCAAAATTTACAAGCAACTCATGCAGCTCAATATCAAAAAACAAACAACCCAATCCAAAAACGGGCAGAAGACCTAAATAGACATTTCTACAAAGAAGATATACAGATTGTCAACAAACACATGAAAGGATGCTCAACATCACTAATCATTAGAGAAATGCAAATCAAAACTACAATGAGGTATCATCTCACACCGGTCAGAATGGCCATCATCAAAAAATCTAGAAACAATAAATGCTGGAGAGGGTGTGGAGAAAAGGGAATCCTCTTGAACTGTTGGTGGGAATGTAAATTGATACAGCCACTATGGAGAACAGTATGGAGGTTCCTTAAAAAACTAAAAATAGAACTACCATACGACCCAGAAATCCCACTACTGGGCATATACCCTGAGAAAACCATAATTCAAAAAGAGTCATGTACCACAATGTTCATTGCAGCTCTATTTACAATAGCCAGGACATGGAAGCAACCTAAGTGTCCATGACAGATGAATGGATAAAGAAGATGCGGCACATATATATAATGGAATATTACTCAGCCATAAAAAGAAACGAAATTGAGTTATTTGTAGTGAGGTGGATGGACCTAGAGTCTGTCATACAGAGTGAAGTAAGTCAGAAAGAGAAAAACAAATACTGTATGTTAACACATATATATGGAATCTAAAAAAAAAAAAGGTTCTAAAGAACCTAGGGGCAAGACAGGAATAAAGACACAGACGTAGAGAATAGAAGTGAGAGAGTGGCGTGGACATATACACACTACCAAATGTAAAATAGATAGCTAGTGGGAAGCAGCCGCATAGTACAGGGAGATCAGCTCGGTGATTTGTGACCACCTAGAGGGGTGGGATAGGGAGGGTGGGAGGGGGACGCAAGAGGGAGGAGATATGGGGATATAGGTATATGTATAGCTGATTCACTTTGTTATACAGCAGAAACTAACACACCATTGTAAAGCAATTATACTCCAATAAACATGTTAAAAAAAGAAAAAGAAAAACCTTACTGAGCATTTAACATTAAGCTTCGTCAAGTGCTTTTTTGCATTTTCATACAGTTTAAATCCATGTGTATACACAGTTGGGTTCTGCATGGGGAAGGGGAATCCCACACCTCTAGATGTTTCCCTTTTCTGGGTCTCAGTTTCCTCATCAATTGGCCAGCGAGGTGGCAGTCATCAGTTCCTGGCCTGCTTTTCCTATTCTGCTATAAAACCACTGCTGACAACTTAGCTGGGCAAATCGCTGCCTTACTTCTTCCAGAGTAACATTCTTGGGTCACAGGGGACAAGCATTTTGGTAGCTCTTGTCATACAGGATGGACAGCCGTAGTGGATCACAGTGCCACCAGCAATCTGAGAATGTGCCCCACATTGGGACAGGCCTCTATTTTTTGGGGGGGCCCCTTTGTGGGTCCTTATCACATGAACTAATACCTGCTGAGCTCTTAGCATGTGCCGGGGCACTTCAAGTACAATCTCATTGAACTTTCTCTTCATAATATCATGTAAGGTAGGCTGCCATGCCCATTTCACAGATGAGGAAACAGGCTTAGGACACAATGCCTTCCCAAGATTACCAGGTTTGTTTGACGTCAGAGCTCGTGGCCCTAACCATTCCACTGCACCACCCCCAGCACATACAGCCATTTGTGGTATTACTCCCTGCTCTCGGCTCTCACCTGCTCCCTCGTTCAATCAGGGGCTTCTCACTCTCTTCCTCCAGGGAGAGCCCGTTGAGTTTCCTCCGTATTAGGATTGATGTTTTCTGTTTCGGGGGCTCCATCTCTGGCAGGCAAGAGACAGGTTACTGACAGCGGCCTCACCCACAGCCTGAGATCAAGGGGACCCCCGACCTTACATTTAGAGAAGTGAGGGCTCGCTCCCCTCTTCCCCACTTGGAGTCTCAGGCAGGAGGCAGAGGCCCCTCCCAAACAGAAGCCAAATGCACCAGGTTCATAGGTGGGGGCCGAGGAGATGGCAAGGGGGTCAAAGCTGGAGGATGAGAGGTATGGTTTGGGCATGGTTCCCAGCTCCAAAGCCCTCAGAATGATGCTCTGACTTTCTTGCAGCTCCTGTGAGCCCCCGAATATGCTTTGTAGAGCCTTCTTTGGCTTATACTAGCTCAGATGGGTCCTGAACTAAGAATTTCTCCTGGAATGCATACATTCAATGTTGTCCCTCTCACGTCCGGCTCACTGACCTGCCCTTTGACGTGAAGAGAAAGGGGCTCCGTCCACGCGGTGAGCAGCCCTCTGCACCCTGGTCTGCATGGATGGCAGGGCCAGGCTGCTTGGCTCAGAGCAGGAGAGGCTCCTGTAGACCTGGTGCAGGGGGTCTCCCCGGCCTGGCGGTTCCCTCCAAGTTACCGAGGCTGCCTCCCTGCCGGTTCCTCTCGCCTGTTCTCCTTCAAGTCTGAACCCCAGGGTTTCTGCGGGCTCTGCTCTCCCAAACCAGGCTCACATTTGCCAAAGAGAGCCCCAACACTGGAAAGTGACCAACGCCTCGAAATTCATATACATTTTGACCTAGAAAGTCCACTTCTAGGAATCTGCTGCCCCGAAACAGAGAAATATGGATGCAGACGTTCCCTTCAGCACGATTACAGGAGTGAAAAGCTGGACGTGGCCCGATGTGCACCAGCAGGGAACTAATCAGTAACATATGATGCACAGCAACTGAAAGTGCTCAAGGAGGTGGTGACTGGCCTGCCCAGCGGCCGCCCAAGGGGAAATTAGCTTACAAAAGAGCACACACTTGTGATCCATCCTCCCATCCCCCCGCTGATATCCACACAGGCCTGTGCCCGAAGGGAAATAACGAGGAGGACAGCCAGTGTTAAGGACACTTATTTCTGGGTAGAATGACTATGTTCGTCTCTTTCTTTGTAACTCATATTGAATTTCTCATTTTACTGTAAGAAATATTCATTGTCTGTCTAATGAAAACTTAAAAATATAAAAATAATATATTTATTTACTTAATAGATTAGTGATAAATGGATAATATTTAATATATGATTTGAATCTTTGTGTAGTTATAAAAGTAATTGGTGCACATTATAAAAAATTTAAACATCACCTAACGGGGAAAAAGAAAAGATTTTAGAAATCTCTCACAGCCCCACTTACCAGAGATGGTCATCAACAGTCTGGTACCTGTCTCTCAGGCTCTGTTGCTCTCATTCTCTGTCTCTGTCTGTATCTCACACAGACTCATTTACATATATGTGGGGTGCATGTTTATATCACATATGTGTTTTTTAATAGTATCATAGGTAGGTATAATGGTCACCTTGCTTTTTCCTGTGACAGTGTTCCTTCAGGACTTTCTGGTTGGCACATAGAGACCTACCACACCCACTTGAACAGCTAGCTGCACAGTACTCCCTCCTACATCTGGACCATAATTTATTTACCCAATCCTCTATATGTGGATATTAACATTGTTTCCAGTTCTTTGCAATTTCAAGCAGTGTTGTGAAGAATCTGCTTGAAAATATATCTTTGAAAAAGTATGCACGTATTTCTGTTGGATAAATTCCCAGGGTTAGAACGGCTAGGTCAAATGCACACACACTCAGGACTTTGAAGGCACCGACAACAGAGTGTTCTCCAAGAGAGTGGGGTGGACGTACACTTCTCTGAGAGGCTCTATGGTGCTCAGGCTTCCTGACAGCCTCACCAGTGCTGGCTGTCACTGAACTTAAAAGCCTTGCCAGGTTATTGGCAAGAAATGATATCTTAATAATGTTTATATTCACATTTTTCATCATTGGTGAAGTCAAGCATCTTTTAAATTTATTGGCCTTTTGAATTGCATGTTTGTTCTCTATCTCTTTTTACAAATTTGGCCTGTTAGAGTTCTTTATACCACAGGGATATTAGGCCATTCTCTGGCCTATTAGTTATTAGGAATATTTTTGCAGTTTCTGGTTCGTCTTTCCATATTTTGACATTTTTCCTTGTTTTTGTTTTGGCCACAGAGAAGTACCAGCCATTCCTTTATGGCTTCTGGCTCTCACAGTTAGGAAAGCTGTCCCTACCCCAAGATTATGAAAATATTTAGCATTAGGATTTCATTTTTTATATATAATCTTTGATTCATTTGGGATTTGCTTTCAAGGAGTTTAAAAACTCAAGAGAGTTTTAATTAAAACAAACAAAAATTCATCAGTCCCCTCCATAGAGAATGTATTTTCATTCTGGGGGAGTTGGGGGAAAGCGGACGGCCCCCCCACCCCACCCCAGGCCCATCACCCTGTGTCACACCCCCTGGGGCCAGGGCACAAGGCCGGTGGCGCACATACTTGCAACCTGGACATCGTCAATGGTGACCACCTCATCCAACTGCAGCAGGAACTTCTCAGTGAAGGTGGCCAAGCTGGCTATGAAAAACCGGCTGTACTTCCGGATGAACTCCTGGAGGAAACATGGGGAACACGGTGCTGCAGGGAGAGGAACTTGTCTCCTAAGACAGGCTGAGGGAGGATTTGGGGAGCAGCATGTGAGACAAGACCAGGGCCACGTGTCAACTGTGTCCAAGTTAACAGGCATCTGGTCTTCCCCAGGAGGCCTCTCCCTAGAGGGGACTTGGTTTGAAGATAGGCAATGATTCTGAAATGGCCAAGGGACAGACATAGACACTTTACTAAAGAGGAAATAAAACTTGACATGGATCTTGGAAAAGAAGTTCTCATTAGTAATTAATTAAGTTAGAAATTAAAAAATGCAAGTTACAACGGCCAATAAAGACCATCTCCACCTATGACACCCGCCTGCTTTCATACCCTGCTTTGGCCAGGGTGTCAGCAAAGGGCCGTGCTCAGTGCTGTTGCTGGGCTGTCAGTGGGGGTGACCTCCGGAGGGCAGTGTAGCCCTCAGCATCTAGACACGGAGTGGATGGCACTACTGACCTCCAGCTGCTCCCTGGTCACCGCAATCAAGGTGTCCAAATCTTCCTGCCTTTTCTCTTCCACTTGACACAGAGACTCCATTTCTTGGAGATGTGCGGGGTGTCCAAGATTTGGGTGGAGCTTCTGGGCATTTTCATCCTTCAGAAAATCCAGAAATCAGTAGGTTTTTTGACCTGGTCTTGAGGTCAGGACCAAAAAGTCACTGGCCTATGTCCTCTGCCAATTATGGCCACGGCCAGACTGATGTGTGCACTGACCTGGGTGTGTGAAGGGCTGAGGAGTGGCAGAGGAGCGGCTGAGGAGGAAAGACAGGGGCATGGCTGGAGCTGACTCCAAGGGTTAAGAAGTGGGAGAGCTGAGCATCTGCCCCAGAACAGTCAGGGTTTCAGTCCAATAAAATCAATAGCATCCACGTCCCATGGCTCGAAGGACCATGTGGACAATTACTGTTGATCTCAATGGCCACAGCCCCATAGAACCAGCTGACCTAAAGGTTACATCCAACAAGGAGCGTGCTGAAGGCCTTCTATGAAGGAGCTGTTGGCTCAGCTCTCGTCTCTCCAGTGCCTAGTGTCCCTCACCCCCATCCAACAATCCCAAGCCTGGCCCACGTCCTTCCCTGGGACTCAGTTCTGCCGACACCCCACCTCCGTTTCTGAACTCCCAGGGCCTCTGGTCCTGGAGAGGAGGGGGCTGGTCCGGGGGGCCCCACCTTCCTTCTCTCCAGCTGTTCGTGATAATTCGAGAACTGTCCCCGGATCTCTTTGGTGGAGGTGCAATATTTTTTCCAGTGGTGCTCCTTGAAATTTTCCATCACCAGCCAACACACCTGGGGCAATAGCTCCTCAAATCTCCTCATCTGGGCCCGTAATTCTGTAGGAATTGGGGGTGGGGGACCAGGGGTGAGCACAGAGCAGAGCCAAGTTGCTGCAGCAATCTCTCCAACAAAGGCTCAAAGCGGCTTCCCAAAGACAAAGGCTTGGTCTACAATGTGGTAATAGTTATTCCATCAAAAGGGGTCCTGTGGTCAAACCAGCATTAAAAGTACTGGACTAAACAAGTTCAAAGGACTTCTTTTCTACTCTCTGCAGGACTTTCCAGTGCTTTTAAAATGCACTGCATCTTTCAGCAGTTCTGTCTCATCCATTCTCTCTTCAAATATTGCCTTGACCCTAAGTCTCCTCCTCTCCCTCTAGACGTCTAAATAGCTGCATGCCAGACCTACCCTTTCTTCCATCTCTCTCCGCCTCCCTCCCGTATTTCCATTTCTTTGTTTTTCTGTGCTGCATTTTGGTTATTTTCTTTGGTATTAAAGCCATTCATAAGTTTAAAATTTCAATGATTTATTTTTCCAATATAGAAGTTTGATTTGGTTCTCTTTCATATTTACTTGGCCATTTTAATAGTCTTTTGCTCCTCACTCATGTTTCCAATTTCCTCTTTTATTTAACTCTAAATAAATACATTATTTTATATTCTGTGTCTGATACATTCAATATCTGAAGTCTTTACTGGTCTCATTCTGCTGCCTCGTGCTCAAGGTGCCTTTTTCTGTGTGTGTGTGTGTGAGTGTGTGTGTGTGTTTTACGGTGAACTCTTTTTTCTTTTGCGGTACGCGGGCCTCTCACTGTTGTGGCCTCTCCCGTTGCGGAGCACAGGCTCCGGACGCACAGGCTCAGCGACCATGGCTCACGGGCCCAGCCACTCCGCAGCATGTGGGATCTTCCCGGACCAGGGCACGAACCCGTGTCCCCTGTATCGGCAGGCGGACTCTCAACCACTGCGCCACCAGGGAAGCCCTGCGGTGAACTCTTATTCTGGGCATTTTATTTGTGGGAATCCCTGGAGGCCTGAACGGAAGGTGGGCTTTTCTGGAGAGGATTTGTAGTATCTCTACTAAACAAGCATCTGGGCATGACTGACTCAAAATCATTTTAAGCTAAGGTATCAGCTACAGGTCTTATGGATGATCCACAAAAAAAGTTGAATTTAGGTTTATCTAAGTGTGACTTCAGGTTTAAACACCACATAAGAGCTGGCTTATAGTTACGGATTTTCATTGGAGTTTTTCTTCTTCTTTATCCAGTGCCACGGCTTATAACAAGACAGTTTCCTTCTAGTCACTGGGGGAGGAGGGGATATGGTTTCTGTCTCATTCTCCTTACTATGCAGAGGGAGCCCTGTGGAGACCCAGTTTTCTGTGGCTTGTGCCCTTTCAGACTGCCCACCTTGGGTCGTCTGGTGCTTGGTCTCTGTTCCCAGTGTCCTGGAGGCCATGAAAACAGAGGCTCAAGTGGACCTGGGAGTCAGCAAAGCCCTCGTGGCACTAGCCAGAGTCACTGCTCAATTTATCTCTGATTTCCTATTCTCACTTAATCTTGGAGCCCTGTATGTTTCTTACTTTATAGCTAGCTCATCCATGCATTTAAAAGTTTACCGCAAAAGTTTTATATCCAGGATTTTTACATGTTTTCAGTGGGAGAGTTGGTCAGGATACTGGACTCCCTGAAGGAAATGGAAGTCTTCATTTAATGTGAACTGTCAATCTGCCCGAGAGGGACATAATCTGCAGCATTTCTCAAACCCATTTGACCAGGGAACCTCTCTTTTGAGGAAGATCACATAGGATGGGATCCCACAGAGTTCACATGGGGAAACTCTGAGCTAGAGAAACAAAATGCTGCCCGTAGTTTCCGTTCGTCATTCTACAGCTACAGTAATGAGAGCCACTGCTGATGATTTCCCCTGCATATGGCAGGGCTGTGAGGGGCTTAATCCTCAAAAAAGCCTTGCATGGTGGGTATTATCCTTGTCTCCATTTACAGGCAAGAGAAGGTGACTCGGTCAAGGTCATATGGCTGGGAGATGGCGGTGCTGGGTCTTGACCCCAGGTCTGGCCGTCCCCTAATCCTCTCCCTCTTCTACCTGTGCTGCCCCTCAACCAACACAGAAGGTCTGTGATGGGCCCTCAGGTTCCCTGCCTTACAAGCAGAAATAATCAGGACTTATGACTGCATAAAACACACATAGCTGTGGACATGGAGAAACAGGAACGGGGGCGGGACCTATGGGTGTGTTTTCACAGCTCCCTTTAGGTCGTTATAATAAACATAAATGGCAAGATGTATCCTGCCTGCCTCTTTTCATGTCCCTATTCTCTAGGAGGCTATGTCTATCAAGTTCATCATAGCCCAAACCCAGCACAGGCCAGGCATACAGTAGGCACTGTGGAAGGATTTTTCAAATGATTAAACACAGAGGCACCATATGACCCAGCAATTCTCCTCCTAGTTATAAACCCAAGAGAAATGAAATCACACATCCACACACAACATGCACGTGAACGTTTGCAGCAGCAGCATCCACAATTGCCAAAAGGTGGAAACAACCAAATGTCTATCACCGAATGAACAAATAATACTGCATGACTCCATTCATGTGAAAGCCCAGATAGGAACATCTAGAGAGACAGGAAGTAGATTAGCGGTTGTTTACGGCTGGGGATGTGATGGAGGGACAGTGGGTTCTAAAATTCACAGTGATGGTTGCACAACTCTATGACTATATTAAAAGCCACTGAATGGGTGTAAAGTGTACAATTCAATGTATTTTAATACATTAAAAGTAAATAAAATTAAATGTATTAAATTCATTAAGTGAATGTTTCAGTAAAGCTGTAAAAAATATCTATTCAATGAATGAAACATTCTTAGTGATACAAATCACCATATTTCTCAAGAAAAGTGTATTTTTTTTGGCATTGTTGTTTCTCCCCAGTTAAATCTGATCAAGGTTTTTACCTAATTGTAAGATGTCAGCTTTTCACAGGGAGGCTCCTTTGCCTCCCCAGTGACCTCCAGGTCAGGAAGGCAGCATTCAGGCCGTGAGAGGCTCTGTGCCCCCAACCCCACTGGCCTGCAGCCTGTCTGCTGGCCACACCCACCTATGAGGCAGGAGTTGTGGTACTCGTCAGCCTGGCTGTGGTACACCAGGATCTTCCTGCAGATGTTCTCTGCGCACTGGTCAAAGGTTCCGTACATGCAGTCGGGCCTGGTGATTGAGTGCTTGTCTTTGTGGTAAAACTCCTGCAGGAAAGGGTTGAAAGTGTGGGTGCCAGGCCCCTCCCCAGGGGGCTCTGGCTTAGCATCTTGGCATCCTCCACTGTGCTCTCCTCACCCCCTGGCCTTCTCTACTGCTGTCCTCTCCGCCAGGGTTGCTCCTCCTCCCTGTCTGTCCTTGTCACCACTGTCAGTATCCCAGGGCTGTGCGAGGCATAAGCGAGCCAGTGGTATAATTCTAGGTATCTTTCAAGACTAAAATGGGTCTTCCACCCACCAGGCCGAGAGCTTTCTCTGAAGCGCCAAGCTGGGCCACTAATACGGATGACCCAGAGCTCTTCTCTGAAGACTCACAGCCCAGGGGGAGGCAGACAGGAAGCACACAGACACCCCTGTGTGGGGTGCACTGGACCGGAGCCCTGGGTCGCTCCTACTAGAGGCCCCCTGCTCCCACGGCCCCACCCATCCCTCTGTAGTGCCACCGTGTCTGTCATCCTCTGCTGGGTGCCGGCCTCTCAGGGACAGAGACGGGGCTTGTTCCTCTTGGCACACCCGGTATCTGACACACAGTAGCCAAGAAACGGTTGGTGGCTGAACAAATGGGTAAATGAATGGATGAGCTTGAATTTCTAGGATGAAAGACAGCACATGAGGTGACAGAAGCTGGGTAGCGTGGTCATGGGGGCTGCAGTCCCCTTTGTTCAGTTTCACCCAAAGGCCATTATCAGCAGAAGGCAGGAGGCAGAGCCCACTGGGGACGTGTGACCAGCGGATGGCAAAGGGGCAGGTAGAGCCTCACCTCCACCATGGTCAGCAGGTGCTCGTTGCTCTCCCAGAGGAGGCTCAGGATGATGCCTTTAAAATCCCTGCAACACACAGGAGACAGATCCCTGAGAGGCCTTGTCTAATCACACTAAACGGTGTGGACAAAGCCAAAGGGACTGAACATTCTGAGTACTCAGCAGCCCGGCCAGAACTGGAGTTGGACAGCTCGGGATGCCCAAGCATGTCCCCGCCTAATATTTCTGTTCATCTAGTTGAATGCCTCTTGCATGTGACAAGCTGAGCTTGGCAGCTTCCAAGTGTCTCTGTTCTCTTTTGTCTTCATCACTTCTTGTAATTACTCATTCCTGCCCCAGGGCCATTGCTCACACTGATTCCTCTCCAGGGAACACCAATTTTCCTCTTGGTCACGTTTGTTCCTGCTCTTCCATAGACCCTGGCTCAGCGGTGATGCCTGACTGCCTTGTTCCAATGCTCTCGTGGCCCTCAGCTTTACAGCACTCCCCACAGGGGGACTGGGGACTGATCTGTGTGACTGGACATTAGCCCCATCTCTCCCAGCACCTGGTGAAGTCCACCAGGACACACACTGTGTGTCTGTTTTTGTTCACCATGGAATCCCCTGTCCCATCGCAGTGCCTGCACCTATCAGTGCCTCAGTCTTGGTTGAGGGAAGAAAGAATGATTTCTTATAAATATTAGTCGAACGAGCAAGACTGCCTGTAGCACCAAACATCCTCTTTCTGGTACCTCTGGCCTTTGGGTTGACTGTGCGCACACGAGGTCTTTACTGAACAAACCTGCACAGATCCAGTGAATATTCCTGTCGGTTAGGTCAACTGTCTCAACAGTTAAGACTGAAATAAGGGACAGATGTGTTAGAACTGCATGTACCTGTAGGACAGCTATTTTTTCACAGTTTCTATAAAGTGAGGCAGTGACTGCTTTACACACACATCAGTTTTGGCATTTTCTAAAATACATGTATATTAGTCATGTGATCTTTCATTTAAAAATTCATTCATCATAATTAAAGAAAATTCGAAATAAACTGAAAAGCAAGAAGAAAAAAATAAATGCTAACATTTTACTGTATTTCCTTCTGCTGATTTTTAAATTGGTCTGGAGCTAGGTTCATGGGCATTTTACATTCTGCACACTTAAAAGTGTTCCCCCTACATGATGATATCATTTTAAATGGCTGTGTGACACCATCGAGTATGTATGCACCGTGGTTTACAATCCCCCATTTTTGGAACTTTAGGGTTTTTTTCCCATTTTTAACTGGGATAAAAAGTATTGCATATGGTTTATCATGCAAGCGTTTTCTTCTTCATACATGGTTTCCTTGGTAGAGGGACCCACGGACCTGCACAAAAGGCATAAACTTATGGCCTTCACTATACCTTTCCCGACTGCTTTCTGGAAAAGTAATTTGCTGTCTGTTGACCTTGACAAAGACTCTCCCCTCGAGCAAACGTTAGGCTCCTCTGCATGCTTTCACTATACTTTCCCAAATACTTTTCCACTGTGGGATTCATGACCCTGGCGTGATTTTACTAAGGATAATTTGGAACCTCATTGGCTTCTTGGGGAAACAAGATCTCCCCAAACTGGAGGGGAGACCCCCCCAAGACCTCTCTCCCCCACCACGCCTTTGCTCCTTCTTCCTCCTTTTGCCACCTTCCACCTTCCCTTCAGTTCCCTGGTTTCCTTTGATATGACCCCTTCATAGCCCTACCTCGCCTGTCTGTCTGTCCACCCTGCCAGACCTCTCCTTTCCCACTCCAGCCCTCAACTCCCTACGGTCGCTTGAACTAAATTCAGGCGTCCTGTCCCCATCAGGGCTCTCAAGGGACAGAGGAACTCCTGAAAGCAACTGCCAGTGTTTCAGAGCCCTCTTGGGAAAACCCACCTGGCACCTGGCTAATGAGGTTCCCAGCCTCACAGGTGAGTAAGGAAAACCTGAAGGTACTGTGGGGACCTCAAGAAGAGAGGCTTTCACCCAAATCTATAGGTACTGCAGGTGAAATCTGACTCGCCTTTTTGGCTTCAAGAGGCTTTTAAGAGTCTAATCTGAGATTCTTTTTGAAAAGTTCCAGCGACGCAAACGTAAAAAGTTTAGGTGGTCAGTCACCACGCCTGCTGCACTTATGTAAATAATCAGGCAAAGCTAATGAGACCAGACTTGTTTTGTAAACAAGAATCAAAAAGAAGGGCGACATAAATTTTATGTTTCAGTGGGAAACTATAGCACTCTCTCGTGATTAGTGGAGTCTATCCCCTATTCATTGGCTTTGAGGTTTTGTGACCTCCCTGGAAACTGGCACGGATCTCGCTGTCATGTACTTTTTGTCAGTTCTTACCAAATCTCAATTCTTCTAGTCTCCTCCAATATCTGCCTACAACTCCCCACTGAGAGCTGAAACCTGACTATCTAGGTCCCTGTTGGGACTCGAGGTTGTTCTGTAGCTGGCTTTTCCTCCAGGATCCAAAGAAGCCCTGCCAGCTGGAGTGGGGTGATGGGCAACTGGAATGCCAGGAGCTACTCCCGAGTGGGCCCCTCTGGGTGCTTCAGGCCCAACGTCTAGAAAGCCCCTTGACTGGTTGCCCTACTACCAAGTCTCAGTAGACGGTTCAGCTGGCCCTTAAGGAACAAAAGGTGACTGAATAGAAATGAACTTATTGTTCAAAGGAAAGAAGAGTGGCTTCTTGGTGAACGTCTAAATTTGGTGGAACTATCTCTCAATAAATTTAGGTGAGTTAGGCTGAGACAAACCAATCTTGACTCTTACCCATCCCCATGCCGACCTCTCCTGCTCTGCCCCCTACTTCCCATTTCCCTTAGCTGAGTTAGATTTAGCTGCCCCCTGACAAAGATGACAGGTTAAAATGGAGTTAAAGGACATGGCATTGACACTTACTCCGCCGGAGGAGGTGGCTTGTCTCCGAGCACCTGGTACTTTCTATCTAGTCTGTTGGGCTTGGCGTACCGTGTGATGCTGTGGGGCAAAGGTGTGTCAGTGCTCTGGAAGCTGGAGATGAACACAGGCAGACCTGAGCCCGCGTGAGCCCCCCCCCCACCCCGGGCCTGCCTGTGCGGCCCCGCGCTTCGAGATGCTCCCTCCCGCTCGGCAGCTCTGGAGACAGCCTTATCGCGGGGCTGGAGCCCTGACCACTAAAACCCACACAAGGCTGCCGAGAGTGGTCAAGGGACAGAGGTGCTCGGGCCCAGAAATCTGTATCCTTTTCTGTGGTGAGGACCCAAAGAAAACTAGGTTGAGCCACATGTAGGGTTGCCAAATTTTCAAATAAAAATACAAGTTAAACTTGAATTTCTTAATACAACACTGTAAATCAACTATACAACAATAAATTTTTAAAAAGAACTCAAATTTCATATAAGCAATGAGAAATTTTTAGTGAACATCCCATGCGATATTTGGGACACACATATATAATATTAAAAATATTACGTGTTGTTCATCTGAAATTCAAATTTAACTGGGCATCCTGAATTTTTATCTGGCAGCCCTAGCAACATGTACTTCATTGGTAACCACTGAGAGACTGAATATGCAAATGGACAACAGCTGGACCATATATAAGTAGAGAACTCTGGCCCATAAGCTGCAACAACCTGCCTAGGACACCAACCCCTTAGCTACAATAAATAACTCAGGAAGCCGGCTTGTGGAAGTCAGACTCGCAGGAGGACAGATCGCTATTTCTAGTGGCAATCCAGGAAGCCAAACAATACCGTGGAAAACCACCCAACTCCCGGACAGGTTCCCAGGGTGGGAGGCCATGTGAGCCAAGCCACTGGGCGGGGGTGAGCACAGACCAGTCTAAAGCCGGTGTCAAAGCCGGCCCCTTGTGGGGTCCCTTGGAGTGTCAGGGCTGTGAGCACAGGAGGTGCACTCTGAGGACATGGTCTGGTAAAGGGTGGCGGGGTGGGGTCTGAGGCGGGGAGATCGCAGGCAGCCTAGCCTTTCTACCTCGCTGCCAAGGTGGCACTGGCAGTGGACAAGCCCTTCTTCACGGAGTTGTCTACCCGGCTCCGCAGTCGCTTCAAGCCTTTGGGTGACGAGCACCCAGGACAAGAACAGAGAATCCAAGGTGAGGTGGGGCCGGGTGGCACCACCAGCTGCCCCACCACCGGTGCCCTGAGACCTGTTTGCCTCTACCTGTTTGGGACCGCTCTTTGTCACACTGCTGGGTTGGACATTTGGAGTCAGGAAATCTGAAACCAAAGGAAAGGATGTGAGCTTTTCCCCAGTGACCACAAGCACGGCTCAGGCCAGGCACTGGGTACCATCCCAGTTAGCCCACGATGCCACGCGAGTCTGCCCAATCGTGAGCCCCACTTCAGAAGAGGAAGCTGAGGCTTTGAGAGGAGAAGCCCCCGCATAAGGTCACAGCTGTCAAGGGTGGGCTCACATGGGGGCTGGCTCCTGAAGGCTCAGGGCCCCACTGTGCACACCCAGGCCACTCACTGCAGGATCCTCCTGACCACCTCCACAGCTGGGTCTTCAATCAGGGACTTCCCCATGCGGCTTGGCTGGGTGAAGGACTCGGGGGTGACAATGTCTACCTTGGCCTCTTCTTCATGGGCTTCTGAAGACACCAGGATGTCACTCTCTACCACCAGGTTGGTCAAGATGTTGTCCTGAAGGCCAAAGATCAGGGCCCAATTGTGTGGGTGGCAGGCAGGCAGGCAGGCTGGGTTCCCGTCCCAGCACCACCTTGCCCAGGTGCTGTGGCTGGAGGCCAGCTGCCTGACCTCTTTGAGCCTCCCTTTTCCCTTCCGTGAAGTAGCAGTGATCATATCTACCTTAGAGGACTATTCATTCATTCATTCATTCATTCATTCACACATGCATGCTTCAAAAATGTTTCTTGAGTGCCTGCTTTCTGCAAGCCTCTACCTGGGTATGGGACACAGGATGAAGAGGCCACATGTGACCCTTACCCTCATGGAGCTTACAGTCTGGTCAGAGAGACAAGACATTTATTTGACCACAAATAAATGGTCAAAAATGGGGCCAGGGCTTCCCTGGTGGCGCAGTGGTTGAGAGTCCGCCTGCCGATGCAGGGGACACAGGTTTGTGCCCCAGTCCGGGAAGATCCCACATGCTGCGGAGCGGCCGGGCCCGTGAGCCATGGCCGTTGAGCCTGCGCGTCCGGAGCCTGTGCTCCGCAACGGGAGAGGCCACAACAGTGAGAGGCCCACATACCGCAAAAAAAAAAAAAAAAAAAAAAAAATGGGGCCAGTGTTATGAAGGGGAAGTTCCAGCGTCTTCCCTGAGGTTGAGGGTCATGGACCTGTAAGGCCACCCGTAGAAGTGCCCAGGCGGTGTTTCTGACCAACGGACAAGTGAGTGAATGAGTACGTGGATGAGTGAGTGGCCACCTCCACCTCGAGTTGGACCTTAGAGAAAGGGTGGGAGTGGTGGCCCACCACGAGTGCTTAGGTGAACTCTTCCCTATTTTATCCTGCATCTTGGCTCAGTGCTAGACTGTAAGCACTGTAAGGGAAGGACTCCAGCTGGACTCCTAAGTTTCACCTTGTGGGGTGCAGTACTGATGGCGTGATGGAAGCTTAGCGCTAGTGGCACAGCGGGAAGAGCCTCCCCAAAGAAGGAAGGGCTGGTTCAGAGCGTGGCAGTGTGAGGCAGGGCCTGAGGGTGGCCAGAGCAGAACTTGAGGGGTGTCTGCTTATGCTCCCATTGGCTCTGTCACAGCCCTTCTGGCAGCTGGTTGAGCACCTCTGGTGTTTAAAGCTTGGTGAGAGAGGGTGGGGTGAGGGCGACAGGTTCTGCCCTCTTGGGGCACACCGTCTAGGGGAGACGGCTCCTAAAAGGGAGACCTCACTGCATGGTCTGTGGGCTCATGGGGAAGTGGGACATGCCACCAAAACCAGGGGGTGAGAGAAGGCCTGGGGGAAGAGGCCTCTTACGGGGCCAGAGAAATAAAGTGCCCGTGGAGGGCAGACCTCGGAGGAGGCTGCTGCGCAGGTCTAGGTAAAAGGTCTGGATTTTGTCCCAAGGGCAGGAGAGTGACACGGGAAGACTGGCCTTGTCCAACATGAGGTCTGGCTGCAGCTCTGGGAATGGATCATGGGGGAAGTGAGAGGATAAGGGCAGCCACGTGGGCAAGAGACGGGGGGTTGGACAAGGCCATGGGGGTGGGGTGGAGAGAAGCCAGTGGCTGCTCATGGCAGCGGGTGGGAAGGAAGAGGCTGAGAGGTGAGGCTGCCCTGAGAGCTGGTGGGCCCTGATGGCGGGAGGAGGTGCTGCCAGGAGGCGAGGGGTCTCCTAAGAGACCAGTGCAGGGAAGTGACCCATCTGGGATTGGAACCCAGATCTGACTCCACAGCCTGTGGCCTTTCCAAAGCATCCCAGCAGGCCTGACTTCCAGCAGTGGCCTGGGAGATCTTCTTGCCTTGGGCTGTGCTGAGCCCTGTGGGTTTCCTGGAAGCCCGGACCCAACAGTTCAGCTGCTCTTCCCCATGGCCACCCCATCCCGTTCCTTACGGTAAGGACCACTTGAGTCACAGATACCATGTTCAGCTTGCAGTTGAGATACTGAATCCTCGGGCTCAGTTTTTCTTTCCAAGTTCGAACAAGGCCAAGGAGGTCTTCTGTGGTCACTATCTAGTGCGAACATGGAGGAAAAAAGCCACAGGAAGCAGGCTGCGGGCAGGCAGGCTGACTCCATATGAACTGCAGGAACCGGCTGGCTGGCAAGGACACCTCTTGGCTCCATGGAGGCCCCTCACTTGCAGGGAGGGCCCTGTGGGAGTGGGGAGCCCTGGGCTGGCTCTCTCAGGTGGCTCCACTGCAGCAGTGGATCCTTCCCTGATGGGGCATCGGGAGTTCTATTCCTGGTTCTAGGGGTTTGCTCTGGGCAAATGATTTAAGCTTGTTCTACTTAGTCTCCCCGTCAGTGTGATGGGGACACAGTATGTTCCTTCGGATCTCTTCTAGTTCTAATGCTCTACGTGTAGAAGGAAATATTCGGCCCAAGATGGCGAGGGCGTGTAGGCGGGAGATGGCCACAGCCTTTCTGGAGGGTGATCTGGCTATCAGATCGAATACGTCAAATACATGACCCCTTAGAGCAACAATCCCACAGACCATACCTTGCAGGGGGCAGGGAAACACCCGTGAGGATGTTCACCTTCCCCAAGCAGCACGCACAGCGCTCAGTGGTCCCCACACATTGCTCCCTGAATGGCTCACTGACCTAATGGATGACCCAGGCCAGGTGGCGCCTTGGCCTCTTCCCACTCCCTTCATTTCCAATGCACCCTGAATCCCGCCCATTCCCCCGCCGCTCAACCCTGGGATTGGAACATGTCCCTGCTGGAGTCTCGAGTGGTGTTCTTGGCACTCCATTCGGTCTTGGCACTCTGCCTCATTCCTACCTGCCTCCCTGCCTTTCTGCACCCAGCAGCCAGAAGGTCTTCTTTAACGTGGCACTGAGCACACGGCCCTGGGCACACCCTTCCCTGGTCCCCACTGCCTTCACCGAGCATCTGATGCATTGCTTCCGCCTCCTGATGACCACCCGGCAGGAGAGTCCAACCAGTGTCCTCCGCCAACACAGGACCACCCGCCCGCTCAAGCAAATGCTCCCCACCCCATGCCAGGGTCTGTGCAAGCCCCCTGCTACCCTGCCCACTGCCCTGACACATCAGATAGGAAGTGAGGAAATGTGGGAGAGCAAATGCTTCTGCTCTGAAGAGAGAGAGAGCTGTCCCTAAAGGGCCTGCTGAAGCGGTCACAGCAGATTAAGCTGGTTTTCCCCTGCTCCCCCCGTGTATGTGTAGAAACATCTGCACGAGAACACAAGAGGTACACGGGACCTCCACTCTGTGCTTTGTGGATGTTCGAACTTTTTTCACCAAGCACATGTAACTATGCAAGAAAAAGCAGTAAAGATAGAAAAATAAATGTCCTCTCAGTGCTAATAACAATAAAACCTCAACTTAGTCACTGAAATGGAAGACAGAACCCCTGGCCAGGACCCCTGGTTCTCGAGTGCCTGGCTGAACTGTGGAGAAAAGATTACTTGGAGTGACCAGGGTGCAGGTGGCACAAGGGACAGAGACATGCACTAGAGGCAGAAAAACAAGCAAGTCAACAATGTAAACACGCAGAGACCCGCTACGCTGGTCAGGGCCTGGCAGGCACCTGGAACCTCGCTTCTCCCAGACTTTGCTCCAATTTGGACTTTTCACAGCTTATACACAGAAAATGGAAGTAACCAATTTATGTGCAATGGTCAAAACAAAAGGAAAATCGAACAAAAGGTGGTTGTTCAGAGGGCAGAGTCCTGCCTCTGTTATTCATCTAGGGCTGCGTTCCAATTACAGGGAGGGAGGCCTGGTGACATCAGAGGGGGAGGGAGGCCAGACTCAAGCCCCTGTGCTCACTGGCCTCAAGATGCCTGCCTGGGAGGTGCTAGGGGCCGGGGGCAATGGCTGGTTTGTCTTCTCATCCTTAATTCCATTGAATAAAACAGGGGTTAAGTAGGAAGGCTCAGAGGCCCCGCTGGTGGTGGAGAAATCTTGACCACAGATGTAAGTTTATTTCCAGTTTACGATTCTGGCCTGATGCATCTTTACTATTCATAACTTAGTATCCACTGAGCACTTACTTTTTCATCTCCCCTTGAGCTTTGGCACATTTGCACCTTGCTTTGAAGCTGCTCCAGAGAAGAATTTAATCCATCTGTTTGCAAATTGGATTTTGCAACCTAGAAAAACCAGAGGTTCTGAGATTTGTTTCTAGAATACTTATTTTGATCAAGAAAATGTTCCGCAAATCATTATCTGAGAGGTGGATTGAGTACTGAAAAAATGAACTCAGGGGGAACAATGCACAGTCATATCAGAAACTCGATCAATGCAAATTTAAAAGACTTTTTTTTACTGTCAAATAGTAAGTTTTAAAAATAAAACTGGTGACCTGCAGTACTGGTTGAGGGCGTTAGGAGGGACACACTCATGCCCTATTGGTGAGGGGATGTCTGTACAAGCCACCTGGAAAGTACAAAGAGCCTTAAAACATTCATGCTCTAACCCAGTAATTCCAGCTCTGGGAGGCACCCTATGGACACCATCAGAGTTTCCAGTACAAGCATGTCTAACACACCATTGTGTATATTATAAGTGAAACCCACCAGATGTTCCTCCAAAAAGGAATGGTTAAGTAAAAATGGCAACACATTAGGGAGAGAGAAACCATCAAGTGATGTTTTTGAAGAAACTTTTCAAGATTATACAGCTTAAAAAATTGTAATAAATAGCACCCTTCCCTTGTCCCCACTGCCCTGACCCTCACTCCAGCACCAGGAGCCCAGCTCACACGGCCCTGCTGACCCGGCCCCTGCTCCAGCCTCATTGCTCCCCACTTTTTCCTGCTCGAGCTCTCTCTCTCACCTTGGCTCCAGCTTCCCAGGATTTTTTTCACGATCTCTCCAGGACACTGCTCCCTACCCTCCTGCCTGGCTGGCTCTTCCTTCGCCATCAAGCCTTGGGAAACACCACTTTCCTAGTCCAGGTGAAATCCTCTCCTCTACATCCCCACGCACCTCACACAGCCCTCATGGCCTCTGTAGCCCAGATGGCCTGGCATGTCTAAGGCCTGAATTTCTGGTGTCAGTCAGACCTGGGTTTACATTTTGGCTCCACCATTTAAGAACTCTGTGTTCTTGCCCTAAGTCACTTAATGACTCTCTGCCTCAGTTTCCTTATCTCTAAAATGGGGATAAGAACGGTACTTGCCTCACACAGCTCTTGTGAGGACTCACACAGTTAATCAAAATAAGCCCACTGGCAGGCTGCATGGTGCATAATAACTCAGTGGATGTTAGAAACTATTATGATTTAATCTCTGACTTCCGGGCTGGAGTGCAAGTCCCATGGGGCAGAGACCACACCAGTATCCCCAGCACCTGGGACAGTGCCTGGCATGCAGGTGTGTGTGATAAACATCAAGTCCCATGGGGCAGAGGAAGAATGAATCTATCCTACCTCGCACTTGATTTTCACTTGCAGATTTGTCAGCAACCGCTGGATTTTCTCTATGAAAATAAGGTCCACAGACAGGTTATGGAATTTACTTTCAAACTTGTTGATGATATCATTAGCCTTAAAGAAAGAGAAAAAGTAAAGGAGCGGGGCTTAATTTGGAACTTTTGGACTTTAGAAGCAGAGGGGGACAGGCTCAGCTAATGGTTGGAAAGGGGGCTTGACCAGCCTATCAGGCAGTGAGCAAGGCAACCACCTTGTAAGCGGGTATGACGGGAGCCTGGCTAGAGGTCATGGTGGGGCCTGCTCACCTGGTCCAGGTACTCGCTCTCCATCTTCTCCATCCTGATCATGATTAAATTTTCAACAAACTCTATCCGGGCAGCTTCCTTCTCCAGTCGATGACACAGTGAGTCAATTTCTTCAGAAGAAAAGTTGCCTCCCTCTGAGAACAATCTGAAAATAATTTGGGAGAAATAAATCCACTGATCAGACCTGAACCTTTCCACCCAGTCCAAATACTGTGGTTGACAAGGCTTTAGATTAAAAGTACAAGACCATGGAAAAACAAATGCAGGTAGCTCAAGGACAGAAGCAGGGAAACAACCCAAATGTCCATCAAGAGATGAATGAATAAACAAAATGTGGTACATCCACACCATGGAATATTACTGAGCCTTAAGAAGGAATGAAATTCTGACAGATGCTGTGACATGGATGAGCATTGAAGACAGCATGCTGAGTGAAAAAAACAGACACACAAAAGAACAAATCTGGTGTGATTTCACTTCTACGAGGTCCCTAGAGTAGTCAAATTCATAGAGACCGAAAATAGAATGGTGGTTCCCAGGGGCTGGGGGAGGGCGAAATGGACAGTTAGTGTTTAAGTTAGTGTTTAGAGATTCAATTTGTGAGGGTGACAATGTGCCGGCGATGGATGGTGGTGATGGTAGCACAACAGTGTGGATGTACTTAATGCCAGTGGACTGGACGCCTAAAATGGTTAAAATGGATCATTTTATGTTACGGATATTTTGTCCCTATTAAAAAATGGAGAGGCAAACAAGACCACCTCTCAATAGAGGAAGCCCAGTGGCCCACAGAGGCCCCAGATGCTGGCTCTCACCTGCAGTGCCTGACAAACTCAACGTTGGTGTAGCGAAGCTTGCCCAGGCTCTCCTCCAGGTACTGGCGGAAGCTGCGCAGGGACACCTGGACGACGTCGACGTAGCTGAGCAGTTCCTGGTGCAGAGTGCTGCTGAGAGTGACCAGCCTGGGGGACACGGGAGGGCAGGGTGGTGACCTGGGCACGGGCGGTCAGCCTGGGAGGTGGCTTGAGCTCCACATGCCATGCCCAGCTGTGGGGTCACCAGAACCACTGCCTGTCTTCTCTGGGTAGAAAAAGAGGCCTTAGAAGGAAATTCACGATGCCAGTGCATGTGGGGCTCTCAGTGAGCTGGACCAGAGGGCAGCCCTCTCCTCTGTCCGGCCCCTGCCACCAGATTGCTAAGAGAATCCCCAGGTCCTACTGGCTCCGCCTCCTCCTCCCTCCACCCGCTATAACTCACAGGCACCTCACCTCAAACCCCTGAGGGGCCTCCTGGGACCCCTCACTCTGCCCTGATATCAGGGCATCTCCACCTCGAGCCGGGCCAGTGCTCCTCTCCGACGGGGGAACCCTGCCCCCTCCCCACCTTTCTCCATCCCAGGCCGGAAGGCCTCCTGCAGGAAGCTCTTCCTGACTTCCCCTGATAGGAGCGGTCCTTCCCACCATGGACGTTTCAGGGCACATCATCTGCACCCCGGCACTCTGACCACGGGCACCCTTTTCTCTCTTTGGCTGCTCCCCCACCCCCAGCGCCCAGCCCCCAGCCAGACGCTTCACACAGCTGCACCCTTGCGAAGAGGTGAAAACCCTTCTGGAAACCCTGACCCTTCTATTACCCACAGGGGGTGGGGTAACCACTCCTCTGAGAACAGCCACCTGGCGGGGATTCTAGGGCCACGAGGCTGCAGCTGAGACCCCCAGTGCCCTTACTTCTGGCTCTTGGTGGCGTTCAAGAAGATGTGCTCCATGTCGCAAATCTTGCGCTGGAAGTCTTTGCTCCTCATGTTCTGCTCCTCTTGGAACTGGCAGAACATCCTCCTCTCCTTCCTCAGCATCTCCATCACCCCCGCACAGTGGCTGTCCAGCCGCTCTTGGTGAAGCAAGAGTTCGGCTGGAAAAGGACAAGGGGAGATGAGGCCCTCCAGGATCTCAAGCCAGCTCAGGACAGCGCTTTCCTGGACAGTGATGTGCCTCTCCCGGGCCAGCTACAGAGCAGGGACCTTTCAGGCCAAGGTCCCTTATCCTGTCCCCACTGCCCTCCCCGGGGCCTGGCCTGGGAATGGACACAGATCTCAGGGAGGCCAATATGAGACAGCCCTGGGTCTTTAACTGGAGAGGAGGATCTGGCCGGCTGTGATCAGCGAGGTTCCTGCGGTGGAGATACCCTGCCTGCAGCAGAAGGGAACAAAGCCTGGGAGACGGACAGCACCTCCCACCCCAGGAGCAGGTGGGATGGGTGTTGGGGAGGGCAGGGATCTCGATGCGAAGGCCTGGGAGAAAAGAGCCAGCACAAAGCTGGGCAGTTGGCATGTGTCCCTTTATATCAGTGGCTTCTCATTTCCAATGAGCCTCAGTTACAATGGACTTCAAGAGCTCCATCATAGGCCTTTAGAATTAGCAGAGAGTCCCAGCTCACCTCATCTCACCTCCTACTGCCTGGAGTGGAGGAAGTGCTATGGTCTCAGCTCTGCCAAAAACAAATGGTGGGATTCTGGGGCTTTGCTTCTCCAGCCTCGTTTTTCACATTATGCACTGGGCCAGGAGCCAGGGAAGGGGAAGGAAACCAGCCTTCAGGGAGCATCTTTGTTTATACTTATAATTAATGCACACATTTCCCATATGAGGACAACGAGGTTCCAAAAGTGAAGCTGGTCTCCCAAGGCCACAAGCATTGGGCCTCTGGAGTCCACACTCTTTCGCTGCTCCAGGCAATAGGAGGTTGGGTGGGGTCACGTGGAGGCTCTCTGGAAGCTTTCAGGGTCAATAATGGAGCTTGAAGTGTGACTCGAGTAAAAACCTGACAGGAGCCGTTGAAGGATCCAAATAAAAGTGCCCTCCCTCCAATTAATGGAGCCCTCTGCCTTAGAGAGAAATGGCACGTCTTTTTAAGTGTTAAAAATTATAAGCTGAAAATAATGGCTACCACTTTTGGAGGTTCTGGCTTATGCTAGATGCTCATGATTCCTCACTGTACCATTTCAAGAAGAGTTAATTACCACCAACAGCATGCCTTCTGCAGGTTAGGAAGGGATCGGAGAGGTCAGGTAACCTGCCCAGAATCCCACAGCTAGACAGGTTGAACCTGTTAGCTCTGATTCCTGAACTAGAGGCTTGCCTCTAGGGTATCTGCCATGCAGGTGTGTGTCTGACAGGTGTGTGAGCATATCTGGGATCCACAAAGCTAAAATAGGACAATACTCTTCATTTCAGCATCTAACACCTTCTTTAAAAAAAACCTTAAATGAGGATTCTGAGTACAACCTTCTCTGCCAACCTGGGAGGTATGAACCCTCACGCACATCTTCCAACGTGTGATGACAACATGCTAAGCGTTGCGTGGTACAAGCTGCTAATGAATGTAGGGCTGCAGTGGCACAGACACCGGGGGTCTGCAGTACCTGCCCTGACGTTGTGGATGTCCTTTTCAATGAGCTGGGCTCTTGGCTGGTGCAGGTGCAGACGCAGCTCCAGTTCTGAATCCAGCTCATCAATCTTGGTGGCCACGATGACCCGGGCATTGAGGGCACATTGGTCAAACCACTTCTCTAAGTGCTCAAAAAAGCCAGCTCGAAGCCTAAGGGAGAGACCAGCAAGGGTCAGCAATTGTGACCAGGGAGATATCTTTCCACACTGATGCTTAAAGTGCTTCCCCCTTCTACTACTTCTTCCTTATTTTATTTCCCACTACACTGTATCTCTTTGTTTGGGTGGACCATCATTCATTTAGCCAGACCCCCTGTTGAAGGACATTGGGTGGTTTCCAACCATTTGTTCTTACAAAGAAGACTGCAATGAATAACCTCGTACATGTGTCAAGTGTAGAACAATTTCTATAGGATTAAATTCCCTGAAAGGGAACTACTGAATCAAAGCCTGAAATACATTTGTGGATCTGGTAGATACAGCCAAACTGCTTCTGTTGCAAGGCAACTTGAACTCCCATCAACAATGAATAAAAGTTCCTATTTATCCATAGCTTCAGAATGTACTGTCAAACTCTTGAATTTGACAATTTTCTCATATTATGACTGAGATTGAGCATATTTTCATGTGTTTAAGACTATTAAATTTCTTTTTCTGTGTACTATCCATTAATATCTTTTGTCCATCATTCTAGTGTGTAGTTGCCTTTTTTCTTATTAATTTCTAGAATCTCTTTATGTATTGGGAACATGAGGTCCTTTGACTGAGATGTGAGTTGCAAATATTCTTCCCAGTTTATTATTTCATCCTGTTAAAATGTAGAGTGATTTTCTTGGCTATATATTGTTAAGATGTTGGTTCTCTCCAAATGTATCTACACATCCAATACAATAACAATTAAAAGCTCGGCAAATGTCTTCTTTCGGAAACTGATGAGCTGATTTCAAACTTATATAGAAATACAAAGGGCCAAGGAGAGTCAAAACAATCTTGGAGGACGTCAAGGTTGGAGGACTTACACCACCAGATAATAAGACTTAATATAAAGCTACAGTAATCAATCAGGGGGAGGTGGTGATGCGAGGCCTGGCAGAGCTGTGGAGAGAGGAGAGTCTTCTCAAATGGCCTGGGGTCAACTGGTTATCCATGTGGGAAAGAAATGAATCTGACTTCTACCTCATACATAAACAAAAATCAATTCCAGTTGAATTGTACATCTAACTATGAAAGTTTAAAACTATAACATTTATGGTAGATAACACAGGAGAATATTTTCATGACCTTGAGGCAAGCAAAGATAGCTTAGATAAGACAGAAATTACCCTAACCCTAGTGAAAAAAACTGATGACTAGGACCTTATTAAAAGGATTTCTGTTCATCAAAAGATACCTTTAAGAGAGCAAAAAAGGCAAGCACAGTGAGCAGGATGAACATTTGTCATGTATTTAATAAAAAACTCATATCTGAGATCAATAACTCACATAAATTAATAAGAAATAAGATAGGCAATCCACCAGAAAAAAAATGGGCAAAAAATTTGGCTAGGCATTTCACAGAAAGAAGACTAAATGGCCAACAAGTATATGACAAGGTACACAGCATTGTTACTCATCAGGAAAATGCTAATTAAAACCACAAAGAAACACCACTACACATACACCAGAATGGTTAAAATAAAAACTACTGACAAAACCAAGTGAGGATGTGGAGCAACTGGAACTCTCATACACTGCTGTAAACTGTTAAAACAAAACCACTTTTGAAACCTCTTTGGCAGTATCTTTTGGTTGTATCTCCTCTGAGACAGATGGACACACATATAAGTCAATTTCCCAACAATTCCACTCTTAGTTATATAGCTAACAGAAATGTATACACATGTTCACCAAAAGAAGCCGGATATAAAAGAGTACATTCCATGGGATTCCATTTAAGTAAGTTCAAAAACAAGTAAAACTAATTCAGAAGTTAGAATATTTGTTATCCTTGGGTAAGGGAGGGCAGTGACGTGAGATGGGTACATGAAGGAGGTTGGTAGTGCTGTCTTTCCTGTGGGTACTGATTACTGGGTGTGTTCCCTTTGGGTAATTAATTGAGTTATGCTAATAATTTCCATACTTTTCGGTATGTATCCTATGCTTCAACATTCAAATCCAATCCGTTGAACACAGAACTATTTTTTTGGTTGGTCTCAAGGCCAGATGGCATAGTGTTTGGTTCAAGACTGTGGAATTACAGGGTCTAGGTTCATATCCTGGATTTAACTACTTCCTATCTCAGAGATCTTATCCAAGTTATAAATTCTGAGCTTCAGTTTCTAGAATCACCTGTAAAATAAGCTAATTACAGTACCCCTCTCTTAGTTATTGAGAGTATTAAACTTTCTCAATAAATATTAGCTCCGATGGTGGTCCTTGCTTTTCTTCATTCCCTGGTCTATGGAGAGGGCAGACAATGGCCTGTGACAGAGGAAGGAGGAGGATGAGGTTCAAGTCAGAAGACATTTTCAAGGTGAGATGATGCTGAGGTGAAGAAGAATAGAGTCCAAAGGCCTGACTTTACTCCTTCTACTCCCTGCCTCTGGTCTCCTGTCCATGTATAAACATGGGAGGTAGACTAACCAGGTGATCTCTAGCTGGTTAGTCCTAGCTATGACACTGTAGTATCAGGAGGGCAATGCAAATGCTATCCAAGAGCCAAATGCAAATTTTCACATTTGTTCCAAATTCAAACATAAAGGACCAGAAAGAAATTTGGGAGTTAGGGGCAGTAGATATTCAGTGGTAAAATTATTCTATATTCTTCATTGTACTTTTTTCAATTTTCTACATTAAATGTGTCACATAACCAGAGCAAAATACCATACTGATATACTCATAACTATGGTCTATATCTATATAATTTTCCTAAAAAAGAAAAGAAAAGGAACTCTAATATTAACAGACATGTCAGGATCTAGAACCCAGAAACACCTTCTAGGGAAAACCCTGTTTCTTCTGTATTGATACAAGGCCCAGGCCAGCAAGTCATCCTGGGACAGGCAGAGGGCTCACTCTCACAGAGGATATCTGTGACTGCGAAAAATCCCTGGACATCTGCTACTTTGTGTTGTGTTTCTCATGTCTACCCTCAGTTACCGACGTGTTTTCTTTTCCAAAACGAGTCCAATCTTCCATTATACTATTTCACCTTGTTAATAAAACTCAAGGAGAATGAGAATAAAAGGGTTTTTTACTCACTGTTTCTTAATTTCTAAAACTAGTCTGGATGGAATGATCACTTGTTCTAGGACCTTGGCATTGGAAGTGTCATTGAAGAGAATGGCAGAAAGGTTGGAATGGGGCCTCTTGCTACTCTCTTCTTGTTCCAGGGGCAGGAAGACAAAGTAAGTGGTCCCACTGGACGTTGTGAAGGACTCCATTTCCTCATGGGAGACCGCTCCCAGACTCTCTTCCTGGGTTCTGACCTAAGCAGAAAACAAGACTTTAGACTTGCCATCATCAAACAGACTTGGTGATCCCTACCACAGGTTCCGTGACATCAGAGGTTGTAAACCTGTGGGACAAATCTTGCCTATGATTGCTTTTTGCCCATACAGTGCCTTTTAAAATTGGGAAATTCCACCTAAAAATCTGGATTTCTGATTTCTTTTTAAAATCAGAAAATCTGGAAATTCTGACCCTACATTCCCACAGGGCATTGTTGGCTGGAACTGAATAATGGCTGCATGGTTGCCATCGACTGAACGTTGATGTCCCTCCAAAATTCATATCCCCAGTGTGCTGGTAATTGCAGGTGGGCATTGGGAGGTTATTAGGTCATGTAGGCACAGCCGTCCCTCATGAATGGGGTTAGTGCCCTCATAAAAGAGATCTCAGAGAGCTCTTGCCCCTTCCACCATGTAAGGACACAGAAAGAAGGCAGCCGTTTGTGAACCAAGGAGTAGGCCCTCACCAGACACTGAAGCTGCCAGTGCTTGGATCTTGAGTTCCCAGCCTCCAGCACCGTGAGAAATAAACGTCTGTTGTTTACAAGCCACCCAGTCGTGGTGTTCTGTTAGCGCAGCCTGAGAGGACTAAGACAGTAGCCTCTTTCATGTGTCACTATTTTACACTTGGTGTCCAGCCCTCTTTTCTATTGCATGCCTGTGGGCATTTGAGTTTGGGGTCCCTGTTCAAAAAGAGGCCTCATATGCCAATTCTTCCACAGCAATATAGGAAAAGAGTCGTTTGCAATTTCATGATTATGGAATTCAAATTACTGTTCTGTGAGTTTGAATGTGTTTTGAGGACAAGATTTATTTATTTATTTATTATTTTTGTGTGTGTGTGGTATGTGGGCCTCTCACTGCTGTGGCCTCTCCCGTTGCGGAGCACAGGCTCTGGACGCGCAGGCTCAGCGGCCATGGCTCACGGGCCCAGCTGCTCCGCGGCATGTGGGATCTTCCCGGACCGGGGCACGAACCCGTGTCCCCTGCATCGGCAGGCGGACTCTCAACCGCTGTGCCACCAGGGAAGCCCGACAAGATTTATTAATATGAGAGTTACTTCCCTGCACTCTAAGGGGAGCTATCTGCCAACTTGGATATGGATCTTTTTTCTTACATAAGCAGAGAATGGGAAGAGAGAAGGAATGGAGGGGCTAAGTTGGTCTACACAATAAAGAGGAGCTGGGAAAGAGGGAGGACCGAGGAGGGATGAGGAAAGTCGAGGGGTGACTTCAGAGTAGGTTGCAAGATGGGATGTGAGGAGAGGAAGGTGAATTTTAAAAAGCATTGCTGGGGGCTTCCCTGGTGGCGCGGTGGTTGAGAGTCCGCCTGCCGATGCAGGGGACACGGGTTCGTGCCCCGGTCTGGGAAGATCCCGCATGCCGCAGAGCGGCTGGGCCCGTGAGCCATGGCCACTGAGCCTGCGCGTCTGGAGCCTGTGCTCCGCAACGGGAGAGGCCACAACAGTGAGACGCCCACGTACCGCAAAAAAAAAAAAAAAAAAAAAAAGCATTGCTGTGAGATAAGAATTGGATCCCTGATGACAAAAATAAAAGGTGTGCAGACATTTGTTATTCTCTATATGTACCCCAGTGGAGACTGCGCCACTGGGGACCCCAGCTTGTCTTAGGGACACACGGAGTGAACACAGCACACCTTCCACACCCAAGAGCGAATCCGCTGCTGGCCTACCTCATCCACAGATGAACTCTCACGCTCTTCCTCTTCTTCCTCCTCTTCCTCCCTCTCCTCCTCCACCTTTTCCTTTTTCTCCTCCTCTTCTTCTTCATGAACCATCATGTTTGCCTGGTTCGGGGGTGATTTTAAGGAGCTGTCTCTTTCAACATGCATTTCTTCTAATCCCGGAATAGAGTCCCCTCTGGACTCATCCATCTCTTCACTCAGTATAGACTTTTCCTGTGGGCTTACTACCACCTCTTGAGTGGTGGCGGACTCGATTTCTTGATCTTCTACTTCTTCTATCTCTTCCACTGGCCTGAGGGAACTTGTTCCCCTACTTAAGCTTTCCTCACCTTTGCTCGCGTCTGCTTTAGGCCTTTGTTTTCCCCTCAGTTTTCTCCTTCTCTCCTGGAATTGCTTTTCATGTGGTTCTGTTGATGACCAAGCCCAAAGCCCAGGAAGAGACAGGTTACCAATACAGCCTGCTTGGGCCTCCCCAGACCCCAGATATACAAGCGTGGAGTCGGGGAGACTCAGACTTGAATTGTAAAAGTGTTACCTGGTGCCCTCAGTCGGAAGATGACTTCACCCTCCAGGTTCTACAAGGCAAAAACACGGACACGGAATGAGCAGAGTGCCACTTCTGAGGGTGTATCTTTTCTTTTAAGGAAAAGGCCCCGCCCCTCCCCTTCTACATCTGATGCAGGACTTGACCACTTATTTCACAGCGGTAATCAGGGTGTTCCCAATCAGTTTTCCTTAATCCCAAGCAGGCTAGCAAAGCTTTCATCACACAATGGCAATCACAGAATAAAATCTCATTCTGACACATTTTTAGTAGTGATCTGGAGCAAAAAGCAAGAAAGTATAAATGGAGGGATGCAAACAAAGGGGCAGGAATCTGCTACACCCAGTGCTGGATGCAAACATACAGAATGAACATGATTTACAAGATCTGGGAGCCCCCTCGTCAACACTACAAATTCCCTCTCTCACAGGCCGTGGGTGAAGTTGTGGATATAGTGTGCCATGGATAAGCGTTGATCCGAATTCCAGCTCCTCACAAGCTGGATGACCTTGGGCAAGTCCCTTAAACCCTACGGGCTCAGTGTCCTCCCTGTGACACGGAGACCACAGTAGCACCTACACTTTAACCCAGGCAACCAGACTGATCTCAAAGATAGTGAGCTTCCCCACCGACAGCCTGAGTTCCACCTCAAGCCAGGTGCCCCACGAAGCATTCACGAGCAATTGGGACACGGATCCCTGCTTGGGGGAGGGATTCTCTGAGGAGTCAGGAACCCCACACCTATGGGAAACCCTCACTAAGTTCAGTGTCAGCCACAAGTATCTTCAGCCCTGGCTGTGCAGGACTCTGGATGCGTGTGTGGGAAAGAGCCAACTCTGGGAGAGTCAGACCAGGACACTCCGGGCATTCGTGCATTTACCAGGGAGCACTCAGTGTGTCTGTATTATGTGCAGGACACTGCTGAGGGCAGTGGAAGCTGGACAAAAGTTAGGAGGGCACACCTGCCCCTCAGAAAACCCCTTCCAGTAGGATGCCCTGAACTCCTGCATTTGACAGTGACCAACGTACAAGCCCGTTCAGGGAAAGGAGAGGTGATGGGGTGAGGAAAGGGAGATGAGGGTCAGAGTGAGTGGGGGGGATCCTGTCACTGGCAGTGGCTGGAAGTATGGGTGGGTTTGGGGTGTGTGGAAACAGAAGGATCCCAGCAGAGGAGCAGGGTGAGGAAGGGCAGGGGGCAGTGGCAGATATAGGAAGAGTGAGGAGTTTGCTGAAGCAGGGAGAGTCAGGGCGGGACCCAGATGCGGGGGGCCTCTGAGGTCATCTAGGGACTGTGGGCTGGGTTTGGTAGGGGCTGCAGAGCTGGTGAGCAGGAGAGTGGGTACCTCAGAGCTGTATTTTAGGAGGGTTATGCAGCAGTGGTGAGTTGGGTGAATGGAACTCAAAGAGTCACATAAATTAGCCTTTTAATTGTAATTCCATTCAAGCCTGAGGCCTGGATTCTGAGCCCTTCAACCTCTTTTAATCTGAGAAGAGATGGTCTCTTTAGGAGACGCTTTTAGCTTCTCACTCCTTGATGTCCTGACATAGATTCTAACTCCCCACAGTCCAGAGAGGCATTCAAAATTGAGGCAAATAAGACCTAGACGTCATCCTCTCCCCATTGCTCCTTGGTGAGCAGCTGGGATTTTTTTGTATCCCTTTCCATACCTGTTCAAAGATTTCACGAACACAGAAGTGTCGGCTGAGGGTAGAGCTGTAGGAGTTGAGTTCCTTCAGTATGATCGCTGGGTATTCCATCACTTCCTTTGTCAGGAGGCCATGAGAACTCTCATACCTGGGAGGCAGGGAGGTGAGACCCCTGTCTAAGGGGGGTCAGCTGGGTGTGAGAGACCCCCAGCCAAAAGCCATGCCTGGGACCACATGGAGGTGGGCTTGTATCTGGCATTTAGCTCTGTGCAGAGCTACTGCGTAGGTTTCCTTTTACAATAACAGTCTTTGCTTTGTTTTGCTATTTTTCTGATCATACAAAGAATACATACTCTTTGTAGAACATTTAGGAAACACACGTGAGAGAGTTCTCTGCATGTTGTAACATGGGTTCCCACTTCCTGTCTACTGTACTAACCCTGTCCTTGAACTTTACCTATATTATCCCATCAAGCACTCCAAAACCCCAAGGCCCAGACTTCTATCTGTTCCCTAGTTAAGACCAAGGTTCAGGGGGTTACTTATTTGCTTTAAAACGTACTTCTGACTCTAAGTACTGCAGTCAGTTGGTAGTGCAGTTCCATTTCTGTGACCAGTCCTTACAAAGGCCCCAAGCTACGAGATAGTTCACAGGGAACTGCTTTTAATATTGAGAGACTGGCACCCGTCTTAAAAAGCTAATCAACTGGAGGATGGTTAATTCATTACAAAGCATCCGTATTAATGAACGGATGGTCATTTAAAAATGAAAAAAATCTGCAGTTATACAACAATTCTTATTTTAAAAACACCGTATGTGTATATACATATCCACATTTATAAACGTCTGTGTTCACAAAAAGGACGACTTGGGCAGAAGTTAGGAGAATTTCCTACATGTTTGCATTTGTTAACTTTTTTTTTCTTTAACAAAGCATGTATGTTTTAAAAGTTAAGGAGGTGGGGGGAGGGTCCATGCTCTTGACCTTTAAACTCCATGGCATAGAAACCTCCCTCCACAAACTTTTCTGATCCAAGTTATCCCTGAAACCTTTTGTGCTGGCTGAGGGTAGAGCTGCAAAGAACCACAGTGATCTCTGATGTTGGAGACATCATTGGGCTGGGCTCCTAGGCAGGCACCTTCTGATCCTGAATATGAATTCCAGGCCATCCCCTTCTGGCGTCTGGTCTGCCTACCTGCATTTCATATTCTTCAGAAAATCTTTGGCCTTTACCAGGTGTAACTTCAGGGTATTCTCACAGCTTTGCTGCCTCAGTTGGTCCAAGAGCTTATCGAGGTGAGCCTCCTGGGCCTGGTAGCCACACCCCAAACAGAAGGAAGCAGATGTGAGTTACCAGAGCTCGACGAGTGTACGTGACACGCAGAGACCCTGCCCCTGGAGCTGAGGTCCAGGTGCCCCGGGCAGGCTCTTTTCTACAAAAGGGGCACCAAATGTACCACCATCCTTACTCTCACTGCTCTGGGCCTTTGGGCTCTTTTCCCTGCCTGGAATGTTCTTCTCTGTCTACGTTATAGCCCTGGAGACCCTTCCTAGACGGGACTCCTCAGGGACATGTCCCTCACCCCCAGCCTGCCCGGGCAGGCCCCCGCTACACCTTCCGGAGGCACCTACTCCCTGCTCTCCTTCTCACCTGTTGTGCTCGACGTCAGATGCTGAGTGCACCCCTCCACCCCTAGACTGTGTGAAGGTAGGTGGGTGGGGGCCAGCTCATGTCCTGTGGGGACAGGATGACTGCCAGAGGTAGATTCTCCGTGCCCCGCAGTCTGTCTGTCTCTCATGCAGACCCCCTCACAGACATGTCTGGATCCGGCACCCATCGCACAACCCAGACCTGACTCTGGCAGGATTCTTCTGCTCCCATGCAGCCCCGTGACCAAGGTGAGCCTCAGTTTCCTATCTGCTCAAGTTTTATAGCTTGAGGCTTTACATTTGAGTCTAAGATACATTTGGGGTTAATTTTTCCATAAAAATAAAATACATAAAATATGGTGTGAAGTATGGATTGAACTCTTCTTTGCTTTGCATCTGAACGCTGGCTGAGTGCACGGGCCACCAAGCAGAGCCACTGGGCAGCGGACAGTCCGGGTGTGGCCCTGCGCTCATGCCTCGTGGGGGCTACCTGGATGCCGGGCCCACACCTGGCTCTCGCGGCTGTGTTTCTGCCGCTGCTGCTCCATCCTCTTCTCGAGCTCCAGCTCCTGCATCAACAGCATGCTCCGATGTACCTCCCACAGCTGCACAGCCTCCCGGAAATAGCTGAAGAGATCTGAGTTCTGCCGCTCTGTCTGCTTCGCCACGGCCTCGAAGGATTTCTGTGGTGGCAGAACCCAGAGAAGGGGCCTTAAGTGCCAATCGGCCCAGGCTGAGGAGAAGAGCCCCACTCACGGGGCTCCCTCGCCGGCCAGTGGAGGCCCATGTCACCGGCTGTCACTGCCTGGGCACCATCCCTCAAGGTTTTCTTCTGTGCCACATCGTGGCTCACGGTCCCCTCTCTGCTGGGACAGCATTTCTGGTCTGTCCAAGGCCGTGCCCTCGGACTGGTTGACCTGAAGTCCCATCTCTAGACCTGCCCCGTGTCCGCTGAAGTCCCTGACAGGAAGAAGATGGAGTTTGGGGCCTACAAAGAAGAAGATGCCACCCTGGACACCAGCCTGGCATCAGGTGGGCCATACCCACCTTGGCCTGGGGCATCCCTCCTTCTTTGGATTCCCTGACTCAGCACCTGAGCCAAACACCACAGTCTACTGTTAAATCCTCACCTCTCCCTCTTTCACGTGTGTCTCTTATACTCTCCTAGGGTCTGGGGTTGGCAAACTGTGGCCCGTGAGCTAAATATAGCCCCCTGCCTATTTCTGTTTAACCTTGGGAGCTAAGCACAGATTTTACATTTTTTTAATGGCTGAATAAAACCTAAAGAAGATATTTAATGATGTAAAAATTATATGAAATTCAAATTTCAGTGTCCATAAATAAAGTTTTATTGAAACACAGCCATACCCATTCATTTCTGCATTGCATAGGGCTGCTTCTGTGTGACAGCAGCAGAGCGAGAATTTGTGCCAGAAACCTGACAGCCCACAGAGCCTAAAATATTTACTATCTGGCCCTTCACAGAAAACGTGTGCTGACCCCTGCTCTAGACTCTAAGCATCATGGGATGCAGGCTTACTGCTCCTCGTGACCTTCAGCACCCAGACCCGGCAAGGGCTCGGGGAGCACTCACTGCCCGAGACTGTCCAATCGGAGTCCGCGGGTGACTGAGGCATCAAGGGGTGAGCCTGGAGCACCCGGCACAGGGGCACTGCTCCGAGGGGCTGCACGCACCAGTGACGGCAAAGTTGTAAGTCCCCGGGCTCCCACTCCTCTCACAGCCCAGCACACCGGGTGTCCCCCACCCTGCTCCCCAGCTGCACAGGTCCCCAGTTACGCACATCCAAGGCCTCCAGCTCCTCCTCCGCCTTGCTCTGGAGATTTCCCACCATCTGGAAGAAGGACGGGCTCACCAGGCTCTCTGCTTCCTCCTCAGTGAAGGCCTTCCAGTCCAGCAGCTGCTTCTGGAGAGGTACAAGGCAGAGCCTGGCTTAGGGCTGATGGGGGCTTCGCCTCAGGGCTGGTGCTGCCCCTGAGATCGCCTCCCAGCCATGCCCGAGAACTCGGCGGAAACTCCCACAGCAGTGGAGACGGTCCAGCTTTATCTGCCCACTGTGTCCAGGTGCTATGTGCTGCCCCTGTTCACTGAGTCCCCCAGAGGTGTTCTCATTAGCCCCGTTTGGCAGATAGGAAACCAAAGCTCGCAGAAGTGAAGGAACTTGCTGGAGGTCACACACCTGGCAGGTGGTGGAACTGGGATCTGAACTCAGAACTGTCCTACTGCACACCCTACAGGCATCAGCCGCCATCCTACACGGCCTCAGCGTTGCTGCAAGCCAGACACGGCTCCCATTTCCTGTCTGCAATTATGCCAGCTGGAAAGCCAGCTCTCTATATCAATAAAGACTTGATTTATGTACAAAATCTAGAATAAATCAACCTCCCCCAAATTAAAAACGTGTCTCCAGTGGTATACTTCCAATGCCGCTGCCCAGGAACACCAGGCACCCCCTGTCAGGCTCAGAGTGCTCTTGGGGTACGTGAGGACGTCAGCATTCACCCCCTGCATGCACCCAACCAGGGGCCATGAGCATGGGTACAAGGCATCAGCACTCAGGCCCACAGGGCCATGGGGCTCTGGGGAGGGCGTGAGTGACGAGGTGGTGAGCGCTGGGGGTGTGGCCTTGGGGAGGCTCTCCAAGGGCACAAGGTTTCCCTCCAGGCTTTACTCCTAAACTCTGACGCCCCTGAAGGGCTGACTGAGAGGCACGTGACTGCCCCTAAGGCCACAGAGCAAGTGGGCAGAGCCCTGTGGGCTCGGACAGCCCCTGGGCCTTTTGCAAACTGGTCTTCTCACCTCCAGATGGGGCCAGCGACACCCACTCTGCAGGGCCTTGTAGGATTTGATGAGAGGGGGTGCAAGAGTGTGGCACAGCCCCCAGAGACCACAGCGTCCGCACCGTGCATCACACTGGAGAGCGCTCTGCTCCCCTGAACGCTGCTCACTTCAGAGTCTTGGTGGCAGAGCCAAAGCTCGACAGACACACACACGAGGGATGGATGGAGGAACAGGTGCTTCTTGGGGCCCACAGGTGAGACCCTCATGGCTTGGGAACTCCTACCGCTGGAGCCGGCAGGTTACACCATCTTCAAAATGATTAGGCTGTTGGGGGTTTTTCATCTAAACAGTTTTCCCAAGGAGGCACGGAGGGGGCATTCTGACCCAGTATGTCCTTGCACCTCAGAAAACCAGGCATTGTAATTGAAGGGGGTTGTGAGAGGACTCGCTGTCTCACCCTCTAACAGAGGTGGGCAGGTGGAGTGAAGTTGTGTGTGATGCCAGTGGCAACACTATCTACAAAAGGGAAGCATTGGAAATAACTCCCATGACATGACCTCCACCGAATAAATAAAGTGAAGCGATACAGAGGGTCAAGGGTGAAGGCTGAGGTGACCAGATGGGGAAACTTTGTCCGTGGGGTCAGGGAAGGCTTCCTGGAGGAGGTCAGGTTGGGGGCCACTGAGGGGTGGGTGGGAACAGCTGGGGAGAAGAGGGTCCAGGCTGAGGGAACAGCTTCAGAATGCCCAGAGGCCAGCGTGGAGGGAAAGCAGGGGGTGTGGGCTGGAGAGGGGCAGGGGCATGCCCTGTGCTCCTCTCCTCAGACGGTCCAGGAGGGGCACCCACCTTGCACTTCTGCACTTGGGCCAGGCACTCCTGCCAGGTCTTCTCATACTGCAAGCGGATCCGCATCATGCAATCCACGTGGTAGGCGTCTCCAAAGGTGGAAAAAAGACGTCAGCAGCTCTTCCAGAAGAAGAGGGGAGGTTGGCAAGAGGAGTTTCCCCGTCGCTCAGGGCAGAGGCTTCTCCCCAGCCAAGTGCCTCAATAGCGGGAATAATTTAGATCAGGGGCTGCTATCTCCCTCGCCTCAAAGTTCCTGACACCCCAAGATAAGGACCTCAAATGAGGAGCCACCTTTTTCTGTTCTGACCCTAATTCTTGACTCAGTTTCGAGGCTGGTGAAATTCTTTTGGGGGAGTTGCACCACGTCACAGAACAGTAACCAGGTGCAAATTAAGGAGCGTTTACAGATCATGTCTGTGGTGAATACCGTAAGAAGCGAATGGACCAGCGGAACATTCCAAAGCTGATGGATTAATTGATTGATTGATCTTCTCTTCTTCCTCCGCCCTACTGTTTCTGGTTTATAGTCACCTCGGTGTATCTTTTGGTGTCTAAGATAAGGAACTGAAGTTTAATGTTCCTGGCAGTTCTAGAAACTGAAAGATAACACAAAGATTGTGTGGTGGTTGTTCCTTGACAAGGGCTGGGAGGAAGGCAGGCTGGATGGCAGTTAGAACACTGGCGAGGGTAGGGCTTCCCTGGTGGCGCAGTGGTTGAGAGTCCACATGCCGATGCAGGGGACACGGGTTCGTGCCCCGGTCCGGGAGGATCCCACATGCCGCGGAGCGGCTGGGCCCGTGAGCCATGGCCGCTGAACCTGCACGTCCAGAGCCTGTGCTCCGCAACAGGAGAGGCCATGACAGTGAGAGACCCGCGTACCGGGAAAAAAAAAAAAAAAAGAACACTGGGGAGGGTAGATGTGTAGTGGAACTGGTGAGGAGAGGCCATAAAGCTGGTTTCTCCCATCCCCAGGGCCGCTGCCTAGGCTAGCACACCTCCACCCTTCCTATGAAGTCACTATGATGAAGCCCCGCCCCGGGTCTCTGTGCTTCTGTTCCTGTACCCCTCTGATCCGTTCCCCCCTCTAACCTTATCATTCCCAGCTCAGAACCTTCCAGTGGGTTCCCACTGCCTTCAGGATAAAGTTCAGCCTTCTGCACATGGCCACATGGCGAGCACAGTCTGGCCCTCTGGCATCTTCCAGCCTCGCCTGCCACCTTCTCCTTTCCCTGAAGGCCCCAGCTCTGTCTGACCTCTCAGCCTCCCCACGTACTAGTCTTCCGGCTTAGAAAGCTCCCCTGACCCCTGGGCCTGGCTACTTTGTACTTGCCTTGCAGGTCTCAACTGGATGATCACTTCCTTGGCAAGGTGTCTTATAACCTTTAACCAGGCTGTGCCCCCAAATACACATTCATGTAGCTGGCCACCTGTCCACTCCCTGCTGTAACATCCTGCGTGGTCTGACTTCTGCTCTGGACTGGAAGCACTCAAGAGAGATCCACCCTGCTGGTTACCAGGGCCCAGCACCACACTTGTTCCTAGGAGGCATCCAGTGAATGACAGCCATTGCTATTATTTAGGGTCTCGGGACTCTTATGCTTGGTATTATAATATAATTATAATACCTTTGGAATTATAAACCCGAGAGCCCTGGGAGCAGTGGTGGGTACTACTAACCAAAGCACCCAGGTCAAGTCTGGCTGTGACACTTCCTTGGCTGTGTGACCTTGGGCAGGACACTTCACCTCTCTGTGCCTCTGAATCCTTCTCTATCACAGAGGGCCAATGACACCACTGACCTCACTGGGTTGCCTCAAAGGAGATTGAAATATTGTATTGAATATATCTTCTAGAGCAAGACTTGGCAAACTCTGCTAGATAGTAATATTTCCAGCTTTGAGAGCCATACAGTCTCTGCTGCAACCACTCATTTCTGCTGTTATAGAGCAGAAGCAGCCAGAGACAGTATGCAAACAAATGAGTGGAGCTGTGTCCCAATGACCCTTATTTACTAACGGGCAGTGGCCTGTGGGCTGGAGTTTGAGGACCCTGGTTATAGAGAATTTCTAAACATTACTATTTATTCTTGAGCACTGAGTAAGCCAGCCGCTGAACTATGACTGGACTGCAGGATTGCACGTGATTCTTATATCAAGCCCACAAGGTAGGTACCTTTATTAGTCCTCTTGAGATTCCTATTTTATGGAGGAGGAATTGGAGGCCAAGAGAGGCCATGACTTCCCCTAGGTCCCAGAGTGGGGACAGTGCACCTCATACATCCAGGGTCTGGCCCCTGAGCCGTCCTCACAGGTGGTCCTTGGAGCCATCCCTCTGGCTCCACACTGTGGTCAGGGGTCAGAGTGTGGGACCAGTTGGGAAGTGACTTGGGAGGTGGTGGGAGGAGGAGGGGCTCTGCCAGGCAAGGTCTGGGGGTCTGAGATAAACCCTCAGAGCTTACTCTTCTCTCCACACCCCAACCCTTCTTCCCCAAGAGGGATTTGCCACCTACTCCTGAGTTTATAACAGACTCTCACATAAATGACTGGCTGACAGACTGAAGCTGCTACGAAGCTACTACTTGAGCAGAGTTCTGGTGACACTCAAGTGGGATCCCACAAACGTCACTCACCGAGGTGCTTATTCAGGGAGTTGAGAGTAGAACGCCATTCAGTCAGCTGAGCTTTGCTGTAATTGGGGGGCAGGAGGTCACTGGGGAAGGAAGACGTGACACGTGAGCCATACTTGAATAAAACATTCACTTACCAAAATTGGTAGCATCTTCAAGGAACACGGGTCTAGGGAAGTATCTACGTAAATACCGATGAAACGAGTGACCTGTTGGGGATTTCCTGGTGCCAAAAGCATACCTCGTGAAAAGGTCTAATAACATTATTGAGCATGTTACTTAGAAAATAAAACTGAATTTTCCTAATGGAAAAAAACCAAATGGTTATCACACGACCCAGGAAGCCACTTCGAGGAACCTAATGAGAGATAACAATATAAAATGCATATAGAGTTTATGCATTAAGACAGTTCTTTAACAGTACTGTTTATAAACACTCAAAAAATCAAAAACAACCTTCATTCCAACAATAGGGACTTGTCTAAATAAAATACATGAATTCTCTTCTGTAGTCACTAAAAAGAGTGTAGCAGATTGAAAAATGGTCAGTATCGTT
Source organism: Leucopleurus acutus (assembly GCF_964270905.1). Lineage (NCBI taxonomy): Eukaryota > Metazoa > Chordata > Mammalia > Artiodactyla > Delphinidae > Leucopleurus > Leucopleurus acutus. The sequence goes on from NC_139150.1 coordinate 34,394,447, forward strand.
AGGTCCTCCCACCAGCAGGTGGAGTCTATTCTTCCACCCCTGGATCTGGGCTTGGCCATGAGATCTGCTTTGGCCAATGGGACACTAGCAAACATGACACAGAAAAGGCTTGGGGAAAGGGCTTATGCATTCCGCTTGCCCTCTCTTGCCGTAGGGAGCTCTTCTGCCAGCACCACCACCATGCCTACAAGCCTGGATTAGCCTCCTGGAGGCTGAGGGAGCAAGTGCAGAGAGGCCCCAGCTGCCCCAGCGGAGGCTCCAGACACGGGAGTAAGGCCATCCAGCCCAGCCACAGGGAACTGCTCGGCCAGCTCACAGAATCATGAGAAGCAAAAAATGATTGTTGCTTTAGGCCACTAAGGAAGTTACAGGTGGTGTTTACTGATGTGGAAAAATGCGTATGACATGCTATTTATTGTCCAAACCAGGACATTTTGCCAGTGAAAGGGGGATGAGATTAACAATTATGTCAGGACAAGACGTGTAACCCAGGATGGTCTTGGGCAGCCCCCTCATAGTGGGACAGTAAAGAGCAAAAGGTAGGTACAAGAGTGTGCAGGGCATAATCTCAAGTCTAAACATTGTACTAAATGCAATGTGGCATCCTAGATTGGGTCCTGGAACAGAAAAAGGACATTAGTGGAAAAACTGGTGAAATCCGAAAAAGTCTGGTGCTTACTTAATGGGAACTCATCAAAGTTAATTTCTTAGTGTTGACAAGTGTCCACAGGCAGTGTAAGATGACAACATTAGGGAAACTGGATTAGGAGTATACAGGAATTCTGTGTGCTACGTTTGTAACTTTTCTGTAAATCTAACATTACTCCAAAATGCAAATTTTATTTTTAAAAACTATTTTAAAATTACATGTACATATACTTACTGGGTCCAGGAAAATCCATGGGAATTCTCCTGGGATTTTGGGAGATACCTCCCTCTTGGGGCCCTGGGAATCTTAATAAGACTCCCCACCCCTCTGCCATCACTGCCCACAAGCCTGCAGAGGGCCTGGCATGTGCCGAAACAAGGATCCTCACCGGGCGTCTGGGGCTCTGGGTCTACAGAGGAAGGCCTGGAGCTCTGGGCCGGGATGGGACGTGGGCGCTACGTGTGATCCCATATGAGGCAGTTCCATGGAACAGCTCCTCGGGCGTGATTAGAAGGCTCCCTAGCAGCCGCTGACAGGTCAAGGAAACATAGGTGGTGTCTACACAGTGCGCTTTGTGGGAGCTGCCCAGACCTCTTTGCACAAACACCACAAACCCAAACCTTCGCTCGACACTCACTGGAATTCTGTGATCAAGGCTTTGCAACTTTAAGTTGTGTGTTTAAGCATTGTGTTTGCAATGCTTCCAGACAGTGGGATTATGTCCTGACTTCACCTTTTTATATATTCCCACTGCTGGGTCCTATGTCCTATAAATGTGCTCTTGCCTCTGATTTCTTAGAATTGCCCCCACCTTCCTCCAGGCCAGGTCACAGCACACACCCAGCTCCATGCTCTGCCTGCAGACACTGCCATTATACAGTGTGTCCCAGCTTTGGCCAGAAGCATCAATGAATGCATTTTTCTCCAGGTCTTTGGCCCTGTCTCTCCCCTCCACTCAGGCAGCAGTCAGCCCCACATTCACAGCCTGTATGAGGGATGTGGTGGGGCATAAAAGACATCGGCCTAAAAATCTTTCTGCATTTTGTTTGCAAAAGTCTAAGTTCTTAGGAGAGTCGAGAACACTGTTGAGGAGAAGGCATTTGTGGGAGTGGGCTGAGAGTCCTGGGGAGGAGGAGGGCGCTGGGGACCAGGACTGTCTCCTCACCCAATAGAAAGGGGCTGGGGGGAGGTGCAGACACAGCAGGATGGCGGGTGCCCGGCAGTGCCAGCCTGGCAGTACCACCAGCCTACCTCCTGGTGGCACCATGGGAGCAGCAGCAAGACCCACATCTCTGGACAGCAACGGTTGCCTGGGTGTGAGGACTCGGGGGCTCAGAGCAGCCTCCTCAAGACTCCTGCGTCCAACAGTCTGGAAGCAGCAGCAGTTGCCCAGCTGCATGTGTGTGGACCAAACTCTGATGACCAGACTCCCACCACCGGGCCTGGCTTTGGGTGGGATTCCGTAACTTTTCCTCAGTGGACAGGATCCCCAAGAAAGGCTAAGTTTTGCCCAGCTTTATGAACAGGGACTAAGTGGAGTCAGAGAAAACAACAAAAGCACTTTTCCTTGTGTTGAGATTTTTATCCACGTTAATTTCACACTGCATGAAAATGTGGCTGCACATGGGGCAGGAGATGCCAATCCTGAGGGAGTCCTTCTGGCTCACGTTGTGGGGGTCCTAATAGTCATTTACGTCCCAGGAGAACTTGAGCTCTGTGATGGGGAGACGGGAAGAACCTGCATCCCAGCGTCCAACGAGGGACCATCCCAGCGTCCAATGGACCAAGGAGGTGCACGGGTCTCAACACATGAAATGTCTTTGCCTTGCAGGACCACACAGGCTCCATCCTGCTGCTAAGGGTGGATGCTACAGGCTCCCCAGACGGTGGGCTTCCAGGGTCTAGAACAGTCAGTATGCCCCCGCCAAAGAGCTTATCATGGGATCAGCTGGACCCAGGTGTGAGGGGAGCATCCACAGCCTCTGACAGGTCCCTGTCTGCTGGCAGCAGCCTCCTCATCAGCCTCCAAGCCTTCAGCTTCATTCATACCCCTCTACCCACCCTCTGAACTGCAGAGCTGATGGAGTCACTCTGCTCCCCACTGCCCTCAGGAAAAGTCTAGCCCCTGACCTGGCCCCTCCTTCCCCCGCTCCCCTCCGCCCTCGCCCCTGCCATTACCCGCTTCCAAGCTCTTTGGCAGAACCACACTAAACTTCTTTCTGCAGCAAATGTGTCACGTGCCCTGTTGCCACTGGGGCTGGGACACCCCAGAACATGGACCCAGGCAACCAGCCCAGGATCAGAGAACTGGGAGATGGCTGGGTCTGGAGGACACCTCAGAAGAAAGGTCAATGCTGAGGACTGTGCCTGCCTCCCCCATGGACCCCCGAAAGGTGCCCCTCCCCAGCGGCCCCTCCTTCTGTACCAGATGGTGCAGAGATGGTCCAGCTGCTTTTGCTGCAGGGCGCTCTGGTTCTTAAACATGGTCTCCAGCTCCATCTGCACAGCTGGAGGAGTCTGGATCCTTTCACTGGCCATGAACTCACTGGGCGTCCAGACACGTCGGCACCATGCAGAGGAGGGGAGGGGCAAGGTGGATGGGAGAGAAGGGATGAGACCCACGGTAAGAACGTTCAGAACCCTAGCACCCGGACACCACTCCCAGCCCCTTCCCCTCCATCCGGGCATCTGAGGAAAGGAGGGAAGAAAGAGAGGGAAGGAGAGCGGGGGAGAGAAGAATAGAGGGACCAGCAGGCACAGATCGGGTGTGGGTCCTGACTGCCGCCTCCAGCTCTGTGACCTTGGGCAAGTTGCCCCCGCTGAATCTGTTTCCTCTTCTGTAATGGAGCTAATGACAGTACCTTCCTCAAGGAGTACTTGTGAGGACCCAGCAAGATAATGTGAGCAAAGCCCTTAGCACCGTGCCTGGCTCCTGGGAAATGCCCAGGAAATGTCAGCACCTGCCATCACTGCCGATGATGATTACTGACATCTTAACCTCCCAAGCCCACGCCCAGGCCGAGACAGGCACTTTCCATACAGCATCTTGTTGACCATCACTGAAACCCTATCACCAGTTCATCACGGCACCTGCAGAAAAAGGCTCTGTATGTTCAAGCCCTTGACCAAGGTCACAGGGAAAGTACAGGTGCAGCCAGACCTCAATACACTTTTCCTTCCTCCCCAGAGTCAGACTCTGGTGCTCTCCATCTAGAAATGCGGGCGTACAGATGGGCCTCCCACCCCCACGGCTACAGCACAGACAGACACTCTTTGGTGTCCTCAGACATCTTGGTCCCAAGAGTCCCTTTCTTAGCAAAAGAAAGCCTTCCTTACTGGCCAAAAGCTCCAGGACCCTTGTGTCAGCATTAACAAAAGTGCCATCTGGTGGAGGGGGCTTGGAGATGGGCCCTCTCTTCACCCTGCCTCCCATGGGTAAAACCTGCTACCACAGGGTGGGAAGTGTCCCAAGCCTGAGGGATGGCCATTCTCCTTAGCCCAGTAATAGTAAAGAGTGGACAGTGGGCAGATAATCAGACTAACATTTTCAAACAGTTTGTACAGTGCTCAGAAAATGCTTATGAGAAAATGTGTACGAAGAAAATAAGATACAAATCTACATACGCAGTATGGGTCTAAAGCAGCCTGGGAGAAAATATACCAAAATATCAGCCGTGCTTCTCACTGTGGTGAGGAATTAATGGTGATTTTTAATTTCTTCCTTATACTTTTATCTATTTTGACTTTTAAAAAAGAGCACCTATTACTTTTACCACCAGAAAAAGCAAGAGCCTCGTAAAGTAACCACAAAGGGAGGGAGAATGTGCCCCCCTCGCCCGCCTATGCTGCCGCCCAGGGGGGCAGGGGGAGAGCCTCGGGTGGTGTGGGCAGCCACCGACCTGAAACCCTGCACCAGGTCCTCCTTCTTGAGAGCCTTCCAGGCATCCACCAGGCCCTGCCAGCGGCGGTGGCCATCGAGCTCCTGCTGCAGCGCGGCCTCCATCAGGTTGACAAACAGCTGGGCGAGGGCCCTCCGGTTGCCCAGCAGGGCGTGGTTTATGATCTGCAGTCACAGGTGGGCAGGCTCTAGATAGAGCGGGGGCTCTCCAAGGTCAGAACAAGGCTCAGTTGGACAGGGGGCTGGTGAGCTGCGGGCCGAGGGCCGAGCAGGGCCGTGGCGGCGTCTGAGGATTACTGTGGGGTCGCTGGGCACTCAAGGAAGCTGCCTGGGGCTCAGCAGCTACGGACATGACAAGGGTCTTTCCTGAAGGCTTAACCATGAACCCTGACCACGTGAGTTTCAACCCAGCTCCAAGGCCACCTCAGATGGTTTGTTTAAAAAGGTGATTCTAAGTTCACTGGAGTTAAGCACTTCAGCAGGCTTTCAGTGTTTAACTGTTTTTTTTATAAATTTGTTCCAAAAGCAGAGTGCTCATGCTACCAGGGACCAGCCACATATGGTTGTGATGAGAACCAGTACCCAATTACCAAATGAGATCACAGCTAGGACATTCTTTGGCAGTCCTCCCAGCGGACCTCACCAGGGCACCTTTGGCATGGCAGTCGGGACGATTCTTCACTGTGTGACACTGTTCCGCCATTTAGCCTCTCCACCCCCTTAAATGAGAGCAGCCACTCCCAAGTCCCCCAAGGACTGGGACAGCCAAAAATGCCCCACACATGTCCCCAAGCCCTCTATGCACTGCCCTGGGGCAAGGGTGAGAACCGCCAAGCTCAGCAGGCAGAAATTTCAGTAACAATTTTCACTGAAAGCCGAGGTTTGATGCCGGCTGTTCCCAGCTCGGGGGCATTGGCAAGTATCTCCTGAACCTCCAATTCCGTAGCCATAATGTAAAGATAATGCCATTTACAGCACAAGGAATTGGTGAAGTTAAGTGAGATAGATGCACACAGAGCAAGTAGAAAGTGCCAGTTGTTATGCATACAATAAACACAGGAAAGTCAAATGTCGAAACTAAGTGGGACACTGTTAACTCTGACTCCCCTAATCGATCAAATGGCTCAAAGTTAGGAACTCCTGCTTGTCTCAAAATGAGAGCGGCCACTGCTGCGTCCTCTTATGTCATCCTCCCCCCAAGTACTGGTGTTTAAGCAACACTATCCTCATTTTATGGACACGGAGTTCCAGGTGCTGGGGCTGAGTAATTTCAGTAACTTTCATGTCTGGGAAGTGGAGAGGGGGTTCTGTGCTCACTCTCTGTCTGTGCTTTGTCCAGGACCCCAAGGCACAGACCTGGGCTGGAGCCCATCTGTGATTCTGAACACTGTACTCCTTCTACCCTGCGTGCTGCCAGGAGGCCCATTAACCGGCAAGCCCAGCTTTCTGTACAGGACCTAGAAACCTATGCAAGAGAATGTACCTCTGAGTAGCCAAAAGAAGTGTCCTTTCATGAACAACCTTGATTTTCTTGTATTTTTTTTAATCGCAAAGGAAGCATTTGGAGGAGGCTGAGGGTGTGGACAGAGAAGCAGTGGGGACAGAGCCAGAGGAGCAGGCATGGTTCGGCAATAGACAGACAGCAGGAGGAAAGACAAGAACCACTAGAAAAATTAGACATACAGGGCATGCTGAGGTCACTTATGAGTGTACACACCACCCTGAGACCACAACAGTTGTGAGATCATGCCTCTGTCTTGTAGCACACATAGCATTGCACATGGTAGCTGAGACACGGCCCCGTAGGTGCTCATAAAATTAGCATTGGTCACACTGATGACACAGTATTAGGTTAACTGGCAGGGAACATGGCAGGGAAGCATAAAATGTACTAGAGAGATTTCTATTGAAAATACTTAACAGAGACTCTAGTTCTGAACTCAAGTAGCCAACCTGAGTTACTTGGAAATGTTGTATATGAGAAGCCCATCATTCCTGAGACCCAGGCTCTAGGGCATCCTGGAGTCCTGCTCCTGCGGGCTCATCCCCTGCACGTGAAAATCACTCACCGTGGCTTCTTTATTGATCAGCCTGTACACGTCGGGCTGCATGAGGTAGGAAGTTTTCTCTATGATTTCCACATATTTCTTCAACACACTTTTTAGCTAGAAATGACAAGGCACCACAGTGAGTGACTCCCTTCTCCTGGAGAACTAAAAACAGGTGATGACTCACAAATCCCACAAGTGAAAATCACCAAGAGCACATCTGGAGGCCAACTCACTTTATCTGCCCGGGAGAACTCAAGAGAGTGCAGCGTCTTATCCAGCTCCTTGATCTCCTGCTTCTGGAGCAGGAACTTCTCGGCCACCTGATCCCGCAGCTCCAACAGGGTCTGTGCCAAGAAGTTTGGGTCAGGCTGGGAGAACAGGTGGCAGGGAAGAAAGGAGCAGGACACAGGTAGGGCGGGTCCCGCCACGAAGGGACCCCTACTTGGATGGTGTAGTCTTCAAGGTTGCTGTCGTTTTCCACCTTTTCGAAGAGATTGTTGATGTCTTCGTCAGACTCAGCCAGCTTTTTTAAAAGACGGGCTCCTGGCTCCACGATGAGAGGTTCCATTTCCTAAAACAGGCCAGGAGGGCGAGGGCTATGGTATCAACACCCCTGGGACGGGAAGGACCCCCCCAACCCTATAGTAGGGAAGTGCCAGCTGCGGTCCTCTCTCAAAAACAGTAACTCTTACCTAGACCTGAAGAGTTCAGATTTACTAACTGTTCACAGCCAGAGCACAAGGGCAGCACTATTCGGGACACACGCCATGTGTGAGGCCTTGTCCTCAGACTCACTTGGTCCTCATCATAGCCTGCAAAGTACGTGCTAACCTTATGCCTGGCCCATGGTTGGAGCTCAACAAATATTCATTAAAGAAGTGGCCAGTGAAATAATTCCAAGAGTACTTCAGATGAGGAAACTGAGGCTCAGTTCGGTTGTGTGACCAAAGCTGCTGAGCTCACGGTGACAGCAGAGCTCAAGTCCAGTTGGGATATATCAGGAAAGTGATAAGCTGGCAGGGAGAGCACCTTCTTGGTGCTCTGGGTCTGTGACCAGCTCCCGGAATCCAGGGAACTCAGGGAGAAAGTGGTGAGTGTGATCCGGGGCCCAGAGAGGACCCGAAAGGGCAAAATTCCAGGGATTAGTCTGGTTAGAGGTCTCTGGAGAGGAACAGTGAGCCAATTGAGGGTAGTGCCTAAGGGTCAGGCCGTTTGGCCCCTTGTTAGTAGGACTGAGCAGGGAGATCAAAGACTGGGCTTTAGCATCAGATCCAGAGTCCAGTTCCCACTTGGCCCTTACGTGCCATATCAGGCAGGACTTTCTGGGCCTCACCTGTAAACTGGAGGTTATAACAGTACCTGACATATAGAGGTCTGCTCATAATCAGAACTTGTAGCAAGCCATCCAAACATGGCTACTACGATTCTGTTTACACCTGGTGAGCCACTGAGGACCTGGGAGGTGGGGCGGCGGGCACTGTGCAGAGTCCATCCTCCCCTTGGAATGGCCCAGGAACAGAAGGCAAGCGAGAGGGAGAATTCTCACCATCCCTATCTGATCGATCTCCTCCTTAAAGCTGGCCAGAGCACTCTCATAGCTCCTCCTCTTGTAATCCTCTCGCCCTTGAAGGGTGATGGTGCTGAACCTCTCAGGAACTGGGGGAGAACAACGGAGGTGATGAGGTTGCCCTCAGAGCTCCAAGGTGAGGTCAGAGTACCCAGGAAACGATGGCAAGGCAGCAAGTGCCTGGGTTCAGGAGATGGCCCCCCAAAGCAGGCCGGCAGTGTCAGAGACTTAAGGAAAAAGAAGGTGATCCCTAAGTGCTGTAGGGAATTAAGTCTTACATATACAGTTAAATGCTCAAAAAAAGTTCCAAATGGTATGTATAGAATAGGAACATTTAGGGTTTTTTAAAAAAGTTTTATAGAAGAAAACACATACACAGATAAGAGTTACCAACACTTATCAGCACTTACCATTCACGAGGTATTGTTCTAAATCAGTTACTCCTCAGGATGAAGCCAAGAGGCAGGTTCTATTACCAGCCACTTAATAGGACACTCAGGCATGGGGGTCCAAGACCAAAGGCAGTCAGAGGCTCAGCAGGGGTTGGCATGTGGGCCCTCTGCTCTAGGGTCTGTGCTGTCCCACCCTGCGCTCTGCTGTCCTCTGAATACAGGTGGGACCCGGGGCACTATGTGGTTTCATGGGCGGTGGGCACTCTTGGGCGGAGAAAGGGGCTATTGTGGAGGTGGAGCTTTCACCTTCTGCTTTATCTCCTTCCTTTTTCTATAGTGAGCATATATTACTTTTTTAATTACAAAGAAAAAGAGCCTCCGTATCTGGATAAAGTCAAACCAGGGTAATGTGATACAGATTGAAAAACCCTCCTGTGAGATCACAGAAGAGCGAGCTACATCCTTTACCAAATGGTTTCATCAGGAAATGCTGACTGTGCAGGCAGCACCTCCCCCCACCCCCACCCCCCCAGCTCCCTGCGCTGGGGAGAAGGTTCAGGGGAAATGCTTCAGAGGCAAAGGCCCAGGGGAGAGGGGCGGGGTGGAGAGGTGGGCTCCAGGGAAGGCCCTCTATGATGCTGAACAGAGGAACAGCGGGACCTTCAGATGCTTCTATGTTAGCGCTTCCCCACAGAGCGCTCTCTGGCCCAGGCCATGCCTGCCCTCACGCCTGAACATCAGCTCACCGGGGGCGTCTGGGAGGCCCCGCACTTCTCTGGCAGCAGTGCTGTTCTCACTCTCTTGAGCTTTCTCCTTCTTGGCTATTTCCTTTTCCCTGAGGCACAAGCAGAGGAAAACAATAACCAACACCCCCTACCACACACACCCCTCCCCACCCCGCACTGCTCCCCTCCAGGGTAGCTCTGGGTCTCCAGAGACACCCTGGGAATTGGTAATAGTCCGGGCCCACTGATTCCAAAATGCCCTGAGGATGTGCCCCCAACAAACACTGCCTGGGCATCTGCTGCCAGCAGACACCACAGTTCTCAGGTGAGAAGCTGGGGTCTGCCCTCAGGGATCTTGCTCCATTCTGGCCGCACAACAAGTGTGAGTGGTGGGCAGGAGCCATTTTCCACATGTGGAAACTGAGGGCCACATGGGGCCTGGCCAACCTGGGAAAGCCAGACTGGGGCTAAGCATTCAGCACGCTCCTCATCTGCTTCTTCAACAACCCATCCTATGAGGCAGCCAGGGTGACCCTGTTGTCCAGGATGGGGGATGAGGGAGGGAAGTCACTGGACAAAATGGCGCTGGGATTCCCAGATCCCTGCACGTGATGCCAAGGTCCATGGTTCATGGGGTCTGGGTGTGGGAGGAGAGAGCTGGGATCCCAGGACAAACTCTCTCAGCAGGGAGGACCAGGTGGGTGAGCACGACCTCAGCTTTGGAATAAAAATCCCTTAATGTGCTGCCCACAGGGCAAGCGCCACAGAAATGCAGCAGTTCTCAGTGACGCCTGCCATTCCTCGGGGCCCTGACATGTGCAGCACTTTCCAGACTTTCTCTTATGTAGTCCTCATGGCACACCTACCACCAAGGAAGACCGTAGGGCCTGGGTGGCAGCTGATGGGGCCCAGGCTGGCCCTCCAGAGGGGGGTCTCTCAGCCTTGTCAACCAAATGCCCCTGGACTAAGGTGGCCCCACTAGGGCCCGGGTGCCCCAACTATGGGAGCTGCTAACAGCTCTGGCTTCTTGGCCACTTGTCCCAGGAACTTGGGGGCTTGGTTTACACTAGTGGTGATCGACCCGTACCCCGAGTTTCTCTTCCACCCACCAGAGGTCCTGTCCTGTGTGAATGAATGCACAAGTTGACCGGTTTGGCTGGCCAAATTTTCAAGGAGGGGACAAGGCACCCCAGAGAGGTGCCGATGCTGAGTCAGTGATCCCAGTCGCTTTGAGGGTGGCAGGGCCTGGTAGGTTATAAGCACATCTCCCTTCTTGTGTCCTTGTCTGTCTGTGCCAGGAAGCCAGCACAACGCCAGCGCCCTCCATGAGAAGTGCCTTTCCCCAAACAGTGTCCTGTGGGTGCCAAGAGTGCCTGACTGATGTTATACCCAGTTATGCGGAGGATAGGTGGTTCTAGGCTAAACTCTGGGGAGGAGGGGACCCTCGGGAAGCACAGGGAGATGTCAGGAGTCCCTGAGTCTGGTAGAAAACAGGTCAGCTGAGAGGGGCCTGGGACCCCTGTAGGAGGCAGAGTCACAGCCAGGCTGCACAAGACTATCCTCCCAGGAGGTGGGAGGGAGCGTGGTCAGGTTCCAGCTGTGTGTGCCTCTGGATCCCTGCATGGGGCATCAGGGACAGGGCTGGAGAATGCTGACCTCCAGTCTGTGCCTGGGTGGCCAGTGGGTTTGCCCAGCTGTTCAGGGTGCTGAGTGTCAGAAGCCTCAGGTGACCTTTTCCTGGGAAAATTCAAAGGGCAGGACAGAGACTTTTACCCGGTCAATCCCTGCTCCAATGGGGGTTAAAAGGAACACAAAGGCAGATACAGCAGGACTGGCTTCCTGTCCCAGAGTCCCAGACTCGAGAAGGTTTATGGCTGGTGCAGAGCTTAACGAGCCTAAGGGAAGCCCAGTTCCTGCTACATTCTCCAAAGTGCCCCGTGAGGAAGCACTTTTCCTTTTCCTTTCTGTTCCTTTCTCCCTGCTTGAGGAGTCTAAGCTCAGGGAGCTGAAACGGCATATGCTCAGGAATTCAAGTTCAACTTCTGAACTCGGAGGTTCAGAAGGAACTCCTGATCTCCCTGTCCCAACCCCACTTGCTCCCATCTCAGGGAATGGCACCTCTGCTGTCCACCCAAGCACTCGGGCCAGAGACCTAGGACTCTCAAGAGCCCTCTCCTCCCACCCAATCTGTCACCTAGTCTCAGGGTTCTGCCTCCAAGATAAACCTGAAATGCCCTGTGTCCCTCTCACAGCCCCACAGAGCTTGCGTGGACTGTGGTGGCCTCCTCCCTGGCCTCCCTGCCTTTCCTTACAGCCCCCCATGTTCTACACACCGCACAACCTGAAGGCCTTAAAAATGCAAATCAGCTGTTCACTTCAGTACAGTCCAAAATACGGACTGTAGCCTGCAAATCTCTCCTGGCCTCATCTCCCAGCCCTCTCCGCAGGCCCGCTGACTTCTTCAGCCTTCTGAACAGATAAGCCGGTACTGTCTCAGAGCCCTGCTCCGTGTTTCCTTTCCTCATCCTCTCATCTCAGCTGAGGCCCCTCCTCAGACAGCTTTCCTGACTCCTGTCCCACCACCCTGTCCTCGGTGTCAGAGCCTTCCCCGCTTTGGGGAGACCTGCTTATTTATGTACTGTTGAAGCCTCAAGTTCCAGGAGTTTGGGATCTGCATACCCAGTGCCCCGGCGAGGGAGAGGGCGGAAGAGAGGGAGAAGCAAACAATCCTGCAAAGTAGGTGTTATTACCGCTCTCTCTCAGGGGAGGTACCTGGGACTTCATTCCTATCTGGTACTCATCTTGTGTGAGCTCTTTTTGAGTTTTTGAAAATTCTAACCACCCCTAGTGTGTGGGATGTGGCCTGGACAGCAGGACCTACCTGTAGAGAACAGGGTTTTCTGTGACCCAGTCATTGGGTAGGCTGTGCGCCCACTTCCGCTGCCGAGGAGACATCATCTCCCCTTCACGAATATCCATCTTCGTCATCAAGAGCTTCCTGCCATCCTTTGGGGCCATGGAACGCTCCATAGTTCGCTTCCTGGTGGATGCCAGGGAGTGGACCAGCTGTACCTAAATCCAGGAAGGTCCAGGTTAGGGGGATCAGAACTGCAGACTTCCCAGCACCCAGGCTGACTGCACTGTCTTAGGTCAAGTGGGAGCCGGCCAGCAGGAAGGCACTTTGAGGAAGGCCTGCAACCCCAGGGCACACTCCATGCAGGTGGGCTCTCCCCTCCCCATATCAGTCATTCAGCCATTTCTAGGAGGGCATCTTTTAAGAAATTTTAATGAGGACCAAGATGCTCATCCCCGCATTTTTATAATCACAAGGAATTGGAAAAATGGAACTGTCCAACAATAGGAGATTGGTTGAGTAAACCCAGTATGACCCTTCAGGTGAATGTTAGGAATTTATTAAAAATGAGACTTACAAAGGATTTTTTATGACATGAGGAAATGCTCAGGATATGATATACCATAAAATATATCAATTAAGAGCATAAATTAAGGGAGTTCCCTGGTGGCCCCGTGGTTAGGATTCCAGGCTTTCACTGCCGTGGCCCAGGTTCAATCCCTGGTCAGGGAACTGAGATCCCACAAGGAGTGTGGAAGGGCAAAAAAAAAAAAAAAAAAAGTATAATTAAAATTATAACCAAAATTATACATTATAATCTCAAAACTTTAAATGCATGGAGAAATGACAAGGAGAAAATAACCCAAACGTTAAGAATCGTTGCTTCTAGGGCGCAGGATCATGTGAGTAATTCGTTCCTTTTGTTTCTTTATGCTATTATAATTTCCAAGCCTTCCACAGAGAGCATTATTTAGGGCTCAAAGTAGGAATAAAAATCCCTTTTAAATAAGCAGTACACAACTTCAAAAGAAGGGTTTGAGTCTGTGTGTTTCTTTTAAGATATTGTTTCATCTGTGCAGTTTTTTATAGATGACAAGGCAATGCCAACAACCTATATGGCTGTCAAGAGGGCATTATTACCTTAATAAATTATGGGAAGTCCTAGGTCAAAAACTAAGCAGCCACTAAACATCGTGAAGTTCGTGAATGTGCAGTGACAAGGAAAGGTCTCTGGGATAATTTAACCAGGGAAAAAGTAGGTTTTAAGACACTGCTATAGAATCAAACCCAGTTTTTAAACAGAAAAATAAGAAATGCTTTCATGCTAGGTAAAAGCTCCAGGACACCCAATGGCTAATTCTGGCTATTTCTGAGTAATTTAAATTAAATTTAATTTAATTTTCTAATTTTCAGAAACAGACATTCTAATTTTGCATCCTTACATTTCAGGAGCCAATAAGAATTATTTTTAATCTAAGCAATTTCAAAGCCCTTATTTCATTAGATTCCAGGCAAAGAAGTCTTCAGAGGGAGGGAAGTTTCCAGGGGGCCGGAGGGAAGGGGGGGCAGGAAAAGGGGGAACAGAAGGACAGGCTTACCTCAGCCTCGAAGATCTGCTGGTAGACATTCCCGCTGGGAATTTGGGTCACCTTCGCCACTGAGGACATCTTGGCCTCTGGCTGGACACCCCTGCAGGGAAGCAAGCTGTTGCCTGGGGTTTGGTCTCTATTAGACCCGGACGGATACTGACAAACCTCCCCCTACCCCTCCGAGGACAAGTCCTCCCCCGAGGACAAGGCTCCCCAGGCAGACAGGCTGGCCGGGTCCACGGGGGCTGAGACTCCTCTACCCTGGGAGAAAGCATCAGGGCCCCTCTCAGGCCTCAGGGTTCTTACTTTAAAAGAAGAAGAGGGGGAGGGGTGCGAAGAAGCAAAAGGGAAACAAATCTCAGGCAAGAACCTAACTCGAACTCACTGAGAAGATCGGCTCTCCCAGCCACGCCAGGCGCAAATCCGAGGCTGACTTTGGGGACAAAGAATAATAGCTATTGCTTGCGCTTCCCTCTTTCAAGCTCTTCCGGGAAAAGTCTACGTGCCCAAGGTATCAGCTGGGATTTCAACCCGGCCTTGAACCCCCAACTGGCGCAGAACGCGGTTCGAGGACTTCCCCCGCACCCCTCCCCCCCTAACAAAGGACACCTGGGTAGGAGGACGTGGAGGGAGGGAGCGGCCTGATTCTGGCCACGCTCATTAGGCACCTACTGTATGCTGAGAAGCCCAGCAGGCTCCTCTCACGCCTGCCCCACAAGCCCATCAAGGAGAAGGGGCAGTCTCAGGGTAGGCCCTCTAAGACCCGCCAAGTGGAGGCAGGCCCTGCGCCCAGGGACCCGGCCGCGCCCGCACCTGCACCAGCAGAAAGCGCCACTCAAGTCCAACCTCAACTGCAACTAGACACACTTGGTCTCCAAGGCAACGCAGAGGGGCGGGAGCTCCGTTGGCCCCGCCCTCACGCGTTTTCCCAGGAGGAGGCGGGTTGCCCTTAGCGACGGGGAACCCCCCTCGTGGAGTAGTGAAACTCCTGCCAGTTTCTCTGTGCAGGGGATACCTCAGGGCTGGCAGGAGCTTCCAGAGAAGCACATTGAATATTCCGAAAATTAGCAGGAGACAGGAGATGCATCTCTGAGCCATTGTGGTCAAGAAAAACCATCCTATCTTCTTTGTCTTGGTTAAAACCAATCTCTGCTGGGAAGTAGCATAGATAGTGCATGGCTATAAATAAGAAGTGGAAAGCATCTCTAAAAGAGACCATCTCTTTCTCAGACTAAAAGAGGTCGAAGGGCTCAGAATCCAGGCCTCAGGCTTGAATGGAATTACAATTAAAAGGCTAATTTATGTGACTCTTTGAGTTCCATTCACCCAACTCACCACTGCTGCATAACCCTCCTAAAATACAGCTCTGAGGTACCCACTCTCCTGCTCACCAGCTCTGCAGCCCCTACCAAACCCAGCCCACAGTCCCTAGATGACCTCAGAGGCCCCCCGCATCTGGGTCCCACCCTGACTCTCCCTGCTTCAGCAAACTTCTCACTCTTCCTACATCTGCCACTGCCCCCTGCCCTTCCTCACCCTGCTCCTCTGCTGGGATCCTTCTGTTTCCACACACCTCAAACCCACCCATACTTCCAGCCACTGCCAGTGACAAGATCCCCCCGACTCATTCTGACCCTCATCTCCCCTTCCTCACCCCGTCACCTCTCCTTTCCCTGAACGTGCTTGTACATTGGTCGCTGTCAAATGCAGGAGTTCAGGGCATCCTACTGGAAGGGGTTTTCTGAGGGGCAGGTGTGCCCTCCTAACTTTCATCCAGCTTCCACTGCCCTCAGCAGTGTCCTGCACATTATTCAGACACACTGAGTGCTCCCTGGTAAATGCACGAATGCCCGGAGTGTCCTGGTCTGACACTCCCAGAGTTGGCTCTTTCCCACACATGCACCCAGAGTCCTGCACAGCCAGGGCTGAAGATACTTGTGGCTGACACTGAACCTGGTGAGGGTTTCCTATAGGTGTGGGGTTCCTGACTCCTCAGAGAATCCCTCCCCTCAGCAGGGATCCCTGTCCCAATTGCTCATAAATGCTCCCTATGACAACTTCCTTGAATAAGTGATCATTCTGTCCAGACTAATTTCAGAAATTAAGAAACAGTGAATAGAAACCCTTTTATTCCCCTTCTTTGGTCCCAGGTTTTATTAACAAGGTGAAATATTGTAACAAGTGATTGGACTAATTTTAGCTGGAAAAAGAGAAAGTATATTTAAGTGAGGTTAAGGGTGAAAAACACAATAAAAAATAGGAAGTGTCCAGGAATTATTTGCAGTTAGCGAGATCTCTGTCTTGTCTAAGAGGCCCTGTTGGCTTGGCCCTTCTACATCAGAAACTGTGTTTTCCCTGCTCAGATAGATGCTTTCTGGGTTCCAAGTAAGCAACACACATTGTTTAAAATAGAAAAAAAATTGAATGGAGAAAATAAAAATAACCCATAATATCACCACTGAGAATTTACCTTCCTTAATTCCCAAGTTTCTGGGCTTTTGTATTTGAGTTTGGATCAAACATGGAAATTTGTGTTTGGCTTTTGGATGGCATTTGTATTACCCTCCTAACTCTACAATGTTCTAACTGGAAAGAATAACCAGCTAGAGATTATCTGGTGAGTCCACCTCCCGTGTTAGAGATGGGCAAGGAGGTGAGAGACAGGGAATGGAAGGAGTGAAGCCAAGCCTTTGGACTCTTTTTCCTGCACCTCAACGTTGTATCTTCCCCCTCAGTCTTCACTTTGAAAATGTCTCTTGACTTGAACTTCATCCTTTTCCTTCCTCTTCCACAGTCCATCGTCCATCTTCTCCATAGTCCATAGAAAGAAAACCAACAAGGACCACCTCAAGAGCTAATATTTATTGAGAGGGTTTAATACTCTCAATAACTATGAGAGGGGTACTGTAATTAGATGAAGAAACTGAGGCTCAGGGAGTTGGTAACTTGGCCAAGATCTCCAAGATAGGAAGTGATTAAATCCAGGATGTGAATCTTGACCATGTAATTCCAGAGTTTTGAACCAAACACTATGTCATCTGACCTTGGGACTAACCAGAAAAAAAGTTCTGGATCCAACTGATAGGATTTGTGTGTTGAACTATAGCACACATACCGAAAAGTACGGAAATCATAAGTGTATAGCTTAATATATTATCCAGTGGGAATACACCTGGTAACCAGTACCCACAAGAAATAGAACATTACCAGCTCTCCAGGAGCCCCCTTTATGTACCCATCCCAAGTCACTGCCCTCTCCTTCCCAAGGGTAACAAATATTCTAACTTATGAATTAGTTTTGCTTGTTTTTGAACTTAAATGGAATAATACAGAATGTACCCTTTTATGTTGGACTTCTTTCATTATGTTTGTAAGTTTCAAACATATTTTTGAATGTGGCTGTAGTTCATTTTTATTTCTGATAACCCATTACCAAAAATATAACCCATCGTATTTATCCTTTCTATTATTGACGCACATTTGGGCGGTTTCCAGTTTAGAGAATTACCAAATAATGCTGCTCTGAACATTCTTTTGCATGGTGAACATATGTAGGCATTTCTATTTCTAGTCTATTCATATTTTCATATACTTAAGGCTATTCACATTTCTTTTTCCGTGAACTGTGGGTTCATGTCTTTTGCCAATTTTTCTACTGTGTGTCTGTTCTTTTTCTTATCAATTTCTAGGAACTCTTTGTATATTGGGCATGTGAGCCCCTTTGTAATATGAATTATAAATATTCACAGTTTATCATTTCTTCCTTTTTATTATGACGGTTTGGATTGGGTTTTCTTTGGTGTTTTTATTTGTTTGTTTGTTTTGCTATGTATTGTTAAGATGTTACTTCTCCCCAAATTGATCCATAGATTTATACAATCACAATAAAGTATCTCAGCAGATGTCTGGTGGACACTGACTATTTGATTTCAAAATTTCCATAAAAGTACAAATGGCCAAGAATAGTCAAGACAATTCAAAGAAGAATAAACTTGAACAGCTTACACGACCAGATATTAAGCCTTAGAATAAAGTTACAATCATCAGGGCAATGTGCTGTAGTAGCGCAAGGATAAACACAAAGAGAAACAGAGAGTCCAACTCAGACCCACACATACGAACATCTATGTTGTATATACTAAAGAGGCCCGGCAGAGCAATGGGGAGAGGATAGTCTTAGTAAACAGCCCAGGGTCGCTAGTTATCCATATGGGAAAGAAATTAATCTTGACTCCTACCTTACACCATGAACAAAAAATCAATTCTAGGTGGATTTAAAATCTAAATGTGGAAATTTAAAATAATAGCATTTGTATTAGATAACATAGGAGAATATTTTCTTGACCTTGGGGCATAAAGACAAAAATTAATAAACTGGACCTTATTAAAACTAAGAACTTCACTTCATCAAAAGACGCCTTCAAGAGAGTAAGAAAGAGCAGAAGGAGAATAAATACGTGTCATATATTTATCTGGAAAAAGCCTCACAAAGGATACGTAACTAATTTCTGTGAATTAATAAGAGGAAAGAGACAATCTACCTGAAAAAAGAAATGGGCAAAAGATTTGGCTAGGCATTTCACAGAAAGATAACCAAATGGCACACAGGTACATAAAAAGCTGCCCAACATCATTACTCATCGGGAAAATGCAGATTAAGACCACAATGAAACACCACTACACGTGTACCAGAATGGCTGAAAAATGCTGACAATACCAAGTGTTGGTGAGGATGTGAAGCAACTGGAACTCTCATACACTGCTATGTGTGTAAACTCCTACAACCACTTTCAAAAACTCTTTGATAGTATCTCCTAAAAATGGACTTACACATACTCAATGACCCCAAAATTCCATTCCTGGGTAAATGCCTCAGGCTCAGTCATAATATGAAAATTATTTTAATTATGAAATATAATAATTTCATATAAAATTTCATAATTTCATATAAAATTATGAAAGTTTAAAATTTGACAATACATCCTAAAGCTGGGGGAGAAATAGAAAAGTGAAGCTTCCTTTCAAGACTCTCCAGGCCCATCAGGTCCAGCAGTCTGTAGACCTGCCTGATTGCACTGGGGGTGCCTGCATAGCTCCAGAGAACTTGGGGTACTCAGAGGTGGCACGTTGGTGGGGGGATGGCAAAGAACTCACATCCTGGGCAGAGCCACTGGTCCAGTGAGCAGTATGCTCTGCAAGGCTCAGCTGGAGCAAGCCGGGCTCCAGCTCCGCACCTCGTAGCTCATTCTCTTACCTTCCCCAGGAATGCCGAACCTCAGGAACTTCTCCTCACTGCACGCCATCCTCTCTGCTCTGCAGAGCACCTCCACTCACCATCTGAAGAAGACATGGGGAGAAGTTTCCAGGTGTGTAGGCCTCTCTCCATAGGAGCACCAGGTGGATGAGGAATCTCCCATAAGGCTGGCATTGCCCCCTCTTTCAACTGCCCAGACCTCCTGGGAGGCAGCGAACCCTGGGGACAGGGACTGGGCTGGTGGATGCGGTCTCTAAGCCTCCCTAGGACTGCTTCAAAAATCCGTTTCCTTAAATATCAGAGACTGGGTTGAGACAAATCAGAGATTTTCAAGTGTTTCCTTTATAGCAACAAACTATGTCCGTTTGAAACAAAATTTACTCAAAATAGAACTGCTCAGAAGAAATGGGAGTGGAGGCCCCAGGCGGCCAACACAAGGGCTCCCCCCAGGCCCACGGAGCCCTTAGAGCTCAGAGGAACCAGGTGGAAACCCTCATCTAGACAGTTTGGATCATCTGGGTTCTCAAATAAAAGGGATTTACACTCACACAACCCCCATTATTCACAAATTTCTCCTTCCTTCTTTCCTTTTCCCTCCCCTGAGGAAGAGTTCCCCAAATTTTCAACAGCTGGTGGCAAAGACGACTCACAGAGCTGGGAGCTGCTCATCGAGGCAGAGTGGAGTCTGGAAGTCTAGAAAGAGAGAGGGAGAGGGGCACGAGACGCGGTGCCGTTTCATTTCTCACTTAAGGTATCTTTGAAAAATTCCAGTTTTGTCTTGTCTAGATTAACAGGAAGAGGGGTCTGTTTGGTCCGTGGGCAGGTGGGGGACAGTTTGGGGGCAGGAGGCCCTGGTAATGGGATAAAGTGGCAACAGCTGGCTGTTCCAGGAGGGGATGCTGAACCGGCAGAATCAGCAGGTGTCTGGCTTCCATGCTGGTCCATCCCGCTGGCATTTAGCTTCTTCCAGGCTGGTGGGGCGGGTGGGAGTTCCTTTCTTCACTAAACCAGCCTAGCCTGTCCTCAGGAAGCCGGGCCCCTGCTGCTCCTCTGGTCTTCCCTCCATCTCCCAGGAGAGGGCACCCTACCTTCACCAAGGATGGGCACTGCAGGGGACTCCCACGGACCAAGTGGACGAACGGGCTGCCTAGCCTTGGGTCTAAATGGCTGCATCAGGGACATAAGACACCCATCTCGGTTTCCTTGCTGGCGAAGCAGCAGAGCTGCAGATTTTGGTCTGGAGCTGGAGTCAGCCTTCCCCTCAGATGGTACCATGGAGGAGAAAGAGATGTGGGTTCCTCCAAGTCTCTTCCTGACTGAGGCCTTGGTCTCCCTGTCTGTCATCAGAGAAGACTGGGTTAAAAGGTCTCTGAGTCTCAGCTCCCGTGTCCCCCCCAGCTTTGGAGTCCACAGCGTGGCCCAGGTCCAAGTCCTGTTTTCTGGGTGTGCACTGCCCCCTCAAGGGCCTTGGTGGTAGTGCAACATGAAAAGGGCGAGGATGGGGTACTAGTGATGGGCTAGGGGGCTCTTTCTGATGCACTTTAGTCGTCTGCCTCCTAGGGGAATCAGATCAACCTCCAGAAAAGGAATATTCCTCTAGAAAAGGAATAAGGTGAACAGCTGTGGTACTCGTTGTGGGAGAGTGGTAGAGGAGTGGAAATCAGAGACCCTCTGGGCAGCACACTCCCTGCTCCGTCCCAAGTCTTACATTTACTGGGAGAATTTGATAATACAGAAGTGGGAGACCCATTGAATTGGTAGATGGGGGAAGTGGGCTGGCATCAAGGACAACCTCCCAGAGGAAGGGCTATTTACACCCATCTCTGAAAACAGGTTGGACCTGGATGGAACTGGAGGGAACAGAGGGTTCCTGTGGGTGCCTCTCAAAGGTTTCAACTGAATGACTGAGACCCACTCACATTTTCAAAGGTAATATCCTCTATAGTCAACTGATTGTAGATGTGTTTGATTAAATAACCGGGAACTATAACCTTGCCAAATTGACATGGAGGACCATCACAGTTCTATTAATCCTTTCTGTATACTGAATATTAGATGCTTATCAGGTCTAATATTTTCTTCCATTCCATGGGTTGTTTTTCACTCTCCTAATAGTGTCCTTTGATGCACAAAAGTTTATCATATTTATGAAGTCTTGATAGATTGTCTTATGAACTTATTATTTCTTTTCTTGCTTGTGCTTTGGATGTTATATCTAAGAATCCTTTACCAAATCCAATATCATGATATTTACCCCTTTAAGAACTTTATAGTTCTAGCTCTTAAATTTAGGTTTGCTCCATTTTGAGTTTTGTATATGGTATAAGGTAAGGATCCAAATTCATTCTTCTGCATGTGGATGTTCAGTTTTCCTAGCACCATTTGTTGAAAACACTGTTTTCCACATTCCACGGTCTTTACCATTTGCTGAATTTCAACCATTTGTTGAAAATCATATGACCATAGATATAGTTTATTTCTGGACTCTCAGTCTATTCCACTGGTCTATGTCTATCTTTATGCCAATGGTGCACTGTTGGATTACTACTGCTTTATAGTAAGACTAAAAATCAGGCAGTGTGTTTTCTAACTTTGTTCACCTTTTCCAATGTTGTTTTGGCTATTCCTTGCAATTCCATATGAATTTTAGGGTCAGCTTTTCCATTTCTGCAAGAAAGATTTGTTGCAATTTTATAGGGATTGCATTGGACGTACAGATTACTTTAGAGAGTACTGCCATCTTATCATAAGTTTTCCAATCCATTAACATGGCGTAGATTTTCATTTATTTATGACTTCTTTAGCTTTTTTTTTTTCAGAAATGTTTAGTGGTTTTCAGAGTACAAGTCTAGTACCTCCTGGTTAAATATTTTTTAAGTACTTTATTATTTTTAATGCTCTTGCAAATAATTTTCCTCAGGTTGCTCCTTTCTACAGAATTATAATAAACTTTCATTGCTACAGTTGTATTGAATGGCAGTTGATAAATGAGTGTTAATCTGTATCCTGTAACATTGTTGAACTCATTTATTAGCTCTAACAGTTTCTTTTTGCTTCTATTTTTATTCCTTAAGAATTTATAAAATCATGATGTCAGCAAGTAGAAATATTTTTACTTTGGTTACTATAATCTTGAAGTTCTTGCATCTATTTTCATAAGGGATATTTGTCTGTAGTTCTCTTTGCTTGGGAAGTTTTAGTCTGCTCGCTTATCAGCGTTATGCTGGCCTCATACAATGCGATAGGAAATGTTTCCTCTTCTTCCATGTTTTAGGAAGAGTTTGAGAAGAATGTATTTTAATCTTTTAAAATGTTTTGTAGAATTCACTTGTGAAGCCATCCAGTCTTGGGCATGTCTTTGTTGTAGTTTTGTTTTTGTTTTTTAAATATTCAATCTTGGGCTTCCCTGGTGGCACAGCGGTTAAGAATCCACCTGCCAATGCAGGGGACACGGGTTTGAGCCCTGGTCCAGGAAGATCCCACATGCCGCAGAGCAACTAAGCCCGTGAGCCACAACTACTGAGCCTGCGCCCTAGAGTCCGTGAGCCTCAACTACTGAGGCCCGCACGCCTAGAGCCCGTGCTCCGCAACAAGAGAAGCCACCGCAATGAGAAGCCCGCACACTGCAACAAAGACCCAACTCAGCCAAATTAATTAATTAATTAATTTTTTTAAAAAAGAATTCAATCTCTTTACTTGTTATAGGTCTATTAGGAGTTTCTATTTCTTCTTGAGTCAACTTTGTTAGTTTGTGTCCTTATAGGAATTTGTCCATTTCATCTGGGTTATCCAATTTGTTAGAGTACAAATATTCACAATATACTTTCATAATCATTTTTATTCCTGTAGAGTCAGTAGTATTATCCAACTTCCATTTCTGTTTTTAATAACTTGGTCTATTCTCTTTTTCTTAGTGATTCTAGCTTCAAATTTCATCAGTTTTGTTGATCTTCTCACAGAATCCACTTTTGGTTTGATTCACTGTCTCTGTTGTTTTCCTTTATTATTTTATTTATTTTTTGGGAATATAATGGCTTTACAATGTTGTGTTAGTTTCTGTTGTAGAACAAAGTGAATCAGCTATATGTATACATATATCCCTTCCCTCTTGAGCCTCCCTCTCACCCCTCCCCCCCATCCAACCCATCTAGGTCATCACAGAGCACCAAGCTAAGCTCCCTGTGCTATACAGTAGTTTCCCACTAGCTATCTATTTTACATATGGCAGTGTATATATGTCAAGGCCACTCTCTCAATTTGTCCCACCCTCCCCTTCCCCCGCTGTGTCCACAGGTCCATTCTCTACATCTGCATCTCTTTTCCTGCTCTGCAAATAGGTTCATCAGTACCGTTTTCCTGTTCTTTATTTTATCTATGCTCTCATATTTATTATTACCCTCTTTTTGCTAGCTTCAGGTTTAGTTTACTCTTCCTTTTCTAGTCCTCAAGGTGTCAAGTTAGGTTATTGTTTTGGGATCTTGCTTCTTTTTAATGTAGACATTTACAACTATAAATTCTCCTGTGAGCACTGCTTTTTCTGCATGTCATAAGTTTTGGTATGTTGTATATTCATTTTCATTTGATTCAAGATATTTTCTAGTATCCCTCATTTTCAACTTTCACCCATTGGGTGTTTAATGTTGTATTTCTTAATTTTCACATATTTGTGATTTTCCCCCAGTTTTCCTCCTGTTATTGATATTTAGTTTGATTCCATTGTGGTCAGAAACGACACTTTTCATGATTTCAATTTTTAAAAATTTACTAAGACTCGTTTGGTGGCCTAATGTATGGTCTATCCTGGAGAATGTTCTTTACGCACTTGAGAAGAATATGTATTCTGCCGTTGTTGGGTGGAGGGTTAGGTCTAATTGGTTTATGGTGTTGTTCAAATTCTTTATTTCCTTACTGATTTTCGTCTGGTTGTAATATCCATTATTGAAAGGGGAGTACTGATATCTCCACTATTAATGTGGAACTGTCCATGTCTCCGTTCAATTCTGTCAGGTTTTGCTTCATATGTTTTGGGACCTCTGCTGTTAGATATGTATATGTTTATAATTATTATATTATTATTATACCTTCTTGATGGATTGTACCTTTTATCAATATATAATGTCCTCAAGGATGAGAGATACCTGATCCCTGCCCTTGAGGAGCTCACAAACCAGTCCAGGGAAGAGGCTGGGAGACAACTGTAGCAAGAGCTGCAAAGAGAGGCCTTGCCACATGCTGAGGCAGAACCTCATCTCCTCAGGTGTCCTGTGTCCCTGGAGCGGTGACTGCACGTAGCAAGTACTTGGTCAGCACTGGCTGGGTGCAAGTGAGGGGCACTGGCTGTGAGGTCTGCACTAGCTTTCATTTAGAGAAACTGAGACTCATTCTAGTGGCAGAGCTGGAACCCAAACCCAGTGCTCCTGACCTTCTGTTTAGCGGCCACTCAACCATGATGCCAGGGTTGATTTCAGTATTGAATTCATGGCTGAGATATTCAGTCATCACGGCCTTATTATTTTATTCATTCCAAGATCCTACTATGTCACAGCAGATACTTGGTAATGGTGAGGAAAATCTGAGAAGGCCTCTTTCTTTGTGGAGCCGAGAGCATAGTGAGAGGTAGGCAGACATGAATCAGTCACCACAAAGGATAACATTACAAACAACGACTGATATTTATTGAGAGTTTAGGATATGTCAGGCACTAGCTTAGGAGTGTTTGTGTATATTAACTCATTTTATCCTCAAAATAATTTTTGGCGTTGCGGGTATCATTCCCTTTTTATGTTAATACGTAGGGGAAAGACAGCACAGAAAGGTGAGGTAACTTAGCCAATGTCACACAGCTAGAAAGTGGTGGTGGGGGGGGATCCCAATACTCTGAGTCCCAGTTTCCTTAGTTTCAAAAAGCAGAATGACAAAGCTTGGCTGCAGAGATAAAGTTAAAAGAGATACGTCTGGCAGACACATCTAGCAAAGGACTGGGCTTACAGAAGGTACTCAATAATGATTACTGGATTTCAATGGCTCTGGGATTTGTGAGGTGGATGGGGACTTCCCTCACCCTATGGGTGAGTCCTCCTGGTACTTGCACAGGTTTTGTGAGTGACAGGTCCCCATTTATCAGAGATCTTATGCTGGGGAATGAAGAATCTGGGTAAGTACTGGGCCCCCTGCACAAAGAGAAAGGTCCAGGCTTCTCAACCGGGCACCTGGACCCCCTTGGATGGTCTAACCAGCCCCAGCACCATGCCCTGCATACATCAGAGGGCTCGCCCTCCTCAAACCTGCGCCCACACTTTTGCACCTGTTGTCCCCCACCTTAAATGCCTGCCCATCCCATCTCTGCCTCCTCAGACAAGTGGCTTTCTCAGGGAATGCCCTCTTTGTCAGAGAGAATCTGTACATCTGATTTGTGACCAAGGCCCAGGTCAGTTCTGATCCGTTCCCCATCCCAGTGGCTGTGGGAGAGAGAACTCAGTGTGTGTCTGCTCACCCACCAGACTGGAGGCTGGGATCGTGGATTCCTTCTCTCCCACCACCATAAGACCTAGAAAGGAGGAAACAATGAGGACCCTGTTGGATTAAGGCCATACTTTCTCCCAGAGAAAAACTGTGCCAAATGGTTAAACTCTCCTGATATAAAAAAATTTACCACCTCTTTCAGTGACACAAAGTTCTGCCCTGTGGCTACATTAAGTGTGTCTCAACATGGATCTCCCCAAGGCTGCCTCCTAACCATGGATAGTGGAAATCATTATTGGGCAAAGTTTGTTCAACAGAAATTCTCTTTAGTTCTTGATCTTTTTACCAAGGGAATGAATTAGACCTGAGACTTCATTGTTCAGCCCAAGTGCCATCCATCCCATGAATTGCTGGCCTGTATGCCATCTGTGTGGACAGCGCCTGTGCATCCCGTCACACTGCAGGGGACAGCTGCTGGGTAGCCTGGGCCTTCTCAGGGGCAGATGTCCTGGAATGGCCTTGTCGCAATGTGGGAGGTCAACGTCAGCTCTCCGAGCACATCAACAGAATCTGGGTAAGTCCTGGGAGCCATGACCTGGCCTTGATTTTCTGAGCGTGACCAGTCTGGGGTTGTTGATCAGGGTCTGCAGCAGGAGCCACCTTGTCCTGGACCTCACTGAGGTGCGGGGACCTAGGACAGAACCAGAACCAGTAGACTGGGAGGAGGGGGCAGCTTGTCTCTGTCCTTCTCAGAGGCTGTAGCGAAAGCTGCCCAGAAGGTGTGAGGTGTGGAAGGAGGAGCTGGACCAGGACTCCTGGGGACATGAGGGCGGCTGGAGGGATGTGAGTTTGTCCCACAGATCTGGGTATCTGCAGCATTGGGAATAGCAATGAAAACGGTCCAGGTCAGTGTTGAGTGTCCACGACAGAACATGGCTAACTGGAGGGCTTCCCAGCGGAAGGCAGAGCAGAATAATAGGGGTGGCAGGGGTGGGAGTAGACAGTATAGAACCTTCAGGGGATAGGAGTCGGTGGCTGGGAGAGCTTGTGGTAAGGAATGGGGCAAATTAAGCAAAACTGCACACCATCTTGGAGGGCACCTGGCTTGCAGCCTGGGCTATGGGTAGCATCTCAAACAAATGGTTGAATGAAGGACTCAGCTATCAGAACTAGAACTCGTTTCTGGAAACAAGGGAGGAGCCCAGTTGGCAGGACAAGGACACAAGGCCTCAGGGGTCCTGTAGCCAGGCTGACTGGGGGCAAAGCCTCCTGATCCCCTGGGTAGAAGGGCTCCCAGGGCAGGGAGTGTGGAGGAAGAGGGGCAGGGAAGGAGGAACCTGGGACATCTTAGGGATCCCAGGGAAGCCTGAAGGTATGTGTTTCCTGGTGTCCGACCCCAGTGTAGGTTCAAACAGGAGACTTACCTGCTGACTGATTTGGGTACCAGTATTTGATGGCCTGCTGCAGCCTCCTCTCTCTGTGGCCTGTGATCAGGATGTGGCAAAAGCTGACGAGCACAGGGTTGGTGTGATAATGATCCACATAGAGCATGCCAATCCACGCACTGAACCCTGAAATCCAGAAGGCAAGTCAGGCCATGCAGTACGTCCCAGGATGGCCCAGCTTGTGCTTGTTATGACGTAACTGCAGCATCACTTTGTTCCCAAATGGTGCCTGTGTCTTTGCTGAGAATCTAGAAAATGAGGTATAAGGAGCTGGAAAGATTCTCAGAGATCACACCCTAATCTGTTCATTTTATGGGAATTTGAAGCTCATAGCAGCTAGGAGCCTCTGTGTCTTATATGAAGAAGGCAGCAGCCATTAAATGAATGAATGAGTGAATGAACAGACATGGGCCAGAAATAGGATAAAAACTGTTTTTTCTCCACAGAAAAAGCTTTGATTTTGGCCCATTGAAACTGAACAAACCATTTTCTTAACTAAGCTTGCAACTAACAACACCAGTAATTCTGAGATGTGTTTTCTCAAAATTTTCAGAGTCATGCATTCATAAATTACCTTCTAACTGTTCAGATAGAATTCGCTACCTCTTACTGCCCTTCATTCTACCTCAAAGGTCTGTCAAACATACAAGTATTTAATAGCCTGAATTCCCTTCTGACCATTGGGCTGAATAGTTTTGTTTTGTTTTTCTATTCAGCTTTATAGCCTCCATGGGAAGATAAACTCTAAGCATAAGTGAAGCCTCTGGTACCCGACTTCCAGGCAGCTTCTGCAAAAGTACAAGACCAGCGCTCCCCAGATGCATGGCCACGTACCCATGTCTGCTCTCTCACAGCCACTCTGCAGAATGGTCCTGTCGATGCGGGCGATCAGCCACGTGCCCAGGATGCAGCTGATGAGAAGCCTGGAGAGGCAGGCGCCCAGGCCCAGCAGCACGTTGTAGAAGAACAGAAAGTAGTTGAAGTTGTGGAATGCTCTCCTGCAAACAAAAGCAGGTGGAGGGGGGCAGCACCTTTCAGCATGAGAAGGTGGCTACGCAGGTGGGCTCAGGGGCCCCCCAGACCTGTGGTCAAAGCCTACGTCTCCCATCTCCTAGCTGTGTGACCTTGTGCTGTTAGCAGGAGCTGACTGTCCCCATTTCGCAGCTGATGTGAGGACTGGCTCAGAAACAGTGTAGAGGGTGCTGAGCCCAGGGCAGGCTGAATGTGAGTGGGGACTGTAAACCTCATGTGGCTACAGCTGGGTTTGTGGTTACGGCAGAGGGTGTGGCTTTCCCACTGTCCATTGCAACAGTGACCTGCCCCCAGCTAGAACTGCTCCAAGTCCTCCAGGTGAAATTTCTCAAATGACCACCTGATCATGTGATCCATCTCCTGTTGCCTATGGGATGAAGCCCAAACACTGCCTATGAATTCTGGGGTCCTCGCTGAGAGGGGCTTTTCTGGCATTACCACTTTGTACCTCCTTCCTGTCCCTCACCATCTAAGGCCACCACATGGCCACAATATTGGATTCTCACTCTTCTCCCAACACATCCTGCCCTTTCATGGCTTCCTGCCTGCATTGGTGCAGCGGGGGCTGCAGCCACGCCATCTCCTCATCTCTGCCTGTAGGAATCTTACCATCCCACCGACCTCAGCTCACACGTCCCGACTGCAGCTGAAAGAGAACCCCCACCTCTCCTGCACCCCCCCGCCTCTCCCCCACCCCCCCCCCCGCCTCTCCTCCACCCCACCCCCTTCTTCGTTACTCATGTTTCTCTTGCAATGCTTTCACACCCTCTGGACTCTACTGTCCCTATATGTCTGTGTCTGTCGGCTCCAGTGCACCGTGAGCACATCACAGGCAGATTGTGTGGGGTATCTCTTTATCCTCAGTGCCCATGTTGTTTCCTCCATGAGTGAACAGCTTTGAATGAATGAACTAGAAAGGATTACCCACGGGACAGGCACTATTGTTCTAAGTTCATATTTTAATACATTTTAGCCTCAGAACACCTCTCTGATGTATGCACAATTATTTGTAAAATGAGGAAGTGGAGGTTCATAGATGTTTAGTAAGGTCACACAAGGTCACAAAGCTCATAAGGGGCAGAGCCAAGATTTGGCCACAGGCAGTTAGGCCCCGGTTCTGAACCACTGCCCCTCACCCTCTCAGAGAGTGTAGAGTCCACCCAGGAACCTGCCAAGGGTGAAGAGGAAGGAACGAGACTGCTGAGGCCAAAGCCCTACAATGCCCCGCTCCCTTCTCTGCCCTCACCTGTTATTGAGAGCCAAGGGCTTCTGCTTGTCAGCTGTTCCCATCTTTGGTTGCAGGAAGAAGCTGGCGGCGATCCATACCTGCAGGACCATGAGGCCCAGGACGATGGATATGGTGAGGCTGAAACACAAGGTGAGACCATCCTGAGGTGGCCTTGTCCGTTCTTCCCAAGCCCATCTCGAATGCCCCTTGATAGAGAGAAGAGAGATGCTGACTGCCCGCCAGACCAACAGTAGCTTGAGCTCTGCCCTTTATGCCTACAGAGCATTCTCCTGCCCACTGTGCAGATGAGAAAACTGAGGCTCACAAAGGGCAGATGACTTTCTCAAAGTTGCATCATCAGGTCTTCTGGCTCCAGACCAGAACTCCAGGATTTAATTATGTCTTTTTGTTGAGGGGTGGCAGCTGGGCTGAGTGGTTTAACAGCATAGGAATCAAAGAAAGGATGGGGTTTTTAGAAGAGCTCATGAAGGCCACGGGAGAGTGGACAGGGCAGGTTCTGCCCCAGACTCACAGGAGGCTCTAGGTGAGTTTGGAACAAAGGACCTCAGAGAAGGGAGGTCCCCAGAGGGCATCACGCCCTGTGTTTGCATTCTCTGAGTGGCAATGTGGGGTGGTGGTTTAAAGAGGCTTTGGTTTCAGATTGCCCAGCTCCCAGTCCTGCCTCCTCCCCTGGGACAAACTGCTCAGCCTCTCTGTGCCTCTGTTTCCTCATCTGAAAAAAGGGAGCTAATGTAAGTCCCAACCTCAAAGAGTTCTTAAGAGAAAAGATGTGTAGTGAATTCTCAATAATGTCAGCATTCACTTTTACTTTCCATATGGGTAAACTGAGGCTCAGAGAGGCACTTACAAGCCACACATCTGATCTAAAACCCAAGCTCAGATTTCCTCTCTCCTTCCAATATACTGTCCTTTCTCTTACTTCACCTCCCTGAACCTCAATCTTCCCACCTATAAAATGGACACATATATATCTCCCACAGACACAATTGTGAGGACACCATTGAACAGTGAGCGTGGAAACATTTTGTAAACTGTGAGGTTCCCATCACAATGAGTTGCTATTTTAGCCCATCCTTGGGTCAGAGCTGGGAGCATGGGTCTGGGGATTGGTGAGAGCCCAGCAGGGAAGGGGTATTTCAAATAGCAGCTGTGAAGACCCACCAGCTCCCAGGCCCTGGGCAGTGACAGGAAGCCCGCCCAGCACTTACATCCCGATGCCCAGTCCTCGGAGCATCTCCAGGGTCTGATGGTGGATGACAGGTAGCACCAGGCTGTACATGATCACTAGGCCACACAGGCTCTGCATCACGTGGATGATGAGGTAGCCTGTGGGCCAAGGGAGCCGGTGGTCGCTCAAGGCCCTTCAGGATCCAGTCACACAGGTCCCTCCCTGCAGTCTTCCCTCTAGCCTCCTCCCAAACGAAGGTCCTGGCACTCTTACTTGCACTGTTTTCTTCTGCCTGGCATGACTGCTGACCTGCTCACCCTGCCAGGTGCAGTTCAAACATAACTCCACTAGAAAGGCTTCTTGCCCTGTCCTGGGTGTGGACAGTCACTTCCTCCTCTGGGTCACCGCCGCCCTTAGCATACACACCCCGTGGGCACAGGACAGGTGGTGATGATGACCTACACGAATGTGTGCTTCTCACTCCTTCCGGAGGGTCCCTCAAGGAAGAGCTGGGGCCACTTCTGCCCTACGTCTCTCCTCCCTACCCACAGCCAGGACTCTGCAGGTGCCCAGGGAATGTGTATTGAATTGAATGGGTCATGTGAGGGCACTTACCCCACAGAATATAAGCTATCTGCCAGCCAGAGTACCTTGCAATGGCCACCTGAGATTTAGAAAGAAAAAAGGGTCTGAGAGGGGAGACATGCTGATTACCTCTAACACGTGTCCGGCATCCTTGTCTCATGTGAGGGTCACCCACCAACCCACCAAGGCAGGTGTCATGATTGTCCTCATTTTACAGATGAGGAAACTGAGGGCTGGATGGGGACAGTGGCTGTCCCGAGTCACCCAGCAGCAGAACATACTAGAATTGAGGACTCTGGACCCCCAGCCCAGAGCTCTTCCTCCCCCACCTCCCCCCGTCTGAGGTGCAGGAGAGCAGGTTTTGGCCTCGGAGCAGAAAGAGGCCTCTGTAGACTTACCACACTCTCTGACGAGGAAGGATTATGGAACGTCAAAGGGAGAAAGTGTTTATCTCCTGCCCACAACCTCTTCATTTGCTTCCTAAAGAAAAAGTGGGAGTTAGTAATGCTCATGACCAGGGTTTAAAAATCATTTTTTAATACTTTTTTTGAAAATTGAGATATAATTGACATATAACATGATATTATTTCAGGTGTACAATATAATAATTTGATATTTGTATATATTGTGAAATGATCACAGTAAGTCTTGTTACTATCTGTCACTGCACACAGTTACAAAATTTTTTTTCTTGTGATGAGAACTTTTAATCTACTCTCTTAGAAACTTTCAAATATTCACTATTTTTTAACTGTAGTCGCCATGCTGTACATTACATCCCTATGACTTATTTATTTTATAACTGAAAGTTTGTGCTTTTTGATGCCATTCACCCATTTCACTCCCCCCACCCCACCTCTGGTAACAACCAATCTGTTCTATGAGTTTAGTTTTAGTTTTGTTTTGTTTAGAGTCCATATATGAGTGAAATCATTTGTCTTTCTCCATCTGACTTATTTCACTTAGCATAATGTCCTCAAGGTCATAAATGCTGTCACAAATGACAAGATTTCATTCTTTTTTATGGCTGAGTAGTATTCTGGTGTGTGTGTGTATGTGTGTGTGTATTCCACATCTTTTTTACCCATTCACCCATCCATGGACACTAAGGTTGCTTCCATATCTTGGCTATTGTAAATAATGCTGCAAAGAACACTGGGGTGCATGTATCTTTTTAAGTTACTGTTTCCACTTTTTTGGATATATGCCCAGGAGTGGGATTGCTGGATCATATGGTAGCTCTATTTTTAATTTTTTGAGGAGCCCCCATACTATTTTCATAGTGGCTGCACCAATTTACCTTCCCACCAACAGTGTAGGAGGGTTCCCTTTTCTCCACATCCTTGTCAACACTTATCTTTGTGTTTTTGGTAATAGCCATTCTCAAAGATGTGAGATGACATCTCATTGTGGTTTTGATTTGCATTTCCCTGATAATTTAAAAATCTTAAACTTAATATATTTTGTAAAAATAGCATATAGCTACCTAATCTCAATGGTGACTGAATGTGATAGTTGAGAGTGTGTGTGTGGCTTTTAGTTTCTTTAGCTTGCTCTATTTTCTTATTTTCTCTACAATGAATATATATTACCTATATAATATTATTTCAAAACAGGTAAAAAAATTTTAACAATAGCCCCCCACTTATAACAACATAAAATGAAATGAAAAAGAAGCCACAATTCCTCACAATCCCAGCACCCAAAGAAATCACTGTGTGCTTTTCCCATGTGCCCGTCTCAGCCTGGCCTTTTGCCTAAAGATTAGATTGGCACAGTTTTGTTCACAGTCCACATTCATATCTATATCCTCCTTTTTTCTTAACATCCCATTCCAGCAATTTCCAGGTTATTTTGCAATTTCATCACCACTGAATTGGGAAAACTTAGTATGAAATAAAGAATGTAAGTATCTCATTAATAGTTTGCATATTTATTACATAATGAAATGATATTTGAGTTATGCTGGGTTAAATAACATATTATTAAATTATTTTCACCTCTCCTTTACCTTTTTTAAATAGTGTCTATTAGAAAATGTAAAATTGTATCTGTGGCTTTCATTGTGTTTCTGTTTGGCAGTACCAGAGGTGTGCAACCAGGAATACAAACATGCACAGATATATTTGCAGAGAAAATTTCTGGAAGGATGCACAGAAAATGAATAATAGTGCTTAGCTCTTGGGCAACAATCTGGGGCCTGATGGGAAGAAGACTTACTTTACACTAAATATTTTTGTAACTTTGTTTTTAAAACACAAGCCTGTAGATAGGTTGGCATAATTATAAGAAAAATAACAATACTGGCACAGTGCGAGTGCTGTCCAAAGGGTGCTTTCTCATCCATTATTTCCTCTGCCCCATGGTCTTGTAAAGGAGGCAGGGCAGGGATTGTCACTCCTGGGTGACAGGTGTGGGAGGGAAGGGCCAGCCTGGACAGGAAGGAGGCCTCCCCACCACAGGGGCCTTCTTGTCCCTGTGCCCTCAGCTACCCTCCACCCACATCCATGCAGCCAGCTCTGCATTGTGGTTGTTCCTGGTTGCGGTCAAATGCCTCAGTGAATATCTCCCAGCCACTTGTAGGCTAATGAAGGAAGGAGCAGACATATCCCTACAACAGGCAGGGAAAGGGTAAGCAGCAGTGTCCAGTCCACCCACAGAGCCCAGGGAGAAGAAAGCAGAGACAGGGAGCAAGTCAGGGCTGGGATAGAGAACTGGGGCTCTTTGTGCCAGGAGAGTCTTCACTTAGATGTCATCTGCAAGAGACCCAACCTTTGAGTAGCCAGATGGGGAGGATGCAAAAGCAGGATGTTCTGCAGGGGTGGGAATTGGTCCTGGGCTTCCTGTGAGTGAGTGGGAGACTGTGAACTAGAGACTGAGACAGAGAGAGAGAGAGAGAGAGAGAGAGAGAGAGAGAAAGAAAGAAAGAAAGAGAAAGAGAGGCAGAGACAAAGGCAGAGAAATGGAGAGAAAAGGGAGCAATATATACCTAAATTCAACTTCCGTCTGCATGCAAGTGCCAGCTACATACTGAAGGCCATCCCCTCCTCCTGTGCTGCTGTTCTAGAGACGGATACCCCTGGTTCCCTTGTCCCAACCTCCTGTGAGGTCCCTTGAGCCAGATTCACCTGCTGGGAGCACAGTGTGATTAGTCCTGGAGAGCAGGGCGGGTCTAACACCTAGTAGCAATGCAGAAGTGTACAAGAAATGACAAGGTCAGAAGGCGCCAGAAGACGAGATCAGCTGCTAACAGCCTGTGGCTAAAGCTATTGTGTTGAGTCTCGCCTGCTCAGCAGTGAACATGGAGATGAAAGTACCGCTTGGGGTTTTGCTGAAAACCAAAAGAAGACTCTAATCACAATGTCAAGCTTATAGTGGGAGCTCAAATCAATAGTTTTTTGTTTGTTTGTTTTTGTCTTTTACTACCAATAGGTATGGTTGTCCCTAGACCCTATATATACTGCTGTTCCCAGTTTGGGCACTGCTGGCACTGCCTGGGAATTCTGAGAAAAGTCTGTCAGCTGCTTTCCCGGCTGAAGACACACAAATGACTCCTAGAACCCTCTTACCTGTAACAAGCCAAGATGTGAAACAGGTAGCTCACACACGTGAGGGAGGCAGGCAAGATGGTCACCACCCAGACTCCTGAAACAGAAAAGGTGATACGAGAGGCCTCAGAAGATGAACCAGAAACTATTTTTAAAATGCAGAGGGAATTCCCTGGTGGTCCAGTGGTTAGGACTCCGCACTTTCACTGCTGAGGGCCTGGGTTCAATCCCTGGTCGGAGAACTAAAATGCAGAAACTCACAACAGAAAGGTTTGGGCAAAATATACTGCACTTCCTTTAACACACCTCTTGTGCAAATAACGTTTTGCTTATTTTCTGTTTCATTTTAGCCATACACCCTCGATATCCTTTATTTCCTGCGTATTTATAATCTTTGCCTTTGGTATTAATATTTTCAATCTACAGTGAGTAATAGAAAAAGAAAATTATGGAGCGTACACATGGTAGGTAGCCTCCAGCCTAGTAAAACATCATTAATTCTTGAACTTCCAATCTCCGCTTTTGGGGGGGGTGGTTACCCAATAAACAGTCACCTTGTGCAACGGTAACTGGAATCAGGGTCTTGACTATTCATTCATCCATCTTTCAGTATGTTTTTACTATTTCGTACCTAATTTGCTTTCAGAATGATTCTGTGTGCTTGTGAGAGAGGGATGGAGACAGAGGGAAGGAAGTAAAAGCTTCTGTGTAAGCCGACTCTCAATAGGTACAGAAAAGGCATTCGAAAGAATCCAACACCTCTTTATAACTCAAATCACTCCATAAACTAGAAACAGAAGGGAATTTCCTCAATTGGATAAAAAGCATCTGCAAAAAACCCACAGCTAACATCATACTTAATTGGTGAAAAACAGACTGCTTTCCCCATCAGTTCAAGAATAAGAAAAGCAATGTCTGCTCTTGCCAATTCTATCCAACATTGTACTGGAGGGTCTAGCCAGGGCAGTTAGGCAAGAAAATGCATCCAGACTGCAAGGGAAGAAATAAAACTCTCTCTATTCACCAACAACATGTTCCTATATATAGAAAATCCTAAGGAATAAATAAACAAAGTAAAATGAATTAATAAATGAGTTCAGCAAGGTTGTAAGACACAAGACCAATATATAAAAGTCAATTGTATTGCTATACACTACCAACAAATAATATGAAAATGAAGTAAGAAACAACTGCACTTGCAATAGTATCATAAAGAATAAAATACTTAAGAATAGGGCTTCCCTGGTGGCGCAGTGGTTGAGAGTCCGCCTGCTGATGCAGGGGACGCGGGTTCATGCCCTGGTCTGGGAAGATCCCACATGCCGCGGAGCGGCTGGGCCCGTGAGCCATGGCCGTTGAGCCTGCGCGTCTGGAGCCTGTGCTCCACAACGGGAGAGGCCACAACAGTGAGAGGCCCGCGTACCGGAAAAAAAAAAAAAACACTACAAAAGCTTGTTTTAAGAAATTAAAGAAGACCTAAATTAATGGAAAAACGTATCACTTTTACGTATTGGTTGTTCTTTGTGAACATGGCAATACTCCCTAAATTGATCTACAGATTCAAATCCCTGTCAAAATTCCAATGTCATTTTTGGATAAATTGACAAGCTAATCCTAAAATTCATATAAAAATGAAGCGACCCTGAATAGGCTATACAACCTTGAAAAAGAAGAACAAAATTACAGGACTCACATTTCTTGAGCTACAGTAATAAGACAGTGTGATATTGCCATAAAGATAGACAAATAGACCAATGGAATAAATTGAGAATCCAGAAGTAAACCCCCATTGTCAATGTATTTTCAACAAGGATGACAAGACAATTCAATGGGGAAGGAATATGCCTATTAACAAATAGTGCAGGGGAAACTGATATTCCCCATGTAAAACAATGAAGTTAGAACCTTACCTCATACCGTATACAAAAATTAAATCAAAATGGATCATACACTCAATGTAACAGCTAAAATGATAAAAGTCTCAGAAGAAAATATGAGAGTAAATCTTTGTGACCTTGGGTTAGATAATGGTTTCTTAGACATGCACAAGTGATAAAAGAAAACAAGATATATTAGACCGCATTAGAATTAAAAGCATTTGTGTTTCAAAGGACACCATCAAAAAAGTGAAAAAGCAACCCACAGAATGGAAGAAATTATTTGTAAATTATATCTCTTGTAAGGGATGTGTATATAGAATATACAAAGAACTCTTACAGCTCAATAACAGACAAATAATCCAATTTTAAAGTGGGCAAAGAATCTCAGTAGTCATTACTCAAAAGAAGATGTACAAATGGTCAATAAGTACATGAAAAGATGCTCAACATCATCAGCCATCAGGGAAATGAAAATCAAAACCGCAACGCACCCCCGATGTTCATAGCAGCACTATTTACAATAGCCAAGACATGGAAGCAACCTAAGTGTCCAATAACAGATGAATGGATAAAGAAGATGTGGTATATACATACAATGGAATATTACTTAGCCATAAAAAATAATGAAATAATGCCATTTGCAGCAACATGGATGGACCTAGAGATTATCATACTAAGTGAAGTAAGTCAGAGAAAAACAAATATAACATGATATCACTTATATGTGGAATCTAAAAAAATGATACAAATGAACTTATTTACAAAACAGGAACAGAATCATAGACGTAGAAAACAAACTTACGATTACCAAAGGTGGGGGGGAGGAAGAGGGATAAATTATGAATTTGGGATTAACAGATACACACTACTATATATAAGATAGATTAAAAAAAACAAGGGCCTACAGTATAGCACAGGGAACCATAGTCAATATCTTGTAATAACTTATAATGGAAAAGAATCTGGAAAATAATATATATGTGTGTGTGTATATATATATATATATATATCTGAATCACTTTGCTGTATACCTGAAACATTATAAATCAATTATACTTCAATTTAAAAAAATACAATGCGATACCACTTCATACTTACTAGATGGCTATAATAAAAAATAACAATCAACAAATAACATCAACAAATGTTGATGAAGGTATAGAAGCTGGACCCCTCATACACTGGTGATGGCAATACATAGTGATGAAGCTGCTTTTGAAAACGGTCTGGCAATTCCCCCAAAAGCTTAAACATAATTACCACATGATCCAGAATTCCACTCCTAAGTATATACCCAAGATATATAAAAATATATGAAAAACTTGTAGATGAATGTTCACAGCAGTATTATTCATAATAACCAAAAGTTGAAACAACCCAAATTTGCATCAACAAATACATAAATACAATATTGTATATTCATACAACAGAATAAAATTCAGCAATAAAAAAGAATGAAGCTGAGACATATGCTATGATATAGATGAACCTTATAAATATCTTGCTATGTGAAAGAAGTCAATCAAAAAAGACCACATATTGTATGATTCTATTTATATAAGATGTCCAGAATAGGCAAATCTATAGAGCCAGAAAATAGTGGCCGGGGAGAGTTGAGAAATGGGGAGTGACTGAAAGTGGTCATGATTTCTTTTAGGGTGATGAATATGTTCTAAATTTGACTGTGGTGATGGGTGCATAAATTTCAAAATACTAAAAGCCACTGAATGGTACACTTTAAATGAGTGAACTGTATGGTATATGAGTTATATCTTCATAAAGCTGTTTTTAAAAAGAAGGAAAAAGAAAGCTGATTTCCATGCCTTTCAAGTTTCAGATGTGTCTTTATCAGCATCACCAGGACTAGGCAATTGCTCTATCCCAAACCTCCACCAACACAAAGGATGTGGGTAAATCACCATAAATCTCACCCCAGGGGATGCAGGGGACACATCCTTGGAAGGAGAGGATGGAAGGAGTCTGCCACAAGAAGAGTGAGTGCAGACTTTTTCCAGCCAGCAGCAAGAACATGACCACACACCTTTAATTTAATGCCTTTATCATCCCAAAGGTGAAGCATGTTCAGCCTAAGAGTCTCTCTTGGAAAGAGGGCAGCTGTTTAAAGCTGGAAGAGATTGAGACAGAGTGAAAATGTTATATACTGATTCTTAAAGTGTCTAAACGTGAGAAATATATCAAAGAGGAGATAAAACATGAGTGAATATGGTGATATACTCACTACAATTCACCCAGACCAAGTGACTGAGGTTAGCGTTAAAAAGTTGCCCAGAACAGGGGTAGAAATGTGAATTTTCTGAAGTATGACTTAAAACAAGTATTATTAAATCAAACATTAGAATATGCTCGCTGAGTGTATAGGAAGGGACTCATCAGGCAGAACATTAAAGATGAATAGAAGTGTTCAAGGGCAACGAAAAAGTATGGTAATATGGAAGAAGCAGTACCCACCTTAGTGTAACCTTCTATGTCATGTATGTATAAGAGAATTTTCCTCAAATAATTCACAGTAGATCTATTCCCCTCTGGTTTTGATATTCTACTAGCTTGTGAGTCTTAAGTGAAAATATTATTTGCATCACCTGTTTCATGGCTTAAGGAACATATGGTAATTTACAGCCATTAAATGTCAGAGCTACAAAGGCTTTTGGAAACCATTTGGTACCCTCATCCCAGTCCCATTTTAAAGATGAGGAAACTGAGGCCAAGAGAAGGGACCTGACTTGTCCAATGACAGAGTTTATCCTGACATCTTGTCCAGGTCCTTTCTCAACAAGGAATAGTGAAGAACTTTCCTTCTTTCATGGGCAATGGACATATAATTAGAGTATGTCATTTTCAAAGAAAGCTACTATTTTAAGGTAAAGTGACTGTTATGGGCAGAATGTGTGTGTCTCCCACCCCCCACAAAATTCATGTGTTGAAACCCCAATCCCCAATGTGATGGTATTTGGAAATGGAGCCTTTGGGAGGTGATTAGATCATGAGGGTGGAGCCCTCATGATGGAATTAGTGCCCTATAAGAAGATACATGAGAGAGTTTGCTTCCTCTCCCTGTTCTCCATCCAGTATGTGAGGACACAAAGAGAGGGTGGCCTTCTGCAAGTCAGGAAACTGACCCTCCCCAGACACCAGGTCTGCTAGCACCTTCAACTTCCCAGTCTCCAGAACTGTGAGAAAGAAATGTCTGTTTTCATACCACACAGTCTATGGTAATTTGTTATAGCAACCTGAACTAAGCAGAAATTAAATTTGAATGATATAAGTAAACTTTCCATATAATAATAAAGTCATGGACCACTGTTTTATCTTTTCCAAAGTGAAAAAAATATGATGATTTTAGTTGTTTCCACTGGCATCAAACAAAATAGGCTATTTGAGATTAGAAAATTATCAGGGCATGTTCAATTCAGCCCCAAACAGGTTCTAACAAAATGGCCTGTGTCCTGACCCCTTTTTCCTTTGAGTCAACCCAGGGAGGCATAGAGCAACTGTAACACAGGTAATATCAAGACCAGCAGCAATAATCATTATAGGTGTGCACCTGCCACAGGTCACAAGTCCCTCTCTGTTTCCTACACAGGCAGCAGGAACAAAGGTGGAGGATGGTTTTACCTTTGGTGACGTTAATCAGCTCTTTCACCTGCAGGAGGACTGGGGTCAGGGTACCCGTCTGGTTCATGGAGGCGACGTAGCTCTCCAATTCGCCTTCAAACACATCCAGCTCATCTCTCACATACACGAACATGCAGAACTCAATGACAATGAACTGGGGGACACAGAGCAAATGTTTCAAGGTCTCACCTGAGTCCAGCTCAGTATATGAATAACATATGGGTCTCTCTTTGGTTTTGAGGTCAAAACTCTCTGAAGCTCAAAACTCATCTGCAATAGACTCTGGACACTTGCTCTACTGAGATGAATGGGATTGTGACTTCTTTGGAGACAGGAGTCACCCCAAACTCTGTTCTTAACACAACAGCATATAAGAGTAGGCACCACAAGGGCTCAAAGAACTCTTCAAACATTAATTAAATCAGAGTGAAATAATTAAAACAGAGTGGACTTTGAATAAGGGGTGACCCTGGGGACAATTCCAAACA
The DNA here is from genome assembly GCF_964270905.1 of Leucopleurus acutus. Lineage (NCBI taxonomy): Eukaryota > Metazoa > Chordata > Mammalia > Artiodactyla > Delphinidae > Leucopleurus > Leucopleurus acutus. The sequence goes on from NC_139150.1 coordinate 34,434,916, forward strand.
CTTCTCACTGTTCCCCTTCTTGTATCTTGGCAATGACCAAATTGGAGGAGGTGCTGTTTCCTGTATGCATGTCATGCTTGCTCCCCTCCTATCATCCTGTCATCCTGCCCTCATGCCCCCATCACCATGCCATTGCTTCTAGAGTCCCTGACGCCATTTTACTTCATCAACCGAACTGAATGTGGAGCTCAAATGCTACTATTTTCAGGCAGCTTCTCAATCCAGAGTAATTCACTAAATTTCCAAAGCACTTTTACCTTTTCTTTTTCTCTAGTTAGACGGCAGTACTTCATACTGTATTTTATCTTCTTGTCTTAGACCATGGGCTACTCCCAGGCCAAGACTCTGCTGAATCAGCTCTCTTCTCTCTTCCAGGTCTTAGTATAGTGTTTGGCATAGAGTAGACAACCAATAATGATTTAATAAACACAATAACCCCTAGTGATTTACCCACTGCTGCAGAGAACTCTAGCTAGTTGTCCATTAAAATCTCTTCTCCCCTTTTTTGGGCACAGGCTGGACGACATTTGCCAGCCTCCCTTGAGTTAGATGTGGGTAAATAACAAGGTTCTTGTCAATGGAAGAAGAGTGGAAGGAATGTGTGCTGGGTCCACATAGCCTTTGAAAACCTCTCGCAGGCATTTCGCCACCTGCTTTCTCCTTCTGTTGACTGGATGCAGGTGGTGAGGGTGCTCAGGGATGATGAAGGCACACGATGGAGAAACCAGTTATGGAACAAACACGTGGAAGACTGCTACTTCCCAAACCTCAACACTCACTCAACACTGTTAGGTGGGCCAAAATATATTCAGTGTTGTCACTGAAATTTGTGGGTTTATGTGGTACTTCATCATAACCTAATACATCCACTTAAAACTTAATCACAGGATTAGTTTATACAGGTATCATCCTAGTACATTTAAAATGAGCAGAAGACAATTTGGCCATTTTTATCCCGCCATTTGACCCTGCTTTTGACTCAGACATTTTATCTCAGATAACAATGACCAGGTGAAATGCTTTGATTCTGTACTTTATTGACTTCCTGTTTTCAATTTCATAGGTTTCTGCTCTAATTTTTATTACATCTATTCTTCTGCTTACTTTGCATTTTAATTTGCTCTTTTTTGTTTGTTCGTTTCCTAAGGTGAATGTTTAGACGATTGATTTAAGATCTTTCTTCAGGTCTAATATGTATATTCAATGCTATAAATTTCCCTCTAAGCACTGCTTTTGCTGCCTCCCACAAATTTTGATAAGTTGTGTTTTCATTTTCATCTGTTCAAGACATTTTTAATTTCCCTTGATGTTTTTCTTTGGCTCATATGTTACTTTAAAGTGTGTTGTTTTCATACCTACTACTTGCAGATTCTCCATTATCTTTCTGTTACTGATTTTTAGTTTAATTCCACTTTGATCTGAGAGCAGACATTGTATGATTTCTATTCTTTTATATTTATTAAGACGTGTTTTATGGTCCAGGATATAGTCTATCTTGTTGAATTTTCCATTTACTCTTGAGAAGAATGTGTATTCTGCTGTTGTTGATGAAGTAGTCTTTGGATTTCCAAAATATCCAATTGATTGATGGCATCAATTACAGTTCAGATTTTCCTACCTTGGCACCGGTTGCCATGGGGTTTCTGCTCCATTCTGTGATGATCGTGTCTCTTCAGTTTTAGGGGTAAAGGTTTGCTCCATGACCTCACTGCTCTTAGGGATCTAAGAAGAGTTGTTGATTCTTCAATTTGTTCAGATTTGTATTTGTTGTTAAGACGGATTGGCATATTGCAAGCTCTTTACATGTGGAATTGGTAACTGGAAGTCTCCGTAAATAACTCGATTATATTTATTAGTAATATTCACCACATGAGTATAAGTGTCCTTGGAGTCAAAATGGTGGGGTCAAAGAATTGTACTTTTTTGATTTACAGATACTCAATTTTGACCCAGCTTTTAAAGAACAACCCCTATCCTAGACCCACCCCATTTATAAAATAATAAAGGATTTGCTTAGATCTACTTACAAGGTACAGGCAGATGAAAGCCAACACAGTGGTTCCAATCATCCTGCTTGGGAACTGAAAGTAAGGGTCCCACTCATAGATCCTGGTTTGGAACCAAGACTTTTCTCTCTCTCTGTGAATGAATAAACATCAAGAGAAGACAGGTTGTGGCTGGTAAACAAATGCCTGATTCTTCTGAAAATAATATCATCTCCTCTTCTTCACCTTAGCGTATAGTGAAGACAAACAGCACTGGTAGATTCCACAGTTTTCATTCTCCCCTCATTCTTAAGAACAAAGACTCAGTTTTATTCAGTACAGCAATCTACCAAATTAAAGGCTATAGTTCCCGACCTCTCTTACAGCTAAGAGTGACCAAGACTAAACAAGCCAATTAGACGTGACCAGAGATGTGGTGTGGGACTTTGGGGAGGCTGGTCAGGTGGAACTGACACAGCTGGGAGGATTCCCTTTGACTTCACTCTTTTCTCCTGCCTGCCATCTGAAGGGCAGACATGGTGGCTGGCCCAGGCTGGAGCCCCAGCATCTATCTTGGGCCACAGACAGCCTTCATGATGGAAACCACTACGTTACTGGAACAGAAAGACAGACAATGGGTAAACTGCGTGGTGGGCAGTCCAGGGTTAGTATGGACTGCCTGCCTCCAGAGTTCTTTTACATGAGAAAGAAAGAAATCTCTCTTTTATTTGTGCCATGATTATTTTGCATTTTCTGCTATATGTAGCCAAATGTAACTCTAACCAAAGAACTAGTTTTGCCACTATGACCTTGGATTAGACATATCCCTTCTCTGGGAATATACCCTTGTGCACAGTGGCAGTGGCAGGGGTAGGGTGACTTGAATGGTCACTGAAGACCAGGTGTTCTTGCCTGGTCAAGAGCTATGTCCTCTTTTATTGGTAACAACATCTCAGTTTTTCTCTGGGAATCTACTCTTCCCCACCATCAGTCCTGGTGGTTTAAGTGAAGCTGAACCACTTCCTAGTTCCCATGGTGAACATGTGACCCTGGTTTAACAATCAGTTTACTCCAATCACCTACTCACAGTAATTGGTTCTGGGATGCCATGTGGTCCAACTTGATCCAATGAAACACATTCATGGGAATTTTGTTTGAATTATTTGAAAGAAAACATTCTCTTCTCTATGAGCTTAAGACAGGAGGGTATAAGCTTAGAGATTCTGGAGGCCACCACGGGGAGGAAGCCTACCTAACTAAGAGTTTAACATAGGTAAAAGCAGAGCTGAGAGATGAGGGAAAGAGACCTAGTTCTGATTATATCAGTCAAACCCCTGGATCCATCTGTGTCTGAAAACTGGCGACCTCTAGGCTCTTTAATTATGTAAGGCCATAACTTTCCTGTTTCTCTTTAATCCCATTTGAGTCGAGTTTCTGTTATTAGCAAACAAGCGTGCTAAAACAGCGCTCTTCCAGTCATCTCCAGGTCTCTGACCCGGTCAGGGCTCATCAGTACTGGTGCAAACGCCGAGGGGCGTGAACAAATATAACTGTGCTTACTGCAGGGGGCACTTCCTCAGGAGCTGTTTGACGTGCTCTGCCTGGTGAACTTCCAGGAAAGGCTTTTCTTCCTGTGAGAAAAGAGAGAGGTTGATGTTTTGGCTCACAAAGTCTTGTTAGGGCTTTGGTCTCTTTGAGGGGCTATTTCCCTAGAGGCCAGGATTTTCGGTAAAACTTGCCATTCCCAGACACCCGTCATTTATTGAAGAGACTATAGGGTCCCGTCTCCTGTTTCCCAAGCACTTCTTTCATGAAATGCCAGAGGCCTGACCTCCCTTGGCTCTTCTGCTAACTGCTTTACACCAGCCTTTGTTTTGTGAAGTCGATTTCTCCCTTTGAGATTTGGTGACTTCTCATCATAGTTCAAAACACTGTTCCAGAAATGAAACACCCAAAAGCCCAGTGTTTTTATTTTTTATGAAAAGGAATTTCTCTTGCTCATTTCTTATTTTGAAATGAACTTTAATAGTATGTTTGGAAATGTTTTCTCCAAGTGTAATGAGCTTTCCACAGTAGTCATCTGTTTTACAATATTTTGAATATGTAACTTTTACACACTGTGAGACGAAATCTTATCTATTGCAGATGTTGCGCAGAGTAAAATAGACCTGGTTATAATTCTGACTCATAAGTGACATCAGCGAGCTGGAGGAACAGGAGGTTCCAGTTCCCATATGCCCTCAGATGCTCCAACTCTGACAACCACCCACAGGTGAGAGTACCTTTGTGGGGGCCCAAGTATCTACCTTGGAGGTTACAGCACGCTAGTTAAGCAAAAACTCCAAGAATAGATGCATGAAAGAGAACAAGGAGAACAGTTTCATTTTACCAACATCACTCCTCCTCCAAAGTAGTATAGCTCAGGGCATAGAGAGAAGGCCCTCTTAGCTTGTAATTTCTCCTATGAGGGAAAATAAAAGTGAAGTGAGAGCCCACCTTCCCCAGTCTTGGGGGACACTGCCCAACAGATCCATTCCTGTCTCACACCACCCAGAACACTGAGGGGATCAGCATGGCGGAATAGTCTGGGGAAAGCTAAGAGCAGGGAAATGGGGCAGGGGGTCAATGGGGTGGGGGAGTCCTTCTGGAGTCCTCGAAGGAACAGAGAAAGAGAAAAGGGCAGAAAGCTATATAAAGAAATAATGGGGGGACTTCCCTGGTAGTTCAGTGGTAAAGAATCCACCTTCCAATGCAGGGAATGCGGGTTCAGTCCCTGGTCGGGGAACTAAGATCCCACATGTTGCGGCGCAACTAAGCCCACATGCCACAACTATTGAGCTTGCACGCCTCAATGAGAGAGCCCACATGCCACAAGCTACAGAGCCCACATGCTCTGGAGCCCACGCACCACAACTACTGAGCCCATGTGTCCTGGAGCCTGCACACCACAACTAGAGAGAGAAAACCTGCATGTCACAACTAGAGAGACGCCTGCATGCCGCAACTAGAGAGAAACCCAAGCAGACCACACACCATAATGAAAAGATCCTGCATGCCTCAACAGAGATCCCGTGTGCTGCAACTAAGACCTGACGCAGCCAAAAAAAAATAAATAAGGAAAACAAATAAATAAAATAAGTAAATATATATTTTTTTAATAAATATTTTTTTAAAAAAGAAATAATGGGGACTTCCCTGGTTGTCCAGTGGCTAAGGCTCTGCACTCCCAATGCAAGGGGCCTGGGTTCCATCCCTGGTCAGGGAACTAGATCCCACATGCCGCAACTAACAGTTCACATGCCACAACTAAAGATTCTGCATGAGACAAAATGGACTTTAAGTTAAAAACTATCACAAGAGACAAAGAAGGTCATTATATAATGATAAAGAGGTCAGTTCATCAAAATGATATAAAAATTGTAAACACATATACATACCTAATATCAGAGCACCTAAATATATAAAATAAATATTAACAGAACTGAAGGAAGAAATAAACAGCAGCATGATAATAGTAGAGGACTTCAACACCACACTTTCAACAATGGATAGATAATCCGGTCAGAAAATCAATAAGGAAACAGCTGACTAGAACAACACTATAGACCAAATGGACCAAACAGACATTTATAGAACATTCCATATAACAGCAGCAGAATACATATTCTTCTCAAGAACATTTTCCAGGATAGAGCATATGTTTGGCCACAAAACAAGTCTTAAACGTAAGAAGATTGAAATCATATCAGACATAATTTCTGACCACAAAAAGCTAGACGTTGATAACAGGAGGAAAATTGGAAAATTCACAAACGATACACTCCTGAACAACCAATGGGTCAAAGAAAAAATCAAAAGGGAAATCAGAAATATCTTGAAGCAAATGAAAATAGAAATACAACATACAGAAATTTATGGGATACAGGAAAAGCAGTTCAGTTCTAAGAGGGCAGTGTATAGCAGTAAATGCCTATATTAAGAAAAAAAGAAAGATCTCATGCAAACAACCTAACTCTTTACTTTGAGGAACTAGAGAAAGAAGCACAATGGGTAAGAGAGAGCCTCAACAACCAAATTCTCTGGGTTCCAGGTCTGGCTCTGCTATAGACTAGCTATGTGTGCTTGGGCAATGCAACTGACACCTCTGGGTCCAAGTTTCCTAATACAGAGTGGGAGAAGTAATAATAGTACCTACCTCACAAGGCTGTTGGGAAAACTTAACCTGTCAGGACACACACGGTGTTTTTACTTAGTACTCACCGTCTGGAGCTCCCAGCCCAGGTGGACCCTCAGAGACTTGACAAACATGTACAGGAAGCGGCCCAGAAGGAAGGCCAGGCAGAGCAGCGAGGGCCAGTAGAACACAACAGTCTCATACTTCCCCACAAACTGCAACAGAAGCAGACCATGGGGCGTGGACTCTAGGTAGGGAAGGGCTAGGCCACTGGTGAGGCTGTGCACAGGAACCTGCCTGCCCCAGCCTGCTCCCACCAGGGCCCACCCTCTCAGAGCTTGGAGGTCAGCAGCCAATCCCCGCTCCCCCAGCCCCACATCATCAGAACAAGCAGTGGACTTGGAGTCCAGCAGCCCTGGACTTGAGTCTTAGCACCCCTATTTAATTTTATACAAAGGGCTTTCATGGCTTTTTTCTCATTAGGTATTAAATATTACTTTTGGAAAATACTCACAAGAGAGAGGAGGGTGAAAGAGAGAGAGAAGAGGGGAGAGAGAGAAGAGGAAGGGGGAGGGGGTGGGCAAGAGGGAGAAGGAGAAGAAGAAAAGGAAGGAAGGAAGGAAGGAAGGAAGGAAGGAAGGAAGGAGGGAAGGAGGGAGGGAGCGGGGGAAGGAGGAAGGAGGGAGGGAGAGCCCATAAGTGTCATCATTTTGGGAGCAACACAAGCTCCCTTCTAGATGCAGCGTGACACCCCTCTTTCATCTTGCTCCTTTTCCTGGGGTACAGGGCTAAACAGATGAACCAGCTTCCTCTAATTCTGAGAAAGACGATGCATGGCAAAGTGATAAGGGATTCATCTAGTTCGAGTCTCCCATTTTATAGACAAAGAAACTGAGGCTACATGAAGGAATGGAAAGAAATGAGCTTGAGAGTCAGCCAGACCTCGTCTCAACTCCCAAATCTGCTGCTTCTCAAGAGTTACATAATATACTTGTGCCTCAGTTTCCCCAACTGTAAACAAGTTTGCTAAGAGCTTCCCTCCCTTGAGGGGCCGCTATGAGCATCAACTGAGAGAACATCTCCTGTGAATGACACCTGATGAACACAAGATGCTCTACAAATGGAAGCATCATGAATGGTTCCAACTCCCCTTTTGTCCACACGAGGAAGCTGAGGCCCAGAGTGGCAAAGGCTTGTCCCAGGTCACACAGTGAGTTGGCCATGGTGATAGGACTGAATACCCTAAACACAGCTCAGCAGGGACTCACCTGCCCATGGGGACACTGTGTGATGTGAAGGGTGGTGACAGCAAACCTGCAAGACAGAAACCAGGGTTGGGGTCCTGGGGTCCTTCCCAGCACAGCCCCTGTGAAAACAGCTCAGATGCCACCTGCCTGGAGTTACCTCCCGTCTGAATCCTTCTTGGGAGGACTGGTCCCCAGTACATCCCACCCAGATCAGGCATACAGCTTGTGCCTAGGTACATGCACACTGAATTCATTTAACACATCCTCACTGAGGACATAATCCTGGGATCCACGACGGCAGAGCAGGAAGACACTGAGAGGTCTCCTGCTTTCTCCCCTCATCACTCAGGTGGGGAGACTGAAGCCCAGGGAGGGGAAGGGATTTCTCCAGAGTCACACCCAGAGCCAGGACCAAGACCCAGGTGTCCTGACTCTGGGACCGAGGCTCTTTCTGACGGGACACGCCCTGTCTGTAAACACTGCCCGGAGGAATAAGCCTCAACGTTTTCTCCCGGCTGGACACACATTCCTGGTCATACTCCCAAGGCGCCCAAGGTGCCCAAGCTGCTAAGTGGTTCTGACCACCCTCTCCTCTCCTGCTCAGAAAGTCTGGCAGAGGCTGTTAAGATGATATTATTCCATGTCTAACCCTGAATACCCTCTCTTCTAATTTTTAAAAAGCAAGTCACAAACTCTGTAATTGTAGCCATTGGGGTATCATTTGCTTGTGAGCCCCCTGCACTGGTTCACACACTGGGCCTGGGACCCCTGCCCCACAGAAAATGCTGTAGTGGGGAAGCCGGCCCGGTAAGGGGGATGCAGGCAATGAGATGAGTTCCAGGGCTGGAGAGTAGAAGTGTTCATGGGATTTTTCAGCCAGAAAATATTCCCCAGGGCCAGCTCTGTGCCAGTCCGGTGTCAGCGCTGAGGGCACAGCGCTCAAGAGGAGGGTCAGAAAGGTCCCACATCTGAGGGCTCTGATCCACAAAGGATGAGCATGTATCTATCACTGGGCCAAGTCGGGGAAGACGATCCACACAGGGAATAGCAATATGTAGACAAAGAGGCCAGAACACATGTTCCAGGAGGGTCTGTCCTGTCCTCCAGTGTTTTCCCTGGCTCACAGCGGGATGTCTGCTGAACGAATAAGTGGACGGAGAAAGGAGTATAGGAGTCTTGCATGACCGGAGGTGCGTGCTAGAGACTCTCAGGCATGGAGAGATGGGGAGAGGCCAGACTGCGACAGCACTGAACGCCCAGCTGAGGCACCTGCACTTTCTCCTGGGCTCCCAGGGAAGCACGACAGCGAGGAGCAGCAGAACCCAGTGGAACTCCTGCTTCTAACCACGGGACTGACGGCACTTGACAGAAACGGAGTTTTCTAGAGCCCTGACTTCTGGGACTATTCTGATCGTGAGCGGCCTCCTGTGGAGCAGACAGAATGCAGGCCTGACCTTCTGAAGCCTCAAGTGCAGTTTCCAAGGAGGGGCTGCGGTGGGCCTTGGACCAGTCACTCCGCCCACCCGCCCTGGGCGTCGGTTCTGGGCAAGGTGCCCTCCAAAGAGAGCTCTCAGGTCACCTCCAGCTCCTTGTCCAGAGTCCAGCCATGGCCAAAGGAACTGCAGGAGGCCAGGCAGGCAGAGTCCATCTTACCAGATCAGAGAGTAGCTGAACCCCAGGATGGAGCTGACCAGCCGGAACTCCGACGAGAGGCAAGCAAAGAAGGGGAAGTGGGACAGGCCGACTTCGATGCCTCCGATCAGAAGCACAAAGGCTGGGAGAGACAGGGCCAGAGATGACATGAGTTCCTCTTCTCACGGGCTCAGGGGAGACCCAGGGCAGTTATGGGGTTTCGTGTGACTTGCAGTCACAGACCTCAGGACTTAAGGAGATGAGTGGACAAGCCCCAGATTAGTACAAGGAGGAATGCAGAGATGTCTTTCATGCAATCATGCAACAGGCCCTTCCTGGTACCTCTTCCATGCCAGGCACTGGGCTAACTATTGAGATGAAGAAGACTTTGTCCCTGCCCTTGATTAGCTCACAGTATGATGGGCAGAAACATACCACAAAAATGAACAAACAAAAATCACTGAGAGTAAAGCACCATAAAGTGTACCACAGCAACACAGACAGCAGTGATGTACTGTGTTCTAAAACCTCTTGTGCACTTCATCCATAAGGCAATAATAATATTAATGCTGCCACTGACTAGCTCTGAGATGGTCTAACAGGATCCAGTAAAATGTAATTGGGCAAGATGACCTTTCCTAAGTGTCTACTTTGAGCTGGGTCGTGGGTCAGGCACCAAGGACATAGGGGGAATGAACAAAGTTCTTGCTTTGAGGTGCTTACGGTCCAATAGGGAAGACAGGAAGAAAAGTAAACGATGTGATATGTACTATAATAGAGGCATATTCAACCTGCTGTGTGGACAAGAAGAGGAAGTCATGGACCTCACCTGGGGTCTGGGTATCAGAGAAGGCATCCTGGAGGTGGTGACATTTAGCAAGGCCATGAAATATAAGTGGGAGTTTGTAGGACGGAGAGAAGGAGGGAAGGAAGGACATTTCTCACTCAAAGGAGGGGAGATGGTTGGTTGAGGTGGTCAGTATTTGTGTAAATGTGAATAGTGGGGGACTGGCAGCTAAGGACCATATAAAAGGAATAATTGCTGTGAGGTTAGAAGCTGCAACAGCATAATTTTTTAATTTATCTGAATTCCCCCAACCATGAAAGCAGACAGAGCAGTGAAGATAGCAAAACCAAAAACAAACATCTACAATAAATCTAAGTGACAGGACTCATTTGATATCAACATCTGATTAAGGGGAAGCAGAGGAAAGACAATAGGATCTTTGAAATCCCAAGAACAGAAGAACCCAAAATTGCCAGCAGATATTCACAGGAAATTGAAGCTGAAATAACAGCTGAAACTGGGCACAGGGCTGAAGGCCTTGATTCATAGGTGAGAATCAGCAGACCTTAGTAAGGTGTTAGTAGGTCTGAGGATGCTGGAGCCATCAGGGCCCATGAGCTCATTATACTAAATATCCAACTCCCCTCCCAGCACAAGCCCCACATGAAAGAGAAACTGCTGGCAGCGAGAATCCAAAATGAGAAGGTAAGAACATTAGGAACTGGGTAGTAGTGGGTCCAGACAATAGTGGAAGAAGCCAACTCAGAAAATATGAGGTTGTAATGAGGGTACATATGTATAATCATTCTGTAAAAACAGAAGTGGAGGGGCTACCCTGGTGGCGCAGTGGTTGGGAGTCCGCCTGCCGATGCAGGGGACACGGGTTCGTGACCCGGTCCGGGAGGATCCCACGTGCTGCGGAGCGGCTGGGCCCGTGAGCCATGGCCGCTGAGCTTGCGCATCCGGAGCCTGTGCTCCGCGACGGGAGAGGCCACAACAGTGAGAGACCCACGTACCGCAAAAAAAAAAAAAACAAACAAAAAAAACAGAAGAGGAACCCTTGAGCCATGAAGCAAGAAACAATATTCTGGTCCAGCCAGATGCTCAACATCAATTAGGCTTCACGGAAACACAAATCAAGACAACAATCAGATACTACTTCACACCTACTAAGATGGCTATAATTTTTTTTAAAAAAATGAAAATAACAAGTGTTGGCTAGGATGTGGAGAAATTGGAACGTTCACATATTGCAGGTCAATGGAACACAATGGACAGTCCAGAAATAGACCCATACATACACATGTGTAGACAACTGATTTTCAACAAAGGTGCAAAGGCAATGTAGTGGGCAAAGGACAGGTTTTTGTAATGACAACAGTGCTGGAACAAATGGATAGCCAAAGGCAAAAAAAAAAAAGAGGAATTCAATCCACACCTCACACTATATATTCAAAAAAATTAACTCAGAATGTACCATAGACCTAAATGCGAAACACTGTGAGACTATAAAACTTCTAGAAAACACAAAGAAGAAAATCTAAGTGACCTTAGCTTAGGCAGATATTTCTTATATGACATCATATGCATGATCCATAAAAGAAAACATGAAAAAATTAGATTTCATCAAAATTTAAAATGCCAGCGCTTCAAAAGAAACTGTTGTTAGAATAAAAATACAAGCAACAGACTGGGGAAAAGAATTTGCAATTTATACATCTGATAAAGGACTTATATACAGAGTATATAAAGAACTCTCAAAACTCAATAAGAAGAAAACGAAAAATCCCCAATATTTTAAAATAGGCAAATAATTTGAACAAACGCTTTACCAAAGAAGGTACAGTGATAGCAGATAAGCACATGAAAATATGCTCAACAACAACAGTCATTACAAAACTGCAAACTGAAACCACAGTGAGATACCACAACATGCCTCTTAGAATGGCTAAAATTAAAAAGACTGACCATGTGTTGTCAAGGACATAGAGAAACTCAACTCTCATACACTGAAGATGGTAATCTACAATCAAACGGAACCATCATTTTGGAAAACAGTCTGACAGTTTCTTTAAAAGTATAATCTACTACATGATCTTAATAATCCAGACATTCCATTCAAAGGTGTTTACCCAAGAAAAATGGAAACATACAAAGACTTATAATGCTTACAGCAGCTTTATTTGTAACAGCCAAAAACTGAAAATAAATCAAATGTCTATCAATAGGTGAATGGATAAACAAACTGTGGTCTCTCCATACGGTAGAACACTATTCAGAAATGAAAAAGCAATGATTTCTGATGCATTCTAAACATATATGAATCTTAAAACAACTATGCTGTGTGAAAGAAAACAGACCCCCTCCCCCCCCAAAAAAACCCCGATTGCATTCTGTATGATTCCATTTGCATAACTGCCTGGGGATGGGGGTGGTGACTGGATGGGGTGGGAAGGAGAGAGTACAAAGGGGAAAAAGTTAACTTCTGGGGTTCATTATCATGATTGTGGTGATGATTTCATAGACGCAAACATTTGCCAAAGCTTAACTTGTACACGTCTAAGAGATGTATCATTTTGGTTTCAATTTGCATTAAAAACTCCTAAAAACTAAGGAGATGTTGTAGGCATTTGCTCATATAGGCTTGGAACCCAGGAGAGAGAACCAAGCTGGACAGGAGATGTTTGGGAGTCACTGGATTAGGGATGGTTGAACCTGCAGGGAGAGCACAGGGCACAGGGAACAAAGAGGCCTCAGATCGATGGCCAGAGAAGTAAACACTGTTGCCTGAGGAAGCATCTGGGGGCTTACTGATATCAAGAAGGCAGTCATGGCTATGACTCAGGAGAGATTTCTAGGGTTGGTGACAGTGAACCTATTTTCTGAGACTTTGTTCTACTACGTCTAAAAAACCTTTGAATCTAACTGGGAGAAAACCTCCACAAAAAAGCTCGAGACTTTGTGGGCTTGGCATTGACCTTGGGCAAGTAACAAGCTAAGAAGAACATTGACAGTTCAACGAAGTTTATCCCCTGATCCCAGAGAATCCCTGCCAGGCAGTCTCCAAGAGCAAGAATTTCCACAGCAAAACGCCCAGCAGGTATGAGGCAGCACACGTACCTTGGGCCCATTGTGGGACTTGCAGGGGCTGGTAACCTTCTGAGAATAAGAACATGACCTTATTGGCTGTAGCCCCAAAGGCTACTCCATAGGACCATCGGTTACGAAAAGTGCCCACGAAGTCCAGAGGTCTGTGAATAAGAGAAACAGCTCGTGAGGCCAGAAGTGGCTCCTTCCCACAGTTCATTTCCAAAGTATCAATCCCACTCTGGGGAGGGACTATTGAGTAGTAAACTATTTATTTCAACGGACATATCCTGAGGCCCTCTGTGCCAATTGGGGGGTTAGGCATAGATTCAGGGTACCAAAGTGAGGAAGACAAAATCCTTGCCCTGGAGAAGCTCCAAGTCTGGGGAACATAAGCAAGGACACCAGCAGTCATGACAACAAGCAAAATGGGATGAATTTCATCTATGAGAGACACAAGCAGTATGACTTAAGAAACCAAAACAAAGAGTATGTGAAAGACAGGTCGGGGGAACTGCCCTGCACCTGGCCATGGTCTACGAGAGTCCTCCTTTCCAATATCCCTGGGAAGGTTTGGGTATCACTGGCTATGCTAGCTGCATGTGATCACACCTCCTGGCCACAGCTGATTGGACTATGGGTGGTCAGATGGTCACCTGACTTTGGATGGGCCAATCACCGTGCCTGGCCTTGTACTTTGGATTTGTGATTCTGAGGACAGGAGCCAGTTAGCTGTTAAAATTCTGTTCTGGAAAGTCATGCCAAACTGAGTCTTGCCGACATCTGGGGGAAGCAGAGATCGTTAAGTCCGATGATAAAGTCAGATGGCAGAGAGGAAAACGGTAAAATGGTGCTGAAGGGACCCCAGTGACACAAAGAGGCAAAAGTAGAATCTGTCTCCCAGAGACGCCCATCTCAAGAGCTCTAGTTCCCATGAGGCCAACCTTGCCAGTCTCTGTGAGATCTCTGTAACTTTATAAAAAGTCCTTTCTTTTCCTTTTACGCAAACAAGCTTGAGTGGGTATCTGTTTCCTCTAACCAAAAGAGCTTTGTCTACGTGAGAGAAAGCAATTGCATTGGAGACAAAGAGAAAAGGCTTTCCCCACTGGAGTGCCATTTGAAGCGGGCTTAATGAAAACTCAAGGTGGCAGGAAGGGAAGGGTACTGCAGGTACCTGCAGGTGGGGACTTGGGAGTCAGGATCTGGACCCCACCTTCCTGCTCCATTTGGCTGGCTCGTCTTCATCTTCAAGGCACAACTCAGGGAGCACCTCTCTCAGAAACCTCCCTGACAACCCACTCCCAATCAGGCACACCTACTTGCTGCCTTGCTTGGGTCCCCTCAGCGCTAAGTTCACGTCCATGCTTTTCTTATCACTTGTTTAGTGAACTATAAACTCCTCTGGAGTGGCTTTGAAAAGAGTAGCTGCTCACTGCACGTTCGTGGACACGCACTTGGTTGAACTGATTTGAATTCTAATCAATCCCACCTGTAGTACGTAAGCGCTATGTGGGACTCAGTCTCCCTATCTTTAAAACAGAGATGATACCCCTGCTCTGCTCATATCACAGAGACACTGTGGATGGCAAATGAAGACCTGCTTTATAAACTGTGGAGTGTCATGCACATGCGAAGGATTATTAATGGGTGAAGACGGTGAGCTAAAACTACTCAGGAAAGCAGGGCTTTTCATAAGAAAGTGGCCAGAGAGCAAGAAAACGGTGCCTTTATTAATTGAATTCAAAGCAGTTTAACATGATCCATATAGCGGTCTTACTTAAAAAGTCCTACACCAGGCCCTACATGCCAAATGCCCAGGGCAAAGTCTGAAGATCTTCTTTATCCACCAGCCTCAGTCTCTCTCTGTGCCTCAGCCCATGTGGCTTAGACCTGGCAGTTTGGGAGGGGCTGACTGCTCTAATGGGTGGTAACCAGAATGTTTGCTACTCTGGGCTGCTATATGGTATATGGACATTGTTGTTGGATTTCTCTCACCACAAAGGTCAGATCACCCTTAGACTCCATCCTGACATCCTGGCTTCCTCTCCCTTCTCCAGAGCCCAAGGCTGAGACCTGAGTGTGTTCACATCCTTGAGTCTTCTCAGGTTATGACACTGGGAGAATCAGAGCCAAAAGCGACCAGAGCTGGGTTAAAGCTCTTGTCACTCGGTAGCTCTGGGGCCTTGGGCAAGTGACTCAACTTCTCTGAGCCTGAGCTAGCTCATCCATTACATGAGGATGACAACCTCCACCATGCTGGGGTCCATCCTAGTAGCGTAGGCAAAGCAGATGGTTCAGTGCCTGGGCCAGAGTCAGTATGCAACAAATGCTAATTGCATCATCATCATCAGTAGTAATTAGAGGGTGATGAGGCAGAGAGATGAACAATTAGAACTCAAGGAAAAATGTGAGGAGGGGAGCAGAGATTCAGAATGGCAGAGTCGGAAAGGCCCTGAAAGCTCCCTGGTCCAGCGGGCTCTCCTGGGGCATGTCTCGTGCCTCCATCCCAACAAGGAGGCTTGCTGCCACCAGTGACAGGGAACTCTCTCCCCCCTGCTTCTTGGGGTAGCCATGGTGCTGAGTGTGGGAAGGCCTTTCCCATAGTGAGCTGAGCCTCTTCGAGTTGTTTTAAGCGCTTCTGGGCAGCCCTGGGTGCTGAGGGCGCAGTAGCTTGGAAGCCAATTCTGAACTCTCTGGGCCTTGGGTGGACTGGGGCAGGGAGGGGCAGGGCTGTCCACGGCGGGGTAGAGGTGGGTGGGGAGGTAATTGGTGGTTAGCCTAGTCTTACAAACGGTGTTGGTCCCAAACACAGAGTACCCCAAGCTGTAGTGATGGACCCTGGCTCAACTCACATGATCATTCTGAAGCAGTTCCCCAGGAGGTAAGAAGCATCATCTCTCTGTCTATGGTGCTCTCGTCTTTGGAGAAGGGACAAGACCAAAATGATGAAAAGCTATAGAAAGAGAAGAAGGGTCTGTCAGAGGGAACATTCATCCTCAGCCCCTCGGTGCCCCCGCTGAAGGAGAGTGTGTGGGTGAGCAAAGCGCTCAGAACGTCTAGGACTCAAACTCCACACTTGGAGAGCTGGCTGCACGCACCGTTGAGCTTCCAGAATGTTTTGTACTGAGCTTTCCTTTGTGTTGCTCTGAACAGACATGGGTTCAAATACAGTCTCTCCCACACACTGGCTGGGAGGGAGACTTAACTTCTCTGAACCTCAGTGGCCTCATCTGTAAAAAATGGGTAATAACTTCCAGGTTGCAAATCCTTCTTTGCTTTTTATTCCTGTGGATTCAGTCAGATTCTCCTATACTTGATGCCCCTTTTCTTCTTTTACTAGAAAATTCCTGAGAATTATCTACACTTGCTGTCTCCATTTCCTCACCTCTCACTTGCTCTTCGACCCCCTAACATGGCTTCTACTCCCATACTCCACGGAAGCAGCTCTGGCCAAAGTCACTAATTACCACCTTGTTGCTCGATCCAAATGTAAACATTAAGCCCAAATCTGCTTGACCTCACAGCAGCATTCAGTGTTGACCTCTTCCTCCTCTTAGAAATACTCTCTTCCCTATGCTTCTATCAGCCACACTTTTCTGGTTTTCTTCTAATTCTCAGTCTCCTTTGCTGGATCATTCTTTACCCAACCACCAGATGTGAAGCTCCTCATGGTTCATTCCAAGGACCACTCATCTTACTCCCCCATCCTCTCTTCCTCAGTGACCCCATCCATGTCCACACTTTCAATGGCCACCAAATACACAGAAGACTCACAAACTTGAATCTCCAGCCCAGCTGTGGTCCAGAATCATATGTTCAACTACATAGTTGGCATTTCTTTTTGATGTGTTGAACACTTCTCAAATTCAGTATGTCTTAAATGGAACTCTTGATTTTCCTCCCTGCCCTGTTCCTTCATCCACAACAAACTTGGATGCCCTCTAATTTTCCTTAACAAGTGAATGACAGATACCACCATTCTTCCAGCTGTGCAAATTACAAACCCAAGAGTCATCCTCAACCTCTCCCTCTCCCTCATCTCTCTATCCAACCCACTACCAGGTTCTACTGCTTTTACCCCTTGAACATCTGGAGGTGACCACCATCATCTAGGATGATGTAAAATCACCTCACCTGGACCCCTGCAACCATCTCCTAACTGGCCTTCCTGCCTCCTCTCTTACCTGCCTCCAACCTGATCCCCACTTGCAAACAGAGAGATCATTTCAACCCATAAATCTGATCACACCATCCTTGGGCCAGAAACACTCCACTACTTCCCATTGTATTTAGAACAAAGACAAAACTCCTTCATACACGGCCTGGCCCTGCCCACCTCCCCAGACACCTCCACCTCCAATTCCCCACTCCAGACACGCCAGCCTTCTCAGCTCCTCACACTCTCCATGCTCCCGCCCGCCACGCAGCCTTTGCACGTGCTCTCTCCTCTGCCTGAAATGTTCTTCATTACGTCTTCCAACAGACCTCAGCTCCAGCACTGCTTCCTCAGAAAAGCCTTTTCTGACTCCCCTAAAAGTCAGTGCCCCTGACTCTTGGGACCTTCAAAGCCTTCTTCTGCCTGTGTTTTTAGTGCATAATGTAAGAGAGCAAGTCTCTGCCGACCTATTCAGATCCCTTTGGGAGACTGTGTACGGGAGCACCCCAGCTCCCCTTCTCTTCCCTCACCCACCCTCCCCTGCCTTCACTTACTGATGGGATGAGGGAGTAATGGAGGAAGAGCTCCATGTCCACCGAGCTGGCACAAGTGCCATTTAGCCGCCTGGTCCTGAAAAACAACCGAAACACACATTCACATCATCAGTCACTGCTGCAGGCATTGACCCTTCAGCCTTGAGCATCACTGTCAGGAATTTGGCTTGTAGCCCACTGAGATCATCTGATCTTTTTTTTTTTTTTTTTTTTTTTTTTTTGCGGTACGCGGGCCTCTCACTGTTGTGGCCTCTCCCGTTGCGGAGCACAGGCTCCGGACACGCAGGCTCAGCGGCCATGGCTCACGGGCCCAGCCGCTCCGCGGCATGTGGGATCTTCTCAGATCGGGGCACGAACCCGTGTCCCCTGCATCGGCAGGCGGACTCTCAACCACTGCGCCACCAGGGAAGCCCCATCAGATCTTTTTTAACTTCCGTTTCTGAGTCAGTGCCACTCACCTGTGATGTGTCTTCACTAAGTGGATTATCTTCTTTCATATCTCTTTCTCCAGCTTAATTATCTATACAACTGCCCTACTAACTGGATCTAACTCCTTCTTTTCTTTTTTTTTTAACTCCTTCTTTTCTTGATGACATAGTCATGGACAGATTCAGGTTCCTTGGCACCCAAAGCTTATATTATTTGGATGTTCTTTTCAAATAAAACTACAAAAATATCTTATCTTTTCATATTTTAAGGAAAACATATCACCATGTAAACACTTAACCAAGGTGCCTCCCACCCTCCTAGAGCCTTGGTAGGGTCCTGTGCAAGTGAGGGCCCCTGAGACTTAAGTTTCAGTAACTTCACAGGAAACCAGCCTTCGGACATGGTTTTTCGTAGCCGGAGGTCAAGAAGCATCTGCTCACTCTGATTCACTGCTGGGCTATTGGGGCAGGACAGTGGTCATCTGGACGACAGACTGTGGACTCTGTCCTCTCCAGACCTCAGAGTCTGCAGGACAAGGCTGCTGGGGTCTCGTGTGTGAAACACATGACAGTAGTTTCCCGGTCTCTCTTTGAAAGGGACCTGCTCCCTTCTGGGCTCCCGCCACACTTCACTATCACTGCTCTGACTTGCACTGCACCACCTCAGCAAACGCTCACCCTCCAGATCCTTGCTCACTCTGTGCCTCACTCCTGCAGCATCCATCTGGCCATCCCTCGGGCTTCCTTCCCGGTCAGCTCCCACTTTTCCCAGAAGTCTCAGGGAAGAGCATTCCTCTGGGAATCCATAACCATGGCATACTTCCCTGAAAGTTTTTAAAATTCCAGTACTCCACGGTGATGTCTAAACATAGGAATAAGACAACTTAGAAGTGGTGGGGGGAGATGAGGGTGACTCATGCTGTCGGAAATGTGATAGAACTATAAAATTTAGAATTCCGTTTTTAGGAAAGTAAACTGAGCACATACATCCGTCTCCTTGTTCTACAAAAACCCTCAAAATAGCAGAAAGAATTTTTTTTAAGAAAGAAAAAAAATAGCCATATTTGAAAACAAGAAGGGCATCTATCAGGGACACAGAAACTACTAGAAGATGCTGAATGATGGAGAGCAGTTAGGACTAGATCAAAGAGAAAAAACATCAGCCAGCAGGGCTACAGGCTGTGACCACAGAAGAGTGCTCTACACTCATATGCAAGAGGCTGATGCAGGTGGGGGTTGCCGACAGACCACAGAATGATGAGTTGGGGTCTCACAGAGACCCAAGAGTCCTCCCACCCTGCTGGCCGACCAGAGGCAATGGGGTTAACCTCTCTGGGAGTAGTATACATGGGTCACAGAGAGAAAGGCAGTGCTCCAGATCACAGGTGGCACCTGGGAAGGACCGGGTGCTTTGGATGTAGATCAGCTGCTGAGGTACCCCATTGAGCGGTACATCCATCCTGAGGTACCTGAGCGGTACATCCATCCTGAGGTACCTGAGCGGTACCTCCATCCTGCTGCACTGAAAGCACACCTTAGTACTAGCTGTGGCAGCAGCTGCCACCCACCCCCAAACAAATATCCCAGTGGAAGCTCCAGCACAAAGACAAGCACCCAACCCAGAAACATCACACATGAGGAAAGATTACACCACCAAAGGGAGCCAAAAATTCAACAGATAGAGGAGCCCTAAGGAAATGAAGTTAATACAGAACCTCTCTGAGATAAGGAGTAGAGGAAATTCTCTACAAGAAGAATGAACCTAGGAGGAAGTAGAAGGGTGCAAAAAGCCACAGAAAGTAATTAGCAAAACTTCCCATTACTCCTGAGCTCAGGACTTTAAATATATACACATATATACATACATTTTTAGAAACACAAAGACTCAGAAAGACCTTCATTGAAAGAAATATTGGAGGAAATTCTCAAGTAAATCTAGGAGGAAGGGGAAGAATTTAAGAGGAATAACAAACAGAGAAATTAGGAAAATGTAGTGTTAAATATCTAGGTAATTATTGTGAAATATAATGTTTGAAATGCCAATTTGGAGTTGAAATACCAGATGATACACCACATGGAAGAAGGGAGAGGTGGGTAGGAACAGGTGTAGATACAAAGGGAAGTGAAATGATGACCAAGTTCTTGTCATGTTTAGAAAGATGATGTAGAAACCTGCTTTCTCTTTCTGGGCTTTATAAGTAAAATATAATTCTAAGTAGGTATGCTAAAAATCCACAGTTAGCTACTAGAAGGATATAAACAGAAAGTAAATCAATGTATTAAGAAGTGTATATGAAGGAATGAAAATTCAATCACTCCAGCAAACACAGGAAGAGAAAAAAATGAAATAAAGACTACAATTGAAACACCACAAGAACAAAACTGTCCAAAGAATATTAAGCCACCAACAAAGAAGAAATAAAAATATTCAATACATTTTTAGAATTTCAACTAGTAATAAAAGGAGAAATTAAGATGAAATGCTGTCTTATCTATTAAAGTGGGAATTATTAACAACACCACCCAGCAGGGGTCCCCAAGCCCCAGGCATGGACCGCTCCACGTCGCTCCCCATCGCTCGCATTACCGCCTGAACCATCCCCCGCATCCCCCCTCCCCCCCACCGCCTTCCCCCTGGCCCCCCCGCCCCCACCGCGCCCTCCCGCCGCCCACCCCGCCCCGCCACCACCCGGCTTCCGTGGAAAAACTGTCTTCCATGAAACCGGTCCCTGGTGCCAAAAATGGCCAGCATTAGTGAAGGCTAAGACAAGTTGGTATTCATTTGCTGGTAATCAGAAGTGTAAGGAGGTATAACCATTCTGAGGATTAACTTTGCAATATACACCAAGAACCTTTAAATACAGCAATTCCACTTCTAGGAATTCTACTTCTAAAAAATATACACTATGGAAATAATCAGAGAGGTGCCTGAATTCAGGTACTAGAAAGCTAAGATTCTCACTCTTCCTGCCCCCCTCCCTCCCTCATATGTGTGTATAACATTTTAAATGTAATGTATGTTCATCGTAAAACATTCAAAATACTTACAAATGTGTAAAGTAGTAACTAAAAGCCCTTTCTCCTTCCATAATTATGTGTGTTTATAACCTGTAGTTTCAAGCAAAAATGGAATTGGACTAAACTTGATTTCTTCATTTAATCAATAAAGGAAATGGAATTCTTTTAATAAAGAAAGGCAATTTCTAACGTTACGATATACAGACCCACAGAACTCGTTCATCAGGGTGACTCTGCCTACACCAATTCACTGCTGAGCCCGTCTTTTGCTTGGAGGGCAGAGCTGAGAGTTAGTCTGGTAGCAGCTAGAAACAGGTGAGCTCAGGGACAGTAGAGAGTGTAGCTATGCTTTCACTCCAGCAGTGAATAGATGAAAGCTATGCTTTCACTCCAGCAGTGAATAGATGAAGCAGGCACTGGAGTCAATCCAAGTTAGAAGGCCACTGAGAGCCCCTTCTTGGTCTCTGAGACTCATACTGCTTCCTAGTGGGTCCAGGGCTTGAGGGGCAGATCTGTTGAGGGGTAAACAGCTTTTGCAGGGCAGCAGCCAAACAGCACCCCCAAATGTAGGAAATCCGATTTCCACTGATGATAGCTTGGAACTGTGTTTATGATACACTGTTAAGTGAAAAAAAAAATTATAAAACAATATGATCCCAAGTTGTGAAGAGTGGTCATCTCTGGGTTGTAAGATTTGCATTCATTCTACTTTTTTTTAATGATTTTCTTGAAGTTCCCAAGGGTAGTACACAGATGCATTGCTTGATAGCTGCTTAGAACAGTGCTTGACACAAAATACACAGTAATAAACACATGTCGAATGAATGAATGGCTTGCTTTTGTAAACAGGGAAAAGACTGGACTTTATGCCAAAGCAATAAAACACCATCTGAAGGGAAGTCGCCCAGGAATCAGCATAAAGTGAAAACATGCAAGATTTGTTCTGTGATAGGGCATAAATTACAAATCTTTCATTATTTAAAAAATATTGAAAATAAAAAGCTATGAGGGTGAAACAAGCAAGGACACACAGCTGGTGCATCTAGAGCAAGGGTCGTCTGCGTTCCCAACTCCTTTCTCCAACACCCCACGCTGATTGCCTGATGGCCTTGGTGGGGCGTCTCTGTGCTCCCGCAGTCCTGATTCCTTTGGTCCTAACATTATCACTCTATAGTCACAAGTTAGGGCTTCCCTGGTGGCGCAGTGGTTAAGAATTCACCTGCCAATGCAGGGGACACGGGTCTGAGCCCTGGTCTGGGAAGATCCCACATGCTGCGGAGCAACTAAGCCTGCGCTCCAGAGCCCGCGTGCCACAACTCCTGAAATCCAGGCTCCTAGAGCCCGTGCTCCGCAACAAGAGAAGCCACTGCAATGAAGAGTAGCCCCTGCTCACCGCAACCAGAGAAAGCCTGCGCACAGCAACGAAGACCCAACTCAGCCAAAAATAAATAAATAAAATAAATAAATTATAGTCATAAGTTAAACATATGATAATAACTTTTATTGATTAATGTCACTTTATTGTGTGTCACTATGTCCTAGGAATCCTGCTATTTTATATTACCTTATTTAATCTTTACAAGAATCTTGTGAGGTAGATTGTATTACCTCCTTTTCATAATGAGGAACTGAAGCCAGGAGAGGTTACCTAACTTGCCCAGGAGGAGGTGAGGCTGGGAGCCAGGCACCCCTGCATGTCACCATCCTCCCAGCCCCCGCTGCTGGCTCATGTGGCCCCTTGGAGCTCCTAGCATTCTCTGACCTTCCGGGCTATGGCTGACTCATCTCTGATCCCAAGTCCAGCCCAGCACCTGGCACAGACAGGATAAGGGCATGTCTGTTAAATTCCAAGGGAAGTTCCCTCAGGAAGCTGAGGCCCAGAGAGGGCCAGTGGGCAGAAAACATCACGAAGCCCAGGACTACTTCAGGTCCAGCTCAAGGGGCTCAGTGAGCGGGACCCTGACCTGGTTCCCACTTCTGAGTGCAGAGAAGGGTTGGGAAGGAGGGAGAGGTATGTGCAGTGTGTGTGTGTGTGTGTGTGTGTGTGTGCGTGCGCGCGCACACGTGCCCGTCCATGTGATGCCTCCAGCAATGCAGTAGCCTGTGTGCTGGGGTGTCTGACTCTGGGCCAGCCCTGGCCTGCCTTTGTGAATCCCATCAATCCTCTAACACACAGCCTCCCCACAGTCCTGCCTTGGGGTCGGAGGTAGATGTAATAGTGTGCTCAGGCTGGCTTGTACCAGCTTGGAACTGTCACATTATCAGGAATTTTGCAAGCCGGTTGTTAAACACCACCACTGGTAAAAATTAAATTATATAAATGTATAATTAAATAAGTTATTTAAAAGGAAGGTAGTAAAGCCTCAAAACCCATCACTTCCTAATTATTTTGCTACGTTTTGCTATGATTTATTCTCTAGAGGTTATTTACATCTGTTATACCTGCACCATGAAAACTCTATGTTATGGTCTGTGCCACTACCGTGCCTCTCTTCACATCTCCATGTCAGCAACATCATGTTGTTAGCTTGAAATTAGCCATGCTGGGGGAATTTATACCAGGGAAATGGGTGAACACTACAAATCAGGCTTTGATTTACTGTTCTGCAGACTGTCTAGAAAGTGACAGAGAAAATGTTAACAAGGCAGATTAAATTTAAACATATGTTTGTAGCCATTACATTGTGAATAGCAAAAGAAAAAAGAAAAAGAGGAAATATTCTTCTAGAATTTAAAACTCTTATCCCATTCATTGAAAAAATAGTTTCTGGCAACTGACATTGACAAATGAGTGAAGTTCTAACTTATATATACCTTGTCTCCATTGTTTCACATCTGTGTTACTCATTAATGTCAATAAAAATATCAACCAACATTCATGTCGAAAATAACCTCACGGGTCAATGGCAGGTTGGCTACAGACACAAGAATTTGGCAAAAATCAATGAAAGCATTCTTTGAGATTTAATTGGCTCTGTGCAATCTGCAAGAAAGATCATTGTATATTTTATTATTTGTAAATTTTGCGTGATAATCTATTCTAACAGTACAATTTATATTAAACTTATGTAAGTATATGCATACTTTTTTCAGGGAGCCAGTTACTACACATTTCCTGGCACACCACTGGGCAGATGGGACACTGGTTCTGGGAGTGGTCAGGAATAATGAGGATGGCTGAGTTTGGAGACCTATGTCAATATAAACTATGCTTTAGGAGAAAGACAAGTTTAGCAGAGAGAACACAGGAGCGGGCCAGTGCCCCACCCTACCCTCTTCTCCCAAAGCTCTGCAAAATGAGGGGGTTGGACCAGATCAGTGTTTTTAAGTTTTTTGACTACAAGTCAAATATACATTATAGCCATGACCCAGTTCGGATACATGTGTGCAAAACAAATTTTCATAAAACAATACCATTAATATGATCTCTGGTAACTTTAATTCAATTCAATTCTATTCATTTTGTTCTTTTCCATCCCATTTTGTAAAATGCTGGCCGTAAACACGAAATTAATTTTACAACCCGCGAATGGGTGTCAACCAGCTGTTTGGAAAAAAAAGACTTGACTATGAGGTGACTGCTAGGGTAGGGGCTGTGCACCCCTGAAGGCCTCTGACTCCTGACACCTTCAGCAAGTATTGGTCTTTGCACTGCAGGGTTCCCGAATACCAGGCCTTGTTCTGATGGATAGACAGCAGGTAAGGTCATTTGCAAACTCTTTAGCTCAGGCCCTATCACTTGTCTGGAACTGTTGCACCAGCCTCTTTGTTCACCCCCCTGAGGCCGGAGTCACCTGGAAAGGACACTCCACCCTCCCCCAGACTTAGCCTGCAGTGCTCTCTGGTGCTCATCACTTCTGCTTCCTGCTACAGGTGCATTTTTT
The DNA here is from genome assembly GCF_964270905.1 of Leucopleurus acutus. Classification (NCBI taxonomy): domain Eukaryota; kingdom Metazoa; phylum Chordata; class Mammalia; order Artiodactyla; family Delphinidae; genus Leucopleurus; species Leucopleurus acutus. The sequence goes on from NC_139150.1 coordinate 34,459,868, forward strand.
CATGCTTAATCTCTCACTTTCAGACTGGGCTTTTCATAAGCAAGAAACATGCTTCATTCCACTTTGAACTCCTACCATCCCCCACCCCACCCCACCCCCAGCTTCTGACTAGGGACAAGGTACATAACAAATCCAAGCAAGTGCTGAATGAATGAGTGAAGGGGGAAAAGGAAGGGGAGGAAGGTGGGCGGGAGAGAGGGAAACGTCTGTGTACTCTGCGTGCTGGGCAAGCACATGGCTGAGCTGCACCCTGTCCACACCCGTGATGTGAGACACTCCAGTCCACCCTTGGCCACGGACTCACAGACTCCTGCCTGGTCACTCAAAGGCTCTGGAACCCAAGGCCATGGTGGTTTGAATGCCCCCAGGACCTGCCTCCAGCCCCCCACACATGGGCAGCCACGAAGCCTCATCTGGGCACCTCCAGTGGTGGGAATCCTCCAAGTCGCCCCTTCCATCTCATCGAGTAAGGGGGCCCAGAGGGAAAAGTGCTGGACCTGGGAGTGAGCCCCACTCCAGCAATCATTAGCTGTGTGCCCGTAGAGGGGCCCTGCCCCTCTCTGGGCCTTACTCTTCTCATCCTGAAAATGGATCTAATACTCCCTTACAGGCTGCCGTGAGGATTAGATACAGTGAGAGTCCAGTGCTCAGTCAGTATTGAACTTTCCCGTCCATTCCCTGCTTTTGGACCAAAGAAAAGGATTTTCTTTCATTGGGTTGAAAGGGAACTCTCACTGGCTGTTTCTACCTCCTCAGATGCCGGACCCCATCTGCTCCTCTGTCCCTGGAGCATCTGGGGTGAGCCGTCTCCAGACTGAGCGCCTCCCCAGCCCCAATCCAGTGCACGTCATGGGCAGCTGGCCTGGCATCCCTGGCCTCCTGCTAGGTGAAGGGGTATCCGGGACTCCCCTGCCCTGGGCCCCTGACCACACAGTGGACTGAAGTCCTTCACCTGGTTAACCAGTAGCCAGAGCGCTGCACATACCTGGCCCTGTGACCAGTGTCCTGCTCCACACTGCAGGCAGGGGGGCCCAGAGCACCCTTGCCCAGACTGGCCCCGCTGTCCTCCAGAGCCACCAGCTTCCCCTGAGGCTCTCACATAAAGGTGGCTGGCCAGGAGAAACCATTCCGAGGCCACCCAGCTCTGCTGCTAAGTGCTGTGCCTCCTTAGGCTCAGGGGGGCCCGTGGTCTCAGTTTGGTCACTTGTAAATTGAGAAGGTTGGACTGCTTGGGACTCAGCCCACAGTCACAGCAGCCAGCCCACTGCGTGGAAAAGTTTTCTTGCGTCTGTGTCCCCCACTGGATGGGGAGATACTAGGGGGCAGGGACCTTCCTCATTCTTCTCATGTGCACAGCTCCTGGCCCAACGTGGCAACAGCAGGTGCCCACTAACGTTTCCTAAATGGATGGATGGAAAGCTAATGTTTCTCAAGGGCCTACTGTGCACCAAGCTATACCTTAAGGGTTATGCTTTTATTAACTAATTTCAGCTTCACAACAGGCCTGTGAGAGGTACTATCATCACCCCATTTCACAGATGAGAAAACTGAGGCTCCAGAAGATGAGGAAACCCGTCCAAGCTCACCCAGCCAGTGAGCAGTGGAGCCAGGACTTGAACCCTGGCAACGTGGATGACCACGTAAGTAACTGACAGCTGTCATCCTCCATGACTCTTGAATGAATTTTTCTGTTCCTATGGGCAGGGCAGTGTGAGTTCTTTCGGCACAAACACATGAGAATTGCGGGTGCTTGTGAAGGTTTGAGAGTGGATGTGTGTGCAGGTCATTGGTGTACGCACAACTTTAAGAATGGTGTGGGGGAAAGCAAACTCCCCCTCAAGATGAAATCCATGAGGAAATGATAGGCTGTCTGAGGAGGGGGAGTGGGCAGGGGTGTCCAGGGGACTGCCCATGTGTTGACAATTGCTGGAGTTGGGTGATGGGAATAGGGGGTTCTTTATATTATTCTCTCTTCTCTTGTATAACTGTGTACACATCCATAATAAAAAGTTTAAATTTTTAAAATAAAATAAAGTCCACGACTATCACAAAACCCACACAGGCTGCCACCTTGCTGACTGTCCCTTCTGTTTTCCTCCCAGCTCCTCCATCCCCCACAGGCTTGCCTCTGACACCCTTCCCAGAAAGTTCCATGTGTCTTTCTGTGCTTCTCTCTCTTACTGCCTATTGGTTTGTCCCTGTCTGTCACTTTCAGTGACTGTGAGATCAGGGGAAGTTCCATAATAAAATACACATTGATACCCTTTTTTGATTCCATTTTTCCCCCAGGGTCTCTGTCTTCTCTGTGTGTCCAAATCTGTTTTCTGCTTCTTTGCCTTGACTACTCCCATCCATTTGGACCTTGCTTTACAGGTAGGAATTCTCGGCTCTGGTTGGTAACCTCCACCAGACAGTGTGTATAGGTGGGTTTTCATGCCCATGTGGGTCCTCAGATCTGCCCAGAGGAAAAGCCAGGGATTTGGAGTCAGAGACCTTGCGACCTGGGGTAAATCATTTCTCCTCCTGAAGCCTTGGTTGCTTCATCTGTAGAATGGATGTGATCTACTTCCCTAGATCATTAGAGAATGGGTATGAATGGTGCTTTGTTAACTGGGAAGCACCATGCTTGCTGGTTCTCAGGCCTGCTTCCACCTTCCCCACAACTCCCTCCCACAGACGCTATTCCACGAGGTGGGAGTGGAGGATTCCAAGCAGCAGCCCGGCCCCCCGCAGACCCTGGGGCCCCTCCCGGGGGAGGGGGGGCGGACACTGGCGTTACGGAGAGACACAGGAGCCACAGTACCAAAGAGCTGGACACCCTGGCTGGGTGCCTTGGCTCCACCACCACCTGGTTAACTGACTCAGAGAGACAGAATCAGCTCAGTCAAGTTGGGAACAGAGCTCTCCCCCAGGGCAGAGGGGCTGCGAGATCTTCCCCTGTTCTGAGCAGGGCACTGTGGGAAATAACAGTGCTTTACAGTTTATAAAGCACTCTCATCCCAAGGTCTCACTGGGTCATCAGAGAGCACGGGTCAGAGGGAGCCTGTCACTTGTCCACAGTGGGACTCAAATACAAGTGCTAATTTTTTTTTTTTTTTTTTTGCACCGCTCGGCATGTGGGATCTCAGTTCCTGGACCAGGGATCCAACCCGCGCCCCCTGCATTGGAAGGGTGGAGTCTTAACCACTGGACCGCCAGGGAAGTCCCCACGGGTGCTAATTTTAAGAAGAGATATTGATTGACCTTTTGTGTCTGGCCTGTCTTTATTCCATCTTCTCCCAGGGCCTCTCTGTTTTCTCTTCTGTGTGTCCAGATCTCTGTTTATTTTCCTTTTGACCTTGCCCATTCATTTTGAGCTTGCTGTACTGAGAGGAATGATCTGCACCTGGTAGGTACCCTCCTTTCGGAGGGAGTGTATGAGAATGTTTTCACACCTATCTGACAACTTCAGACAGAGTTACCATGCAAAAAATTGGTGATTGAAGAAGACAAAAGCCCATTTTCTGCTCCCTACCATTCTTAACTGTCCAGTAAATCAACATTCATTTTCATTTATTTTCACTTAGTAAAATAATAATAGCTATCGTTCATTGAAGGTTTATCACATGCTGGACATTGGGCTATGTATGGTCTCTACAGTTATTATCTCAGTCTTTTTACAACCTATGCAGCATGGACTATTATTCCAACTTCAAGGATAAAGCTTTAGAGAGGTGAAGTAAACGCAGATCTTTTCAATTACCAAGCCCTTTTACCTCTACTTTCAGAAGATCCTACCAAACTAAGAGAGGAGTTGGAAAGATCAGTGACCATTCACAACCCCACTCACAGAGACCTAGATTGGCTGTTAAGGGGTATTCTTCCCACGCATGATTATTAGTTAGCAGACAAGCCAGGCGGGCCCCTGGGAAAAAAAACCCTCACAGAGGAATCAGACAGCCAGAATCTCTCCCAGGCCCTCCTACAAATGACTCGGAAATGGTTCAATAGAGGCTGATATTCAGAGGCTGATAGAGCAATTGTAGAGGCTTTCCCCCCTAAGGTGAATTGGTCCAAGGTTGAATATGCACTCAGAAATAAGGCCTTTGTTTAAAACACCTTAGACAGGCTTTTTCAGTCTATTAAACCCTGAAACTCTCTAATGTAGAAATCTTTTTATTTCCATCTCAATAGGAAATCACCCTTATACAAAGCAGCAAATTTAGTTGGATGGGTGGGTCAGTCTCTTGATATTCAGGTTACAACCCAATTCTCCGAAATAGAAAACAATTGTCTTTGTCTTGCAAATCTCTACAAAACCAGAAATGTGGCTCTAGAAACAATTCAAAGTCCACCTAGCCTTATCAATCCCCAAATCTCCCCTTTTCATCTTAAAATGCTTGTAGATACTGGGATTTCAGAAACAGAGTTGTACTGCACTTAAGAAAAAGAAGGACAATTTTAAATAGTAATTACTCTAGACCTCTAATAATAGGCAAATATACCCCAAAACTCCTTGGAGAAAACTTGAGTACTTTCTCTGTGCCTTCTTGATGTACATTTTCTACATTCATCTTCTCTGGGACCTAAGAACCATTCTTTGAAAAGCAAACTTTAGGGAGAAGTTTCTCATCAGAAGCAGAAGAGAAGGAACTATGTGGAAATCAGACTAATGAAAAATCTTAAATGTCCTCCCACAAATCTTAGTAAAAAGCTTTAGCCATCTGAGCAGGTGACAACTGCCAAAACAAAGTTTGAATCCAACTGTTCTTTTATAAGCTAGTGAGTTTTGTATTATTGTATGTGTCTCATGGCTAAAATTTTAGAACAACAGTTATAAGGTCTTGTTTGCATCTGTCTGTATGTTTATGTATGTTTATACATGTATGTTGTAGAGATGTGATATCTCTCTACCTCCACGTGGTATTGTCGAAATTAATGTATAAAGAGCTCTATTTATGTGGGTTGAAGGACACGTGTTTGTAAGGATTGGGTATTCTAAAACTCTCATAAATACATAGATAACGTTATCTCTGTTGCAAAACTGGTCAGCAAGGAAAATAGCTTGGGATGATGGCTGACTTTGTCTAATGTCTCATTAGATTTTTGTGAATAGTCTAAACATAATTGTTGGGAAGAAGTGATGTAGATAGAGGTAAATGGGATAAGAGTTTTCAGGTGAACTTTTCAGCAATAAATATGTGTATGGTATTCTAATTAAAAATAGCTACCAAAATCTTTTTGGTAACTTGAAACCTTAAAGTTTTGCTAAGCTAAGTTAAATAATGGAATCTCATTGAATATCTAGGTCATTTCCAAATAAGATGAAACAGTGAAACATTAATTACTGAACACAGGTTTACTGACTCTTATTATTACAGAGAAACTAAAGATATTTGGGTTTATTAGTAAATGTATTTTGTGCCACACTGAAAGATTGTACTATGAAAAAGTGTACGCTTCAAAATTACGAAATGTATTCATAAATTTGCCAGTCTACGGAATTCTGGTATAAGAGTTCACAATTGCTCACTTCTTAGTTTTCACCAGAAGTTAAGGTTGCTAAGGGTTAAGAATTCTAATTAATATATGTAATTAAAGGTACCAGAAATAATATGGGAAACAACTCTGTATGCAAGAAAAGTAAGATATATTTTTACCTAAGAAAAGATATGATGTATGCAGATGCATTTCTGTTGAAGGAAATGAAAGTGATTTTGTCCTAAAGTAAAGCTGGTTATTTCAGAATGGGAAGGTGGAAAATAAAGGATAAACTAAATGTATATAGAAAGTTGAAGGGGGAGAGAAAGAGAATTTTACGTTGTGTAATCAAGCTGGCTGAATCTGAATTGTTATTATAAGGGTATTTAAAATAAGCCTTAATAGTGTACTTATATAAAACTGGAACTTGATTTTCTTTCATCTGTTAAAAGGACAAAGTTCTATTGGACTATTGGTCTTCTCCTGATAAGAAGTTGTGAAAGGTTTTTCTTTACCTCTTAAGTAATCTGCCTAGAAAGCAAAGATTTGGTGTTTTATCAAAATAATTTCCTGTGCTACATGTTGTCTTAATCAGGTCTTTGATTATTTAAGAGAACTGAATCATCTCAATATTAAAAGAGATAAGTTTTGCTCACAACTGTGTAACGATCTCTATTTGCCTTTAAAATCTTTTATTGTCACTTTGGTTAAGTAGACAACTATGTATTGTTTCATAGTGTGATTCTTAGTCAAGTGTCCAAACTTCTTGATATTTTTGACAAACTTTGCCAAATCAAACTCTAACTAAAGTCTTTTTGACATGGAAGTAATTTGGGGATTTTCCAGAGGGCCCCTGGAACATCTCAAAAGATTTCCTCTCCTTAAAGATAGAGAGATAGAGGCTTATTGATATGTTAAATTATATGGAAAGCACTGTCAAGTAAGACATAATACTAAGCCTTCTTTAAGTTGTATTTGTATAGGTATATAAGCATTCCAGAAATTGTATGAAATTCCTAAAATTTTGATATGTCTGGTATAATGTTAATCAGTCATAATTCTAGTAATTACCTTAATAATAACTAGAATGTTGTCTGTTACAGAGATAACCAAATTTCTTTGTCAATCGCATTGTAATGAACTCTAATCAGATCTTTAACCATGGCCACTTTTAAGTCTTTGCCATTTACAGAAGTTACTGTTTTACTCTGATGCTTTTGCAGAAGTGTTTGCAAGTGTGCTTCATCTTCAAGGAGATTCATGGAAAGGACTCTGGCAAGCACAGATTTCTGATAACTTAAAGATCATAAAACTGAACTGAGTAAGAATCTCCAGAACTGATGAAAAAACTGGCTTTAAGCAGAACAAGAATTAATAACAGACTGAACGAACTGATGATGATGATTATAATTTTATGACTTTTTGTCTGAAACATTGTTGGTTCCTTAATGTTTTGTTTTTCCAGATTAAGTTCTTTAATATTAAGGAAACTTTTTCTCTTAAGCTACCTATGACTTAGAGCAATTTGATAGAGCAATTCACCTTTGTGAATAAGGATGAAACAATTACTTTCTCTCCCTACCTGATCCCTTCAGAATTTGGAAGCTTAGTGAATGTTCTTTATGACAAAATATTTATTTGCATAAGTTAATAAGAATCTATTCTTCTTGTAACAGGACACAATTGGAAACATTTGTTATATTATCGAAGCTTTGGTTGGAATGTCAGATTTGAGAAGATTCATAGAATCAGATATGACAAGACAGTTTTAAATAATTAAGGCTGAGTTTATAGAGACAATAAATCCCCTTGGAAAAACAGCCTGGTACCTTGCTTTCAGGGTTCCTGACAGTCTTACCAGGTTAGTAAGGAAAGTCCCTTCCTGGCAGGTACAGGATACTTGGGGGACCTCAAAAAGAGAGGAATCAACTCAAATCTATAAGCATTAAGGCAAAGTCTGATGGAAAGTCTTTGACTTGGCTTCCTGACCTCTAGATGCTTTTATTTTTTTTTTCCTCTAGATGCTTTTAAAAGTTCAATCTGGGGCTTCCCTGGTGGCACAGTGGTTGAGAGTCCGCCTGTCGATGCAGGGGACACGGGCTCGTGCCCCGGTCCGGGAAGATCCCACATGCCGCGGAGCGGCTGGGCCCGTGAGCCATAGCCGCTGGGCCTGCACATCCGGAGCCCATGCTCCGCAATGGGAGAGGCCACAACAGTGAGAGGCCCGCGTACCGCAAAAACAAACAAACAAACAAACAAAAAGTTCAATCTGAAATTCCTTATGAAAAGCCAGCAAAGAATATTTAAAAGACCCTACATGGTCAACTGCTATTCTTGCTGCACTTGCACAAATAATCGGGACAAGTTTATTGAAACTAGACCTATTTTGTGAACAAATTAGTCTTCATTTGGCTATCTTTGATAGAAATAAGGGTGATTTTAGAAAAATTATGTTTCAGTAGAAACTATAATACACACTTGTAGATAAGATTCTAGTTCTGTTAATTGTCTCTGGGGTTTTGTTCTCTACCCGTAAACTGGACTGGATCCTGAATTCTAGTTTCCTCAAATATCCGGCCACAAATCTCCAAACTAATGTTTCCAATTTACTCCCACCTTTTTGACTTGGAATCACTAAAAACAAAAGCTGCCCTTTTCCCTGAAACCCTGCAAACTGAATGTGAATGGCTTGATATACACTTCAGAGAAATCACCATAACAGCTCATATTTAGACATTGCTTGTGCCTGTTGCTTTGTGGGCCACTCAGAAAGTGTAACTGAACACCTGATGACATCATCAGAGACACTCAAACTGCAAAAGATGGTTCAACCCTAACATAGAGAAAATCTTCTTGACTGGCTGCCTCCTGGGCTCAGAAAGTCGTTTAGAGTCTTCTCCAACCATTAAGCTTTAGTTTTCTTCCGTTTCCATAGAAATGCCTCTTAATAAATACCTGACCACTGGCACTATCTAGGCCTAACTCTGGGAGCACACCTGCAAGACCACCTCCTGAAATGAGACACAACTGTTTAACTAAGCTGACCTATTCTCACTACTGAGACAGGTTCAATGAGATATGGAGCAATTTGTCAACTCAGCTTCTGGACTGTGAAACTTGTTTGAAGTTTCAAAGGTGGGATGAAGGGGGGAAGAATTTGTCACCCCAAGATATGCCTACTCAGCATAAGGATTATTTTAACATGGTTATTTTTAAGAAACTGCAGACATAGGGGAAGCTCTAAAAATGGAGCTTTTGTAGCAGACATTTACATGTATGGGGGAAATCTCTTGTTTGTAAGGGTGTCTTCCTCACTGTACCAGGAATGGTAGATAAGGTAGACAAGGTAAGATGACCTTATCTCTAGAAACTCTTATCAATGTAGAAAACAATTATTTAAATCTGCATAATGACCTTACCCTTGTTTACTGTGCTTTTCCTGATAACCTCCTATAACTAACTCCTCAACCCCAACATTTTCTTTTGCCTTTAGCTGAAGATGGTATTTAGGGTGACAGCTTCAGCCATTTGGGGGAGTTACTCTATTTTCCTGGGTATCTCCCATGTATACAGGAGGCATACATATTATTAAATTTGTTTGTTTTTCTCCTGTTAATCTTTTTATTACAGGGGTGTCTCAGTCAAGAACCTAGAAGGGTTCTTTCCCTAGAAGGGAAAATTATTTTTCCATCCCCACAATAACATCCTTTGACAATCTAAACAGAGAACACTGTGACACCAGAAAGTGATGGCTCTAATATTTGTTCTATTTTTGAGCAGCCTTTTTAGTACTGGGATCATTTAAAATGAAGTGTTTAAGTTTATATGTTTGAGTGAGAACGCTTCTAGATGGGACTGTACAGCTCTCAAAGTCCTTTCACACTCTTTTCTCAGATGATCTTCACAAAGCTGTGGGTTAGGTAGGACAGGGGTTATTACACCTGATTAATAGATAAGGAAACCAAGGCTTTAAGATCTGCTAGAAACTACAGAGCCAGGACTCAAGCCCAGGTCTGCTAACACCGTATCTGCGCTCTTCCCTCTCCACTCTGTGGCTCTAAACTGAAGATGAACAGAAATCTATTCACCGACCCATTGTGCCAGCTGCCTACAAATTAGGTAAACCATGCCCTCCTCCCGGTTCCATGAATCACCATAGCAAAGAAGACAGTTGCCAGGTTTCGCAAAAAACTAAAAATAGAACTACCATGTGACCCAGCAATTCCACTCCTGGGTATATATCAGAAAATAACAAAAACACTTATTTGAAAAGATACATGCACCCTAATGTTCATAGCAGCACTATTCATAGTAGCTAAGATACGGAAGCAACCTAAGTGTCCGTCAACAGATGAATGGATAAAGAAGATGTGGAACATATGTACAATAGAATACTATTCAGCCATAAAAAGAACAAAATTTTGCCATTTGCAACAACATGGATGGATTTGGAGGGTATTCACTTAAAAACTGTGAATCATTGTACACCTGTAACTAATACTGTACCTCAACTATACATCAATTAAAATTTTTTTATTTAAAAAAAAGGGGGAACTCCCTGGCGGTACAGTGGTTAGGACTCGGTGCTCTCACTGGCAGGGGCCCAGGTTCAATCCCTGGTCAGGGCATGGCCAAAAAAAAAGAAGAAGAATACAGTTGCCAGGAACATACAGTTGTCCAGCATGACTTGTCTCAAGCCTGACCCTGATAACTCACCTTGCGTTTGAGGAAAGCATCTTGGTGGAAAAGCACTGCCTGCAGCTCTGGTGAGCAATCTGCTTCTCTGGACGGTTCTTTGGGCTTCTCTTGCCTCTTGGTGATGACTGCTTCTGATGTTCTGACGTTCTGCCCAGAACCCAAAAATAAAACCTCAGCGAAAGGCAAACATCCAGTCAAATATTTACCAGAGAAATGACAGCAAGTGGGTGGCCTCCTTCCTTGTTTGGGAACACTACTGGCTATTCTTCTGCTCTACCGCCCTTCCCATGCTTTCTCATGCAAAAGCAGGAACTGCTCTCCTAGTTCCTCTCTCCAAGACTCTTGCTGCCTCTCACTGGCTGTGGGCACTGGCTCCTTGAGCTACTGGAGCTTTGCCCAGAAGTTGAGGCCTCTTCGGCTAGCTGTAAGAATTATTACAGGCAATAAAGTAGGACTCTGCCTCAAGGCAATAAACTAGGAAACTAGCACCACTGGCTTCAAGATTCTCCTTGGAAACAAGACAATTTGCTGGGAGAAGTGGCTGGAGACAAGTTCAAAACTGAACCCCACGCATGTGGCAGAACCGGGGCTAGCTGTCCACAAGGAATTCCTGCTCCCTTGCCATAAAGTGAAGCTGTTGCTGGCAAGGACCGGCCCAGCCAGTGGGCATACTCCCCAGCCCACCAAGGAGTCTAGGAATAAACACGGGATCAAGGCTACCAATGGGATGTGAGCAGAAGTGATGTGTGATACTTCTGGGCTAAGACAGTTAAGAAGCAAGTGTGGTTTTTCTACCCTCTCCTTCCCGCACCTGCTGGTTTAGGACTCAAAGGCCCTAAAGGAATGGGATGGGAAGGAGCCTGAGTCCCTGAATCACCATGTAGGGGAAGATGTCCTCTACACCAACTGTCCATAAGCAAGAAATAAAGGTCTGCTGTAATAAGCCAGTGGAGTGCCAGCTTGTTTGTTACAGCAGCTGGTGTTGCCCTATAGCTAACACAGCACAGAACGTGGAGGACTTGTGAGCATCATGTGGTCCAAGTTCTTGATTTTAAGGACGAGAAGACGGAGGCTTAAGGAAGGGAAGTACACTAAGAGGACTAGCCTGAGAAAGCCTGCCACGTCCACAGAGCTGTGCCAAGGGTGTGAGCATCCATGCCGGTGCCATGCAATTCTGTGCCCCAGAGCACTGCTCACTGGACCAAAGCTGAGTGCCTGACCCAAGGGCAGCCAGTCATAAACCACATCAATCTGCCATCTGTGATGGACATTCTGTCCAACAGGCCACCTCTTTCAGGAGTCTGACCTTGAGACACAGAACAAGAACTAAACACTCATCAGCGGGACCGAGAACCAAATAACACCCAGAGAGATGCAGGAAGCTAAGGAATGGTCAAGTCCTGATCAGGGCAGAGCATGACTCTTGCTGCTGAGAAGTGTGTTAAGATTTCCCAGTTACCAGAATGGCCCACGGATTCTACATGGCCACCCTGCTCCCAAACGATCATCCCGAGCCAAATGGGAACTAGACCCCAGGTGCTCTCGTCTGTTGATTCACCGCATCCATCAGCTGCCAGGCCAGTTAGTGGCAGCATCGCACGCCTATTGCCCATGAGTTGTCTGTGGCTCCTCCCCTTCTCTCGCCTCATTCGTTCTGCCACCTGGCGGCTCTTATCCATCCCTTGGATGTCAGAGGGCTCATTCCTCTTTTCCCTTCTGCCAGCCTGGAGGTGGTGTTCAGAATGGTGGAGCCACAACATGGAAAGAGCCTGGGTCCCTGAATCAACACTTGAGGAGACTAGGAATAGCCATTTGAGAGTTTACACAAATAAGGAGTAATCTTCTATTATGTAAGAGCCATTATATGCTTTGGAGTTTGTTTGTTAGAGCAGCTAGTCCTTATCCTAACCAATACAACTTCCTTTCCATTCACATTGCTACTGCTGCAGTTGCAGCCCTCACCACCTCCTGCCTGGACCAACACAAGTGCTCTCTAACAGGCCTGCAGCCCCCAGTCTCCATGCTTAGTGCAGACACGCATCTCCCTAAAGCAGAGCTCAGACTTGCCAAACGTCCTCCATGGTCTGCTCTCCCAACCCTGGCTTTCCAAACCCTCCAAGAAGTTGCTTCAACCCTCTTTTCCAGCCTCATCTCCACTGGTTTCCATCTATATTTTTTTCAAAGTTGCTTATCCATCCCTAAACATGGCCTTTCATGTTACTCTGGCTCTTTAGGGAACAAGGAACAGAGATCCACTCGAGTTGCCTGGAGTTCAAGGGGTTTCCAATTCCTCCCCTGCAAGGGCTGGGGCCCAACCAGGGAAGGTGTTGGAGACTGAAGCCACTCTTGGGAAAGGTTCCTCCCCTCTGTGGCCAAGTGGTCTTTCTCTTGTCTCTCTCCTTTTTTGGCCTTTTTCTTCAATCTTTCCTCTCTCTGACTCAGCCCCTTTGCTTCCTTAGGGTTTCTGCTCTCTTGGGGTTTTAACTCACCACCATCCTGACTTTAGTTCATAGTATCCTTTCAACCTCTACCCCCAAAGTCCACTGGCTCCTTCCCAGAGTTCCCCAGTTCTAACTGCTAAGAGAAAAGATCTGCCCCAGTTCATCTTTTTCCCAGGTGGTTACAGCCAGTCTATGCCTTCCTGTCTCTGGCTCAGTCCTATACCCCTCGTATAAGTTTGCTAGGACCCCCATAACAAAATACCATGTACTGGGTGGTTTAAACCAGAACTTTATGTTCTCACAGTTCCAGAAGCTGGAAGCCCAAGATCAAGGTGTCTGCAAGTGTGGTTTCTCCTGAGGCCTCTCCTTGGCTTACAGACGGCTGCCCTCTCGCTGTGTCCTCACGTGGTCTTTCCTCTGTGCACCTGTACCCTAGCATCTCTATGTCCTAGTCTCTTCTTATAAGGACACCAGTCAGATTGCATCAGGCTGCCCCAATGGCCTTGTTGTAACTTAATTACCTCTTAAAGGCCCCGTCTCCCGATAAAGTCACATTCTAAGGTACTGGAGGTTAGGGCTTCAACATATGAATTTGGGAGGGGACACAATTCAGTCCATAACACCCCTGGTCTAATCAGCTCTGACGGAGTGGGAGGGGGTCCTGGAGGCAGTGAATAGGCACCATAACCGACAATTCAGGCCATCTGTGTTCGCTCGCCTTGATCCCTTTACTCCTGCCTAGAACGGCACCTCCCACCTGCTTATCGCCATGGTTTTTCGTTCATTAAGTCCCACCTCAAGCATAGTATCTGGCGTAGTGTTCTGATCGCCATGGTGTAACCTTACTTCTCTTGGCTTGGCCTACATCTCTTTTATGGCACATATTCGGCCTTCTTTATTCGTCCATTTAGCACATATTTGTGGAGAAGCAGCCTGGGGCAGTGGTACAGAGCGTGGACTTTGGGGCCAACTCCACCACTTACCAGCTGTAATTTTGGCCACGTTATGTTGTTAACCCCTCTGATCCTCGGTTTTATCTGAGACAAGCTACACCTACTTCATGACAGATGAGGCTGAAATGAGCTAATATAAAATGCTCAGGAGGGTGCCTGACGCACAGCAAGCCCTCAACGAGCATGAGCAATTAGAGGGCGCATGCTCTCCACCAAGTGCCAACTGGAAAGTGGAGCAGACGGTCACATCCCAGTTAATTGTGCCCAGGTCCCAGTCCCCCTGTTAGATCACGGTAGCTTGGAAGCCAGGACTAGGCCTGATTCGCCATGACGCCTGGGAGACAGGGGAGGCCCCACAAATGCTTGCTTTCAAAATTGAAAATGATGAAGGAAAAACGAAAAAGACAGAGAAATATGAGGATCAGTACAACATAACTCTCTTACTGGACACCTGCAAACAAAGAAACACTGTCAATGTGTTTCCTCTGAAAGCAGGCCCTCTCCTTCCCAGAAGCAGCAGTTCTCGGTACCTCCATGCCGCGTCATTCAGAGAAAAGAAGTGTAAAGCTCTCCTCCTTCAGGCACATGGAGATGCCATCTCTTCTGTGACTGCTCATCTGCCAGGTGCTTCCTGGCTCCACTGCTCAGGCTCCAAATGGATATTTTAAATTCTTGGATTCTCCTGGTTACTTCCGTCACAATTCTACAATTGCTCTCTTCACACCATTAAGGAAGAGTCACTATTGAATCGCCACTGACTGCCCAGGGGAGTTAGGAAGACGGCCATGTTAAAGTGGGAGAAAAGCCAAGACTCTTGTTCTAAAATGCTTCAGTTCAGCACAGTTTCAGTCACAGTAATAAGGAATCATTTCTAAGTGGCTACCATGCTCCAGACATGGCCTCTTTGAACCTGGAGACAACCCTGTGTAATCCATTTCAATTTCCCCCTCATGCTTTCTCATTTTAGTGTCGAGTCTAAATGCAGAACTTGACATGTGTCTGTAGGACAGTTCAACATTTGATTTCTCTCTGCCATTCTAACCTCTGCAAGCCTTTTTGAATACCGCTTCTTCTATCCAATGTACATTAATTCCTTTTTGAAGTACTCGGGCATTTGAACACTTTCGCTGAGTTCATCCAGGTTATTGATAAAAACATTTAATAGAACAGAGCCCTAAGCACTCCGCTAGAGACCTCTTTCCGGGAGCCATGTAATGGTGCTGCAGTTGGCAGAACGTGAGGAAAGAGATGACTACACGAGAACCCAGGTTAGGAAGACTTACTCTATTTAAGCCCTGTGTTTATCAGGGTCCAGGGTTCTGGAGACATGACACAAGGAAATTCAGCAGTGCATCACAAAGGCCATGCTTGTTTCCCGAGTGTTGGGAGCTTATCACAGGACAGCCTCTATTTATTCTATAGACATATGGCTTAATTATTTAATTTAGAAAAAAAGAACCAAAATATCTGGAAGACCTAGGGCAGGGCAATTTCTTCATTAAGTAATATCAATGGGTATGACCCTTGACTAGGGACAATATTTCTCACTTTGAAAAAGAATGAAGCTATCCTATATTCCCATCCTGTCCCTCCTCTGTCACAAACAGGCCTGGCGCCCTCTGCTGGCAGAAGAAAGACAAATGCAAGACAAACTCCTTCTCTGGGAGAACGTTCAGTGGCCTTTGTGACCTGGCCCCAATTTATCTTCCCAGACTAGACTCAGCTCTGGAGAAGTCCACAAGACATCTGACTGACCTCTCAGGTGCCACCCACCTCCCCTTCCCTGACCTCACCCATTCATTCAGGTCCCAAAATTTACAAAGTACCTGTGTACTGAGAAGTATGGTAGTCCCTGAGGGTAGATGCCCTGGAGACACCCGCCGTCTTCCCAGGTCAGCCAAGACCCTGGCTTAAGTACAGTGTCCTCCCTGGGGAGGGTTTCAGTGCTTTGCAGTTCATCACAGGCCGAGTGCAGAGAACGAGGGAAGAGATTACTGCAGCAATAGGCAGGCTGGACAAACTGCTGGGATGGGGCTGCCAGGGGACAGGGAGGCGCAGCAGATCACATTCTGCAAAGGCCATTTCTGGCACTGGGAGGGGGACCCATTTTAAGTGGAGGCCAACCATGCACAGGAAAAGGGGCCCTGGCCTGGGACCCCCACCTGAAGGACTCTGATTTTGAGCGAGTCCCTTCCTACGCTGGGCTGCAGTCTCCCTCTCTGTAAAGTGAGGATGTCAGAGGTGGTCTCTAAAGACCCTTGCTCCCTACCTGACCCAGCTCAGATGTCACCTCTGTGAAGCCTACCCACATCTCCTCACCGACCCCACTGCTTCAGGTAGACTTACACCTCTGAGCATTCGGTGATTGCCTGTATGCATTTTTGTCCTCCCCTCAAACAAAGGGCACCTTATCCCAGCACTTTGGCTCATCTGAATTATTAAGAAATACTACAGTATATTGAACTAAGGAATGAGGAAGTCATATCTAGATCTGTAATCCCTGTATTGTCCACAAGGTGGCAGTCTGCACAGGTGGCTGCTATACCTACCTTGCATTTTGGTGGAAGCCCTGGGAAAAGATGCTGAAGGGAAGAACGGAGAAGTAGGAAGGAGTCTCCTCAAAGACTTATCCTCTGGCTCCTCGAAGGGTATGTGCTGTCCCTCTCCCCTCCACCTTTAAAGTGTCAGTCTCAGACAACAATGCAGGCCCTGAGCTACAGGGGCCAAGCCTGGATATTCCACATTTCCAAGCTTCTCAAGCTGGCTGGGCAAGGCTGGTGATCTGGCCCTCACTGCCCTCTCCGGCCTCCTGTGCCTCTGCACCTCCCACCCCCATCCCCACGAGCTCTCTCCTCCTTCCTGACTATGCCTTGTTCTCTCTGGTCTTCATGCCTTCGGACATTCTGTGCTCTCTCTCCACTGTCCTTCCAGGCAGCACCTACTGGCTCTTCAAGACCCAGCTGAGTGTTGGAAGGATGTGGAGAACAGGGAACCCTCATACACTGTTAGTGGGCATGTAAATTGGTGGCAGCCACTTTGGAATACAGTATGGAGTTTTCTCAAAAAACTAAACATAGAAGTACCGTATGACCCAGCAAATCCACTCCTGTGTATATATATCTAAAAAAAACGAAAACACTAATTCAAAAAGATACATGCCACCCAGTGTTCATAGCAGCATTATTTACAATTGCCAAGATATGGAAGCAACCTAAGTGTCCATCAACAGATGAATGGATAAAGAAGATGTGGTATATATACATACAATGGAATACTACTCAGCCATAAAAAAGAATGAAATCTTTGCAGCAACATGGATGGACTTGGAGGGTACTATGCTAAGGGAAATAAGTCGGGCAGAGAAAGACAAATACTGTATGATATCACTTATATGCACTTTAAAAAACACAATAAACTAATGAATATAACAAAAAAGAGGTAGACACACAGATGTAGAGAACAAACTAGTGGTTACCAGTGGGGAGAGGGGAGGGGGCAGGGACAATACAGAGGTGGGGGAGTAAGAGGTACAAACTATTAGGTTTAAAATACGTTACAAGAATATATTGTACAGGGACTTCCCTGGTGGTCCAGTGGTAAAGAATCCGCCTTCCAATGCAGGGGATGTTGGTTTGATCCCTGGTCGGGGGACTAAGATCCCACATGCTGTGGGGCAACTAAGCCCGCATGCCACAACTACTGAGCTCACACGCCTCAAAGAGAGAGCCCGTGCACCACAAACACAGAACCCATGTGCCCTGGAGCCGGTGCACCACAACTAGAGAGAGAAAACCTGCACGCCACAACTAGAGAGAAGCCCACGCCACTATGAAAGATCCCACACGCCTCAGTGAAGACCCCTAGTACCACAACTAAAACCCGACACAGCTAAAAAAATAAAGTAAATAAATAATAAAATGTAAAAAGAAGTCTATCTAAAAAAAGAAAAGAAAAAATAATATATTGTACAGCACAGGGAATATCGCAAACATTTTGTAAAAATTGTAAATGGAGTGTAACCTTTAAAAATTGTATTGGGTTGGCCAAAAATTCGTATGGGTTTTTCTGTAAGATATTATTAATATTAAATATTAACATTTAAAAAAAGACCCAGTTGAAGAAGCATCTTTTCCAGAAAACCTCCTTGACTCCCTTTTCCCCCAAGCACTGTTCTGTAGCAGCGTTTATTGCACTGAAGTTGCTTTTCCTATCTGCCTTGCCTTCTTTGAAGAGCCTGTCTTGCTCTTCTATCCCCACCCCCTCTGTGCCCTGCACAGGCCTGGCGGGCAGGGGTTAGGCCCTCTGAGAGCTTGCTGAATGAAGAAGGAAGCAATGAATCTACGAATTAGGGATGAGCTATAGTAAGATCAATGGAGAAACTCCCCCTCCCCAACAGGGGAGTCATTTGAGAATAAGAAAAAAAACTTTATTTTTCTGTTGACCCTGGTTCAGGAAGGGACCAAATGCTCCGTAGCACAATAAAGGCACATTATTACTTTGAAAGGAGCCGGGCCAAATGTTCATTAAAAGAGGCCAGCGCTTTCTTCATGTGAGACTAGGCTGTGCTGCTTTCTAAGAATGAATGCTCCCTTTGGCAAGGTGACTCCTCTTTCAATTATTTATACAGACACTGATGGCAGCTGTTTCACTCTCCTGGCAGAAAAGGTAAGTTCCAGGGGCTTCCTGCCTCTAACAGGAGACTTTACTCCATGTGTCACAGAACTGATGTTGGGATTCTGCCAGTTGCCAGGGGTGTCTAGTCGATTCAGGACCTGGAGAAGTAAGCACAGGTGGGTTCACTGTGATTGGAATATGGGCCCTGACTGCTGTAAGCCCCCACGTAGACTGTGGGCTACAGTGGACCACTCTAGTAAATGATCACAGGTCTCTCTGGAGGGGGCTTAGATGAAGATTTCTAGAATCTCTACAGAGTTCTTCAAGGGGGCGTGGCCTCCTCTTCCAACAAGGGGCTCCGTGTCTAGATGAAGTCTGAACCTGGTTAAGAGACCATGGCTTGAGATTGGTTCAAGATGGCAGAGTAGAAGGACATGCTCTCACTCCCTCTTTCGAGAACACCAGAATCACAACTAACTGCTGAACAATCATTGACAGGAAGACACTGGAACTCACCAAAAAAGATACCCCACATGCAAAGACAAAGGAGAAGCTGCAATGAGACAGTAGGAGGGGCGCAATCACAATAAAATCAAATCCCATAACTGCTGGGTGGGTGACTCACAAACTGGAGAACATTTATACCACCGAAGTCTACCCACTGGAGTGAAGGTTCTGAGCCCCACGTCAGGCTTCCGAACCTGGGGGCCCAGCAACGGGAGGAGGAATTCCTAGAGAATCAGACTTTGAAGGCTAGCGGGATTTGATTGCAGGACTTGGACAGGACTAGGGAAAAAGAGACTCCACTCTTGGAGGGCACACACAAAGTAGTGTGCACATCAGGACCCAGGGGAAGGAGCAGTGACCCCATAGGAGACTGAACCAGACCTACCTGCTAGTGTAGGAGGGTCTCCTGCAGAGGCAGGTGGTGGCTGTGCCTCACCGTGAGAACAAGGACACTGGCAGCAGAAGTTCTGGGAAGTACTCCTTGGCGTGAACCCTCCCAGAGTGTGCCATTAGCTGCACCAAAGAGCCCAGGTAGGCTCCAGTGTTGGGTCGCCTCAGGCCAAACAACCAACAGGGAGGGAACCCAGCCCCACCCATCAGCAGACAAGCGGATTACAGTTTTACTGAGCTCTGCCCACCAGAGCAACAAACAGCTCTACCCACCACCAGTCCCTCCCATCAGGAAACTTGCACAAGCCTCTTAGATAGCCTCATCCACCAGAGGGCAGACAGCAGAAGAAAGAAGAACTACAATCCTGCAGCCTGTGGAACAAAAACCACATTCACAGAAAGATAGACAAGATGAAAAGGCAGAGGACTTTGACCAGATGAAGGAACAAGATAAAACCCCAGAAAAACATCTAAATGAAATGGAGATAGGCAACCTTCCAGAAAAAGAATTCAGTATAATGATAGTGAAGATGATCCAGGACCTCGGAAAAAGAATGGAGGCAAAGATCGAGAAGATGCAAGAAATGTTTAACAAAGATCTAGAAGAATTAAAGAACAAACAAACAGAGATGAATACAATAACAGAAATGAAAACTACACTAGAAGGAATCAATAGTAGAATAACTGAGGCAGAAGAACGGATAAGTGAACTGGAAGACAGAATGGTGGAATTCACTGCTGCAGAACAGAATAAAGAAAAAAGAATGAAAAGAAATGAAGACAGCCTAAGAGACCTCTGGAACAACATTAAATGCAACATCACTCGCATAATAGGGGTCCCAGAAGGAGAGGAGAGAGAGAAAGGACCCAAGAAAATATTTGAAGAGATTATAGTCGAAAACTTCCCTAACATGGGAAACGAAATAGCCACCCAAGTCCAGGAAGCACAGAGAGTCCCATACAGGATAAACCCAAGGAGAAACACGCCGAGACACATAGTAATCAAACTGGCAAAAATTAAAGACAAAGAAAAATTATTGAAAGCAGCAAGGGGAAAATGACAAATAACATACAAGGGAACTCCCATAAGGTTAACAGCTGATTTCTCAGCAGAAACTCTACAAGCCAGAAGGGAGTGGCATGATATACTTAAAGTGATGAAAGGGAAGAACCTACAACCAAGATTACTCTACCCGGAAAGGATCTCATTCAGATTTGATGGAGAAATCAAAAGCTTTACACCAAGCAAAAGCTAAGAGAATTCAGCACCACCAAACCAGCTCTACAACAAATGCTAAAGGAACTTCTCTAAGTGGGAAACACAAGAGAAGAAAAGGACCTACAAAAACAAACCCAAGGGCTTCTCGGTTGAGAGTCCGCCTGCCGATGCAGGGGACATGGGTTCATGCCCCGGTCCGGGAGGATCCCACATGCCGCAGAGCGGCTGGGCCCGTGAGCCATGGCCGCTGATCCTGTGCGTCCGGAGCCTGTGCTCCGCAACGGGAGAGGCCCGCGTACTGCAACAACAACAACAAAAAAACCCAAAACAATTTAGAAAATGGTCATAGGAACATACTTATCGATAATTACCTTAAACGTGAATGGATTAAATGCTCCAACCAAAAGACACAGAGGTGGTCTCTAAAGAGACCATATGAGCAGCAATACTCATATCAGATAAAGTAGACTTTAAAATAAAGAATGTTATAAGAGACAAGGAAGGACACTACATAATGATCAAGGGATCAATCCAAGAAGAAGATATAACAATTTAAAATATATATGCACCCAACATAGGAGCACCTCAATACATAAGGCAACTGCTAACAGCTATAAAAGAGGAAATTGACAGTAACACAATAATAGTGGGGGACTTTAACACCTCACTTACACCAATGCACAGATCATCCAAACAGAAAATTAATAAGAAAATACAAGCTTTAAATGACACAATAGACCAGAGAGATTTAATTGATATTTATAGGACATTCCATCCAAAAACAGCAGATTACATTTTCTTCTCAAGTGTGCACGGAACATTCTCCAGGAGAGATCACATCTTGGGGCACAAATCAAGCCCCAGTAAACTTAAGAAAATTGAAATCATATCAAGCCATCTTTTCTGACTACAACTCTATGAGATTAGAAATGAATTACAGGGAAAAAAACGTAAAAAACACAAACACATGGAGGCTAAATAATACGTTACTAAATAACCAAGAGATCACTGAAGAAATCAAAGAGGTAATCAAAAAATACCTAGAGATAAATGACAATGAAAACACGATGATTCAAAACCTATGAGATGCAGCAAAAGCAGTTCTAAGAGGGAAGTTTATAGCTATACAAGCCTACCTGAAGAAACAAGAAAACTCTCAAATAAACAATCTAATCTTACACCTAAAGGAACTAGAGAAAGAAGAACAAACAAAACCCAAAGAACAAACAAAACCCAAAGAACAAACAAACCCAGAAGGAAAGAAATCATAAAAATCAGAGCAGAAATAAATAAAATAGAAACAAAGAAAACAATAGCAGAGATCAATAAAACTAAAAGCTGGTTCTTTGAGAAGATAAACAAAATTGAAAAACCATCAGCCAGACTCATCAAGATAAAGGAAGGAGAGGACTCAAATCAATAAAATTAGAAATGAAAAAGGAGAATTCACAACAGACACCACAGAAACACAAAGCATCCTAAGAGATTACTATAAGCAACTCTATTGCAATAAAATGGGCAATCTGGAAGAAATGGAAAAATTCTTAGAAAGGTATAACCTTCCAAGACTGACCCAGCAAGAAATAGAAAATATGAACAGACCAATCACAAGTAATGAAATTGAAACTGTGATTTACAATCTTCCAACACACAAAAGTCCAGGACCAGATGGCTTCAAAGGTGAATTCTATCAAACATTTAGAGAAGAGCTAACACCCATCCTTCTCAAACTCTTCCAAAAAATTGCAGAGGAAGGAACACTCCCAAACTCATTCTATGAGACCACCATCACCCTGATACCAAAATCAGACAAAGATACTACAAAAAAAGAATATTACAGACCAATATCACTGATGAATATAGATGCAAAAATCCTCAACAAAACACTAGCAAACAGAATCCAACAACACATTAAAAGGATCATACACCATGATCAAGTGGGATTTATCCCAGAGATGCAAGGATTCTTCAATATATGCAAATCAATCAATGTGATACACCATATTAACAAACTGAAGAAGAAAAACCATATGATCATCTCAATAGATGCAGAAAAAGCTTTCAACAAAATTCAACACCCATTTAAGATAAAAACTCTCCAGAAAGTGGGCGTAGAGGGAAACTAACTCAACATAATAAAGGCCATATACGACAAACCCACAGCAAACAACATTCTCAATGGTGAAACACTGAACAAGCATTTCCTCTAAGATCAGGAACAAGACAAGGATGTCCACTCTCACCACTATTATTCAACATAGTTTTGGAAGTCCTAGCCATGGCAATCAGAGAAGAAAAAGAAATACAAATTTGAAAAGAAGTAAAACTGTCACTGTTTGCAGATGACATGATACTATACATGGAGAATCCTAAAAATGCCACCAGAAAACTACTAGAGCTAATCAATGAATCTGGTAAAGTTGCAGGATACAAAATTAATGCACAGAAATCTCTTGCATTCCTATACACTAACGATGAAAAATCTGAAAGACAAATTAAGGAAACACTCCCATTTACCATTGCAACAAAAATAATAAAATACCTAGGAATAAACCTACCTAGGGAGACAAAAGACCTGTATGCAGAAAACTATAAGACACTGATGAAAGAAATTAAAGATGATACCAACAGATGGAGAGATATACCATGTTCTGGGATTGGAAGAATCAATATTGTGAAAATGACTCCATTACCTAAAGCAATCTACAGATTCAATGCAATCCCTATCAAATTACCAAGGGCATTTTTTACGGAACTAGAACAAAAAATCTTAAAATTTGTATGGAGACACAAAAGACCCCAAATAGCCAAAGCAGTCTTGAGGGAAAAAAACGGAGCTGGAGGAATCAGACTCCTTGACTTCAGACTATACTACAAAGCTACAGTAAGCAAGACAATATGGTACTGGCACAAAAACAGAAACATAGAACAGTGGAACAAGATAGAAAGCCCAGAGATAAACCCACGCACCTATGGTCAACTAATCTATGACAAAGGAGGCAAGGATATACAATGGAGAAAAGACAGTCTCTTCAATAAGTGATGCTGGGAAAACTGGACAGCTACATGTAAAAGAATGAAATTAGAACACTCCCTAACACCATACAGAAAAATAAACTCAAAATGGATTCGAGACCTAAATGTAAGACCAGGCACTATAAAACTCTTAGTGGGGTCTTCCCTGGTGGCGCAGTGGTTGAGAGTCCGCCTGCCGATGCAGGGGACATGGGTTCATGACCCGGTCCAGGAAGATCCCACATGCCGCGGAGTGGCTAGTCCCATGCGCCATGGCCACTGAGCCTGTGCATCCGGAGCCTGTGTTCCACAACGGGAGAGGTCACAACAGTGAGAGGCCCGCGTACCACAAAAACAAAAACAAAAACAAAAAAAACCTCTTAGCAGAAAATACAGGAAGAACACTCTTTGACATAAATTACAGCAAGATATTTTTTGATCCACCTCCTACAGTAATGGAAATAAAAACAAAAATAAACAAATGGGACCTAATGAAACTTAAAAGCTTTTGCATAGCAAAGGAAACCATAAACAAGAAAAAAAGACAACCCTCAGAATGGGAGAAAATATTTGCAAACAAATCATCGGACAAAGGATTAATCTCCAAAATATATAAACAGCATATGCAGCTCAATATTAAAAAAACAAACAACCCAATCCAAAAATGGGCATAAGATCTAAATAGACATTTCTCCAAAGAAGACATACAGACGGCCAAGAAGCACATGAAAAGCTGCTCAACATTACTAATTATTAGAGAAATGCAAATCAAAACTACAATGAGGTATCATCTCACACCAGTTAGAATGGGCATCATCAGAAAATCTACAAACAACAAATGCTGGAAAGGGTGTGGAGAAAAGGGAACCCTCTTGCACTGTTGGTGGGCATGTAAATTGATACAGCCACTATGGAAAACAGTATGGAGGTTCCTTAGAAAACTAAAAATAGAATTACCCTATGATCCAGCAATCCCACTACTGGGCATATACCCAGAGAAAACCATAATTCAAAAAGACACATGCACCCCAATATTCATTGCAGCACTATTTACAGTAGCCAGGTAATGGAAGCAACCTAAATGCCCATTGACAGACGAATGGATAAAGAAGATGTGGTACATATATACAATGGAATATTACTCAGCCATGAAAAGGAATGAAACTGGGTCATTTGTAGAGACGTGGATGCATCTAGAGACTGTCATATAGAGTGAAGTAAGTCAGAAAGAGAAAAACAAATATCATATATTAACGCATATATGTGGAACCTAGAAAATGGTACAGATGAACCGGTTTGCAGAGCAGAAACTGAGACACAGAAGTAGAGAAAAAAACGTATGGACACCAAGGAGTGAAAGCGGCCGGGGGTTGGGGTGCGATGAATTGGGAGATTGGGATTGACATGTATAAACTGATGTGTATAAAATGGATGACTAATAAGAACCTGCTGTATAGAAAAATACATTAAATTAAAATTAAAAAAAAAGATAGAGACCATGGCTTTCTTCTACAGTGATTCAAACTGGTTTTTGGATATGAGACCAAGAGTTTTTCCTATTGTAATAGAGCAAGTAACCTTTTAGTAGGAGGCCATCTATTTCATTCCTAGGGACACTGTGACAATTAGCCAAGGCCAAAGATCCCTGTGGGTCAAATATTGTGATATCCAATTCACCCTGCCATCCATTATGATACCTGCACCCAGCTAAGTCTTTGGCAGTTGGCCTCTGTTCTTCTGGGATTCCATCATCCCCAGTGGATTCAAGGAGCCAATCTCAATGGTGGAATCTCCCATCCTCATATGTGACCGACAGAGGAGAGCCACCACAGGGCTTTTCAAGGATACTACTGCTCCCCCCACTAATGAATTCCCCCATGTTGTAGGGAAAGGAAAGTCCTCTGGGCCCCCCCTTGGGGAATGTAGTGGGTGGGTGGGCGTGCAGGTTGTCAATAATAACTCTCTTCCAACATCTCCCATAAGCCTTTTGATTCCTTCCTTCATAACACAATAGGGAAGATGCTCATCAAGTCTCAATTTCACTCAAACAGCTAAGTCATAACCAGTTATACAAACCAACACATTAAGCCCATAATCTCAGGTAAGGCACTTGTATCAATAAATTCAACTTTTATTGAATGTATTCAACTGTCCTCCTTGGTCTAACACCCTTAGAATCCATTCCTGCACATACTCCCCAGGATGCTGCAATGTAGTTTAGCAAAATCTTGCCATTCTTTCAGTGGAGAAGCTGTATCTTCCCAGATCACACTCTGTACTTGCCCTGTTTGAACATGTGGAGTTCTGATGCCAGTTGTGAGTCTACTGGCCATAAGAGGGGGCGGGTTAAGTCTTGAGGAGAAAAGGTATCCCTTGCAAGATAACTGCCCTGGGTGACCTTATCAAAGTGTCCTTAAGCAAGGGAAAGTGAGTATTCCCACACATAACTTGCAAGCTGCTTCCACTGGCAGGAGAGGCTCAGAGTAACTCAGAGGCTCCAAACTTTCAGCTTCCTCTGAGCCCACCAGATATCCCCATTTTAACTCTCTTTTTTTGGAGGCACAAATACGACAAAATTTTTATTTCAAAGTCTCAAATTTTGACCAGCAGAGCACCACTGACATGGGCACCCTGATAGAACTTTATGATTTGGTTACCAGAAATGATTATGCCACATATAATTAAGGCTAACCAATCAAAATCCAAGTTCCCACTCCTTCCTAATCAATGGCCTAACTTTCACACAAGAGATTGGCAAGGCTGTAAATTCAACTCACTTTGTAATTATGCAAACCACACAATTAAATTTTATGTCATTTTCAGCAATATTTACCCTAATTCACCTTATTTATTTATAAGAAATAAATTTACTATTTTAGTAAATAACTTATATTATTATTGGTGCTTATTTCTAGTTAAGCTCTCTGGTTCTCTGATTGTGACCCATCTTTAAGGGTTGTTTCTTGAGACCACTCCATTTAGGGTCTAATCAGGTGGAAAAAAAGGAAGTTAACATAAAGAACTGTTAACTAGGTAATTTGGAGGTAGCAACTGCAGAAAGCAGCTATCACTATCAGGACTAGAAAAACAAAGGGAGGGACTTCACTGGTGGTCCAATGGCTAAGACTGCACTCCCAATGCAGGGGGCCCAGGTTCGACCCCTGATCAGGGAACTAGATCTCACGTGCCGTAACTAAAAGATCCCACGTGCCGCAACGAAGATCCCATGTACCACAACTAAGACCTGGAGCTGCCAAATAAATATTTTTTTAAAAAAACAGGAAAGGTTGGAATTATTTAAACTTAGTAGTATACGGCATGAGCTCTTAGAGCTGAAACTCACACCTCTGCAGTGGGTAGCTGCTTGCCTGGTGTCTCTGAGCTTGGAGAAAGGGTTCCTGGTGGGCTGGGGCACTCCATTCTGGATGGGCCTGTGTGAGCCCCAGCATCTCCACCCAGCCCTCAGCCCCCCAGCGGCTGCTCTCTACGGAGCCTCCGGATCTCACCCTGCACCTGTGTGGTTCAGGATCAGCCAAAGGTTGAAGGGGAATTTCTACACCGACTTCCAGGGTTCCCTCTCTGTGGTTCCTCCCTCTTTTGTGGCTGCCTCCCCACAAAACCCAGCTACCTGAGCCCTGAACTCTGATCTCTGCCTCATCTGCCATCTGCTTGGGCTCTACCTCCCCATACGGTGGCCTGGGAAACCTATCTAGGAGGAAGGTCTGGGTAGATGTGGGGCTCACGTTACGTGTGTCCCCTCTCAAGGATCACAGCCCCACGATGGAAAATACTATGCAGTGCCTGCACACAGCTGTTTTCTTTATCTGTCCAGGTTTTAGTTGTTTACGGCAGGAGGGCAAAGCCCTCTACCATTTACTTGGCTGCTCAGCATCTGAGGCCCCATCTTTGCAGAGCTCTACATCTTGTATGTTCCCTCTTACACAGCACTGGATTGACATCTGTGTCCCTAGAACTGCCACCCCTCATTCATGGGCTTCTCTCTGGAAACCCACCTCTCCTTCTACTCTAGAATGGTCCAGCAGAGGCCTGGAGACAGGGCTTTCATATTCCCTCAGCCTGGATGGGGACCTTCTATGCCTGGCCTGACTGTCATGCTTGAGATTCAAGGGTATGGCCTGTGGATGGAGGGTCCTCTGCTCACGTGAGCCCCTCTCCACTCCCGGAGGGCAAGTTAGATATGAACGGAGCCGTTCATATCTACATTCACAGGAGGAGTGAATCGGTTGGGACATTCACACCCATGTTAGCAGCTGCTGGGTGTGTGTGCATCCACCCTGAGTGGGGCATTAGCCAGCTTTCCCTGTGTGCTCGCTGGGAGCAGAGGAGGTAGACACTCACGACATGGGAGCTCATACCTGCCACGTGGCAGAGGTGCCTCAACCCCCTTTCCCGCCGGGAGAATTCATCTCCATTTTTCCCATAATCCTATGGGCCCACAGGTGTTGCTCACAGTGCTAACTGGTGCTCTGGGAACCAGAGTTCGCTGGGCTATGGGCTTGCCGGCAACTTTTAAAAGGAAATGGATGCCTATCACCTTCAAAGCTTTGGAATGTTTTCTCCAACCAGATACCACAGGCTCAGTGTTGGAAAATGAGTCTTCTGCTTTAATTCTGAGTCATGCTTACAGAATGCTCTTCCTACTACTTAAAAGGCATGTAGATCATTGTAAATGTGCCTCTGTGACTGTGTATCCCAACCTGCAGTAAGCACACATTAACTTCATCATTATAACACCATTCAATTACTGCATTCTCAATGTTTGCATTAAAAGCTGGCAAATCATTCCTGTGTACATTTATTTGCCAATCACGACCAGCTTTTGTCCAGTCCAGGTCTCAGGGCACTGTACCATGGGAATCGTGGCTCAGTTTGAAGGACTTAGAGATCCTCTCACCCAATCCCTGACGCTTTGATCCCCTCCACACTCCTTGCCATCCTTGAACTCCTCCACTGACAGGGAGCTCACTACCTCTGGAGCAGGCCATTCTCACTTTGGACAGCCATGACCATTTAAAAGTTTGAACCCATCAGGAAGGATGTTTCTGAAAACCAGCATGGAGCTTATCTCTTTTGTTTTCAAGCCCTGCTTTGTTCCATTTAACATTATAAGTGTTTCCTTTACATCATTAAACTATCTTGAATTTCTGCACGTATACAAAACCACATATTTATAAATATGCCTTCATACTAGACATGCAATTTATTATTGCTATTTCACTAAACAATATATTACAAACATCTTTTCATTGCAGTTAAGCTACCTCTCCTTCCTCATTTTCAATGCCCAGATAATCCTTTATTGTTGGATATACCATAATTTATTTAATCATTGCCTATCAGTGAGCATTTAGGTTTTTTCCAAATTTTTGCTGTAGTGACCAACTCCAGAATGAAATCTTCACACATAGTGATATTTCCTTAGGAGAGGCTTATAGAAGGGTGTAGAAGGTCAAGGGGTGTGAGCACTTTTAAAGACCATTCCAGGTAAAGACAGCAGCCTCCTGGTTGAAATCAATTGCTAATAAGTAGTGAGAGCCATGTCGAGTGCTATACCGACATTATTATATTTAGTCCTTATCACCATCTACCACCACTCCCATGGTGCTTGCCTGTACCTGTTCTATGTATCTACTTGCAAGGGAAGAGCTGCAGCAGGCCAGGCAGCTGGCCCTGCTCTGAACACTACATAAAGTGGCCTCTGCAGGGGCTCCTTTTGGGAATAAGGACATCTCCTGAAAGCTGCAAACTGGAAAGGACCTTGAAAAGCAAAATGGACATCACACAAGAGTACTGTAGCTGGTCTTCCCAGACTCCAAGAGGCTTCCTTCATCTCTTCTCTAGAAATTCAGAAAATAAAGAAAACAGCACAGGGCAAATGAGGGCTGGGGGTGAAGGCATGAAAAGCCACTCGTAAAGTCTGGTCAACAAGTCCTTCTTTCCATCCAGTGTCTTCATTTGGCCACACATTAAACTCCAGCAATCAAGACTCCCTTGAGTTTCTCGTCTGGGACCCCTGCCAGGACTGGGCCATGGACGGGGTGCAGAGTCTGACTCTGCGCAAGCACAGGGGCCACAGGAATAAAAATCTGACTGAAAGAACCTGTTCCACTGTGTCTTCCCAACACGCACGCCCCACTATGCCAGAGATACGCTGCCGCTTGTGCTCCAGGACATCAGAGCATTATTTGCAGTAGCAAAAGTACTGAAAACAACTGGTTAAATAACTACGTTTTTGTGCAGTTAAACACTTTGCAAAGTTAAAATGTCCAAGGACAATCCAAAATGTATCACCATCTCATCACAGCCAAAGTCACGGCTGACTTTGAGATGCACCATGACTTTATGTAGCATTATGGCGGAAGAAAGCCAGTTAAACTCCACTCCATTGATTGTATTTACAGACGGTCAGTTTCACAGATGGTAAGAGGTGGGGAAACTATGGGAAATACCGTGGGTAGAAAAACCAAGTGCAGAGTAATGTGTAGAGCATGCTTGTGTGTGTGTGTGTGTGTGTGCGTGTGTGTGTGTGTTTAAAGGGAGGGGCCATGCAATCATACGTGGTTTTATAAACATACAAAATTCCTGGAAAGATACCCAAGAACCTGATAAAAGGTGTAGCCTCCTGAAGCTGGGGGGTGGGATACTGGGTCATAGGGTGGAAGGGAAGCCCTCATTTCATAGTTACATCCATTTGTAAACTTTGAAATTTTAAACTATATATTCCCTTTTTAAAATAAAACTTAGAAAACTACTAAATGCAAAATAAAATAAAAGAGCGCATCCTTCTGGATTAAGTGGAATAGTACCTGGAGCTAACCTCGGATCCGGAGACCGTACATCCAATCATTGCTCTACCAGAGCGACCTCGGGCAAGTTCCCGCCCCGACTGGGTCTCCAAGAGCCCATTGGCTGTCGGAGAGCAGGTCTCAGAACACCCCTCCAGCTCGGAACCCGGGCCGGGCCAGGAGCCTACCGGGCCGCGCTAGTCCGGGGCCGAGCAGCCGAGTGCGGGAGCCCCGCGGTGCAGGCCCGGCCAATCAGCGACTGCGAGGCGGGCGGGGTGGAGGCGCCGCGCTCGCTGAGCGGAGCTCCAGATAGAGGCGCCACTGCCGTCCCAGAGCGGACCATGCCACGCTCACCCGTGCTCTTCCTGCTGCTGCTTCTGCTGCAGCCGCAGCCGGCACCCGGCCTCGGGCTCCGCGGCGCGGGCGGCCAGAACCCCGAGTGCGATCCGTGTCGGCCGGAGCGCTGTCCTGAGCCCGCGCGCTGCCCCGCGCCCAGCATCGCGGCGCGCGACGAGTGCGGCTGCTGCGCGCGCTGCCTGGGCGCCGAGGGCGCGAGCTGCGGGGGGTGGGCCGGCGTGCGTTGCGGCCCCGGGCTGGTGTGCGCGAGTCGCGCCGCGGGGGCCGGGCCCGAGGGCACTGGGCTCTGCGTGTGCGCGCAGCGCGGCGCCGTCTGCGGCTCCGACGGCCGCTCGTACCCCAGCGTTTGCGCGCTGCGCCTGCGCGCCCGGCAGGTGCCGCGCGCGCACCCCGGCCACCTGCACAAGGCGCGGGACGGACCCTGCGAATTTGGTGAGTCTGGCTTCTGCCCTGCACTGCTGGGGCGGGTAAAGAAAGAGGGACCCCGACCCCCTGGGCTGTGGGGTGAAGGATCACCCCGTGCGCCGCGATGGACAGCACTGCACGGGCCTCAGTTTTCCCTCGGGTCAGTTTTTCCTTACCTGGCCAGTTACTTAAGGAGGCCGGGGCAGGAATCCACAACCTGTACCCTTCCTTACCAAACCCATGGAGACACCAGCCACCGAGCTGGTCGTAATTTTGATGAGCCTGCTGTCCCTTTTGGTACTTAAGTAATTGCTGGTACAGTTATTTCCAGGCCTGGCATGTTTGCCTCCAGGAGACTGGGAGTTTGGGGAGCAGGATGTTCCTACTGGAGATGAGGCAAGAAGGCCCCTGTCCCTGGAAACTTGGAAATAATGTGCTGCCCACTGGGGGGTCTGAGGCAGCCCCCGAAGCACAGGAAAGTCACCGCTGGCTGTTTCTGGTTGGGGCTCCCAGTGGAGGAGAGAGCTGGCTGGTGTTTCCCTGGCTGCAGCCTTGGGCTGGTTCCTTCCAGGGGCTGTGTCAGCCCCTGTGGAGCCACTGTAGAGGTTCCTCCACTTCAAACCTTTGTTTCTGCCCTGTGGCATTTAGACAGTCCTGTCTCCTTTCTTCTCATTCCTGTCACCTGCTTTTACAATCTGCTTTCCTCAGCAGTTAATTCACAGGCAGGTCTCTTTGTTTCCAGACAGGTAACACTTTCACTTCACATGCAGGAGACATGAGAAATGCTGACCAGATCCCCAGACTCTAACCGGTGCTGATGGTCTCAGATGATTCCTCCTGGGGCTGGTATTCTGTTCCTAAGAGACAGCTGCCTTGAAGGCATTTAGACCAAATCTGCTGTTATGCAGAGGAAACTGAGACCCATGGGGCAAGGGACTCATCCAGGGTGATCTGTAAAGCCTGGCTAGCTTCTGGGTCCCCGGCACCCTATTCAGTACTGTTTCAAGACAGGACTTGATAGTGTTAAGTCAGGCAGGTGGCGGTTGCCATGGTTACCAGAGTGTGGCCAGATGGCAGATGGAAGCCCCATACCCCTAATTCATTGAAAATTACCAAATGACAAGTAAATGTGACAGCCCCTCCACTCTGATCTGTGGGCTCTGAGCCCACCTCAGGCACAGGCCCTGGGAGTAAAGATGTTCATGGGGCCGAACAGAGGCAATTCAGAAGCTGCTCTTAATGATCCCATTAGTGACAGGCATCGGGCCTCCCCAGAATTTTGCTCTCCTTCCCTACCAGCGATTGTGTCATCAGCCACTATCCAGACCCCGGCACTGTTTCCCCATCTCGTTTTGTCCTGAAATGTTTGTGTGGCCCCCCTGCCCTTGTGTCCTGGTGAAGCATGAAGGTGTGGACGGGGGATCTTTTCCAGCCAGGGAAGGCAGCACCTCATTCTGTGCTGCCCTCAAGCCATCCTTTATCCAGATGACTTGGCAGGAGCACTTTTTAACAATGCCCCTGGGGACCTTGCTTGAAGGGAAACAGACTGTCAGAGCAGCAGCTGTTCTGCTTCAATATTGGTAATAAAATCACCCCTCCTCAGTCCTCACCTGTGCCTTCAAATAAGCAAGCACCTGACTTTAAGGGAATGAGGCCTCTGTAAATATTAGGTTCCCGAGTGTGGGAAGTGTTCTTACCCATGCCTCTGAGGGGCATTTGGAAACAGTTTTCAGGCTTAAATTCTGACCTTTCCCCCACTCTCTGAAATGCCCCAAAATGCTATTAATGAGAGTAATCCTTTGATCAACACACATGTATTGAAGACCCACTATGTTCCCACATAAGAATAATTCTTTGCTGTTGGAAATCGCTTTTGCATTCCATCTTCTTCCTTGATTTTTACAACTACCCTGGCCAGGTCTCACTCCCATTTAATAGAAGGGCAAACTGAGGCAGGCAGAAGCGAATTCCCTGGAGCCACATAACTAGTTCCCAGCTGAGGTGGGCTCCAGCCTGAGTTTTCCTGGCTGTTTTCAGATGGGGCCATGCACCTCTAGCACTCTGGAAGGTGCTGCAGATTGGCTACCCTTGAATCTTCAGGGTTTCTCAGTCTGAATCCACCTTCCTTTTTTTCCCCAAGGCTTGTTGCTGGTTCCTCTGTTTAGCACCAGGTGATGGCTCCTGAGAGGAACAGGTATAGCTTCACAGAAGGGGAGGCACCTGAGAGGAGCCTTGAAGGATGGGTAGAAAATTCCTGGGTTGAGAAGGGGGGATGGGGAGGCACAGCATGAACGAATACAAGGAGGAAGGAGATCCTGGGCCGAGTGTGAACAGTGGACCCGTGGGCAGTACCCAGTGGGATGGTTGGCAGAGGAGATGATACCCAGAGTAGTCTGGGGCAGGCTTATTGCAGGCCTTGAGTGCCATGCTGCAGGGTGACACTTCATTCTGTACTGAGTTATTAGTTCCATTTCTCAACAGTAAGGTGGCATGGCGTTGTTGTTACTGTTATTATCAGTGACAATACTGTAATTGTTATTGTTATCATTACTTTAAAAGGCTGCTTTGGGGGAATTCCCTGGTGGTCCAGTGGTTAGGACTCCAAGCTTCCACTGCAGGGGACATGGGTTCAATCCCTGTTCGGGGAACTAACATCCTGCATGCCACGCAGCCAAAAATAAATGAAATAAAATAAAAGGCTGCTTTGTTCCATGTATGCACCCTGTTTGCTAGCATTGGGAGGAGTTGGGATCCTGCAGAAAGCAGGCTGAGGTCGTGTTTTCAATGCTGCATTAAATAGGAACGGGGTCCCGTGCCAGTGCCCGTGGGGGCACTGAGCCCCTGAAGCTTCAGTGAGCTCTTGAGATCCAAAATCTTAGAAAATTCGCCTCGGTTGAAATTCCAGCTGCACTTAGAAACCTCAGTCTGTGCAAGGCGTGTGTTACCAGGTAACCAGGAGAGGGAGCGAATACCACTTTGTGAGAGGGACAAAGAAAGGGGGGCCTCGTGCTCAAAAGCCTTTCATGCCGAGGGAGGGGGCTTGAGGCATAGGCTGCAGGGAGCCGGATTAAGCTGTTTCTGGTTCCACATCCTCACGTTGACTATTAGCATAAATTATCAAGGCTGTTCAGTGTGTTGATTATTAAAGTCTTTGGTTGTGTGCTTTTTTCATATGAGCAGATGGGTTCCTGGCGGATGACTTCTGATATTCTTTCCTTCCCGAGCGCCATTAACTTTAAAGAAATCTCAGAGGCATTAAGGAAGATCTTTCATTCCAGCCATCAAAGACACTCAGTTGACGGGGTGGGGGGACAGATCCCCACACACTTAGCAATATCGATCCCTTTCATTTGTATAGATCCACACGGTTAATAACACAGTCACATTCATTCTCTCCCTTCACCCCGGAGGATGTAGGGCCACAGTCATTATCCTCATTTGCAGATAAGGAGGAAATTGTTAGCAGCTTGCCCAATGGTTAGCGACCAGGCCCCTGGGCATTTGAATTTCCCTTGGTGCTATTTGGCCCACCCCCAGTGCCCACCTGGGTGACTATTCTGTTACCTGATGGGTGGGTTTGTGCCAGCCTAGCATTTCCAGGGCTGTTGCTGACACAAGCAGAAGGAAACAAGTGTTTAGCAAGGAAGAACTAGGGAGACAAAGCTGGCACATTCACAGACCGGGCTGACCAGACACCATCCTCCCTCCTGAAAGCCACATGACTCTTGCCAAAGGCAGGTAGAAAGGAGAGCCCTGGCTCTTCCAGGAGTGTGGCAGCTCGGGCAGCAGCAAGGTGAGAGGCTGCACCCCGGGCTCGCCAGAGTGAGGGCTCTGGGCCACGGCCTCTGGAGCCTTCAGGCGGGGTCCGACCGGTAGGCCCACTCACCAGAGGTCAGTAGAGGGTCCTGAGCAGGCAGGGCATCTTCGAGGAGACCACCCTTTGGGGTGGCACAACCTGCCGAGTCCTCAGGTCCCTCCGTGGAAGCCTTTTACAGTTGGCAAGAGGTCTTTTTACTGCCCTCACAACAGCCTGTGTAGAGGGCACAGCAGAGACAATGGACTCCTGTGCCCATTTTAAAGAAGAAACTGGAGTGTGGCAGAGACAGGATTGAACCTGCCTGTGGTAGTCATATGTGGAGGACCCCAGCGCCACACTCGAATGAGCCCTTGGGGACAGTAAGACTGGGAATGTCCTGCCAGGGATAAGGACACATTGCCCATTTAATGGTATCTTCACAAGAGCTTTCCCTGGGGTGATTATGGAGAGTTTCATTGCTGTGCAGAAAAGAGTAAACATAGCAGGCCTGAGGCTGTTATCCTTAGAAAGCCCTGCTGGCGAGGCTGACCCTTGGCTGGTGTCTGAGAATTTGGATGTGGGGAGGCTTCCCACCGTTTCCAGAACTGATAAGAGTAGCTCACTGTACAAACAGCATGGTTTATGCTGCACACCTGCTTTACTTCTGGGAGTCTGGAATTTTGGTACGTAGGAGGCAGAGGCTGGGGGACTGGACGCCAATAAAAACCCTGGGCACTGAATGTCTAGTGAGCTTCTCTAGTAGAGGGCACGCCACACGTGTTGTCACAAGTCGTTGCTGGGGAATTAGGCACGTCCTGTGTGACGCCACTGGGAGAGGCTCCTCAAAGTGTGCTCCTGGCTTCCCGGGTCTTTGCCCCATGAGTCTCTTTTCCCTCTGCTGAGTTGCTTTGTCTCTGTTTGTTGTAATAAATCCCAGCTGTGAGTAAACTGTGCCGAGTCCTGTGAGTCCTTGTAGCAAATCATTGATCCTGGGACTTATCTTGGGGGCCCCCAACACAATCCCTAAGGAACTCTTTCTTATTCTGGAATGGACTCCATATGGCTAACAAATGTTTCACTTTAAAAATCCATGTGGGATTAATGGAATCAGCGTGCCTGGGTCTGCATCTTCACTCCTCCAGGTGCTTCACCTTTCTGAGCCTTGGATTTCTCATCTGTAAAGTGGGGCTAAAAGCACCTACTTCACAGAGCTGGTGTGAGGATGAAAGGAGTAGCAGACATGGAACTCCCTGTCATTTCAGGAGAAGGCAGGATGGTGTGGGACAGAGCTCAGAGCTAGACCGCTGGGCTCATAGCCTCACCCAGCTGTTTAAGGCTGGGTAACCCTGGCTAGCTCCCCCATCTGGCAGCTGGGGAGATTGCTGGAAGGATCGAATGGCTTAAGCCTGTAAGCAGAAGGGTGGTATTATTACCATTAATACTATCATGATAATGATGACTGATTGTAAAGAGCTATTACGGATAAAAATATTTTAAATTTAAAATCAGATGTTAAAATTAAAAACAGATTAAGCAACATGAGGACAATTTTCAAGATAACTGAACAATGCTATATCTTGGGTATGGTGGTGGTTACACGGCGTATGCATTTGTCAAAACTTAGAACTGTATACTAGAAGGAATGAATGTACTGTATGTACATTTAAAAAGAAATCAAAATTTGAACATCACTTTATCACCAAAAGCAGGGGGCTCTTTTGGAAAAGAAGTGCTATTTTCTGCCTTGAAATTAGTGGCAAAGGCAGTATTTCCAAGATGGTCTTTCTTAATTGTAGTTATGGAAAAAGGGGGAAATGCAAAGAGAGAGAAAGATGAAATGTGATTTACTGGCTTATTCATTTAGGCCTGAAAGGGACTGATGAAATCTCATTTAAAATTTATGACTCTACATGAAAGAAAGTAAAGCATGTTGATTGAGTGTCCCTTTGGAATCTACTGAGGGCTTTGGAATAAGATGCAGGTCTGATTGTTCCCACAGCGAGCCATTTGACGACTGGTTTGGGCTCCAAAGGAAGTAATGCTGGCAGGGGGTTGTGAATAAATTAGACTTTCTTTGTCATCCATTGCAGATGGGGCTCCGCCAGAGAGCAGCAGTGCTGTGGTTCTTTGTAGCGGTCAGCAGGTGGCTGGGTCACACTGGGCAATGTTAGAAGCCTAGAACCTTAGTCCATTCAGGGGACTGGCTACACTCGGGGCTGTGGGTAGCGGTGTGGTGCTTGGAGGGCGTTCAGTTGGTCACAGCTGAAGGAGTGAGCTGATCAGGCTGAGGGGGAAGAAAGCAGCCTGGGGGTGAGGAGGGCAGGGTCTGTATTCAACTCACTGGAAGCCATTTGAGGCACCCAAGGTGCTGTGGGGCTCCTGAGGGTAGCCCTGAGATTAATAGGTGGGAGTTACAGGAGGTGAGTTTTAGCTCCAGGTGAGAACAAGGTTTCTAACCAGCAGAGCCAAGGACAGAAGGACCTGGCTTCATAGGTAGTGAGCTCTCCATCACTGGGGGCATGCAAGTGAAGACTAGATGAGCCCGTCACAGATAGGCACATGCTCTTGGGGAGTTGGGCCCCTCCAGTTTGAGACTCCATAGCTCTAAGACACTTTCCCAGAGATTTTTTGGCACCAGTTTGACAGGGTCTGCCTCCCAGTCTGTCTGGAGGGGTCAGGCCAGTCTCATTTCTGCGCCCCTTCACTCCTTCCCTCCATGCTCTTGCTCCAGCCTTCTGTCTCTCTCCCTTTGTTCTCCTTTTTCATTGCAGCCCCACCTAGGTGGGCGAGGGCCCTTTCCCTCTCCAAGGCTGGCCTGTGGAGGGCTGCAGGGATGTCCGAGTCCCCAGGTGAAGCCCCAAGAGTCGTGAACTCTGCATTTTGATGGCCCAAGGGTGAATGTATTTGCTTTTTTGTCATGCCTTTCTTCGAGGAGTCATCTGTTTAACAGGCCTCCCCTGCCCCCCACTGGGATATTGTGTTAACTCAAACCCTCAGTTTCACACTCATCACGTGGTAAGATCAGCTCAACAGCCCTGTGAAGCAGGGGGTATTATCCCCATCTTACAGACAGCAGACCTGAGCAGAGAGCATACTCCTCACCAAGCCTCCACATTGCGCCTCGCCCAAGACCCCACGGGGCCAGCTGCGAGGGTGGGTCTGTGAGACGAGATGAAGCACCTGCACTGCAAGGCAGGCTGGGTTTCAGTAAGTCAAAGCGGGCAGACGCCCTGGTCCTGGACTAGGACACACCCCCAGGCCCTCAGGATGGGGAGCTGGGGGCGCACTCCACGTAGAGGGAAGGCAGGGCAGGCAGGTACGCTGAGGGCCGGGCGGAGGGCCTGAAAGCTGAGGCAGTTGGACTTGATTCTTTTAGTTCCAGTGTGAGCAGAGCAGATGCCAGGCACAGGGAGAAGGGCAGAGTGTGGAGTATCAGCTAAGAATGTCTAACTCAAATGCCACATGCTCTCCTGTCCCGCCCAGCGGGCCCACACCCGCCCTGTCCTTTCTGTAGTGTGCTGGCAGCCTAGCACCACATTGCCGGATTCCCTGATTTACCTTTCTCCACGCAGCGAGGTGATGTCCATGCCTGCAGTTTTATCCTCGGGGATGGGGAGGTGTGTGGAGCCTGTGATATGCAAATGAGCATCTTGAACCGCAGGGGGTCTCAGCAGGGGGTGAGGGCAGCTGTTCTGCACGGCGTTATTCTTTGAAATGCCCTCCATGCGGAAGGAGAAAAGCCCATCTGGTAGAAGACTCTGCCTTGGGTGAAGTGACACCAGCCCCTCCCGGAGCCTGGCGCACTGTCAGTGTAGTTGAGCTGTAAGCAGATGGCAGCTGGGGTCCTGGAAGGGATCCTGGGAGGGAGTGTGATGAGACCACAGACAGACATGCTGGGCGACTTTGAGAAGTCGCCTTTCCTCTCTGGATCCCTGTTTTCCTGTTGGTAGAACAAAGGCAATGTAGGAGGAAACAAGTAGGCATCCTTCCAGGTCTAAGAAAACTCTCTTCTATGATTCCTTGCCTTTAAGTGTGTCCTTTCTGTGGGGAGCTCTCATCTGCCCCAACATGCTCTCTGCAGGCAGGGTATCTTAGATGTGGGGGGCTTGATCAGGGTCAAGGCTGTCTTCCCTTGTCTTCTTCTCCCAGCTCCTGTGGTCATCACTCCACCCCGGAGTGTTCACAATGTCACCGGGGCACAGGCGTCCCTGTCCTGTGAGGTGAGAGCTGTGCCTGCCCCAGTTGTCACATGGAGGAAGGTATTTATATCCAAGAACTTCTCTGTGTGTGTGTGTTTGGGGGGGTGGGGTGTATAAATGTTTTTTAAGGGTGTGTGTGTGTTTATATGTGAATTGGAGGATTAAAAAAAAACTTATGTTCCACTCCTCTGCCTCCAGATTTATGCCTCAAAACTTTACCCCAAACCTCTCCCCAGAGAAGGGGTGTTGCCATTTGCTCCCTCTGCCACTTAGCTGTCCAGGAAGTTCTGCTGTTTATCTAGCCTAGGTCAGCTGGGATGAAGTTAGAGCTTCCTTCACTGGATCTGGGTTTTAGAAAGACTTGGCTGGTGGCAAATGACCCAATCCTATTCCAAAACTAGATCTTTCTGCAGTTCAGTTTTTGAGAGACTGGCATATGTTGTCTCCTTATCTCAACAGCCCTGAGAAAGACAATGAGATTCTGATAGTGGTGGTGTCTACATCGTCGCTGTCCAGCAGGGAGCACTGTCTGTACATACGTTCAGGCTTAGGAAGAAACTGGCATTTAATAGGAATAAGAGATACTAGGGTCAGCCTTCAAGTCAGCAGGAGGGTGAAGACAACGAGGGTGTCTGTGGGGTGGTCCTTATCCAGAAATGCTTTTTCTAAATCACTCCTGGTTTTTCTGTCCTCTGTAGGTCACACGGTCTCCTGAGGGCACCCAGGTGCTGAAGGACCTGCCTGGGGACCACATCAATATAGCTGTCCAGGTGCAAGGGGGCCCTTCTGACCATGCAGCCACGGCCTGGGTTTTGGTGAGTATCTCATTTGTTTAGGATTATTGGCTATTATTGACTGGCCCTTCTAAAGCACCTTTTGTATTTCTATAACATGTTACACCTTTCAAATACTCTGATCCATTTCTCCTTGGACCCTACAGTAACTGAGAGGAAAGTAGGGCAGGTAGTATAACCCCTGAGAGCAGAAGTGATCTTCAGAGGTAGGCAGAATTATGGCCCCGGAAAGATGTCTATGTGCTAATCCTTGGAACTGGTGGATATGGTATGTTCTGTGGCAAGAGGGGAATAAGGATGGAATTAAAGTTGTTAATCAGCTGACTTTAATAAAGTTATCCTGGGTTATCTGGGTGGACCCGATATAATCACAGGAGTCCTTTAAATGTGGAAGAGGGAGGCAGGAGAGAGAGCCAGAGAGATGGCAGTGTCAGAAGACATGAACTACTGTTGCTGGCTTTGAAGATGCAAGAGGGAGCCACAGGCCAAGGACTGCAGGCAGCCTCTAGAATGCTTCTCTTAGGGCTTCTAGAAAGAAGGCAACCCTGCTGATGCCTTGGGTTTAGCCCACTGAGACCATTCGGACTTCTGACCTCAAGAACTGTACATAATAAATTTGTGTTGTCTTAAGCCATTAAACGTGTGGTCATTTGCAACAGCAGCCATAGGAAGCTAATACACTTGCCTGAGACCACATGGCTGATAAAGACAGAAGATGGCAGATTCACACCCTCCTCCAGGGCTCTAGAGGGAACGCCCTGTGTTTAAAAGGGCGATGGAATGACGAGATGGGGGCCCGAGTGGGGCTAGTTACCCTACCTCTCAGAGCTTCAGCGTCCACAACCATAAAAAGAGGGCCTTGGACTGGACCATGTCCAGTGACCCTAACAGTCTGTGACTTACCTGTGAGTCTCCTGTAATGTGAGGGTAACGATGCTCCGCCTTCAGCCACCATGGGATCAAAGTGAGATAGGGTGCACATACCCCCTCCAGTCTGTAGTGACTCACAGTTGAGAGAAGCTGTTATGACGAGAGAAAGCAAGAGAGGAGGGAGCTACCGTGGATCTCCTCTGCAGGGGCGTGAGATGGGCCCTTGAGGGTGTCCTCCTCATTCCACCCCCATCTCGGCCAGCGTGGGCAACTTCTCCACCCAGCTCAGAGACTCAGAATGCAGTTGGGTCCATGGCTTTTTCACATCAAGCATATTCCCCTCCTTTTATTACAAGGAGAGGTGGGGGAAGGTTGTCTCTGGTGTTATTTTGTAAAGGCTGCGTCCGTTGGGAGCATTTGAGGGCTATTCTGTGGTCAGTAGAGTTTTGTTCTTTTAGTTTGCAGTATTTTCCTTGGAATCTATACCTATCACCTTCAATAAAAGGACCAGGTAGCTCACAGTAAAAGGCAGAAATGCAGAGGAAACATTAAAATGAGAGCCAGGATAGAGAGGGTACTGAGAAGGAAGTTTAACTCTTTCTTGGCAGCCGAGGCAAGAAGAGAAATAGAGGGTGAGCTCTGTCTTATTTTGAAAAGGAGTAAGTGTTCAGAATCATTAAGAACTAAATAAGTAATTTTGCTATGCCATATATGACTGTACAAACTTGCCTGTTTAACTTCTAGATCAACCCTCTGAGGAAGGAAGACGAGGGGGTGTACCAGTGCCATTCAGCCAACGCGGTTGGGGAGGCCCAGTCGCACGGCACAGTCACCGTGGTGGATCGGAGCCAGTACAGAGCCGCCCGCTTCCCAGGTCCAGATGACCACATGTGAGGGGGTAATGTGCATGTTCCAAGTCATCTGCAGTATTTGTACACCTGTGTCACGGGAGATTGAGATGAGTCATAAGATGAATAATAAATAAGAAGAAAAATACATGAATCAAGGAAACCAGAGAAATGCAAACCAAGAGTAGGAACATATTACAAAATTGGCAGGTAGACTCTGTGGTATGTTCTACACACGTATCACACTGGGCTTCCCGCTAGGATGCAAAGTCAAGAGCTGTGAGTGTTATGGGTGTCCGTCAGGTGAAAAAGACCACCTATTTTCTTCTATTTCTCCAAGTCTGCCCAGTGAGGGTGCTAAGAGAGCAGATGTGGTCACTATGACAGCACCCAGGTGAAAACACGCCTGCAAAGAAGACGGTCTGAGCTTCATGGGTCTATTCCCAGGTTCTTCCTTGTCTGTAGCTCTGCAAGTAGTTAGAGCTTCTAGAAACAGGGAGGAAAATGTAAGGTGTAAAATCGTCAAATAGGAATTCAGTGAGGAGATGGCTCTTAAAGTTGCCCTCCTGATACTTAACTTTTAGTTTTTTATATATGTGTATAGTTATATATATGTATCAAAAAGTCAAGTATCGAGACTTTTTGTCCTGTACACTTGTATGTATACTTCTGTATGTACATATGTGTGTGTGTGTATGTTTCATGTTTTAAATATATGTATAATTTATAAGTACATATATTTATATTTTAAAAACAGAAATGATACCAGGGTATGAATATAGTCTACTATAAATGAGTTTTCAAAGGGGTCACAAAGAGCCATGGAATTTTAATACCATTGCCACAGCCCAGTCCGTGAGTTCCCTCTACAACATGCAGAATTGGCCGGCTATTGCTTGCATACCTCCAGGGACACAGAGCTCACTACCACCAAACAACCATCTGTGGATTTTTCCAATAGTTGAAAGTTTTTCTGCACATTAAGCTGGAATCTGCCTCCCTGAAATGCCCATCCATTGGCCTTACATGTATTTCCTAGACCCCCACAGGCATCTCTGCTCCCACCGGCACCACTCCTGGTTGGGGAGAGATTTAATGTTAGGGGCATTTCCCCCACCTTTCATCTAACACATAGTTGACTATGACAGAGCAGGCTTTTTTTCTCTAATTCTTTTCCCTCTTTTCTTCTAGGGTCTTAGAAACATTGATTACAGGATGATGGAAAAGTCAAGTCATGGATCTTGTTTGCTTTGTGAAGAATTGGAAGAACTGTGTTTGTAGATAACCGCTTTCGTATGTTTTTAAAAATTAGATGCAAACTAGATTCGTATGCAGATGTAGTTTTTAGCAGGGCAAACATTGGGAAAACAGACTGCATGTAGCCTTTTTATACTTCTGAAATGAATAGCTCTGTGAGAATTCTTTTTTTAACTTCTCCCTCCAAGGGAAGGTCACCTTAGGTATATTTGTAATTCTAAAGGGCTGGACCGAGGTGTGTGTCAGCTGTGACTCTTTACCTCATTTGTCTAGGGCTGATTAGTGACTTAGTATGTGTTGTAGGAAGAGGGGGGAGGGTCCTGCTGTCCTCTGCCTGACCTCTCTAACTTTGCTGTGTGAACTGGGTAGGTCCCTCCCTCTCTGAGCCTTGTTCTCTTCAGCTGTGAATGTGGTATTTGGACTGGATGTTACTCATGTCCCTTCAAA
Source organism: Leucopleurus acutus (assembly GCF_964270905.1). Lineage (NCBI taxonomy): Eukaryota > Metazoa > Chordata > Mammalia > Artiodactyla > Delphinidae > Leucopleurus > Leucopleurus acutus. Next base: position 34,502,944 of record NC_139150.1, read on the forward strand.
CACTGCCATCCTGGAGTAAGATGGTCCTACAGAAAAAATATGGGAAGTGTAGTCTTAGCATTCTTTTAAAAATAATATTCCCTCAAAAACAAATGCCATTGCTTCACATGAAGGTGTGGATAGCTGTTATTCCTGCTGCTTTCCCATTTTAAAGAGTCTTAGTCCTCGATGGAACACTTAACCAGACTCGGGGGCCCCTCGGCTGGGCATCTGGGGACCAAGATGTCTACTTATTAACACGCCCAGAATTCTCTAACCAAGCTGGCAGTGGAGACCTGGCTTTTGGACATCAAATTGTAAAAATGGGGTTAACTGCTCTCTCTGGGCTGTGGAATTAGAGTGTAGTAGAATACATTTTACTTAGAGATGTTTTGACCTTAACTAGAAATAAAGCTTTCTTTCTTTTCTTTTAATCAAGAAAGAAAAAAGGAGAATATTTAATATCTGGCCTAAAAAAATAGACCCCCTAGGGGACTAAAATTTTTTAAAATCAGAATTGGGATCTCACATATGGATAGTTGTTAAATTTCAAGAAACACTGTCCTGTCTGTGGTCACTTCCCATCTCTGGGACGGCAGGCAGGATAAGCATTAATGTCCCTCCCCCTTTACAGATGAAGAAAACCAGGCTCCGAGAGTAAAGCGCTTGCCTGAGGCCTGAAAGCCTCTGAGAAGGACAGGAGCTGAGGGCATCTGGTCCTCTTTGGCACCCTTTCCACTCCATGGTGCTGCTTCTCAGAAAAATCTCGTAACTATGGAAAGGAAGATGCTGCCATTTCCACAGGTTTCAGGGATTCTCCTTAAGGTCCATCTCAACTTTTAAAGCAACACTCTCAAGCCACTCACACTGGGCGTTGCATTTTGGAGTCCTTTCTGGAATTGCATTTTCTGCCTTTAAGCCTGGCTGTTCCACATCTGAAATGCTGGGGTGGCATCACCCTGACGTACATAGCAGGAGGGTGGCCCAGGAATCCAGAAACATGAGATCCATTTGGGAATTCACCCCTATCTTTCTGGGTGACCCTGAGAAAGTCCCCTTCACTTTCTGGACCTCAATTCCTCATTTGAATAAGGGAACGAAACTAGATGGGTGGTTTTCAAACTTTAAAAACATTGGAACCCCTTCTTCAAATAAAGTCAAAATTGAACCTGATCAAAAGGGAAGCTGTCCTTGTCTGTTGGAGGTTGGGCCTTCCAGGGGATCTGCTCACGTCCCCTCCCTACTAGGCTCCCCCAAACCCCACGGCAGTGATTTCCGTATCCAAGTCTGCAGTTAATTCCTCTGTGATTTGAGTGGTTGGGAGATGGCTTCGGAAGAGACTTAGTGAAACCATGTCAGAGGCATAGGGAACTGTAGAGAAGGTAGTAGAACAACATCATGCATCTGCTAATAAGCACATTCAGCAAAATCAGTTGAATCACCTCACATTTGCCCAGTCAAATCTGGAGAGCTGGATGTGGACCCAAAGAGCAGGGTAGATGGAGCCCCGGGGTGACAGGGCTGAGCATCAAGCCCGCAGGAGGCTGGGTGTAGCCTCGTAATGATGTACAAACAATAATAATAATAAATGTTACACTGTCTGAAGTTTTCACCAAAACCAAAAAGGCAGGTTAGCATGATTGTTCCAACCTAATGACTTTTCAACTGCGAGAGCCCCAAGACCTCTCAGAGGCTAAGCGAGTGCGTGCTGTGGCTTTTATCATTTGGAAACATGATGCCCTCAGAGCCTATGTTTTCTACCCTATTTTCATAGATGTGATGATGTCACAGGACCCCTGCACTCTGAAAATAAATGTTTTTAGGGACAGTCTTTGTGGTCTCTGTCCTTGGAACGCTGCTGTAGGTGGGCCCAGGTGCCACTGATACTTCTCCATCATCCCTTATGCATCTTTCCCTTCTTTTGCTTGCCCACATCAACTACTGTCATCCGAATTGTCCTTACCTCTCACACCTGAGCTGTGGTTACTGTCGTACCTGGTCACCCTGCTTCCAATTTTTAACCAGCCCTAACTAATCATCTACTGCCAGCCTGATCCTTCTAACTCCCTCTGAACTGGTGTCTCCCACTGTATAAGCATTCTACTATTTAATCCATTCACTTAGATCTGCCCTCTGTTACCCCACATGCACACGGAACAGCATTCTCCAGAGGCCAGAGGGTGCAGACACTGGCAATATGAAGGTATGTGGGACCTGGGCCCTGCACTCAGGTGAGACTTGAGTGGGGATGAGTGGGACAAGGTTGCCATCCTGCCACACAGCACAAGGTGTCTGCTTTGTGATCAGAGTAGGGGGAGATCAAGGAAGACCTCCTGGAAGAGGAGAGCCATCTGAGCTGGGGATTGAAGTGATGTGGGAGATTCCAGGCTAAGGAAGTAGCACGTAAAAGGAGCAGGGGTGGAGAAGTGCAGTGTAGTTTGTGCATGGGGAGTAGTGACCAGTTGTGGCTGAGAGCTCTAGTGGCAGGTAATGGGGTAGCTTTTGGCCACACCCCTAACTGCCACCAGAAGAGGTTGGACTTGATGCTATAAGAGGTGGGCCTGAATCTCAGTCTTCTGTTGTCAACTGGGTTATAACTAGGCTTGAGGAAGATAATCCAAAAGCTAGTGTTCAATCCCAAAGGTATCCACTTTCCACCTTAAACAAGAAAGGGTAGTTTTTAGTCAAAATGGATTTTTTTCTTCAAGTTTTAGGGTGCAATTAATCCCATGTCTTTAAAAAACATTGCCCTCTCCGTTCCTCCAGAGGTGGATGATGCAGGAAAGATTAATAAGAACGAGCAAACCAGTTGACAGTGAACAGTCTCTCATAATAAATTTCCTCATCCCCAGCCTTCGCCAGAGCCTCTTGAACATTAAATCAGAGAATGATTATTATGTGATATTTTAATTAATTAAGGGAAACTAAAGTGCCCTGGTGTCTGCAGCTGAATAATGCATTCAGCGCGTAGGGAGCCCATCATCCAGGGCAGAAGTGGCTACACTTGCCCACTCTCAGCTCAAGCCGACACCTCTCTCCTGGAGCCTGAACTTTTTTACAGTCATGGCTGCCTCTGAGTTCAGCATTGACTGCACCTGTGTCTCCTTTCACTATGGCTGTCTCTTTGTTATCCTAAATCTCCCCCATGATATTAGGGAGTGGTTGGATGTCAGGGGAAGAGTAAAAATCATTAATGCTAGGGGATGGGAGGCAGGGAGCAGAAGCTTTTCTCATCTCCATTGGTAAATCCACCCACCACACGCATCTACAGAGCACCTACTGGGCGCCAGGCACTGCTTGGTGCTGAGGGATCTACTGTTGCTCACAGCCCCCGGAGTAGCAGCCCTGGTGCAGAGAGCTGGACCTGTCTCTGCTACTGAAGGCGCTGCAGTCATCCCTGGGATAGAGTAGGCATTAGATTTGGAGTTGAAAGACCCAGAACCAAGGTCAAACCCTGCCATGGTCTGTGGGTCTGAGGCACTTGCCTCTACTCTAGGAGCCTTCATTTCCTCATCAGTCCAGGCAGGTCAGCATCACTGCCCTGTCCTGCTGCCCTGAGGATCCCATGCATGAACGGACATGCACCGTCCACTCTCTAGGGGATACTGAGGGCTGTGAGCTGAGTGGCAAGGACACAGGGAGTCAGATCAGACATGCTGGGGGTCTGCGGGAAACACAGCCTAGTGGGACAGAAAATCAGACCTGTGATAACGAACAAGAGCTTCCACAAGGCAAGACTAAAGGAAGGGTGGGTGCTATGAGCTCAAAGGGGCCAGAGATGACTTGATTGAGATGGTCAGAGAAAGCGTCCTGGAGGAGGTAGGTCCCCAACAAGGCTCCAAGACAATGGCCTGAATTTGGAGAGGAAAGAAGGAAGGAAAAAGAGACAGCATTGAGTAAGGCTGGAAGGTAGGAGTGAACAGCCCACAAGAGGATTAAGCTTTAAAAGCATCTTTGTAAGACACACTCTAACCATTGTGCACAACTGCAAAGAGGTGCTTCTGTGCGCCAGAGCGAGCTGTCCTCCAAAACTTGAGGACAACATGGAAGTGTCCCCATAACTACGTTTCCGCTTCCTTCTGCACCTCAGTTGGGTCAGATGGTTTTTGCCAACGGCTGGGCATGGAAGCAGTGCATTCCACGACAATGCCAGGGCCTTAAGAAGTAGCTGTGCCTTTTCTGTGCTTTCTTCCCCATCTAACAGGGGACATGAGGTCTCTAAGGCCCCATGCAGCAGGTTTTCACCTGGGCCTATGGACTCATAGGAATTCTACAGATGACTGCATGGGGTCTATGAGCCCCTTGAAAGTGTGCCAGATTTTGTGTGGATGTGCATGTGTGTATTTATTTCTGGTGAAAAATATTAGCTTTCACTAGCGTCTCAAAGGAATACGTAACATAAAAATGGTCAAGAAGTACTGTAGACAGTGGAGCCACAAGATGGAAGGAAACTGTGTTTCTGAATCTCCACATGGAGGACAAGTGCTGATTAACCACACCTGCATTAGATTATTATCTAATAAGCAAGAAATAAGGCACTGTTGTGTTGAACCCTGAAAACTTGGGGGTTTATTTGTTGTGGCAGCTAATGTTACCCTGATACATGTGGGAAGAGCATTTGGTTGGGGGCAAGAGACCTGTAATCCAGGCCACGCTCTGACCCCACTGAGTTCCTTGGCCTTGGACGGTCACTCGGTCCACTCTAGTTAAGTGAATGGGGAGGCTAGGGGCTCTCAAAGGCCCTCACAATGTGCCTTCCTGCTTTCCTTCCAATCTAGGATTAATGTACAGATCACTGGGGCTTGGGGGGATTAAGTGGTGCTCTCAACACACAGCAGTCTGGCTTCTGCCCCCACCCATTCACACAACCTGCCCTTACCAAGGTCTCCAGGGAGCCCCATGGCTTCAGCCTCCTCTTACTTGATCTCTTGGAAACACTTGATTCCACCCGTGGCTCCCTCCCGTTCCCACCTTCCTTGGCTTCTTGACTCCTCTCTCCCAGGTTCTCCTGCTTTTCCTTAGTGTCTTTCACAGAATTCTCATCCTCCACCCGCCCCTTGATGTCAGCATCATCAAGATCAAGCTATCCTTAACCTCCCTGCAATCTGCTGAAAACACAGCAGACCCAGTGATCCTTTTAAAACATGTCAGATCACATTACAGCCCTGTTCCCCTTCTGGTTCCTTCACGGTTCAGAGTAAAGGCCCCAGTCGGCACAGTGGCCTTCAAAGCTCTCCCCATCTGCCCCTCCCCCAGCCCTGCCTTTTCTCTGTCCTTGTCTCTCCCCACTGCTTGCTCCATCCAGCTCCCTGGACACCTCAGGTGTGCTTCAGCCTCCAGACCTTTGCACCTGCCATTTCCACACCTCTTTCAGTCCTTTGTCATCTCTTCAGTGAGACCTTTGTTAAGTGATGGACCTCTTCAGATGGTCTATCACTTATTGAAGATAACAATTCCTACCCCACCCCACCCATATTCCCTATTCCCCTTCCCAGCAGGACCTTTCTCCCTAATAACCTTAACCATCTGACAGACTAAATGTTTCATTTATTTCACTTATGGTCAACCTCCCCCTGATGGGGAGGATGTGCAGGACTTTAGTTCCCTGCTGTATCGTCAGCACCAACAATACTGCCCAGCACATAGCCAGCACTCAATGAAGTGTGCTGAATAAACAAACAAATAGATAAATAAACTCACTACCTTGTCCCCAAACCTGCTCCTCCACCTAGGCTCCCTTTCCCAGTGGGGGCACAATCACCCACTTTGTTATCCCAGCAAGGAATTCAGGGTCACCCTAACTTTCACTCTCCTCTTGCAAGCCGTCTGTCACCACACCCCAAAGCCCACCTCTTGGCTCCCAGGATCTCCCACCCACCCTCACACCTGGTTCAGGTCAGCATCCCTGGCATAGGCAGCAGTGTCCCGAGTGGGCTCCCACACCAAGCTGACCCCTCAACCTATCCTGCACATTGAAGCAGAGCCAGCTTTAGGAACCAAAATATGACCCAATCACTTTCCCTTGAAACCCTCGTGGCTGGACAACAAGCGGCCTTCCTCGCAGGGGTAAGGGCCCTTCCCCATCCAGTCCCTGCCTCCTCCCAGGTCTCTCCCTTCCTCACACCATTCCTTGCACCCTCCGTGCTCTCTCACAGACTCCATGCCCTTTCCTTTCCCAGGAATACCCTTCCTGCATCGCTGTGCCAGATTACCTCCTTTTCATGCTGCAGAGTCCCATGCTCCTGCCATTGGGCCTTTCCCTTGGGCTGAGCTGGGTGCAGAAGGCAGTCAGAAGACCTGAATTTGAGTCCTGGCTCCACTTACTAGCTGAACATGGCTGGGCTTCCATGTTTATTTATCAAGCATGGAATGATAATAATAAGTGCCTTGAGGGTAATCAGAAGCATTAAATGATATAACAAACATTATTGTAGGTGCTTTACAAACATTGTGGGTGCTTAATATTATTTCTTTCTGTGAGCTTACAGTCTCTGTACTTCTACTTATCACAGCTTATCACTTTTCACTAAAACTTATCACTTTTCACCTTGGTCTGTAATTATCCCCCTGCCAGACCATGAGCCCCTGCAGGGCAGGGACGGCCTCATTCAATTCTGTTTCCCTACAACTTGCCTAGAGCCAGCACCTTAGCCTTCAAATTAATTAACAAAGTGGCCACCAGAGGGCAGCCTCACACCCAGAATACAGCCAACTCAAACTGAGGTTCTTAAGTGGCCTGGCATCTGGGTGATGGAGCAGCAGCCTGACCACTCCAGCAAAGGGGTTGGGTGTTTGGGATTGTTTGGCATTGCTGTGGGCTCTCCAGGCTTCGGGGTTTGATTATATGTGCTCTTAGTTTGCCTCCCCCTCCCCTGTCTCCTGGACCCAATTCCAAAGTGCGTGTTGCTCAGAAGGGGGGGTCCCCCATACCAACAAGCAATTCTCAGACACAAGCAGGTAGTAGAACTCAACTCAATTCTGACACTACCCAGAGATAGATAGATAGATACCCAAATCCCACTTAGGGGTCAGTCTTACTAGACTGTTGTCGTCCGTCCGTCCGTCGTCGTCGTCGCTCCACCCCCCCCTTCAGATGCCAGCCACAAGTCCACCTGTGCTTCTGATGGACAAGGCCCAAAAGTCACTTCATTAACATAACGAAAAACACCTTTATCACTCTCATCACTTAGGAAATTCCAAGGGTTTTAGGAGCCGTGCCAGAAATGCATGAAGACCAAATATATATGTCTCATTATAAATCACAGTATCACACCTTCCTCCTGGCCCATAGTGTAGGCACATGGGAAAATTACTCCAAATGAGCTGCATACAAAACCTCTCAGCTTCTCTTTCCTCCTCTGAAAAATAGGGTAACCCCACTGCCTACTTGATAGGATTATTGTGAGACTTCAAAGGCATGTAAGGCATAGAGACTGACAAACTAAGTGCTTGGTATAAGTTGGTCGAATGGGTGGATGCCCCGGAATTGCAACGTCTATGACCAAGTGAAGTCATCATGCAGGCAGTGTCCACACTCAGTAATGATGCCCGGTTCAGCCTCCCTGCTCACACTTCCCCGCATTCAGAGCAATGATGATGAGAACAGAGGGATTTTGGGGGCTGAGCTGATTGGGAATCTGACCTATTTGACTCCTCAGTCTCAGAATTTTAGGGACTGAAATGAGGGACCGAGAAGATTAACCTTTTCCAGTCCCACCCCATACTGGGACACCCTCTACAAAACTCCTCTTTGGTTTAGAAATTTTTTTTAAAATTTACTTATTTTTTACTTATTTACTTTTGGCTGTGTTGGGTCTTGGTTGCTGTGCGCGGGCTTTCTCTAGTTGTGGCGAGCAGGGGCTACTCTTCATTGCGGCGCACAGGCTTCTCATTGCGGTGGCTTCTCTTGTTGTGGAGCACAGGCTCTAGGCATGCGGACTTCAGTAGTTGTGGCACACGGGCTCAGTAGTTGTGGCTCGCGGGCTCAGTAGTTGCAGCACGCAGGCCCTAGAGCACAGGCTCAGTAGTTGTGGCACACGGGCTCAGCAGTTGTGGCTCGTCGGCTCTAGAGCGTACGCTCAGTAGCTGTGGCGCACGGGCTTTGTTGCTCCGCGGCATGTGGGATCTTCCCAGACCAGGGCTTGAACCCATGTCCCTTGCATGGGCAGGCGGATTCTTAACCGCTGCACCACCAGGGAAGTCCGGTTTAGAAGTATTGAGAAGCAAATGAGGAATGAATTTGTTAAAACATTGAGATGTTGGAAAGTGCCAATAGCCTCCAAGAAAACTAGGTAAAATGTGCACTTTGCGGGGCAGTCAGGGTCACCCCAGCCTTAGACAAATGGTGTAGAAAGGAGATCCTAGGAAGGCGAGATGAAGGGACCAAACAGACCCTGAGTCCTCAGGAAGCAGTTTCAGGCCAACTCCAAGGTAAGATACTGAACAAAATCGTTTCAATGCCTAGGTGAGATAATGGGGTGTTAAAGAGATGACGGGGTGGGCGGGTGCATTCACAAGGCTGAGTGGACCTAAAAGTATGGTGAGTCATGAGCAGCATGGTCTAGAAAGATGGACGACAAGGAGAGAGAGGATCAGCATTCTGCTTCTGAATCGGGGTCTGGCTGACCTGGTCTCACTCTCATCAGCTGCGGAATGGAGTTGTGAGACTAACAACAAACAAACTGAACTCTCAGGTTTGAAATTCCCCAAACGCTAGCGTGTCAGGATGGCCCTGACGCTGAGCTTGGCTTGAGGGCTGGTGTGTATTGGTGAGGGTTGGAGGGACAACGCCAGCAGAAGCCTTGAAATGAGAGCTGAAATAAACTGGTTTTAGGCAGGACCCAGCACTTTTCTCTGTGGGTCTTAAAGTTGCACATTGTCACTCAGGTGAGAGAAAACAAAATCGAAACTAGAAATATCATGGAGGGGAATTCTGACTATCGGGGTCCCTTCCATCCCCAAGACTCTGTAAAATGTTCAGCAGCGAAAGAATATTGATACAAAATTGATTTGCAAACAGAATGTGTGAGTTTAATTTTTAACTGAAATTAATTCACATATAAAATTCACCCTTTTAAAGTATGTAATTCAGCGCGTTTTGGTATATTCACAAAGTTGTACAACCATCAACACTAACTCCAGAACATTTCAAAACCTCCCCAAAAGAAATCCTATAGCCATTAGCAGCTATTCCCCATTCCCTCCTCCCCCAGCCCCTGGCAACCACTAGTATACTTTCTGTCTCTATGGACTTGCTTATTCTGGATATTTCATATAAATGGAATCATACAATATGTGGCCTTGTACGTCTGGTTTCTTTCACTTAGCATAATGCTTTCAAGGTTCACCCACGTTGTAGCATGTGTCAGTACTTCTTTCCTTTTTAAGGCTGAACAGTATAAGAAATATTCCATAGAAACATTTTGTTTATCCACTCATTAGTTGATGGACATTAGAGCTGTCTGAGCTTATTTTATTTATTTTTTATTAATTTATTTATTTACAGCTGTGTTGGGTCTTCGTTTCTGTGCGAGGGCTTTCTCTAGTTGCGGCAAGCTGGGGCCACTCTTCATCGCAGTGCACAGGCCTCTCACTATTGCAGCCTCTCTTGTTGCGGAGCACAGGCTCCAGACGCGCAGGCTCAGTAGTTGTGGCGCACGGGCTTAGTTGCTCCACGGCATGTGGGATCTTCCCAGACCAGGGCTCGAAACCGTGTCCCCTGCATCGGCAGGCAGACTCTCAACCACAGCGGCACCAGGGAAGCCCCTGTTTGAGCTTATTTTAAGTGAATGGTTATATAAATGCATTTTCTGTCTACCCCTTCCCTCAAATTAAGGACAATCAGTAGCAAAATGAAGCAATGCAAGCAAGCAAACCAGTCAGCAACTGGTACTTAGAAAAAGAAAAGCAGCCTTGATTTTTAGGGTATGTCACTGAAGAAGGGGGCCAAGATTATGGGGTCTAGCTTAAAACTCCTAATGCCTTCCAATCCCATGTCTGAGATGAGTCTACCCACTAAGACATCAGTTAATCCACCGGGAAGTCCTTGGATCAGTAAGAAGAACTGAGAGCCATGGTCTGGATCAGTGTTTCTTAATCTGTTTTCCGAGACTCCTAAGGTTTCATGGAAGTAACACAGGGCCACCAAGGGGGCTGGAGTGCAGGTGGACAGGCCTCTGAGCCCAGCCCCCATCCCTGCTTTAACTAGAGCAGCTCTCATTTTAATTGCTTTATTTGTTGAGGTTCCTCTAAGTGTTCATCTGGAACAAATAAAGGGGGTCCGTGGCTAAAAAACTGTTTGGCAACCACTGGTAGGTGGTTTTGGCATCCTGGGACTAGAGTTGGTGCTCCCTGGCAGCCGTTCTTACGAGTTCTTCTGAGGAACCTTGATGGTGACTGTCTTCACCTCTGTGTAGGCCTTAAGCCCATCCTCCCCCAGCTCCCTCCCATTGCCAGATTCCTTAAAGCCTCCAAATGGCGTGTGGCAGGTGACAACGTTGTAGGTGTTTACCCACACCGTCCCAGCTTGGAGCGCCTGTGTGAAGTACATGGCTTTGTCCAGGTCCCGGGTGAACACAGCAGCAGCCAAGCCGTACCTGGTGCTGTTGGCCCTCTCCACCACCTCCTCCAGCTTCCTGAACTTGAACAGAGGCTGCACAGGCCCGAAGATCTCTTCCTTGGCAATCCTCATGTCATCCTGCACACCACCAAAGACCGTGGGCTTGATGAAGAAGCCTCGCTCTCCAAAACGCTCCCCACCGCACAGAAGTTTCGCCCCCTCCTTCTGGCCAAGCTGGATGTAGCCCAGGATTCGTTCAAACTGTTCCTTGTCCACCTGGGGCCCCTGCTGGGTGTCCAGCTCAAAGGGGTTCCCAACTTTCCTCTGCTTAGCTTTTTCCACAGTTCTCTCGAGAAACTCATCATAGATGGATTCTTCAACGAAGGTCCGGGAACCGGCACAGCAGCACTGACCCATGTTGAAGAACAGGGCTTCGTGGCACTGCTCCACGGCGTGGTCCATGTCGGCATCGGCCAACACAATGCTCGGGCTCTTCCCACCCAGCTCCAGGGTGACTCTCTTGAGGTTGGACTCGCCGGCCGCCTTCTGGATCAGGTGGCCCACCTCGGTGGAGCCAGTGAAGGCAACTTTGTCGATATCCATGTGATGGGCAATGGCCGCTCCTGCTGTTGGGCCATAGCCTGTGACGATGTTTACCACCCCAGGGGGAAAGCCCGCCTCTTTGACGAGGGAGGCCAAGTACAGGGCAGAAAGGGGGGTCTGCTCTGCCACCTTCATGACCACAGTGTTGCCCGTGGCAAGTGCCGGGGCCAGCTTCCAGCCCTGCATGACCAAGGGGAAGTTCCACGGGATTATCTGGCCACAGACGCCAATAGGCTCGTGCCGGGTGAAGCAGAAATGCTCGCCATCCATGGGGATGGTCTTGCCATGCCACTTGTCAGCCCAGCCAGCAAAGTACCGGTATACCTTGATGACCTCATCCAGGTCCAAGAAATAAGACTCCTGGAAAGGCTTCCCATTGTCCAGGGTCTCCAGTGAGGCCAAGTAGACACGATCCCGCTCCACTAGGTCAGCCAGGCGGTTCAGCAGCCGGCCCCGCTCCGAGGCATCCATCCGGCGCCATGGAGACCCCAGCTGGAAGGCCTCCCGGGCTGCTTTCACCGCCCGATCCACGTCAGCCCGGTCCCCTTCAGCCACGTGGCCGATGACCTCCCCCGTGGCAGGGTTGACTGTTGGGAAGGTCTTCTTGCTGGCCGCATCTTGCCACTCATTGTTGATGAACAGCTGGTTGTAGCGGATGTCAGGGTTCAGGATGGGGCTGGGGAGGGCTGCTGCTGAGGAGTACGGGGTGGCCAGACGGCGCAGGCAAAAGAGCCGGGGCACCAGGAAGCGCAGCATGCTGAGTACTCTGGAGAGGGACAGGAGCCAGGGTGAACACGGAGAGGGAAGCAGGGGTCCCCCAAAGGCCCATCAGCTCAGATGTTCCAAGATTCTAGCATAAAGGGGTGTCACCTCTGAAAACACGGATCATAAGGGCTACAGAAGCCCTGAAGAACTCTCTGGTTCAATTCTGTCATGTCCGATCTAGCCTCTTGCTCACTCCTTCACCTCTTCTGGGTCTTCGCTCAAATGTCACCTTCTTAGTGAGGCCTTCCCTGAGCACCCTTTATAAAACTGCAACTTTCCTCAGCCCCAGGACTCTCTCTCCCCCATACTGTGCTCTATCTTCCCCCATCTGACATACCAAATAGTACATGTACATGCTTCTATGTTTATTGTCTGCCTCTCCCCAACAAAATGGGCTCCATGAGGGCAGGGACTTTTTTTCCTGTTTCATTCATTGCTATGTCCCTGATACCTAGAATTACGTTGGCTACAGAGTAGCTGCTCAGTGGGTAGTTATTAAATGACAGACAGAGGAAACATCAAAGTATCCACAAAGGCTGTTTACTAAGGCTGTTTAACTGACCTACAGGTAGAGTAAAACCCCAAGGGACTCAGAGCCAGAGTTGTTGAATGCTGAATGGGGTCGTGCGTATGAAAAGCCTGGCACGCCCACCCAGGTCATCGGAGCTGGCGGCACCCTCAGAAACCAGCCCAGCCCAGTCCCCCCGGGGGATTGGCTTCAGCTTTCCCAGGAGTGCAGTGAGTCCGGCAGCTGGAAAGAAGGCTCTGTTTACTCTTGCCTACAACTCTATTGCCTTCAACTTTATTAAAACAACTATAACATTTCAACAGTCTATATAATTTATTCAATATAATTTAAATGGTATATACATTTCCTAGATTCATTAAAGCAGTTGCTCTCCAGCTAGGACATCAATCCCTCCACTCCTGCTGTCTCTCTTGAGCCTTACCCCACCAGCCCCCAAAAGGAATTGCACCTGCCCTACCCCAGCACACACACACCCTCTGCCACTGGGGAGGGAAAGGAGCAGAGAACTCATCCAGGAAAACAAGACCCCGGCCAGGTCCCTGGCCCCACGCAAATCAGTGCTGCCCAGGAAGCCATCCCTTGGGAAGAAGCTGAGCCAGCAGAACTGTCAGGGGTGCACACAGGTCCACTCTGCTCAGGACTCTGCCCCATGCTGGGACAGAAGCAGCCTTGGGTCCAACAGGCCTGGGTCTGAGGAAGGAGGGGTCCCAGGGGAGGTCAGGATAAGGGGGATGCGGGGCCACTAATCCATGGGGTGGTGGTGCAAGGGTTCAAATGGCAGGAGGGGTGGTCACAGACCAAGGCTGGCAAGCCTGCTTTCACGCCCAGCCAAGGCTGTTTCTACTCTAGAGCCTACGTGGGGCGTACATTGGGCCTCCACCTGCATATGGGAAGAGGACTGCTCAAAGCACACCATGCTTTGCAGTTTCTAGGCCACCTTCTCAGTAGTTAACTCACCGAGGCTTCCAGCAGCCCTGATGACCCTCATTGTGGAAGAAAGCTGGGGATCAGAGAGGTTCTGGGACTCACTGAGGACACACAGCAATTAAGAATAGGAGCCTCGGGCTTCCCTGGTGGCACAGTGGTTGAGAGTCCGCCTGCTGATGCAGGGGACACAGGTTCGTGACCCCGTCCGGGAAGATCCCACATGCTGCGGAGCAGCTAGGCCCGTGAGCCATGGTCACTGAGCCTGTGCATCCGGAGCCTGTGCTCCGCAATGGGAGAGGCCACAACAGTGAGAGGCCCGCGTACCGCAAAAAAAAAAAAAAAAAAAAAAAAAAAAGAATAGGAGCCTCAGGCTGGATTCCCACAGCCCTAGCTTTGTGTTTCTTCCGTACTACGGACAATTTCTTACAGTTCCCACTATTAGCGCCCAATGTGCCAAGGACCGGACCTTCTGGGTCATCGAGGACCGGGTGGCTCCCACCTCACCCTTTCTGCGGGGAGAGGGTGCGTGTCCTGGCCTCTCAGCTACCAGTCGAGGGCCCAGTAGGCCCGGTGGGCGGGAGCGATGAGGCCGAGCTAACCCGGGAAGATTTCGAGGGTGTGAGTCCACGGGGCGATAAGGCGCCACCCCGATACCCGGGTGCGTAAGGAGGGGTGGGAAGCGTGAAGAGGTTCCTACAGGGCACGCCTCCGGGGCAGAAAGGCCGGCCACCACGTGGAGAAGCCGAGACCCAGAGAGGAAGCCTCCACTGCAGGAAGGGGAGCTGCGGCCTGCCCGGGGGGCCGAGTGGGAAGGGCGCCAGTTACCTGCAGCAGGTTGGCGCTCGCGCTCCGGTGCAGGTTCGGATTCTCACAGGTCTAGCCTGGCCTCTAGCTGGGCGCTTGCCGCAGGCCCCGCCTCCGCGCAGTGGCGGGGCTCAGCCACCAATGAGGCTCCGCCTGCGCCTGGCGCGCCGCCGACTTCCAGCCCCGCTGCTAAGGCAGCTCCTCCCTCCGGGCGCAGGCGTGTTGGGGCTGCTGGGACTGGGGTGATGGGACTGGGGGCGGGGAGCGCCCCACCTTTCCCACGTCCCAGCGCCCCGTACCCCGCGGGGTATCCCGCAACACGCCAGCGCTCTCCTCTCGCATCGCCGCTCAGAGCTGGAGTCCTAAGGCCCGAATGGGTAGGAGTTCACAGGTCACACAGCAATCGGAGACTGGACCCCAATTGTATTCTTCCTTTCTCGCACCACGAGGCGCCTTGTTAGGTTACCATCATTTGAACTTCTCCTTAACCCCTTCTGGGTCTCCCCTCTCTCTCTGTTTTTTCCTTGTTTCACTAATTTGACTGTCTTCCACTCTCTCTGCTCTTTTTCCCAGTTGATTTTATATTTGTGTTTTTAAAAGCTGCATTTTTTTTAAAGGACATAAAGAGTATATGTGCAAGGTACAAAGCTTGGAAAACACAGAAAAGGATAAAAGAAGAAAACATATTACTTTCAATCCTTTCACCCCAAAGTTGCCATTCACCTTGCTGGTATGTTTTCCTCTGCATTTTTCAAAAATTCTTTTAATAAAAATGAAATCATATGGTGACCTCTATTTTGCTACCTTTTTTTTTTTTTAACAGCAATTTATTATGAACATTTTCTCATGTCACTAATTAAAAGACAACATCCTCCTCTCCGGGGTGGTGTAAAATTCCATGGTAGGGTGGATTGTTGATGGACATTTAGATTGTCTCCATCTTGTTGTTGCCATAAAGGAAGCTAAATCCAGAACCTGCATCTCTCAGTCACTTCACTTACACTGCACCCTCCTTCTGGTTGGAGACGTTGGGAAGCTACAAGCTGTTTCGCAGCCTTGTTTGCAGCTAGAGCTCTGGATGTGAACTCAGTGGTGCCGATTAGTAGTACCCCTGTCACATGTGGAAGGTGGAGGGTATTGTCCTGCCCCCTTGGGTCATCACTAGCGTGATGGCAGAAACATGAGGATTTTCTGCATCCTTCTCCAGCTTCCTGGGTGCGGGGTGGCCACTGCAACTGCAGCTCCTTGACTCCAGCTACCTGTTCCCTTGCTCTTTGAATCATGGCTGCAGGGGTGTGTCTTGAGCTAAATAGCTCCAGAGGTGGCCTCAGATAGTAACAACGCTGGTGGGCCACATCCATCTCGTTCTGGGCATCAGTCCTGAAGGTCGAGTCCTCCCTGATTCTCCCTCCCTCTGGCCCTTCCAGCAATTCTGTCAGCACCCAATGTCTGTATTAACTCTTTACCTCTCCACATATTTAGAGTATTCACATTTTCCTGTTGAACCTGACTAATTCACATGATTCTTTCCTTAAGCTACATCTCTATGCAATCTTTTGTTACCATGTCATCCTTAGGATGTTCACAGTCCTTGAGGCAAAATTTAGTTCTTCACTAAAAGCACTACATCTTGTGTCTTGCCACATCTATGTTCATGTTTTCCCAGCAACCATGTGGCCCACACAGCACATGGCCAGCCTAGCACCCCTTGGGCACTTGGCATGGCACTCCTTGGTAGATTAACTTAAGGATTATTTGGTCAACTATTAACAGGCCTCATTGATAAGAGGCAGTGAGTCTGACAAAGCAAGTATCAGTCAGTCTTCATATGGTCAGACCACTTGGAAAGCTGTGGCAGGTGTGAGAGGCCAGCAGCAAATAAGAAGTGACCCCCTTGGGAGAGGCTGCGTCCTGTGAGAAGCAGCTGAAGGAACTGGGCGTATCCATCCCTCAGAGCTCAAGGGACAGGATTTCACCCTCCAAATCTCCAAAGGGTAAAAACAGACGTAGTCTGTGGGGCCCTAGAAGACAGAGCCAGACCCATGAGAGGAAGTTAACGAGGTCAGAGGAAGAACTTCATGATAAAGCAGAGCTGGCTAAGGATGGGTGGGAGGGGCTGCCTTGAAAGGCAGTCAGTCCCCCATCACTGGAGGAGTACAAGGAGGGATATAAAACCACTTGGCAAAATCCTATAGAGGAGAATACCAGATAAGGACTGAACTAGACCAGTGGTTCCCAAATGTAGCTGTGCATCAGAATTGCCTGGGGAGCATTAAAAAAAAAAAAAAAAAGCAAAACTTTATAATCTCCCTGGGCTTACCTTCAGAGATTCTAAATTATTAGATGTTGGTTGTGATCCAGGAATTTTTTAAGTTCCCCATATGCTTCTGATGCACAACTATATTTGGGAAGCAGCAGCCTAAGTGGTCTTTGGGATTCTTTGATTCCATCATGGGTGGTTTTAAGAAAGGGACTTAACAAGTGAATGCTTTGTCTATATCTAGAGTCCATCCAGAAGACCCACCCTTGACACTTCATAAGCTGTGGCTGGCACCAGAAGGTAGTCCTGTTGCAAGGCATTTGTAAAAGCATCCAAAAATTTTAAAACTTAAAACCTTCCCCAGTGCTTGACATTTATGGTTTAGAGAGACGGATGAATGTGCAATGGCTCAGGGTAAAATGCACAGATTATTTCTGCAGAAGGAATGTTTTAGATTCATCTTTTTAATTGGCAAAAAATGATCCAGGCCTCTAGAATGCAAGTTGGGCCTGGAGCCACTGTGAGTGTTTGGACTGAAAGGACTGAAGGGGAATAATGAGATAACACAAGCCATAGTCAGGTCATTGTCAGCAAAGAATGTCACCCAGGGATGTGTTTACACTGGCCTGGTGGGGAAAGAGAAGCTATATCTCTCTTTCAGGGTTTTGAAGCCTTGGATGTCTAGGAAGTTGCTGGAGAAGATTCCAGGCTCTGAGATAATGAATGGATCAGACAGATTCCAAACAAAAAGACATGCCAGCTTCCCTGGGCATTGATTCTACAATGAACATAGCAGGTGCCTCCATTCTCTGCATTTGAACAGAAGATGGAAGATGGGGTCAAGACACCAAGGGAGGTGCAAGAAATGGAAGTTTAAAAATAAAGATGCATGTAAAAGCAACCCAAAATACACCTCCCCCCCTCTTTTTCTCCTACGTGAACCTCTACACTCTGCTAAATTTACAGTCTGTGAACATGAACTAAGTCTGAATGTTGTCAAACCAAAGCAGCCCTGAGTCTTTACCACAAACTGTTTCCCTCCCACCTGCCTGGCTTCCTTGTTCGTTCCCTCCCTCTACACCTCAGTTCATGGTTGAGGAAACTGAAATCCAGAAAGGGAGAGGGACTTGCCCAATGTCACACAGGAGAATGAGTGTCTGAGTTCCGACTAGAATCGAGACTCTCACACAAACACACAAATAACACTGGGATGGAAACAGATGTTGTGGCAGCACATGGATGTCTGCAGTTAAGGATCCTGAAGTAGGGAGGTGATCCTGGATCATATGGGTGGGTCCAATGTAATCACAAGGGTCCTCATCAAAGGGAGACGGGAATGTCAACATCAGAGAAGATACGATGATGGAAGCAGAGGTTGGAGTGATGCAGCCACAAGCCAAAGAATGCAAGTGGCTGGGAAAGGCAAGGGAACAATTCTCCCCTAGTGTCTCCAGAAGGAACATGGGTCTCTGCCAACACCTTAATTTTGCCCAGTGACACTCATTTCAGACTTCTGAGCCCCCAGAACTGCAAGATAAAGTTTGTGTTGTTTTAAGCTACTAAATTTGTGATAATTTGTTACAGCTAACAAATGGAAACTAATACATTGGTTCACTCAATCTATAGGCCTTGTAGGCATTTGGGATTATGGCCTCTGGCCTAGCTGGAGCAGGCCAGGTGGTCGACAGTATTCTGTTGTGTAGACACTCCATCATTATGGTGGACATCATTTCTTTTGTCTGCCCAACATTCCTTTCTTCTAAAAACAGCACCCCCTTCTCCTGCCTTCACCCCAATCATATTTTTGAGTCAGAACTACCCATCATAGCTACATTCTACATATTTGGGAAACCTTGTTAAACCTTGTTAACTACAAATGCCTTCTGTTCTGCGTGTCTAAGTTGCCCAGTGATGCCAGTGCTGCTAGTGCCAAGCCCACGCTCTGAGTAGCAAGGATAGAGGATGAGATCTGAAAGACAAGGAGGGCCCAACTGAATGAAGAGGCAGGTTACACTGCAGGTAATAGGGACAGGCGTGTGCCCAGGCCTGGAGGTGGGAGGGGTCAAGATGCATTCAAAGAACTGGGAAAAGACAAGTGGGCAGAAGTGGGAAGCGCAAAGGGGTGAATGGTTCTGGAAGAGGCTGGAGGCGTGGGCCATGCAGAATTTTGGAGGCCCAGTTAAGAACTCTGACCCCTGGCCCAGGCACACATGGTACCACCTGGAGACAGCAGAGAGACTGACCCAAACAAAATGAATGCACTGAACTGCCATATAGGGCTTCCCTGGCGGCGCAGTGGTTAAGAATCTGCCTACCAGTGCAGGGGACATGGGTTCGAGCCCTGGTCTGGGAAGATCCCACATGCTGCGGAGCAACTTAGCCCGTGCACCACAACTACTGAGCCTGCGCTCTAGAGCCCGTGCTCTGCAACAAAAGAAGCCACCGCAATAAGCCCGCGCACCACAACAAAGAGGAGCCCCTGCTCACCGCAACTAAAGAAAGCCTGTGCGTAGCAACGAAGACCCAACACAGCCAAAAATAAATAAATAAAATAAACAAATTTATAAAAGTAAAATAAAATAAAAATAAACTGCCATATACCTCTAATAGAGATTAGCACCCAGCTCTGTAGAAGCACAAAGAGGGAGTCCAGGTTTCCTTCTCCTGGGACTTCTTGGGAGAAGATGACCTTTCAGCTGAGCCATGTACCAGAATCAGTTCAGACACATATGATTAAACAGAGGTTCTCAACTGTGTCTGTGTGTTAGCATCACCTGGAAAGCTTTTTAAAACACTGATGCCTGAGAAACACTCCAGACCAACTGAATTGGAATTCCCTCAGTGTTGTACTGCGTTGTCTGGTTTTTATTGTTTCATTTTTTGTTTTGAAGTTCCTCTGTTGATTCTAATATGTAGCTACACTTGTGAACTACTGACGTAAGAGGAAACCCAAAATAAAAGTGGCTTAAAGAAAAGGGAAGTGTATCTTTCCCTCACTTAAAAGAAGTCAAGAGGTAGGCTGTCTAGGGCAGGGTGGGAGCCCTGCTCTGTCTTCTTTTCGACAGCAGAGGATCCTATTAGACTTTTGAGGAACAAGGAGGTCAGTTAACACGATCCCGATCCCGTGTGCAATTTGAAAAGGTCATACTGGTTGGAGCACGTATCTCCTCTAGTTTCCTGGGGAAAAGTTATGTTACCAAGTTATATTACCAAGAACAGCAGGCGTTGATAATTATTAAGCTGGCTGCTGATGGGCACAGAGGATTCATTATACTCTCTCTTTCTTTCTCTCTCTCTCTCTCTCTCTATTTTTGTGTATATTTAAATTTGTTCATAATAAAAGTTTCAAAAAAATAGGAAAAGATTATGTTACCACATCAATAGGATGTATCTTCCTGGTTCAAAGACTCTGTATAATGGATCTGTCCCTTCATGACCCTCATGAATGGCTCCAAGGAGTCCATGTCTTTCTAAATCCACAGTTAATTATTGGACAGCAATCACAGAACGGGCAAGGGTTGTGCAAAGGGCATGAGGGTTGGAGTGAGAGCCTGGCTCCTGGTCCCTTCACCAGCCTCTCCCTGTGACCTTGGGCAACTTCCTCTCTCTTGGCCTTGGTCTTCTCCACTATAAAAGGAGGGGATATGAGATGAACGTAAGGGCCATTAGGTGATCAGGGCCCCAGAAAGTTCTAGTAAAGCTGCTAAATAATGTTCATTGTTAGCAGAGTCCTTGGACCACAAACTTTGGACTCCAAATGCATGTTACTTATGAAACCCATTCAACTGACTTTCCCTTCCTGTTATCTTTGCTGGTTCTGGGCCATAATGAGGCAACGGTTGAAGTGCAAAGAGTTGGCAGGGGCCAAGTGTATCTTCACACACTTTCTGATTGAGTGATCCTGAAATGCTGCCCCACCGTTAACGATACATAGTGCAGATCTGCCAACGAATGCACCAGGGTATCTTGGATCCAGCAGTATCCAGCTCCTAGGTGACCAGAGTAGGGCAGCAGGGATGAACAGCTGCTCAGGATGCCCTTGACTTTCACCTCTGTCTCGAGTCAGTTCTCTCTGTTTCAAAGACTATTCCCTCAGCACAGCCCTCACCAGGCCCAGCAGTTTCCACATTGGCAAGCATCTGCCACCCATTATCCCTCCCTCCCTCAGCTCCTGTTATGACAACCCTGTCACAGAGGCCCTGGCAGTGCACAGATGAACCAGACACCATCCCCATCCTCAGGCCACCCATAGACTGGGGAGGCAGACAGACACAGAAACTGGTGTGCGTCTCTCACGCGGTGGAGGAAAGAGAAACAAGAAACGGAGCAAAACAAAGCCTGGGAAGGTCTGGGGAGGCTTCCTGGAGGAGGTGATACTTGGGCTGAATCTTGAAATCTGAAAAGGGCCAGGGGAGAGATGGCATTTCTGGAAGACAGAGTTGCATGTGCTAAAGGCCAGAGGTGAGTGGTGGCTTGGTGTCAGGGAGCTGTGAGTAGCTCCTGCTGGCCGGTGCCTGCAGTATGATGCGCAGGGTGGGGAGCAGTGAGAGAGCCAAGGCTGGAGGGGTTAGAGGGGACAAATCACGAAGGGTCTTAAATGTCATGCTAAGGCATTTCAATGTTATCCTGAGAAGGCACAGAAGGACTTTAAGGCAGGAGGGTGCCTTAGTTAGAGAGAACCTTCTAATTTCATCAGATCCCATGGCAGTGAGTGAGGATTCGGTTTCGCTCTGAGTGACAGAAACTCTAATAACAGTGGCAAAATGGGAGTTGATTTCTCTAAATAAGTAAAGTAAGCCCAGAGGTAAGCAGTCTAGGAAGGTGATAAATGATCCTCAAGGACATCTGCCCCTTCCAATTCATGATTTGGTCAATCTTAGCAGTAAGCATTGTCTACATCGTTCAAAATGGTAGCTGCCACATCCAGATTTCAGGCGGCAGGATGGAGGAAGGGACAAAGACAAAAAGGCAAAGAATGCATGCCAGCTGCTTAAAGGACGGGCCCCCAAAGCTGCCCCCAAACACTTATACTTTCATCCCACTGACGAGAACTTAGTCACATGGTACAACTAGCTGCAAAGGAGGCTGGGAAAGTAGTTTTTATTTTGGGTGGTCATTTTGAGGGCTTCCATTTCTGTGACTGTGGAAAGACAAGACATGGGGTAACTAGGAGTCTACAGACCCTTCTGCTGTGAAGACAAGTGTTATCAATTTCTTTGACAGCTAAGGACACTGAGGCTGAGAGGAGAAAATGATTCACTAGTAAGTAGTACATCTGGAATTGCAAAGTTTGCATTTGAATGCCACTCTCTTAAGCACCCCACAAGCTACTGGAGGTGACTGACCCAGGTTGAGTCTCTCCTCTCCAAATCTGATTCTAAAGATCCTGCCATGTATCTGCCTCAGTGTGTCATCCAGGAGGAGTAGCCCCTAGCAGAGAGGATTCCCATGATGGCTAATCCTGCCCCTGGCCTTATAAAATCAGGGACAGATCAGGGAACAAGGGGGCTGTTAGAGCTTCAACCTCACCGTTGTACAGATGGGGAGACTGAGGCCCAGAGAGGCAAAAGGGCTTCTCCAGGTCCTTCAGGGAATCAATTCATGGGGAGGAGGGGGTTGGACCAGCAACCATAATAAGAACCCACAAGTGCCACAGTCTTATTTACTGTTCACCTGGTGTCAGGTGTGGTATTTAAACCACCTTTTCAGATAGGCTGATTAAGGCATTAGCTGCAGGTTGGTGAAATTGGACTAAGGAAGCTGCTTCCCATTGTACATCTGTTCATATGGATTATGTATGGGTCATGGAATATTCCTTCCCCAGAACAGAGTGATGTGTCTGCACAATGAGGACAATGGAACCACAGAGGAGAGAGGACACGAGATGCAGTGGCATCTCATGTGGCTGGGGGGGCCAGAGGCCTGCCTCACTATGTGCCCTCTGGGCCTAACGGTCCACACACTGAGGGGAAATTTTATACAAAAGGCCAATGTCAAGCCAGGTAAAGAGGAGTAGCTTGCTAGACCCCTACCCTGGTGACCCCTGAGGCAGTTCCAGGGTCTCTGTAGCTCTGTGGTCCTTCCCAGCTATGCTCCTGGGTAGAGGGGTCTGGGACTATTCATGAGGAAGGGGCAGTATAAAGTGACTCAGGAGCAGGAACCAGGGAACGTGGCCTCTACCTGGTCTGGTGAGAGTCCTCCATGGGTTTGGAGGACAGCTGGCCTGCTCTGTCCTCTCAAGGCCAACTTTTTGGACCAGATGACCTGCCAGAAAGGAGGGTGGGTAGAGAGATCACGGGTTCCTGGCTGGGAAGTGGCTTCATTCCCAGCTGCACTCAGGTTCTTCCACAAGCTGGGCCCCACTCTGGGATGCAAAGGGTGGGAGAGGCTCCTCAGAGAGACAATATCAAGACTGGGAAGTGCTTGAGTCCGTGGAGGGCCCAGGCATGCTCTTCCAAATGTTAACTAACAGAACATCCAGCACTGACAATGTACGTGAGCCTGGCTGTAATTTTTCTATGGCCAGTCCTTGGGTCCCCCTCACTCGGCCAGGCATTATTCCTCTAGATGCTGAATCATGGGGAGGTTTGGGGTGGGGCGGGGTCCCAGGGCAGGGGCTGGGAGGTCAGAGTGGAGGTGGGCTCTTGGGGGCTTAGACATCGGCTGCTTACAAAGTAGTAGGTGATCGTTTTATATTAAAGTACCCATACGGCAATACTAGTGCTTTTCAGCTGAAAATGAGTCCTGCCTTGTCATTTAGGGCTTGCGCCAAAGGGGTTCATCACTGTGATGGGTTGACTATGAATTCATAGTATTGTCACCCTGATTATATGGGACAGGATACTGGATCCCAGAGAGGGACAGGGACTTACCCTGAGCCAGGCAAGGAGACCGCAGCAGGCCAGGGCAGGGTAGAGTAGCACCAAGAGGCAGCCTCCACATCTGAAAGCCACTACATCTGTGGCCTTGGAGCTGCAATTAACTGCATGCTGGGGACAGATCAGTGCCTTTAATAGGTATGTTTATTTAACAGGCTTCCTGACTTGTAACACCCAGAGGGGAAAAAAGGATAATTCAATCTTGTTTTCAAGCAAAATCAAAACAAAGACGGGTAACTAGGGGGCAGAACAATCTTCCAGCTGGAATCTCTGGTTGCCTTCCACCTCAGCCCATCTCAGACCTCAAGCGGGGACAAAGGAACAGCTATACTGGGGCAGGTGGTTTATTCACCAAGCAACGTTTGCCAACCTGTTTAATCATTATCTCTTTATAATCAACATCATCGGTTCTGCTTCCCAGAGCCCCAGGTGTGGCAGAGAGCGCCGCACCCCACCCGTAACGTATAGGCCTCAGGCCCCACAAAACCTGGGTCTGCCCTTGCTTGCTCCCCGATTCCTGCTCCCAGGGCTTGTGGCCGCTGGGTTCCATTCCCAAAGCTCTCTCCAGTTAGGAAACTGTTTCTCCCTCTGCCTGAAGAGCTCTGAGGAGCACGGAAGAAGAAAAGCAATTATTTTTGAAAACTGGAAGCCACCCCTTCGAGGCAGCCCTTGAGTCCATTGTAAATCAAGCTCTTGGTCTTAAAACCTGAAGGATTTTTTAAAACTACTGGTCTGCTTGCCAGACAGGTCCTTTCCATCCAGAATATTTATAAATGGGTCATTTCTTGCAACCTTAAGGCAATGCTGGGAGTGAGACACTCACCTAGGTGACACTGCCCTGTGTGGCACTGGATTCCCACAAAGCCAGAGAGACCTCTGATTAGACCGCGTCTGTGTCTCCCTGGAGTTTGAAATGCTTGCTTTAAGTGTACCTGAAAATGTCATCATGTTAGTGATCTACTGGGCCTTTCTATTTATCCTGAAAATTTTGAAAAGGGATAGAGTAGGGGACACTGAAAGATGATGATGATGAAAGATGATCCACCTGTCTAGATTGAAGTATAATAATAATTAATATTTACTGAGGGCTTACTGTGTGCTGAACACTTACCATGGATTACCTCGTTTCAGGCTCCTCACACCCATGTCATATGTACCTAACTATGATTTCTATCTTGGAGGAGGAACAGATTGAGAGAGGGGTTGCTCAGTCTGGCTCTATGTTATAATCACCAGGGGGCTTATAGAAACACTGATACTGGGACTTCCCTGGCGGTCCAGTGGTTAGGACACTGTGCTTTCACTGCTGAGGGCATGGGTTCAATCTCTGGTTGGGGAACTAAGATCTCACGAGCCATGTGGCTCGGCCAAAAACAATCCATTAAAAGCGAAACAAAACACTGATGCCCAAGCCTCACCCCAGACCACTTAAATCAGAGTCTCTAAGGATAGGGACTGGCCACGGGTATGGTTTGAAATGCTCAGGGTGATTCTAATGTGTAGTCAGAATCAGAAGAAAAGATCAGGTTGCATAATTTGCTCAAGGTCACCCAGCTAATGAGTGGTGGACTCTAACCCAGGATGTCCAACTCACCCAGACTCACTTGAACATTCCAGAAATCAGTGTCAGTCATTGCTCTCTCAGAGGAACTGGGGCTTTGAGGAAGTTCCTTCTCCCCTTAACAACAAAGGCATATGTGAGCCTGAAACCTCCAGCACTTACAGCTCTGGAACCAGAGGTGATATTTATTTCCTGCTCTAAACATTCCTGGTTGTACCAAATGGATATGACACTGTGTATTGGTTTGCTATTGCTGCTGTAACAAATTACCACAAACTTGTGGTTTGAAACAATGCACATTTACTGTCTTATGATTCTGGAAGTCAGAAGTCTGAAATCAGTTTCATTGACGAAAATCAAGGTGTCAAAAAAAAAAAAAAAGAAAATCAAGGTGTCAGGGCCATACTCCTTCCTGAGCACAGGGCAGGCTCTAAGGGAGAATCCACTTCCTTGCCTTTTTCAGTTTCTAGAATGACTTTTCTTGCATTCCTTGGCTCACGGCCCCTTCCTCCATCTTCAAAGTCAGCAGCATATTATCTGCTTCTCTTTTGTAAGGATACTTGTGATTGATTGCATTTAGGGCCTACCTGGATAATGCAAGATAATCTCCTTATTTTAAGATCTTTAACTTAATCACATCTACAAAGTCCCTTTTCCCATCTGAAATAATACAGATTCCAGGGATTAGGACCTGAATCTGTTTGGGCTCATCCTCCGACATGCCCACTTGAAATCCTGGGGGTGGGGGCTGATCTGGTAGTCTGTGTCCTCCACAAACACCCAAGCACCCCCGGGGAGCCTCATGAGTACCCTAACCCCTGCTCCAGGCCCACTCCTCTCTGCTGTTGAAGGGGTGTCTCACTCTGCTTGGGCTGCCATAACAAAATACCACAAACTGAATGGCTAAATTAACAGAAATTTATTTTCTCATGTTTCTGGGGGCTAGAGGCCAAGAGTTAGTTTCTGGTGAGAACACTCTTCCTGGCCTCCAGACAGCCACTTCCTGGCTGTGTCCTCACATGGTGGGCAGAGAAAGAAAGCTCTCTTCTTATAAGGATACTAATCCTATTGGATCAGGGTCCAACCCATATGATCTTATTTAACCTTAATTACTTCCCTATAGGCCCTATCTCCAAATACAGTCTTACTGGGAGTTAGGGCTTCAACATATGCATTTTGGGTGGACACAATTCAGTCCATAGCAAGGACTGCAGGACACAACTACTAAGGTTTAGAGGACAGAGCTGCTAATCTCCAGGGAGCTCTTCTTCTAAACCAAGCTGGGCTTTGGGGAGATGAGAATGATTTAACTTCTAATGTTTTTTGGGGTTTTTTTTTCTGATTATAGAAACAATTCATGTTCATTGTAAAAAAAAAAAACGGATTGAACTGAAAATATTGGAGTGAAAAGGATAAAAATCATCCAGTGATAACCACTATTCCCATTTTTGGATGTTTCTATCCAGTTTTGTTTTCTATGAATATACATGAGACCCCGTGGTTTGGAATATTTTTCACATGAAAGGCACGGTGGTGAAGTGTAGTTGAAAGAACATTGACCTGGAAGCCTGAAGACCTGGGGTCCCAGTCTCATTTCCCCACTTCATTTTTTAGGGGTCCCTAAAATTAAAAAATGTACTTTTTCTGAGCCTCAGTTTTCTTGTCTGTAAGTTAGAAATAACTATACTCATTCTGCAGGGCCACGGTAAGGACTAAGAGAACCACGACTGTGGAGTGTGACCAGCACACCAAAGGGCACAACCAAGTCCAGCATTGTGTTGGTCAGTGATCCATTTGAGCAGCAGAGGAGAGAGGAGGGAACAGCCCAGGGACCATTGGGACCAAAGCCCTGGAGGTGGGAAGAGCATGGAGGGGAGGGAGGGTTTGGGAACGGGTGGCTCAGAGTGAGTGAGGGAGCATGAAGCTTGGGTAAGTAAGCTTGTGATGGAATCTGCCCTCTATTCATATGCCGGCTCATCTCCCATCCAGCCTATGCCCCCAGATCCACTGCCCCTTGCCCAGTGCACTTGGCCTCCCTCCTGGCACTCTCTGCCTTGGACAGAGGCACAAACTGCCCTGGATTCACCTTTGTGTCCTTCCTCTTCTCTTCACCAAAGTTTACCCCTCCTTTGTCCCTTTCCCATTTCCCTCTGCTCTCTGCCTGGGTCAGGCTGGATGAAAACAACCCCAGTGACCAGTTAGGGTTTGGAGTGGTCAGAGAGCTATATCTGCTAAGGCATTCTCACCATGTGTCCTTGGACTTTTCTTCTCCTCTCTGGGCATCTGCTGTTCACCTGCAAAGCCCGGGGGCTAGACTAGACCAGCGGTTCCCAGTAAAAGGCTTTTCAGAGTTAAAAAATTCCAGAGGACACTATTGCTTGGAAATACGTCCTCTCAGGTGAGTACTTAATAAACTGAGCTTGAGAGGTAGACACAATAGATCCCAGCAAAGAGCCTGAGGGAATGGGTAATGACAGGGGCCTCTGGGGACAAAAAAGGCTGAGGACTTCTGGCTGGGAAATCTCTCAAGTCTCATCCAGGCGTCGTCGCAGTCTGAGACTCTCAGATTTCAGGTCAGCTTGAGAAAGAACTTTCCAACCAGAACTGCCCCATAATGGAAAGCACTGCCTTGATAGGGAATGAGTTCCCTGTCATCAGGGTATGCAAACAGAGGCCAGACATTGGCAGGGGTGATTGTAGAGCAAGGGCTGCAAACTGAAATGCATCCAGGGGCCAGGCAAATGACCTGCCAAGAGTGAAGTAGGTTTGTATATTAAACATGTAGAGGGGGCTTCCCTGGTGGCGCAGTGGTTGAGAGGCCGCCTGCCGATGCAGGGGACATGGGTTCGTGCCCCGGTCCGGGAAGATCCCACATGCCGCAGAGTGGCTGGGCCCATGAGCCATGGCCGCTGAGCCTGCGTGTCCAGAGCCTGTGCTCCTCCACGGGAGAGGCCACAACAGTGAGAGGCCCACGTACCGCAGAAAAAAATATATATATATACATGTAGAGAGCCAAACAAGAATCGTCTCTCCGAATTTTTTTCTGAGATCATGTGGCCCTCTTAGCCTGCTTGCATGCTTGCTTTCCTTCTTTCTCTCTTTCTTTCTTTCCATCTTTCCTTCTGTCTTTCTTTCTGTTCTATTTTTGGTAGATGCAAATACTTCTCTACTCTACGAAAAATAATGCTGCAACTGGGTTGATATACAGTAACTAGTCCTCTGTCTCAGGACAGGGAACAAAGTGGTGAGGACTGTGGTCAGCAGGCATCCCACACACTCTCACTGGGACAGCCAGGCTGGGTCACAAGCCAGAGTGGTCAGAGTTTCTTACTTTCCAAAGAAGCAGAAAACTTGGGTAGTTATAAACAACCTCCCTCTTTTTTTTTTTTTTTAAGCTGTACTGCTTTAAAAAAAAAAAAAAAAAACCCAACTTTTTATTGAAGGATAATGCACAGACAGAAAAGTGGATACATACATCACAAGTGTACAGCTTGAGGAATTTTCACAAGATGAATGTACCTGTGAGAGCAGCATCAACATCAAGAAACAAAATATTATGAGTGCCCAGACAGCCCCACCCTAGCCAGTGCCCCTTCCAGTGCCCCTCCCTAAAGGTAACCATTGTCCTGACTTCTGACACCATAAACCAGTTTATCCTGTTTTTAAACTTTACAAAAATGGGACTCTATTAATGGGAATCATAGGACATTGCATCTAGTGTTTGTCCCTCAACATCATGAGAGATTCAGTCATGTAGCTGTTATTTCATCCTCACTGCTGTATAGTATTATTCCTTTGTGTGAATATACCACAATTTATTCATTCACTCTACTCTTGATGGGCTTTTGGGTTGTTTCCAATTTGGGTCAATTACATATTGTGCTACTTTGAACAGCGTGTGTCTTTTGGTGCCCAGATACAATTGGAAGAGGAATTGCTGGGCCTCTGGGCATGCATGCATGCAGGTATTCAGCTTTTAGCAGATAAATGTCAAACAGCTTTCCAAAGAGGTTGTTCTCATTTACACCCCAGTAGCTGTGGATGAGAGTTCCAGTTGCCCCACATCTCCCTGTTTTAAAATATTAACTACAAATTTTTAACACCCTTTGCAAGCGAAACAAAATACGGATTTGACTGGTGACCACCTGTTTTCAACCTCTCTGGTGGAGAGAATTCAAGTGACAGAGCAGCTGAGGGTTAGACAGGAGGATTTCCTACATCTCTTTTGCTGGGGAGCCCAGGACTGGCTCCAACAAATGGCTCAAATCTCTCTAAATTCTCTGCTCCCACTCAATACCCACCTCTAAAGTTTGTGAAACAGGCCTCACCTCCCCACTTCCCTCCCCAGATCACCATGAGGACATACTGATAAACACCTGCAGATCACACAGTGACGAGATAGAGGGCTGTAAATGTACAATAATCATGGGATAGATCAGCATTACACCCAAGGCCATGACTCCTTACATCAGCCTTTGCCCCAACACAAATCCTCTGCCATCCAAGAGTTCAGTCCAGGGCTCCTTACTGTGCCCATGAAGCCCCTCAAACTCTCCAAGGAGCGCCCTCTGCCCCTGGCCACAGACTTGGCTCTGGCCCTATTCCCCCACTGCCTTCAGTCTTCACCGGCTCCTCTCCTTGCAGCTGCCTTGATGAGTCAGACATTCCCCCACCTCCTCCCAGTCTTTTGGTCCTTTGCCTTCTCCTCAAATCTGTCACAGACTTGCAAGCCTGTCTGGAGCTCACCATGCTCACCATCTGCCTCACCACTCCTGAGGTTCTCCAGGATGACTGAAATTAGACACTTGACTGAATCCTGACCCTGCCCCTCACTAGATGAATAACTTTAGGCATGTCTCTTTACCTCTCTGTGCCCCAATTTCCACATCTGTGAGAAAGGAGTATCAATAATACTTATCATCTAAGATAGGCATAAGGAATAAATGAAATAAAGCACTTACAGACTGTTAACCTCAATGCCAGATGGGAGATTTAAGGCCCAGAGAGGTGAAGGCACGAGTCTATGGTCACACAGCATGTCTCTGGAAGAGGTGGGAACCGAATCTAGGTTTCCTGGGTTCCAGGCCTGGCCTCTGTGCACTGCCTGGGAGGGGTTTCTGCTGGGTTGTGCAGACCAGTGAGAGAGTTCAGGTCAGGCCCTAGGAGGAACCAGAGTGAGAAGCGAGTAAAAGGTCCATTTCTAGTCCTAACAAAAGGTAGTTGTTCT
Organism: Leucopleurus acutus; assembly: GCF_964270905.1. Classification (NCBI taxonomy): domain Eukaryota; kingdom Metazoa; phylum Chordata; class Mammalia; order Artiodactyla; family Delphinidae; genus Leucopleurus; species Leucopleurus acutus. Next base: position 34,533,035 of record NC_139150.1, read on the forward strand.
CTTTTTCATGAAAGCCAATCATATACTAGGTGTACTACATGCTTTATAGTCATGAACTCTTCCCTCAAAAGGAAGCAATCATTTTACAGAAGAGGACACTGAGGCTCAGAGAAATCCACAAGCCTCGTCAAGTGGTGGAGCAGGGGCTGGAACCCAGGTAGAGAATACAGACTTTCTAAGATACTAGGCTGTTGCCAGCTATGGGGTTAGATTGCTTGCATCTTTTTTTTTTAAAGTAATTAATTAATTTTATCTTTGGCTGCATTGGGTCTTCGATGCTGCACGGGGGCTTTCTCTAGTTGTGGCGAGCGGGGGCTACTCTTCATTGCGGTGCGTGGGCTTCTCATTGTGGTGGCTTCTCTTGTTGCAGAACACAGGCTCTAGGCGTGCGGGCTTCAGTAGTTGCAGCATGCGGGCTCTGTAGTTGTGGCTTGCGGGTTCTAGAATACAGGCTCAGTAGTTGTGGCGCATGGGCTTAGTTGCTCCGTGGCATGTGGGATCTTCCCGGACCAGGGATAGAACCCGTGTCCCCTGCATTGGCAGGCGGATTCTTAATCACTGCGCCATCAGGTAAGTCTCTGCTTGCATCTTTTTAAACTAGGGTCTTCAGATAAGTGTGTGGGTGCTGGGGGGCGGGGTGGCTGGGCCTCCTTTACTGGGACAGGCAATTGTATCCCAGGAGATATGGCCCATTTCAGAAAGACGCTTTCTCTGAAAATCTCCGTCTTTCCTTCCACACCTCTCCCCCACCACCTTCACCTTTGCTTTTCCTTCACCTTCAGCAGGGGACTTTGGTGGGAAGAGCTCACTCTGGTGTTGGGAATCTCCTTTTCTATTCCTGAACTGGGGTCTCATTCTGCCTGCTTTCCTAACCCCACTTCTGGGCATTTCTCTTCTTTGCCCTTGACCTTTCCCAATTTGCCCACTGACTACAGTGAAGGCTGTTAAGTGACCCTGACTCTCTTTTCTTAACAACATTTCCACCTGCTCCATACAAGGGAGACTCAGCTGGGGGTCAGGGTCAAAAGGAAAGCAAATGAACACAACATTGTAAATCAACTATACTTCAATAAAATAGATTTAAAAAAAAAAAAAAAAGGAAAGCAAATGGATTGCAGTAATTCACACCAGGGAGTGAATGGCTGGTAGCCCCATAACTACACTCCTGTCCCCCATTACTTATATTAGCCTTAAGAGCAGAAACAAAATAAATAAACAAAGGAGTGAATCATTCTAGTGGCGGTTCATGTGGACTGAAGAGAAAAGGGAAATACTCTGGCAATGAAGACAAGAGAGTCTGGGACCAGAAACCTCTTCTCCACAGCCTGGAGTAAGACTTCAGTTTCTGGGATCAGACAGAGCTGAGGTCCAATCAGCCCTGCCACCAATGGGGCTGTGTGGCCTTGGCAAGTTCATAACCTCTCTGAGCCTCCTTTTCCACATCTGTAAAAGGTGGTCACAGCCCCTGCCTCTGATGTGTAATGAGCTGTGAGCAACCAGTCCAAATGGGGCAGCCAGCTCCTAGCAGAGCTCCCAGCGGGTGCCCAGGTGTGAGATCTCCTTCCTTCTTTCCTTCTTTCCACTGCTGAATGTAGACCTCCTCCCCCCTCTGCCCCCAGGATCTGGGTGTGTTGGCTGGGAGGGGGGTGGATAAGGAAAGGAAAACCAGGTCTGCCCTGGCCGTCCAGGATGGGAAGATGGTGGGGGACCTCCCTCGAAGAAGCCCCTAGCCCCACATTTCCTGACTGGGTGCAGATTTTGGAAGCTGAGGGTTGGCTGTGGGACAGGCCTGGCTGTGGGCTCTGAGGTGCCAGGCGGGGTGGAGGGGGAAGCAGCTTGCCTCCAGGAAGGTTGGCTCAGCCCACTGCTTTGTTTAGCTTCAAACATTCAACTTCTCACTTCTATTTGAAAACCTGCATCGGATGTGATGGCCTGGCAGCTGGTGAGAAATGGAAGATGCATCTGGGCCACTAGAAGACTTGGCTGCTGTGTGTGTGTGACAGCCCAGTCCTCTCTGTGCCTGGGACCTCATTCATTCATTCACTCACTCATTCATTCCCATCAAACATCTACTAGGTGCTTACTCTCTGTGCTAAATGCTGACATCCAGCTGGTGAGAATGACCAACATGGCCCCTGCCCTCAGAGTATAGGTTCTTATAGGGGAAGGGCCCTTAGTAGGTCTCTAGTCAAACCACTGGTGTAAAGGTTGAGGTTGCTAAGTGTTCTCAAGAGCTGGAATATGCTACCATCATGGGCCTTAACCAGGTGGAAGGGGCTGGTGAATTTAAATGTTTCTACTAATCCATTCATCCAACAATTATTTACATCTACTCTGTGCCCAGCATGTACTAAGCCCTCAGTGGAACTGTCACCCTGCCTGCCAGAGGCTCCTTTAGGGCCGTGTGGAAGTATGATTATTTTTCTCTGGACCTTCCATGCTAGACCCAGGCTTGATTGTACAATAGGGACACAGATACTGAGACTGGAATGGGAAGCCATGCAGAAAAGCAGAGAACCCTTCCTGTCTGAATAGGAATTTGGGGAAGGAGGGTCCCAGTTTATGGCTAGTATTACTGTAAACACTGGGCAAGTGAGAGACTCAAGTTCCAGCTCTGGTTCTGCTACTCAAGGGTTGTGTGACTTCAGGCAAGCCCTCTCCCTCTCTGGTCTTCACTTTCCCCTACTGTATAAGAGAGGGGTTGAAGCAGCTCAACTCTATGGTCCAAGCCACAGAGCCCAAGACAACATCTAGGACAGAGTAGGGGCATGGGAACAACTATGTCATTTGTCATAGGGGGCCAGATGCAGCCAGCATTGGAAATATGAACAGGGCTTATGACAAACAACACTAATTAGGGCCACTAACACTCTCATCTTACCTCCTCAAAATCAGGGTTATTTTGTAATTTGAGTAACACAGCATCACATGTTTATAGTAATTCTCAGATCATTGGGTGTCCACTTAATTATAATATGGTGATAGGTTCTGGGACACATGAGATAGAATTCTAGATCCTATCTTTGCTTCCAAAGAATAAAGCATGGAAAGGAAAAAAATAGTAACTTTCCAGAAGAGACACCTAGCAAACACTACCTCAACCAAGCAACAAGGAGAACCTCACCAGTGATGTCAAGTGTCACCTGGAGTGATGTGATGAGAAAGGCACTTCACATCTGTGCTATTCTTTCCATAAACCTCCAACCCCAGTCTAAGCATGAGAAAAACAAGAGATAAACCAGACTGGGGGACATTCCAAAGGATACCCAGCCAGGACTCTCGAGATTGTCAGGATCATGAAAAACAAGGATAGACTGAGAAACTGTCATAGACCAGAGGAGACCGTGAGGAGACACAATAACTCACTGCAACATGGTGTCTGGCATTCGATCATGGAGCAGAAAGAGAACATTAATGGAAAACTGATGAAATCCAAATAAAGTCTGGCATTTACTTAATAGTCATGTACCAATGTCAAATTTCTTTGTTTTGACACATGTACCATGGTAATGTAAGGCGCTAACTACAGGGAGAACTCTCTCCTATCTATACAACTTTGAATCTAAGTTTATTCCAAAATAAAAAGTTTATTTAAAAAAAGTAAACAGCCACATTTCAGGACTAAAATAAAAGCATTTGGCAAAAAAGGAGGGAAGGATGATTAATAGATAAGATACCTTCCTTCTTAGAAAATGCTGTAGAATAATTTGCTTTATCCTAGTTGATGGGGTTAAGAATTTTGATAGTTACAAAATTCCTAAGGAAAGTTTTTGAAACTAAACCAAGCTACGAGGATTTATATAATGTGCTGCTGTATAATCTCATGCTTTGGCTCTGTGCTAATATAGAGGGCTGCACAAGGTGCAGTAAAAGCACAAGAAGAATCACCAACTGTGGAAGGGTTGCAGAAGGATTCCTAGAGGAAGGGGCATTTTCAATAGGATCTTGAAGGATGTATAGGAGTTATCAAGCTCATGAGAAAGATTAAGGCTAGGAATCTCTAGAATTATATTTAATAAATATTCATTACCCACTAAGTGCTAGGCTCTGAGGATATAGCTGTAAATAAAACCAATAAATGTTCTCTGTCCTCATGATGTTTGGTTTCCTGTTACTTTCCACAATATATACAATTACACAATTGTAGTTATGGAGTATATGTGTATTCCAAAAATAGCAACTACTGGGCCTGCCCTGGCACCCACTCTGACTTCTAAGGGATATCATTCCACATAAAGCCTGTTGCCCAAGCCACCATGCTTTTACCAGGCTGGTTTTCCGGAAAAGCAACCTGTGCAGTTGCACAGGGCATTTGCCATTGTCTTGAAATGCTTAATACGTTTACCTTTGAACTTGTGTTTTGTAAATGAAGTCTAATGAGACAGCGGAGCACGCATGTGAGAGGGGAGACATGCCTGGTGGCAGGACATGCGTGCGTGGGCTCAGCCCCATGGGGAGAGGGCAGTGTGCAGACCAAGCAGCTGGCCTGGCCACTTGATGTGCACGCACACTATACCTGGGGCAGTGTGGAGTTAATGTAGGACCCAAGGAGGCAGGCAGGGCTGGACCTAAGCCCAGATTGGTGGCGGTGATGGTGACAGTGGCAACAGAAGTAGCAGACTTGGCAGCAGCCAAGGCCCCAGGAGAGAGGGGCCTTCACATCTCAGGTGATGGTCCTTTACTCCATTTATTGAGGAGCTACTATGTGTCAGGTCCTGTTTTTGATAGGAACTCTATACCCCACTAGAGGTGGGAGGAAATGTGATTTTTTGTCCCATTAAAAAATGTTATATAGCAAATTTGGAGGAAATAGAAAAGAAGAAGAAAAGGACCCCATAGACTCAAAACCTTAACAAATAATTATGAACATTTTGGTGTTTTTCTTTCTAGACTTTGCTATGCATATTTTTACATGGTTTAAATGACATATATTCTATCAAGTGAATATACTCTATTAACTTTGACATTTATGTGGTTTCCAATTTTTTGATAAGACTTTGCGCTACATCTTTCTGCATAATTGTACTTTTTAATACACTGACTCGTTTCAAAAAAGCATAAAGTTTTTCATGAATTTCAAATTATTTCCTAACCCAGAATTTCTGTTCTTTGTTTGCTATGGTCTCCTTAAGTAACTCATTCACTCCTGTGTTTGGTTATTTCAATACTTTCTCCTCAGCTTTACAATAATAAATTTAATAACTCAGATGAAATGGACAAATTCCTTGGAAGACACAAACTACCAAAGCTTCACTCAGGAAGAAATAGATAACAAGAATAGCCCTGTATCTGTTAAACAAATTGAATTTATAACTGAAAACCTTCAACAAAGGAAACTCCAGACTCAGATGGCTTCACTGGTGAATTCTAATACCAAGTTATTTAAGGAATAAATAATACCAATTCTACACAAACTCTTACAGAAAGTAGAAGAGGAGGAAACACTTCCCAATCATTTTATAAGGCCATCACTTCCCCGATACCAAAAGCAAAGATATTCTGAAAAAAGAAAAACCTATAGTCCAATATTCTTCATGAATATAAATACAAACGGCTTCAGTAAAATATTATCAAAGCAAATCCAGCACAACTTACAAAGGATAATTCATAATCGCCACATTGGGAAATAACCTAAATGTCTTTCAACTGGTCAAAGGATAAACAAACTGGTTCATTCTTACAATAGAATACTGCTCAGCAATTAAAAGGAATGAACTACTGATACATATAACGTGGATAAACCTCAGATGCACTATGGCTAGTGAAAGAAGAAATACTCAAAGGCTACATACTGTATGATTCTATTTATATGACATTCTGGAAAAGACAAACTTATGGGAATGGAAAACAGATCACTGACTGTCAGGGTGGGGAAGAAAGATGACTACAGAAGCACAGCACAGGGGAATTTTGGGGGGTGATAGAATAGTTCTGTGTCTTGACTGTGGCATTGGTTACATGACTGTGGGCATTTTTGTTGAAACTTGTAGAACTCTATACAAAAAAGCATACATTTTACAACATGTATATAAGACCCCAATAAAAAACAGAATTAAAAGGTCATCTATGTTTCCATTTATGACATTCTGGAAAGGACAAAAACTGAAGGGACATAAAAATAGGTCAGTGGTTGGAGGGGCTGGGATGGAATGAGGGGTTTGACTATAAAGAGGCATGAGGTAAATTTTGGGCAGGTCACAGAAATATGCTATTTCTGGATTGTGGTGGTGGTTATAAAACGCTATATGTTTGTCAAAATTCATAGAACTGTACACCAAAAACGGGTAAATTTTACTGTATGTAAATTATACCTTAATACACCTGTCTTTTTTAAAAAAATGTTTAAATCTTATTTATTTTATTATTTATTTGGTTGCACCAGTTCTTAGTTGTGGCTTGCAGATTCCTTAGTTGCAGCTCACTGGTTCCTTAGTTGCGGCCGGCGAGCTCCTTAGTTGCGGCTCGTGTGCTCTTTAGTTGTGGCATGCAAACTCTTAGTTGCAGCATGCTTGTGGGATCTAGTTCCCTGACCAGGGATCGAACCCGGGCTCCCTGCCCTGGGAGCATGGAGTCAACCACTGAGCCACCAGGGAAGTCCCTACACCTGTCTTTTAAACAATCTTTATGCCCTGGATCACCCATGACTGCTTGGTACCGTAGTCTCTAAAAGGACAGATGTTTACATTTCTCTTAAGGCATTGATTGATGTCAAATGCTCTGTCTCTGGGTTTCAGCTTTCTCTTCTATAAAATGGAAGTTTGACCCTTGTGATGTCTTTTAATGGTGAAGAACATGGTTTTGAAGCTGAAAAATTCTGTTTTCAAAATCTGTCCCCATGACTTCCAGCTGTGTGACTTTGGGCCAATTATTTAGCCTTGCTATGTCTCAGTTATACCATAACAACAGTGCTTACCTCATAGACATGTTGAAAGGATCCAGTGAGATGGTCCATAAAGAGTTCAGTGCAATGTCAGACACAGGGTGAACATTCCACAAATGAAACTAGGTGCTCAAGTCTGTCTGTCCTGACCTACACAGAACTGTACAGGGCGATGAGGGACTCTGGAATGGGTATCAGCAGTAGGCTGAGCAATGGGTCCCCCAAAGATGTCCACATCCTGATATCCAGAACCTGATAATGTTATCCCATGTAGTAAGAGACTTTGGAGATGTGATTAAGAATCTCGAGATGGGAAGTCTCCTGGATTATCCAGGTGGGCCCAATGTAATCACAAGGGTCAAGGAAAGAGGGAGGCAAGAGAGTCAGAGACAGAGATGTGACAACAGAAGCAGATGCCAGAATGATGAGGGGCCATGAGCCAAGGATTGCAGACAGCCTCCAGAAGCTGAAAAAGGAAAGGAAACAGATTCTCCCCTAGAGCCCCCAGAAGGAACGTAGTCCTGCTCATCTGTTTTAGTCTTCTGACCTCCAGAACTCTAAAATAATACATTTGGGTTGTTTTAAGCCACTAAGTTTGTAGTAATTTGTTACAGCAGCAAGAGGAAGCTCATACAGCATCTCAGGTGAAGGGATCCTATTTCCTGGGACGTGGAACTTGGTACATTGGTACGTGAAGGGCGTGGAGCTGAACGTGTTCTTATAATTGGGCCTGACTGGGACAATGGAAAAGGCAGGGCCCCAGCAAGTGTGGAAGCTCTGAGTAAGGCTCCTCTGCACCCTGATCTGATGGCATGAAGGTTCCCTTCCTCCTGGCCCACTGACCCCACTAAGTAGAAGCTCAGTGATCTAGCCTCCATACCTGAGGATGAGTCCTTTCATCCCACACTATGAAGCAGCTGCCAGAGGGCTGGACCCTGCAGGGAGTTCCCTGTTAAGTGGAAGCCTTACCCTCCCCTGCCTCTCAAGGACCATCCTGGAAACTTTGCCCTGTATGTAGCCATGGACTAGTGTAGAACTAGAGGTGATTCAGATCCTTCTTTTCTGTGGGGGTTTGGGGGGATGCTTTCTTTTGATGTCCACTAGAGGGTACTGTGTGCATGTATACAGGAGGCTCTGAACACTAATCTGGGCATCCCCTCCTGCAAACACTCGAGTAGTGAAACACAGACAAAGACATCCCCACACAAGTGCCTACAATCAGACACATGGGCACACAAACCCACAAATCACACACACAACACCCACTCACACACCTGGATAGATGTGTATATACATACAAAGCAGCACACGTACATGAAAACATCTACTCATGAATATAGTCACATGGCCGTAAGACACACAGACACACACAATGCACATATTCACACACATTCAGATCCACACAGATTCGTCTATACAGACAGACAGACACACACACACAACACCACCAGCAACAACAAAAACCTAGACATACACATGGCTAATTATACATTGGCAGACAAATATAGTCACGTGTATAGTGTCATAAATACACATTCAGACACACAGACATTAGCATGGAAAAACAGACATGCATACATGTCCAAATACCAACAAGTGTGCACACACATGCACACCTACCCTGGGCCTTTGTTATCTTACTTTTGTGGAAAACGAAGTCCCTTGAGGGATGATTAACACTGTGGTGTTTTCTAAGGAAAACAATGAAAATGTCAACTTTGTACTCCCGATGGAACTGTTTTATTCGTTAAATGTTAACGAAAGGCAGTTCACTGAGTTTTTAAAGACAGAAATAGCCACCCTGCTCTGACAAGGCAGAAAACCTAAGTCACAATTTTGCAAACAATTTATTAACATATGGAGTTCTCTCAGACACCCTAACACAGAAACTGGTTTTTAAAAATACTGAAGAAACTTCAATAGAAAAATCAATATAAGCCATAACATTATGTAAAGATAAACAATAAGTCCAAACAAGTCCTTTCATCTTAGAAAGGATGATAAAGAAGCATGGAGCCTTTGCAAATGATTATCAGATGGCCAGGCCTGGAAATTTGCCTTCCATGAGACAAAGGCATTAAAATAAAGGAAAAGATAAAAGATGGAGAAAGGGAAAAGGGCCTGTGAAAATAGCTGATTCGATAACAGTATTGTATAGCCGAGAAGAGGTAGCTGTCAGAAATGCACTGCGCTCTGACAGCCAAGCCCTGGCATGAAACAGGTGAGTGTTCCCCGGGCAACAGGCAGAGGATCAAGTGGGGGTGTGAGTGACACGGACACACACAGTCCATTGCTGTGTTTTCTCCATAGGAGTCCTGTAGGCAGGAAGGCGAGGCTTGGCTTCTGGGTCAGAACATCCAGGTCTAAGTCCCACCTCTGCCATCTTCCTGGCGTGTAGTACTGGCAGGTCCTTGTCCTTCCCTGGGCCTTGGTGTCCCCAGGTGAACAATGAGGAAGTTGCCTTTTCTGATCTCTAAAGTTCCTTCTTTCTCTGATACCTTACCATTACAAACCCCCAACAGCATCTTTCTGAGACCCCCTTGCATCCCATGGCCAGATATCATTGAAAGTAGCTCTGTTTGTGCACTTAACAAAGTGCCCGTTCCAGCCCATCAGCTTGATCCCAGCGAACAATAGCTCAGGAATAGATAAAAGGCATTCATCAGGCAGCCAGGCTCAATTATCATGTCACACTGAATGAATATATTTTAAAATCTTTTCTGACAAGAAAATGTTCCAAGTAGGTACCTTCAAATTAGCTGGAAAATCCAGAGAATTCGCTATTAGGCTTTCTTTGAAGAATCTTTATTCCCCCCTACTGTTCCAGAGGAATTCCTTGGATATTATTAATTCCTTCTAAGAGTCTGATCTTGTGCCCCCCGCTGGGACAGAAACACTTTATCTGTCCGCCTGACTCCTGGGAGCCACTGCAGAGATGATACACACCACGGCCCTGATAGAGGATCACCTGTCCATTTATTTCCAATGTCAGGTGGGCTCCCATGGAAATTCAGTTCAATTAAATTCAATTCCGCCCACATTTACTGAGCATCTTTTCTGTGTCTGAGAGCCCTGGGATAAGAGCTGAGTCTACCCAGCACTTATTGTTGGAGGGACACTCCACTAATGGGGACATGCTTATAACAGATGAGTGTCAGCAGCAGGGAGGTCCTGTAGCCCAGTGAGACTACCTTTTGAAGCCTGATTTGGCCACTGGCTGTGTGACCTTAGGCAGGTGACTTCCCCTCTCTGAGCCTTGTTTTCCTTACCTCTAAAATGGGGGAAATGACATCTAACTCCTGAGGCTATGGTTAGGAGGGTCAGTTTCATGGGACACAGACTGTCCCTCCGTCTGACCCACCCGTGGTCAAGGCCTGGCATTCCATCGTTACCTCTGCCTCCCGAGGCCGAGGGGTCATTTTTGACCTCTTCTCCACTCACAACAACACAGCAGTCTTTCTGCTGCTTTATTCTCAGCTCCATGTTGCAGATGGCTCCACCTGGCTATGGTCTGGAAGGAGAGATTTCTCTAGCCTGATTGCATCAAATGCAGAGATACCTGGAACTTGTGGCTCTGATGCCGAGATTTGGAAAAGCAACAGCAAGCATTGGGGGAGAGGAGGCTGTTTCAGGGAGTTAGTTTCCAAATGAATATAGAACAATCTGCTTTGGTTTCTTCATATTGTGTGTTTGTGCAGGAGCAGATTGCTCACCGGGGGAGACCTCTCACTGACCCACAGAATTTCAGGGCTAAAGGGGGACTTGGAGGGCACCTCGTTCGTATTTTACAAGTAAGGAAACTGAGGGGAAGAGACTTGTCCCTGGCCTCTGTCCCTCCTTGTATCTGACTCGGTCACAGATCACCACGCAGAGGACTGGGAATGGGTCCCTCTCTCCAGCTTCTCTTCCCTGATACTACAGCCCTGGCCCCGGACCCACGGACTCTGCCCTGCCAGGAGCCTGCAGACCCTCCTTGTTCTTCGTTGTGGGGCGTCCAAGGCTCCTGTGTGCAGTCAGTCCTGGCTCCACCAGCCCTCTGCACCTCCAGGTCTCGGGAAGAGCTCAGCTGGCATCTCTTCAGTGGGATTACTCCTGGCTACTCTGAGTGAGACTTTGTGTGATGAGACCTCTCGTTGCTTGAAGGCTGTTTAGGTGATATCTTTGGTCCCGGGGATAGAACTCAGATGCCACCGGGTGCCTGGGATCTTCTGCTGGGTTTACTTCATTTCACGGTTTACAAAGCACTTCCACCTCCGCAAATGGGTGGGTTCATCCATCCCATTTTATATATGGGGAAACTAAGGCTCTGAGAGTACAAGCATCATGACCTAGTGACTGAACCAGAGACTTACAATTTGAGTCGAAGTAAGCCTTCCATGGGACGAAGGAGCGTTGTGTCAACAACAGAGAGTTTGTTTGTACTTACTTTTGCAGTCACCCTTGTCATGGGGTTGATCCAGCTGTTGTTCCCTGGGAAAAGCAAAGCACCTACCCGCATTCTCACTAGTTCCTTAACTGATAGTGTGTTGCCTGATACTGTTCTCAAATAGCTCCTTGTGCATTTTACTCTGACCAGGGGAATGTGCAGAGGAAGAATTCAGAACATTCTGCCTCTGGGGCTGCCTCAACACCCAGGGAAGTGGAGCATGCTCAAAGAGGAGGCCAGTCTTCTTGGCCAGGAGGAGGAGGGGTCTTAATGGACAAGAGCAAAGGCCTGGGGAAGAGGTGTGCCCGCCAGACGGGACAGACAGCAAGGGCACAGGCCCGCAGGAAAGAAGACACATGTTTGGGAATAAGGACTTTGATCCGGGTTCAGCATGGGATGCAGGCGTGTTTGAGGAGGAGAGACGAGCTGTAGTAAAGGCCTTGACTGTGAAGATAAGGAGCTCAATATGATCTAGGAGATGGGAAACAGCAGGATGAAGAAGTGTTCTGAGGTCTTTGTGAGCTGAGTGTTGGATGGAAAAGGGTAGAGATGAGACGATGTCCATCCATCAAACAACCACTCAGTGGGAAGCAAGTCTAGACCTGGTCCCGGGCCAGGTCTGCCGGCTCCCACCAAGACGGGAGACCAGAAGGAAGAAACCGGCACCCGAGGCTCTAAGCCAGGCTCTGGCCGCCGCCTCTGGATGCCTCCACCTCAGACTGTGTCTTTTGAGGCAACACCTTCATGAGGCAGCCTCAGAGGCCCTTAGCTGCCTCTCTTGTAAACACAGATGTTTTACTCTCTTGTCAAAGGAACTCTCCTACAGGTTGCCTGGGGGAAAACAGAAATTTCAACCCCTTCAGCCTCCTGAAAAAATGCCACTGTGAAGTCTCTGGCTCAAACGCACATTTGTGCAAATATGTCCTCTGAATGCAGAGAAGAGACTCTACCTGCTCTAGGCCTCCGCTCCTTCCTGTGGTAAAGGCAGGAGCTGGCTAAGAAAGCCTCCTACTTATACGTTTACCTGTCTAGCTCCCCACTAGGCTGAAGCCACATTTCACATATGTGGGAATGCCTGGTTTCTGCCACAGCATAGGTCTCAAGCAATGTTTGTGGAATGAATGAATGAATGAGCAGATAACTAGGATTTCAAAGCAATCTGTGAAACACAACTTGAGGGTGTGCAGCACCCCATGCACCAGACCAGGGTTTAAGCCTTTTCTCTTTGCCACTGGGTTCAGGGTCGGCCGTAGATTTCCCATTAGTCATCTCAGATCAGGGCACAGAAAGGGCTGGGAGTCATTCCCAGAAGACACACATTTCTCAAGGACAATTGGGTCACTCAATTCAAACGACAGCTGTTGTCTGGTTAAATGCCCACTTACCATCACATTCTAAATAATGATCTAGAAGACCCTGTCCCCGGAACCCAACGATGAATGACTGCCAAGGTCAAAGGGTAACTTCAACTTGGCCTCTTTGTGGCTGTCTCGGAAAGGCAGCTGGGATGTGGGCATTGAGCTGGATGGACTGGGGTCTCTCTAGCCCTGCTATTCAGTAGCGCTGTGATACCAGCATGTTCCTTGGCCCCTCCAGCTTCCTCTTTGGTAAGACAGGAGAAATAATACCTCGGATCTTGGAAACAAACTGTTGGGCCAGACTGCACGATGTGCTCAGGGGAGTTGGTTCCTACCCTTGGGTTCCAGCTCTGCCTCCAGGCTCTGAGCCATCTCCCTCAGCCTCTGCTCCTCACCTTTACAACAGGCATAATAATATCCACTCATGAGGTTGGCTGGGGTCAGGGTTAAATGAGATAATTTACATGACAAGGCTGGTAAACTGAGAAGTGTTGTGCGAAGCTAGGATTCTATTTTTAAGAACCCTTCAAACCAGATGACTACATATTCTGTGAAATGTGAAGTGCGCTGGCCTAGATACTGTGGTTTCAGCCCAGCCCTGTGAGTGAGGTAGCTTTCTCCTAGCAGGTAATGGCTGGGGTGCAGTAGGATGTGTGATTGTAGTGGGAGTTGGGGTGGTGATGATTAGGGGTGTGGTGAGAGGAGCTAATGCTAGAACAATAATGAATGGAGATGAATGATTTTAGGCTTTATCCAGTAGGCAATATGGAGCGTGGAAGGTCTTTAAGCAGAATCAGAATGGTAAAGTAGAAAGAACACTCTGGTAGCCTGTGTGGAGGATGGCCTGGGGAGGGTGAGGTTGGAGCAGGGAATTGATGCACAGTTGTCCTGAGACCCATGTGAGGGATGGCAAGGCTGGAACAAGGCTGGTGCGACTCCAAGGTCTAGGTCCACGGCCACAGCACTTTGGTGCCTCACTAATTAATTGAAAATACGACGAGAGACCTTTTGCTAAGAGCAAGGCTGAAGATAACAGCATTAACCTTTTGTAGGAGGAGTTAAATGTCACAAGCAGGAGGGGAGAATTGGTTGAACATAGCTTCAACCACAGCCTCCCAAATGGCCCATTTTACCTTGGTAACGATTTCTCTGAAGTCATTAAACAGGCAAAAAAAAAAAAAAAAAAAAGTCCTATGAACAGATTTGTACTTTGCTATACTTGTTTGAGCAGATGTTGTTATCTAGGCCTTTAGAGGCCACTATTTTCCATTTCAGAGGGACAACAATCTAGGTAGTGGGAGTGGTACTTTCCCCCATGAAAATCCTGCAGACCCTTTGCGTCTGACAGAGTCTCGCCGCAGGGTGGTTCAAGTGAGGGAACAACACGATGATGCCCATAAAGGCCAAGACTGACCCAGTCTCGCTTCTGTCAGTGTATTCACTCTGGTATCCTCAGCCCTGGCGCTGTGATGCCTGCAGTCAATATCTGCTGTAATGTGTTTTGGTCTCATTAACATGGACTGGATTAAGCAGCTGCATGGGCTTTTCAATTAGGAGGAGAAGTTTCTGACAGTGTTTACAAAGGGATTAGATCCCTGTTTAGCTTGTGATGGGGCTCACCTCTCCTCCCTTCCTTCCTTCTCCTTTCCCCCTTTCCCCTTCCTCCCTCCCTCCCTCACTTCTTCCCTCCTTTTCTCCCTTGCTCTCTCCCTCATTCCTTCCCACCCTCCTCCTTCTTCTTTCTCTCCTTCTTTCCTTCCCTGTGTTCCGTGAACAAATGAGTTTACCCTGTTTCCGTCTGGGGGATATCTGGCTAGATGTGCTGTTATGAGTAGGCAGGAGATTAGCATCACTTAACCATCTAAATGGGTGACGTCTCATCCAGCTGCCTACCTGCACTTGACTCTGCCCCAGCTTTTGCTTGCGTACCTCCAGCCCCTGGGAGCTCACTACCTCAGGACCCAGCCCACATCACCATGAGAAGGCTCTGACTACAAGAAGATTCTTCCTGGAGCTGAGCTGCCAGCAGCCCCCAGAAGGAGTTTCCCCTCACACCCCAGGTCAGCTTTTCAGGGCCGTCAAAGCCTGTCTGCTGCTGCTGCAGCTACTCTGAGACGACCTTTTGTGGCCTAGAGACAGAACTCTCATGATGAAGGTAGTCTCCCTTTGTGCCATCTCCCCAATTCTCTCAAGGGGGCTTCTCCTTTCCATAACAGCCGTCCTCCCCTCACATGGGCACATGTGCTTATATTGTCAATCATGCTGCTAATAGCCTTTTGTTCTGTTTTTAAATTTAAAATATACCATAAACATGATTCCGCATTGTATGCCCACCCTTCAAAACATTCCCCTTTTAAGCATGTCAGAGTATTTCATGTGGAAGCATCGTGGCTCGATTCACCATCTACCATGAATGCATGCACACCCTGCTTTTCCACATTTTTCCACAGCATCTTTGTTTACTCAGCTTTTTACTTCTATTAGATTATTTCCTCGGGAGAAACACACATTAGCGAGGCCCCCAGATCATTCGTTCTGTTGTGACTTTTGGTACACACAGTTAGGTCACCTAGTAAAGCATCCGTGCCCGCGGAGGTTGCCACCCCAAGAGCTGGGTGTTCCACCCTTACTAGCAACTTCACCTGGATCAGGTTCCTCTTTTGAATAATTTTCCCGTTTTATGGGAATAAAGCCATCTTGAGGCTGTTTCAACTTGATGTCTTTCACTACCTTTTAAAGAAGAAAAGAAAAAGAAGGAGGCTACGTTGCTCCTTGTGTTGGATTGCTATTTGCCCTTCTCTGGTGGGAACGGTCTATCTGTACCCTCTGCTCATTTACGTCATTGGGGTATTGATGTTTTCCCTACAAATTCCAATGAGCTCTTACGTTGTACAGATATTGAACCCTCAGTCTGTCCTCGGTCTGACCTTTTCCCACAGCAGTTTTCATGTTTATTTTAATCACCTTGTTCTTGTTGTTTTCTGCCTGGGGGAACTCACTACTGGGGACCAGGGGAAATCCCTGGGCACTGACTGCTCAACCCCCCCACAACTGGCAACTTTGAGAACTGAAACAATAATATTAATAAAAGCATTGTACTAGGTGCTCTGACTATATCTTTGCTCCTCAAAGCAGCCCGGGCAGACATCGTGCCTATTTTACAGATGAGGAAACTGGAGGCTCGGAGAGGTAAAGTGGCTCATTCCAGTCCACACAACATGCATGCTGAAGGTAGCAAAGGTAAACATTGTCTCCAGATCTGCTTGCCCTTTTCTACAATACCAGCAGCCTGCAAAGAAGTAAGAAAACATCTGCTGCCAACATCTCCAGGTTTGCGACTTCAAACTCCCCTGGTAGGAGAGAAAATTACCATATTTGGGGGCAATTTACATCAAATTACCATGCACCAGCCAACAGCTGCCGCCTGGAGCGGGAGGCTGGCTGCACGGAGATGATCACATTTGTACACATGATAATGAAAACCCACGCTCGGGCCTCCACATTCTCCCATAAATATGGTCATTATGATCTTGTTGGCATTGCTTGTTGAATTCCATCTTGCAAATTGTTTCCTGGTTGCCTGGGGGAGCTGACTTGGACTCTTCTCATTCTCCTTTTCTCTAAGATGTGACAGTGCTTCGGCTCGCCCACCCCTCAGACTGTCCTCTGCCTTGAGACTAAGGATTCTCAGGATGGCTTCTACTCAATCTTATGCACATTTGTCAAGTGCCTGCGGTGTGATGGTGTGGGGAGCTAACAGGGCTCCTGGGCGAGGCCCTCTCCTTCACTGTGCAGACAGACAAGTTCTGCCCAGAGGGTAAGAAACAGGAATTAAAGCCCAAGATACAAAAAGGACCAAGGAGGGGTGACACATGCACCTCTCCATGGCACCTGGGTGGGGACAAGCAGGCTGTGGAGCTCAGAGTCCTGACACACTCCATTTGTAGTAGTTAGGGCTTCCTGATTGTAAATAAGAGAAATCCTCTTCGGCTGGCTGGAGGTTAGGGGATGGGGAGGGAGGGGATTTTGTACCAAGGCAGAGAGAATATTATGAAATCCAAGGGCTAGGTCAGGCCACACCCCAGAGGGATTAGAAACAGGAAGTAGAAAGCTAAGCAGAACCCAGGGTGCCCTCTTCTCCAGCTCTGGTCTGCTTCTCTCTGCAGAGGCTCTGATCATCTCTGCCTGTGAATGTGCATCCCCTGCTCCTCCCTCTGTGTGATGGAACACGATACCCAAAGCACATGTTTATGCGTTTTTAGTCCAGCCTTCCAAAGGGTAACTCTCTGGTGTCCCAATTCTAAATTGTCCCAAAGAGCTGAGAAGCGGCTCTAATTGGGTCAAGTGCCCATTCCTGGCCCAATCACCTGTAGCCTAGAGGGAAAGCTCACCTCACAACACATGGCTGCTAAGAGCCCACCGTGTGGGTGGGACTGACGTTTCCAGGGAAGAGGCACTCAGAAGATAACCAAACTGGCTTCTGCCACACTTCCGTCTAGCACTTTTTTATTAATTGAAATTTTTATTGAAATAATTGTAGATTCACATGCAATTGTGAAAAATAATGCAGAGAGCGCTCTTGTGCACTTTGCCCAGCATGCCAAACTATAGTATATTATCACGTCCAGGATTCTAGCATTGGTACAACCCACCGATCTTATTCAGACTTCACTAGTTTTTACTTGTACTCAGTGGTGTTTCCTTGAGTGTCAAGTTCTATACAATTTTGTCCCCTGTGTACGTCTGTGTATCCAACACCACAGGATCCCTGGGGTGCCCTTTGTGGTAGGCTAAAGAATGTCACCACCCCTCTCCCCGAAGGTAGCCTGGAACCTGTGAATGCTATCTTATACGGTAAAAGGGACTTTGCAGATATGATTAAGGATTCTGAGATGGGGGAGATTATCCTGGATTATCCAGATGGGCCCTTAATGTGATCACAAGAGTTCTTGTAAGGGAGAGGCAAGAAGGCCAAAGAAAGAAGAAGAAAATGATGGATATGAGAGGTTGGTGTGATGCAAGGAAGGGGTCATGCAGCAAAGCATTGCAGCAAAGCCTCCTGAAGCTATAGAAAAGGCCAGGAAACAGACTGTCCCCCAGAGACTCCAGTAGGAATACAGCCCTGTCAACATCTTGACTTTAGCCTAGTGACGCTGATTTTGGACTTCTGGTTTCCAGAACTGTGAGTGAATAAATTTGTGTTGTTTTAAGCCACTAAATTTGGTAATTTATTACAGCAGTCACAGGAAATGAATACACGCGTATATAACTATACCCGCCTCTGTTCCAGCATCTACCACCCTTCCCGCCAGCAGCAACCAAAAATGTGTCCTCCATTTCTAAAATTTTGTCATTTCAAAAATGTCACATACATGGAATCATACAGTATGTAACCTTTTGGGATTGGTTCCCTCACCACCACTCTTCCACTCAGCATAATTCCTGGGAGATGCATCCAAGTTCTTGCATATATCGATTTAAAAAGTCCATTCCCTTTTATCACTGAGTAGTATTCCATGGTATGGATTTAAGTCTAGCACTTTTTAGTGCCTGTATATTTTATCTTTATTATAAGGTTTAATTAGGAATATTCTGACAACAGGCCCTTGGGGCAGCATGCAGGAAGGAAACGTAAAGATCATTTCATTCTGGTGTTATCAGACACCAGAGTCCCCTCCGGAGCCTGCCTGCCAAGTGCCCACCAGCCTCTGCCTGCATACCTTCTTTGACCAGCTGCTTGCTACCTCCTGAGGTAGCCTAGTGCATAGTGGTACAGCTGTGCTGGAAGTTCTGGTCTTGAGCTCAGTGAGATGCCTCTCTGGCTTTAATGTTCTAGGAAGGGGATGGTGTCAGACGCAGAGAACTCCCCAGAATGGGAGCATGTACAGCTGGAAAGGACCTGAGAGGGAGTCATCTGGGCACTAACCTGGGCCCCATTAGCATGTCCTGGACATCTCCCTGTCCCATGCCAGCTCTTCTTCCCCAGGAGCCTTACCCCTCGTGGCCCACAGACAGTCCTCTACTGGGAATCCCCTGCTCCATGAACCCTCCTCCTCCTCATCTGGCTCCATCCTCCCCTGTCTCCTTCCATGGCTCCATGGGCATCATCCTGCCTTCCTCCCAAGCCAATCCAGAGGGACAGTGGCTGTTAGATTAAGAAGAGGGCCCCTCTAGTAATCATCATAATAACAATAGTTTACAATAGATTTTAGGCCATACCATGTTCTGTGCTGCCACCCTGAGTGAATGATGCCATTTAATCCTCTCACAACCTCTGGGCTGTTATCCCATTTCATAGATGAGGAAACTGAGGTCCCAGGTCACACAGCTTGAAAGTGACAGAGCTGTCACTGAACTTGGGCTGTCTGGAGGGAAGGATCACTTCAGGATTTGTGGACTGAGTGGATGGTGGGACCACTCCCTGAGATGGGGAACTCAGGAGGAAGAGAAGGTATGATGGGGAAGACACGTTGTTTGGGACTGTTGAGTTTGAGGTGCCTGAGGGAGGGCCAAGAAGGGCCTCCAGAGCTCAGGAGAGAGAGATTAGGCTGGAGATGCAGGCTTGGGAGCCGGTGGTGTCCTCACGGCTGCAGAAGCCGAGGGGTGGCTGGGCTTGCCCAGGAAGAGAGGAGGAGGGCAGAAGAGAGGGGTGGATAGAGAAGGAAAGATTGCTTGGAAAGGTGGGCTTCACAAGGAAAGACCTGTGGAGTAGACACCACGGGGCTGTGACACTGAGTAAGGAGGACAGGGCACTCCTGATGGTATGTGGCAGTTCCGTGTGCCTGGTCAGCACCGCGGCACCTGTGAGGCAGGCACTGTTCCCTCCATTTTAGGTGAGGACTCTGAGCCTCCGAGTGGTGTAGGGACAGGCCCAGGGCACCTGGGGATAAGGGGTGGAGATGAGATGGAAACCTGGGCTGCCCCTCCAGCTGTGTGGATTGTGTGATAAACTTTACCTCAGAGTCAGGGCAGATAAATATGAAACAAAATGGATTGGCTCAGACAAGCGGGTGGGCTGGGGTGCCCAGGAAGAGGAGGGTGTAGGCTTTGAACCCTGACCCACAGCCCTTGGTGAGGACACCCCTAGGAAAGGGGGGTGGGCAAGGCTTGGGGAGGGGAGCCCAGTGTGGGGTGAGGGTGGGCTGTTTGAAGAGAAGGAGTCAGCCCAGAGGGAGAGGCTGGAGGCTCAGAGCAGACAAAGAATAGCTAGAAGGAGAAGTAATCAGACCCTAAGCAACGGAAGGGACCCATGCCCAGCTATACCCTTTAACAAAAAGGCTCCTTCCAGACTCTTCCCCTTTCTCAGTTCTCCCCTTGAAGGAGGGGGGCTAGCCCTGCCCCCTCTCTGAGCCATGCCTACCCCTACCGCCTAGCCCAGTGAGGAGCACACTGGGGATTCTGAACAAAGACATCAGGGAACTAGAACAAGAGCGGATCACAACCAGCCCCTGTGGCTGCCAAGCCCCCCTCCCCCATCCCCACACCCCTGCGCTCCCGCACACACTCCTTGGCTCAGGCCCAACACTGGGCCTTCTGGTGAGAACCCCTCCCGTGGAGCGCAGCCTTCTGGGCCACTTTCTTCTCCCGGACTGAGCTGACAGGAGCCTCCAGGAGATTTCAAGGCAGCTCCCCTCCCCCAAGGGAGGCCTTTGTCTTTGTCTCCACGCAAGAGGCAGCAGCAGGGCGGGGTTTGGAAGAGAGGGAGCTGAGGTTAGTCTTTGCCCCCGGGAGCTCGCAATTGGGGGTGAAAGATGGCAAAAAAGAATGCCTTTCATACTCTTAATGCGAAACCTTTGGGACCTCAGAGGGCTGAGAGTTCACTGCCTTCTGGAAGGTGGTCACAGAAGGCTTCAAGGAGGAGGCAGCCTTTGTGCTGTCCTGGAAGGACGGTAGGGCTACCTGGGCAGAGATGAGGAGGAAGTGGAGATGCGAAGCACCAGGAGCACTGGGGAACGGGGCGTGGTCCAGTCTGCGGGGCCTTCGAGAGTGTGGGGAGAGATGATGGGGAGATGGGAGATGAGGCCAGAGAAGCCCCAGGGCAGCCAGACTGCAGAGCGCTTGATTGCCGGCAGCATGAGTGCTGTTCCCAGGCAGTGGGGAGCCACAGAGTTTTTGAGCAAGTGAGGGACTTGATACAAATGTTGGCTCCGGCCACTTGAGTGGAGGATAAATGCGTAGGGTGAGGTGGAGGCAGGGAGAGCAATGGCGGGGGAGGGGGCAGGGAGGGGATCCTTGGTGGCCTGGACGGGGCAGTGGCAGTTGGGGTGGAGAAAAGGGTGCACACGGAAGAGCGCTTTCAATAGAAGGTACAACTTACGGAACACGGGACTGATTGGAGAATGGAGAGAAGTCGAGGAAGAAGCAGCAGTCAGGGGTGACTCCTGGGCGACCCAAGCGGCCCTCGGCCGGGAAACCAAGTCAGGTAGAAAGCAGGAGAGGGTTGGGTGGCATCTTCTGAGCACAACTGTCTATGTCCCTCTGGATATCTGTGACCCCACACATGTCTGGGAAGGTGGTTTTGCTCTGGGCAAAGAAGATTTTGCCTTCATCTGTTCCCACCCATAGTCTCCCAAACTTGTGTGGGAGGCATAGAATAGGTGCTTGGAGCATGTGGTATTTGGCAGGGTCGGGGTGCTGTAACCAGCAGGCCTGGCACAGGAGAGTACCCCAGGGAAGAGAGAAGGAGCAGGGTGGGAAGTCACTGACCACACATGGAAGGGGTAAAGGGAGAGCACTATTTGCTCAAAGATAATTTCTTTTTTTAATTTTTTATTTATTATTTTCTTTTTCGGTACGCAGGCCTCTCACTGTTGTGGCCTCTCCCGTTGCGGAGCACAGGCTCCAGACGCGCAGGCTCAGCGGCCATGGCTCACGGGCCCAGCAGCTTGGCAGCATGTGGGATCTTCCCGGACCGGGGCACGAACCCGTGTCCCCTGCATCGGCAGGCGGACTCTCAACCACTGCGCCACCAGGGAAGCCCAATTTCTTTTTTTTAAATTGAAGTGTAGTTGACTTACAATATTATATTAGTTTCAGGTGTACAACATAGTGACTCTTTTTATAGATTACACAGCATACAACATTATTATAAAATACTGACTATATTCCCTGTGCTGTACATTACATCTCTGTGACCTGTTTATTTTGCAACTGATAGGCTGTACTTCTTAATCCCCTTCACCTATTTCACCCTTCCCCCTGCTCCCTCCAGTAACCACTAGTTTTTCCTCTGTAGCTGTGAGTCTGTTTCTCTTTTGTTATCTTTGTTGTTTGTTTTGTTTTTTGGATTCCACATATAAGTGAAAACATACAGTATTTGTCTTTCTCTGTCTGACTTATTTCACTTAGCATAATACCCTCCAGGTCTATCCATGTTGTTGCAAATGGCAAGATTTCATTCTTTTTTATGGCTGAGTAATATTCCATTGTGTATATATACCACATCATCTTTACCCTTTCCTCTGTCAGTGGGCACCTATGTTGCTTCCATATCTTGGCAATTGTAAATAATGCTGCAGTGAAAATACATGGGGTACATGTATCTTTTTGAATTAGTGTTTTCTGACCTTGACTTTTCCCATTATTCCAACATTGACTGATCACCTCCCGTGAGCCAGGTAGTGGTAGAACCATGGCGGGTTCCGACCCAGCCCGTACCCTTAAGGAAGGCTCAGTCTAATGTGGGGAGGGTGACATGGACATAACAGCCTCCAATATTAAGGCTCACAGTGCTCAGTGCCTTGAGACAGGGACAGGTCAGTGAAGGAGTCTTAAACGAGGTTTCACCTCCAGGACTTGGAGATAAGGATAATCCCGGGAGAGGAAACAGTCTGAGCAAAGGCATGGAGACAGGAGCCTATTCACGTAGACCGGAGCCCAGAAGGATTTGAGAAGGGAGACAGGACAGGGGAGGACAGCAGAAGCAGCTCTGGAAAGGCAGGCTGAGGCAGATGCAGGTGACCTGGGCTCTGGCTGTGGGTGGGAGGCTGCAGCATGGGCAGTAAGAAGGGACAGTGGGGGTAGGCAGAAGGGAAGGATGGATGATGGAAGAGTTTCATAAAAGGGGAGGCTGTGATGGTTGCTGAGCCTGAAAGGTCACTGGGCCCTGGCCGCCTGCCTCTCCAGGACCTCTCAGTTTACATTATTGTCTGGGTCCTGACTCCTTTATATTACATTTCTGGATCACCCACTCATAAATCCTCATCCTGCCTGGGGCCAGAAGCCCTTGAACAGAGAGCGGCTTTGATTTAAAGACAGGAATGGCAGTAAAGGGGGAGCAAAACTATCTGGAGAAGAGCACAGGCTTCCCTGGGGGCGACAATGTAATTAAAATGGGGCCGGCTCTCTTCCTGGGATGGAGACGTCTGGCCCAGGCTCTGCATGGCCCTAAGAGCCTCCCGAGAGCACAGACAAGGGAAGATTGCCACCTGCCACCGTGCCAGCACATCTCCATGTCCAGGAAGAAGGGCCAGACTCAGAGCTGCACACCCCAGGCTCCAGCCCAGCCCCCTGCTGGGATAAGCAGACTTCTAAGACAGCCTCCAATAATCCCACCTGCTAATAATCATGGCCTTGTATAATTCCCTCCCCTGGGGTAGGAGTCTGGAGTGGAAGTAGTGACTTGTTTCTGATGGATAGAATGCAGCAAATGTGTGGGATGTCACTTCCATGATTCGGTTACGAGATCATGACCTCCTTGCTTGCAGACTCAATCACCTTCTTGGCTTGTACACTTTGATAAAATGAGCTACCATACTGGAAAGGCCCCCACAACAAGGAACTGAGGGTGGTATTTGGTCCACAGCCAGCAAGGAAGTTAGGCCCTCAGTCCAACAACACACAAAGAATTAAATCCTGCCAACAATCACGTGAATGAGATTAGAAGCAGATTCTTGTCAAGTTGAGCCTTCAGATGAGACCACAGACCCTGGGCTGATGCTTTGATTACAGCCTCATGGGAGACCATGAAGCAGAAGATTCAGCTAAGTCATGCCTGGATCCCTGACCACACAAACTGTGAGATAATAAATGTGTACTGTTTTAAGCTGCCAAGTTTGGGGGTTATTTCTTACACACCTAGCAACAGATAAATCATACACCCCCTGATTTAAGCCAGTTGATTCCTTACTCTAAGTCTCAGTGTCCCCATCTGAATAAATGGGTTGATGATACACAGCCCAAGGGGTTACTGCAAAGATCAGAGACAGTGGCAGATGGGAAAGGGCTCCATAGACTATAAAATGCTATATACATGGACTGCATTTTTGTGAATATGACTACCTCAGTGAGAGGTTAGGCAGAACTTGGTTCTCATTTTAGCTTCTCAAGTCAAAGGCCAGGTGACCTTGTATAAATCAGTTAAGCTCTCTGTCCTTAGTTTCCTCATCTGTAAATGTGCTTGTTGGGAGGAACAGAGGAAAATTCAGATAAAGCACCCAGCCTGTGCCTAGCACGTAGCAGGCACTCAAAAAAAAAAAAAAATCATGACCTTCTGACTCATGTTATTATTATCATCATTGTGACTCTGAATGAGATGAATAGGATGGGCACTGTGAACCCTGGCTCAGCCATCTTCAGAGAGGCCAGCGCCTGTCATCCCCAAGAGCTCTGGACAACCAGCCTGATCTCATCTGTAGGCCAAGTGGGTCTCTCTGGGGGAACCAAGGGCAGAGGGCAGAGTGATCCTGCCCTGAGATTCACCCTCAGCAAGGGTTTATTAAGGCTGCATTATTAAGGAGACAGCTGGCAGAGAAGCATCTGAGATGCAGGATGCAGAAGTGGACCCTGGGCCCATGGCCCACTCTGCAGTGGACGGGCCCCTGTTTAGCCTGGGTGTCTGAAGCCAATCCCAGAGTAACCTGAGGAAACCCTTGAAGCCCTTGATGGGAAAGTCAGGCGTTCCTAGCAGGGATCATGAAGGTGCAGAACAGATTCTGGCAGCATGTATCCTGTCCAGGGGATGCAGAGTGCTAATGGCAGATAAAGGAGACGAGGGAGTCAGAAAGGGCATCCTGGGGACAATGTGCATCTTGGTTAACCTTCACCTTTTCTCATCTCTATTGGGTGTTAGATTCTGACTGGGTGGCCTCTGGCCTTCTCATGGCTTGCAGGTGGGGGGCATGCTACACCCTCCTGGGCCAGAGTCAGCTGGGCAGAGCAGAGTCATTGGCCCAGAGAGAAACAGTGACTTACTTGCTCAGCTGGTGGAGGAGTAGGGAGCAGGAAGGGGTTGGCCTGACTCAAAGCCCATGAAAAAAATCAGTCTGTAGAAGCTGAGGTTCTAAGGCTGGACTCATTCCTTTTCCTTGAAAAGAGAGGATAAAGTTGAAAAGTTTAGCACATTTTAATCCTAAAGATTTTGGTCCAAAGAATGACCTTCTTGCAGTGACAGAGCCTGAGTGTATTCTGTCCTGCACATGGCAGAGATAATGACATAGATGCTATGAAGTAAAAGAGTTAGGTTCTGGGAGAGAGAGACAAGGATGTGGGAGACCTAATTGGGAGAGGTGAGAGGTATCAGAGAAGGCTCCTCTGAAAAGGGCTTAGATCTAAGGATGAGTAGGAATCAGCCAGGGGAAAGGTAGAAAAAGAGAGTCACAGGAAGAGGGAATAGCTTGTGCAAAGGCCCTGGGACAGGAAGGCACATGGTGTATTCAGGTGATGGAAAGGAGGCCAGTCTTCTTGGAGTTCAGTGAACACGGGGATAGTATATTGAGGCCAGAGTGTGCAGGACTCTTGGAAGCCTTGGTAAGAAGTTTGGATTTTATTCTAAGTGACCCAATTCTCATTATAAACAGGCCAGGCCTCTGGGTGTGTGGGAGGTAGGGAGTGGTAGTAGGAGTTTGGTTGGAGATGGTGCCACGTCCTGAGATTAGGCAAGCAGTGAGTATGGGTGGTGGATGAGAGATTAATAAGATGTGGGAAATTTGGGGCAAGTTTAAATGCCTATGACCAGGGCAGCCTCAGTTTCCCTGGGCACCTTGGTGTTAGGGAGCTTGCTCCAGGTTTTAAAGGACTAGACTGTAAGAAAAGACATGGGCACAGATAAAGATAACAAAATCAAAGTAGTTCAGCCATCCATGAACTTTCCTAGGTCCTACAGAACTGTATCCCTGGACAGGGTGCTGAAGCTCTGGCACATCTGGTCCAAGCCTGAGTCACCTACTCTGCCAAGTAACCCATTGATGGGTTCTGTGGGCAGGGATCTTCTCTTTGTCCCTGCGACAGGCAAAATAATGCCCCCAAAGATGTCTATACCCTAATCTCTGGAGGCTGTGAGTATGTTAGATTACATGACAAAGGGGAATGAAGGTTGCAGATGGAATTAAGGTTGAAAATCAGCTGACCTTAAAAGAGGGAGGGAGAGTATCCTGGATTCTGGGTGGGTCCAATGTAATCACAAGGGTCCTTAAGAGTGGAAGGGGGAGACAGAAGAGGACGTCAGAAAGATGCAACCTGAGAAGGACTTGACCAGCCTTCTTTGCTGGTCCTGAAGATGGAGGAAGGGGCCACAAGCCAAGGAATACAAGTGGCCTCTAGAAGGTAGAAAAAAGCAAGAAACAGATTTTTCCCTAGAGCCTCCAAAAAGGAACACAGCCCTGCCAACACCCGGACTTTAGCTCAGGGAGACTTGAGTTAGACTTCCATCCTAAAGAACTGTAAGATAATCATACATTTGTATAATCTGAGCCACTAAGTATGTGGTAATTTGTTATAGCAGCAACAAGAAACTAACACAGCCCTCTTTCTCCCCAAAGGCAACCCTGAGGCATGTGGGCACCACCTGTGTGTGGGTGGGCAGCTTGTCCTCAAGTAAATAAAGTCACCTTCCGTAAACTGGAGCACAGCCGAAAGAGCACTGGACCTGTACTCTGGGAACCTGGGTTCAGTCACTGTGGCTTTGCCAACTAGGTATCCCTTCCCTTCTCTGGCCTCAGTCTGGAATGGGGCTGATACCCACCCCCTTTTGTCACCTTGCAGAGGGAGAGCACTCTGCGAACTGTAAGGTGGCACACATATGTGAAGGATGTTCATTATGGTGCAGGGATGAGTGGCAAGGAGAGGGAGGTCATAGTCCTAGAAGACCAGACATTTAAATGAGGAGAGAAAAGACACAGGCACAAGTAAAGATAACAAAGTAGAAATGCCACAGGGAGATGTGACTGGAAGGCACCGAAGCCAAGACTGGAGGCCAGACAGCCCTGAGTGTGTTCAGGGAACTGCAAGTTAACTGGCTGGGCCCAAGCTTGGAGCCTCACAGGGGAGGGAGGGACACGAGGCTGGGGATGCAGGCTGGAGCCTGGCCTTGCAGGGCCTGGAATGCATGCCAGGCAGAGCAGCCCACTTTATCCTGAAGACAGACCCTGGGGAGCCCTGCTGGGGACTGAGTAACTTGGAAGGCCACACAGGGGCTGGGGCACAGGATCACCTAGGAGACTGATACAAGGATCTCAGCGTTGGACACAGGGGGTGGAGGGGACCCTCGGATGTGTGTGGATGCCCCATTTGTTCTTCCTCACTCACAACTCTGGCTTCATCAGCTGGGAGCCCTTGACAAATCACCCTGTAAAATCTCAGTCTTCCCTCCTGTAAAATGGGGCTGATAATGCTAACCCTCTTATAGTGTCACGAGGCTCACAGAAGAAAACACTTGTAAAAAACTTGATATGGACTCTAAACGCTACCCATCTGCCAGGCTCCCTTCTCAACATCCAGTGACGTCCACCCCACTCAAGGGGATATTCTGCAGCCCTTCTCCCCCGCCACTCCCCAGCCCCACCTCCACCACCACCAGCAAAGGCAGCTTTTCTTTTCTGTTGTCTGCTTATCTGTGCAGAGCATCCCCACCTTCTTCAATAGACGTGTTTGGAAACAAGAAATTGCTAGAGAGATGATTCAGTCTTTGGCCTCAGATTGCGTCTGGACATAAGCAGGCCCATCTGCAGGGGCTGCACTGCCAAATTCTGTCACTCTTGCTCCATATGGTCTGTGCTCCCCCCGTCTTCCCTCCTAGAGGCTGCAGTCTGTGCCCGTCTCTCACTCCACTTTGGTTGCTACACAGAAAATTCAGTGAGGGGTATCTTGCTTCCAGTGGGTGGGGCATCTCTGCTCCTCTCCTGCCCTGGCTGGGTATGCTACCGGGCCAGAAACACAGGGTGGAGTGGGTGGTGGGCTGCTTTGGGCCCTCTCACTTCTTGTCCATGTAGAGCCACAGTGTGGAGTCCTATTGCTGAGAGGGCTGGAGAGAGGCTGTCAGCTCCCACTTGGGCAGCAGAGATCTCTCCTGCAGGAAAGTAACTTCCTGAAATGCTAGCTCAGTTGTTCACCAATCCAATCCCTTTGTCCTAAAACAGAATGATGTTGGATGGTCTCTTTTGACCACATCCTTGTCCACAGGCTGATTGACCTGACATTGGAAGACCCTAATTCACATCAAGCTGTGTGACCTTAGGCCATCGATTAACCTCTCTGAGTCCCCCTTTCCTCATTTGTGGTCTGTGAGTAGCGATTCCTTCCCTGGTCACACCATAGGCTGGATGTCGGGGTCTAATAAGATAATGACTGTGACAGAGCTTTGTAAACAGTAGAGTAGCAGATCTCAAAGTGTGGTCCCTGGGCCATCAGCCATAGCATCACCTGGGAACTTGTTAGGAATGCAAATTCTCTGCCCTGTGGACGACCCACTAACCCAGAAGCTCTGGAGGTGGACCCAGCAAAGTGGACCTTCATAAGCTCTCCCAGTGACAAGCTTGAGGATCACCACTGTCGGAAGACAAGCACATGGACAAGGCTGTCCTCACCACATCATCAGTTTGGCTCAGGGAGTTGCCTTAAGTGTATGAGGGCCTGTGCCATGTAGAGCTCTATAGCTATTTCATTGTAAAGGTCTAAAGTTTAAAGATCTGCATGATTTCTCACCCCGGAAAATCCATTTCAAAATAAATTCATGATGTCCATGGTCAGACTGAAAAAGCAACTTCCCAGGGAGATTTAAGCTGAAATGGCAAACTCAAAGCTTTCAGGAGCTAAGAAGGTGATGAGAATGTGGGAAGAGGCCAGGGTGAGACAGGAAGAGGCAGAACCTGGCTGTGCTGCAGGGTTCAGACCTTACCTAAAGGCATTAAAAAAAAAATAAGCCCCTGTGCTGGCCAAACAAAACACGTATATTAGACAGATCTGGTTCAAGGCCTGCCAGTTTGTAATTGGTATAAATGTTGAGGAAAAAAAAAAGATTTGGTCTTAACCAAGCTATGCATTGGTCATAGTATTAATTGCCCTGGAGAAGAGTTTGGCACACAGTTATAATTCCCAGATCCACATGATTTCATTAATTCACTCATTTATTCATTCCACAAACACTCTTTTCTAGGTCATGTGCTAGATCTTGTGGACCCAAAACTGGATCAGATATTATCTCTGCTCTTCAGGGGGCTGGACACGGCTGTGTCCAGGGTTGTGAATGGCTCCATGGCATCATCTTCCAACATTCCATGGAGTGCTTCTCAATGAGATAACCAGTCTTCCATGAGAAAGGTTAGTTAAGCAAAGAATGCACCTACTTAAAGTCAAATGTATTACTTCACTGCAGGACCTCTCAAAACCTTTTCTATGCAAATGTGCATTGCACATTAAATGACTTTCAAATGCCTGGGCCTGTCTGGGGTTCCTGATAGGTCTGGATGTCCTGACCTGTATTAGGGGCTGATGAGTGAGCAGACGTGGGACTCCGCCCGGAGGTGTGCCTGGGTTAGGGCCCCTTCTGCACTTAGGCCTCGGGGCAGCCTCCTGATGAGGGGTGGGCTGAGGAGATACCCACTCCTCTTAGGGTTCTGCAGTGGAGTGCTGAGGGGATAGTACTCAAGGAGTAGACTTCAATTTCTGTGGCAGCAGGAGAGCCTTGAAGACTGGGGGTCCAGGTCCCATTTGAATTTGAGGAATATGACTCTGCTATGTTGGAGAGGAGAGACTCACACCAGAGAACTCAGTGTCCTTGCACCTGGAATGCTGAAACCTACTCCCATGTGGTTTTGGTTTTTATTACCAAGAAAAGGGGAGAAAGCAATTCCATATATACAAACAGGGCTTGATCTCCCTCTTACAGCACAAGCAGCTGCCCTGCTGATGATTATGAGGAAGCTTCCGACAGAACCTACAGTTACATTAACTGCTGCTTTCCAACCAAGGCTGGCTGTGACTTCTATGAATAAAATTGAGAGGTTCAGGACAGATCTGAAAACCAATCTCCCCCTCTCTCTTCTCAACCCTCCCCACTCATTGTCTGTGGCATTCTCTCTCTCTCTCCCCCTCTCCCTCCCTCCCTCCTTCTGCAATATATGAAGTCACTCCAGTTTGGGACTGGATATCTCTTTGTTCTGGAAATCCCGACAACAAAGGGAGAATGAATTGCACCTGGTCCAGTATAATCTTTCACAGATTTAGGCTGGAAGCACATTCATGGAAAAACATAAAAGAAAACAAAATAAAACCAAGCTCCCCTGAAAACATATTTCATGGAGATAATCTCCAAGAATCAACTTCTCAAACCAATCAAAATTTATTCTAAAATTGACTTCAAAGTGTCCGCTGTGACTCCCTTCACATTCAGTTTCAGGGCTTGTTCCCAAAGTGGAAAAGGCGAGAAAATCCTACTTTAAGTCAGGTCCTATTTAAGAAAGACTTGGGGGTAGGAAAGCTCACTTTGGAAGAATAAGAAAAAGCTGGAAGCAAGGAAGGGGGGAGATATTTATCTTTATTTTATTTTTGGCTGCGCTGGGTCTTCATTGCTGCACGTGGGCTTTCTCTAGTTGCGGTGAGTGGGGGCTGCTCTTTGTTGCGGTGCGCGGGCTTCTCATTGCTGTGGCTCCTCTTGTTGCAGAGCACGGGCTCTAGGCGGGCTTCAGTAGTTGTGGTGCACGGGCTCAGTAGTTGCAGCTCGCGGGCTCTAGAGTGCTTGTGGCACATGCGCTCAGCTGCTCCGCGGCATGTGGGAACTTCTCAGACCATGATCGAGCCCATGTCCCCTGTATCGGCAGGAGGATTCTTAACCACTGTTCCACCAGGGAAGTCCCAGGGGGGAGATATTTAAATACATAAATAAATATATACTTTGTGTGTATGTGTGTGTGTGTGTGTGTGTGTGTATATATATATATCACCTAGAGTGTGCTCAGTACTCCACTGGGCATTTCCAGGTGGTTCTCTCACTCATTGTATCTTCTCAGTGACCCACGTTCTCTGTGCTCCAGGGAGTCTAAGGGACGTTCCCAAGGCCACATGGGCAATAAAGGGCAGCTCATGGAGTTCAAACCTGTTAGTTTTAAGGTCATTCTATTCTGTATCTGGGACGGACCTCAAAAGAACTGGGTATCTGGTGGGGGCGGCAGGAGAGAGGTTTCAATTTGAAGGAACAGCAGGAGGTGCCTGCTGCTGCCTGTCTTTGTGACAGAAGGGAGGGGGATTCTCCCCAGAGACTGGCCTGGGGATTTCTTTCCCTCACTTTGTCCTCAGTCCCTCTCCTTGGCAGCCTCTGGTCTGTCAGTTTGTAGGGGATATTTCAGCCAGCAATCCAGAGTTGTGCTCCCAGACCAGGGAAAACAGAACTGGAAACTTCCTCCCAAACAGTCTGCAGGACAGGTAGCCCAGCCTTCAGCAGACCCGTGGGGATCTGCTTGTGCAGATCCCTCATAAGCAGCAACAGCCTGCTTGGTTGCACGATTCAAGAGCAGGGCTCACATTTCTCAGACAGTTGGAGGAGGTTATACTCCACAGGAGGCTCTGGCTTCAGTCTGGCCAAGACTACAGAGGGCTTCCCTTCCCAGCTTACCGGGACGTCTCTTGCTTTAATTCTCATCCTGTCTCTGGTCTGTGTGTTGAAGGCAGGTTTGCACCTGCAGAGACTCCAGCAAACAGCCTTTCTCTTCTCTGGAGTTTAAATGATTGCTGATCTCACCAAAACCAGACTCAGAGCTGTCTGCAAGCTTCTTGTGAAAGAGATAGAGGAAAATGGACATTGGAACGTTGGGTCTAGAACGACAGAAGTCACAGTCCCACTACGGCCACAGCTACGACATCATGATCCAGGTACAACCAGCACAGGTCCTCATGGCTGGTGGGTGACTATATGTATAAACCCAAGTGATGCTGCTAAAACACCTGTTCACCCAAGCAGTTTCCAAGGTCATGGCTACTATTTTTGCTATTACTTATCTAATCAAATATTTCTCAAAGCTTCTTTCCCCATGGGATATTAGTAGGAGTTATGTGGGGGAAAAGGAGGTTTCTGTGATAAAATAACGTTGGGGAAGAGCTGAATTAAAGGAAATTAATTGGGTTTCTTTAACTGAAGAACTTTTCAGAGCCTTTACCATGCTAATGTGCTTTGTGAATCTCTGAGAGGGAGTAGTTGGTAGCATTCCCCAGACAATGACCATGGATCCATTTTCCTCCAAGTACCTCAGGGGATGAGTGTTTCATGGAGCACACTGTTGGAAAGGTGGTTTTCATGGTACACTCTGCTTACTTTTGTAAATGCTGGCATTAACCAAAGCATGCAAAAGGAGGACATCACAGAATGAGACTAAAGGGAGCATGAAGAGTGGAGAACTCCAGGCTGCTGAAAAGTTCCTAAAGTCCAAGGCAGGAAGGGAGACACTGGGCTACTCTAACAGCTATTGTTTTATGTTTCCTGAGATGTCTTTTCCCCAGCCCCTTCGTCTGTCAATTGATGTTCTCCCCTCAACCTGAGTTGTATTTCATTTAGGATTAGATTTAGCTGAAATAACCAAGACTCCATAATAGTAGCTTAAACAAGATAGAAGTATATTTTTTTCTCACACATAAAAAGGAAAAGAGGAGGCAGTTCAAGGCTGGCAGGACAGAGACATGGTATCAGGGACCCAGGCTCTATCTATCTTGTTCCTCTGCCATACGTAGCTTCCATGCCCAAAGCCACTTCGTGGTGTAAGATGGCTGCTGGAGCTCTAGCCATTGCATCCACATTCCAAACTATAGAAAGGAGAAAAGAGCAGCCTCTTCCTTTTAAGTTTTCCAGAAATACCTCAGAATACTTCTGCTTACCTCTCATTGATCAGAACTTGGACACATGGCCATGCCTAATTTCAAGGGAGGCTAGGGAATGTATTAACTGATCAGAAATATGCCCAGCTCAAAAATGGAAGTTCCAGCAAGAAGAGGAGAATGGATATTAGGAGAATGTGCTCTGTTGCACATTAAGTATTACTTCCATGACTAAGAAATCTGGTAAATCTGAGTTTAGCCCTCTTAATTTGAAGCTAGCGGGGAAGATTTTTTCCTATGGTTACTGAGCTGATGGGAATCCGAAGGTTTGAAGACCTTGTTCCCAGTACATGGAGAAAGCATGTGCAGACAGAGAGGACAAAGCCAATAAGAGAGGATCACGAAGGTGAGAGAGTGGGGAGGAGACTGAAAGAGGTGTCAATTGATGGATGGATCCCCATTTCCAGCCATCCCTACATCCAGCCTCACCCCTGCCTCTCCTAGTAACATGATCCAATAAACCCCCCCTTTTGACTTAAAGTGTTTCAACTGGGGTTTCCATCACTTGCCACAAAAGAGTGTTGGCTACTAAAGTTATCTCCCATTTCAGAGAGTAGGGACCATGTGGATCACTCTTTAGGCAAAGACAGTTTTTTTCTGGGAACTAAATCACAGGACTTTATTACTTGATTTCCTACTAAAAGACATCAAGTACATAATTATACTCTTGCAGGTCTGTGCAGCTCTTTACAGTTTACAAAATCTTTTAAATCCATTAGATCATCTGAGTCTCACAGGTTCTGTGAGATGTTAGTTTTATTATCTCCATTCTAAAGATGAGGACACTGAGACTGCATGAGATTATCTGGTTCATTTACATGATTGGTCAACAGTGGTACCACTAGCTATTCAAGCAGCACTCATGGGCAAGCTCTGTAAAGATGGAGACAGAATAACTCTGCCATAGCTTGGAGGGGAACACATGTTGTAGGGTGGATGAGCTAAGAAAACCTGGCCCACATACTTAATACAGGGGCAGACCTCAGAGTAGAGGACTAGAGCATGGGTCTGACCATTGGACTGTCTCAGATACCCGTGGCCTGCATGAAGTCTCAGGCAGGTACAGTTCTGCAATTGCTTCATGACTCATGCCTGGAAGTCTTTGCAACAAGGTTCTCACAAGGGCTTGTAGTCCAGGCCTTCCATGCAGCTGGTTACAGGGACAGCTCTCGTTGCCGGCACTGGTCTGAGAATTATGTCTCTGGATTTATGGGAATTTCAGAGGTCAGTTTACATTCTCATCCAGAGAGAAGGAAAACTGCCTTCAGTGGGGTGCCTGTGTCCTTCACAAAAACATTTAGATCATTGAGGAACTTGCGGTTCTGCCTCATGTAGCATGAAAGAGACAGCTTGCGTTGAGCAAAGGCGTATAGCAAGAGTTACTAACTTGATCAGGGTTACCAGTTGCAAGCAAAATAAACTGAGTCTTTAGCAAACATTTTAAAAAACAATCTACTGGAAGGATATTGGAAGGTTTATAAAATCAATGGGAAGCTGGAGGATCAGGCTTGGAAAATGGGCAGGAATCATATTTCAGTCTAGTCAGGAATGACTGTCCCACCAATGGACACTGCTTCCACAAACCAGTTCTAAATTGCTTCATTTTTACATCGCCCACTCTTACAAATCAGATCCCCAGGTGGGGTCCTTACTTAGCCAAGTGCCCTGCGGGCAGGAAGCTGGGGAGCTCCGTTCCCTTCACCTCTGCAGAGGAGGGGCATACTGGGCACCTCCCCAAACAGTGGTCTACTCTGCTTACTGATTGCTGCTTCCTTAATTTAAAAAGCCATCCAGGTGGCTCCTGTGGGATAATTGCTTTTAAGATCTGAAGAGAGAAAATAAACGGACAGAAACTGACATGTTTCCAGTTTTGCCCTAGCCTCCCAGCTCTTCAGAGCCAAACTCAGTGGGTTTACCAGTGTCACAAGGCCACTGTGGCTATCCTCCTGCCTGCCCTGCTGTCATACTGAGTTTTAAGGCATATAGATGTCTCTATCCTGCTCATGGCCTTCACATGGAGAACAAACATCTCATCATGGTACTCAAGACCTTTGCGATTCGACTACAGACGATCTTTCCCCATCATTCCCCACCTCCACTTCCATGATCTGCTCTCCCACCACTGAACTGTTTAAAATCTTCAAACACACTCTCTCAAACATTGGTTCTAGTC
The DNA here is from genome assembly GCF_964270905.1 of Leucopleurus acutus. Lineage (NCBI taxonomy): Eukaryota > Metazoa > Chordata > Mammalia > Artiodactyla > Delphinidae > Leucopleurus > Leucopleurus acutus. The sequence continues at coordinate 34,567,948 of NC_139150.1, forward strand.
TCCCTTCTTCCTCTTCCATCTGGGGAACCCCTGTACTATCCCCTTCACCAGTCCTATGGTCTTTGATTCACTTCTTCGTGGGCTGGAATACTTACTGAGGTCAGCAGGATAATCCCCCCACCCCCCAAAAAATGTCCACATTCTAATCCCCAGAATTTGGGAATATGTTACCTTATTTTGGCAAAAAGGACTCTGCAGAGGTGATTAAGGTCAGGTCATTAACATAGGAAGTATATCCTGGATAATCCAGGTTCAATGTAAGCACAGAAATCTTTAGAAACAGAGAACCTACTGGCTGTGATCAGAGACAGACGTAACTACAGAAGCAGGTCAGAGAGAGGGCAGCATGAGAAGGACCTGACCCACTGCTTTTGGCTTTGAATACAGAAGAAACCATGAGCCAAGAAATCCAGGTGGCCATTAGAAGCTGGAAAAGGCAAGGAAAAGGATTCTCCCCTAGAGCCTCCAGATGGAACCTAGTTCTGCTGACACGTTAATTTTTGCCAGTGAGACCCACGTTGGACTTCTGACATCTGTAGCTGTAAGATAATACATTTCTGTTGTCTTAAACTATGAAATTTGTGGTAATTTGTTACAGCTGTAATAGAAAACGAATACTCTTACTCGTAATTTTTTTAGGAAGGGTATGAAGTGTTACTTTGCATATCTGAGAATGTCTGTCTATTGCCATGGCTCATAAACAACAATTCAGCTGAGTTTAAAACTATTGGGTCATACACAAAGCAATCTACAGATTTAATGTAATCACTATTAAAATGCCCATGACATTTTTTCACAGAACTGGAACAAATAATCCTAAAATTTATATGAAACTACAAAAGACCCCAAATTGCCAAAGCAATCTTGAGAAAAAATGAACAAAGCTGGAGGTATAACCCTCCCAGATTTCAGACTATACTACAAAGCTACAGTAATCTCAACAGTATGGTACTGGCACAAAAACAGACACATAGATCAATGGAACAGAATAGAGAGCCCAGAAATAAACTCACACACCTATGGTCAATTAATCTATGATAATAGAGGCAAAAATATACAATGGAGAAAAGATAGTCTTTTCAATAAGTGGTGTTAGGAAAACTGGACAGCTACATGTAAAAAAACAATGAGTTAGAACATTCCCTCACACCACATACAAAAAAAAAACCCTCAAAAATGGTTTAAAGACCTAAATGTAAGACACGAAACCATAAAACTCCTAGAAAAGAACATAGGCAGAACACTCTTTGACATAAATTGTAGCAATATTTTTTGGACCTGTCTCCTAAGACAAAAGAAATAAAAGCAAAAATAAGCAAATGAGGACTAATTAAACTTAAAAGCTTTTGCATAGAAAAGGAAACCATCAACAAAATGAAAAGACAACCTATGGAATGGGAGAAAATATTTGCAAATAATGTGACCGACAAGGGGTTAATATCCAAGATATGTAAACAGCTCATACAACTCGATATCAAAAAATACAAACAATGTGATAAAAAAAAAAAGGTCAGAAGACCTGAATAGACATTTTTCCAAAGATGACATACAGCTGGGTAACAGGCACATGAAAAGATGCTCAACATCACTAATTATTAGACAAATGCAAACTGAAACAACAATGAGATATTACCTCATACCTGTCAGAATGGCTATCATCAAAAAGTCTGCAAATAATAAATGTTGGAGAGGATGTGGAGAAAAGGGAACCATAGTATACTGTTGGTGGGAATGTAAATTGGTGCAGCCCCTATGGAAAACATTATGGAAGTTTCTCAAAACACTAAAAACAGAACTACCATATGACCCAGAAATTCTACTCCTGGGTATATATCAAGAAAAAATGAAGACACTAATTCAAAAAGATACCTGCATCCCAATGTTCATAGCAGCACTATTTACAACAGCCAAGACATGAAAGCAACCCAAGTACCCATCAACTGATGAATGGATAAAGAAGATGTGGTATATATAATGGAATATCACTCAGCCACAAAAGGAATGAAATTCTGCTTTGCAGCAATGTGGATGGACCTAGAGAATATTATGCTAGTGAAATAAATCAGACAGAGAAAGACAAATATTGTATGATATTATTTATATATGGAATCTAAAAAAATAATACAAATGAATGTATATGCAAAACAGAAATAGTCTCACAGATATAGGAAACAAACTTGTGGTTTTCAAAGGGGAGATGGAAGGTGGGAGGGACAAATTAGGGGTATGGGATTAACAGGTACAAACTACTATGTATAAAATAGATAAGCAACAAGAATATATATTGTATAGTAGAGGGAATTACAGCCATTTTCTTGCAATAACTTGTAATGGAGTATAATCTGCAAAAATACTGACATTATGCTGTACACTTAAAACTAATATAATATTGTAAATCAACTATACTTCAATTAAAAACAACTATTGGGTCATATTTTAAACTAAAAATATGCATGTGCTATCTCATTGTTGTGCAGAAAACAGTTAATGGAGTAGACCTGAGACCGTTATCCTTCGAAAGGTCTGCTAGCAAGGTTGACCCTTGGCTGGTGTCTGGGAACTTGGATTTGGGAAGGGTTCCCAAAGTTTCCAGAACTCATAAGGGTGAATCATTGTGTCTAAATTGTACAAACAACGTGGTTTATGCTGCATAACTGCTTTCCTTCTAGGAGTCTGGAATCTTGGTATGTAGTAGGCAGAGGGTGCCTAGAGGACCAGCCCCCGAAAAAAACTATCAGGCACTGAGTGTCTAGTGAGCTTCCATGGTAGATGGCATGTCACACGTGTTGTCAGAATTCATTGCTGGGGAAGAAACGCGTCCTGTGTGACTCCACTGGGAGAGGCTCCTGAAAGTGTGCTCCTGGTTTCCCTGGTCTTCATTTCATGCATTTCCTTTCCCTTTGTTGATTTGCTTTGTCTCCTTTCTCTGTAATGAATCACAGCCATGACTATAACTAAATGCTGAGTCCTGTGGTCCTCCTAGTGCATCAAACCCAGCAGAGTGTTGGGATTCCCAGCACAATTGCCTAGTAGCATTTAGTGTTTCAGAGGAGAAATTTGATGCCTATAACTCCATCTGCCACCTTACAGATATCTTTTTTTATTTTTCTGTTTGGATATTTATAAATTCTTTTCCTTATTTAAAAAAAAATCCCCAGGGCTTCCCTGGTGGCGCAGTGGTTGAGAGTCCGCCTGCTGATGCAGGGGATGCAGGGATGCGTGCCCCGGTCCAGGAGGATCCCACATGCCGCGGAGCGGCTGGGCCCGTGAACCATGGCCACTGAGCCTGTGCGTCTGGAGCCTGTGCTCTGCAACGGGAGAGGCCACAGCAGTGAGAGGCCCGCGTACCGCAAAAAAAAAAAAAAAAAAATCCCCAAAGTAGGTCTAGGTGTGCATCTCCTTTCATTGCTTTTCTCTGATGGCCAATGAACCTTTTTATCAAAAGATGCAATTCTTTAGCTCAGGGAGGTTTTCATCTAGTATAGTAGGTATCACTGTCAAAATTAAACTACTTTTTTTCTCTCTAATCTAAGAGAGAAATGCCGTGAAGTCACCTTTGTCATCCTCAGAAGGTTGAATTCTCTCTAAGGCAGGGAATTCCTTTGTGCAAAAGTCCCCCTCCTACCACCACTGAGACCATTATATGTATCATACAGGTGGGTGGGCACCAGGCCTTTGTGTCTGAAGGCAGGAAGGTCATCAGGATTTGAGCCCCTCCTGACCCGGGTTGCAGCCCCCCGTTGTTGGTGCAAATGAACGTGGAAAGTGGAGAGGCATGCATGGCCTGCATCGTGCAGTAGCCAGAACAGAGGACTCAGCCCATTCACATCTCAGGGTACTCACCAAGGTAGCTGATTCCCATTTATCATAGCTAAACCCACTGCCCTCAGTGCTGTATAGTCACTGTATGGGTTAGAGACAGGACCGGTTTTATACTCCAAAGATGATGCTTGATAATCCCCTCTGGCTACTGTATGAATCACAGGTGAGTCAGGTGTCCCCTGGGTTTCTGAGATGACCCACTAAAGCCAAGCCACCAAGTCAGTGCTACCCTCACCCCACTGGCCACAGCCAGGGATGCCTCATAATAACATCTCTGGGCATTTTGTGAATTAGGGACCAGAAGTAAGCTCTTCATTCTGGTGATGCACTGGTGAATGCTAGAGAAGCTTCAGTTGGGGGAAAAGAGGACTCTGGACACTCTTATGATTCTTTCTTTTTATTTTTTTAAACTTGAAGTATAGTTGATTTATATTATATTAGTTTCAGGCATACAACATAGTGATTCAATATTTTTATAGATTGTACTCCATTTAAAGTTATCATGATAATTTTCTTAATTATTATTCTTCTGTTTCCATTGCATAACAGACCACCCCCAAGACTCAGTGGCTTAAAGCACTCATGATTTATTATTGCTTACAATTCTGTGGATTAGCAATCTGAAGGCTCTTTTCATCTCTAAACCTATGTATCTCTTCAAAAATGTTTTTAATCACTTGTTTGTGTGGCTGTAATCATCTGACAGCTCAGGTGAGGCTGGAGTGTCCAAGATGAACTCACTCACATGCTTGGCAGTTGGTGCTGGTTGTCTTCCACGTGGTCTGTCACCCTTCCATAGGCTTCAGTGGACTGAGTTTCTTTACTACATGATGGTCTTGGGAGTTAAAGTGGAAGCTACAAGGCTTGGGCTCAGAAGTCACCGAATGCACTTCTGCTGCATTCACGTGGTCAAAGCAAATGGCAAGGCCAGCCTGGATTCAACGAGTGGGGAAACAGGCTCCATCTTTTGATAGGAGTGTCAAGGTCGCATTGCAGAGGGGTATGGACACAGGGAGGCAAGACTCATTGGGGACCATTTTTAATAATCTATCACGCTCTCCTCTGAGAATTTCTATGATCTATAGAAGTAAAATAGACCCTAGGTCTTTCTTCCACAATTCTCATCTTTTTACTATGCTTTACTCTGTCTTTATTTGCTTTCTCTGGGTTCTCGGAGAATGTATCAAGCACATATTTTATATATATGTATATATGTATATATATATATATACACATATATATATATATATATATACATATATATATATATATATTGCTCATTTGATTTTCTACAGTGTCCAATCTGACTTTCATGGAATCTGTAACATTTTAATTTAGCAATTATGCTTTCCATTTGAAAACAAATTTGTATTATTTCAGACCAATCCTTTTCATAAGTGCAATGTCTTCCTGAATGGAACTGAAAATGCAAATTAGATTTTTATCTAAGTTTCCTTCTATTTCTTGCAGTAAGTCTAATCTGAGGGAGCCATTTTCTCTTAATTCCTCAGATATAGTCTCTTTCTTTTGAACTATTGAACCTCTTTTTATATCTGATGAGTTTTCTCTATTTGCTCATCCTAACAGATAGGGAAGCTAAGTTTTGTTCAGAATCGGGAGCTGAGTTAAGTTTGATCAGAGATTGTGCGAATATTTGGTTAAATCTTTCAGTTCCAGATGAATTAGAAAGGAAAAAGATTAGATTTGCTGTGTTTTTACCATTCCAGGATATAATTTCCATGGGATTTGAGAGAAACAGTCAAAAGGAGCCCCATGGCAACACATTTTTTCTGATTTGCTGTGGCAGCCTGAAGCAAATACACAACGATTTGCACAACAGCCCTCATGAGAGGCTATTTACCAGGGTGCACCCACCTTGCTTGTTGAGCCAGCTGGGCCAACTGTAGGCTGAGAGCATGCCATGGACCACCATCCAAAGTCCTGGCCCTTCCAAAAGTACTAGTGGGACTGAGATATCAACTCCTCCCCTTCCCTTTTCTCTTCTTGGGAAGTTATCACACTAACTTTGAGGGGGTCAGTGAAACACTCACAGGGCCCTTACTCCTCAGATGCGATTTGGGGTTTCACACATGATTTCCACTCCAGTTAGCCTTGCCTTGCAGCACTTTATTTCACGTAAATGTCTCAAATGTCTGGCAAGTGCCAGCCTTTGTTGGTATTCATCCCTCATACAGGTTGTTCTCTATTTTGTATTCCTTTGGTCAATTTAATGGGAATTTGGAGGATGGGGATGGGCTCAGGTTGAACTCTATTGTTCCACTAGGAGACAGGAAATAACGGTTTGATCCCAGATGTGGTAGAAAGTTAGAGTTGTATCTTCCCACTTCCCACCCAGTAAGCTTAGGACACAAAGGGACAAACCCTTGATGAAAAGTGGACAAGAAGGGACTTCCCTGGTAGTCCGGTGATTAAGAATCCACCTTCCAATGCAGGGGACACGGGTTCAATCCCTGGTCGGGGAACTAATTTCCCACATGCCACCATGCAACTAGGCCTGCATACCACAACTAGAGAGCCCGTGTGCCACAGCTACAGAGACCACACTCTCTGTAGCCCACGTGCCACAACTACTAAGCCCGCGCACCGCAATTACTGAGCCCATATGCTCTGGAGCCCACGCACCAAAACTAGAGAGAAGCCCATGCACTACAACGAAAGATCCTGCGTGCCGCAACCGAGATCCGATGCAGCAAAATAATTAATTAATTAATTTTTAAAAAGTGGACAAGAAAAAATTCACTCACTCTTTGTCTTGGCCTGTGCCTTTAATTCCCACAGATGAAGCCTGCAGATGAGCTTATAGTGCAAATTACCAAAAAAAAAAAAAGATTAAAAATCCTCAGTAAGTGAGAGTCACGCAAGACAACAAAAAGTAAGAATTAGATCAGCAAGTACTTAAGACAGCTGAAAATCTGACATCTAATATAAAATAATATTTTATAATAATAAAAAACATTTTTAATGGATACTGAAAACAAGGAAAACAAGGCAATATTGTCAAGGCATATTTTTTAAAGAATCAAATGGAACTTTTAGACATGAAAATATAATTGTTGAAAATAAAAACTCAGTGAATGGACTATTAGACACAACTGAAGAGAACTAGTGAAATGGAAGGTAAGTTTGAGGCCTAGAATGCAATATTGTGCATTAAAGAGACTGAAAATGTGAAATAGAAATTGAGAAGATAGAATGAGTAGTTCATTCTATGAAGGATAGAATGAGTAGCTCCAACATACATTTATAGGTACTTCATGAGGTTAGATATGAGAGGAAGTGGAGAGGCTCTATTAGGATGGCTGAGAATATTTGATGAAATCTCAAAATAATCGCTGAGAATATTCCAGAATTGATGAAAACAAGAATTTTCAGATTCATTAACTGCCACAAGTATCAAACAAGATTTTTTTAAAATCCTAAATATATCAGAGTGAAACCACAGAAGATCAAAGACAAAGAGAAGATCTTTAAAGCAAACAGAGAGACTGATTAGAAATGACAGAGGACAGCAGACTTCTCAACAGTAATAACCACATCCATAAGACAATGGAAAATAACTAGCACCCTAGAATTCTATAACTCCCTCCTCCACTCAAAAAAAAGTTCAACTAAAATTATTAAGCTTTAAGAAAGGTTAAAATAAAATGATTTTTAGATAAATACTGAGGCAGTTTATCACCAATAGATCCTTTCTGAAAGAATTATGCAAGGATATACTTTAGGGAAAAGAAAATCAGATTCAGAAAGGAGGAATAGAATGTAAGAATCTATGTGGAGGAAAAAGATGGTGAACATTTGGTTAAATCTAAATAATTAACAGTATTTCAATGTATAAAATATTAATAATAATCTGGAAAATATAAAAATAAGGTGTGACTAAAATACTGAACAATAATAAGACAGGAGGGGTATGATGAAATCCAAGTTATGCTAAGGGCCTCATATTGTCTGGGAAGAAGGAATACATAGTGATTAACTTGATACTATCCAATATGCATATTAAAAAATCAAGGGTAGCCAATAAAAGTAGAAAAAGTATGTATCATTTCTTAATGAGTGGAAGGGAACTCATATAATAAAAGATGATTCAATTACACTGATAGAAGGCAAAAAAAATAAAAAAGCATGGGGCTTCTCTGGTGGCACAGTGGTTGAGGGTCCGCCTGCCAATGCAGGGGACACGGGTTCGTGCCCCGGTCCGGGAGGATCCCACATGCTGCAGAGTGGCTGAGCCCGTGAGCCATGGCCACTAAGCCTGCATGTCTGGAGCCTGTGCTCCGCAACGGGAGAGGCCACAACAGTGAGAGGCCCATGTACCGCAAAAAAAAAAAAAAAAAGCATGATAAATATAAAGCTTTAAATAAGATGGCAGAAATAGATCTAGGGACTTCCTTGGTGGCACAGTGGTTAAGAATCCACCTGCCAATGCAGGAGACACTGGTTAAATCCCTGGTCTAGGAAGATCCCACATGCCGTGGAGCAACTAAGCCTGTGCGCCACAACTACTGAGCCTGCACTCCAGAGCCCGCGAGCCACAACTACTGAGCCCATGTGCAGCAACTACTGAAGCCCACGTGCCTAGAGCCCATGCTCCGCAAAAAGAGAAGTCACCGCAGTGAGAAGCCCGCGAACCTCAACGAAGAGTAGCCCCCTCTCTCCGTAACTAGAGAAAAGCCTGCTCGCAGCAACAAAGACCCAACGCAGGCAAAAATAAATTTTAAAAATTAAAAAAAAAGAAATAAACCTAAGAAAATTGATAGTAGCAACATATGTAAGTAGACTAAAGTCTTTGATGAAAGAATAGAAATTCTCAGATTGAAATTCTTGTAAAAAGCCCTAGGCATGAAACTAACACAACATTATAAATCAATTACACTTCAATTTAAAAAAAGCCCTGTGGGGACATCCCTGGTGGCGCAGTGGTTAAGAATCCGCCTGCCAATGCAGGGGACATGGGTTCGTGCCCCGGTCCGGGAAGATTCCACATGCCGCGGAGCGGCTGGGCCCGTGAGCCATGGCCACTGAGCCTGTACGTCCAGAGCCTGTGCCCCGCAATGGGAGAGGCCACAACAGTGAGAGGCCCGTGTACAGCAAAAACAAAAACAAAATATATAGGTATATATATATATATTTATGTTTTAGATTTTTATACAATTGTGAATATATTATATATACTGTCCAGTTTCTTGCTTTCTTCATTCAATTTATATTATGTCTTTTCCTATGAATTCTTTTTTTAACATGTGCATAGTATTACATTTTATGACTATACCTTAATTCATTTAACAAATCTCTGGATGGACATATAAGACGTTTGAAATTTCACAGTTGTACAAGCAGCTGCAGTGAACAACTTTGGATGTGTATCTCTGTGCATTTGAGTGAGGAAATCTGCAGAATAAATTTTTAGAAGTGGAATGTCTGGGTCAATGGATATTCACATTTTAATCTTTGATGGATTCTGCCAAATTGATTTTAAAATACTCTCTCAATTTACCCCCTTCCCAAATGGGTATGTCTTTTTCTACCACTTTGCTAGCACTAAGCATGATCAATTTTTTTAAGTGTTTTGTCAACCTGATAGGTAAGAAAATATTTTTGTTGTTTTAATCTGTATTTCTTTGTTTGTATATCTTTGAGCACTGTGTTTCTCTATTTCTCTTTAAGTGAATTTCTAGTCCAAGTCTTCTTCACATTTACTATTGGGTTGTTTTTCTTTTTTTATCGGGTTGTGAAAAGTTCTTTATACATTAACACTATTAACCTTTAGTATATAATAAGTGTTGAAAATGTTTTTACTTGATTTGTCATTTGTACTTTAGTTTTATTTACGATGTCATTTGCCTTACAGAAATTTAAAATATTTATGTAGTTATGTCATTTGCCTTACAGATTTAACTGGCATGATTTCTGGCCTTATTTTCATTTTACTACCTTGTTTTTAATGATCTGTTAATGATTTTACTCTCTAGTTAATCATAAGTTCCTTGAGGGCAGTGGCTACCTCTTATTCATATCTGTAGATCCCTACTCCAGAAATCACTCACCCCCAGCCTTTACTGTGATGAGTGCTCAATAAATAAACACATTTTTAAATGTTATTGAATTGACAGAGTTCAGTGTGCTATAAAATAAGCAAGCATAGAAAATTTAATTCTAAGACTGAGGTTGAGGGAAAACCTCCAAGGCAAGTTAGCCTCCAAGCCAAAATACATGGTGAGTTAGAAAGTGTAATTTCAATCAATATGTGCAATAAGATCAGGGTTAAATTAAGCTGGAAAATTAAATTATTAAAAGGATCACAATAAATATGTTCTGTATTTGTTTCATTTTAAAAGCTGGTTTTGTCACTGAGTTATCTGCTCTCAGAATCAGAGTTTAATATGAAACAGTCATAGTTTAATATAAAAATAGTCAGTTTAATATAAAATGTCAGAATTTAATATAAAAATTTTAAAATGGGGAGTTCAGATGATAATCTGGACCCTGTGTAAACCACCTGCCTGATGAACCACTTTAACCGTGTTAACTACCTGGTGTACAGTAACCTCGGGACGCATGGGGAAGAGAGCAAAAGGCAGAATCTTAAGTATAGGAACCATGCACCTGAAGCTACAAGATGCTGTAGTTGTTTACATTCTTTTTTTTTTTGCGGTACGCGGGCCTCACTGTTGTGGCCTCTCCCGTTGCGGAGCACAGGCTCCGGACGCACAGGCTCAGCGGCCACGGCTCACTGTCCTAGCCGCTCCGCGGCATGTGGGATTTTCCTGGACCGGGGCATGAACCTGTGTCGCCTGCATTGGCAGGCGGACTCTCAACCACTGCGCCACCAAGGAAGCCCGTTGTTTACATTCTTAATGCTGTTTCATCAAAACCTGGGAAAGCCGTGTGACTTTGGGGAAATCCCTTGCCCTTGGTTTGGCTATTTTAAAAATAAAGGAGTCACTGGGTGTTCTTGGCAGCTCCTTCTAAAACGGAGGTCCTGGGAGTCAGTCAGTATCTTTCTATAAAATGGTTTCAGGGCCCTGCCTCCCTGGGATTCCCTTGCGATTCAATGATTCAATTGGAGGTGTGAAGGCAAACCCATCACAGCTGTTACCAGCTGTTCTGTGCGGCTTCTCTGGGAGCTCCCAAGAGTGTCAACACTGATGTCTGTATGAGTTAAATTAAATTCCAGGGGCTGGTGTGAAGCTGGAACAGGCCTTGATGTTTTTATCTGTCTGCTGCTGTGTTCCTTTGGGGCCTATGGCTTCAACTGAGAAAACCTGAGGGCCTATGGCTTCAACTGAGAAAACCTGAGTGGAAGGGGCAGTCTTCTCTCTGTAATTTATTTATGGTTCATAATCATTTTATTATATAAATGATACCCTGGTCACTTCTTAAAAAGACTCAATATGATTCATTAATTCACTGGAATAATAGGTAGTCTGTGCCGGCTCTGTGCCAGACCCAACACTGGGGGCTGGAGGAGATGGAAACAGATGAAAAAAACTAATACTGTCTCTTCCACAGCATCACAGAGGCACTGGATGTATAAGGGCTATGAGGACACAGAGGAAGAGTAGGCAATTTTGATAGTCCAGAGGTGAGCATGGGGGAAGGAGAGAGAAGAAAGGGAAACAATTTCCTGAGTACCTTCTAGGAGGCACTATGTCATAATGATTAAGAGCCTGTGCTTTTGAGACAGATAGGACTGGGTTCAACCTCTCTAAACCTCAGTTTCCTTACCTGCAAAATGGAATAACAGAACTTCCTTTATTGGCTTGTTCGGGAGAACAAATGAAAAATGCATTTAAAGCAACTGCCATAATGTCCAGCACATGGCAAGCATGGAATACATGGTCACTGTTCTTATTATTCTGTGGTCAGTCACTAAGATGGGCTTTATCGTCAAAGATTACACTGTGCTCATTCTACAGATAAAGTAAAAGCTCAGAGAGCTATATATTTTTACTGAGGCCACACAGCTTGGAAGGGACAGAGGCAAAATTCTAACTAAATTCAAAGCCCATTTTCTTTCCACTGCTGCGACGCCTCTGAAGGAAGTTTTCCCAGAAGATCTGATGTTTGAGTTGAGTGTTAAAAATTGAAAGTTCCTTTGCGGAGTTTAGGGAGAAGGAGGAAATGCCAGGCAAAGGGAACAGCATATGCTAAAGCACAGAGGCAACGATGGAATGAGCTGTCAGGAGTTGGCACCGGGGGAGAAGCTTGTGATGCTCTGGGTTTCTGAAGTTTCCTCCAGTAGAGGAGGATGTGGTGGAGGCCATGAAGGTACCAGATGGAACTCTCAGTGATTCTGTCTTATTCTCTGCCTTCTCTGAAGTTGAAACTTCACGGCAAATAGGAATCAGAACCACCCCTGTTCCATCTTCTGGGGACATGGTCTATGGCCCTTGTGAGTCCCTTGCTCCCGTTTGACAATACTATGGTTAATGCTGGAGCCTCTCTACATCCTTTCTCCACTGTACCCTACTCCCAGACCCAAGAGATATTTGTCTGTTAGAGGGTATTTGATTTTTAAATCAACAAAAGGGAGAATCAAGATAGGGAAGAAAATCTCTCACACCCTGATCCCAAACCACTCACCAGGACTTGCTTGATGGGCTGCAGATTAGGTAAGATCTGGGTAGGACTAGATTCTAGTTTGGGAGGAGTTCCCTGTCTGGTCAGGGAGACAGACAGCCAAATTCAACATCACTGACAAGCTGACCATAAAGTGGGTCAGGGTTTGGGTCCGTGGTAATCCCAAGGGATGCCCTAGAGAGGTGTTTTAGCCCCCTCATAATCTCTACTAGCCCCCTCCCATTCTTTAATGGACTTTCAGTTTTTGTAAATTGTGTTCATGTATTTTTTGTTGGGTAAAATCATCTGTGATGGCCAGAATTCTAGAACGACCCTCAATGATGCTCAGCCTTGTATAATCCCCTCCCCTCTGAGTGTGAGTGAGATCTGTAAATAACATATCACCCTTGGAACTATGTTTTGTTATATGGCAAAAGAGAGATTATTCTGGGTGGTCTTGACTTCATCAGGAGATCCCTTTAAAAGCAGAGCATTTTTTTTCTGGGTGGTCACAGAGGAAAAAAACAGTGAGACATGCTACTGCTGGCCTGGAAGAAGGCAAACTGCTATGCTGTGATCTCCCAATGGAGAGAAGTGATCTCCAGTTGCTGACAGCGGCCCCCAGATGACAGCCAGAGAGAAAACAGGGGTCTCAGTCTTACAACCTCAGAGAGTCGAATTTGGCCAAAAACCTGAATGTGCTCAGAAGTGGATTCTTCCCCCAGAAGCTCCAGAAAGGAACGCAGCCTGGCTGACACTTGGATTCCAGCAGACCCTGAGCAGAGAATCCAGCCATGCTGTGCTGGTTCCTCTGACCTACAGAACTGTGAGCCCATAAATGTGTGCTAAATTAAGCTGATAAATTTGTGGTGATTTGTTATGAAGCAATAGAAAACCCAATACAACGATTCTCATACAGATATAAAAACAACATGAGTCAAATACTTTAACTCATTAATTAATGAGGGACTCCGTAAGCTGTTGCAACATGTTCAAAGGAGGATTCACAGAACTGTCATGTAGGCAATCAGGAATGTTGAAACAGATACAAAAGTAGTCATTACCCATAGAGCAATCATCATTGCAATGCCAGTGGACAAAATTCACTTGCATCTCTATGGATGGGAATCATGTGTTACTATCAGTTTTCTATAATTTATAAAGTTGTAAGATAGCTCAAAAACAATGAAAGAGCAGACAGCCTGAAAGAAAGAGTATCTAGAAGTTACTAGAAGGACATCCAGTCTTCACTGCCCAGTTTAAAACACTTTCCCAGTTTTTCCTTGTAAGTGGTATAGAAATGCAGCTTCAAAATAGGCCACCACTGCCACACCCTTCCCTCCCCACCACTAAATCCTGTCACAGAGATGGCAGAGTGGTCACTAGCTAGGATTCAGTGAGGCCAAGGGTGGAGGGGCTCAGCCCAGCCTTGACTGTTTATAAGTCCTTTCATGTCTGTTACCTGGCTTGTGACTCTATCTTCTCACAAGACTCCTATGGGTAAGGTAGAACAGGTAACAGTTACCCCATCATGTTGCTAAGGAAACTGAGGCCCAGAGAGGACGGGGAACATGCCCAAGGTCACTCAGGGAGCCAGTGACAGGTGTGAGGTTGGACCCCTCCCTTATTCTGGGCTTGTCTCCTCCACCCCCACCCCCTTATCCTCAGGTGGGTGAACTTTCTGTCCCTCATCCCCTGCCCTCGTTTGTGTTGGGCCAGACTCCCCTCCACACTGCAGGGCCTGCACTTGAGCTGGAGGTTGGCTATGGCCCCAGATGCCCCATGTCCAGTCTGCAGACGCAGTCCCAGGCCTCTGGGGAGACTGCCTGACCCAGCACCGCACTCCTGAGCATGCTCCTGCCTAGGTTCCCTGATTTAGCTCCAGCAGCCTGACAGCCCCCAGAACAGCGCCAGTCCTGCTGTGCCAGGGCCCCCTGCTCTGCTCCCAGGCTGCCCACCCCGGTCACCGCCTCTGTTGGTTTCCCACTGGCACGTGTGGGAGGCCAGGCACACCAGTCTGCCAGAACCTCTTCCCAAACCGTCCTCCTAACCGGTGCCAGGCGCCCGTGCAGGACAAACCACTGATGCCAGGTCGGGCGGCAGGTGGCTGGCAAACTGGCCACCTGCTCGGCCTACAGAGCGTGAAGTTTTTGTTTTGCTTTGCCTTTTTTTTTTATAAATTGGATTTTTCTTTCTTTTTTCTGGTGATACTACTCTAATTTCTCTTTTTGATCTTCAGCTTTGTATTGTTTTTTTAACATCCTTATTGGAGTACGATTGCTTTACAATGCTGTGTTATTTTCTGCGTTACAACAATTGCTTTGCCTTTTGAATCCCGTTGCTGAGAAGTTCTGGAGAGAAGCTAGCCCAGCCTGAGCTGTTAGACGCAGTCACTGAAGCCCAGAGAGGAGTCAGGCTCTGTGAGGGCTGTGCTCATTGGCTGGGAGCATGGGGGTTGGCACTGGATCTGCCAGGTCCGGTGAGGGTTTAGTACTGACCCGCTCTAATGGTCTGCTCTTTGGGGGGCCCTGTGGGTGCAGATCACAGGGGAGTGAGGTGCAGGCTGATCAGTACTTGGGGATTTACTAAAGAGGTATAATGGCTGGTGAGTCCAAGTTGTGGCACTATCAGCTCAGCTGTGTGACATCAGTGTCTCGGTACCCTCATCCCCTTCCCTGTCCCTGCGCCTCATGCTCCAGTCCCAGGAGGGAGCCACATGCCAGACATACAACGATGTTCTTCAGCAACACTGAGTCTTCCCTTGTGTTCCTGCTGCCTGAGCTACCCTTTCCAACTCCTGCTTGTTTCAAGATTCAGGCCAAGCTCCATGTGGCTCTCAGTGCCCCTCCTCCCTGCTTCACTCCTGCTCCTTGACAGTGGAATTCACCTGCCTGTGCACTCCCTCACCCTCACCCTTTTTTGTGTGTTTTTTTTTTAACATCTTTATTGGAGTATAATTGCTTTACAATGGTGTGTTAGTTTCTGCTTTATAACAAAGTGAATCAGTTATACATATACATATGTTCCCATATCTCTTCCCTCTTGCGTCTCCCTCCCTCCCACCCTCCCTATCCCACCCCTCTAGGTGGTCACAAAGCACCAAGCTGATCTCCCTGTGCTATGCGGCTGTTTCCCACTAGCTATGGTCACAAAGCACCAAGCTGATCTCCCTGTGCTATGCGGCTACTTCCCACTAGCTATCTATTTTACGTCTGGTAGTGTATATATGTCCATGCTACTCTCTCACTTTGTCACAGCTTACCCTTCCCCCTCCCCATATCCTCAAGTCCATTCTCTAGTAGGTCTGTGTCTTTATTCCCGTCTTGCCCCTAGGTTCTTCATGACCTTTTTTTTTTTTCTTAGATTCCATATATACGTGTTAGCATACGGTATTTCTTTTTCTCTTTCTGACTTACTTCACTCTGTATGACAGACTCTAAGTCCATCCACCTCACTACAAATAACTCAATTTCTTTTCTTTTTATGGATGAGTAATATTCCATTGTATATATGTGCCACATCTTCTTTATCCATTCGTCTGTCGATGGACACTTAGGTTGCTTCCATGTCCTGGCTATTGTAAATAGAGCTTCAATGAACATTGTGACACATGACTCTTTTTGAATTATGGTTTTCTCAGGGTATATGCCCAGTAGTGGGATTGCTGGGTTGTATGGTAGTTCTATTTTTACTTTTTTAAGGAACCTCCATACTGTTCTCCATAGTGGCTGTATCAATTTACATTCCCACCAACAGTGCAAGAGTCACCCTCACCCTCTTTACAGCACCTGGGATACCTGCTGCCTCCCATTATTCACGTGCGCATGTACCGTTTAAGCTTGTGAACCTCCCAGAGGTGGTGGCTGAACCTTATGCACCTCCACACATGCACACCTGTACAAGGTCGGGCGCAATCAGTGTTTGCAAAATGTTTGCTGAGTATGGGCTACACTCAGAAAACAAAAAGGGATAAATATTTTCAGTGATATCTATTATATTAAGGCTTTATATATTTATTTATTTTTGTCTGCTCCGTGCGGCATGCAGGATCTTACTTCTTCGACCAGGGATTGACCCCGTGCCCCCTGCAGAGGAAGCGTGGAGTCCTAACCACTGGAACGCCAGGGAATTCTTCTCCTAAGGCTTTAGAAAGCATCAAATGTGTGTAATTATGGAGAACCATGTGGAAATAATACTATTAAACTTAGAAATTAAACTTGGTTAAAAGTATAATATAGAAATGATCTGAAAAGCTATTAATGAGTTACTGATCTTAACAAAATGAAACCTCATTTTAAATATTTTAAAATACATTCTACTTATTGCAATTGTAATAACTTTCTTAAAGGTCCAGATGTCTTGGGCAATTCTTGATCATGAATATTCTTGAAATGTGTTAAACAATTTTTTTCTCAGAGAGGAAGAAAGAAGGAAAGAGAAAAAAGGAAGGATGGAAGGAGGGGAGGGAGGAAGGAATAGGTTGTCAGAAACAGCCCTTCAATGGGTCATCATACTCAGTATACCATTAGGGCAAATGATATCATCTCTCTGGGTCTTAGCTCCTCCATCGAAAGCTAGAACTAGTTGCTACAGAGAGAGAAGTGCTGGGTGTTGGCAGAGGGTCATTGTACTATTTTTCAATTTCCCTGGGCCCAGCAATGGAGAGAAACTTTCTCTTTTAAGGAGGACCACAAATTTACTAGCAATGAGAGAAATCTAGGACAAGGAGCATGTCCTAGAGGGCTTTTGATATGAGAATGGTCTAAAGTCAGGAAGCCTTTGGGTCCTAACATTTAAAACCAAGGCTCTTCCTTCTCTGAGCTTCAGTTGCCAAAATGAAGGAACTGGACCCATGAGTCTAAACTCACTTCCCACTTCCACAATCTGTGGACCCACCTCTGGCACGCTGATGGTGAAAAAACAAAAGATCATGTCAGGGCCAGAGAAAGTTTCAGGGCCCAGGCTTTACAGGACACATATCCCCATTCCTCACAGTTCCCCTAAAGCTTCAGAGCCAGATAGCTCAGCCAGCTGCTGGGACCTCCGATTATCCTCTCCACATTTTGGATCCTTTTTGTTCTTTTGCGCCTGGAAATCATTCAGCTCATCTTTGACCTCTCAGCATTTCCTCATATGTCAAGACAGCTGTTGGAAAGTGAAGTGGTTGGATCTAAGCAGCTGGGGAAGAGTTGTTTGTTTTAGTGCTGGAGACTCAAGAAATGCACATGCTCCTTTTGTGGGTTATATTAAAGCATATCTGCAGGTCTTTTTTATCATTCTAATTACAAAATAGCTTAGCAGTGTCTCTGAAGCAAAGGGTGGGAATGATAGCCAGAAGCCCTGAATTCATGCTGTAGCACAGCTGGAAAAGGACAGGATGCTTCTGCATGAGCACGTGAATGTTCACATTGATGGCTGAGGAGCCAGGATTTACGGACCAGAGCCTTGGGAATGGTCGTGGGTGCCACCCCCTCTCACTGCATCGACAACCCCAGGCTGGGGGTCACATCCCTCAGGCTTTTCACATGGGCTTCTGCTCAACTACATCTCCCCTGTCCTGTGGGTTAGGTTTTTGTAAGATGGTTTAAACCAAGCATGTTAAGTGGGACCATGACAGTGAAGTGCAGGCCATGCTAAGAGGAGCTCTCACAAGACTGCCATTTCGGTCAGCTTGGTAGGTAAGTATAAGCAGGACTGCTGAGGACTCAGGTGGGTTTTCTCTTTATTAGTGCCCAGGAGGCGAGGGGACCAAATACTTCAGAGTCTGGTGTTTGAGATCTGAAACCTCTCGGGTGGCAGAGGGGAAACTGAGGCACGAGCAGCTACTTGCCTCAGGTCCCACAGCAAGTGGGAGGGAAGGCGAGGGTGGCAGCCCAGAGTCTACCCTGGCCTACTCCTCTCCCTGTCCCACCATGCGGCCTCCTGGGGCTCCCTCTTCAAGCCTCAAGCAGACCAGGGCTGGCAGGAGCACAGAGACCACGAAGCAGGGGGAGTGTGTTTTTATCCACAGAGGCCTAGAATTGTGGCCCTTCAGGAGGAGCTAAATGATAAGGATATTCCTTGGGCCAAGAAACAGACCAAGCAGACAATTCTCTGTGGGTGGGTGGGGGTGCCACATGTCTTGGATCAAAGGCACATTTCATGTGATCTCTGTAGGCCACTGGTCGGCAAACCGTGCAGGGCCAGGCAGAGTAGCAAGCTCTGGCCTGGGAGGTGGGGGACCTGGCTGCCTGGTGTGGGTCTCTCTCTGCCACAGCCTCTGCCCGTTCAATATGTCTACTTACTCTATGCTGAGGGCTTTCACACATTTTGTCTCATTATATCCCAGTGTCGTGTGCTCCATGCTCCATCACCAGCCCTCCTGTGGGCCCAGGGTGTGGACACGCACAATGGAATGCTTCTTAAAGCCCCTCTCATCATAGCCACAAGCCGCCCTGCCAGCAAGGAGCTGGCTACCTACTTTGAGATTAGGCAATTGAGGTCCAGAGGATGCAACCACATGTATTCCAAGTGTAGCCAGAATTTGAACCCAGGTCTGTCTGACTCTTCTTGATCTGTGCCCTTTAACCCCAGCACTCTGCCTCTCAAGGAGAAAGCACCAGAAGGCCAGACCTCTTCTTACTGTCCACTCTGTCTCTGAGAGTACTCCACAACATCTGTGGCTCTTATGACCAGAGGCTGAGAGGGTCAGACACCAGATCGGAGCTGTCCCTGAGGACCCCAAGACTGGTGGGGCATGGGCAGCAGAGAGAGGATGCCCAGAGAAACCCCTCAGGGCGCCAGGGGCAGAAGCAGGGCTCTTCCTCCTCTCAGGCTGCCTGTATTGAGGGTGCTGAGTAAGGTACAGCAGAAGTGGGTGAGGTCAGATTGCCTTGTGCATATCTACCAAGAGTGTTAGTGAGTCAACCCAACTGTAAGTCAATGCGCTGCCACGGTAGCTGCTAAGACTAGAATGCCAAGCTGCAAGAAGGAATAGAGTGAGTGCAAGACTCTGGGCATCCAGAGAGGTGGACAGAGGATCCCTCTGCCCAGCTCCCCCCAGGGCTCTACCCTCTGATGGAACAACTCATCCTCAGCCCCATGTGGGACCTCTCCTGGAGCCATACCCCACAGACAACATGGCTACTCCCTCACTCCCACCAGAGGTGGCAAGCTGCCCAGATCCCCGCCCAGCACCACAAAGGAGGAAGAAACTTTGGCAAACAGGAGCTAGAGGGGAGCTGCCAGGGGGCAGCCCTGAGGGGGGTTGAGCAGAGACTCCTGGGCGGGCTGCCCAGAATGGGGGCTGCTGTATCCCCCAGAAAGGCTCAGCCTGCTCATAGGAGCTGCGGACTCTCACACAATGCTGATGGGAGGAGGAAAACAGGAGGGTGTTAGAACCAGAACCAGCCGTGGGAACCCAGGTGGCCACGTGGAGGCGGCTTCAGGTGGGTATGATTCCTCATCTTGAGGTTGATCTCTGACATCCAAGGTTCTGGAGCCTGGAGATCAACAAGGTCCCAGGTAAGGTTCTTCTGAAAAGCCCCAGGGTCCTGGTGGGTACCTGACCACACCATCTATTCTGTGGCAGGAGTTGGGGTGGTGGCAGCACAAAGGAGAGGTGTGACTCATCAGGAACCCACAGGTTGGTGGAGCAGATCACAGAAACCCCACACGACCAGAACTTGTGCCTCTGGACACGGTGAGCCGTGGTGGGGATGCGTTCAGCCACGGAAGGGCCGTGCCAAAGCTGGGTGAGAGTGTTACTAATTACTAAGTGTCTTCCAAAGTAGCTTCTGCTTGTTCAGGGGACTTGTTACTAAGCTTTCCACTTGTGACAGGTAAAGCAAGGGCATAATTTGGAATGAAAAATTTGAGACTAAGGGAAAAAATTTCTCCACATAAGAAGCAGTGGGAATTTCCAATGTACTGAGAGTGTGGAGAGGAGGGAAGGACTCAGGAAGGAGATGTGCACCTCATCGACAAGACAATGGATAGATGCAAAGGAGAGAGATGGCTGGAAAGGGCCTCCCTGTGGCAGGAATGATCAATGAACTTCAGCACCAGTAACATCTGGCAGGCAATTTTAAGTTGTTTCTTGTTCTATGATGTCTCCTCAGCTTTTGTGCTACTGGTGCTTTGGGGAATGAGCAAGATGGGGTACTGGGGACTGGAGTTGTCCAAAGAGTGAGATGGATACATGGTGTGATGGTTAACTTTATGTCGACTTGGGTGAGTCACAGTAATTAGATCAAACACGTTGCTGTGTAGGTACTATTTAGAGGAGGTTAATATTTAAATCAATAGACTTGAAGGAGATTATCCTCCATGGTATGGGTGGGCCTCATCTAATCAGCTGAAGACTAAAGATGCACCTCCCCTGAGAGGAGAGGGAATTCTGCCATCAGACTGCCTCCTGATTTAAACTAGAACTCATCTCTGGATCTTCAGCCTGCCGGCCTACCTTTGCAGATTGTGGACTTGCTAGCACGCACAACTGTGTGAGCCAATTCCTTAAGATAAACCTCTCTCTCTCTACAGGCCCCCCACCCCCTGGCCATCACCACACGTATATGTACATATCCTACTGGTTCTGTTTCTTCAGAGAACCCTGACTAATGTATATAGTTAAGAGATAACCAGAGGGGGCCAAGTGGAAGGTATTATGGAAGTTTGAAACCAGAGGTGGCAGGTAAAGGCAAGGATATGTGAATCCCCCACCCTGCAGACAAAAATCTTGAGAAATATTCAGCAGGAGATGGAATTTCTTAACAAAGGCAGGCTAGAGGTGCGTGAGGCATGTTCAGCAAGGGGAACACAAACCACTCTAGGCATCCTAGGCGGGAAGGGGTTGGATCAGAGCAGGGGGACCTGATGCAGTCACTGGGAGGGTTATAGTAGTGGGCTCCAGGCCGGCCTCCAGGAAGAATCGTCAGGATGACACAGACCTGATCCCTGGGGTTACTATACACTACCTGGCTCTGCTTAAATAGAAAAGTCAAGGTGCCACTGCTGCCACCACCGCCGTGGGAGGCCCTGTGTACTAAAGAACTGGAGAACAGACAGGGTGCGCAGCTGCAGGGAGACCATGGGTTTCCCTGACCTCACTGCCGCCGGCTGGAGGAGCAGCAAGCAGGGGCAGGGAAATGGAGCTTCCTCACTCTGACTTCCAAAACTCACACGGGTGCACCTAACGGATGGCACCTACTTCACATCCACAACTCTCACCACAAGAGGGTCTGGGGGAATGTGGTCGTAAGGTGCCCAGACCCTCCAACTAGAAGGGCTGGGTGGAAGTTGAGCGAGCCACCCGGTGGGACTCTCCAGGGCACGGCTCTGGGGATGTGGAGGCTCTGGGAGTGCACACACAGGGAAGTGAGGCCCACACAGACACTGCTATCCAAGAGCACATGGAAATTCAAGACAGGGTGAATAAGCCGGGACTCAGCCACGCCGGCCTTCCTAGGTGCGGGGCACGACGGAGCACAACTGCTTGGAGCGAGAAAACGAAATGCAGTTGAGATCATATCTTGGCTTTGTTCCCCACGAATGCACAGTTATTTGTATTTCAGCATCCTAGCTCCCAGGACCTGGTTAACAAAGGCAGCAAGATGCATTCCCCCAGAGGCCAGCCAGATGGAAAGCCCAACGGAATCTCACTTTGAAGTGTTCTGTGTTATCTGACTCATTTGCAAAAGAAATGAGCTTTATGGGATGTTCTGATGTTTCCAGAAAAACCAGTTGCCCCCAAGTGAGAATAAAGTTATAATCTCTCCTTCACCTTGTATGCTGATGTACACAGGCTGTTAGAATCAAAATATGTCTCCTCCTCAGGCTCTGCAGGGTGTGGGTGGGAGGAGGAATCAAAATAAAAACACCTCGGATCAAGAAATGATGGACTTGTTTTCCCCCCACTTTGACAGTGGAATCAGAACGGCTGTATGGCTGGTCCAATGAATTACACCCTCATTTGTCATTAGGATAATGCAAAATAGTTGACTAGATATGCTGGGTCATACAGCCTCTAAAGCTCTGTGGTGACTGGGATGAGCTCAGATAGATTTGGGATCAAATCTCAGCCTTGCTAATTTCCAGGTGTCTGACCCTAGAGAAGTAGCTACTGCCCTCTGAACCTCAGTTTCCTTTCCTGTAAAATAAGCATTGAAATGTTGATGTCACAGCGTGGTTCTGAGGGTGTTAAGGGGATTCAGAAACCACAAAGGCCTGCAGATGCCTTAAGATCCCTCCCTCTACACACCTAGTGATCCTATCGGCCAACCCACCTTGCCTTCCCTGAAGACAAGGAGTAACATCCCTCTTCGTGCTTTTGCTTGTGCTGTGCCCTCTGCTCAGAATGCCTTCTCCTGCCTATCCTTGCCAACATCCACTCTTACCCTTTTTTGGAGGTGGAAACAGAGTAGACATTGCCCATTACTGATTAGGGAGGTGGAAAATGGTGTGGAGGCTTGGCTCTGTTCACTTCTCAGTAGCCCAGCATCTCAGGGCACCCAGAAGATTAGAGCTGAAAAAGCCTCAGGGATCATCCAGTCCAACTTCTCACAGATGACACAGCAAGATGGAGGCCCTGAGAGGCCAAGGTATATACCCCACCTGTGCAGGGTGGGTGAAGGAGGCCTGTGGTACCAGGCCACTTGGCAGTGCCTGCATTGGCAAAGTTCCTGGGCCTCTTCTGTTTCCTCATCGTATTAGTCAGGGTTCTCCAAGAAGCAGGTTCTCCAAGCCAAGCCCAAAATCTGCAGAGCCGGATGTCCCAGTTTGAATCCCAAGGCCAGCACACTGCTATAGAACCAGTTCGAAGGCCCTCTGGCACAAGTCTCTCTTACTCAGGGGAGGGTCAGCCTTTTTATCATTCAGGCCTTCAACTGAATGGATGAGGTCCACCATGTTAGAAAGGGCAACCTGCCTGATTCAGTCTAGTGATTCAAATGTTAACCTCATCGAAACACACCCTCTCAGAAACACTCAGAATAATGTTTGACCAAATGTCTGGTCACTCCATGGCCCAGTCAAATTGATGGACAAAATTAACCATCATAGGAAAGTTGAAAATCTTTCACGAGTTAAGCCAGCAGGGTGTGTCTATGAGATGGATATTTAAAACTCTAGGTAATTTGGAGAGGAGTGGTTTGGACTTTTTAAAAATTTAAATATTTCTAAGTAAGAATTCTGGTTAAAAGTGGCACTTGGGTGGTACTCCCCCTCCCTACCCCACCCCTATATTGTCACTAATACAATGATGAAAACAGAGCATTCCTCACAATACCAGGTATGACAAGGTGGACAGAAAACTTACTTCCCAAATCTGAGAGAACACTCAACTAATGATAAGACATGTATAGCAGATGGAGAAAACCTTCTCAGGCTCATCTCAGGAAATGCAGAATTACTTAAAATAGACAGGAAGCCCCTTCAAACCTCCGCCACCATCTGACCCTTGAAAAACCTATAGTCACACAAGTACAGTGAGGACTGCTTTTTGGGGTGGCCACAACTTCAGTGCCCACCCAACAAACACCATCTTCCTGCTTAATTTGTGCCCAGAATCTCAAAGAAAACAGCCTTGTAAATCTCAGGGGATATTAAAGCAACAATGAGATACCATTCACACTCACCAGATTATGGGGAAAAACCTGACAATATCAAGTATTGGGAGGGTATAACCTCATCAATAACCTTCACACCTCAAAGGCTAGTGGTAAATTCTCTGTCATCTTCCACGACTTATCAAAAGTACTTGACACGAAGGGAGGGATAGATTAGGAGTTTGGGATTGACATGTACACAGTGCTATATTTAACATAGATAACCAACAAGGACCTACTGTATAGCACAGGGAACTCTGTCAATATTCTGTAATAACCTAAATAGGAAAAGAATTTTAAAAAGAATAGATAACGTGTACATGTGCAACTGAATCACTTTGCTGTACACCTAAAACTAACACAACATTGTAAATCAACTATACTCCAATATAAAGTAAAAATTGAAAAAAAAAGAATAAAAACAAAGACTACAAGGGTCAGGGCAAAAGAACTCAGGAAGCCAACTTGAAGAGGCTTCCACTAGCCTAAGATGGGACAATTTGAATATCAAAAAAATAATGACTGTCATGGATTGGTAAACTTACTGGCAAACTTATGGTTACCAAAGGGGAAGATGGAAGGGAGGGGTAAATTAGGAGTTTGGGATTGACATATACACACTACTGTATATAAAACAGATAACCAACAAGGACCTACTGCATAGCACAGGGAACTCTACTCAATATTCTATAATAACCTACATGGGAAAAGAATCTGAAAAAGAATTGTTATATGTATATGTATAACTGAATCACTTTGCTGTACACCTGAATCTAACACAACATTGTAAATCAACTATACTCCAATAAAAAAACAAAACAAAACAAAACAAAAAACTTGACACAGTTGACTGGTCCCTCTTCTTGGAAAGACTTTCTTCATCTGGCTTCCTGGAAACCACACTCTCCAGGTGTCCCCCTGCTGGATGCTTGCCTCTCAGTCTTCTTTTCTGGTTCTTCCTCTTCCCCCATTTGTTACCACTGATGTGGCCCAGGGACCGGTCCTTGGACATTTTCTATTCACTATCCACACTGAGATGATCTTCCCGGTCTCACAGATTTAATAGCATCTAGTTGCTAACAACTGCCAAATTTAAATCCACACCCAAAGTTTCTCCCAACCCCCAGGCTTGGATTTCCAAAAGCCAACTCAACATCTGAACTTGGATATCTAAGAGTTGTCTCAAATGTCTAATGTCCAATACTGATGTCCCAGTCATCCCCCAAAGTGTGCTACATACAGCCCTCCCTCTCTCAGTAAATGGCAACTCCATCTTCCAATGACTCAGGCCAGAGACCTTGGACTCAACCCGGACTCCTCGTAGCAAATCCTGTTGGCTCTCCTTTCCACATGGATCCCAGATCTAATTTCTTCTCATTACCTTCATTACTACCACCCTAGTCCAAGCTACCATCTTTTCTTGCTTAGAACATCGCCACAGCCTATGATCTAGTCTCCCTCCTTCTACCCTAGTCTTCCTACAGCCTGTTATCCACAGACACCCAATGATCCTCTTAAAGCATAAATCAGATCATGGTACTTTTTTGCTCAAGACCATCCATGCTTGTCATTTCACTCAAAGTAAAAGTGAAGGTCTTTATAATCACTTTTGAGGTCACTGCAACTGGCTCTGTTACCTCTTTAATTATACCTCTACTTCACCCCCTCACTCCACTCTAACACAGGTGTTACTGCTGTACTGTGAACCCTCCAGGCACTCTCATCTCAGGACCTTTACCCCTGCAGGGCCCCAGATATCCACATGGCACACTCCCTCACTTCCTTCAAGTCTTTGCTCAACACCACCATCTCAGTGGGGCCCTGACCACCGGACCTCAGCTCCCCACTTTCCTTACTCTGCCTTATTTCTCTTTACAGCATTTCTCACTTTCAACTGTACTATGTAATTTATTTATTTATCATGTTTATTGTCTGTCTCCCCCCACTGACATTGTCAGGGAGAATTGCAATCATCTTTCAAAAACTGACCAGGAAAAGAAAGACCAAGTAGCAGCCAGGAATTCAGCCACATACCAGCCTGGGTGAGGCCCCATGGTCACCACGATTGAAGCCCAGATGTGCTATTTGTGCCATTGGCTGCTGCTGCTGGCCCTGCTGGCCCTGGAAGCTCAGTGCTGCCTCCATTCATGTCCAGAAGTGGACTTTCAAGGCTCCTACTTCTTTACCTCAACAAACCCTGTCCAACGCAGCTGAACAACTTAGCTGAACAGAGAGAGGCTGGGAAAGCAGGTGTTAGGCACACTCAATGCCAAACATAGAAAGGGGATTCAGACACTGAGCAACCAAAGAAAAATGTCTACCACACTGGGGTATATTAGGCCATGAAGACCCCAAATTTCTGGAAAGTTGGAATTGTACGGGCTATCTTCTCTTATCATAATCTAATAAACCATAGCTGTTTGGTTGAACAGGCCAAATTCAATAATATATAAGTAGAAGTTTATTTTTTCTCCCTGCTATCTTTTCAGATTGGTTCTATGTTGTTTACTTCTTCTCCAAACCTTGGATGAAACCTCAGGACGTGTGTCCCACATTTCCAGTCAACCTTGGATAAAACAAACCAAAAGCTTCCACCTTTAGTCACAAAAATTGCTCTGTCTTTTTCAGTAATTAAAATGTGCCCCAGGGGCTTCCCTGGTGGCGCAATGGTTTAGAGTCCGCCTGCCAATGCAGGGGACACGGGTTTGTGCCCCGGTCCGGGAAGATCCTACATGCCGCGGAGCGGCTGGGCCCATGAGCCATGGCCGCTGGGCCTGCGCATCCGGAGCCTGTGCTCCGCAACGGGAGAGGCTACAACAGTGAGAGGCCCGCAACGGGAGAGGCCACAACAGTGAGGGGCCCGCGTACCGCAAACAAAACAAAACAAAACAAAACAAAACAAAAACTACTTAAAATGTGCCCCTTTTTTCAGTTAAAGCTCCTCCCCTCCCTTGCTCAGTCGGAGCTGGGAAGCCTGTAGTGGGGGAGGTGGCATGGGTGCCTCTGTCACACTTCCCCTCCTTACTCTGCTCCCCCCAGCTTCCCAGCCTGTGGCTCCTGACCCCTCAGGTGAGGCCCAGAGGCAGCAGGTGCCAGGGGAGGTTGCACAGCCTGATGTGGCTGCTGTTGTGTGGGTCAGTGTCGGTGTTCTCTGGGCCTGGTGGCACTTGTTGGGTTTCACAGAGATCTCCCCAGCTGGGACCCTGCCATTACAATCTCCAGGACAGGATAAAGCCTGTCTCTGGCTGGTAGCTTACATCTCCAACTGACTTCAACCCTGAGCCCTGGGCTATCCAGTGGTCCATTTCCCCTACGCTTTCTTTGTTGGGTCCGTCGACCCTCTAAGGGGACTTTTGGGGCAAAGTCCCTATTAAGATGGCCCCAGGTCAAGTCTCCCCCTTGTAACCCAGAGCAGGTCCATGAGAAAACATGTGCATCCTTGCCCCTTTCTGTTGGCAGAAATAAACTCGTTCTCTGTGCAGTCCTTTTTCTTTCGGCTCCCTCAGATGGGCAGCCTCAGCCTCAGGGCTTTGCATCTTCCAGGAGCCAGTCATTCCCAGTCCACTGCCCCAGGCTCTAGGGGACATATATGGAGATGAGGGGAACTGTTCCTAGGCTCCCCCAGGTGAGGAAAGGGTAAACACTTCCAAGAACTTTCTCAGAGAAATGTCCTCTCCCAGACTCTTCACACTCAACCCTTTTATACGGTTGAGGTGGATGTTGGGCTAAGGTGGCCAAACTTGGTTTCCAGATGCTTCCTTTGTGAGAGCTGTAGAGATGGTCTAGCTTCTCACTTCAGCATGTGGGGGTTTTATTCCCAGGCTTTTAGGCTTCAGCCAAACTGAGAGGGAGCCCCTATTACAAAGGATTTATTTTAGCAATAAATAGGAAATAATATGGAAATGAAAATATATTCCATACAAGGAAATAAGAAAAATGAAAATATTATATATTAAAGCTTAGAGTCGATGTTGTCCTCAGAGAAAATTTCATAGTACATTTTTTAAAGAAACAATAAAAATTAGTCACCTAAGTATTTAACTCAAGAAGTTAGAAAAAACAACAACAACAAAATAAAAACAAAAACCTAGTAGACTGGTAAAACCAAGAATAATTTCTTCAAAAAGTCCAATAAATTATACATACTGAAGGAAAAAGTAATAAAGATAAAAAGGGGAAAACAGAAAATACGGCATCACAACATGAGAGGGGTGACAAAACTAAAGATACTGATGAGATTTTATAGTTACAAGAGGATGCTATGTATTTAATATATCTCTATGCTAGATGTCTTTAAAACTTGGGGAAATTGATAATCTTGTGAGAAAATATAAACTGGCAAAATTAACTAAAGAAAGAAAATGAGGAACTATGGAAGAAAACAACACAATTATTGAAGAACCATTACCAAATAAGGCTAAGAGCTCACACTGTTTTATGAGCAAATTTCTCTAAACCTTCAAGAAACAAATAATTCCCATGCTATTTAAACAGTTCCAGACCAAAGAAAAATATGGAAATCTTCCCAGCTCCTTCTATAAACCCAACATATCACTGATTCCCAGCTCAACAGAAATGTCACAACAGAGCATGCTTGCCTGAAGATTTTTTTAAATCCCAAATAAAGCAATAGCAAATAAAACATAGAAGTATAGTAAAATGATAATATGCCAAGCTGAAGAAGGTTTATTTCAAAAAGGCAAGAATGGTTTGATATAAATCTGTTGATATAATCCATTACACTAACAGGTCAAATGAGAAATATCACATGATTATCTTGAAAATGAACAAAAGAACATAATTCAAACTCTATTCCAAATTTTAAATACTTGTAGTAAATTTGTAATAGAAAGATATTTCCTTAACTGAAATGAATATCTATCTCCTACCCAGAGACAACATCACACCCAAAGTGAAATGCCCCATTTCACTGGGCAGGAACAAGATGTGAATGCCTGCAATTACCACCCTCATTTAACAGAGGACAGCTGATTGATTCTTAAACAAAGAGTATGAATAGCACAAAGAAGGAATCAAAGATGTTATTTGCAGATGATATAATTTTCTAGCTTGAAAATCCAAAGGCATCAACTAAAAACCTATGCTAGAATGAATGAGAGTATTCAGGAAAGTGGTCAGTTACCCCCCGCAAAAAAAAAAAAAAAAAAAAAAAAGTCATTCTCAATACACTAGCAATAAACAAGGGAGAAAATCCAAAGGATAAAAAGAGCACATTCACAATAGTAGCAAAAATATTAATGACCCAGAAATTATTATAACAAGAAATGTACAGGATTTATATAACAAAAGATGTAATGCTTTACTGAGAGATATAAAGACAACCTGAATAAATGAAAAGATATATCTTCAGCCCTTGTCTATTGCCACGCAGGCTGAACACTTCATGACTCTAATGTAATGGAGCCCCCTGGAGTTGTGCAATGCGATGGTCTTGGACATATCATATTCTTGGGTAGAAAGATTTAGTAATATGAAGGTACCCATTTTCCCCAAATTTGTAAATTTAATAAAATATCAGTTGAAATCCAGCAGAATATTTGAGAACTTGGCAAAATGATTTTGAAGTTCACAAATGTGCAAGGATAGCCAAGAACATTTTGAAAATAAATAGTAAATGAGGAGACTAATATTACCAGGTATGAAAACTTATTATAAAGTTGCAATAAAGAAAACATGGAGATACTTGTAAAAAAAATTTGGTACATTCAGCTCAATGGAACAGAGTAGAGTCCATATATAGATACCAATTTATATGCAAATTTAGTATATGATAAAGGTAACTTTTTAAACATGTATGTTGGGACTTGGGGGAAATGGATTACATTATAAGTGGTGTCAGTACTATTAGCTAACCATTTCGGGAAAAAACCCTTTTTTTTTAATAGCATAGACCAAAAAAATTTCATTTGTAGACAAGGTCTAAATGGAAAACATGAAGTGACAAGAAAATATGGGTGGATATTTATATTTTCCTGGGGTAGTTTAGGACTTTCATTTAAGACAATATCTTTATTATTTTAGGGATGGACAAATCATCATTCTTGCCACATGTTAAGAAAAAACATACAAAACTCCTAATTTATAATTATTCATACAAGTGGAGCAAAAGTCCCATTGAAGCTCTCATGAAAGAGCAGGTTATAAACAGAAATATAGCTTTGTTTTAGAGGGTCATATAGAACTTTTTAAAAATTGGCTTCATTGAAGAATAATTTGCATATAATAAACTTTAGCAATTTTACTTGTACAATGAGTTTTTTTAACTTTAAAAAATTATACAATTTTTAAAGGTTACTTTCCATTTACACTTATTACCAAATATTGGCTATATTCCCTATGTTGTACAATATATGCTTGAGCCTAGTACCTCCCACTTACCCACATCTATACTGCCCCTCCCCCTCTCTACTGATAATCACTAGTTTGCTCTCTATATCTGTGTGTCTGCTTCTTTTTTTATTATACTCACTAGTTTGTTGTATTTCTTAGATTCCACGTATAAGTGATATCATACAGTATTTGTTTTTCTCTGATTTATTTCACTTAGCATAATTCTCTCCAGGTCCATCCATGTACAATGAGTTTTTAATTGAAATTTTATTGACATAATTATAGATTCATGTGTAATTGTAAGAAATACTACAGCAAGATCCCATGTAGCCTCTCCCCAGTTTCCTCCAATGGTAACATTTTGTAGTACTACAGTTAATATCATAAGTCATATTGACATTGATAACATCCACGGTTCTTATACAGATTTCCCCCATTTTACTCGTACTCATTTGTATATGTGTTCTTAGTTCTATACAATATTATCCCACGTGTAGATTGGTGTATCCACCACCACAGTCAAGACACTGAGCAGTTCCATCACCACGAAGATCCTTCAAATTGCCTTTTGATAACTATACCTATCTTCCCCCACCCCATGCACACACAATATAATAAGTTTTGGCAAACATATTCAGTCATGTAATCATCTCCACAATTATGATAGAAAACATTTCCATCACTCCAAAAAGTTCTCTCATGTCTCTTTGTAGTCAATTCCCTCCCTTCATTCCTCACCCTAGGCAACCACTGATCTGTTTTCTATTACTATAGTTTTACCTTTTCTAGAATATCATATAAATGTAATCAGCATCACGTTTTTGAAATTTATCCATGTTATTGCAAGTAGCAATAGTTAATTCTTTTTATTGCCGAGTATTATATTTCATTCCAATGAATAGATATATCACATTACGTTTATCACTTCATCAGTCTATAGACAGTTGGGTTGTTTCCAGTTCTTTATTATGAACAAAACTATGAATATTCAAGTCATCATGTGAGTATGTTTTCATTTCTTTTGGGTAGATGCTTAAGAGTGTGACTGCTGGATCATATGGTAAGCATATGTTTCATTTTGGATAGTTTCTAAACCTATAGATTCAAATTCACTGATCTTTCCTTCTTCAAAGTCTAACCTGGTATTAATAACATCCTGTGTGTTTTCATTTTAGATATTATATTTCTCATTTCTAGAATTTCTATTTGGATCTAAAACTTTAAAAACTTCCATTTCTCTCCTCATCTTCGTCACTTTTCCCCTACTTTCTCAAATATATGGATAATAGCTATCTTAATGTTCTTTGCTAAATCCACCATCTCTATCATTTCTTGGTTTGTTTATAATAATTAGTTTTCTATCTGGTTATAGACCATATTTTCCTGCTTCTTGCCTGCCTGGAAATTTTTTATTGGATGCTGGACGTTGTCAATTTTACACTGTTGATTGCTGGCTTTTGTTGTATTCCTTTTTTTTTTTTTTTTTTTTTTTTTGCTGTACGCGGGCCTCTCACTGTTGTGGCCTCTCCCGTTGCGGAGCACAGGCTCCGGACACGCAGGATCAGCGGCCATGGCTCACGGGCCCAGCCGCTCCGCGGCATGTGGGATCTTCCCGGACCGGGGCACAAACCCGCGTCCCCTGTATCGGCAGGCAGACTCTCAAGCACTGCGCCACCAGGGAAGCCCTGTTGTATTCCTTTAAATACCATTGGATTTTGCTCTGGAGCCCAAATCAGTTGGATCTTTTCAAGCCTTGCAGCACAGCCTTTAGTCTAGAGTTAATTTGGCCTCACTATTAAGGTAATACCTTTCTGAGGATCCTACTCAATGCCTCGTGTGTAAGAAGGTCTTTCCACTCTGGTTGGCGGGAACATAAAGAATTCCTAGCCCCACATGAGCTCCAGGAACTATTCTGCCTACTCCTTGTTTGGAAACAGACATCTTTGCTTAGGTCTTTAAAGCATAACATTAAAAGCAGAAATTGTAAAGGAAAAGAGTGATAGATTTGACAACAGAAAAATTTAAAGCCTCTCTCTTTGTTTTTCTCTTAAATTCATTTCAATTCAGCTGCTGTTTCTCATTGATTTGCATGCCATTTGGTAGAGGGCGAACATCAGTGGGCCCCGGGTCTGGAGCCAGCTCTGCCTATCACTGTGCAACCAGAGTGGAAATTCTTCTCTCTGGGCCTAGGTCTTCTGATCTGGAACAGAGGGGGCTGGATAAAGTGTTCCCTGAGGCACTTTCAGCCCTAACACCCTATGCCCTGGCCCAGTAGTACCAGTTTCTTGGTCATCTCTTTGCCACTGTGATAACGGATTCTCGGGATCCCACATCCACCTCAAAGCAGCCTTCTTATTCCTATTTCCCTTTTTAAATATAATTTAGTTTTTATTTGATTTATGGACTCAGTCCCAGTCACTGAACTTCATTTGGCTTGGACGGCTTATTGATTTTCAATAACAGTGGAGCAGAAAAATAAAGAGATGACAGCAGCACTTGGCTGCAGACCCAGGGTCCGCTGAGAGAGGCAGGAATTAATCATCTCCGGTGTGATCACTCAGGCTGTCCCTGAAAGGACAGTGACCCAGGGAGCTCGGCCAGCCTGGGACAGCCCAACGAACCACACAAGGATTGTCTGCCTCTGATAACATGAGCTCACCAGACTGCCCTGCCTGGGTTCTCATTCCAGCATCACCTGATGTAAGTCAGTTACCCATCCAGCTTCCTCACCTCTAAAGAGGGGGCTTTGACAGAGTTCCCAAGGCTAGCTAGAGGGAGACTGCACAATTTGGATCAACAGGGAGGATGTGATTATGTATAAAGGTGCCAACATTAAGTAAGTGAATGCAAAGATAGATGATGAAAGGTGAAGAGGATGCAGATGTGCTGAGTACGCAGGTTGATTTCAGTGTGACTTCTCTTGGCTGCCTGCAGCAGCCAAAAACAGCAAGGCTGATCTATTTTTACTTCCCTAAAGAAATGCATCAAGCTTTCTTTTGCCTCTGGACCTTTGCATATGCTGTTCTCTGCACAATGTTCCAGCTTTCTCTTTGCCTGGCCAACTCCTGCTTCTCCTTCAGGGCTCAGCTTAGTTGCTGCCTCCTCTGGGAAGCCTTTCTTGATTCCCCCCACCCCATGCTCCCCCAGATTTCTGTGCTGACCCTGGAAGGATATTCATCACACTGTATTATGAAAATTACATCAAGAATGTAATAGTTCTTTGTTACAGCAATAACTGTGGTCTGTTTTCTTAACTGTATCTCCTACTTAACTCCCAGCTCTGAGGGCAGAGACTGTGTCTGCTTTGTTCATCCAGCATCCTGGTATATAAGAGATAATAAATATTTGCTGAATGAATGAAAGATAGCTGAAAAGAATGATTTTCAAAGTTACTCAGTGATGCAAAGAATATTTATTGACAATCAATTACATACTAACTTTGTAGGTAGGTGGTGAAGTCCATTAATCGCTTTATTTAATCCTCTCTACACCCTTTAATTGCATGTGTAGAAAAACACTGAGAGAGGTGAGGCGACTAGCCCAAGGTCACACAGCCACGATCTGACCAGGAATCTGGGTCTCCTAATTCCTAACTCCAGTTCTGCCCCTTTCTCACTAGGGGAACTCAACTGGTCCCTTCTCCTACAAGGACTCCATAGTTTTCTCCTCTGTATTCTGAGTGGGGTAAACCAGACCAGTGGTTCTTAATCTTTGAGAATTGATGAAAGCTACTGATGAAAGCTATGATGAAAGCTATATAACCCCAGGGAAATGCACATATGCACTGAAAAATTACATACAATTTCATGGGTTCATAGACCCCCATAAAACCTAGCCACAGCCCAGAGCTCACCAATCATGGAGGCCTTGCCAGCTCTCATAGTCCCTGCACGATCTATTGTTCTTTATTTTGTTTTTTGTTTTTTGTTTTTGCAGTATGCGGGCCTCTCACTGCTGTGGCCTCTCCCGTTGCGGAGCACAGGCTCCGGACGCGCAGGCTCAGCGGCCATGGCTCACGGGCCCAGCCGCTCTGCGGCACATGGGATCCTCCCGGACCGGGGCACGAACCCGTGTCCCCTGCATCGGCTCTCAACCACTGCGCCACCAGGCAAGCCCCCCTGCATGATCTATGATTCACCCACTGACATCGGTTTTAGGAAGTGGCAAAATTTTTCCATTCATTTTTCAATGTCTCAACAATACCTCTCTTCCCCAGCCTGGCTGGCAGTAGTTCCTCCCTGCCTTGAGACCCCATTAGCCCCCAAACCCCAGGGCCTGCCAGACTGTGGCTGTCACACTGAGTCCTGCTCCTGATTTATTCTCCATGGTGTCTCTCTGGATGAGAAGTTGTGCATAACAGCAGGACTCAGCCCCTGGTAGAAGAAATGGCCAAGTTCAATCATTAACAAATAAAACCACTACCGTTCAGTAATTCCCATGGTTCATGAAAAATGTGATTTCCTTGCTGCATCAAATGTGGAGGGCAGGAGATGTAAAGACAGTCCCACTTTGGTCTATGGAAGAAACCGTAACAATATAAATCATTGAGATAGATAACCTTCTCCTCTATTCATTATCTGGGCAGGCCACAGCTAATGTGTTTGTTTTTGTAAATCCTCTGTTATCAGCCACTTTCCCCCTCAAGGATGGCAGCACTTGTCTGAAATCCACCAGGAACACTGCAACAAAGAAACAGAACTTTCAGTTTTTGAAGATAACACAATTCTCTAGGATCTTAAATGCCAGGCCAAGAATTTTACACTACAGGCCAGTGAGTCTTACCTAGGGACATCCAGAATGGGGCAGAGCCCTGGTGAAGGTGCTGGTGAAGGTGATTTGACCAGAGGATCATGTTAGAAAGATCATTCTGACTGTGGATGAGGATCCATCAGGACAGAGAGAAATGAGAGTGCAGGTTAGGGGTTGTGGGGAGAAGCCTGATTCCGTCAGGGTAGAGGTCTGGGGAGAGGTCTCTTCTTGTTCCTACAATGGGAATGGCAGCATGCCAACTAAAACTACATACAGATAGGACACTCTGCCACCCTACATATCCTGGAGCATTCAAGGAGATGTAAGTGGAAGCTGCTGGTGGACTTTCTTGGAAGCCCCTTTGCCATTCTCCATGTCTTTCTTCCTGTGTAGAATGCACTTGGGATGGCTGGCGCTATAGCTGTCTTCATGCAACCATAAGGAAAAGGTCAAGAGAACCACAAAAACCTCAGTTCTGAAATGCTTGAATGGCCGAGTCAATACCAAACACTGCTTGTTCTGGACTCATTTTTTGAGAAAAATTCCCGTGGGGCATCAAATGGAGAAGTTACGTAGACAGGCAGATGGATAAGTCTGGAGCTCTGGAGATTCATGAGCACATACGTGGGGGTGATGGAAGCTGTGGAGTTGGGTGCGATGACTCAGGGTGTAGACAGATGATAGATAGATAGATAGGCAACAAGAAGATGGTCCTGGAGAGCACCAACCTTCAAGGAACAGGCTGGGAAAAAGGTAACTGCAGATGCAGAGAGGGAACTGCCAGAGAGGGGACACCTGGAAACTGTGGGATCCTGGGGACCAAGGAAGGACAGGGACTCAGGAAGTGGTCAATAGTACACATGACAGAGGGCCAGAGGCCAACACCAGAGAAGAGGACTTGGTGGTGATCCTGATGAGAGCTGAAGAGACAGCACTGATGAACCCCTCCTGAAACGTCAATGCCAGTCTGCCAGAGGACTCCACTGTGCCCCCAGAACCCCGCTGTAGGACTGTGGCCATCTCATAGCCTTGTAGCTCCCAGGAATCCACATAGAGAAGAAGACAATGGAAAGGGAACACTTCCTTACCTGACACCTTGACCAGGAGCTATTTTGGACATGACTACTACACACATGCTTTCTCCCTATTCCCAGCCTGTATTCAGATGAGCATGTTGATCTTGTTGGATTTGATTCTTTGTTCAAAGAGAACACGGCTGGGTGTTCAACACTCGCTCTGCCTCATGCTCTGTGGGCCTCAGGCAACTCTCTTGACAAGCTGAAGGTAAAGCAGAAGCTAGAGCCCAGGCCTCCTGATTCCAAATCCATCAGGCCTCAAAACCCATGCCTGCAACATTTCCTAGGTCTGGCTTTTAACAAACGTGTTGGAGGTTGGCACACTGCCGATGTTTTGTTGGCTCGGGCTGGGTACCAGGTTACTTTTTGCAAATTGGGTACTCTATCATGTAGAAAAACACTCTTTTTAGGGAGTAAAACATCTGGAGTTACACAGCATGAAAAAAGACTAAAGGTTACCCACTCAACACACAGCTCTCAGGTTTTAATGACGCTCAAAGACTCAGAATGTTCAACAAATCTGTTTCTTGTTGCTCTGACTTTCAATGTTTCCACTGGGGAGCCACCACTTATTTTTTTCTGTCTTGTTTAACCCAGTAAGATTCCTAGGGAAAGATGTATCTCCAAGAGCTTGAACAAGCTCCCCAGGAAAGCCCCCAGATCTCACAGATTCTAAGTCACAAAAATACGCTTCTAAAAATAGAGTTTGCCTGGCAAGAACACAGGTCTTGGCCCACTCAACCCAGCCCCACAGACAGCCTTTGTCTTGATTATCAGGCCTGAAGATCGCTGGAAAGAGCAGCCCATATTGAAGAGTGTTTGGGGACTTCTGCTTAAGGGCATAACAGCAGTCAGGAAGTCCAGCGATGGACACAGAACAGGGACCTGATAAAGGGGGAGCTTTACAAGGCTCTGAAAGCTTGGGCAGAGTTTGCCCAGAGATTTACAAAGTGCCAGTCTTGGAGTCAGAAACCCAAACTCCAGTTCCAATTCACTACTGATTGTCTGGATGCCCTTAGCGAGCCTCCTTCCCTCTTTGGGATTCAGTTTTCACATCTATAGAATAAGGATGGTAAATTCCAAAGCCCTACGTGCTCCCAGAGATGCTGCTGAAAGCTGTATAGATATGAGAAAGAACCGACCCTCTGGTGAGGGGGCTCTGGCTAAACACGTCCAGACAGCCTGAGGGGCTCTGTGGGCAGCTACAGAAGGCTCTTCTGAGCAGAAGCACGTGTTTTCCTCAGGAAAGGACTCTTTTTATTGAGGCTGTTCCGTTTAAATGCGTGCTCATGAAGACTGTGGTGGGTTACTTCTCAGCGCCTGGGGGGTCAGCTGGAAACCAGCCGCCCCTCATCTCATCACCACAGGACTGAGACTCAGAAACCCAAGTGTAGAAGAGAGATACCTGACTTTCTTTGGCTGCAGGGACTACAATTGATGGCCTGCGTTTGATGTGATTAAATATGGCAAAAAGAGAAGAGATGCGGTGGAGGGCTTGTGTCCAGAATTACAGAAATTGGCCTCATCTTCAGTCATCCAGTCAAGTCATCTCTCGTGCTTCTACATGCAGGGGACAAACAAGTCTTCTGTGTTAAGAAAACATCTTGTCCCTTGAGAACTTCTGAACCTTGTGAGTGTGTGTACCTGTGTGTGCATGAGTATGCATCTCTGGGGTGTGCATTACAGGTATATGTGTATGCTATATGGGTGTGTATGTGTATGCATGTGCATTTATGTGTATGTGTATTTGTGTGTCCATGCACGTGTGTGCACTTGCATGCACGTGTGTGTATATGTGTATATATATACACCCTGTCTCACGAGGAAGGAGGTTTACTCAATTGCATCAGGGCCAGGGGATGATTTAATAATCCCCGGATCTTCTTGTCCTATGTACATGGAAATGGCAAAGCCTTTCCAAACCCAAAAGATTGATTAGTTCATTTTCAGGTTTTGCCGTGAATTGGTAGTTCCTGGAATGGCTAAATGGCTCAGAGAGGCAGCATTTGCATCCAGCAATGTTAGAGTGGCTTTGGGAGTAGTGGCTAGGGGGTGATTTAGGATAGTTATTTGGAAACATCTACCATTTTCCAATAATGCTTGAGAAATTGCCTCCCCTGAGAAATTTCAGGAGGGCCCTGGAACAGTGAGGGAGGAGGCCGAGGAAAATGCAGATTCCTCTTGTCTGAGCAGCATGGCTGCAGGCATTCAGAAAACCCAGTATTCCAAATACCTTCAGGCAGGTCAGCTGCATCGACTATGCTGTTGCCCACCCCGATCTGTGCACATGCTCATCTCTCTGCACGTCCCCCAGGTCACCCCCCCTACATCTATCTGATGAAATTAGTACTTGAAATGCAATAAAGTGATTAGTTTACTTGACTGTGACAAACATATTTAATCTTGACCGATCGATAGTGTCAGAAAACCAGCACCATTAGTTAAATTATCCCCTGGACTCAGAGAAGCAAACAGCCTAATTGAAGAAGGCAAACTCCCAAGGCCTCCTCTCAGCCCAGGCACTTCCCACCTTGTGGGTTTGGAGGGCTCTGATTTGAACTTAAGCCGTAACTTGCTTTCTCTCGAGCCACCACTGCCTGCATGTCAGTTTCCCCATCCATCAGTATACTGCAGAGAAGAAGAGGAGAGACTCTGGAACTAGACTCAATTTAAATCAGCACCACCAACTAGTTGATCATGGGCGAGTAACCTAACTTCTCTGTGCCTCCATTTCTTCATCTGTAAGATGGGGGTATCAATACTAGTATCTGGGTCCTCAGGAGGGGTGGGTGAAAGAGGCATGGGCTGGATTCTCCTCCTGGCCCTACAGGACCACAATTTGACCACTTCAGCTCCTTCCCTCTCTGAGCCTCAGTCACCCCATCTATAAATGAGGAGATGAGATGAGTCAATTGTAGAGGCTCCTATAGCCCTGATATTCCATGAGCCTCAGAGCCTAACAACCTTGTTGATGTACATGAGAGTTACTAGAAGTGATCCCGGGCCAGGAAGGCTAAGTGATCTCATAGCCCAAGGGAGGATGTCTTTGAGGCAACGTAACTTATCTTTATGGACATGGCAGGGTGGGGAACAGGGAACCATGCTTTCTGGGTATGAAAGGAAATCAATTCCATTTCATTTCAGCCCAAGAATTCTCAAATGCCTGATATCCACAGTGGGTCTGCTGGTACCAGGGGAAGGAAGTATCTCACTCACTCACTCATTCATTCATCCCATGTTTGCTAAGCATCATCGCTGTGGCAGACCTTGTACTGGGAGTTAGAGACAGACGGAAGGACCAGCCTCATGCTTTGTCCTTTGTCCTTTGTATCCGGGGACTCAAAGACACATGAACAATCACCTCTAGTACAATGCTGTACTAGTTTCCAATGGCTGCTGTCACAAATCACTACAAACTTAGTGACTGAAAGCAATACGAATACATTATCTTATAGTTCTAGAGGTCAGAAACCCAATATGGGTCTCAATGGACTAAAATCAAAATATTAGGAGGACTGTGGTCCTTTCTGGAGGCTGTAGGGGAGAATTCAATTATCTGCCTTTTCTAGCTTCTAGAGGCTGCCTGCATTCCTTGGCCATGGCCCCACATCACTTGACCTCTGCATCCATTGTCACATTCCTTTTCTGTCTTTCACACTTCTGCCTCCTTCTTATAAAAACCATGAGCAGGGCTTCCCTGGTGGTGCAGTGGTTAAGAATCCGCTTGCCAATGCAGGGGACACAGGTTCGAGCCCTGGTCCAGGAAGATCCCACATGCCGCACAGCAAGTAAGCCCATGCGCCACAACTACTGAGCCTCTGCTCTAGAGCCCGCGAGCCACAACTACGGAAGCCCACACACGTAGAGCCTGTGCTCCACAACAAGAGAAGCCACTGCAGTGAGAAGCCTGCACACCGCAACAAAGAGTAGCCCCCACTCGCCGCAACTAGAGAAAGCCTGCAACGCAGGCTGCAACAAAGATCCAACGCAGCCAAAAATAAAATAAATAAAATATATATTTTTTAAAAAGTCCTTAAAAAAAAAATGAGTAATTGGACCCACCTAGATAATCCAGGATATTCTTCCCACCTCAATAGCCTTAACTAAATCACATCTGCAAAGTCCCTTTTGCCATGTAAGGTAATATATGCACAAATTTCAGGGATTGGGACCTGGACATCTTGTGGCAAGCATGGAGGTGGGGGGGGGGGGTCATTATTCTACCCACTACAGACATAAAAGTCTCAAGGCTGGAATAAAAAGAAGACTAGGAGCCACTTTTCCCAGGAAGACTTAAGGGTTCCATTAGAAGTGGTTCTTGGGAACCCTCGTACACTGTTGGTGGGAATACAAATTAGTGCAGCCACTATGACAAACAGTATGAAGTTTCCTTTAAAGACTAAAAATAGAACTACCATACAATGCAGCAATTCCACTCCTGGGTACATATCCAGAAAAAAAAGAAAACTCTAATTTGAAAAGATACATGCACCCCAATGTTCATAGCAGCACTATTTACAGTAGCTAAGAAAGACATGGAAACAACCCAAGTGCCTGTCAACAGACAATTGGCTTAAAAAGATGTGGTATCAAAAATAAACTCAAAATGGATTAAAGACCTAAATGTAAGGCCAGAAACTATAAAACCCTTAGAGGAAAACATAGGCAGAATACTCTATGACATAAGTCACAGCAAGATCCTTTTTGACCCACCTCCTAGAGAAATGGAAATAAAAACAAAAATAAACAAATGGGACCTAATGAAACTTCAAAGCTTTTGCACAGCAAAGGAAACCATAAACAAGACGAAAAGACAGCCCTCAGAATGGGAGAAAATATTTGCAAACGAAGCAGCTGACAAAGGATTAATCTCCAAAATTTACAAGCAGCTCATGCAGCTCAATATCAAAAAACAAACAACCCAATCCAAAAATGGGCAGAAGACATAAATAGACATTTCTCCAAAAAAGATATACAGATTGCCAACAAACACATGAAAGGATGCTCAACATCACTAATCATTAGAGAAATGCAAATCAAAACTGCAATGAGGTATCACATCACACCGGGCAGAATGACCATCATCAAAAAATCTACAAACAATAAATGCTGGAGAGGGTGTGGAGAAAAGGGAACCCTCTTGCATTGCCGGTGGGAATGTGAATTGGTACAGCCACTATGGAGAACAGTATGGAGGTTCCTTAAAAAACTAAAAATAGAACTACCATACGACCCAGAAATCCCACTACTCGGCATATACCCTGAGAAAACCATAATTCAAAAAAGAGTCATGCAGGGCGAGAGAGAGTCATGGACATATACACACTAACAAATGTAGTAAGGTAGATAGCTAGTGGGAAGCAGCCGCATGGCACAGGGATATTGGCTCGGTGCTTTGTGACAGTCTGGAGGGGTGGGATAGGGAGGGTGGGAGGGAGGGAGACGCAAGAGGGAAGACATATGGGAACATATGCATATGTATAACTGATTCACTTTGTTATAAAGCAGAAACTCACACACCATTGTAAAGCAATTATACCCCAATAAAGATGTTAAAAAAAAAAAAAAAGTCATGTACCACAATGTTCATTGCACCTCTATTTACAATAGCCAGGACATGGAAGCAACCTAAGTGTCTATTGACAGATGAATGGATAAAGAAAATGTGGCACATATATACAATGGAATATTACTCAGCCATAAAAAGAAACTAAATTGAGTTATCTGTAGTGAGGTGGATGGACCTAGAGTCTGTCATGCAGAGTGAAGTAAGTCAGAAAGAGAAAAACAAATACCGTATGTTAACACATATATATGGAATCTAAAAAAAAAAAAAAATTGGTTCTGAAGAACCTAGGGGCAGGACAGGAATAAATATGCAGATGCAGAGAATGCACTCGAGGACACAGGGAGGGGGAAGGGTAAGCTGGGACGAAGTGAGAGTGTGGCTTGGACATATATACACTACCAAATGTAAAACAGATAGCTAGTGGGAAGCAGCTGCATAGCACAGGGAGATCAGCTCAGTGCTTTGTGACCACCTAGAGGGGTGGGATAGGGAGGGTGGGAGTGAGAAGCAAGAGGGAGGAGATATGGGGATATATGTATATGTATAGCTGATTCACTTTGTTATACAGCAGAAACTAACACACCACTGTAAAGCAATTTTACTCCAATAAAGATGTTAATAAATAAATTAACCAAAAAAATCCATAATATTAAAAATGATGGGAAAAAAAAGATGTGGTATATATACAATGGACTATTACTCAGCCATAAAAAAGAATGAATATGTATACAATGGATAACTAATAAGAACCTGCTGTATAAAAAAATAAATAAAATTCAAAAAAAAAGAATGAAATATTGCCATTTGTAGCAACATGGATGGACCTAGAGAATATTATGCTTAGTGAAATAAGTGAGACAGAGTGAGACAAAGACTGTATGATATCACTTATACATGGAATTTAAAGAATAATACAAATAAATGTATATACAAAACAGAAACAGACTCAAAATACATAGAAAACAAATTTATGGGGAGAGAGAGGAGAGGAGGGACAAATCAGGAGCATGGGATTAAAAGATACAAACTACCGGGCTTCCCTGGTGGCGCAGT
This sequence comes from Leucopleurus acutus, assembly GCF_964270905.1. Lineage (NCBI taxonomy): Eukaryota > Metazoa > Chordata > Mammalia > Artiodactyla > Delphinidae > Leucopleurus > Leucopleurus acutus. The sequence continues at coordinate 34,610,733 of NC_139150.1, forward strand.
GGTTGAGAGTCTGCCTGCCGATGCAGGGGACACGGGTTCGTGCCCCGGTCCGGGAGGATCCCACATGCCACGGAGCGGCTGGGCCCGTGAGCCATGGCCGCTGAGCCTGCGCATCCGGAGCCTGTGCTCCTCAACGGGAGAGGCCACAGCAGTGACAGGCCCATGTACCGCAAAAAAATAAATAAATAAATAAAAATAAAAGATACAAACTACCATACAAAAAACAGATAAGTAACAAGGATTTACTGTATAGCACTGGGAATTACACACAATATCTTGTGTATAAGAATGATGTGTAATAACCTATAATGGAATATAATCTGAAAAAAAAAAAAAAAAAAAAACCCCAAGCTGAATTACTATGCTGTACACCTGAAACTTACACAATGTTGTAAATCAACTATACTTCAATTTAAAAAAAAAAAAGAAGAAGAAGAAGGCGTGGTCCTTGAAGCATGAGTAGGATTTGGACTTCTGGCGCAAGGCGAAGAATACTCCAGGTAATAAGAACAATAGCAGCGAAGGCCTGGAGGTGGGAGATGGTGTAGTATGTCTGGAGAACACCATGTTTGGAAATAATCGGCTGAGACAGGAGAGAGTCAGAGGCCGGAATAAGGAAGGCCTCATACGCCATGCTTCCATGACACAAAACCACAGAAGGGTTTTAGACTAGGGAGCAGACAGATCAGACTTGAATTTCATAAAGATTATTCTGGCTACAAGGTAAGTGACCAAGAGGAGGGGGTAAACCGAGATCAGAGACATGAGCAAGAAAGCTGCTATGGAGATCCTGATGAGATGAGCAGGCCTGAATACAATATTGGCAGGGACAGGGCTCATGGGGCAGAGGATGTGAAGGAAAGGAGAAGTTTTAGACAACTCCTAGGACTCCGGCTTGGGTGACTGGGTGGAGGGCAGAGCCGGTGCCCCTAATTAAGAGAGGTGTCTTATCTCTAAGTCCTTTCTTCAGGATGGCCACGGTCTGGGTCTGAGAGTCACCTGAGCTAGATCCCTCCCTCCAAATGGTTCCATTCAACAAGAAACAGGACACCAGAGTGCTTGAGCCACAAGCTTTGGGCTCTGGCAGCTCTGGTTTCTAAATCCCTGCTCTGCTCTCACAGCCCTGGTCTCCAAGTCCCAGCTCTGCCTCTCACCAGCTAGCGGAGCTCAGCAGGTTCTTAGGACTGGCCATGAACCTTACCCTCTTTGCAGTAACATAAGGAAGTGCTAACACTTTGCCCTTTGCATCCTCCAGGCCTCTCCTGGACATCCCATAGCTCTAAAACTCCCTTCTTAATAGGGATCTACCTAGGGGAGGGGAAAGAGCAATTAACACCTTTCTATTCCCTCGGGACTGGCCCTGTCCCCTGCCAACTACTGCATCAGGACCCACCTGCTCTTGAAGGGGGTGACCAATTATCAGGAATAAGTGTGAAATCGAGTTTGCTGCCCGGATACTCATTACCTGCCTCTTCATCAGCCTGCAGGGGAGGGGGGCCCAGTCTCTGCTTCCCCACAGCAGGGGAAGATCAAAAAAAGATGATGGATTTCCTGAGTGTTCACCCAGCCTTGGGAAGGAAAGGGGCTCACTCTACATTGTCACTGGAATTAGGCAGAGGCTTGTGATTTTATTTTTTTAATTATATATGCGTGCTTCTGGCAGATAAACATTTAGATATTTGTATATCTGTATTTCTTCTAACTGTATTTTCCCTCCCGGTTCCAAGAAGGAACTAGCTGCTCTTCGTTGACTCTGGAGGAGCTGCTGGCAGGCAACAGTTCTTTCTTGGCCTTTGCTTTCCAAAAACCTGAGCTGCTTGAGGGGTTCCTGAAAGGGAAGAAAGGAGAGAGGAGCTGGCCTATGAGAAGGAAGATTCCCCAGAAGGCCAGTGAGAAGCCAGGGTCAGACCCCCAGTTCCCTGCAGTGCCAGGGGAGGTGACAGGCTTCGGAGAGGAATGGCTGAGTACCACCAAAAAGGCTGGAACTGTGCCTCATCAGCATCCAGGCTCAGTGGCCACAGGGCATCTGGCAGTGACCATAAGTGGGCCAGGAGGCTCACAGACTGGGCTAAGAGCTGTTCTCTCCTTCTTGAAGACATAGCTGTGCCAGACAGTGTTCTAGATACTAGGCACACAACAGTGAAGAGGATAGAAACATTCTCTGCTCTTACAGTGTTTCATTTTTCAAAGATGAATATATAATTTAGTAAAAGCTAGTAATAAGTGCTACCAGCAATAACAAACAAAACAAAAACCACAAAACCAAACAGGGTGAGGGCACAGACAATGATGGTGGATGTCAAGATAGGTTTCTCAGAAGAGAGCAGGTTTGAGCTGACATCTAATGGAAAGAGGAAGTGAGTCAGTTAAACTGTAGGGGAGAAAGCATTCCAGAAAGAGGGGACAGTAAGTGCAAAGGCCCTGGGGTAGGAGTGCTAGCATGTTCTAGGAACATTGAGATGGTTAGGTGGCTAAGGAGGAGTGACAAGGGCGAGTTTGGTAGGAGATGAGGTTGGACTGGGGGAGACAGAAGTGTCCTCCCTTCCAGGCCAGACAAATCTGCATTTATAACCCAAGGCCTGTCACTTTCCATTTACAAGCTTGAATTTCCTCACCCTCAGCATAAGGCCAGAGACACCTTCCCTGGTGCCGATGATGTCCTGCACTTGACGGTGGCTACTGTAATTACCATGCGGTTATTATTGTTTAATCTAGGTGCTTCTCCTCACCATGCTCCCATTCCTACACCACGAGAATTGGATGCTGTTGCTGCAACGACTTTGTGTGCAGGGCACCAGTGGGGTGGAGGGTTGAGGCTCTTTATCGGTAATTACTGCTCCCGGGAAGCCCTCTTGGCTCTGCTCCACACCCAGCATGGCGAGGACGACAGCCACTTGTCAGAAGCCTCCCAGAGAGACCACCTGGAAATGAGAGCAGCCCTGACAGGGAGCTGTGCTGAAGGGGGAAGGGCATGCGGGCCCCTTTGTCATTAGGCAGCCAGAGCTGGAGGGATCGCTGCGGTTTAAATTAAGGATTTAATGAGATGAGGCCAAATTAGATGCAATTAAAAAGACACTTTAGAGCTGGCAGACGACCAAGAGAGGCAGTAATGACTTTCCTAGAAGGGAATCCCACAGGCTGGGGGTTGGGGGAGACCAAGAGGGCTTGGTTTTCTACTCCTGGAAACATCTGGGGTCGGGTGATGGGAGGATAAAATAGAATCAATCATTGGTAACACCGGTGCCCAGCAAGGGCTGGATGACCCTCAGATGTCCACCCACGAGATCCCTGAGACACTGCCTAGACTTATAGTTTCCAAACTGGAATTTGGGGAGCCCAGTAGGATCCCAAGAAGACTGATAGTAACTTCCCCAAGCATTGTCTAAATATATATTTTTAATTATTTTAAATCTTAAAGCAAAAATGCTGTGTAGGCATCCAAAGTTTAGCCCACAAAGGCCGCCAACATGCTGCACAGTGCGATTCCCTGGGGACCTCGGGATAAAGATTCTGTAGCCTGGGCCTCCCTGTGGATTCTGAAGAGAAGCTCCGTTGCTTGGAAAGGCTGCTCACCTGCCTCACCTGCACTGCCGCCCCCCGCCCAGTAATTCAGGCCTGGATATGAGCTCTCAAGTCCTGTGAGCCCACTCCTAGGTGACTCAGGTGAAGCACTCAATTAAATACCAGCTCAGTTAGTGGCCTGCTCCTGACACCACAGAAGGACTTGGTGCTAACTGGGGAATGGGTAAAAGTGCCAGAAGTCTTGATACTATCGTATGGGGAAAACTCTTTTAGTGCTCAGAGTAAGTCTGGGCACTTCTTGTATGACTTCCATTAACTCCAGTGGGCTCAGTTTGGCAATGTAGGGTCCCACGGTTACTCTGATTACAATTCTGGATAACGTGTTTAGCATAAAGTTGCATCCTGAAGTTTGGACTTCACAGACAAAACAAAGTAAATTTGACTGTTCAGAAAGTTTGAGTGTAGAGCTGTCAGAGACGGGCACTGAGGCATGAGATTTTCTTAAATGACAACACTGAACATCCTTCAAGCTACATCTGAAAAGTATTTTTCTGCCAAACAATGAATATTTAAACTAACAAACCTACTCATCATCTCCCTCCAAATGTAATACAGCTTAAGCAATGAGAGTTGCACTTAGGTATTATTAATAATTCAATCCTGAAACAAAATAATTGCCTATTAATCCTCTTGAAGTTCCTGGACCAGCTTAACTGGAGAATGTTTTGAGAATGGAAAGTAAAGTATTTTGAAAATCTGTTAGCATATGCAACTGTTTTTTGGGCTGGATCAGGATTTTAATAATACAGTGAAACCAAATCTAAATACTGAAATAAATTGGATATTGATGCTGATACCAAATTGCAACTATTATTTATAATGCCCAATTTCAAATTGTTTAAGTTATTGAAATAGCTTCACTTATTCTCATTGGCTGATTTTATAATAAGTAGTGCTTGTACGTTTGAACTTAAACATACGTTTATAATAGTCACTCCTGTCAGCTTTATGTAATGGACTTCCACCGACCAATGTGTTTGAATATTAGTGCTGCAACAGTAGGAAACCACTGACCTAGTCCAAGCCCGCCATGATACAACTGGGAAACACAACCCAGAGAGGTGCAGAGGCTTGTTCATTCAGGACCAGAGTCAGCAGTGGCTGGCTTAGAAGCAGGATCCCCTGACCTCCAGCTGTAAAGAGGCCATCAGGACTCTGCCCCAGCTCTGTCTCTTGCCTCCACCTGGTCCAGACCTCCTCCCTCTCCCATCCTTCTCTCTCCATGCAGTGCTAAGCTGTGATTAAGTCCCTCCTTCCAAACCCCGGCGGGGGTAGATCAGAACAATGGGTTCAACCTCTTCTCCCTGGAGCCACTGTGTCATGTGGGGGAACCTGGTGGCCCACTGTGGGGATAAGGGGAGACTGAGCAAGCAGAGCACCAGCACCTAGCCCCACCTCAAACAAAGGTGGTGAGTCCAGAGCACAAAGGGCTCTGACACTGGGGTGTCTGGGTTCAAAGCCTACCTCCCCCCTCTTACCAGACCAAAACTAGGTATGGCAAATACTGCCTGCCAAGGAGGGATGCTGTGAGAATTTAGGGAATCAATCTACGTAAGGCACATAGAAAGTAGTCGATAAATCTTAGCCATTATTATTCATTTTATAAGGAGAGATTGATGTAAGATGTCCTTTTCTCAGAAGGATTTCGCTGCTAAGGAATGCAGGGCAAAAAACTGGCTTAGAACATATAAATTTAAAAGGTCTTACCCTGGCATTTGAGGTCTTCAGCCTTTTCCACCCCTCTTCATATGCCCCACGTGCCAGCCACACTGGTCTTCTCACTGCCCCCAAAGTGCCCTATCTGCTCTGGCCTCCATGCATTTGCGCATGCCGTTCCCTATGTCTGAAGACTCCTGCTCACCTCTCAGGGCCTACTCTTTATGTCACCTCTTCCCAGAAGCCAGCCATTATCCCTCATAGCAGAGACTCCAGAATTTCTATAGGAAAGTTCCAGGGCAGCACTGTATTTGGTGGGTGGGGTGGCGGGGCCTCTAGGAAATTTGTCTAAAAGCTCTGCACAACTTATTCACTGCCTTTACTTAGACTGTGTGTTTATTTGGGTTGGCTCTGTGGGGCTGATGGAGATCATGGGGAGCTGAAGCATCTCCTCACCCCGTTAGAATGAAGTTCTGCTTCTCCTGGGTGCTCTCAGCACAGGGCTTGTCCTCATCTTGTGATGGAGCTGGCGTTTGGGCTCCACATGCTCCTACTTGTGTTCCTTCCCTGCCCTCTGCCCTCTACTTCGGGCTCTGCTCCTGCCAGCCACAAGGCATGACTAGCCTTAAGTTCCCCGAGAACATCCACCAGCACCCAGAACACTGGAGCTCAAGCACTCCAACTCCCCTGGCTCATCTCGCAGGTGAAATAACTGAGGCCAATAAAGGATAAGGGCTTTGCCTGGACCATATATTAGGTGCTCAAAAACACCTTACATTTGGAGCAAGGCAGAGGGGTGTGCTGTGGGACCAGAAGTCATTAACAGTTGGACCAGTAAATCAAGCAGTAGACAGTGAAATAAAACAAACTCCAGAATTCATTGAACTAATCAATAACACCCGATTGCCTGTTACAACCTGCAAACGCCAAATACTGATTGCCAAACCCTCAAGCTAATAGACAATTGTCACCTAATGCAATGGTTTTCAAACTCTACCAAGCATCAGAATCACCTGGAGGGCTTGTGTAAACTCAGATATCTGGGCTCCACTCCAGAATATCTGATCCAGTAGGTCTGAGGAGGGGCCTGAGAATTTTCATTTATAATAAGCCCCAGGTGATGATGATACTGCTGGACTGGGGGGGTCACCCTCTGAGAACCACTGATCTAATGTTTTATCTCCTCCACCCTAAAGCCTACTGAGTGGCTCAGGTGGACCTCAGGATGTCATTTGGAAACCAGAGTGTGATGGTCCCCTCAACCTCACATCCCCATCACCAATAGTCCCCACTTAAAACAGGTCAAGCCAGCCCTCCTTTCACCCCAGATCCCAGCCCTGACTGCATTATATTGAAATGGACCACTTATGGTCTGTCTCCCTCTTGGTCAAGGAGTCCCTCCCAGGTAGGGATCCTGCCTTGTTCCTCTTGGGATTCCCAGGGCCTGAGACCCAGGACTCATTGAGCATTTGTTGACTGAGATTTGAGGCTCGTTGAGGAGCAGGAAGGTGCCCAAGTTCACACGGGTGAGAACACCTGACCCCGCCTCTGAGCCCAAGCTCCAGGTGCCCCCAGGTCTGGTCCACTCTGTTATTTCTTCCTTTTTAGAAACACTGAGAAGAGGCTTCCTGGCCAAGCAGCTTCTATCTAGGCCTCTTCCAGATGCCTCTCTGCCTCTGCCTTTCACTGTTCTCAGTTAGAATGGTCAAAGTTCTCTCTTAAGGGTGACCACCCAGCCTCCCTATAGCCTCTGCTCTTCAGGGAGCACAGCCAAATTTCCCTCTGCAAACATCCTTCCCTCCTGGGTTCTCTCCCTCCACCATTCTGGACCAAAGTTGTCTTCCATTTTACAGCCTGGACCGAATGTCATCTCCCCCTCCCCCAGGCCATCTGAAGCAGAACCAGTCCCTCCCCTTTCTGGGCACTTTCAGCCTTTGCCCATAATGTTCTGTTTCTGGGTCTTTCTCCCCAAGGTACTTGGTGCAGCCAAGAACCTGTTCTGATTCATACCCTTCCCCAGCCCCCTCCACGAAGCCTAATGTGAGTGAAGCTGTTGCATCGATGAGCCTCATCGTAAGGATGAGTTAAGAGGGTCGCTACGGAGCTACCCTTCAGCCTCCTAACCTGCCCTTTGCCACCATTCATCAGCTTGTCCTATCCTCCTAGCCAGTAGGCTCCAAAGTTTACCCTGCAGTAACCACTACCCCGCCCCCGCCAGGGGAGAGTTGGGAGGCAGTGAAGTTGTGGAAGCAGCATCTTCCTGGTCTGAAACAGAGCAGGCAGGGCCAGGGAAAAGGACACAAACCTGGCAGGTCCCTCCATGCTGGGCTCCACAGTTGTCCCTACCACCTATGTCACTAAGCCACTAAAAACTCTGGGTCAGAAAAAAATTTTAAATGAAGTATTTTGGTTATCTATTGTAAAATAACCCAAAAGGTATTAGCATAAAAAACATTTCTCATGATTCTGTGGTTTGGCTGAGCCCAGCTGGGTAGTTCTTCTACCACCCATGGCATCAGCTGAGGTCACCCACTGGGCTGCGCTCATCTGATGGCTAGGTGGAGCTGCAAATTCCAGGAAGACTCACTCAGGTGTCTGGTACTTTGGTGGTCCTCTGGGTGCTCTCTCTAAGGTGTAGCTTGGGCTTCCTCACTGCATGGTGGCATCAAGGTAATTGGACTTCTTATGTGGCAACTGCATTCCAAGAGGGAGAGAGTAGAAGCTTCTGGTCCTCTTAAGGCCTGGGTTCAGAAGTCTCAAAACATCATTTTTACCATATTCATTTGGTGAAAGTAAATCACAAGGATCTGTCCAGAATCAAGGGGAAGGGAAACAGGCTACTTCCCAGCGGTTAAAGTGGCATACACATACAGGGAGGGAAGAGATGGATGACAGCCTTCTTTGGAGACAATCAGCTTCACTAGGGAAACTGTTAGAGGTCTTCTTTCAGTCCAGAAAGTCCCCAGGTACATGTGTGCACATTCAGCTATGGAAACTTCCAAACTATGTAACCCTATAGGTCTGGGTGGTCCATTCCTTGAGAGACGTTGAAGGCCAGCTACAACAACAATTTGAGTGCAGAATGAAACGGCCCTAGCCTGGGAGGTAGGCAGTCTGGGTCCTTCCGCAGCCTTGCCCCCCATTTGATGTGAGAAACTGAGCAAGACCCTGTCCCACTCTGAGCCACTCAAATCAGATCCACCTTGCCCACGGGGCATTTATCTATAACCGTCCATCAGAGCTGAGGTCCTTTTGTCTTTTGCTATTTTCTAGGCTCCTTAAGAAGGACAAGGGCCTCTCCTCTTCTCTAGTTTTAACAACTTGATAACAGCCCCTTGCCCCTGTATTTATAACCAGAAACGCTGGTATTGATGAATTTATCTCAGTGCTGGACTGTTTTAAAAAGGGGGCTCTTCAGAATCACAGCTCAAATACAGAACAGAGCACTGGAACTGAATGCCAGAGAAATGTCCCCAAAATGTTCTTGGTTCATGCCCCAGTTATACGGATTGGTATACCGAGGCAGCCCTGGGGTAATGTGAGAAGGGCAGGGATATAAAGAATTAATTTAGGGACTTCCCTGGTGGCGCAGTGGTTAAGAATCCGCCTGCCAATGCAGGGTACACGGGTTCGATTCCTGGTCCGGAAAGATCCCACATGCCGCGGAGCAGCTAAGCCCGTGCGCCACAACTACTAAGCCTGAGCCCTAGAGCCCGTGAGCCACAACTACTGAAACCCATGTGCCTAGAGCCCGTGCTCCGCAACAAGAGAAGCCACTGCAATGAGAAGCCCACTCACCACAACGAAGAGTAGCCCCCGCTCACCGCAACTACAGAAAGCCCGCGCGCAGCAACGAAGACCCAATGCGGCCATAAATAAATAAATAAGTAAGAATTCATTTAGCCAAACTCCCTTTCTCTGCTGGGAGCCCCCGCCAGTCTTCCCCCAAGTCCCACTTGCTAGACTCAGGACTAGTTGAGAGGTCTCTAGGTGCTCAGAAATTCCAACCCCCTGTGAGTGCCCAGAGCCTTCTCATTCAGCACCAGCGCCAAACCTGAGGAGAAACTTGGAAGCAGGAAGCCTCCAAGAGTGGAGGCTGTAAGACCCAACACTTGTCTGTGGGGACACTGGACAGGCAGGAGGAGGCCCCCCCACCTGCATATGCCACCCTTCCCAGTCTCTGGTCCCCATCATCACTGTTTAGCTACTATGATAATAGATATTTGGAATGTCCCATCAGACTTCAGTTATTAAGAGTCTCTGATCAATTCACTCTTCTCTGCTGCTCAAACATAGTCTATACTCTCCAGCTTCTTGGCCTTGACTCATGCAGTTCCCTCTGCCAGGAATGCCATCGTCCCATCCGACCACCCCTTATCGTTCATCGTACCAGTCCCAGCTCAAGTGCTCCCTCCTCCAGGAAGCCCTATACCCTCCTCTGCACATTGGCAGAGATTTCTCCTTTCTTTAAACCTTCACTGCCCTTGGGCTTCACCTCCCAAGGCTCTGGACACTTTCTGCCTTAGTTCTAACTGGATTGCTGGAGAGAAGCCACTCAGCAGTGGGGACACCCCCTGACCTGGGGGTCAGTGAACTGGATTCTAACTCAGGCTCAGCCTCTGCCTCCCTTGAGACCTTGGCAAAGTGCCTTCACTCTGGCCTCAGTCTCTTCATCTCCAGGATGAGGAGTTGGGCTTTGTCTCTAGGGTAATTTCCATAGCTTCCTTTGTTTGCTACACCCCACAGTAACTGAATCCCTTCCCCACAGCAGGCCCTGTCCTGGGTATTGGGGATGTAGAAGGAGTCCCTGAGACAAGGATTCATGTACAAGTGATTTATTAAGAAGGTGCTCTAAGGAAAACCAGTAAGGAAGTGGGAAGCAGGAGAAGGAAGGGAGGAAACTGGGAAGGGAGTGATTTCTAGCCAAGTCTCACAGAGGGTAGCTTCCGCCTGATTCCCCAGGTTGCTCTGGAGTATAAGCCACGTCTCAGGGTTGTCCTGTCCCAAGACCAGGGAGCTCGGCTCCACACTCCCACCCCTGCAAGTCATTAGCTAAGGAGAAGCTTAATTCCCAGGCACTTCAATCTGTCTGCCATTGTTGGAAGTTTCCAATAGCCTGGGGCAGGCTGCTGAAGGAGAGTCACAGGTGTGGGCCACTGAAAGCAGAACACAGGAGGCAGGGGAGGAGAGGAGCACAGAACCAGCAAAAAGCCTCTGGGGAGCATTGGGTGTAGGCCCTCCACCATCCACCTCACTGTTAGCACCGTCCCTATATTCAAGGAGCTCACGGAGGGGGGGTGGGGGAGGAGGGAATGTATTTGCCAAAAGGGAAATTCATATTCACAGGTGACCTGGGGTAATTAATTGTCTCCACTTTTCTGAAGATCACCTGCAAAATGAGGAGTTATAAACTAGGAACTGAAGCACGCACGGGAGGGACGGAGGGACAGAGGGAGGGAGGCATGGAGCTTGCATTATCAAGCCTGATTTGCATCTCCCACTCCCCACCCCCAAATCGGGCTGCTGTCTGCCTTTTGCCAGCAGGATGGTTAAGACAACTCAGGAATCACAGGGCTCTGGCTCCCCACAGACTAATTGCAAGCCCAGGATATCAAATGGACTGATTTCCCTAGGGACACAGACATGTTTTCATAGTTCTGACAGTCTCCTTTCATCCTACGTCTCTAACAGAGCCGGGACATTAATCAAGTCTTTTCCTCTGCAAACCCATGCTCCCACCTTTGGTTTGGGGGCAGAGGGGCAGGGGGTGGGGGAAGAACAGAGGCTATGGTCCTGAGAGGGCTATCTCTAGGTGACATAATTGTGAATCTGTGAACAGGGACTCTGTATTCCCAGATGATCTGGGAACCCAATCCGAATACTTGTGAAAAGCTTGAAGACTATCAGAGCTGAGGGGCCTTTAGTCCCCAGGTCATGGCTTCCAAACTGTGCTCTTCCAAGCCCAACTTTTCAAGAAGGGACTACCAAGGTCCCCAGGGAAAAAGGGGTAAGCAACTCTGTCCAGTGTCCAGAGCATGGCCTTCCACATAGAGGCCACCTGAAGAGGCTTCTGCAACTGAAAAAGAGTCCCAGATGCACTGGAGGCCATTCCTGTTAGGCTGCAGAGCCAAGTGGGACATGGAGGGTGGAGGGCAGAGGAGGGCCCAGCAAGTTGATGTGTAGCGTGGCCTAGACCAGAGCTCCTGGCTCCTGATTTAACTTCCTCTCCTTTACTATCCTCCCCCTCTGCCCTCCTCCCCCAAATCTGAAATTCAAAGCATTAGGCCTGAAAGGGACCTACAGCTGATGCAGTACAAACCTCCTTCTGCCATCACATGCCTGGATGCACTCGGTCCCCCTGCCTTACCTTGGACCCACCCAGCCATGGCCAGCTCATGGCCTCTCCTCTCGCGGAAGCCCCTCCAGACTTTGTACAGCTCTCTTACAAAAGTCTTTCTCCTATTGTTCCCCAAACTGTCTGCCACTAAACTTTCTCACTCTGCCTCTGGGGACCCAGAGAGCACAGCTATTCCAGAGCCCCTCTTCTGGAACAGAGCCCCTCTTCTGGAACAGAGCCCTTTAGACGGCAGCAACAGTAATGACAACCATCATAGCACCTTACTCCTGAGAAAAGATTTCTGTTAGTCCTTCCCATTCAACTGCCACCTTATGGACCCTTACTAACAGCCCAAATTCTTCACTGCAGCACTATTCACAGAGTATTTGTACCTTCCTTTTGCCTCTTGTTCCTCATGAGAACACTGTCCAATATGCACAGTAAGGATCCTATCAGTCCATTTAACAGCAGCGGCCAACAGAAGGGCTGGGATTTCCTTAAGATCCCATAGCACAGCTGGACCCCAGAGTTTTCCATTTTCCTTAGAAAAACACTTGGGTCCTGGGTCTCTGAGGCTGTGGGACCCTCATTTTCTCATTTAGCAGGCATCCCTGTTGCTTCCCTCAGGTCCCATCCAACCCTGCAGGCACCCTAATTGGGGTGACATTGAAATGTGTGTCTGACTCCTGTGGCTGTGATATTTAAATCGTCTGAGCCCCACACGGTGGGGGGGTGGGGAGGTGGCTGCACAGCTCTGAGTACTTGGAATCCGGAGTCTGTGAATATCCATTCGCCCTCTCCTTAGTCTGGCTGCCTACAGCCATGTGGGCCCCAGTGGTTAAATTCCACATGCAGAGCTGGGGCTCTGATGTCTGACCTTCAAAGATAGGGCAGCTCTGGCCGGCGGGAGGCAGCTGGGAGCCACTTACTCATAATGCCAGCTGACTCATTTTTTCATCCCCTCAGCCAACTGGTGGGTGAATTAATTAAGTGATGCAGCCAGAATAAGCAGCTATAGGCTTCACTCTGCCGGCCTTAGCATCCTCCTGTTTTGAGCTCCTTTAGATGGATGAAGAGGGTGAGGAGCACTGGGTTGGAACTTAAGCGAACTGGGTTCGACTCCCGGTTTAGCTACAGCAGCTTGACTGCGTTGCTTTGGACAAGTCCCTTCTCTGACCCGGACCTCAGTTTGCTGGTCTTTACAATGAAGGGATTGGACACAAGGAGTGTAAGGAGGCACTTTTCAGGATGTTACTCTTTATAGCCTCATGCATGAATGAGCTGGACAAATGGAAAGGACAGACACAGAGATTATAAGCTGATGGCCTGAGAGTTGCATCTGTTTCATGAATGTGTTTTATTTAACAAATATACTGCTGTATGGGGATATATTTTTATTTTGAATGTATTTCAATGGGAAGTACATGTTTCTGTTTGGCTCAGTCCCCATCACTCCCTGTTTTCCTACACCTGGTCCTTTTGGGGATCAGTCTGGCCTCTGCAGACATTTGACTTTGCGACCCCCGTGCCAGTCGAATCATTTTCTACGGACAAGATAATAAGAGTGAAGACATAACAGCCACATTTGTTTTATGCTTCCAGTTTAACCAAACCATTTTCCATCCATTGAAATATTTGGCTTGGTGCTAGAGTCTCTACGCAATTTCACAAAGTCTAAATTTCCTTATTTTTCCATCCACAGAAAATTGTGGTGAGGATCGGCTTGGTCATGCACGGTAGATTTTAAATTTATTATTCTAAAATCTGCTTGCCAGAATCTTTGCATTTCGGAGATGAAAGCTAAATTCACCTTGGTGGATGATTGCTTTGTCTGGGAAAACATGTTATTGGACCTTTGTTACCTAAATACAAGGCCCAGGACTTGGTTTTGGAAAGTGGGGGATGGTGGTGGAGGTTGTGATGGATGAATGGAAACAAAACCCTAATACATAATACACATAATACAGTAAAATTAGGTCATACTTGGGTAGAGAGTTTATGAAGTTAACTGATTCCAGATTTTTTAAGATCTCAAAAGCAAGATTTGGGGGGACCTTAAGACATGGGAAAGAAGACACAAGAAAAGGCTTTTGTCCTCAAGCAGGGTAAACCTGAGACACAATAAGTTAGTGACTCTCCAAAAAGTTACAGCTTCTTTAATGGTAATACTAATTTCTAAAACTTAACAATGTGAAATTGACAAAAGTTAACACACTAGAACAAGAGTCACCAAATCACAGCCCCAGGGTCAAATTCAGCCCACTGCTTATTTTTGTTCTGCCTGTGAGCTAAATATGGTTTTTATATTTTTAAATAGTTGGAAAAATCAAGAGTATTTTATGACATGTGAAAATGATATAAAATTCAAATTTCAGTGTCTATAAATAAGGTTTGCTGGTTTGTTGGCCACTCATTTGTTTATGTATTGCCTACAGCTGCTTGTGCAATACAGTGACAGACAGGCGTACTTGCCACAGGCTATGTGTGGTGCTCCCCAATTTACAGTCACCTGAGTAAATGGGCATAGAGACCTTGAAGGAGTAGTCATCACTGTGTAAACTCACTGTGGTGTTTGGGGATCATTCCTCCTAGGGACTAGCCTCCCTGTCAGAAAGGAAAAATAGGAAAAGAATAGGGAATTCAATTAGTATTGAACAAAGTGATTTGTTGGATGAAATTAGATGCAACATGGTTGGCAGGGTGGGGTGGGGTGATGTTCACAGACTCAAATCAGATAAATAATTAAGGTAATGGTGTAACTTGCACCTAGGGGGCCTGGGTTATGAATCCAGCTCCATTTGAACAATACGGACTCGGAATCCCCCGATGTCACATGAAAAAGTACCTGAGAGGTATCACCCAGGATGATTATGGTTCTAAGTCTCCTGCGCCAGCCACATCTCTGAGCAACCAGCAGAGATTGTCCTCTGAGATTATAACTAGAGCATGGCTATGAATGAATGACCAGGAACCTCAGCTCACTTGAAATGAGAGTGGTATTCCTGGAGTGGTGACCTCAATTCTCTTGAGATGAGAAAGCTGTTCCCCTAGTGAAAAGGGGTCTTAAAAAAAAAAGAAAAGGGGTCTTTTTTTACCCCTGGAAGGTATAAATTGAATACAAAAATAACAAAGTCAACAAAACCCATAATATTAATACATTTGTGTTAAGTTTAGGAATGGCCTGTACATACTTGGTATTTGCAGGGTTTGTGATAAGTAAGAGAATTTGGCATATCTGAGATTTCATTGTAAATATGTAATTGAGCAATTGATTTTAGACGTGATTTTAAATTAAAGGTTGTAAGAGAATTTGATTAGTTTTGTAAACAGTACTGGGATGTTTATGAGAACTTAAGAATCGCCATATTTAGGACTTTGGTTTATTAAATTTACAAGAGTAGTTTAAGTGCTTGGAAAGGTTTTCTTGTTAGGTCAGGCATGCGAAGCTCTCTGGATGAAAACAGGATGCATCGAATTTTTAAATGCACTTCAAAATGCTTATAGTAACCTAATGAAATGAATTGTAAATGAGACCTTTTAAGGGAATTTGGATTTACGATTAGGATAGTAAAATTTGAATTTACTTAAAGACTCAGCGAAAAATGGTTTTTTTAATTTGTTACTTTTTTCTGCATCCAAAAAAAATTATCCTCAGTCATGAAGAACCCCCTCTGACATTCATTAAGTCTAAAAAGGAATCATCATTGTTCTCCAATCCAAACGTTGGTTCCAGAAGCTGAACAACAATACCATGCACTCAGGTCAGGTGTCCAGGTGAGGGTCCTGGGGGCACACTGCCTCCCACTTTTCACCTCTCTACATCTAAATAGCTCCCTGTTACTTACGCCTCCTTCACATCATGGGACCTGCCCTCCTGCCTGCCCCTCAGGCTAGCCCCCCTCTCACCCAGGTTACTCATCCATCTATGGGGGTCTCCCTGCCTCTGGTCTTCTCTCCTCTCCTCTTTCTTTTCTTCCTTCATGACAATCGCAAAGACACTAAGAGGAGAGAGAAGCCCTCGCCTGCCTGGCTCTGGCTGCCTTTGTACATCTGCTGCTCCCCTAGTAGCCCCAGAAGTCTGTGGAGAGACAGTCTCTGAGTGCCATACCCCTGGGTAGCAGATGGTCCTTCCAGATCAGAGTTGCAGCTTCCTGCCTAGAACAGCAGTATCATCTCCATGAGCCCAGTTATGGAGACTTACTGTTGGTAGTCACTGGCCAGGGCGTGGGTACAGCCTCCTCTCTCTGCCCATCTGCTTCTCCTGTTGCACCTCTGATCTGATTTGGAGGGCCTGCCGAGGTTGAGGGTGACAGCAGCCACCTTCTCCCAACCTTCCCCCTGCTGATCACTTTCCTCCAAGGATCTTGTCACCCAACCTAACTCTGAACTGTTAGATGGCAGAGCCCTATATCTGCCATTTCTGTCTCCTTCAAGGCCAAGAAAGCAGGGAAAGGACTCTATCCTTTGTAGCAAAAGCATGGGAGCAAGAGCCCAGGTTCAGCTCCACTATGGGCTTCCTGTGTGAGCTGGAGTAAATTATCATCGTCTCTGGGCCTGGTTTCCCCTTGCCCCTTATAAAGTGTTGGAGATCCTTTCACCCAGCAAAGCTACTTCTAGGTAGTTTTGTGCACAAAGACACAATTAAGGATGGCAGTCTTGCTAGCAACAGTGAACAATGTCAGTCTAAGTATCAACGAATAGAAGAATCTGTGAATAAATTACTGTACATACATAGATCGTGTCAGTCAGGGTCCAGTCAAGAAATAAAATTTGCACCAGTTATTTTCCCCTATGACATTCTGTTACGAAGAATTTCAAATACACAGGAAAATTGAAAAAACTGCAAAGTGAATACCCATTTACCCACACTTGGACTTACTTGCTTTATCATATATCTATCCATCTTATTTTTTGGATGCATTTCAAAATAAGGTGCAGACAGCAATATGCTTTACCCAGAAACACTTCAACATGTATATCATTAACTAGAGTTCCATATTTGTTTACAGTTTTTTTTAAGGTAAATTTTCATATAATCAAATATAAATTTTAAGTCTATTTAATAGACTTTTTAACAGACTTTGTCAAATTCATCCACCTGTATAATCTAAAAACCACCATCAAAATATAGAACAGTCCTTTCGTACCAGAAACTTCCCTCATTACCTTTCCCTGCCTCTACCTCCACCTGCCAACACTGTTCTGAATTTTTCCCCCCAGAACTTAGTTTAGTCTGTTCTAGAACATCATCTAAATTGAATCATACTGTGTAAGGCCTCTTTCAGTCAGCCCAGTGTTTTTAAGATCTACCTAAGTTATTACATATATCAGTAGTTTGTTTCTTCTTTTTGCTGAGTCATATTCTTTTATGTGGATATACCGCCATTTGCTTGTCTATTCTCCTGTTGATGGACATTTGGGATGTTTCCAGTTTTTATCTATTAGTGAATAAAGCTACTATGAATTATTTTTAAACAATTCTTTTTGAGATCTTATGTTTTTGTTTGTCTTAGGTAAATCCCTAAGACTGGATTTGCTGGTCCACAGAGTAGGTAATTGTTTAGATTTCTAAGAAAGACCCAGTAGTGCCCACACCCAGACCCTACCAGGACCTGGTCCATGTACCCTCCCATCCTCTGCCCCAGTGAGATGCCAGCCTGCGAGTGCCATCACTCTCCCTTCAGGGTGAATTCTCTCTCTGGGCCCTCCTCCCCATTCAGTCTTGTCTTCTGGCTTTGGTCAGGGCCTCTCCAGGCCACCAGGCATGCTTTGGTAACTGCAACAGTCATGGGGAAGGGCTGGGAGTCTCCACTGCTTTCGTTCTAGGAGGCCCTGCTTCCTTGCAAATGGTCCTCTCTCTCCCCCAGGAACCTCCAGGCTCCCCACACCAATTGACGGGATAGAAACCAGGCAATAACACTGGCTTCTAAGCCGATTCCAGACCCTGAGTGAGTCTAAATGTTCCATGAGTAGATCTGACTGCCCATGGCCCCCAGTCTGCGTTCTTCTCTTGCCCATTCAGAGTGGCTGGGGCAGGAGTTTTGAGGCAGGGGCAGAGAGCTGGACTCTTTGGGGCCTGGTCCAAGGCTGCAGGCCCAGATCCAACCCCCTGGCCTGTCCAGGCTTAACACCTCCCATCTCCCCATGATGTTTGCAAGGGGTCACCAGTGCCCTCAGCCTTCTTATAGCACAGAGGTTAAGAGTGCAGACACTGAACACAGATGCCTGGGTTCCAGCCCTGACTCTGTCCTTCTCTAGGCATTTCTTATTGCTTCTATGATGAGGAAATTTCAAATATATCATAAAATAGAGAAGAACCTCTGCTGGCTCTGGCCACTTCCATGCATCTGCTGGACTCCTTCTCCCCTAGACAACTTGAGCTTCATGCCCCAGGTGAGATACTTACCTCTGAACCTCAGGTCCCTTGTCTGTAAAGACTCACACAAATGGCAGGTGGTGGTGCTATTACCACTGACCTATAGCTTGGGCAAGCCAGGTGAGCCCAAGTAAATGGAAACCCCTCCCACCACCTAGCACGGCCCCCTCAACCTTGAGTTCACTCCCCATTCTCAGCATCACCCACGTAATCCTCACCATGGCCTTGGAAGAGAGGGTGGCTCACAGGAATTACCAGCCCCCTTTACAGAGGTGGAAATTGAGGCCAAAAGCAGGAAATCAGCCTGTCACATCCCCAGGTGGGGAGCCTGGGTTTCTGACCTGTTCTTGTCTGGCTGTTTAACATATTAATTCATGGTGAAGTCTCACCTATGGAGCAGGAGGTGTACAGCCCTGTGGCTAAAAGCCCAGGTTCAAGACCCAGATCACCTAGGTTCTGATCCTGACTCTGCACCTAATAGGGCAAGATATCTAACCTCTTTGTGCCTTTGTTTCTTCATCTTTTTTTTTTTTGCACGGTATGCAGGCCTTTCACTGTTGTGGCCTCACCCATTGCGGAGCACCGGCTCCGGACACGCAGGCTCAGCGCCCACGGCTCATGGGCCCAGCCGCTCCGCGGCATGTGGGATCTTCCCGGACCGGGGCACGAACCCGTGTCCCCTGCATCGGCAGGCGGACTCTCAACCACTGCGCCACCAGGGAAGCCCTGTTTCTTCATCTTTAAGTGAGTATTCTGAGAGGACCTATATTGTTAATAATATGGTATTATTATTATAATGCACTGTGAGAACGAAATGTGTGAACACAGGTAAAACAAGATACTTAGAGCATAACAGATGTTCCATAAACACTAGCTATCGTGGAGGTCTCCCTCATGGTCTAGGGGGTAGAGCCCTTGTCCCTGTTTCCAGTTCCTCTCTGTAACCCCCATCTCCTGGCCCTTCACCGTGGATCCAAGGCTGCAAAGTGCTCAGGAGCATCTGCTGAACGAGTGAATGCATTTAGGTCATGGGAAGCCTTGTCTTCCATGGACACAGGACTTGAGAGAAGGTGAGTCTGTGACACACTGGAGCTACCTCTGCCTGCAGCCAAGTGCATGTGCACTGCTCAAACCCCTTCCTGCTTGCCCTGACCCCTGGCAGGGTGAGATGTAGCCTGGCCTCTGTGGAGCTGAGTTTTCTCACAGCTCACGGTGCCTCTCCTTCTGCCAGCCCCGAACTCCGTCTCTTTGTTAAGACTGTTTCTGAAGGCAACTCTTCTCAGCCAGGACTCTCTTCAGCTAATAATGTCCATGGAGAGAGTGGAGGCTGCAATACACAGCCTTGCCCCAGGGGTCAGCCCCGGGGAGAGCAGTTTGCCAGGGGCACTGTGGCCCTGGAGTGGAGCAAAGTTTACAAGCACAACTGCAGTCCTGAGAGTCAGGGCTGGAGGAGTCTTTGCCGATGTCTCTGCCAAGCTATCTCCTCCTTGTCTGGGAAAGGGCAGAGCCAGGCCTGGAATCTAGGGCTGCTGACCACCCCATGACCACTGCCCCGCAGCCACACACTGGGTCTCACACTTGAACAGGCATCAGAATCACCTGGAAGCTTCGTTCAGTCAACTGACGGCCCCACCCCCAGTCTGATTCCGTAGGTCTGGAGTGAGGCCTGAGAGCTTGCATTTTAACAAGTTCCCAGATGATGCTGTTGCTGCTGGTTGAGGACCACACTTTGAAACTGTTGTTTTAGGAAACTGCCTCATGCCTAGGAATCGGGAACGAAGCCCAAGAACACGGTGCTGAAGAGGCAGGGATAACGACTGCCATCTGGAAGGAAGGAAGAAGGACCCAGCTGAAAAAACTCAAAGGTTCAAGGATGTGCCGGCCTCAGGGGGAAGGCAGGGGTGGGGGAGGCAGTTCAGACTAGTGTGAGGCAGGGTGCCTAGGCAGCGAAACTTAAGGAGATGTCCCTCTCAGGCTCTTGCAAGTGCAGGGTGGGCACCTGCAGGAACCAGAGAGGAGCGTCTCTTTAAATGTGCCCTAGTGCCTGGCTTCCTTCCCCCAGTCCCCAGCTCTGCCTCTGGGGGCCTGACAATAACCACCGCACCCCGAGTCTGGTAGGTCAGCAGTGCAGCTAGTGTTTTCACGAGCAGTCAGTCACCTTCTGTGGGGCTCAGTGTCCATGGGAAATTCCTCTTGGTTTGAAGGATGGTATTTAAAATCCTAGGCCAGGAAGGAGCGGCATATGTGTGTGTGTGTGTGTGTGTGTGTGTGTTTGTGTATTTCTATCTGTCTGTGTGCCTATGTACGTCTGAAAGAGAGACAAAACCAGGAAAAGTGTCAGAGAAAGGGTTCTGCAGGGACATACAGCACTGTGTAAACTTCTTGCTAATTAAAGTGTGCCTCCGGGACCAGCAGCATCAGCATCACCTGGAGATGATGATTAAAAATTTCTGACGCCCAGGCGACTTCCCTGGTGGCGCAGTGGTTAAGAATCTGCCTGCCAATGCAGGGGACACAGGTTCAAGCCCTGGTCCGGCAAGATCCCACATGCCGCAGAGCAACTAAGCCCAGGTGCCACAACTACTGAGCCTGCGCTCTAGAACCCACGAGCCACAACTACTGAGCCCACGTGTCACAACTACTGAAGCCCGTGCGCCTAGAGCCCGTACTCCACAAGAGAAGCCACCGCAATGAGAAGCCCACACACCGCAATGAAGAGTGGCCCCCACTCACCGCAACTAGAAAATGCCCACGCACAGCAACAAAGACCCAACACAGCCAAAATAAATTAATTAAACTAATTAAGTTAAATATTAAAAAAGAATTATGAAGCCCAAAGTTTCTCAACATCACTAATTATTAGAGAAATACAAATCAAAACATCAGTGAAGTACCACCTCACTCTGGTCAGAATGGCCATCATTAAAAGTCTATAAGGAGAGGAGGTGTGGAGAAAAGAGAACCCTCCTACACTGCTGGTGGGAATGTAAGTTGGTAGCCACTACGGAGAACAGTAAGGAGGTTCCTCAAAAAACTAAAAATAGAGTTGCCATATGATCCAGCAATACCACTCCTGGGCATATATCCATACAAAACTATAATTGAAAAAGATACGTGCACCCCTATGTTCATAGCAGCTCAGTTCCCAATAGCCAAGACATGGAAACAATCTAAATGTCCATCGACAGGTGAATGGATAAAGGAGATGTGGTACGTATACACAACAGAATACTACTCAGCCATAGTAAATGAAATAATGCCATTTGTAGCAACATGGATGGACTTAGAGATTATCATACTAAGTGAAGTAAGTCAGAAAGAGAAAGACAAATACCATATGATATCACTCACATGTGGAATGTAAAATATGAAACAAATGAACCTGTTTATGAAACAGAAACAGACTCACAGACATAGAGAACAGACTTGTGGTTGCCAAGGGGGAGGGGGGGTGGAGAGGGATGGACTGGGAGTTTGGGGTTAGCAGATGCAAACTATTATATAGAGGGAATGGATAAACAAGAAGGTCCTACTGTATAGCACAGGGAACTATATTCAATATCTTGTGATAAACCATAATGAAAAAGAACATGAGAAAAAGAATATATATATGTATAAATGAATCACTTTGCTGTACAGCAGAAATTAACACAACATTGTAAATCAACTAAAAAAAAATTCTGAAGTCCAGGTTATACTCTAGAGTCTGCACTTTAACAAGCTCCCCAAGTGACATAGGCACAGGGACACTGCGATCACCTGAAGAGTTTTTTTGTTTTGTTTTGTTTTTAATACCGAAGTCTGCATCCCAGCCCCAGAGATTCTGATAGAATTCTCTTGGATTGGATACAAACTTAATGCACAGAAATCTCTTGCATTCCTATACACTAACAACAGAAGATCAGAAAGAGAAATTAAGGAAACAATCCCATTCACCATTGCAACAAAAAGAATAAAATACCTAGGAACAAACCTACCTTAGGAGGTAAAAGACCTGTAGCCAGAAAACTATAAGACATTGATGAAAGAAATCAAAGATGACATAAACAGATGGAGAGATATACCATGTTCTTGGATTGGAAGAATCAATATTGTGAAAATGACTATACTACCCAAAGCAATCTACAGATTCAATGCAATCCCTATCAAAGTACCAATGGCATTTTTTACAGAACTAGAACAGAAAATCTTAAAATTTGTATGGAGACACAAAAGACCCCAAATAGCCAAAGTAACCTTGAGAAAGAAAAACGGAGTTGGAGGAATCAGGCTCCCTGACTTCAAACTATACCACAAGGAATATGGCCATAACACTGGAATATGAACTGCTTGAGATCAGGCATATTGTCTGTTTTGTTTACTGAGGTTTCCTCCACACATCATAGGTGCTCAATAAATATTTGCACAATGAAGGAATCTCTTATCTGATAAAGGAAAAGGAGGGCTGGGTGGTTCACCCAAGTTCACAAAGCTGGAGCTTCAGAACTGAGGGGTCCTGACCTCCTGCGCAAGGCCTCTTTCCACTGCCCTGGGTATGCACTGCCTAACCTGGTGGAGAATTTATACTCCAAAATGTGCCAACTTTGTATGACCCTCTGCTCATACTTAGCACATCTTTTCAAGGGCTTGGGTGATGGGACCTAACATCCATGTCTTGCACAAGCCTTAGGAGCATGTTTCCCACAGCCCAGCATCTTCTCTGCCATTGGCCTCTGGGGGTTGGCCAATCTGCAGGCCTGACCTAGTGTGCCCAGTGACAGTTCACTTTCCGCTATCTCTGGACAGAGTCCTAACTGCCCATCCCACTGTAGGCACCAAGCAAAACAGCCTCCCTCCCCATTCCACTCCAGCCCTCACCTCAGCATCCGACAGGGATACTGAAGGCTCAAAGAGAAGAGCAAGGAGAGTCTAAACCAGGCATTTCACGTCTGCTTCTAAGTTGGGCAGGACAGATGGTGGCTGCAACATGGCAATGGCTGGAGCAGCTGGGTCAGGGTGAGAACCATGCCCCTATTATCCTCCAGCAGCAAATGAAACCACAACACCTGCACAGAGAAGACAACAACAGCTTCTGACTTCATTTTATAGTTTCTTTTAATACTTGCTGTAACAGGACAGTTAACAGCCCATAAATAGAGAAGGATTTGGATTTTAGTCTTAGCTCCACCACTGACTTTCCATGTGACTTTGAGTAAGTCAGTCCATACAATACAGAACATTCAGGAAGAGCTGCCTTAAAGGAATGGCAATGCACAATAGCAGTAATTTATCATTCATTAGTACTTTTCCGTAGCACTTGCACACACATCCTTCCATTTAGTCATCAGAGCTGGTCTGTGTGCCCAATTTACAGATGAACAAGTAGACAGATGGGTTAAGGACTTGTCTTTGGTCAATCACACAGGCATTATGAGGCAGGGCAGGGATTTGAATCCATGTTTTTTAACTGAACTCCTCATTTTTCTCTCTTCATTTCCAGTCAATTGACTTCAACAAGCATTTTTCTGATCGCATACTGCACACAAGTCCCAATGAACAAGCCAACAAATGAAGATGCCATGGTCTCTGCCCTCTAGAAGCCCAGAGTCCAGTGGCAGAGTCAGACACATACTTCACAAACAACCCTATGGGGAAGAAGAGGCAGGTGGCCCTGTCAGAGTGGGATGGATAAAGGCTTAATGAAGTGGTGGCATTTAACTCACCCAGGAAGGATGAGTAGGGGCTTAGCAGGAAAGAGAGAGGGTGGAGGAGGAAGAGACATGTAACACCAAATGCCCAGACTGTGCAGAGGGTCTCAAATGTCCAGACAAAGATGCAAAGAAGACTTTCCTGAGGCTGAGTATAGAGCCCAGGTCAGCAGACTAAAGAGTTCCAGTTTTTTTCTACATGTGGCTGACGAATTTCGAAAGACTTTAAACACTGTCAACCAGCTCAGATTTACTTTAAAAACTGATTTTAAAAATCACTTTCTTATACTACCATGTGTAAAATAGATAGCTAGTGGAAACCTGCTGTATAGCACAGGGAGCTCAGCTTGGTGCTCTGTGAAGATCTAGCTGGGTGGGACGGGGGGAGGGAGGTCCAAGAGGGAGGGGATATATGTATACACATAGCTGATTCACTTCTCTGTACAGCAGAAACTAACACAACATTGTAAAGCAATTATACTCCAATAAAAAAATTTTTGAAATCATTTTCGTGCTATAAATATTCCTTGTAAAAAATGGAGATAAGCAAAGAAAATAAAAGTCACATTTAATCACATTTCCTAGAGATAACCAATATTTCCTAAGAATATATATACATTTTTCCAAAATGTCATTGTATAGTTAACATTCCTTTTTACCTTTTTTCTGCTTATTATTTTGTAAACAGCTTCCATGTTATTCAATATTCTTCCATTCTTCTTAAACTGTGGTTCTGACTTTTGGAGGTGTCACGGACCCCCCAGAAGATCTGACGGAGGCATAGAAAACACACATTCCCCAAATACACACTAGTTGTGTCACCAGGCAAAAATGCAGGCCCAGGGTTGCCAGTTCTTTGAGTGTTTCCAAAGAGCTGGAAATCCATTTCTCATATGAAATCTTCTGGTTTTTAAAGGTTGGTCACTAACTCGAAATATTAAAAATAAAAACAAAACAAAAACACTGTGGGGGCCACAAAAACTCATCAGAGGCCTCAATCTGTTATAGGGCAGCCATTTTATAACCTCTGGGCAAGGCCAACGTCGCAGGTGTTTAGGGCTTATGGTCAGACCGAATCACATTTCCAACCTCATCTCCCACAACGTGCCTTCTTACACAGCCAGACCCCATTCTTCAACTCCCACTTCCACATCTCTGCTCCTGCAGCTTCCATACCTGAAGCTGGACCAAGCCCCACCCCTGCCCCCTGCATCATCCAAATCCCACCGGAGTCTGCAGGGTTTTATGGGTCTGTACCTTGGATACCTGCCATGCTCTCTCTGTTCCTAGCTATCTGTGGCCATCTCCCATCGCCTGCTGCACTGGGAACTCCTGGGGACAGCACTCTTTGATTCATTTCTGTGCCCTCCAATGCAGGGTCCCCAAAGAGCCAGTCCAGAGCGAGCGCTCAGGAAACAAGAGCACGGCTGACAGACCCAGCAGCATTCACCCAGTGCAAGTGAATTCCTCACTTGGAACAGAAGGATGGGTAATTACAGCCTGGCTTTAGCAATCTGCTATGCATTCACCCTTCAGGGTGTGTGAATTGCTGTGAAATTCTTATCAAGAGGAAAGCAGAAAGTGACTCTTAAAGGGAGAGTTAAAGGAAGGGAAAGAAAGGAAGAAAAGCCTTTGTAAGCTCTCTGGGCTGTGCCTCTGTTGATCTTTGAGCCACGGAGAAAAGGAGACAGAACAAGGCTGCTGGCTGGTGCCGTGGGGAGGTGTAGGTGGGACCCCAGCCCTGCCCTGATATGACTTTGGGCAGGTGCCTTCCCCTCTGAACAGTAAGGGACAGAACCAAATCATCACCTAGGGTCTTTCCTTTCTAAGATAATAAGATACTGTGTGGCAGTCAAGGGGATTTACAGTGTCCCTGGCTAACATGATCTGGGGGCCACAGGGACTGATTTCTGCCAGTCTCTCTCTCTCTCTCTGGGGACTCCATCAGGGAAAGGGCAAAGCCAGGAGCTACCACCTGAAGCCCATTAGCCCACCTGCCCCTGCTTCCCCTGGAGGTGATGACTTGGTGAGGTCCTGCAAACCCCCAAATGCTTCTCGGCCGGTGGAGATCTGGCCACTGGACAGACCCTGAGACAACTCCTGGGGCAGCAAAAAGCAGGGCTGAGATAATTAGTACCTGCAGGACGTTGAACAGGCCACTAAGACCCTTTGGGTCTCAGTATCTTCATCAGCAAGATGTGAATGATAAATGCAATTGGGTAGTTGAGATTATGACACTTAAAAATCCAACACAGAGTCTGGCACATGGCAAGTGGCTAATAAATGTTAGGTTTCTGTCAATTAGCCTCAATTTGATATGAACAGGTCAGCCTTTCAACAGAGCCCAGACAGTTCTGAAGACTCCAGGAAACTGGTTTTATCTTCAGCAGAAGGAGCCCAGCCCCACAATGATACAGCCTCAGGGAAAATCATCTCAGCAAGACAGGTAGGTATAAGATGGTGAGTGCAGGAAGGAGAATTTAAGAAAATTTGGATCAGGTGATGGAGGACCGGAAATCCCTCACTGAATGCCCAAGATTTTGAGCCCCAGTGGGTTCTGGCCCAGGGGCTGTCTCAATTGTCTGGAACCACCCCTGAGAAGGCAAGACCTGGTTTCCAGGGGTCAAGGACCAATGGGTAGAGCCCCAGATTCTAAGCAGGGTCCAGCTGGCACTTCCTGATGGCAAGGACTGGTGGCCCCATGAGGGGCACTGGACAGAGTGGAGCTACAAATGGGGAAACTGCATAGCCCGGAGGATAGCATTCAGAGGCAGGACCAGAATCCAAGTTTCCTGAGTCCTTCCTGGGCCTCCCAGGAGAGGAAACCAGGAGGTAGGATGAGGTAACAGCTTTGAGCACATAGACCCAAGAGCTGAGAAAGAAGAAACTATCACAAACATCACCCCCACCAGGCATGCTGCTCACCTGTGCCAGGTGTTGCCCCCTCTCCAAACAAGCCCTCAGTTTAGCATCACTGGCTTCAATCTTAAAAATTACTTACTAAATTCCTGCCTACTTTTAAAAAAATCTGAGTTTATATGCTCAACATGCTCGTTTCCTCTCAGCCCCTTCCTTCTCATTCTCCCATTGCACTGCTTGCTCTGCAGCTGTACCCTCAGATGCTAACATAGTACCTGGGACATAGTACTATGTCAACACATGTTAATAGATAAACAGCTTCCTTCATTTATGAGCATGTTCCCTAGCCAGGCCCTGTGCCAGCTGCTGGGGGAGCAGAGATGCATCTGGGCGGCTCCTTTGCCCTGGATCACCACCTCTATAGCTTAGCTCTCAGCCTCCATGCCTGGCTCCCTTGACTGGGGATCCTGGAGAGCAGACCACCTACACTACTTAGCTCCACTCCCCATGGCCCAGGATCCACCTCAGAGCAGGGGCTCAGAAACCATGGAATTAGGTAAACAGAGAAGCAGATGTTTTGACTCTGATGAAAAGTCAAAAGCAGAGAGGCCAATAAGCTAGAGCTGCTACCACCTCTTGCTGTCTGTCTCCACCTCTCTTGTCTCTCCCCCTCTGGATCTATCCTCCCTTCTGGGTCCTTCCCCACTTTCCTTCCTCCTCCCTCTCCCCTAATGTCTGCCTCTGGTTCATAAACTTGCTCACATTTTTTTTCATGGGTTAGCTTAGAAATAAAAATTAGCTCTCATTTACCCAACGTACAGCCAGGATGACTGGTGGCAATAATCAGCATAAAATACAATTGACAAAGGCTAAAACTCCACATGGTGGAAATTTCATTGACTAAAAATTGACCAAAGCACCAAATCATCTTGATGTTGATTTGCTAAATATGACCCAAGAAACTTGGGCTTGGTCAAAATAGTGGTCAAGAAAAGAAAAGCTACAGTGGCAGATGCTATCATGAGTCAATTTTAAAAAAAGAAAAAGAAAGAAAACTGAGTGATAAACCAAGTCTTCATGGTGAAACAATGTCCCTGACTGAAATAATTTCAGTAAGATTTGCGAAAAGATAAACTAAATTAAAGAGGAAAATGGACCAAAGAAGTCCATTAACTTTAAGGTGCTGGCTTTGAAAAATAATTTTTCCATAATATTAATTAGTGTTGATATAATTTTTATTAAACTACTAGTAACAGCACAAATGCCCAGACTGGGGGTGCAGTTAAGGGAGACATGGATGAGTAGGCTTGGTGAACCTGCGTGCTGTCTTTTACTGCTCACTCTGCATCCCCCACTGCCTATGATAAGCTGGCCCAGTTCCTCCTGATTTGTAATCATCACTGTCTTGCCAATGGTTTTTGTACTTCTAAAGCAGTTAAGTTTTTACACTAATTGCTGCCTCCTTAATCAATTAATGAGACTTAAAAGGTCATTTATCATTGGTAACTGCAACTGGAATCACCAGAGCACTACACTGGCCCACAGATGCTAAGGAATTGCATCCTACATTGATAATTGTACCCTGGCTTTAATGAGATTCTTATTAACATATACATTATTAATTAGACCATTAATGCAGATGTCATTTTGAGTCACACCAGGATTCCCAATGGCTCACATGGTTATTAAGCCTTGCTAACTTGCACAAGGAATTAATACTATATTAAAGGTTCTCTCCACCGTGTATACTAAATTAAATGCTTACTTTTGACATCTCACCCGCCACATCCACTCATACTCGTTAAAGAGAGGAATGAGAAGGAAGCATTTTCATGCTAAGACTTGAGAGCTTCCTATTTTGCAAGTACCTTTGGTGTCTGTAAGTAGATAGGGAAGGAAAGACTGAGAGAGTGGGAGGGGAGAGAAATCCCCTCCCTCCCCACCCCCACTCCTTGGGAGAAACCTACTGGTATTTAATTAGCAAGGTTTCCTAAGGTGTCTAAAAGAGAATGTTCAAATTTTTTTCTTATTATAAAGTATCATTTATTCATTGTAAATAATCTAGGAAATACACATAGCAAAAAGGAGAAAATTTTCATCACCCAGTCTCTCAGAGCCCAGTAATTACCACTCTGAACCATCTCATGTGCTATTTTAGCATATTTTCTTTATGCTTAAATAGACAGTTTCACACAAATAGAATACTCTATATATTGTTTTATAACCTGCCTTTTTTAACTTAACATTTCATGAACACTTTTCTATATCATTAAATGTTCTAGAGCAGCATGAATTGTCATGTTATACAATCTCCTTCATTTTGTGGGATGGTCAGCTTGATAGGTCAACTTGGTTAGGCTATGCTCCCCAGTTATTCAGTCACACACTCATCTAGGTATTGCCATGAAGGTATTTTGTAGCTGTGATTAAAGTCCCTAATTAACTGTAAGGGAGATTATCCTAGATAATGTGGGAGGGCCTGAGTCAGCCAGCTGGAAACCTGAAGAGCACAACTGAGGCTTCACTGAGGAAGAAACTGTGTCTGTGGACAGCAGCTTCAGCTTGTGCCCTTCCTGGTGGGCTGCCCTACAGACTCACCTAACCAGAGCCCCCAGTTATGTAAGCCAACAAATCTTTGAATACATATATCTCCTACTGGTTCTGTTTCTCTGGTTGAAAGCTGACCGACACAGGCTGTGTAGATTTTATGATATAACTATACTATAATTCAGTTAACCAATCCCCCATTGTTGGATATTGTGCTGGATTGTCTTTGCTGTCAACTTGGCACCATCACTCCTTTTACACGCTGGAACTTCACTTCCCAGTATGCTGTTTCCTGAATGTTCCAGGATGGAGCTTGCCAATGAGAGCAACCTGTACAAAATTTGGAAGTGAGATGCCAACAAGAAGCCGTTGTCATTGGGAAGCCATGGCAGTCAGACATGACGGCAGAGTCACCAGGCATGGCAGTTTCAACAGATGCAGTGGCTTTGCAGACCTCCCAGTGAGCTCTCATCCCACAGACCCACTTTGGGGGCCAGATGCACGCAGCTTCTCAGGTTTTCCCACCTGTGCTACCTGTACCACCTTTGCCACCTGTAATTAAGGTGGAAGTGGTTAGCAACTGCTTCTCAAACCCTTCAACTTTCCCCTTCTAGAACCTCACTCCGATGGCTACGCTCAGATTTGCATAAGCCCTGCCTCCTATGTTAAACCCCTTATTCTTATAATACTTGTAATGGCTCTGTTTTCCTGACTGAAATCACTAGTGGTTCGAGAAACAGAGCCTTAAGGATGAGAGTGTGAAATGCTCTCACTAATATTAGAATTAACAACACCATTATTACATCATGGTAATCCATGGCATAAAGTGACAAAACATTTTCTTAAATTATTACCTATCTGAAGTCAGGTATCTGTGGAAAGAAAGTCAAGTGACCAACTAGCTCTGCAATAGAACATTTACAGTGGAAGTAGAGATTATAAGGACTGTGGGATTAGTTGGCTATTTCTAATTGTGCTGAAGAATTTGAAAAAAGAAAGTGATGAGTTCAGGCTTTAAGTTCCCAACTCAAGGTCTGAGTAAGAAAACATAAAGCTTTGGTGACTGCTCTGAAATAATCCTTAGGTTCAAGTTCCCAGAATTTGCTGATCTGACCGTGTTTTCCATCACTCTGAAACAGTAGGTCTGTTAGGCACCAGCTGGGTGATGAGATGTTGCAGTCTGGGGTAATGGGGCATATGCTCTTACTCAGTAACCCATGTATAATACTGTGTCTCCCACAGCCAGGATTCAGAGGTCCGAGGATCAATAAGGGGAAATACAAGTGGCTCACATCACTGTTACCCTTAATGATACACCAGCAACATTTCTGCTTCTATCCCCATGACTTTGGCTCTTTGGCATAGAAGTCTTGGTTACCAGAGGAAGACTACTTCCTTCAAGGGATGCAACAACGGTCCATTCTGTATTACTGGAATGATTAGACCTGATTACCAAGGGGAAATTAAGTTGCTACTACACAATGGGGCCTACTATAGATTGAATGTTTGTGTCCCCCCAAAATTCATATGTTGAAATTCATCACCCAAGGTGCTGGTATCTGGAGGTGGGACCTTCGGAAGGTAATTAGGTCATGAGGGTGAAGCCCTCATGAATGGAATTAGTGCTCTTATAAAAGAGACCTCAAAGATCTCCCTGGACCCTTCCACCATGTAAGGTTACAATGAAAAGACAGCCACTAATGAGGAAGCAAGTCCTTACCAGACACTAAATCTGCTGACACCATGATCTTTGACTTCCCAGCCTCCAGAACTGTGAGAAATAGATGTTTTTTGCTTATATATAACAGTCTTGGTTATTTGTTATAGTAGCCCAAACAGACTAAGACAGGGATAAAGAGAAGTCTTGCTGGGACCCAGGAAATTTTCTGGATGTTTTCTAATACTCTCATGTTCTGTGGTAAAAGTGCATGGAAAACATCAGCATAGTCTAATGACATAGACTCCTCAGGAATGAAGGGTTGAGTTATTCCACCAGACAAGGAACCATAACTAGTCAAAATGCTTGCTAAGAGCAAAAAAGATTAAGGAATGGGTAGTAAAAGAAAGAAGTCAAATTCCAGCTACAACCACATGACCAGTTGCCAAAATGGGAACTACTTGCTTCCTTGTTTCCTTGCTTTGATATGAGTATATTTGTATCTGTTAACCACTTCTTTTTCTGTTTTCCCCTCACCCATTCTCTTCTAGCTAATATGAAGTGCATTAATAGTGTTTAATCCTATATCTCCATATTAAGTTACAGGGCATAAAAGGGGGGAGGATGATCCAGCTAGATGAGTAAACATCATCCAGAGATGGATAAAGTTTCCTATGAGACTTTGTGTTTCCTCTTTTGGCAGGAGGAGGGGCCCGTGAGCTTGTCTTCAGCTGTACCGAGGAGAGATGCATCATTTCAGGTGGAGTGTGCTGTTGTTACTGTTTTCATTCAGAAGTCAGTCTTAGTGAAAGCAATGTGTATGGATGCCAAGTTGACAGTGGGCTCTTCTGGATCTTCTAGCAACCACTGCTCCTGTTATCAGACTGGAAACTACATTTCCCAGAATCTCCTTTCCTGTAGGGTTTGTAGGATTAAAATATGTCAAAGAGGAACTCTTGGAAGGCAGAAGTAAAGCAGAAGCCATTTTTCTCAGGATATCTCAGCAGTAGCCATGGTCGCAGTCAGATGTGGCAGCTTCTTGGAGGGCTCCATGAGCTCTCACGTCATGGCCCCCCTTACGTAGACACATGCTGGGCTCCTCAGGCCTTCTCCCCATCCCCCCCCAACACACCCTCCCCACCCGCCTGCCATTCCTTCAGTATAAACTGGTTAGTACTGAATCTCCTGACTCCCCTTCCAGATCTTCACTGCCCAGCTCCAACATCCAGAAACTGGGCATCCTCAGACACTAGCCTGGCCACATCATCTTGCAGGCCCCTGAGTTATGATTTTCACTAAATCCTTTGACTGGAGAAATAGTATACCATCTGGTTTGTTTGTTTGTTTGTTTTTTAAAGAAAAGTGTAGAAAATGGGAGCTTATGGAAAGAAGTATTGGAGAGAAATAATTAGCTGTACAAATGGATTCTTCACCCTCTAAAGCAGTGGTTTTCAAATGGGGGCTATCTTGCCCCCCAGGGACATTTGACAATGTCTGGAGACATTTTTGGTTGTCACACGGGGTGGAGGGGCAAGCAGACTGCTCCTGGCATCTAGTGAGTAGAGGCCAGGAATGCCACTAAGCTTCCTGCAGCGCACAGGACAGACCTCCCCCCGCTGCCCCAGCAAAGGATTTCTGGCCCCAAATATCAATCATCCCTCCGTTGAGAAGCCCTGCTCTGGTACATGCTTTGGTTTTAGTCCCAGCCCTGCAATTCCAAGTGTTCTCTAGTAGGAACACCTTCAAGGAGGTCCAGGAGGGAGGGAAGGAATTTCAATATTCCAAAAGCTAAGCACACAGGCTCCCCTGATTTAAAGGGGTTCCCTTATTATTGTAAGGACCTTTAAAATGGCGAATTCTCCTAGTTGACGCTTCAAAAACATTCAATTACAAAAAGTCAGTTTGGCTACAATTTTCCAAACCTCACCCACTAGGTGAAGCAGTGTCCCTCCCTACTCTGCTAGGACACACAGCACTGTTGCTCGGAGGCCTCACTGCTAGTCCATACGGCACCTTGATGCAAATTAGAACAAGCCACCCATCTTCCAAGTACAGTTTTAAATAGGTACGCTATTTACTTCTTAAAAATAATAATTATAACAAAGTCATTTTTTTGTAAAATAAATCAATTGCAGAATATAAAAGAATACTTGGAATTCATTGAGCTGTACACTTAAGATTTGTGTACCATGTGTTCATTAAACCAAAATTAAATGTTCTAAGTAAAATAGAAAATTTGAGCTTTTATTCACAATAATTAGAGCTAGACTAAAATTATTTGTTCTTAAGTATTACACATTGTATCAGATACCTCTCACGCCCCACCTCACATCCTCTCAGTCACTTTTTTACTCCAGATGCTTTTGAGGCAACCAGCTGTGTGTGTCACCTGAGAGCACGTCACCTCAGCTACCCGCATATCTCCTGTTTTCTGCTCTGGGACTTTTCTGATGTGGTCACAGAGGACATTCTGACAAATGTGCAAACTTTGAAGTACAAGAGGGTTAACTCCTCAGAGAGCAACAACCCTTGACCAATGGGGGATGGACACCAGTAGAGAAATGCTCCCTTCTTCTGCCCAATGGGGTACATTCCTCATGGCTCCTCAGGGTCCCAGCCAGATGGAGCCCAGGTGCTCACAGCAGATGCCAGCTACATAACGGGGAGCTTCCTTCCTGTTTCACTTTTCCCAGTTCCCTGGCACCAGTTTCCCTAAATGAACCACCTTCATGTCTCAGTCTCTGCCTTTTAGGGGAACCTAGGCTAAGACATGCATCTCACTTTCATGGAAACAAAATGTTTATGATTATTTTAATGTTTACTCCCCCCATATCTTGTTTTCTCTAGAAATGATCACTAGATTTGACCCACTATAAATCCTGAGTAATTTAAAATCCATATTTATTTGACCAATTGGTTTTTATACAGTCAAACTGGGGTTGAGGCAAGCCCCCATCTCCCTTTTCTCTTTTTTTTTTTAAAGATTTTTTTGATGTGGACCATTTTTAAAGTCTTTATTGAATTTGCTACAATATTGCTTTTGTTTTATGTCTTGGTATTTTGGCCCTGCCCTGATCCTACCTAGTGACATCCTCCCCAGTGGGGACCTCTCTTCCCCAAATCTCTAGAGCACTGTTTACAAGTCATTTGGGCCTGACTCCTGACCAGAATGTGAACTCTCCAAGACAAGGAATAGATCTGCTCCATCTTGGCTTTCTGGGAGTCGAGCCCAACCCACAGTGGGCTTGGGAAAATGGGATGAATTGTAAAAGGCCTAGGATCCAGGAAACTCTCTGAGGACAGTGGCATTTCTTGGTGGTGGCACTGGCTGCTGTGTAACTTAGTAGTGTTGGGATGATGATGGGCTGATTCTCCGAGGACTCTTCATGGGCAGAGAGGGCCCCCACCTGGGAGCAGGGAAACGGGTACTACGAGGAATAACCTTCCTGAATAAGCCTTCCCTCCAGTTGGGCTCTCCTGTGGACACCAGGGCCTTTGTTAACTGTTTCAGCAATTTAGCACTTATTGAGTGCCTACTGTGTGCTAGGCCCTCAGATAAACCAGACTCTGGTCCAAGGAATACACAACCTGATGAGGAAGACACTTGTGAGTCAGTGATGACAGCACAGTGTGTCTCTGTTACGTGTTTATTAGATGGAAGGGCTAGATCTGATGCAGGCACAAATCAGGCAGCACCTGGAGGAAGTGATATCGAAGCTAAAATGAAGGCTGAGGAGGAATTTCTCAGGGGAGAAAGTCTAGGGGTGGAATTCCAGCGGGGAGAGAACAGCATGTAAAAAGACATAGAGGTGTGAAATGGTCTAGCCTTTTTCTGGGGTCATTTGGTATGACTGGGCATTCAGATCTGAGTAGAGAAATACCCCTTAGAGACTGGTACAACCAGATCGTGATGCCTGAGAGATTAGACTTTATCCTGAAAGCAACAGGGATCCTCTGAAAGAATATAGAGTGACACGGCCAGATTGGAGTTTTAGGAAGGTCATCCTGGTGTGAT
Source organism: Leucopleurus acutus (assembly GCF_964270905.1). Taxonomy (NCBI): domain Eukaryota; kingdom Metazoa; phylum Chordata; class Mammalia; order Artiodactyla; family Delphinidae; genus Leucopleurus; species Leucopleurus acutus. The sequence continues at coordinate 34,645,449 of NC_139150.1, forward strand.
CCACATGCCCTGGAGGCTAAGCCAAGCAACATGACTCTGAAGGTTCATAAAAGGCAAATAAAGGGCACATGGGTCACCTGGGGATCTTGTTAAAACACAGCTTCTGATTCAGTAGGTTTAGGGTGAGGCATGCTATTCCGCATTTCCCAGAAAGCTACCAGGTGATGCTGATACTCCTGGTCCATGGGCCACACTTTAAGTAGCAAGGGAATGAAACCTATTTGCTGGCCCAGTCATTAATGAATGCTGTGAATTTATAGACCACCTTCTGTAATCTCCAGTTTTCTCTTGCACAGGGTTGAAACCACTTTCATTGGGCCCTTCCTGTCCCACCCCTCCTCCACATACACAGAAGAATCAGGAGGTGCCTATGTCCTTAAGTGGAAGCAAGGAGTCATTGGTGATGGACACTGGGTCACAAGGTCGTTTGTCTCAGGCTAATACACAGGCAGCTCCTAGTCCTGCAATAAGCATTAAAAGAACACATTCATCACAGGATATGTCCATCCCACACTTCTGGAGTGCTGTGCTCAGCTCTGGGAGGGGGACAATGGAGAATCATAATGCATGAGGGGTTAGAGGACAGGATGGGAAGAAGACCCAGTGTTGAGGGATCTGGGACACTTAACCTGGAGAAGACAGGCTCAATGAGACATGGTCACTTCCAAGTCTCTGAGGGGCTGTCACAGAACAAAGGGAGCAGACATGATCTGGGGTACTCAGGAGCTAAGCTAAGACAAATCAATGGATTTGAACCCCAGCAGGAGTGCTCTTGCTTCACTGTAGAAAAACAAATTCCCATAGTCAGAGCTACCCAAATAAGAGATGAGCTACCTTGTATAGTAGTCAGCTCCTCATTATTGGGGATGTGCAGGACTGTTTAAATAGTAGCAGATTGAATGCGATGATCCCTGACTCCTGAGATTCTCTCATCCTCTCATCCAGCTCAAGATACCCTATTTACTGCAGTGAGCCCAAAAACCCTGTTGCTGTCCCCAGTGGGACTCCAGAGCCAACCTAGTTATTTAATCCTTTGTGCAAATAATCAAATACTAATCATATTTTCACACTGACCATTCATATCCTACCTCCTTTTCCTGGCTGTACCGTGCTTCAGAGAATTCCCCAACACTAGGCTGGAGATCAGGAACCCTTTGTTGGGCCTCTCTCACCACTTTGCTCTGTGACCCTGGGAATGTTGTCTCCTCCCTCTGGACTTCAGTTCTGACATGGTTAATTAAACATCACACCCTGACCCACTGCCAAATATGACAAGTGGAAGTTCACTCAGGATGAAGCCTGTCTCAGGTTCACTGATGAGCCCCAGGACCTAAAATATACTAGGTGTTCAATAAACAGTGGATGGACTGCATTGTGCCTAGCACAGTGACTGGGTCTGTTGAACTGAGTTGAGTTGAGTTGAATTGAATTCACAAATGTTTTTGGCCCAGAGCAGCAGAATGTTGGTGCTAGATTAAATTTATAAACCATTTGGTCCCAGCCTCTCACCATTCACCCTTCCTTCCCTACGACACCCCCATCTTCTGTTGACAGACAAAGGGGCTGAGGAGGCCTGGTCTCTTTTATCACAGAAAACAATGTCTCTGAACCATCTCACCTGTGCTGAAAGTTTTAACTTTCTGCTTTCAAACCAGACCTCTATCCTAAGCTCCAGATCTGTTTGGCCTCTGCCCACCAATATTACTATGATGATTCCACATGCACCACAAAATCAACATGTCCTGCATCCCCCAAATCTGTCCCTCTACTGAGTTCCCAATTCATCCCCCAGTCCCTTACTTAGGAAACCTGGGGTCATTCTGGACTTTCCTGACTTTTTCAAAAATTTGGCTGATTCCTGAGGGTGGAAAGTAAAGTAATGAATGATTTCTGAGCCTATTATTTTTACGTCAGTGATAAACTCAATTTTGCAAGCTTAGAATAATAAATTGAAAAAGACGCAGTGCAGAACTGATCTGAAAGTGTACCTTTCAGCAAAGTACACAAATATTTGCTGAAATAGCCAGATTATAAATTCCATACTCATCACAGTTTTCTTCCAGAAGCTGCATCCCCTCCCCACCAGGTTGGTCTTGCCGACAGCCAACCTGGATCATGCTTTCCTGCCTAGGAGGGGTTGGATCTACTTCAAGGGCCTCAGAGGGGCTACTGAGCACCTGACGGTCAGGAGACCTGGCTTCTTCCTTCCCCACCTGTAGTGGGGTCAGGGAGTTGGATTAGAGCATCAGAATGCAGGTGTCCAGGCCTCACTGGTTCAGTAGGTGGGACACTAGAACATGTATCTTCAACAGGCTTCTCAAGTGATCCTGATACAGTTGGTTTGCCAGCACCACTTTGAAAACTACCTAACTAGACCATCTTAAGGGGTCCTCTGGGACTGATACCTATGAAGCTATGACAGATGCCCGCTTCTGTCCATGCCCAGATGGGAGCTGGCTCTTATGTGTGACCGGAACCACTACAAACCACATTTATGTTACACCCCAACATGCCTACCACCTGAGAATGGGGCCAGCCATGCTCGGAACCAGAATAAGGGATGAGTCAGCAGTCTGGATGGTAATTTATAAGGGCACTAAAATATTCCTGGAAATATAACTGGATTTATTTCCCAGAATGCTCCTTAAGATAGAACCATGCATGCCTGGAAAGTATCCCCTGACAGATAACCTGCTTGGTCTGGGATAAGATGATGGCCTGCCTTCTCAGGAGAGTGATGTAAGTGTCAGGGCTCCTATTAGCAAGCAAAAGAAACAGACTCTAGCTGATAATAAGCAGAAAGGAAATGTAGTGAAAGCATAGTGAGCAACTCACAGTGTGGCTGGGACAGATGCAGAGTCGGGATTAGAAAATGGACAGAGGCCAGGACCACAGCCAAAATTCTACTACAGAGCCAGGATATCAAGGACACTACTACTGGCCCCAAGTCCTGCTAGCCACAGCTCACTGGGCACTGGATGCCACCACCCACCCCACTGCCGCCACAGCCCCTGGAGGCTGGGTGCTGCTGCTGCACCAGGGTGGAGCCTCCACTGCCTCTTTGTGTCACTGGAGCAGGTGGGTCTGAGTGTCCGTGGCCTACTACAAGGCAGGCCTGGGAAGTGAGTGTCCAGCTTTTCTGCTTCTACAGTGAGTCAGGCCCAAACATAGGCAGGATGTTCAGAAGCCAGGACACTTCCCAACATTTGGTGTCCACTCCAAAAAGACTTGGCTACCTACAGGGTTCTAGTCTTACAGAATAAAAGAGTCACATTTGGGGCCAGAATTAAATATCTCAGGACAGTAGAAAGAGGATTCATGATGCCATTAACTATCCCCTCTTTCTAAATGTCAAGGCTTCCATTCTGAAGCTGAGTTAAACTATCTGCCTGCCCAGTGCACTTTCATGACTCAGAACCTGACCATTCCCCAATCATGACTTCTGTTGGGTCGGGTCAGGAAGGACTTAGACCTTGATGTGCAGGGAGGTCTAAGCTTACATCCTTGGAATGAACCATGGAGGCCTCTCTCTAATTGTGGGAACCTGGCATGAGAAGAGTGTGGCCTGCATCCTGGGTTCTGGAAATTGCGGTGGTGTGCTCTGTGAGATTAGGAAAGCTATGTAGCTGAGAGCACAAGGAGGACACAATGACCAACTCTATTATTTTTGCCGCATATCTGCCTACACCGTGAGGGTCCTCTGGGGATGGGATGACACAGTTGTGTGGCCCTACATCCTCCCCCTCCCTGTTGACTCCCAATTGTCCACAACCCAATCACTTCGCAGGCAAATTACTGAGACCCAGAGAGAGTGATAGATGGCACCTCATTTGGCAAAAACCAGAGATTGCAGGAACCCAGGTAGGAACAGGCTGCATCCCTTTTCCAAGATGCGGGTCGGGACCAGCTTGGATTTGAAAGGGCCAGAATCAGTCAGCTTTTGCCAACAGCCCTGAAATGTCAATAACACACAACAAACATTTATTTCTGGCTCACAACCATATCTACTGTGGGTCAGCTCTAGCTCTTTCCCACTCCATCTTCATTTCAAGACCCAGACCAGATGAGAACAACTTATTCTGGTCCTGTGGAAGAAGGGGAAGAGCAGTAACAGAAACATCTGACAGCTCTTAAAGCTGCTACTCAGAACTGGCATACGGCCCTTCCCTTTACTCTCAGTGGCCAAAGCAAGTCACGTGTCCAAATCGGATGTCAGTGAGGTGGGGCAATTATGATCTCACAAGGAGGGCAGAAAACAAGGGAAACAGTAACACAACCTGCCACAGAGCCATCCCATCAGAAGCCACAACAGTGGCACCTAAGCCAGGTCTCCTGCTCCTCTGACCTACATGTCCTCCAGCTTTGTCCCATTTCTCTTGCTTCTTCTAAACTTTCCATAGGGTTTGGCCCCACCATCCTAGTCCCATTTTAGAGATGTGGAGACTGAGGCCCACAGAGGAGCCCCGGGTCACCAACTCCTCCCTAATGCCCTTCCCTAACCAAAGGGCTCCCCGTCTACCCCATCCTCTTCCTTGCCTACCCCGAGTCACCAGAAATACTTGCTCTCTATGGAGCACCAGCACACACCTGCTATCAATCCATAGGATCCTCACTTAGTCTCCGGAGCACTCTGTGAGGTCAGTCATTTATAAGGCAGAGCTGGAATGGGAGGTGCCTCTCCAAGCCCCCAGTCCTGAGCAGCAAACTAGACTGGACCCCTGTTTTGCCCAACTCTGAAGCTGGTATCCTGCCACTGCTCTTCATGCTGGCCTCAATACCTTCCTCCTCAGCCCCAGCCCACATTCATTGCCACCTGTGGTGTCAACCCGGGTCAGGATGTCACAGCCATGGAGCTGTTCCCTCCTCACCAGCCGGAACTAATCTTTAATTCAGACCCACAAAGCTGGCCCTTCAGTTCCCACTGCCAGGCACAGAAATGAGGATAAATGTGGCTGTCAGTGGCTTCCTACCTCTTTGTTTTTTTAATTTACTTAGAGTTGGGCAGCAGAGATGGCAGGAGAGGAAGCAGATGGCTCAGTGTGACAGATGGGATCCTATCCAGTGACACAAGGACAAGGTGAGAGAAAGTGTGATCAAGAGAAAACGCAGGCTCTGCGTGACAGCGTGTGTGCACGGGCCCCCATGCCAGGACGTCTGTGTTCCGGCCAGCTCGCCAGGCTCAGGGCACTGGGCTGGGGCTCCAGTTTGCCCAGCCCCACACCGTCACCTGACAGTGAGGAGAGTGAGGCAGAGAGGGTCACCCACCCAGTCACGCGCTTGAAGGACACCTGACTCCACACAGTCCCAGCTACACTGTGGTACATGTGATGGGCGATGCCTGTGGACTGGCTCCCAGGGCTGTCCCGCCCTTGCCACCCCCTACCATACGTTCTTACAGAAGTCTACCTTCAGCCCTGCCTTGCCTATGCTAACGATTCTCCAGGCGGGCTTTCAGAGGAGTGTTTCATGCCTAGAACATCCCAACATCTCCAGTGCTAGGGCTCCAATCCAGGACTGGGAGCTTGGAAAGGGCAGCTCCCCTTCCACCTCTGGAAAGACCCCCTGAGAAAGCATTCAGGTGGAAGAAAGAGACGACAGGGGGGTCTTACCGGTGGCAGAGCTTTAAGATCTCGCAGTGCCCTGCCGTGGTTATGTCACGGATGGATAATAGTCCTATGTACATGGACGCTGTTCAAAGGGGAGAGGAGCATAAGATGAAAGACCCTTCTGTTCTCCTGGGTACACTCGAGAGATTCGGGCAGGACGGTGGCCTGCAGCAGAACTGGGGAGCAGGGGCTGCACCAGATTGCGGAGCTCAGCACAACAGTGAGAATTTGGAGCTCCCAGGACAATCAGGAGGAAGGGGAAAGGAAAGGAGATGGACTGGGGAGAGGAAGCCCAGAGCCTGCACTGGCAAAGTGCAAGCTTTTTTCTCTTTTGGGGAAGTCTGGTTTTGCCAAAATTGTGGAAAGGGCTGAATATCTCATTAACAGTATAGGAAAGAAACAACATGGGAGATATAAAAGGATGATCCAGAAATGGGACTAACTCAGAGCCAAAGGTGACCATGGGAAACGAATTCCCTTCAGAATTTAGAGAAATCTCGGGGAGCACTGGATCCTCCTCAGAATTGGGGGTTGGGGGTTTGAGTCGATATTAACGTAAAAGGCTGCGTTTGGGACACAGTATTATGAAGGTCATTTTGTAGGAGATATAGAAAGATGGAAATGGGGAAATTCCTTTCTTCAGGAGCACTGTACTCGAGTGGGGAGGACCTGAGGATGAGCAGGTGTGGGTCACAGGACCACCCTATATCCCAGCCCTTCCCATCTATACCACGTGCAATCCTCGCGGTCACCTTGGAGCATGGAGGCTATTATCACTCTCATTTTACATATGAGGAAAGGGACTCAGCAATGAATTGATTTGCCCATGGCCACCCAGTGTGTAAGAAGAGGATCTAGGATTCAAACTCAGGTCTATCCAATCCTAAAAGTCAGCTATTTCTTCTCCTAGAAACCAGGTTCCACTTGGACATGATAAGCTTGAAGGTAGGACGAGGACTTTCTCCTCACTGACCACGTGGTTTTCCTCACCTGCCCCGCGTGAGCCACATGATATACTTGTCATTCCTAGGGACCCCCAAGGCTGGGCTCTGGGGGGTGAAACACAGAGGCACTGCACACTTGGACCAGCAGACCAGACCTTAAGCCACCAGGCCCTAGAGGTGTGAGCATTTCCTATCCTGATGTGCCCAGCCTCCCTGCGATGAAGAAGCCCAGCAGGAAGGCCATCCTCACATGCTGAGATGAGGGAGAAGGCAGGGGACAGGGATTCTCTCAAACCGTGTAGGTTCCTGGAGGATAAAGACTTCTGTAGCTATTTACTGAGAGTGCTAAAGCCAAGCTCTGCAATCAAACCAGAGGAGTCCAGAGGTGAACAAGGCAGGAACCCTTATCTCCAGCCTGAAATCTCCTCTCAGTCAGGATCTTAGCAAGAAATATGAATCCATTCACTGAAGAGACTTTGGCAAAGGGACCATGTGCAGGGATGTGAGCAGGATGGTGAAGCACCCAGAGACTTGTCACAAAGGGAGTCATTCCACACCGAGGCCTGGAGGGGTAGAGGGAAGAAATGGTGTTCTCAGACTCTCATGAGAGCTGAAGCTACAGAGGAGCAGCCGCCTGCTCACGGCAGTCTCGGAGGGACTCACACCCTGCCACAGACATGATGCCAGAGCAGGACGGGAGCAGGGAAGAAATACCTGACCTCTCCTATCTTCCACCCTCCCATTTCCTGTGCTGCCTCCCTAGACTGAACCTAACCAAATGCCCAAGGGCAAAGGAGATGGTGCATTCCGTGGGGGTCAGAGACTGGAATGGAAGGGAACTGCAATGGAGAAGAACCATCAGACTTTTCCCACAAAGCCCTCCTGATCAGGGCTTGACAAACCCACTGTTATTTATCAGTTAGAGGTTGAAATGAGAATCCTATAGTCAGGGACAGGCAGATTTTCTTCACTGCCTCACACTTGTAGGTTGTTGATTCTCATGTTGACCCGGAGCCCCTTGGGCCCTCTTGTCTCAGACAAATGTGAAGATCACGGTTCAGGTTGGAGATCACGTTCTCCATCCCCTCCAGCTCAGCGAGCTCCTCCTGGGTAGCACCAGAGAGTCTGCCCTGACACTAGACATTCCCTTCATAAGTGTTCCTGAGGACTCAAAAGACAGTCAGCACAAAGAGCCGTCTTTATGGATTTTCATTGCACTGAAAATTACACAAGTCTCCAATTAAACACAGAACTTTTCCCTTCCCACTGAGTTTTCCCTTCTCCCCTTATTCCTGCTCTAATCTGGGACTAGAATTCAAAATCATTCCTGGTGAGAAAAACTAACTTGGAAGCTCTAAGTCACTGGAAGAGGTACAGGTGCTCCTTGAAGCGATGCTGCTGATGACTTTGAGAGAAGAGGAATGCATGTGAACCAGACCTGTCTGTCACCCTCCATAAGATAATGCTGCAAAATGATTTCAATAGGTTAGCAAAACCACATTGTTATTAGCCAGAGCCTGTCTGTACTCAGCACAGATTCAGCAAACCCAATATTATTGCAATTTTGATATCCTACGATTTACATGTTCCATTCTCCTGGTCAATAATTTCCCAACACACTTGCTCACCTCCAAATCCCCCAAATTCTTTACATCCTTCAAGGCCTGTCTCAAGAGGCATCACCATCAATCATTCATTTATTCAAAAATATTTTCGAAACCTGCTTTGTGCCGAGCATATTTATGGAGCTGCAGCAGTAATCAAGACAGACTTGACCCCCGTCCTTGGGTGTGTTTTCTTCATCATGCAGCTCTTCCATCTTTGACCTCTCCCTGAGCACCAGCTCTGATGATCATATCACATTTGACCTTCAACGATGATCTCCACAGTCTTGTGTCTAGTCCTTCCCTCCAGAACAGGAGCTCCTGAAAAACTGAGACTACACCTTCCTATGTATTAACCAGTGCAACATCAAACATACGTGAGATTGGAATCCAACCACGATCTTTCAAGCAGCTGAGGCCAATCTCTTAACCTTGGTCTCTTCATCTATATAATGGGAGACATTATCTCAGGGTTTCCTGAGTCGAATTTTCTGAGTTGATGAATGTAAAAGCACTTTGCACACTGTTAACCTCCCAGCACAGTAGCCCGACCACCCAAAACAGTTAACCTAAAAGGAATTCTGTCCGGCTCTCCTGCAGATCAGGGGTTGCAGCGTGCTCCACGGCGAAGCTCAGCCATCGGAAAGACAAAGCAAGCGCTGACGAATCTGCCACCCCACCCCCTCTCCCTGCAGTTAAAAGGCGGGTCAATTACCATCGGCTCATTTGTAATCATTACAGTTGTCTAGAGTTTTCTCTGCTGATTGCTTGGGTTAGGAAGCCCCTAATCAGTGGAAGGGGTGTGGGATCTTGAGAGCGCCTTTTGTCTGCAAGCCCCATCCCGTCTTGCCTGGAAGCTGTGGGGAAAGGATGTCAGGAGTCCGTCTGTCCTTGGTATCGTATCCAGAGGCTTTGTGGAGCCTCGGAGGTTTTTCCGAGCTGACCTCTGATGGAGGAGCTGGGGAGGTAATCCCATTCCGGAAAGGGACCCCTGGAAATTTTCATTACTATTAATGCATACCGTCCATATTTCACCGTCACCAAGGCAGGTTTTCTCACTCTTTTGACAGGAAAACAGACAGGTGGAGTCGTTTTGATTTGGACTGCCTAGTTTCTTCCCCAGGGAAGCTGATTCCTCTAGCTTGCATGATAATTGAATTTCACGGATGGAATCTTCCACATACTTCTCAATTAGGCATGTGTATAGGCAGTGAGATTTTTCAGGTGTTAATCTATGATTGTCACCCCCTTTATTTTAACCTTTAAATTAATTTTCTTAATTTCTGCCAGCTCTAAATCCAGCTTTGCTAAATAGCATGATTCTGACTTAAATGGTCTAACCTGTTTGTCATAAACTGGGTACAGCTGAAAATCGTGTATGCGTCAGACTTCCTCATTAATCACAGCTGACAAGAAGTCAGAAATGAAGAAGGCATTTCTGCCTCTGAAGGCAAAGTGGGGAAGGACTGGGAAACGCAGCCAACTTGGTGTGATAGCCGAGCTGGGAGGGCAGGGGAACAGTGAGTCCCAGCTCCATCTGGGTGACCTTGGTTAAGTCCTTGTCTCCTTGGGGCTTCACTTTCTACCCTGAAAAAAAATGCAGGCAGGGGTGGGATAGGGGGTTCAGATCAGCTGAGTCCTCTGGGACCTTTTCAGCTGTAACATTCTCTGAGCCTATACATGGCTTCTCAGGGAAATGCCACCAAAGTGACATCTCAGTATTTAAGTGCACAGCTGTTGTTGAGAATACCAAGAGGACCTACATTCCCAATACTTTACCATAGCATTCTCCAAAACGAGGAAGGCAAGATGATTTTAGGTAGTAAAGGGTCACAGATTTCAGTCCCCTGGGAGTGCTGAGTCCCTGTGGAGTCTCCATCCCCCTGAGCAGATCTGTCTGGTACATCGCATCTTAAATGCCTCCCTGATGCTGGTGCTCCTCCCAGGTTATCAGAGAAGGAGCATTCTCAGACTCCAATCCTTTGTCAGGCAGCAGATCCAGTTAGAATCCAACACTTGAGCACTTCCCTGGTGGTCCAGTGGTAAAGAATCTGCCTTCCAATGCAGGGGACGGGGGTTCGATCCCTGGATGGGGAACTAAGATCCCACATGCCACGGGACAACTAAGCCCATACGCCACAGCTACTGAGCTTGCACACCTCAACTAGAGAGCCTGCGTGCCACAAACTACTGAGCCCACGTGCCCTGGAAGCCACATGCCACAACTAGAGAGAAGCCCGAGTGCCCCAACAAAGAGCCTACGCACTGCAACAAAAAGATCCCCCATGCCTCAATGAAGATCCCGTGTGCCTGCAACTAAGACCTGACGCAACCAAAATAAATAAATAAATATTTAGGGAAAAAAAAAATTCAACACTTGTTTGGTGGTGTTGAGAGAGGTTTCTTTGTTTTTCTCCATGTAGGGTAGAGATTGTTTCCTTTTAAGACATTTTTACTAAGGAGCTGACTTTGAAGAATATTAAGTTAATGCAGAAGCTGTGTGGCTTGGGAAAAATTAAAAGTAGCATGTGAATGTCTGCTTTTGCAGTCTCTGGAAAAGTATTTAGTCTCAGTAGAGAGCCAGGCACTATTCAGGCACTGGGAAGACAGGTGAGTAACACCTTTAGGTCCTTACCCTCCCTCCCAACCCCGCACTGCCATATCCTGAGTGCGCAGGCCACGCTCCCGTCCAGAGGCAGAGGCCTCCATCCACGCACTGATTCCAGAAACCAGCATCCTCATAGCCCTTGGATCCCCGTGCTGTCACCACTCTGCCCAGTTGGGTGACCAACCACCCTGAGGGAGTTTCTGGAACATGGGACTTTCAGTTTTAAAACTAGGACAGTCCCAGGCAAACAGAGACAAGCTGGCCCTCCTACCAGTGATCCAGCCCAAACCTAAAGCAATGCTACCCTCCACCTTCTCCGTCCTCTGCCTTAGTGGCTGCAGCTGCAGGTGAATCAGTCTCCCTTCCCCCACTCCCCACAGACTGGCAGCCTTCCAAATTCTGGTCTCTGCTTAGCACTGCCTGTCAGTCTTTTGTAACCCTCCCCCACACCCTCGAGAGCTATTTCACACCTCTCCAGCCCTCCCCAACACCCTCCATACACCACCCATCTGCCCCTGCACAGCTGAGTTTGCTGTGCAGAGAACGGAGAACAGAGGAGAGGGCAGCAAGCACCAACGACCACTTCTCACCTCCCACTGTACATGCATGCAGTCTCCCCTTCCCTGCGCCCCACCCCCCAGCTCTGTCCTTCTGTCCTCCTTGCTGTCTCCTGTATCTGAGTCACTCGCATCCCACTGGAAGCTTCTCTTCAACTTAATAACACTTGGTCTCTCAACCCTTTCACACCCTCCCCACTGAACCACCACTCCCTCTTCTCACGTTCCCATCCAAACAACTCTAAGGAGTTGCCTCCACTTCCCTTTCTCACTCTTTCAGGTCACTCATTCCTCCCTCCCTACACTTGGGCTTCTGCCCCCTCTAAAATAGCTCTCTCCACATCTCTGATGCCCTGCTAATTGCCAATCCCAGTGCCTTTTTTTGAGTGTTTTACAGATATCAACTCATTTGACCAAAACTATGTATGTGTTGTTGAAGTAAAATAAAATGATACGTCAACCTAGTAAGATAACTTATCTTTTACCCCCACTTTACAGCTGAAGAAACAGGAACAGAGAGGTTAAATATCTTGTCCATGGTCACACAGCTACATGTGATAGAGCAAGGATTCAGAAGTCTGTGCCCCTCACACTCTCCTCTGGTACCTCTCTGCTGCCTTCACCTCTGCTGTCCATTCCCTTCCTCCTAATCTTTGTCCCCAGCACCTGAGATAGGGTCTGACACACAGAGGGTGCTCAAAAAATGCTTGTGGTCTCAACTAACTGAATGTCTGTGACACACTCAGGGAAGTCACCATCCAGGGGAGGAAGATCAAACGCAGCCACCAGTGTGTTGAATGGTACACATCACATGGTCCGAGGGCTCTGACAACAGTGACAAGAAAAAACAGTAACAGCCACAACGACAGTGCCCACCATTTCTTGAATTCTAATATACACCAAGAGGTATACTAAGTAGTTTTTCTGTTAGCTCATTGAGTTCAAAAGAATTCTCCAAGGTAAGTATTATTTTTAAGCTCATTTTACAGATCAAGAAAAGGAAGTTCAGAGAGGTCCCCAGGAAAAAAGCATATGTGAGGGAGCCTCAGACAGAGAGTGGGTGGCTAGGAAGGCTTCCCAGGGGAGGTGCCTCCTGAGTAGGGTTTTGAAGCACGAGTAGGAATTAGTCAACTGAAGAAGAGCACAGGGGTATTCCAAGTAGGGAACAGTGTCTGCAACAGCTCAAGGTCATAAGAGCATGTACCCATCAGGGAACCTCAGACAGCTGGCCTGGCTGGAGGGCAGAGAATGAGATGGGGAGTGGGAGAGGTGAGGCTTTCAAGGGAAGTAGGAAGAGCAGGAGGGGAGCCTCACAGGCCACAGGAAGGAATTTCAACATGATGGGGCCTCAACATGATGGGGCCTCAGCTCTCAAACTGGGGTGTGCATCAGAATTGCAAAACTGCGACCCTAGGCCTCCTCCCCACACAATCAGTAGACCTAGGACAGGGCTCAGGAACTTCGTGTGTGTGTGTGTGTGTGTGTGTGTGTATCTTACTAAGGCTCAAATGTACTTAAACAGCTTTATTACATATAACTGATATACAATAAACTGGACATATTTAAAGTATAAATTTGATATAGTTTAAGATACACACACACACACACACACACACACACAGCACACACAGACGTGAAACCACCACAATCAGGAGAGTGAGCATATTCATCATTCCCAAAGGTTTCCTCATAATCTTCAAAATCCCTTCCTCCCAACCCCATCCTCACTGATCTGCTATCTCTCATTATAGATTAGTTTGCATTTTCTAGAATTTTATAAATGAGATATAATATATATACCCTTTTGTCTGGCTTCTTTCACTCAGCATAATTATTTTAAAATTCATTTTGAGACAGGCACATGTTGTTTGTAGAAATAATTCATTCCTTTTTATTGCAGAATAATGCTCCATTGTGTGGAGGTGCCATATTTTGTTGACCCATTTACTTGTTGATGGATAAATAATACTGCTGTGAACAGTTGTGTAGAAGTCTTTGAATGGGCATAAGCTTTCATTTGTCTTGGGTAAACACCTAGGAGAAGGGTGGTTGGATGGTAGCTTTTTAAGAAATGCCAAATTATTTTCCAAAATAGTAGTAATATTTTATATTCAAACCAGAAGGTATTATATCCAATACCAATGAGTGGTATCTCATTGTGGTTTTTAATTTGCATTTCCTTGATAATTACTAATGATGAGCATCTTTATGTTCTTATTTGCCATCCCTGAATCTTCTTTGATGAAGCATCTGTTCAACTCTCTTGTCCATTTTTAAACTGGATTTCTTATTTTCATATTATTGAGTCTTGAGAGTTCATTCTATATTCTGGATATAGGTCCTTTTTCAGATATATGAATTGCGAATATGTTTTTTCAGTCTGCTGCTTACATTTTATTCTCATAACAATATCTTTTGAAGAGGAGTTTTTAACTTGATCAAGTCCAGTTTATCAAATTTGCTTCTGTGGATTGTGCTTTTGGTGACATATTTAAGAAATTTTTGCCTAATCCAAGGTTATGAAGATTTTGTCTTATGCCTCCATGTAAAAAAAAGAATTACAGTTTTCGGTTTTACATTTAGGTCTATGATGCACTGAATTAATTTTTGTATATAGTGTAAGATATAAATCCACAGTTTTGGTTTTGGGGCCTTTTTTTTTTTTATTTGGATATCTAGTTGTTCTAGCCTTTGCTAAAAAGTGTCCTTTTCTCCACAGCATTTCCTTTGCACCTTTGTCAAAAATCAGTTGTCAATATACTTGTGGTTATATTTCTGGTCTCTTTATTCAGACTCCTTATTCTCTTTATTCTGTCTCATTTATCTATTTGCTTTTATGCCAATATCATGATTTTTATTACTATATGTTTATAAGTATTGCATTCAGCTAGCGTGAGCCTTCCAGTTTTGTCCTTCTTTTTCAAAAGTTATTTTAGCTATTATGGACTCTGTGCATTTTAGTATGAATATTAGAATCAACTTATGAATTTCTGCCAAAAAGCCCTGTTGGGAGTTTGATTGAGATTGTGCTGCATTATAGATCACAATCTGGGGAGAACTGACATCTGAACAATATTGATTCTTCCAACTTCTTATTTTAGGTTTTCTTTAATTTCTCTCAGCAATATTTTATAGTTTCAGGGTACAGTTCTTTTATAACTTTCCTCAGATTTATCCCTAAGTATTTTATATCTTTTGATACTACTGATAAGTGCTAAGTTTTAAAATTTCTGTTTCCAATTGTTTGTTGCTAGTGTGTAAAATACATTGAAATTCTGTAAATTGATCTAGTATCCTGCAGCTTTGCAAAACTTATTTATTACTACTAGTAGCTTTTTGTAGATTCCAGTAGACTTCCTACATAGATGATTATGTTGTGTGTGAACAAAGGCAGTTTTACATTACCAATCTGAATGTCTCATTTCTTTTCCTTGCCTGATTGCACTGGCTAAGACCTCCAGTACAATGTTTAATAGAAGTGGCAAGAAAGGATAGCCCTGTCTTATTCCTGATCTTAGTGGAAAGGTATTCAGTCTTTAATGATTAAGTATGATGTTAGCTATTGAGATTTTATAGATGTTCTTAATCATGGTGAGCAAGTCCCTTTCATCACTAGTTTGCTGACGGTTTTTATCAGGAATGGATGTTGGATTTTGTCAAATGCATTTTCTGTATTTATGAGATCATGATTTTTTTTTCTTTTTTAGTCTGTTAATATGGTGAATCACACTGATTGATTTTTTAATGTTAAACTAACCTTGCATTTCTGGGGAAAACCCTGCTTGGTCCTGACACAAATATCCTTTTAGTCTATTGTTTGATTCAATTTGTGTTCGTAAGGGATTATTAGACTATAGTTCTCTTTTTTTATAATGCCTTTGTCTGCTTTTGGTATCAGGGTGAAGCTGGCCTCATAGAATGAATTGGGAAATATTTCCTCCCCCTTTCCCCCACTTCTTAAAACTTTTTGAAAGAACTTGTGTTAAATTGGTATTATGTCTTTCTTAAATGTTTTGTGGAATTTATCAGCGTGAGAAAGTTTTTATAACCTGTAAATTCAATTTCTTTAATAGATAAAGAGTTTTTCCGGTTAACTATTTCTCCTTGAGTAAGCTTTGGTAATTTGTGTCCTACAGGGAATTTGTCCAGTTCATCTAAGTAGCTGGATGTATTGGCATAAAGTTGTTTGTAATGTTCCCTTATTATCTGGAGAATCTATAGTGATACCACTACTATTCCTGATGTTAGAAATATGTATCTTTGCTCTATTTTCCCTGGTCAGTCTAACTAGGGTTTATCATTCTTACTGATCTTCCCAAAGAACAAGCTTTTGGTTTCATTGATTCTTTCTACTGTTTTTCTATACTGTTTCATTTATTTTCACTTTGATCTTTATTATTCCTTTCTTCAGTTGTTTTGGGTTTCATTTGCTCTCCTCTTTCTATCCTTAAGGTGGTAATCAAGGTCAATGATTTCAAACTTTTCTTTTTCTAATATAGCCATTTAGTGCTAGAAATCTCCCCATAAGTGCTGCTTTAGCAACATCCCACAAATTCTGGTATTGTATTTTTATTTCATTCTGTTCTAAATATCTTCTAAATTCATTTTTTCTTTGATCCATGGGTTACTTAGGAGTTAAGTGTGTTACTTAGTTCCCGAACATTTGAGATCTTTCTGTCATTGATTTATAATTTAATTCCAGTGTGACTTGAGAAAATAATTTATATGAAGTGATTTGTTTTAAATTTGTTGAGATTTGTCCTGAATAGAGTCTATCTCAGTAAATGTGCCATATGCTCTTGGTAAGAATGTAAATTTTGCTGTTGTTAGGAGTATTCAATAAATGTCATTTGGATTAAGTTACTTAATAGTGTTGTTCAAGTTGTCTATATTCTCACTGATTTTCTGTCTACTCATTCTATCAATTTTTGGTTATTTAAATCCCCAACAACTGTTGACTTTTCTATTTCTCCTTTTAGTTGTATTAGTTTTGCTTTATGAATTTTCAAGCTTTATGATTAGCCACATAACATTTAGGATTATGTTATCTTGATCGACTTCCTCTTATAATCATAAAATGACCTTCTCTATCTCTGGTAATATTTTTTGCTCCCAAATGTACTTCGATATTAATATAGCCTCTCCAGCTTTCTTTTGACTAGTGTTAGCATAGTATTTTTCCCATCAATCCATTTTTAAACAATTTGTGTATTTATAGTTAAAATGTTTTTCTTACAGGCAACATTTGTGCTATTGTTGTTATGCATTTTACATTTACATATATTATAAATCCCACATTACATTGCAGTTATTTTAATATTAACAGTAAAATATCATTAAAAGAATTTTAAATAATACAAATATATCGCATATACTTATCTAGTTACCATTTTGAATGCTTTTCATTACTTTCTGTGAATTCAAAATTCCATCTGGTGTCATTTTCCTTCTGTCTAATCAACTTCTCTTTTTTTTTTTTTAAGATGTTGGGGGTAGGAGTTTTAGTAATTTATTTATTTATTTTTGCTGTGTTGGGTCTTCGTTTCTGTGTGAGGGCTTTCTCTAGTTGTGGCAAGCGGGGGCCACTCTTCATCGCCGTGCGCGGGCCTCTCACTATCGCGGCCTCTCTTGTTGCGGAGCACAGGCTCCAGGTGCGCAGGCTCAGTAGTTGTGGCTCACGGGCCTAGTTGCTCCGCAGCATGTGGGATCCTCCCAGACCAGGGCTCAAACCCGTGTCCCCTGCATTAGCAGGCAGATTCTCAACCACTGCGCCACCAGGGAAGCCCCTAATCAACTTCTTTTAGCATCTCTTTTAGTGTGGGTGAGCTAATGATGAATTCCCTCAGCTTTTATAGGTCTGAAAAAGTCTTTATTTTGCCATTGGTTTTAAATGATATTTTTGCTGAATATAAAATTCTAGGTTGAAAGACTTCTTTTTAATCATACAGTATGTCAAAGGTGTTACTTATACTGTTTCTGATAAGAAATCTCCTATAGTTCTCATCTTTTTTCCTCTGTACATGTCTTTTTTCTCTCGTTGTTTTTTAAATTTTCTCTTTATCAATGCTTTTGAGCAATTATATCATGATATGCTCTGACATCATTTTCTTCATGTTTCTTGTTCTTGGAGCTCACTGAGTTCTTAATCTGTACCTTTATATTCATCACTGTTTGTAGTCTGAGAACATACTCTGTAAGTTTTTGAGTTTTTAAAACTTATCAATGCTTGTTTTATTTTCTGGCCCAGCATACGGTCTATCCTGATGAATGTTCCATGGGCACTTGAAAAAAATAAGTATTCTACAATTGTTGAATGTCAAAGTGCTTGATAATGTTGTTGAGATCTTTCATATCTTCACTATTGTTGTTCTAATAATTCTATCAATTACCAGGAGAGTAAAAACTATGGCTGTAGTTTTATACTTTTCTCCATCAATTTTTGCTTTGTATATTTTGAAACACTGCTTTTGCACATATTCACAATTATAATTGTTTTGTCTTCCTGATGAACTGACCCACTTTTCATTATAAAGTTTACTTTTTTTTTTTTTTTTTTGGCGGTACGCAGGCCTCTCACTGTTGTGGCCTCTCCCATTGCAGAGCACAGGCTCCGGACACGCAGGCTCAGTGGCCATGGCTCACGGGCCCAGCCACTCCACTGCCTGTGGGATCTTCCCGGACTAGGGCATGAACCCGTGTCCCCTGCATCGGCAGGTGGACTCTCAACCACTGCGCCACCAGGGAAGCCCTACTTCTTTATCTCTGATAATACCTCTTGCCTTGACGTTTATATTATCTGAAATTAATATAGCTACTCCAGCTTTCTTATAATTAGTGCTTTTGCATAGTACATCTCTTTCCATCCTTTTACTTTCAAGCTTTCTTTCACTTGTAGACAGCAGTGTCCACAGAAAGCTGACACCTGTAAACAGCAGTTAACTAGTTCTTGTTCTTTTAACCAGTCTAAAAACGTGTGCCTTTAATTGAAATATTTAGTTCTACATGTAATATTATTTTTGATATGGCTGCCTTTAGGATAGCCACTTTATTATTTGCTTTCTATTTGTCCTGTTTTCTTTTTCTGTTTCTCCTTTTGTGTTCTTTGGAGTTAATCAAAATATTTTTAGTATTCCATTTTAATTACTCTATTGAACTTTTTTCTCTTTCCAACATATTATGAAAAATGTCAAACATACCAAAAAGTTGAAAAAGTTTTTCAGTGAGTACCTATGTGCCTACCATCAATAGTTTCTATTCCTATATAAAAGAATAGAAAAGACCTCATTTGGTCAACCCACCTTCCATATTGGATGCCTTATCTCTTGATTTAAATAGGGTAGAGGTAAACACATTGAAAGGGTTGCATTAACAGAAATGTAATTCTCAGAATTTGGGAAGTGAAGGTCCCATCTTTACATATATCGTCTTTACTCTGAGAGGGAGCAGGACAATCTGGACTGTGTCCAGAGTGGGTAACCAGGACAAGGCAGTGACTGGATGCTGGGTCATTTTGAGGAAGGAACTGGCTGTGCGATACCCAGGGAAGAACAGAGGGAGTTAAGGAGAGACATTTATAGGTCATAGCCTTTCAGCCTTGGGGAGGAGGGGGAAGCTGTCTTTGGGAAAGTCCATGAGTCAGGACTAGATAGATGGATGCTCCAGGAAAACAGATGTAGCTTCAGTAAAAGGAACAACTAACAGGAAAAGGTGTCAAAGATGGGCAAGACTATCAAAAGATAGTGAGCTCCCCGTCACTTGAGGTATGCAAGCACTCATTCATTCAACAATATTTATTAAGCCTTTACATGGCAAGCACTGGGCTATGCACTGTGGATCAAGTGGTGAATAAAACAGACAGGCATCTTGTCCTCATGAGGTGGTAAATATTAAACGATCCCACAAATCTGTAAGTATCAATAGTGATTCATGCAGGACATGTGCTCTGGCAAAAACTGGAGAACAGGATTAAATGTTTTCTAAGTCTGAGACTAAACAGCATTTAAACAGGAAGCCCTACATAAGTGATGGCTTCTATTCGTACGTTATTATTAGCATAATTATTATTGTTTGTTCTAGTGTTCATTCATTTCACATTTCCTGAGCACCCACTACGGGCTGTGCAAGGAGGCAGAGCTGCATGAGATGGGTCTTTGTCCTTCAAGTGGAAGGGTCGCTCTGTTACAGACCATCCAATACAAGGGGAAGTGCTGTGGTTAGAAACTAGGATCCCAGGGAGGCACTGGCTACCCAGGAAGCAGTTGAGGGTAAGTGGGGGGAGTCCTGGGGTGGGGGGAGTGGGGCGGGGGGAGCTTCCTGGAGTAAGTGGGAGTGAGTTGGATCTTGAAGGACAAGGAGAAAACTGCTGTGTGTTGGTTCCCTTCATTCCCCGAGGGGTCGGTCCCCTCCTCTCTCTAACCCCCCCTCCCCCTCTCCCAGCCTCATCCCCTACCCACTTGGCCGTAGAGGGTTTCCGCTCAGCTGGGCCCCTCAGCCAATTAACACTCTTTGCCTCTGAAAAGCTCAAATCAGCTTCTCAAAGGTGTTAGAGATCAGAGCAATTAAGGTCTCTTTCTAATGCAAATCTAAACCCAAAATTGAATGTTTGTCTCCTTGGAAAATTAGGCTCCCAAGTTCTATGAGGAGCTACTGAAATTCAGCAAGGGGAGGTGATAGCTTCAAGAACTAGAAGCCAATTTGTTGGGATGCTCTCCAGAAATATTTGATTCAATCAAATAAAAATTTACTCCACATGGCAGCAGAAGTGATTTCTTTAAACATGAAGCAGATCCTCTCTCCCCTGGTCTCCGATGCACTTGCATTAACATCCAAAGCCCTCACCACAGTCTCAAGGCCCCACATAATCTGACCCTCGCCTCCCCCATAACTTCATCTCAGGCTCCTTTATAAAGTGCTTGTCACACTTTGTAATTATTTTATTTACTGGTTGGCCTCCCTCACATCATTAAGTAGATACATCGCCGTTACTGCTCATCCTGGAGCACAATATATAAAGTTATCCAAGTGAAAAACAGCTCGATTGCAAATCAGAGCTTGAGATTTGGAATGTGCCCTAGAGCCATTCGGAATAGGGCTCAGATTCAAAACGACATTGTTTTCCCCTCAACACCATCCCTGGCTGTTGTAGTAGCACCAGCCATCGCTGACCTCTAGCTGTATCTAAGACCTCATTTTTCTGGAGAACAGCTAACTGCTCTCTCTTTGAGATGCCCCTCGGCATCCCAAGCACTCTTCACAAATGGCTCATTTTTAAGTTGGACACTACTCACAGATAACCTCCAAATGCAAAGAAAATTCCTCTCATCATGGGAACAGACAGAAATGACATTTTATTTAACTAAGTTGTTTACTCTTCTTTCTCTTGTCTCCCAGTTGGAATGCATGGAGGGCGGGAACCTGTGTCTATCTTGGTCACCACCTATCAGCGGCACCCAGAACAGTGCCTAGTACTTGATGGATATTCCAGAAATATAAATATTTTGAATAAATGGATTTTCTGAAACTGCCTGTGTATAGGCTCAGTGCCAACACAATGGGCACAGAGGTGGGCAAACCCAGATTCAGCCTTGGAGGAGCTCATAGCTCAGTGGGGGGACCCACAGGACCAAGGATTCATTTGTTCATTAAGTACTTGAGCGCCCCCTACAGTGGAGTCAGAACCTCAGTGCAAAGAGACACACATAGGCAAATTCCAGCATGTGAGTTTGAGGGGGAGGGGGGGAAGGAAGCAAGAAATAACCATCTTCCCATTGTGGGCAATTCCCCCAGCTAGGAGGGATCCTAACACCTCCTTTAGCCATCAAACAGACACCGCTTTAGGTACTGAGATACACTGATGAATTAAGGCTGCCCTCGTCCTCAAGTGAATCAGTCTATAATAGATGGCAATGTCACATGGTAACAATAGAAATATTTATGAGTCCAAACCTGTCGCAGAAGTGAAGGTGATTTACCACAGAGGAGAGTACAGTGAGATCTGTTAGAAAAGACAATTCCTGAGCTGGGTTTTTTCAGCTGAATAGGAGTTTTCCTTGCAGACAAAGGAGAGGAGAATGGCATTCCAGGGAAAGGGCAAACCAGGTGCAAAGGCACAGAAATGTAAACCAACATGATGAATCTGAAGAACTGCAAGCCATTTGGGGGTCATTGCTAAAGTATAAAGTGAAAAGGGAGGTCTGGAGGCAGGAGAAGTAGCTGGGCCCAGATGTTACGAGGTTTCACCTGGACTTTATGCTACAAGGGACCAGTGTTGGGGGTTAATCACAAGAATGATAAATCGGCTTTTGCCACATAATAAACCACCCCAAATCGCAGTGGCTTAAAACAACAGTGTTCATGACTTACCCATCTGGGGTCAGCTGGGGGCTGGCTGGTCCTGGCTGGGCTTTGATGAACTGGTTCAGTTCTTCATGAGTCTCTTATCTTCCTCCTGGGGCCATCAGGCCTGCGTTGGCATGTCTTGCTCATGGCAATGGCAGAGGCATAAAAGTGCAAAAGGAGACATGCAAGGCATCTTGAGGCCTGGGCTCAGCACTGGCACATTATCACTTCTACCTCATTCTGTTGACCAAAGGACATCATGTGGCCTAGTCTGGATTCAAAGGCATGCACCTGCAAAGTCATATGAGGAAGGGCATGAGCATAGGAAGCACTCAGGTATGGGGTCCATCAATGCACTCTAGCACAAGCTATGCGATCAGATCTCTGCATTAGGTCTCATGGCCGAGATGCGGAGGGTGGATTAGAAGGGATAAGGCAGTTTCAGAGATTCAGGCCTGAACTAAATGAATGCCCCAGGATCCCACGATTCGTTCTTTCCTCTATTCCGGGTACTGGGATTTAGCCAGATCAGGCAAAGGGGAGGCTTATCTTTAGTCTTTTGTTTGATTCTAAGAACTCAGCCTGAGCACTCTGGTGCTTGCAGCAGTAAATAAGGAGCCTTTGAAATAAGCAGATAAAGGCTAATATTCAATAAACTAGTAAACAAGGATTTTCTGTAACTCTCTTGGAAAAGACATCTCTGAGACAAAAACAGAGCTGAGTTGAAATATTGGATAAGGCCCACTGATCACAAGAAAACCTAACATAGGTAATTGACTATTGGCAAATGCAACAGAACCAAATAAAGCGAGTAATTAACAATTATTGTGCTTGGAGGTAATGGAACTACAAATCCAGGCTGCCTATGTGTTTGTCCCAGGCACTGATAAGAACAAAGTGGGTGAGTAACCCAGGTGTGAAATTCATTTTATTAGGCTAGATCTAAAAATAGGCTTGAATCAGACAGTGGAAAAGAACAGAATTCATCACCACTTGCTCACCGGGGCACATGGGGAATAAACTCAAGCTCTGGTTTTTTTTAAAAAGAGGGAATTATGGTAGATTGTTTGCAAAAGTGACCCCCATTATTTCCCTTCCTGTATCTATGCTGCTTCGTGGATGTGACTTTGTAACTCTTCCCATCAGGACATGGAGTCTGTTTCCCCACCCCATGAGACTGTCTAGTTTTGACCAATAGACTGTGGCAGAGGTGACACTATGCTAATTCCAAGCCTTAGCCTCAAGACACCTTGCACCCTGTCACTCGCTCTCTTGGGATTTTTGTCCCTGCCATGTGAACAAGTCCAGGAGAGGCTGCTAGAGACGAGCTAATGTCAACTCAGCTGTCCCAGCAGAGGCCCCCAACCATGTGAAGAGCTCAGCCAAAATCAGCAAAGCCAGCCACAGCTGACCACAGAAGCAGGAGGAATGCCAGCTGAGTCCAGAAAACCTGCTGGCTGAGCCCAACCTAAACGGCCAACCTACAGAATCTTGAGGTTAATAAATGGTTGTTTTTTTATTTTTATTTTTTTTTTGCGGTACGCGGGCCTCTCACTGTTGTGGCCTCTCCCGTTGCGGAGCACAGGCTCCGGACGCACAGACTCAGCCGCCATGGCTCACGAACTAGCCACTCTGCGGCATGTGGGATCTTCCTGGACCGGGGCACGAACCCATGTCCCCTGCATCGGCAGGCGGACTCTCAACCACTGCGCCACCAGGGAAGCCCAATGGTTGTTATTTTAAGCCACTAAAATTTTTTTAACATCTTTACTGGAGTATAATTGCTTTATAATGGTGTGTTAGTTTCTGCTTTATAATAAGCCACTAAATTTTAAAGTGATTTGTTACACAGTAACAGATAACAGATACAGGCATATTCTTCATCAAAACAGCTAGAAATAAGCTGTAAAACACGATATAAACAGTAAATAAATAAACAGTAAAAACACGATAATCACCGCTACAAATAACCGGGCACCTATTGTCTACTGGGAACTTTGTGCATCTGAAACTTTGCTGGGTACTTTACATATTCCATGCGGGGTTACATCATCGAAACTCTGCAAGGCAGAGTTATTTTCATCATTTTGCAAGTGGGGCAGATGAAGAAACTGAGGCTGGGAAGACAGTTTATGCAACTTGCCCAAGGTCCACAGCTATTGTTTTCTCAACCTGAGGCAAGTGGGGCTTCTCAGAGGCTAAGAGAGGCCTGGGCCATTTCCAATTTCTGAGATGCTTTGTATACTAGTAAATGAAGATATGAAGAAACAATTACACAAATGGTGACATATTTTAAATCTTTACATTTATTAAGTAATCACTTTTAATATCAAAGAAAAAAGCAATGCACTATAATTGCTAATCACAAGATAATCATGCATTTATTTTAAAAGCATATTAATTTATAGTAAACCGCACGTGGTATGATTTGGTAATGAGATGCAAACGTTACTTTGTGGGCTGAGCATTTTCTGCTTTTATCAGGTCAGGGTACCTCTGTGATGGGACCTATAACCCATGTAACCTCCCTTGGAAATAACAACAAAAGATGAAATATGAGGCCTTTCAATGAGGTCAAGCCCAGCCACAGGGCACACCCTGCCAACCCCAGCCCAGCCCAGCCCTCAGGAGAGGCCTGTGCATGGCCAAAGGAGTCCATTCTACACCCTCAAACAGCCCTTGGCTGAGGGATGAGCTTCCAGGGAGGGCTCGTACAGAAACTGAATTTCCTGCTCTCATCAGAGAATTAAGTCACCTTTATTTTCTATCACAAAATGACTGCATTCTAAGATGTTTCACTCCATTATGTCCAGGCTTACCCAGAACCAAGCAAAGTAGGGATTTACCAAGAAGCCAGACAACATTGCCAGTCTAAACATAGAGAAGGGAATGGGGATGCATGACTCTGCATGGTCCAGAGGGTTGAGAAGTCATCTTAGAGATAACTTTGAGGCTGGATCTTGACGCATGAATAGGAGCCTGCTGGGTGGCGGAGAGCATGCCACGTGGCTGGAACAGTGCTGGAAAAGGTATGGAATTAAGAAAAGACATGTACAAGTAGGAATGGTGCAGATGCCAGTGTAACTAGAGCCCAGGGTGGGTGGGGGGAGGGGTGGAGGCAGTTGAGGCCAGAGAGGATATTGGGGAAAAATAGTGGAGGGTATTTTACCCAAGAAGGCAGCCAAGTCTCAATCCCTTGTGGGTATGGCCTCTTGCTGCCAAGGAGGAATCTCAGTCTTAGAACGCAGCTGTGCACCCAGAATAAATCCCTACAGACCTGACTCCATCTGCTCTTTGCAGTAGCCCATCCACTGTCCTCCTTCCCAAAGACTTCAACTGTCCCCCCTCTGTAGGTGGCTCTCCTGCAAACTGCTGCAAGCCGAGTGTTCCCTGGAATCTAAACCCTGCATTTCTCCACTAATCTGCATAATTTACAAACCAGCTCTGAGGTCTTTCACACAGACTATTCTATTTAGAACAAAAAATGTAACCAAGTTTTGAAGCAGCAGCCTCACAGTTTTTTCATAATTTTACAGACTTAAGAGTAGAGAAGGGGGCTTGCCTGGTGGCGCAGTGGTTGAGAGTCCACCTGCCGATGCAGGGGACACGGGTTCGTGCCCCGGTCCGGGAGGATCCCACATGCCGCAGAGCGGCTGGGCCCATGAACCATGGCCGCTGAGCCTGCGCGTCCGGAGCCTGTGCTCCGCAACAGGGAGAGGTGACAACAGTGAGAGGCCCACGTACCACACACAAAAAAAAAAGAGTAGAGAAGGGCTAGACTTCCCTGGTGGCACAGTGGTTAAGAATCCACCTGCCAATGCAGGGGACACGGGTTCAAGCCCTGGTCCTGGAAGATCCCACATGCCACAGAGCAACTAAGCCCGTGTGTCACAACTACTGAGCCTGCACTCTAGAGCCTGCGAGCCACAACTACTGAGCCCACGAGCCACAACTACTGAAGCCCACACGCCTAGAGCCTGTACTCTGCAACAAGAGAAGCCACCGCAGTGAGAAGCCCAAGCACTGCAACAACAAGTAGCCCCCACTCGCCGCAACTGGAGAAAGCCCACGCGCAGCAAGGAAGACCCAACGCAGCCAAAAATAAATAAATAAATAAATTTATTAAAAAAAAGAGGAGAGAAGGGCCAAGAAGGTTGGCTTGAAGGTAGAGGAATGACTGAAGTGACCTAGCAGCATTAAGTCTTGGCATCTGGAGCCATCAGGGCCCTCTGGGATCACCTAGTCCAGGGATGGAAAATATATGCCACACGGGCCAACCTCCTGCCATCTGGCGTCCAGGGCAGACATTGCTAATCTATTACCACACACTCTTTGGCTGAGCCCAGAAACAACTGAATCCTCCTGTACACAGCACTGTGGGCAGCCTCTACCCATCAGTCAGAGTCAGCCATAAATGAAAACCAGCTGGTCATTCCTGATGGTTTCCATTGCTCCCAGTTCACAGAGGAGAAAATAGAGGCACAGGGAGGGTAAGGGACTTGTCCAAGGTGGGCTTTCCTGTCCCTTTGGGCAGAGCTTTCCCCTATATCACATGGCCTCCCCATTTCCATATGGTTGCAGAGGACAAACACTTCCATGCCTCAACTGTAATTCAGGGAATGACTCTAGCATATGCGATGGAGTTTTACAAGCAATGTCATTTTTCTTTTGCTTCAAGTTGTTATTTGGTCATGCTTTAAAATGTAGATTTGTATTATCATAATAAAAGAACATATAAACAGTTAGTAGATTCTGCCCACACACTTAATAAAACCCTAAGGAATTCATTCATTCACCTATGGGCCAGGCAGGGTGCTGGGCATTGAGTTTATGAGAACACAAAGGACATCCCAGGTGCCCAGGGAGCTAAAATGCTCAAATCTGACATTCTGCTTAGCTTGGGGGAATGTGCTCAGTTCAACTCCCCCATCCTAGCACTGAAGGGACCCAGAGATTCCACACATGCCACCCCTCACCCTGTGCAATCCTCCCTAGAGCCCTTTAACAGGCCCTTGTCCACACACCTTCAATGATGGGGAGAACACTACCTCCCAAGGCTGCCAATTGGACCTTCAGATGGTTCAGCCTGCTACAAATTCTTCCTTTTGCTAAAAGAAAATGAGCCTCCCCAAGTCCTCCACGCACTGGTCCTGCCTTTGTCCCACGGGGCACTAACTTTCTGGGGACCTAAGAGAGAACGTTGAGGGGGAGGGTTGTCCAATGAAAGAGACAAGAAAAGGGGAGAGGGAAGGCATTAAAACCATCCTTTACAGTGTGGCAAGACCGTTTCATATCCTTGCTCATAATTCTTACTCATATCAGTAGAACGTCATCGTGCCCATTCTGCCCCAGTATATGCTGAGATCCTTATAAACCCAGCTCCTCCAGAAGGCCCAAAATGCATTTGCTATGGGATCCTGTGCAAGAGAGCTGGCTGCTATGGTAGCAATTGCATGTAAATTTCCCAGAACCCCCAAATAAACTATTAATCAGAAAGATGAAGAAAGGGCCAAGGGGGTAAATAAATCAGTGAAGAAATCGGCTCCTACCGGGAAGGACAGGAAGCAGGGCCACTCCAACCTGCTGAGGCAATAATTCATCCCTCCCTTTGATCCTTTAAATGCAGAAGGAGGGGCGGCTGGAGCCCAAGGGGATGCTATCTCACTCCCTTCTCCAACTGTTTTGTCTGTTATTCTTTTGGAGCCAGGGAGGCTTGATGGTGGAAGCTGCACCTGGCATCCCATCAGTAGAGAGAAAGAACAAGGCCCCCTGCTAGCAGGAATATCAAAGGTAAAGATGTTTGACCCTGAAAAAAATGTTCTGGCCAGCTTGAAAGAAGCATTCTACTGAAGTGTGGTGATGACAGTGGGATTAGGTTCAGCACTGGTGGATAATAGAAGGATTAGAGTGATGGAGCACAAATTTTATCTAGAAGATTGTGGGATGTGTTTGTTGGGTTTTTCCCCAGGATCTTGCTTTTTTTTAATGTTTATATTTGGCTCTTAATAAGGATTATTATGGGAAGGCTTACTAAGCTTCCTTGAAGTAAAGTAGACCCACCTAGAACCTGGTGGGTCCCACCACACAGCCCCCTGGGGGGGATGGGAGTGCTCTAATTAAAACGCTCCTGGGAGGAAAGGAACAAAGGGTACTATCCCGGTGTACACGGAAGCCTGCAAAGGGAACATCCATGTGACCAAGAAGGGATCTCAGACCTCAGGACAGGGAGAGGGACATTCAAGGTAAGCATGGTGGGCTCCACTGTGACTGTGGTCCCTGCTGACCAGGCCCAGTGGTAACCCCACCCCTGGCTTATGTAGGCAGGGCTATGGCAAGGGGGGAAGAGTGCACTGGAGAGGACCAGCCCTGGCTCCACAGCAAACTCACCCTGGATCTTGGGCAAAGCCCTTCCCTTGTCTGGGCCTCAGTTTCCCAAACTGTACAAGGATGGGCCTGGGGTGACTGAGGTCAACGTCACCATGTAGCTGGCAGTAATGGGCCTTGATGCAAAGTCTAACATGGGACCCTCTCCCCCTACCTTTTGTTTCTCCTTCGAGGGGAAAAAGGGGTTTAATCAAGGGTGTCATCCTTGGGTAAGAAGTAGGGGCAAGGGAGGGGGGAATCCCACCTCAAAAGCCACCCTGGGGGAGATCTTACCAGAGACTAGAGAGGGATGCCTCCAGGACTCCAACAGAGGGGCCCCTGAAGGCTTCTTTGGTGCTCTCTGGCTCTGAAATTTAAGTCTCTTAATTGAGAAAAGAGGAAGGGGAGGTGATAGAGGATAGAAGGGGCTTTCTACTCTGTAGGCCAAGGTTGAATTAAAGTCACAAAGAGAAAATCCAAGGGCACCCTGCCTCTCTCCCCCACGAAGCAAGTCTTCACCCCAGAAAAAGCACTTGGCTACGCAGGCCACTTTGCCTGCTGCCTCCTGTAAGCCCCCTCAGAGAACTGTTTTAAGCTCATCAAAGTGAGGAGGCCTTGAAGGGAGCACAAAGGCCCAGAGAGGGGAATGATGGACCCACAGCCTCACAGTGAGGAGGTGGGAGAGGCGGAACTCGCACCCAGGTCTCCCACCCCAGACCTATTCAGTTTCCACTGCCAAATATCCCTACACTGTCTTCCCTGGGCTCTTGCTATAATTCATGTATATTGTACAGTGAAAATGGCAGGGAGAGATCCTGCTGGGATTGGTAATTTTTCACCATGGGTGGCACTAAGGCTTCCCTATTCCCTGGAGGAGGGAAATGAAGCGTTGATTAAGTACTCGAAACATCCCTGCCTGTGGATCATTTAATAAGTGCCTCGTCCATCTCTCAGGCATTAGAACAGACATTTGGTCTGCTAATCCAATTTGGCCAGCCTCTCCAAGGCTGCTATCGCTGGCTGCTGGGCGCCATTTTGTTTGACGTGTCAGGAATCAATACAAGCTCCCTGCAATTGCTCTCACTACTGCTTGATTAATTACAAATGAGACCTCTCCCCTTGCATTAATGTTCCACTACAGACAGAGCAACCTGCAATGTCCAAGAAGCTTTGAGGATCTGCTGATGACCCAGCAATTCCCCTGATTCTCTCAGCATATTTCCTGGATGTGAATAAATCATCAGAAAGTAGGTGTGGGGTCTGCAAATCTTCACACGCTAAACTGTGATTTATGCTATGCTGTCCACTTGGGTAAGTGTCACCATACTCCTCACCGACATGATTCGGTCCCAAGTCACCCTCTCCCAAACCCCCTCCTCAGGAGAACACAGGTGTCCCTGTGACCAATTCAGTATCCTTTCTATGGAGGTGAGGCTAGTCATGGTCACACCAGCGGCCTCTTTGGCACCCTAATACAAGGATAGTTGGGCTTTGTCGATGACCTCCCAGACACTCCTTTCCAAGCACCTCTCAGTGGCCTCCCCTTCAGTGCAGACTGAAGGACAGTCTTGTCCTCTCTCCTTTCGTGTTCTCATTCCCACCTTTGACCATCTGTCTGCTGATGCTTCCAAGTCTCTCTCCAGACAGGCTTTTCTGGAGCTCTCCACCTGGGTGCTCCCTGCTCCAGGCATCTCAGCCTCAACATCTCTCCCACCTTTGTGAGAGCACCTTGGTCATGGCAGCTTAAAGACTCAGGACATGTCTTTTCTCACTCACACTCTGCCTCCATCCAACTGATCACCAAGTCCAGGCAGACATCTACCTGATGTCCCTGGAGTTCACTTCTACTCCCAGTTCCCACTGTTTCTGCTTCAATTCCTGTCAAAACCTGGTCTCCACACTGCTGGTATCCGCCCCCGCTCCAACTTACTCTCCATGCTTCCAACCAAAACTCCTCCAAAAATGCTGCCTTCACCTTGTAGTTTCCCTGCTCATAATCCTCAAGGGCTCCCTGTCGCCAGACTCCTCACCTACATGATTTGGTCCCACAGTAAGAATAATCCAGCATAAAGTTCATCTTTTCCTACAAATGCCTCATACTTCCCTACCTCCACATCTTTGCTTACATAGTTCTATCTTCTTCAATCGCAACCAATTGAACTCCTATTCATCTGTCAAAGCCCAGCTCCAATGCCCCTTCCTCTAAGAAACCTTTTAACTACCCCCACCTTAAGAGTCAACTTATAGACAGCCATAGACAGATATGTACCCAATCCATTGCTAGAACAATTATAAAGTCACACAGGCCCACCCTTGATGACTTAAGAACCCAGGACAAGTAAAAGAGGGAGTCTTGCAGCCCACAGCACCTGCTCCCCTCTTTCCACCCTTCTGCCTGACTTCATCCTGTGCTGTAAGGATCTTGTGCACATGTAAGGTTCTTGTTCAAGCCCTCATGCCCAAGATCCACCCCACACCCCCACCCCTTTCTTACTCCCACAGTCACCCTTTGACCATCCCTTGGGGCTACGGGTACAACAGCCTTGCAGAAGAGACAAGTACAAGTCCTGGATGCAGGCTTGGTCCCTTTGGGCAGGAAATCCCAGGATGGAGAGTGCTGGAGTGAGGTCCAGAAAGGGCCTGGGCTCTGGGTGGTCCTCATTACCTGTGGGGAAGACCAGGGGAGGAGGGCAGAGCCATAGCCTCTGCAGTAGAGCTTCTCACACTTGTGTGCACATGGATCAGGAGACCCTGCATTTATAACAAACTCCCAGGAGATGCAGATGCTGCTGGCCACAGACAACACTGAGAGTAGCAAGGGACTGGAGCACCAGGCCCAGGTCCAAGGGTAGACGGATGCTACATTAGCTGTATGCTGTCTTCTTTGCCACTTGATGAGGAAAAAACACTAGAAGGTGTGGTTCTCCAGAATGAGGGAAAGAGCTCAGGAAAAATAGGTTCCCATGAGGACAACTCATTCTCACCTCCATAGCTCCCAGGTCCTCCCTGCAGACCACGGAGGCAATGACCAGGCAGGTTGGTAGATTTGGGCCTCCTGACTTTAAGTCCAGACCCTTTGTCTACCTGGTGCTGTGAGGAGTCCACCAGACCCTGGGAGCAGGTAGTAGAAGGAAATTAGGTCATTTCCTGTGTACATATGACTGCCCGTGAAAACAAACCTCACCATCAAAACTGCAGAACTAGAATGATCCCAGGAGGCATCTCGGGGACTTTACAGGTTGGGAGACACTGCGCTCCCCCCCAGAGGTCTTCCCTTCCCCTGCTCTCTCTCATGCTCTAATTTCACACCCTGGCTAATTACTCCACTCTCTTCTCCCCTCAGCAATATTGCTACCACCACCATTGGGCCCCCTTCCAGCTGTTTTTTATATATATATATATATATATCTTGCCTGGAGTCACTGAGCAACAGGACTGAAAGTGCTCTTGTACAATTCTCTCACTTTAAAAATGGGGAAACTGAGATCCAGAGAGGGGTGGTGACTTGCCTGAAGTCCTAAAAGTTAGGATGGAGCCTTAGCTAAGACACAGGTCTCCCCACTTCCAGTGCAGCTCTGCCCACTGCCCCATACTGCCTCTTTGCTAAACCCACCCTTCATCCACATTGAGCATATAAGAGACCTCCCTCAGTTAACATCTGAATGAGTTTCAGCAAGCCATTTCACCTATCTGAGCCTCAGCTTCCTTACTGCTCAGAGGGGAGGAGCTAGCCCCACCACAGAGTTGTGGGGAGAATTGGGGGAGCCAGCACAGGGCCTGGAAGCGTGAAGCAATTATGATTAAGAAAACAGGCCCTTTAGTAGTTCCCTTTGGCTGCTGTGACAAATTACCACAAACTAAGTGGCTTCAAACAACACAAATTTCTTGCAGTTTTTGAGGTCAGAAGTCAGAAATGGGTCTCACGTGACTAAAATCAAGGTGTTGGCAGGGCTGCATTCCGTTCTAGAGGATCTAGGTGAGAATCTGTTTTCTGGCCTTTTTAGCTTCTAGAGGCCACTCACATTCCCTAGCTCATGATCCCCTTCCTTCTTCGAAGCCAATGACGGCTGGTTGGGCCTTTGTCATACACCATTACTCCTGCACACCTCTCCTGCCTCCCTCTTTCACTTAGAAGGACTCTTGTGATTACTCTGGGCCCACCTGGATGTCCAGGATGCTCTCTCCATCTCAAGGTCAGCAGATTAGCATCTTTAATTCCATCTGCAACCTTAATTCTCCTTTGCCATATAATATAGCATATTCACAGGTACTGGGATTAGGATGTGGGAGGCCATTATTGTGCCTATCACGGTCCTAAACCATCTGGGAAGTTGGAGAAACTAAGGAAAACCAGGTTTGAAGAAAAATACACATGCAAAAACATTTTGGCATCTAATCTCAGGGGGTTCATGGGCACCCAAGCAAGGACTCTAGTATGAACTCTTGGACTAAAAGGATAATATGGGTCCCCCACCCTTTATGACAATTGTCATAAGTATTTTAGAGTGCACCCACATGCACATGTGCATACTCATATACTCGTGCACACACATATACTCATGCACACATGTGTACATGCATACATGTGCCTATACCTGCATGCATGCCCTGTATGCACACATGCATACTTATGCTGATACACACACGTACATAGACATACACACACCACGCAATTTTCCTACAGAAATTGGAAGACCTTCGTTGGCTTCTCTGCGTGAGATGCAGCCAGGAAGGCACAGGAAAAGTCTGCCCCTGCTTTACTTCTCCAACCAGCTCATTCCACCTCCACCCCAGCCCCTTGGGGTCTGTGGCCATTCTGTGCTTGTCCCTGATGTTCATCAGTGACCCTTGGCAGGTCTCCCCTGGTGGAGAGTGCGGACCAGCTGCTGGCTGGCACGAACCCTGTGGCTTATTCTTCTGCAGGGTGTTCAGCTTGCAAAGCTGCTTCCCTGAGGCTTCAGCTTGAGTTATTGCTCTGTACATTTATTTTTTTGAGTGGCAACACTTTAGGAGCCCCAGCTCTTACACCTGTGCATTCAGAGCCAAAGATGAAATTGATAGAGGCAACCCACAAGGAGGACAAGAGGGTCTGATTGCACCCAGGCACCCACATGTCCATGTACACTCACTCTCGGACATGGCCATCAACACAGGTTTATACACACTTACACACACACACACAGACCTATTTCTGACAGGGCTGCCTATCAAGACACCCAGGAAATCCACCTCCCCCCGAATACATGTACATCTCGAGGATGGCAGGTCCCCCAAAAGAGAAAGTCACAAGGGAAAGAGTGGCCTGGCC
Organism: Leucopleurus acutus; assembly: GCF_964270905.1. NCBI lineage: Eukaryota > Metazoa > Chordata > Mammalia > Artiodactyla > Delphinidae > Leucopleurus > Leucopleurus acutus. The sequence goes on from NC_139150.1 coordinate 34,678,777, forward strand.
CCTTCCTCAGCAGGCAAATACACATAGTTGTCCCCAGCCAACCTCCCACACAAGCCCACTCTCTCAGCCCCACAGTTCCAGGCTCCTTTGAGCTCCACTTCTTCTGCCAGAGTTCCCACCTCATCCTAAATCCCAGCCTCCAGCTTCAGCTGTCAGTCACCATTTACTTTGCTTGAGTTCTGCTGCTCCATGTGGTAGCGGATGCTGCAAGTCTCAAGGGTAAAGGGGAGCAGGGTGAGATCACTGTGATCTAGCCTCAGGTGGAACATCTAAAGTTTGGCATACTTTTGAGCCCACAAAAAATGATTCTTGTTGGCATATCTCCAGTAACTAATTATGTAAAACGATCTCTCTTTCCTTCCCAGACTTGAGTCATGCTCCCCAAAATCTCATTGTCTTTATTACATTAACTTTGAAAGGGGCAGGGTCCCAGACAGGAGGAGAACTAACCGAGGCCCTCACCGCCATACCCCAGCTGGAGCTGGATCCCTGTGGTTGGGCTGGGTGAGGCCCTCACCTTCCCAGAGAGACACAACTTGCTGATCTACAGGAATGCAGCAAACCCTCTGGCAGCTCTTCAGAGGACAATAGTCCATAACCAGGTGGTGAGAAGGTCCTTCCACACCTGGATGAAGGGGGAGCTGGGAGGCAGGTGGCACCTGGCCCCTGCACTGCTCATGCCAGTTAGCTCTGTGACAACCACTGGGCCCACAGACAATGGCATGCTCCTGGAGGTACAGCTTGGGGGGAGCACTGAGGAGTCACCTGGGGTTTCCCACTCTCAGCTTCTTTGTCCAGAGCATTTCAGCCCTGGCTGGGAGTGACATAGAGATGGAGGCTCTTGGCTCAAGGTGGAGGAACTGCAGGGAAGACCTGTATATGGGGGCAGGGAAGAGATGCTGGATTAGAAGGTCAAGGCCAGAGAGAAAGAGTGGAGAGGAGAGGGCAGTGTGGCAGAGACTACTCATAGCCAATGTCATAGTTAATTCCCTTCTTCCTGGTTTTCTTGTTGACAGTGTGCCGGGGCTCCACAGCAGCCGTCAGTGGCCACAGCATATAGTCATGGCCAATGAGATGTAAGCAGAAGTCATTTGGGCAGGTTTCCGAGAAAGCATTTTTAGTACTGTCTGTCCTCAGACCCCGCTCTGGGTTCCGTGATTTAGTGGGCCTTGTATATCATGCAGGCACACACACACACACACACACACACACACACACACACACACACACACACACAAGCACACCCATTTCTTAATGAACACAAAGATGGTCTCTATCATTTGGGATCATGTGCTTAACACTGACACAAGCAATCCATGCCCTAAACATCTATTCTTATTACAAGCACCATTCAGGCCCCAGGGAAATACACTTCCACATCCCTTGCCCTGTTTCGAAACAATACTGAGTCTGGAAATTTTGTGTCTGTGCCTGATGACAGTGGAGATGAATGCTCCTTCTGAAATCAGGAAGGAATGAATGGCAGAAGAGCTTAGGTAATGGGAAAAATTGTTAATTCCTTCCCAGCACATAGCATGAATGTTATGTTCTTACAGACCAAAGTATCATTTCCCTCTTGTGCCAAGCATCTATTTTCTTGCTCCTTTCCCAGTTCCAATCCCCTTCTGGAGGTACTCACTATTAGCAGGGTGTTCACAGCAGTTGTACATGGCAGCTGAAGAACATGTTGCCATACTTAACAATTCATATTACTCTCAAATTTGTATACTTGTAGGTCTAGCCAGAATGTACACAAAGCATGATATGAAGCATTTACCTTGGCAATCACGTGGATGTTGAATGACAGAAGGTCAAGTTTTATTTTTATAGAAATGTTTACTAAGATTTGTTTAACTAAATTTTAAAAATAAATTTAAATATTTCAATACATGAATTATAATTTATATTTTACCTTTTAATTGTTAAATAATTATGACTTCTGTAGAAAAATTAACTTCTATAGAATATGTATATGAAAAATGATTTTTTTTTTTTTTTTTTTTTTTTTGCGGTATGCGGGCCTCTCACTGTTGTGGCCTCTCCCTGTTGTGGAGCACAGGCTCCGGACACACAGGCTCAGCGGCCATGGCTCACGGGCCCAGCCACTCCGTGGCATGTGGGATCCTCCCGGACCGGGGCACGAACCCGTGTCCCCTGCATTGGCAGGCGGACTCTCAACCACTGCGCCACCAGGGAAGCCCAATTCTTTGGTTTTTATGTTCACTTATTTTGTTTTGTTGTTGTTGTTGTTTTGGGCCATGCCACACAGCTTGCAGGATCTTATTTCCCAGACCAGGGATCAAACCCAGACCCTCGGCAGTAAAAGCGCAGAGTCCTAACCATGGACTGCCAGGGGATTCCCTACGTTCACTTATTTTTAACTAATGCTTTTTGATAAAAATATATTCAAATTCTGTATACTTTCATTACACTTACATTTTATGTTTTTATCCTTTAGATCACGGGTTGGCAAACTTTTTCTTAAAGGGCCAGAAATTTCAAGCTTATTAGGCTATACAATCTCTGTCACAACTATTCACCTCTGACACTAATGTGATAACAGCCGTGGACAATATGTAAAAAAAATGAGCCTGGCTAAGTGCCAGTAAAACTTTATTTACAAAAACAGGCAATAGAGCGGCAGGTCATAGTTTGCCAACCTCTGCTTTAGCTCATTACTGCCAACAGAATACAACTCTGTGAAAATCTTGATGATAACATAATTATTGAATTTTGCTGAGATAAAAGCAAAAATATAAAATTTATGGAATATATGATAACTTATAAATTATGTATACCTTACTTTTATTATTCATTCAGACTTTGCAAGCTCATCAACAGAATACCCAGATATATTCAGTCATAATTAAATTAAATTGTCTTTGGTGCTTTGTTGATCTTCAGTCATAAAAATTATAGCCTGACATATATTCTAGATTTTGTCATTTTGAAGGTATTTTTGTCAAAGCAATAAGACAAAGATATGTTATTTAACAGTCTTCTGGCTTGAATTAACAACTTTTAAATTGATAAACCTACGGTAGCTGGGTGTCCCTTCATACTCTTGTCCTGGTCCCTGCAAATATCTGGAGTAGCCTGAGCCTTTTAGGAGGGGACAGGCTTGGCTGGCTTTCCCTTTCACCATTTTGACTTTCCTGTTTTCCTGGAACATAGACATGATGGTTGGAGTTTGGCTACTATATTGCCAACATAAGGAAGCAGCCAAGTGACTGGCAGAAACTTAGGCCTGACAGCACTAAACCTAATTTAGAAACCACCCACCCCCAGACCCTTACCATGTGAAGAAAATGAATCACTACGTTGTTAGGTCACTGTTATTTGGGTTTTCTGTTACAAGCAGCCAAACACAATTTCCTAGACATAAATTCCAACTGGGAGGTGGCTCTCCCTCCACATTTCTTCTGATGCATCTATCACAGCTCCCATCACAGGCTGGTATGTGTCACAGTACATTCATTCATTCATTCATTCAATAAATATTCACAAGGGCTTATTCTGTGCCATGGCCCAGAGTAGTTCTGGGGCTACGTGAGGAACTGGAGAGAAATATGAGGAGAGATCTTCGTAAGGAGCTCACAGCCTAATGATGGAGACAAGCATGGAAACAATTACAATGGATCCTTGATTTACTATGGTGTTAGTTAAGAAATAGGTAAGAAACCATAAGTCTGGGCAGTTATGGCAGCTCTGGCTGTGAATTTGTCAGGGGCCCAGGCCTCCTCTCTCTTGTTGCTCTGTCATATTGGGGTTTCCTCATTCACCTGGTCCAAAATGACTCACCATGTGTCCATATTCCAGCCAGCTAGAAAGGGCAGAGGAGAACATGCCTCTTCCCTTTAAGGGCACAACCTCCAAGTTTCACACATCACTTACATCCATTGGGCAGAACTTTATTACACAGCTTTATTAACTTTATTAACTAGCTGCAGGGAAGTCTGGGAAATGTAGTCTTTTTTCTGGGCAGCCATGTGCTCAGCAAAAAACTCAGCTATCTATTATATACAAGAAAGAAAACCAGCCATTACTGCCACACTTTCCAAAACACTTCTGAACCACCAAAATAATGAACTCAGATATGTAGGCTCGTGATTTCTAGAATCACATTCCCACAAGACACTGGTATTTACTGTTCTCACTTGCCCCATATGACCACTACTAGTTAACTGCCTTTTGAAGATTTCATTAAAGTTTTGTTTATCTCCACTTACTACATACATGTGCACATATACAACAAACAAAAAATAAACCAAAGTTTTTATCACTTAAGTAGAGTCATTCCCTAAGTGATGAATTGAGAACACCAAAACTTCAGAGAATTGGATGCCAGGCAGTCAGCTAGGTTCACTCACTAGCTCAGTATCTTGGTTCAGCACGTTGGCCTCACAACCCAGGATTCCAATTCACGGCTTTTAGGGTCTTCAGAAAAAGCCAAAACTATGTGTGTTATGCCTGTGAATCCTTTGAGCTGAGGTGAGGGTTGTGATGCGCATATAAGTGAAGCAGTCCATTTTAATGTTGCTATTTTCATTCCAAGGGCATTTCAATGTGGTACTTTTACCAGGTCATTTTGAGCTGTATCAAAACATAAAAGCTGTTTGTTTTCTGTGTAAACCCATCTTTAATCCCACCCTATTTCTCAGCCTCAATCTACTCCTTGCTCTACTCCCTCCTCACTCATTGTTATTCAACCACAAAATTTATGACCACAGCAAATGGCCCATGATAAATGGACCCTAGTAAAATATCTGTAAATCCACCATTCTGCTCCCATGGGAGATTTAATAAAAATGAACTCAGATAAAAATACTCATTAAAAATTGAAACAGAGACGGATAGACAGTGCTTAATTTATAATTAATACATGAGAAAATTACAGTCTCTTTCTCAAGGGTATTTGAAAATATTTTAGAGTCATAATATTTTACCCGCATCAAAACTGTTCTATCAATTCTCATATTTTAATAATGCCTGTTATGGGGTTCTCCTTTATACATAGAGATAGTATCCTAGGTCTTTTTTGGGTTGGTCCCAGCACTGGCAAATTTCCAGATGGCTTTGACTGGATTGACAATTTTAGTCATTACCCTTCATTTTCCTTTTATGACCTAACGTTAGTAGAAATAATGAGGTTTAGTGGGGTTTATTTTTGACAATTTTGGTGGCTTTAAACAAGTGCCTTTGACCCAATTTTTAAATGGCTGCAGATTTTAAGGGGTATTATCTACTAAAGCATCTGATGGAACTTCTGGGTCATTAGTTGCCAAAAGCAGATTCATTTGAGATACAAGGGAAAAATTCTAACCACTTCTGTTTGGTTCTTTCTTTTTATTTTTTAATAAATTTTTTAATTAATTTATTTTTTTGGCTGCATTGGGTCTTTGTTGCTACACGCAGGCTTTCTCCAGTTGCAGCTAGCAGGAGCTGCTCTTCATTGTGGTGCGCAGGCTTCTCATTGCGCTGGCTTCTCTTGTTGCAGAGCACGGGCTCTGGGCATGCAGGCTTCAGTAGTTGTGGCACGTGAGCTCAGTAGTTGTGGCTCCCGGGCACTAGAGTGCAGGCTCAGTAGTTGTGGTGCACGGGCTTAGTTGCTCCGCGGCATATGGGATCTTCCCTGACCAGGGCTCGAACCCGTGTCTCCTGCATTGGCAGGCGGATTCTTAACCACTGCACCACCAGGTAAGTCCCGTTTGGTTATTTTAACTCTTTCTAAGTTAATGTCTTTTACAGTTTTGGGGGGCACTAAATGGAAAATACTTTTAGTTCTCAAGAAGAGTGAATGGGTGGCCTCTAGTGTGTCCTGCTCCTAAATCATTACCACACATACTCAGTTTCCTCATCTGTGAAAGGGAATAATAGTGGTACCTAATTCACAGTGCTTGAGGATTAAATTAAAATATGGAAAGTGCTTAGCATGGTGCCTGGCACATAAAAAATGCTCACTGGATGACAGCTATGGTTCTATTGTTATTCCTCTTTTTTTCTTTTTAATTTTTGAACTTTATTTTATTTATTTTTTTATACAGCAGTTCTTATTTTCATCAATTTTATACACATCAGTGTATACATGTCACTTCCAATCGCCCAATTCATCACAGCACCATCCCCACCCCGCCGGCGGCTTTCCCCCCTTCGTGTCCATAAGTTTGTTCTCTACATTTGTGTCTCAACTTCTGCCCTGCAAACCGGTTCATCTGTACCATTTTTCTAGGTTCCACATACATGCGTTAATATACGATATTTGTTTTTCTCTTTCTGACTTACTTCACTCTGTATGACAGTCTCTAGATCTATCCACGTCTCTACAAATGACCCAATTTCGCTCCTTTTTATGGCTGAGTAATATTCCATTGTATATATGTACCACATCTTCTTTATCCACTTGTCAATAGGCATTTAGGTTGCTTCCATGACCTGGCTATTGTAAACAGTGCTGCACTGAACATTGGGGTGCATGTGTCTTTTTGAATTATGGTTTTCTCTGGGTATATGCCCAGTAGTGGGATTGCTGGATCACAGGGTAATTCTATTTTTAGTTTTTTAAGGAACCTCCATACTGTTCTCCATAGTGGCTGTATCAATTTACATGCCCACCAACAGTGCAAGAGGGTTCCCTTTTCTCCACATCCTCTCCAGCATTTGTTTGTAGATTTTCTGATGATGCCCATTCTAACTGGTGTGAGATGATACCTCATTGTAGTTTTGATTTGCATTTCTCTAATAATTAGTGATGTTGAGCAGCTTTTCATGTGCTTCTTGGCCGTCTGTATGTCTTCTTTGGAGAAATGTCTATTTAGGTCTTCTGCCCATTTTTGGATTGGGTTGTTTATTTCTTTAATATTGAGCTGCATGAGCTGTTTATATATTTTGGAGATTAATCCTTTGTCCGTTGATTCATTTGCAAATATTTTCTCCCATTCTGAGGGTTGTCTTTTCGTCTTGTTTATGGTTTCCTTTGCTGTACAAAAGTTTTTAAGTTTCATTAGGTCCCATTTGTTTATTTTTGTTTTTATTTCCATTACTCTAGGAGGTGGATCAAAAAAGATCTTGCTGTGATTTATGTCAAAGAGTGTTCTTCCTATGTTTTCCGTTAAGAGTTTTATAGTGTCCAGTCTTACATTTAGGTCTCGAATCCATTTTGAGTTTATTTTTCTGTATGGTGTTAGGGAGTGTTCTAACTTCATTCTTTTACATGTAGCTGGCAAGTTTTCCCAGCACCACGTATTGAAGAGACTGTCTTTTCTCCATTGTATATCCTTGCCTCCTTTGTCATAGATTAGTTGACCATAGGTGCATGGGTTTATCTCTGGGCTTTCTATCTTGTTCCACTGTTCTATGTTTCTGTTTTTGTGCCAGTACCATATTGTCTTGCTTACTGTAGCTTTGTAGTATAGTCTTAAGTCAGGGAGTCTGATTCCTCCTACTCCCTTTTTTCCTTCAAGACTGCTTTGGCTATTTGGGGTCTTTTGTGTCTCCATACAAATTTTAAGATTTTTTGTTCTAGTTCTGTAAAAAAATGCCATTGGTAATTTGATAGGGATTGCATTGAATCTGTAGATTGCTTTGGGTAATGGAGTCATTTTCACAATATTGATTCTTCCAATTTAAGAACATAGTATATCTCTCCATCTGTTGGTATCATCTTTAATTTCTTTCATCAGTGTCATAGTTTTCTGCATACAGGTCTTTTGTCTCCCTAGGTAGGTTTATTCCTAGGTATTTTATTATTTTTAGTGCAATGGTAAATGGGAGTGTTTCCTTAATTTCTCTTTCAGAATTTTCATCATTAGTGTATAGGAATGCAAGAGATTTCTGTGCATTAACTTTGTATCCTGCAACTTTACCAAATTCATTGATTAGCTCTAGTAGTTTTCTGGTGGCATTTTTAGGATTCTCCATGTATAGTATCATGTCATCTGCAAACAGTGACAGTTTTACTTCTTCTTTTCCAATTTGTATTCTTTTTATTTCTTTTTCTTCTCTGATTGCCATGGCTAGGACTTCCAAAACTATGTTGAATAATAGTAGTGAGAGTGGACATCCTTGTCTTGTCCTTGATCTTAGAGGAAATGCTTTCAGTTTTTCACCATTGAGAATGATGTTTGCTGTGGGTTTGTCGTATATGGTCTTTATTATGTTGAGGTAGGTTCCCTCTATGCCCACTTTCTGGAGAGTTTTTATCATAAATGGGTGTTGAATTTTGTCAAAAGCTTTTTCTACATCTATTGAGATGATCATATGGTGTTTCTTCTTCAATTTGTTAATATGGTATATCACATTGATTGATTTACATATATTGAAGAATCCTTGCATCCCTGGGATAAATCCCACTTGATCATGGTGTATGATCCTTTTTATGTGTTGTTGGATTCTGTTTGCTAACATTTTGTTGAGGATTTTTGCGTCTATATTCATCAGTGATACTGGTCTGTAATTTTCCTTTTTTGTAGTATCTTTGTCTTGTTTTGGTATCACGGTTATGGTGGCCTCATAAAATGAGTTTGGGAGTGTTCCTTCCTCTGCAATTTTCTGGAAGAGTTTGAGAAGGATGGGTGTTAGCTCTTCTCTAAATGTTTGATAGAATTCACCTGTGAAGCCATCTGGCCCTGGACTTTTGTTTGTTGGAAGATTTTTAATCAATTTTTCAATTTCATTACTTGTGATTGGTCTATTCATATTTTCTATTTCTTGCTGGTTCAGTCTTGGAAGGTTATACCTTTTTAAGAATTTGTCCATTTCTTCCAGATTGTGTATTTTATTGGCATCGAGTTGCTTGTAGTAGTCTCTTAGGATGCTTTGTATTTCTGCGGTGTCTGTTGTAACTTCTCCTTTTTCATTTCTAATTTTATTGAGTCCTCTCTCTCTTTTTCTTGATGAGTCTGGCTAATGGTTTATCAATTTTGTTTATCTTCTCAAAGAACCAGCTTTTAGTTTTATTGATCTTTGTTATTGTTTTCTTTGTTTCGATTTCATTTATTTCTGCTCTGATCCTTATGATTTCTTTCCTTCTGCTAACGTTGGGTTTTGTTTGTTCTTCTTTCTCTAGCTCCTTTAGGTGTAAGGTTAGATTGTTTATTTGAGATATTTCTTGTTTCTTGAGGTAGGCTTGTATAGCTATAAACTTCCCTCTTAGAACTGCGTTTGCTGCACTCCATAGGTTTTGGATCATCGTTTTCATTGTCATTTGTCTCTAGGTATTTTTGATTTCCTCTTTGATTTGTTCAGTGATCTCTTGGTTATTTAGTAACTTATTGTTTAGCCTCCATGTGTTTGTGTTTTTTACGTTTTTTCCCCGTAATTGATTTCTAATCTCATAGCATTGTGGTCAGAAAAGATGCTTGATATGATTTCAATTTTCTTAAATTTACTGAGTCTTGATTTGTGACCCAAGATGTGACCTATCCTGGAGAATGTTCCGTGTGCACTTGAGAAGAAAGTGTAATCTGCTGTTTTTGGATGGAATGTCCTATAAACATCAATTAAATCTATCTGGTCTATTGTGTCATTTAAAGCTTGTATTTTCTTATTAATTTTCTGTTTGGATGATCTGTGCATTGGTGTAAGTGAGGTGTTAAAGTCCCCCACTATTATTGTGTCACTGTCAATTTCTTCTTTTATAGCTGTTTGCAGTTGCCTTATGTATTGAGGTGCTCCTATGTTGGGTGCATATATATTTTAAATTGTTATATCTTCTTCTTGGATTGATCCCTTGCTCATTATGTAGTGTTCTTCCTTGTCTCTTGTAACATTCTTTTAAAGCCTATTTTATCTGATATGAGTATTGCTACTCCAGCTTTCTTTTGATTTCTACTTGCATGGAATATCTTTTTCCATCCCCTCACTTACAATCTGTATGTGTCCCTAGGTCTGAAGTGGGTCTCTTGTAGACAGCATATATATGGGTCTTGTTTTTGTATCCATTCAGTGAGCCTGTGTCTTTTTGTTGGAGCGTTTAATCCATTCACGCTTAAGGTAATTATCATTATGTATGTTCCTATGACCATTTTCTTAATTGTTTTGGGTTTGTTTTTGTAGGTCCTTTTCTTCTCTTACGTTTCCCACTTAGAGAAGTTCCTTTAGCATTTGTTGTAGAGCTGGTTTGGTGGTGCTGAATTCTCTTAGCTTTTGCTTGTCTGTAAAGCTTTTGATTTCTCCATCAAATCTGAATGAGATCCTTTCCGGGTAGAGTAATCTTCATTGTAGGTTCTTCCCTTTCATCACTTTAAGTATATCATGCCACTCCCTTCTGGCTTGTAGAGTTTCTGCTGAGAAATCAGCTGTTAACCTTATGGGAGTTCCCTTGTATGTTATTTGTCGTTTTTCCCTTGCTGCTTTCAATAATTTTTCTTTAATTTTTGCCAATTTGATTACTATGTGTCTCGGCGTGTTTCTCCTTGGGTTTATCCTGTATGGGACTCACTGTGCTTCCTGGGCTTGGGTGGCTATTTCCTTTACCATGTTAGGGAAGTTTTCGACTATAATCTCTTCAAATATTTTCTCAGGTCTTTCTCTCTCTCTTCTCCTTCTGGGACCCCTATAATGAGAATGTTGTTGCGTTTAATGTTGTCCCAGACGTCTTTTAGGCTGTCTTCATTTCTTTTCATTCTTTTTTCTTTATTCTGTTCCGCAGCAGTGAATTGCACCATTCTGTCTTCCAGGTCACTTATTCGTTCTTCTGCCTCAGTTTTCTGCTATTGATTCCTTCTATTGTAGTTTTCATGTCAGTTATTGTATTGTTCATCTCTGTTTGTTCTTTAATTCTTCTAGGTCTTTGTTAAACATTTCTTACATCTTCTTGATCTTTGCCTCCATTCTTTTTCCGAGGTCCTGGATCACCTTCACTATCATTATTCTGAATTCTTTTTCTGGAAGGTTGCCTATCTCCACTTCATTTAGTTGTTTTTCTGGGGTTTTATCTTGTTCCTTCATCTGGTACATAGCCCTCTGCCTTTTCATCTTGTCTATCTTTCTGTGAATGTGGTTTTTGATCCACAGGCTGCAGGACTGTAGTTCTTCTTTCTTCTGCTGTGTGCCCTCTGGTGGATGAGGCTATCTAAGAGGCTTGTGTAAGTTTCCTGATGGGAGGGACTGGTGGTGGGTAGAGCTGGCTGTTGCTCTGGTGGGAAGAGCTCAGTAAAACTTTAATCCACTTGTCTGCTGATGGGTGGGGCTGGGTTCCCTCCCTGTTGGTTGTTTGTCCTGAGGCAACCCAACACTGGAGCCTACCTGGGCTCTTTGGTGGGGCTAATGACAGACTCTGGGAGGGCTCACACCAAGGAGTACTTCCCAGAACTTCTGCTGCCAGTGTCCTTGTCCCCACGGTGAGCCACAGCCACGCCCCGCCTCTGCAGGAGACCCTCCAACATTAGCAGGTAGGTCTGGTTCAGTCTCCTATGGGGTCACTGCTCCTTCCCCTGGGTCCTGATGTGCACACTACTTTGTGTTTGCCCTCCAGGAGTGGAGTCTCTGTTTCCCCCAGTCCTGTAGAAGTTCTGCAATCAAATCCCACTAGGCTTCAAAGTCTGATTCTCTAGGAATTCCTCCTCCCGTTGCCGGACCCCCAGGTTGGGAAGCCTGACGTGGGGCTCAGAACCTTCACTCCAGTGGGTGGACTTCTGTGGTATAAGTGTTCTCCAGTCTGTGAGTCACCCACCCAGCCGTTATGGGATTTGATTTTACTGTGATTGCGCCCCTCCTACCGTCTCATTTTGGCTTCTCCTTTGTCTTTGGATGTGAGGTATCTTTTTGGTGAGTTCCAGTGTCTTCCTGTTGATGATTGTCCAGCAGCTAGCTGTGATTCTGGTGTTCTCACAAGAGGGAGTGAGAATATGTCCTTCTACTCCGTCATCTTGGTTCCTCTGCCTCTACTGTTATTCTTTAGGGCAAAGTTAAATCATAAATGTTTTACTCCCTCAAAAAGGCACCTGTGAATATTGGCATAGACTCATACCATGTCCCCACCAGTTACCAAGGGGAAAATGGTGCCTTCACAATGGAGTAAGGTGGGAGACAACGATATAACTAGGTGATTAAAGTTAAATCAGCAGTGGTGCAATGATTGACATCGCATGCCCCCTGACACAGCGCACTGAAAGAGACCAGTATAGTTTTTATGTGATTCCTGCCAAGAAAGCATGGCCTGAGTATGGACACGAGAAAACATTGGATGGACCCAGGCAGAGGAACCTGATCCAGAATGAGAGGCCTGTACCATTTAAAACTGTCAGGGTGTGCATGAGTAGAAAAGACTGGGGGACAGCTCCAGATTGAAGGAGACCAAACAGACTTGATTACTAAGTGCAACATGTTAGCCTGAGTTGGTCCTGGACCAGAGAGGGAACAGAGACTCTGCGGGACAGCTGACAACAATGAGAGTTCTCTGTACAACTGGTTCTGCAAATTTCCACTAAATTTGAAATTATTTCAAAATGAATTATTATTATTATATATTTCTTCATGCCTTGATGAGGCAATGGGTCCCAAACTGGAAACACAATTGTTCCATTTTAGCTGAAACTATACACCTGCCGCAAGGGAGTGGCCACCAGCCTGAATGTATCTTCTGGTGACTCCAGGTAACATGAGATCATCAGGCAAATAGCAAACTATGAGTCAGAGCACTTCCACTTCTGCTCATGAAGGATTAACAGCTCTAGAAATTGCCATCCTAGCCTAAACAACTAAAAACCAAACAAAATGAGTAAAATGTCTTACACACATATTGGACCCAGGATACAGGTCTCAGGAAAAACCACAGGTGAGCCTCTACAGCTGTCCCAGCTGACTGCCTGGAGGGAGTTTCCAAGCCACAGCACAGGGAGCAGGACCCAAACCAAGACCAGCAAACCTACTGAGTTGGGGGACAGATCAGAGTTCAAGGAGGCAGAGGCAGCTAGAATCGGCAGTATAGAATGCCGAAGATGGCAGAGATGCTCCACGGGAGCTCTGGAGACCCACAGCAGACACAACTAGAAAGCAGATCAGTGGCTGCCCATGACGGAGGGTGTGCAAAGAGAACTGGCTGTAAAGAAACGCCAGGCAACTTTTCGGGGGGTGACAGAAATGTTTATACCTTGATTGTGGTGGTGGTGGTTACACAACTGAAAACACTTGTCAAAACCCATTGAATTATACACTTAAAGTTGGTGATATTGTATGTAAAATACATCACAATAGAACTGTCGATAAATCAAGCAGCAAGATCACTTGTGGCTTTGAGATGTCTAGAAGCCATGTCCGTGTTGGCCCTGATAACCTTTGGCCTCACCTTCACTGGACTACATTTTTTTGCTGTTTCAGTGTTCAGCAATTTCCCTTTCCTGATCTTGGAAGCACCTTAAAAAGCTCCATTGAGAACTATAGATGGAGCCTGAAGAGTTTCTCAAATGCAATTCTTGTCACCTTAAACTTTGGGACTCTCTTCCACATTCAAGAAATCGTTCACCCGCAGCTGAAGTTCCTCTGCTGCCACAGAATGATGCAAGGTGGCTTTTTAGTCACATGAAACACCTGTCACCATCCCAAAATCAAATGGCTTCTTTGAGGTTAAGTCTATCAAAGCAGCAAACAGACATTACCTTTGTCCTATTGGCTTCTGTTTGGCACCAGTACTAGAGGAATAAAAATGCCTTGTGAACAGGTTCCTGAACTACTGCCAAAAGTTTTCTTTTGACCTGTTGCTGTGATAAATTGCATCAACGCACTTCCTCATCTGAGTCATCTTTACATTCTTGAAATAAAACTGACTTGACTATAAGGTATTATTCTTCTAACATATCACTGGATTGATCACTATTTCATTTGGGATTTCGGCCTCTATGTTCTTAAATGTGTAACCAGTGTATCAAACAGTTTGAAGTCAGCAGGGCAGAAACATAAAATGGTTTTATTTCTTTGTCAATTCGCTTACCTTCAGGCAAGTTCTGTCAAATCTCTCCCTCCTGCCCCACACTGGCATTTGAACAGATCACATGGCTTTCTGGTCACTTTTAGTTTTTAAAAAATCCAGGCCAACCTATTACAGGTTTAAAACTTCTGTTACAGTGTAGGCAGCCTCACGTCCAAGTTTAAGCCTGTCAAGAATGTTTCCTTATCTAAGGCAGCCGAGAAAAGTTTAGGGCTCAGAACCCCACAGAAGAGCTTCAGAAGTGTGCCGGCACCTACAAATACTATTTGATCCTCTTCATCGCCAGTGTGAGTTATAGCAGGCTGAGGACATTCAGAACACCTGGAAATAGCAGATGTCCTTTGGCAAGATCAAAGTAGTGACCACGGTGGCCTTGGGCAGAAGCCTATCTGTAAAGTACAAAGACAATCCGCACCAGGCTGGCAAGGAGTTTCTGGGAGAAGTCACGGGTCTCTGATCCAACAACCACCTAAGGAGGAAGCGAATGACATGCCCTGAAATTAGCCACGTTCACCACGAGCCTGGACGTGGGGGTCTCTGGAGATACTCCCCTACTCCATGGATCCACACTTGGCCTGCTCACTACCCTAAAGAGGAATGTGGAAGAAATGAAGTGCTGATGCAGGTTACAACATGGACAATCCTTGGAAACCTAATACTAAGTGAAAGAAACCAGTCACAAAAAACTACATACTATATGATTCCATTCATCTGAAATTCCAAACTAGGGAAATCTATAATATCAGAGTAGATTAGCGGTTTCTTAGGGTTGGGGGCTGGGGGTTGGGGAGATAGAGGGATGATAGCTGAAGGGTACAGGGTTTCTTTATTTTGAGATGATGAAAATGTTCTAATATTGACTATGGTGATGGTTACACATATCTGTGAATTTACTAAAAACCACTGAATGATACACACTTTTAACAGGTGAATTATATGGGATGCAAATTATCTTTCAATAAAGTTATTGAGAGAGAGAGAGAGAGAGAGAGAGAGGGAGACTCTCCCAGCTACAGCGTACAGGAAAAGCAATTTGTTAAGGCACAATAGGTCCCTGTCTATAGGTGTGAGATGTCTGAATTCATAGTGGCCATCTGACCCACGCAGCGGTGCAGTTGGGAAGGTTCGAATCAATGATTATGAGGCAGGAAGCACGTCTAAGTCCTCAGAAGTACGGGAGGAAGGGGATCATGACTACTGGGGTACTCAGGCCTAAGGGCATCCCCTGCCCCCCAGGTCACGGGACTCTTCTTCCTGCCCTCCCCTCCCTGGGAATCACTTAGTTGATGCTGGTCTGGGGACAAGGAAGGGAAACAGAGAAGGACTATTTCTATGAAAAAAAATAATTTTTGTCTGCAGATAATTCCCTGTGGTAGCAAAAGGGCCATTTCTTAGAAAAGAACTCTGAAGTCATGCTTTCTTCTGGATTTCCAATATCAGAGCTTCTTCCCAGTCCTGGTTGTGCTGTAGATGCCCATGCACCAGCAGCTTCCTTGCACTGGGAGTGAGCAGCAGAAACTTCAGAGCTAGAAGGTCTCTCCTTGCTTTTCCTCTGGTTGGAATGAAGACTTGCTGAGGGACATGAGCTCCCTGGTGACCCTAACCCTTGCCTCATCCCCCACTCCCACTGGGCAGAGGCCTGGGTCCTGCTGTGCCTTAGCCCTATGAATGTCAACTAGAAGAGAAAAGAATTCAGCAAGGTTAAGGCCCCTGGTGGAGCTTAGGGGGTGTAGGATAGGTGAGTGATGTTTTCAATAGCCAACAGTGATCTGAGAGGTTTCTTCTCCTTGGGGGTGACTCAAATGGAGGGTTTTGCCAAAATTGTTCCATTCATAGAGTAGAGAGGAGTTGAGAAAAAAGCTCCTTTGGTGCATGTCCCCCCTTTTCTATCACATTCAACAAAGGGAGAGCCATTGCGGACCCCACTGTTGAGAGGCCAGGCTAATTCCCTAATTCCACTGAAGGAGGCTGGAAGCAGCAATACCCCAATAGCAATGAGCACACCTAGTGCCCAGATCTTGACTTCTAAATACCAGTATACACTGAAACGAACAAAGACTCCTTGGAGAAATGGCTGACTCCAGGG
This sequence comes from Leucopleurus acutus, assembly GCF_964270905.1. Lineage (NCBI taxonomy): Eukaryota > Metazoa > Chordata > Mammalia > Artiodactyla > Delphinidae > Leucopleurus > Leucopleurus acutus. Next base: position 34,694,787 of record NC_139150.1, read on the forward strand.
TTTAGAAAGGGAAAGTACAGATGAACCTGGAACATCTTGTCCTGCTAGAAAGTAAGGAAGTACTCAAAGGACGATGGAGGCACAGGAACCAGCTTAAAGGCACTACCAAACACCAAATCTACTGGCCAACGTCTAATCTACTTTCTGTCTCTATGAATTTGCTTATTCTAGGTACCACGTGTAAATGGAATCATACAGTATTTGTTCTTCTATGTCTGGCTTCTTTCAATTAGCATAAGGTAGTCAAGCTTCATCCATGTTGTAGCATGTATCAGAACTTCATTCCTTTTTAGGGAGGAATAATATTCCTTTGTATCTATATGCCACATTTTGTTTATTCATTCATCTGTTGATGGACACTTGGGTTGTTCCCACCTTTTGACTATTGTGAAAAAGGCAGCTATGAACATTGGTATACAAGTATCCGTTTGAGTTCATGCTTTCAACTCTTTAGGTACAAACCTAGAGTGGAATTGCTGAATCCCATTTGCTTTTAAATTCCTGCTTCACTAAGTTCCTCTTATAGATAGCATATAGTCTAAGAATTTTTGTCTTAAAGAAATGCAACCCATTTACATTAATTGTTGTAACATATATTTAGTATTATATCTATCACCTGAAGATAATTAAAAGCTTTTTTTCTGATAAGAACTTTTAAGATCTATTCTTGTCAAAAGGCACAATCTGGGCTTCCCTGGTGGCGCAGTGGTTGAGAGTCCGCCTGCTGATGCAGGGGACATGGGTTCGTGCCCCGGTCTGGGAAGATCCCACATGCCGCAGAGCGGCTGGGCCCGTGGGCCATGGCCGCTGAGCCTGCGCGTCCGGAGCCTGTGCTCCGCAGCGGGAGAGGCCACAACAGTGAGAGACCCGCGTACCGCAAAAAAAAAAAAAAAAAAAAAAAGGTACAATCTTCCAGTTATAAAATAAATTAGTCATAGGATGTAATGTACAGCATGGTGACTATAGTTAATAATATTGGATTGCATGTTTGAAAGTTACTAAGAGAGACATCTTGAAAGACCTAAAGATCATTTTAATTCTTGCTCTTTTGAGTGTTTGCTGTTTGGTGTGGGACCATGTATTCTTTGGTTTTTATCTGAGACAGAGAGAGAGAGAGAGTATACACACATACGTATTACATTATATCTCATGTATTATACATTTTAATGTATCTTATATTATGTATATGTATATATGAGATATATATTCTGTCTATAATTCAATAGTTTTAAAATTTTTTAAGTATTCTTTAATCCACTTTTTTTTCTAAATATCAGACAAGAGTAAATCAGTACTTCCTGAGTCCTCTTGCCTCTTTTTGAGAATATTTTTAACTTTCATTATTTTGTACCACTTTTACAACTTCTTATATTTTTCTATGTTTAACAGGCACTTGCTCCCTGCCCTCTTGCACCAGGGCTTCCCCACTTTCAGTTCTTAAATTTGCTTCATCTCTTGACAATATTTAATGCTTTTTCAAGTTTCTTATTCAAAAGGGTACAAGGTGGTATGTCCTTTAAACTCTTGCATACTTGAGAGTATGCGAACTTTAAACCCTTGCATATTTGAGAGTATCTTTCTTGAGATTTCAAATATTAAATGTACCTGGGTGGGGCATCAAATAATGGATTGCAATTTTTTTCTTTATTCTTCTGAAAACTGAGGGCAGTAAGAGTTTGAAGCCAGTGTGATTTCTCTTCCTTTGTAGGTTCCTCTTTATTCTGCACATATACTTGTAGGATTTTTAAGATCCTGCTTCTTAAATATTTTTGTGAGGTGTCTAGATATAGTTCCATCTTCAGTGATGTTTGCGTGACACACGATCTCTTCTGAGCTGCACACTCAGGATTCGTGTGGTGTTCTCTTGTCTATTGCAGTGGTCCCCAACCTTTGGCACCAGGGACCGGTTTCGTGGAAAACAAGTTTTCCAAGGACGGGGGTTGGTAGGGGGGGATGGTTCAGGCAGTAATGCGAGCGATGGGGAGCAGCAGATGAAGCTTCAATTGCTTGCCTCCGCTCACCTCCTGCTGTGCGGCCGGTTCCTAACAGGTCTCGGACCGGTAATGGTCCACGGCCCAGGGGTTGGGGACCCCTGGTTTATTGGATGATTGCTACTCTCCAATCTCACCCGCAAAAGCATGGAGTGTCTGCTTGGCACTGCTTTAGTCTCTGGTCTCCATACCTATCTTGTCATTTGAATTTCTTTGTCTTTTCCCCTGCATTTTTTTTTTTTTTTTTTTTTTTTTTTGCGTTACGCGGCCCTCTCACTGTTGTGGCCTCTCCCGTTGTGGAGCACAGGCTCCGGACGCGCAGGCTCAGCGGCCATGGCTCATGGGCCCAGCCGCTCTGCGGCATGTGGCATCTTCCCGGACCGGGGCACGAACCCGCGTCCCCTGCATCGGCAGGCGGACTCCCAACCACTGCACCACCAGGGAAGGCCCTTTTCCCCTGCATTTTTGATGAGAGTTTTCAACCTTGACCTCTACAGCACTGATTTAATATTTTACAGCACCAATTCTTTTCTTTAATCTCACCAAGGGATTAATGGGGAGTTTTAATTCTGTGATTACATTTTTAGTTTCTATCACAGTGTTTCCTTTTCTCATTAATTCCTTTTTCATTTAACTTTTTAAAAAATCTCATTCTGTGACTTGTCTGTCCCTCTATTCCTATGGCTTTCTGCCTTTATTTCATAGGGGCTATATCTTTTGACATATGCAACAGAATGTTGAATAGGTTTTTCCTTACTGACCCAGAGTTGTTGTTAAGACCCAAAATGAGGATAAGGAGCTAGGTGCCCAAGTTCAGGGGATGCAGCCCATGTAGATCCCATGACTTGATCCTGTGAATTTGTCTTGGTGGGGGCTACAGGGCATTCATGGGGCTCCTGAACAGACAGCCAGGCCTGCATTTCTTTCTTTTTTTTTTTTTTTTAAATTTATTTATTTATTTATTTTTGGCTGTGTTGGGTCTTCGTTGCTGTGCACGGGCTTTCTCTAGTTGTGGCAAGCGGGGGCTACTCTTCGTTGTGGTGTGCGGGCTTCTCATTGTCATGGCTTCTCTTGTTGCAGAGCACAGGCTCTAGACGCGCAGGCTTCAGTAGTTGCAGCACATGGGTTCAGTAGTTGCAGTGCATGGACTCCAGGGTGTGTGGGCTCAGCAGTTGTGGCTCGCGGGCTCTAGAGTGCAGGCTCAGTAGTTGTGGCACACGGGCTTAGTTGCTCAGCGGCATGTAGGATATTCCCCAGCCAGGGCTCGAACCCATTTCCCCTGCATTGGCAGGCAGATTCTTAACCACTGCGCCACAAGGGAAGCCCCAGGCCTGCATTTCTGAGAATGCTCCCACAGAGGGATGACAAAGACCCTCCTGCCAGCTTCCCTCCTTCCCATGAAGCTGGCAAAGCAGACCTTCCAGAGCCCAGGAGGCTTCTTTTACAGGAAAAAGCTCTAGGGCTTCACCTAGTCAACATCAACCCTGGAGGGAAACTCAGCGTTTTCCCCAGCTTCAAACTCCTTCAGTTTTCTCCCCAGCACTTCCTCCTTGCCTCAGCCTGGGAACAAAGACATTTGAACACATCTGCAGGAACATGCTAATTAGCAAACAACTCAGGCTCCCATTGCCCTGAGGGGGGTCATAGGCCTATTGGGCACTGCTTGGGCCCAACACCTTGGCAATAGCACCCAAGCCTATATTTTAATGTATTCAAATACGTTCCCTCGAGGAGTTTGCAGGCCCTCAGGGATACAGGGAGTCTGAGCTGAAACAATTTCTCCTAATTGCTGAAGCAGACACCCAAATAGAATTCTGGATACGAGGCTCCCACATGGAAATTGGCTCACTCTGGCTACAGGGTCTGCAAAGACCCCATGTAAATCAGGGTCTGCCAAAGTGGGTTTCTCAGAGCACTCTTTCCACAGAATGTCAATAGGTATTTTTGAAAATAGGGTCCCAGTGAAAATAAATTTGAGATATGCATAGTAAACAAAGGGTCAGTTTCCTTTCTGCAGAACTTCTTGGCATCTTGCATATTAATGGCCTATTACAGTATTCAGTCAGTCATTCTGCATACACTGAGTGTCTACTGTGCACCAAGCATTGTGGAAACAGGTGAGATTCCACATGGTCCATGCTTGCAAGCAGCTCACAGCCAAGCATTCCAACAGCTTTAGTACTCAAATCCTGGTCTGGGCCAGTAGCAGCAACACCAACTGAAAACTTGTTAGAAATGCAGATTCTCCAGCCCCACCTCCAGACCTACTGAATCAGAATCTGCATTTTAACAAGTTCCCCAGGTGATTCATGTACATTAAAGTATGAGAAGCCTGGAATAACATATTGCTAGGGAAGAAACATAAGGTAAGGAGAAGGGCTACTCTGGGAAGCTGAAGACCTTCTGCTGTGGAGCCCAAGTAAAACAGTAAGTAGCAGAGTTGGGGAGTGACTCATTGCCTCACTCCAGCATGCACACAGAGAGGCTCTGGTCAGGAGGACTGAGAAGAACACAGTTCCATTTTGGCATCAGTATTTGTTGAGGTAAGTTTCAGCTTTGAGGAAAAGAAAAACCCTAAAAATACTGTCTTAAACAAGATAAAAGTTTATTCTTCTCTAACTTTTGAGAAGTCCAGCAATAAGAATTACTGGGCTGGTATGGCATACCACAGGATCAAGAACCCATGTTCCAGGCTTCCCTGGTGGCGCAGTGGTTAAGAAACCGCCTGCCAATGCAGGGGACACAGGTTCAAGCCCTGGTCCAGGAAGATCCCACATGTCGCGGAGCAACTAAGCCCATGTGCCACAACTACTGAAGCCCGCGCACCTAGAGCCAGACTCCGCAACAAAAGAAGCCACTGCAGTGAGAAGCCTGCGCACCGCAACGAAGAGTAGCCCCCACTCCCCACAACCAGAGAAAGCCACGCACAGCAACAAAGAACCAAAGCAGCCAAAAGTAAATAAATAAAATAAAATAAATAAATAAATAAAAAGAACCCATGTTCCTTCTATCTTGCTACTCTACCTCGCATTCCCAAAGTTGACTCATGGTCCTATGTGACTGCCGGACCTCCAGCCATTACAGCTGCATTCCAGCAAGCAAGAAGTAATAAAGAAGGGCATCTCTTCCTACTTTTAAAGATACTTCCTTAAGGTTTATATACCATCTCTATTTATATCCCATTGTGTGAACACATGTGGGACATGCTCAGGGAACAACCTGGAGAGAATTTAAGAGGTGGCTGAAGAACTAGCAGAATTTAAGTTATTATTGTTAACTTTCTTTGCACCCACAGTGAGTTAGGACCAGGGAATTAAGGAGACTCTGTTTCCATAGGTTCATTCTCCAGAGAGAATGAGACAGTTGGACACAGTTGTCCAACTTTGGTGGTTTGGGAGTTGAATAGGGTCATCTACTCAATGGTTTCCACATAATGATAATAACATTAAGTTCATAGGGAGAATGTGCTGAATTAAAATTTTTTATTTGATAAATTTTTCTTAAAACTAGTGCTTGGAACTACTTGTCTACTTCTGAGCAAAGATTTTTTTTAACAAAAATAAGTGAACAAATGGCAAATGGAGAAATGAATATTAATAGGAAACAGAATAAAACTGCAAGTTCAACAACTTTTCCATGAGCGTATCGTTTTTACTATATTTTGCACACATAGAACAGAGCCCTGTTTCCTACAGGTAAACTGTTTCTGGTTCTCTTTTGCACGATGAACTTAAATGTGTTGAGATTTCCCAGGGAACTACAAAGCGTACAGCGATGTACAGACACTCCATCCTTGAATGGAGTTGAGGTCCACTGCTCTAGGCCAAGGCCAAGGCAGGCCCTGAAACCTGAGAGGCTGAGTCAAAGGACCCCACCGTCCTCTGTGGCCCAAACCAGAAACCTGGGAGCATGTCAGAGTTGCCCTCACCCTCACCCACACACCCCAGCAGTCACAAGGCCTGCTCAGTCACCTCAAATTCCTCCCTCTGCTCCTCCTGCACACTGAGAGACAGGAGAGCTTACGGCAAAGGGTCTGGACTATGGAGCTCAACTGCCTGGTGCAAATCTTGGCTTGATTTAGTAGCTGTGTGTGGCCAAGGGCAAGTCTCCTAACTGCTCTGGGCCTCAGTTTTCACATCAGTGAAGTGGGGATAATAATAGCACTTAGCACAGAGGGCTATGGAGGGTAAAGGAGTCCATGGACCTGAAGCAACTGAAACGATGCCTGGCTCACAGGAGCCATGTGAGCGTCAGCAATTCTCACTATCACTATGGCCACCACCTTAAACGAGGCCTCACAGAGGCCAGTAACCATCTCCTCAAGGCCAAGGTCCAAACCACTAAACAGCAAGGGCCCAAAGCCCTGAACCCTCCACTATCTTATTCAGAAAACTCCAGGGGCTTCTTGTGAACCACAGAATTAAGTAGAAACTTTTAATCATCCCATTCAATGCCCTTTATGATATGGAGCTCGATAGATATCTAAGGAGGGAAGAAGAGAATAGAACAAAAAAATGCAGGAAAGGAAGAAAATGATGAGCTAGAAAATTCCATCATCAGCTCTGCTTATTGGCCACTATCCTAAATAAGTGGTCAAGTTGGCAAACACACGTTGACATGTGTTTGTTCCACATCAATCATTAGATTAAGCTGGTCATCTCAGGAGAATCTATTCTCTGTGCATTTCAAAATCTAGACTGTAAATGTCAAAAGTGACTTACCACTCTGAGATAGGCAAGTCTGTACTAGCTTGAAGCTTACTCCTTGAAGCTCTGTGTCTGTGTGTGTCTGTGTGTGTGTGTGTGTGTGTGTGTGGTGTGTATATGTGTGTGCATGAAGGTATGTGAAAATAAACAAAGAAACACCAGGTCTTGGTGTGCTTGCAACAGAGTCAAGCTAAACGAAAGGCTTTGTCCTCAATACACACATACATACTCATGTTCACATTCATTCATTCATGCACACACGTTCTCACACACATGAAGTAGCCTATGTCCACACACAGGGCCAAAGTCACAGGCACAAAAGCTCACTCACCCACACATACATATGCACATGCACTCACATGCACCTCCAGGCCTGAGCAGGGGCCACCTCCTGGATCCCACATCTGTCCCCCTCTCCTGACAGTGATAGTGCCATGCCAGTAGCACTCAGAGGTCGATTTCCAGGTATAGTAGTGCCACATGCTTCTATCCTGGCCAGTATGTGGCTATCTCCAGATCTTTCCGTCCAGATTCCTGGAATTATGCTGAGCCTTCCCTCCCACCTGTGGCAACCCATTCCCAGAACAGCCTCAGGACAAATGAATCACCACAGTGTTTGTCATCTTGCCACTGGGTAGCTGCCATCTCTAGCCTACCTCACAGGATGTGAGTTGCAGGACCTCCTTTTTAGTTGAAAGGTGTCTTAGAGATCATCCCTTCTGACCTCCTCAATGTGCAGATGGGAGACTGAGGCTCAGAAAGGGATAGGATTTGCCCAAGGTCGCCCAGCAAGTCAAAGGCAGAGCTAAACTTGAACCCTAACTCTAGGGCCAGGGCTCCTTCTACCTCACGGCCCCCAAAAGAAGCCCCTCTCTTCTACTGGAGTCCTGATCCTACTAGTGGGCCTTCCCGGAAAAGTCAGGGGGGAAGAGCACAAGATAACAGCTACAAGTGGCCAAGAGTGCCCAGTGACACACTGACCACAGTCAGGAGGGGCCAGGGGTGCTGCTGTCCAGCCTGTGAGATGCCTCCACACACTGACCTCATTTCCCCATGCAGGCCCCTCAAATGACTTACTGTTTTTCGGTCCCTGGAGCTCAGGGTGATGGAGTCAGGGGAGGCAGTGGGCAGAGAGGCAGGCAGGGAGGCGGCCAGAGCTCCAGCACCTTCTTTTTCTAGAAAATAAAATATAACTCAGTCATTCCATAAATCATCTTTTTTGCTCCCCATGCCTGCTCTGCCCCCACCAGGTCCACCCATTCTCCCTGCCTGGTGTCCAGACCCATGACAAACACAGGGGTACTAAGAGGAATCAGAGCTGGGGCTACCACCTCCCCGCAAAACCCACCACTGCAACCCAGCATGGGAGGAGTAGAAAGAGCTCGGTGGAGGGGTGCTTTCCGGAGGAGGGGATACCCCAGCAAGGTTGGCAGGGGTTAGCCCCATGAAGGGGTGGGGGGAAGGGGCATTCCAGGAAGAGGACAGACAGGTGCAAAGGCCAGGAGGGGAAAGCACTCTGACCGATCATTTAGCATGAGTGGGGCAGAAATGCAAGGAGGAGAGGAGTCAGAAGAAAAACACAGAGACACCACGGAGGCAGGAGGAGGGCAGTGCTGTGGGAGGGTAGTCTGGGTCCCAGGCGCACTCTGGTGGTCCTCAGAGCTGAACCTGATCCCAAGTCAGCCTCATCACAAGCCTGCCAGAAACAGCGTACTAAAGAAGAACAAGGTCAGTCCTCCCCTACTACCAGAGGGGAAACTGAGGCCCAGAGAGAGATAGACACTTGCGCGAGGTCACATTGCTAGCAGAAGCAGTGTGAACACCAGAACCTCAGCCTCCTACCTAAGGATCTGATTATCAGGTCAAATCATTCCTCGCTGCTTGCAAGTTCTGCCCATCCCAAGCTGGGGTATCAAGACAATCCTAGTGAGAGTGGTAAGAGCACAAGGTTGTGGATGGTGGTAGCTGTTCCTTACAGGAAACAGCCCACTGAGAGCAGAGATGGGAGCCCCAGAGAGACCCATGGCTAAGCAGGTGTTGGTTCTCATGAGGCCGATGTTCCAGGCAGTACACAGCTTGAAAGTTCAGCTCTGAGGCTGGGTGAGGCCCTGAGCCCGCGGAAGCCTCTGGAGACAGAGGAAGCATCTTCATGTCCTGTCTGTTGCTGTGTATATTTGGTCAGGAGAGTTATCTCAAGAGAGAAGAAGCAATTATCTTTAGGACTTTCTGTCCCATACATTATTCAGTTAAAAAAAGAATGTCACCTTTGCTGTAAAAATCGATTGTAATAAGGGAAATACTTCTACACTCAACAAAATTCTCAGCCTCAGGATACACAAGCATTAATTAATAATGCCACCATTCCATCTTTTCTGTCACCCGCCCCCAACCCCAATTCAACAGGAGGACACAGGGTCAAAGAATCCCATGGAGTTATAGTTGAAAACTTCCCTAATATGGGAAAGGAAATAGTTAATCAAGTCCAGAAAGCACAGAGAGTCCCATACAGGATAAATCCAAGGAGAAATACGCCAAGACACATATTAATCAAACTGTCAAAAATTAAATACAAAGAAAACATATTAAAAGCAGCAAGGGAAAAACAACAAATAACACACAAGGGAATCCCCATAAGGTTAACAGCCGATCTTTCAGCAGAAACTCTGCAAGCCAGAAGGGACTGGCAGGACATATTGAAAGTGATGAAGGAGAAAAACCTACAACCAAGATTACTCTACCCAGCAAGGATCTCATTCAGATTTGATGGAGAAATTAAAACCTTTACAGACAAGCGAAAGCTGAGAGAGTTCAGCACCACCAAACCAGCTTTACAACAAATGCTAAAGGAACTTCTCCAGGCAAGAAACACAAGAGAAGGAAAAGACCTACAATAACGAACCCAAAACAATTAAGAAAATGAGAATAGAAACATATATATCAACAATTACCTTAAATTTAAATGGACTAAATGCTCCCACCAAAAGACACAGATTGGCTGAATGGATACAAAAACAAGACCCATATATATGCTGTCTACAAGAGACCCACTTCAGACCTAGAGACACATACAGACTGAAAGGGGATGGAAGAAGATATTCCACGCAAATGGAAACCAGAAGAAAGCTGGAGTAGCAATTCTCATATCAGACAAAATAGACTTTAAAATAAAGACTATTAGAAGAGACAAAGAAGGACACTACATAATGATCAAGAGATCAATACAAGAAGATATAACAATTATACATATTTATGCACCCAACATAGGAGCACCTCAATACATAAAGCAAATAGTAACAGCCATAAAAGGGGAAATCGACAGTAACACATTCGTAGTAGGGGACTTTAACACCCCACTTTCACCAATGGGCAGATCATTCAAAATGAAAATAAATAAGGAAACACAAGCTTTAAATGATACATTAAAAAAGATGGACTTCATTGATATTTATAGGACATTCCATCCAAAAACAACTGAATACACATTTTTCTCAAGTGCTCATGGAACATTCTCCAGGATAGATCACATCTTGGGTCACAAATCAAGCCTTGGTAAATTTAAGAAAACTGAAATTGTATCAAGTATCTTTTCCGACCACAATGCCATGAGACTAGATATCAATTACAGGAAAAGATCTGTAAAGAATACAAACACATGGAGGATAAACAATACACTACTTAATAACGAAGTGATCACTGAAGAAATCAAAGAGGAAATTAAACAACACCTAGAAACAAATGACAATGGAGACACGATGACCCAAAACCTATGGGATGCAGCAAAAGCAGTTCTAAGAGGGAAGTTTATAGCACTACAATCCTACCTTAAGAAACAGGAACCATCTCGAATAAACAACCTAACCTTGCACCTAAAGCAATTAGAGAAAGAAGAACAAAAAAAACCCCAAAGTTAGCAGAAGGAAAGAAATCATAAAAATCAGATCAGAAATAAATGAAAAAGAAATGAAGAAAATGATAGCAAAGATCAATAAAACTAAAAGCTAGTTCTTTGAGAAGATACACCAAATTGATAAACCATTAGCCAGACTCATCAAGAAAAAAAGGGAGAAGACTCAAATCAATAGAATTAGAAATGAAAAAGGAGAAGTAACAACTGACACTGCAGAAATACAAAAGATCATGAGAGATTACTACAAGCAACTCTATGCCAATAAAATGGACAACCTGGAAGAAATGGACAAATTCTTAGAAATGCACAACCTGCCAAGACTGAATCAGGAAGAAATAGAAAATATGAACAGACCAATCACAAGCACTGAAATTCAAACTGTGATTAAAAATCTTCCAACAAACAAAAGCCCAGGACCAGATGGCTTCACAGGCAAATTCTATCAAACATTTAGAGAAGAGCTAACACCTATCCTTCTCAAACTCTTCCAAAATATAGCAGAGGTAGGAACACTCCCAAACTCACTCTACGAGGCCACCATCACCTTGATACCAAAACCAGACAAGGATGTCACAAAGAAAGAAAACTACAGGCCAGTATCACTGATGAACATAGATGCAAAAATCCTCAACAAAATACTAGCAAACAGAATCCAACAGCACATTAAAAGGATCATACACCATGATCAAGTGGGGTTTATTCCAGGAATGCAAGGATTCTTCAATATACGCAAATCAATCAATGTGATAAACCATATTAACAAATTGAAGGAGGAAAAACATATGATCATCTCAATAGATGCAGAGAAAGCTTTTGACAAAATTCAACACCCATTTATGATAAAAACCCTGCAGAAAGTAGGCATAGAGGGAACTTTCCTCAACATAATAAAGGCCATATATGACAAACCCACAGCCAACACTGTCCTCAATGGTGAAAAACTGAAAGCATTTCCACTAAGATCAGGAACAAGACAAGGTTGCCCACTCTCACCACTATTATTCAACATAGTTTTGGAAGTTTTAGCCACAGCAATAGGAGAAGAAAAGGAAATAAAAGGAATCCAAATCAGAAAAGAAGAAGTAAAGCTGTCACTCTTTGCAGAGGACATGATACTATACATAGAGAATCCTATAGATGCTACCAGAAAACTACTAGAGTTAATCAATGAATTTGGTAAAGTAGCAGGATACAAAATTAATGCACAGGAATCTCTGGGATTCCTATACACTAATGATGAAAAATCTGAAAGTGAAATCAAGAAAATACTCCCATTTACCACTGCAACAAAAAGAATAAAATAGCTAGGAATAAACCTACCTAAGGAGACGAAAGACCTGTATACAGAAAATTATAAGACACTGATGAAAGCAACTAAAGATGATACAAATAGATGGAGAGATATACCATGCTCTTGGATTGGAAGAATCAACATTATGAAAATGACTCTACTACCCAAAGCAATCTACAGATTCAATGCAATCCCTACCAAACTACCACTGACATTTTTCACAGAACTAGAACAAAAAATTTCACAATTTGTATGGAAACACAAAACACCCCGAATAGCCAAAGCAATCTTGAGAACGAAAAATGGAGCTGGAGGAATCAGGCTCCCTGACTTCAGACTATACTACAAAGCTACAGTAATCAAGACAGTATGGTACTGGCACAAAAACAGAAAGATCAATGGAACAGGATAGAAAGCCCAGAGATAAACCCACACACATATGGTCACCTTATCTTTGATAAAGGAGGCAGGAATGTACAGTGGAGAAAGGACAGCCTCTTCAATAAGTGGTGCTGGGAAAACTGGACAGGTACACGTAAAAAGTATGAGATTAGATCACTCCCTAACACCATACACAAAAATAAACTCAACATGGATTAAAGACCTAAATGTAAGGCCAGAAACTATCAAACTCTTAGAGGAAAACATAGGCAGAACACTCTATGACATAAATCACAGCAAGATCGTTTTTGACCCACCTCCTAGAGAAATGGAAATAAAAACAAAAATAAACAAATGGGACCTAATGAAACTTCAAAGCTTTTGCACAGCAAAGGAAACCATAAACAAGACCAAAAGACAACCCTCAGAATGGGAGAAAATATTTGCAAATGAAGCAATTGACAAAGGATTAATCTCCAAAATTTATAAGCAGCTCATGCAGCTCAATAACAAAAAAAAACAACCCAATCCAAAAATGGGCAGAAGACCTAAATAGACATTTTTCCAAAGAAGATATACAGACTGCCAAAAAAACCATGAAAGAATGCTCAACATCATTAATCATTAGAGAAATGTAAATCAAAACTACAATGAGATATCATCTCACACCAGTCAGAATGGCCATCATCAAAAAATCTAGAAACAATAAATGCTGGAGAGGGTATGGAGAAAAGGGAACACTCTTGCACTGCTGGTGGGAATGTGAATTGGTACAGCCACTATGGAGAACAGTATGGAGGTTCCTTAAAAAACTACAAATACAACTACCATATGACTCAGCAATCCCACTACTGGGCATATACCCTGAGAAAACCATAATTCAAAAAGAGTCATGTACCAAAATGTTCATTGCAGCTCTGTTTACAATAGCCCGGAGATGGAAACAACCTAAGTGTCCATCATCGGATGAATGGATAAAGAAGATGTGGCACATATATACAATGGAATATTACTCAGCCATAAAAAGAAACAAAATTGAGCTATTTGTAATGAGGTGGATAGACCTAGAGTCTGTCATACAGAGTGAAGTAAGTCAGAAAGAGAAAGACAAATACCGTATGCTAACACATATATATGGAATTTAAGAAAAAAAAATGTCATGAAGAACCTAGGGGTAAGACAGGAATAAAGACACAGACCTACTAGAGAATGGACTTGAGGATATGGGGAGGGGGAAGGGTAAGCTGTGACAAAGCGAGAGAGAGGCATGGACATATATACACTACCAAACGTAAGGTAGATAGCTAGTGGGAAGCAGCCGCATAGCACAGGGAGATCAGCTCGGTGCTTTGTGACCGCCTGGAGGGGTGGGATAGGGAGGGTGGGAGAGAGGGAGACGCAAGAGGGAAGAGATATGGGAACATATGTATATGTATAACTAATTCACTTTGTTATAAAGCAGAAACTAACACACCACTGTAAAGCAATTATACTCCAATAAAGATGTAAAAAACAAAAAAAGGATCCCATGGTGGGAGGGACAGGAAATACCCCTCGGGGAGGGGGCCCTATGCTCTGCTAACAGACTATATTCCCTAACTTCTTGCGGCAGCAGCAGCCATGGCACAAAAGTAGGGAAGGGAGCAGTTTATCCCAGAAGACAGGCGGAGGGGACCTTGCCAAAGTCCCAGCAAAATCCCTTAGCTGTCCAGCTTAGCACAGGCATCAGCAAAGGGACCCAACACATAGATCTGCCCTCTGCGACTTAGTTTCCCCATCTGTATAATAATGAGGGAGCTGGCTCTTCCAGCTATTATCTTCTGTGATCTGGAGTCTAGACCTGGTTGGCAAACTATAGCCTGCAGACCAAATCAAGCCCATAGCTGTTTCTGCATGGCCTGTGAGCTAAGAATTGTTTTTACATTTTTAAAGGGCTGTAAAAAAAGAAAGAAAATCACAAGGAAGGCTATGTGACAGAGACTGTATATGGCCTGAAAGAACTTAAATAAACTAACTAGCCCTTTACAGAAAGGTTGCTGACTTCTGCATTAGATTATGTTGGATCTGTGCTCCTTCCCCATTAGAGTTCATAGAACTCTCTGGAACTCTGTGGGATAAGTAGGATTTCTCACAGCTGTGCAATCCATCTTTTATTCTCTCTCCTCCACTGTCCTGTGGCTCCAAGGCACTCCTAGACCCTAGCATGTAGCAGATCTTTAGTCTGAATGAATGAAGTCTATGCTTTTGCATCCTTGTAGCCTATATGCACACTACTCAGGCTGAAAAATTACTCCTGCATAATGGAGACTGTAACCATAGGCTTATATTATCCAATTAACCACCACTAAGGGCTTTACTAGTATTCCACGCTAGGCTGGTGCTCAGGGCTGGCTCTGTCCACCAAAAGCTCACAGTCCAATAAGAAAAATCAGACAAGTAACGATAATACAAGCTAGACCATGCAGAAAGGTAGAGAAAGTGAAATGCACACACAAAAGAAGGAAGCAATTAAATCTGGACAGAATTAACATGCCACTAGATAAATGGGCAAAACCAGGAAAACACAGTTCACAAAAGGGAATATACTCTAATAAAACAAATATATGAGAAAATCTTCAGCCTTACCAGTAGCCAGAAAAATGCTAATAAAAATTACAGAGATATATTTTTATGATTATTAAAATAGTAAAAATTCTATTTCAAGTCATAATGCCCAACGTTCTCAATGGTACAATGAAAAGGCTCTCTCACACAATGAGAGTGAATTGAATAACTCTTTGAAATCAATTTGGTAATAATATCATATATAAAAATTACGAACTTTGTGATCCAGTCATCCCACTTTTAAGAATTGGACCAAAGAAAATAATTCAAAATCAGGAAAAGTTTATATGCTAATACATGCAATGACTGCTATAGCAGTTATTTGGAGGCAATATAAAATCTCACCATGGGATTCTCTTCCCAGGATCCCTTTTCTACACCAGCTACCGGGTTATTCAAGGATGACCCACATTAGTAGAATGTGACCTTGCCCCTAACTACACAAAAGGAGTCTGCTCCTAAGAAAGAGGGACCAGTCTCTGAGGGGTGGCTGAATTATCACATGTAAAGCTTGGGCATGGTGTGTGGGTGTTCTCTGCCACGTGGACAGGAAAATCAGAGGAAGATCAGCTGGGAAAGAAGGAAGGAATGAAGTTGACACAGACACAGGATAATACCTTATGGCATTTGCATCCCTGTTCTGGGGGTCCCCAAGGCCCAGCCAGAAGCCTACCCTTGGCTTCTGTGAGATGCTCCAGTATCATCTGCATAAAGATTCCCTTTCTGTTGAAGCTTATTTAGGTTGAGTTTCTGTCACTTAGAACCAAAAGATTAGTAACACACAATTGAACAACGTACAACCATTAAAAACTGTGATGAAGACTATGGAAGCAAATGGGAGAAAAGCCTTTTGACCTAATAAGGATAAAAAAGAAATCAGCTGCAACATTACAAGCATGCTACATATTCAAAGCATGTGGACAGGACTTCCCTGGTGGCGCAGTGGTTAAGAATCTGCCTGTCAGTTCAGGGGACAGGGGTTCAATTCCTGGTCTGGGAAGATCCCACATGCCACGGAGCAACTAAGCCCGTGCGCCACAACTACTGAGCCTGTGCTCCAGAGCCCGCGAGCCACAACTACTGAGCCCGTGTGCCACAACTACTAAAGCCTGTGCACCTAGAGCCCGTGCTTCACAAAAAGAGAAGTCACCGCAGTGAGAAGCCCACGCACATCAACAAAGAGTAGGCCTTGCTCGCCGCAACTAGAGAAAGCCTGTGGCAGCAACGAAGACTCAACGCAGCCAAAAATAAATAAATTTATTTAAAAAAAAAAAGAAACATGTGGACAGAAAAACTAGAAAGGAATACATAAAATGATAAAAGTTGTGCCAGCAGTGGGATATTAAGTGATTATTTTCTCTATTCCCATACTGTTGCATTGCTTTTCTTAAAGTTAAGAAAAAATTCTGAGTGAGGAGATGAGTCATAAACCAAAACACCTGTGATACTAAGTGAAATAATACCTGTTGCCCAGACAGAGGGCAGATATAGGGTCATGGAACCCAAAGGAAGGATATTTTTATTACCTCCACTGGAAAGATCAGAGAAAAAGCCATGAAGGACACAACATTTGAAATGGGCTTTCAGCAATGAGAACAAGGAGCAAGGTATCCAGACAAAGAGGGAACTGAAATGGAGAGAAAGAGAAACAAAAGCTTGGAGGTGGAAGGGCACGCATGTTTGGGGAAAGATGAGCCATTCTCTCATCTTTCCCTAAACATGGTAAGAGCAGAAGGACAGAGTGAAGATCAGTAGGAAATCAGGTTACACTGCAGAGGTTTTAAAGTAGCCACCTTCGGGCCACATTGGCCTAGTTGTTTTTTATTCAGTCAACATAGTGATCACACCTTTCTAAATTAGTTGCTATGCCTTTCATCTCTAACCCTACTCCTAAATTCTGCATTGTGATGCCAGACATGGGACTCTGTTGTTGTTGGGTTTGACCAGTTGGCACCTTCTTAGCCTCTGCCAATAGGGGGCACTAGAGGGAGACCACAAGGTAAAGGAGAGGGGGAAACACACACTGCAGGTGGCAGTATTTGTTGATTTGGCTTTAACTTATGGGGTTGACTGTTCACATACTATATGATCCAGCAGTCCCACTCCAAGATATGTCTTTGAGAAACTCTTCCATTCACACTGGGAGACATGTCCAAGAATGGTCATAGCAGCATTATTCATCAGAGCAAAATACTAGAAGCAAACTAAATGTCTAGCAGCAAAAGAATAGATCAATAATATGTGGCATTCCACACAATGAAATATTATACAGTGGGGAAAATGAATTAACTATAGCTACATGCATCAACACAGATGGATTTTAGAAAAAAACATTGAGTTTAAAAAAGAATGCACAAGGGCTTCCCTGGTGGCGCAGTGGTTGAGAGTCCGCCTGCGGATGCAGGGGACATGGGTTCGTGCCCCGGTTCTGGGAGGATCCCACATGCCGCGGAGCGGCTGGGCCCATGGGCCATGGCCGCTGAGCCTGCGCGTCCGGAGCCTGTGCTCCTCAACGGGAGAGGCCACAGCAGTGAGAGGCCCGCGTACTGCCAAAAAAAAAAAAAAGTATTAAAAAAAAAAAAAAGAATGCACAGAAGATAATATAGATTATAATGCTACTTGAAGTTCAGATGCTGGCAAAAGTAAATAACGTATGGCTTTGGGATCTATACATGCGTGCTAAAACTATTACAAAATAGGAAGGAAATGACAAACAACGAAATCTGGGTCGTGGTCACCCCTGGGGGAAGCAAGGAGATAAGATAGGGAAGATGCACCCACACACATGCAAGAATGCCAGGAAAATTCTAGTTCCAAAGGTGGGTGGTGGGTCACAGGTGCTAATTTTACCATTATGCTTTTCCATGAGTAAATACATCACAAATATCTGTGTGTGTATAGACATATGCATATACATATAATTACATAATAAACATCTTGAAAAAATTCAATCACAAACTAGCTTGTGACCAACAAGTAGTATCCATAGGTGGTCCCTGTGGGCTCTGCCCACAAACATGGGCTCTGCCCCCTGCTGAGGGCCAGGAGTGGATGGAAGATGGTGGGCTGGACCCTGGCCAGCACCACGTCCAGGCATCCCACCTGTCTGCTGCATCCACAGGCATGGCCACTCCTGAGGGGAGCAGGGAAAGCCCTGGCCTAGAAGTCTGGGCCCCCGGGTTTCCAGCTCTGCCTCTAATTACTGGGTGACTTTGGTCCGGCCCCCCTGCCCAGCCTTAGTTTCCCCATTTGTTCAATGGGTGGTCAGAGCAGGTGCTTGCTCAGAGCCTTTGATCTTAGTGTTACTGACTGACCTGGTTTCTTGATGGCAAGATCTGCTGGGAACTTGACAGTCCTGCCATAATGACCTGGGGGACTTTGAGCAAGTTACTTGACTTCTCTCTGCTTAGTTTCCTCAAGTGTTACATGAGGATGGAACTAGTATCTGTCTCATAGGGTTTTTGTGAGGATTGAAGGAAATGAAACTTGTAAAGTATCTAGCACATAATCTAGAAAGAGGGAGTTCCTAATAGATGACAGCCATGGTGAGGAAAACCAAGCAGCCAGGTAACCACACCACGCCTTAGAGGGTGTCTTCCCACATTGCCTCACTCCAGGAAGTGACACCCGGCCAGGCTATCTCCAGCTTTAGCTTTAGCCATAGCTGAAACTGATCACATCACTCTTGCCTTCTCTTTATTACCTCCTCAGCCTGGCATCCAATCCCCTCCAAAGCCAAACCCCAACCTCCTGCCCTGACTTCTCCCTCATGTCACCCTATAATGTGGCTCATTCTTTGGATGCTCCCTCTGGCTCCTGCACCACTCCCATCCCCTATCTGGGACATCATTTTCCCAACCCTGTCTCTCCTGGGCCAAAATTCTCTTCCATTGAGGTTCAGTAGGAATGGGCCCTCTTCCAGGGAGCCTTCTCTGATTTCGGCAGCTAGGGATATAACCACGCCCTTGTCCCACACCCTCGACCCCTCACACCCACCCCAGCTTTTTGTCCCTGTCTCAGGACTACAAGCTCTGCACCCCAGCATCGCAGCTGTTTGTGTCTGCCCCAGCTGACAGAGAGGCCCTGGAGAGCATGGCTGCATCTGACAGTGTCTGATTGTAGTCTGCTACACCGGCGTGGATTATGGCTTCACTTCAAAAGGAGGGTGCTAGTCCTATTCACAGCCCTTGTGGATAAGAGGCCTGAGGTTTGCTCCACAGCTCACAGGGCACAGGAACTATTTCATACTTTCTATAATAAAGCCATTTGCCCACACATGTCCATGGTCGACAAGAAGTCCCTCCACCTCCCTTGGATGGTACAAGAAGCCCCCAGGTTTACACAGTCCAGGTCTTGGGGCCGCTGCCCCTCATGGTCACAGCTGCCTATGTTCTTGCTCAGACCTGTAGGGCCATCCAAAATCAGGTCACTCTGCTGGTCATTCTACTCCCTTCTGCCCCAAGAAATGCCATCAGGGTTGGGAGACAGTCTCTGCTGAGGCTCCTGGGGTTCCTGGGCTCCCATGCAGTCACCCCTACCCCAGGCCACTCCCCCAGGAGCCACACTGTGGTGAGGTTCAGGCCTCCCCATGCAATTAGGAACCCAACCCCCCCAGGGTAGAGAATGGGGAGGGAAAACAGGCAGGCAGTGTATCCTAGGGTTGCGCACTCCTTTTTCCAACCCCCAGAGCACAAAGCCTCACACCCTCTCCTCAGACCCCCTGGGGTCACCATCCCCATTCAAGGAGAGCCTCAGTTAACCTCCACGAGGCCAATTCTCTACTCTGGCCAGAAGACACCAGAAAACCTGCTTCCTTCCCCAGTGAATGGTTAAACAAAAGGCCCAGACCTTTGGAAAAACAGACAGGTTCCTCCCTGGGTAGAGATATCAGGGCTATGGTAAAGCCTGGGGAGAAAATGCTTTTGTTCCTTCTGCAAAGCCTACAATAGTCAACAAAACAAGACACCAATTAATTTCTCAATAATTCTGTCTGTTGCATAGCCAGTGTTAGCCAAAATCCAATCTAGCCTACTTTAAAAGAATAATTCTTATCTGCCCCATCCCATAAAATACAAGCTAAAAGGAGAGAAAGCTGCAGACAGCAGGTAAGTAATGATCTTCAGAGTGGCAGGAAAAAGACTGTCTCCTCTGTGAGAGAGCTGTTGAAATGCATCCTGGTTCCCTCTGAGCTCTGTGGTTGGCTGAGGAATGAGCCCAGAGATAACCAGGCCCTCATCCTGGAACCTGGGAATGTCACCTGATATGGCAAAGGGGCTTCACAGATATGATTACGTTAAGGGTGTTGAGTTGGGGAGATTATCCTGGATTATCTAGGTGGGCTCTAAATGTGATCACAAGGAAGCTTGTAAGAGGGAAGCAGAGGGAGATTTACACAGACCAGGAAAATGCAATGTGACCTCGGAGGGAGAGTTTGGAGTGATGCAGCCACAAGCCAAGAAACGCCCACAGCCACTAGAAGCTGGAAGAGGCAAGGTAATGGAGCATCCCCTGGAGCGTCCTGAGGGAATGGGAGTTAGCCTGATAAGATTCAATTTAGACTTCTGACCTCTAGAACTCCAAGAGTATAAATTTCTGTTTCTTAAGCTACTAAGTTTGAGGTAATTTGTTAGAGCAGCCACAGGAAACTAAGACAAGCCCTAACTGCCAGAAACCTGACCTCAGTGACAGCAACTTTCTTAGCCTCGGAGGGCTGGATAATTAGTTTCCCTTGACTTATCTATAGGGGATAAAGAATGTGCATCTAGGAAGAAGAAGGGAAGTGAAACTGAATAGGTAAACTGAGGCCAGATCATGAAAGACCTTAAATGACAAGCTAAAGACTATGGTCCTTACCCTGAAGATTGTGGGAAGCCATAGGTTTGCAATAGGGAAATGATATGAATAGTTTTTTTAAAATACACCTCAGTTCAGTAGAGAAGGAAATGAGAGGCACAAAACCATATGCCAGGGTACAGGAAACAGGTGACTGCAATAACACAGGGAAGAGATGAGGATGAATGGAGCCTGGAAGAGAGGTCAGGTGGAGGAATGCCCGCAAAGGCCTTAAATCTGGCAGAGAAAGTGAAGAGAAGGTATGCAGGACAGCAGGTAATTTCCAAAAAGGACAATGCAGGTTCCGTCTTATTTAGATGACATATACAGGAAAAGGAAGCCATTTGATCACACCTTTCTGGATATGTTTTTAAATGGCAAAAGCCAACCAAAATAATTCACTTAAAAAGAGAAACTTTTAAATTCCAAGAAGACCAGCGCAATTCTGACTGATCCAACAATCAGGGAAAGCCAGCTTGCACACTTCACTTTTGACCCAAATTTTGAAGAGCATCCAGCTGCATTTCACATGGGCCTCGTGTGATCAACCCAGGCACGCAGATGTGGGGCTTTTACAAGGGAAGCGGCTGGGGAAGGAGGAAGATCCTTCAGGCTGGGATGCAGGAGCTCATGGGTTCAGTCCTGGCTTTGCCACTGGCTGTGTGGCTTCAGGCAAGTCCTTGCCCCTCTCTGGGCCTGTCTCCCCCTAGTCAGCAGTGTTAAAACTGGGTGGCGGAGCTCTCGAATTCTGAAGAGGCACCCAGCAGCCATACAGTCCTGGGAACTGTAGGGAGAGGGTAGGAGTCCCTATCGTGCCCTGAGGAGGGCTGGCCATATGTTGTCTTCCTTTAGCTGACATTTATTGACTACTCGCTATTTGCCAAGCACTGTTCTAAGGCCCTACTTATAGTATGTGTTTGGCATATGAGGAAACTGAGGCACAGAGAGATGAAATGGCTTGTTCAAGGCTGCAGAGCTGAGAGAGGACAGACCTAGGATATGAACACACATCGTCTGGCTCCAGGGCCTGTGGTTTCAGAGGCCTGTTTCATGTGCCAGGTTATGTGCTCTCCCTCCTCTGTGCTCACAGAGCCCCAGGTTGTCCTCCATCTCACCCCTCTAGCACACTGTCCACTTAGCCCTTCCCAGCCACACTGGGAGCACTTTGAGGATCAAGACTGAGTCAGGTTTATCTCTGTCCCTCCACAGCACTGCCTGGCCACGGGCTTGGCTCTTGCTGACTGTTACTGAGGGGCTATCGAATGAAGCTTTAAATGGAGTCAGAGGGAGCCCAGCAATGAAGTGGGTTCTCTGCCCACTCACTGGGCACTGCCTCTGTACCAAACCCCTGTACTGGTGCTGTGGATGAAGAGAGGAATCCAACAGGCCCCTGACCTCCGGAAGCCCAGCCTGGCCAAGTAGACAGATCTGGAAGCTGATAACGAAACCCTGTATGCTACTGTCTAGTGTCACCCAGACAAACCCCACTGCACTGGGGATATAATAACGGGATCAATGAAATCTGCCTGTGCCCCTGACAGCCACCACACCCAGCCCCGGACTTGGAGCCTGGCTGGCCATGGGGGAGGGCAGGCAGAGGGCGACACCGGCAGGCCAGCCCCCCTCCCTCTGTCGCAGAGGGCCCTTCCTTCCCTCATTCAGCCAGACATGATCAAGCAGTGCCGGGGCAGGCCCTGGAGGGCACAGACAAGATGGATCAGACACATTCCCTGCCCTTAGGGATTTCACAGGCCAGTGGGCATGGTGAGCTGCGGACACATAACTGTCCCACTAAAACCCAAGACTCAGACACTGGCAAAGCACCTCCAGATGCCAGGCTGGAGAGACAGATTCATGGATCACAACTGCTAAACACACATTTAACCAAACCTTGATTTTACAGGTACAGAAATTGTGTGCCAAAGTAGGGAGGGGGCTTGCCCACGGTCACACAGAGACCAGTGGCAGAAGCAGGACAGGAACCCAAGCATTCTCTCCCTCTTCACACCCCACTCCTTTCCCCAGTTTGGAAGGTAGAAATCTTCCCCAAATCTCAGCAACTGCTCTCCCAGCAGTTGCTGAGATCTGGGGAGCAACAGACAAAAGAACTCCATGCTCCCATTCCCGACACCCACCCCCCAGGCCCACATGAACAGCAGCCACAGCCCTGGTGCAGCCGCTGCTCTCACACTCATCCTAGACCAGGGCCTGCCTGGGGACCTGGTCCCTGACCTTCACATCTGCTCCCAGAGCCCCAGGACCTTGTCACCTGCTGAGGCACTTCTGTCCAGTGCGGGAATCTCGAGGAATGGGAGGAGGAGGAGGTGGGAGCTCCCACTTGCTGAGCACCTACTAGGTGCTGGGATAGGACTAAGACCTTCCCGCGTATTGCCTCCATTCATCCTCACGACTCTCGTCTAGGTGGGTAGGATGACCCCGTCTTTCAGATAAGGAGACTCAGGCTCAAAGAGGGGCTGCAGGGGTCACCGGTGGCCAGTCACAAAGCTCTGCAAGCAAGAAGGGGACTCGGCATCACCCTAAAGACCTGAAGGACTCACCGTCCATTTGTGAACACCATTTCCTGTAGCTTTGTTCCCTCAGTCACGGTTGTGCTTCCTTCTACAAGTGCAGGACTACAGGTTCACAAAGCATGCTCTCATCAGGCGTCTCTCTGAGCCCCCTATGAAGGAGGAGTGGGGAAGTCAGCCTCCCGTTTCACAGACGAGGAAGCTGGGGCCCAAGAGCCAATAGGAGGTCAAGCTGACCCAGGTCTCCCTGGCCAGAGTTCTCTGAGAAGCCTAGACCCAAAGTTAGTTTTTGCCAGGAATTATTTTGGGGTTCATTGTGATCCTGGGTTGAGATGGCAAGAAAGGAGAAAGCTGCTAATAGCTTTTCACCAAGGAGGAGAGGTAGTACGGGCATGAAGCAGGGTTCAGGGTAGGTCAAGGATTCCAGACAGAGACACATAGTCTGGGTCCCTCAGCCCTGACTCACACTATTGGTCAGACCCAGTCGTTCAGGACCATGGGTGTCCCCAGATGGAGTCAGTATCATCACCTAAACAGGCCTCATTCTCAGGCCCCATTCTCAACCCCCTTTATAGTACAAGTAGATGCTATAATGGGTTGCAGAGGGCTGGGCACAAGCCGATACTGGGAGAGTCTTGTCAGTATGTTGAGGCAACAAAAGGGGCTCCCAGAGGTAGTGTGTGTGGTTGGCAGGAACATGGGCTCTGGAAGCAGATGGAATGTAACCTCAGGTAAGGGGCATAGCACCCAAGAACCTCAGTTTCCTCATCTATAAGATGGGGATGATAGGTACCACCTCCAAAAGGCTGTGAGGACTGATGAGTTAATGCACGTAAAGCACTGAGCATGGTGCCTGGTGAGCAGGGAGAACTCAGAGGACAAGAGCTGCTGGGAGTAGTAACAGCAGCATGAGTGGTATCAACAGTGGTGTCCTAGAACGGATAAAGGCCACAGGTTTCGGACTGGGTCTGCGGGGCCTTGGGGCTCTGAGGAGTTACCGCAGAGCTCAGGGGCCACTAGACATGGTGGAATCAGGAAGGGCTGTGCCTAGCAGGGAGCAGAGCCTGAGGCAATTCAACTAATGCAGAGGCTACCTTATCAAGTATGTAAATAATATAAAAAGTAGGTGCTTGATGGTGTGAACCTTAGTATAGTACAGTCAGCAGTGTCTCATGGCACCCTGCCTTTCCCCCCATGCAATGCAAGGGGTCTAGGGATGTAGGGAATTGCCAAATGTTTTTGCTCATTCCCTGTTCCCAGTACCTAGCACAGAGCCAGCCACCTAGTAGGTCCTCAATAATTTTTGTTGGATGAAAGAAAAATCAGGCATGGCTCTGACTCCAGTCAAAGGAGAGCCTTTTTTTTGGCCGCACTGCACTGCATGCGGGATCTTAGTACCCTGACAAGGGATCGAACCCGTGCCCCCTGCAGTGGAAGCGCAGAGTCTTAACTACTGGACCACCAGGGAAGTCCGAACTTCTCTCTTCTGTTTTACATAACAGGCTTCAATGTAGATTTTCCTTTGAATGAAAAAGGGTTTTTAAAAAAATAAAATTGAAATCCAATGATGTAGTTCATGCTCCTCCTTTTACAGAAAGTCGGAAGGACTTGCCCAAAGGCACACAGCTCAGCAGCTCGGTCAGAGTTCCCACAGACTCAGGCTTTCTCCTCCACCCTGCTAGGTCATCTTCCAGGATGCTGAAGCTATGGGCCCAAGAGCAGGACTGGGCTGGGCACTGCTGGAGATGAAGCCTCTGGGTGCCTGGTGCCAGAAGTGCAGGGAGGGTGAGGATTTTCCAATCACTCCCATCGCTGGAAATGGACCTTGAGTGCAGTCAGAGATGGCATCCAAGATTTATGCACCAGGATGTTTATCATCATGTTATTTATAATATCGAAAAATTGGAAACGACCTACAAACAGTTTAATAAATTATGCCACAACCTTTCAGTGGAATATAATGCAGCCATCTAAATTCATCTCTTTGGAGACTGTTAAATGATAAGTTAGAATCAAGGCAAGATTCAAACCTCTTAAGGCTGACATCAATTTTTAAAAATACATATATACCAAAAAAAAAAAAAGGCTGTTGGAAATATATCCTAATGTTAAGAATGGTTATTTCTGGAGAGGTTGGAAGGGGGTGGTTAATAGGTGATTTTTTTTTTCTCCTACATATTTTTCTGTATTTTCCAAATTTTCTACAATAAGCTTTAGAATCAGAAAGGGAAAAAAATTAAGATTCCCTGACCAGGGCCAGGTCCCCCATAAGAGGGTCAAGTCTCACTCATCCTTTGATCCAGTGAATATTCACTCAACATCTTGTTTCAGGCCCTTGTGTCTCCAGACATTGGAAATGTCTCAGCTTAAAGGCATACAAATGTCATTTTTAATCAATTTCATGAGTCAGTCACCATATATTAATAGGCTGTCTCTTAATTGCTCAACCAACAATTAGAGATTCTGAAAATGATGTAGTGCGTATTTTGCATTTAGGAAAGCAATTTAAATGTTCAAGCTTTAAAGCTCCAAAAGATAGTATTTGTGCCTTTTGCACACTGTAGACTGCTCTTTGTCTTCTAAGAAGGAATCATGCCAACTCTCTCCCCTGCATAGAATGAAGGTTCTTTTTTCTTCCACCTGATCTTATCACTGGTGCTAAAAGTCCCTGGTATACTGTGTGATTTTGAACCAGTCCCTTGACCTTTCTGGACTTTAGCGTCCCCTTCTGTAAGGGCTTTTCCAGCAGGAGATTCTTAGCTTCTCTGTTTCTTTGGCGGTAGGCAGCTTCCAGTGTCAAAATTAAGAGTTTCAGCCTCCAGACCCCTTGACTGCATCCTTACAAGATACCCCTCAAATTCTGGGCTGTTGATTTCCACATCCAGACTTCCAGGCATTTCAGAGAAGAAGTGGCATCCTTCAGGGGTGATGCTAAGATAAAATCAGCATCCTAAATGGGCAAATCATTCTGCTCTAAATCTTTGTGGGCTCCCAGTGCCTCATTAAACATCCAAGGCCCCCAGGCTCTGAATCACAGCTCCTCTTCCCTCGCAGCCCTTCAAGAGGACTTCTGATTACCCCATAAATTACGTGGTGTCAGAGGGTACCTGCAGGCTCTTCATCTTGCAATCCAGCCACCAACGTTTTTATGGGATATGGATCCTGCCAGGCTCCTACTCTCCTCCATCCCCATGGTTACCAGGGAGGGCCCAGCAGAACGTCTTTCTTGGACGTTCACTGGCTCACTCTCCACTGATGTCTCTCCCCTTCCAGGAATGCATTAAATCCTCTGGAATGGAGAGTTCTTTCTACCAGAAGCCTTTGTTCTCAGCTCTCCTGCCAAAATGAAGTCTAGGTGGCCCGTGGATCCTGCTGCCTCAGTGAAACTGACTGACTTTCCAAACACTCTTATCCCTCTTAGGAGCTCAAAGGGGCTTTCCCAGTGGCCAGACCCCAAATAGTAGCCATAGTGACCAGCCAGCCAAGCACCAAAATGATGAAGCCATAAAAACATCAGGTCAGGGAAGCTGTAAAAACATCAAATGTGAAGACGGTCAACATCCTCTCAGCTCACACCCTAGGCTCAAAATCTCTGTCTCTCAGCTCCAAGGGGCTTGCCTTTGATTCCCGTGTCTGGAATGCCTCCATCTCACCCCTCTGGCCACTTAGGTCCATCGCCCACCGTGTTAACTTGGGTTTTCCCAGATGTTGCACATGAGACAAGCATTCAGGCGTAAATATATATTTGGGAGGTGAGCTCAGGAAGCACCTACTGGAGGCAGGGAAGGGAAGGCAGCCAATAAGGCGGCATGGTCCAGCCTCAACCCACTGGGGAGCCTGGGGGTCAGAGCTCTCCATCCCCCTCGGTCATTGGTTGGAGGCTGCTGGGGAGGACACTTAGTTCTCTGGCACTTCTGACCTGCCATGGGCTCTGGCCAGCAGGATAAGCCCCTGGGAAAAGAGATGCAGATGCTAACACTGGAAATCAGGTGTTCATCACAATGGGAAGGGCAAAGGGATCATCTCCTACAGCTTCTTAGACACTTGGCAAGCAGCTTATCTCCCCTGGGAAGCTGTTCTGGCTACCACGTCCTGTACCGAGTTAGGCCAACTTGATCCCCTTTCGTAACCTTGTCTCCATTCGGGGGAAGAGGGAATGTGTGGACACTGGGCCCCAGGGAAGAAAGTGAGTGCCCTAACAACCAGTGGCTATGAGGATAGGACCCACCTGCTAATATCACCAGGTATGACGGTCCTTCTCCAACCTGATGCCCCTCCATTCCCAAGGTGATACATTTGTTCTCGCAAGAAAATTTGGGGAACCCAGATGCTTGATGATGCATCTCTAGTGGCGGCCTTCCCTTCCCTGCCTTCCCTTCTCAGTCTCCTACCACTTGCACTCAGGTCTACCTCTGGGGAAACCAAACAAAGGTAGCAGGCAATGGGCAGAAATGGTCAGAGAGGTGAGATGGGGGCACCTTTTGGAGAAGTCTGTATACCAAGACTGAATAATATAAAAATGTCAGTCCTTCCCAAATTAAATTCTCTGCTTAATACAATTCAATCAAAACCACAGTGGAACATTTAGAACTTAGTTTTTAAAAGGAATTTTAAGTTAGTGTATCAGTTTCCTGTTGCTGCTATAACAAATTGCCAAAAACTTAAGTGTCTCAAAATAATACAAATTTCCTCTCCTACAGTTCTGGAGGGCCAGAAGTCTGAGGTGAAGCTTAAGGAGCTAAAATAAAGATGTTGGCAGGGCTTGTTCCTTCCAAAGGCTCCAGAAGATATTCTGTTCCTTGTCTTTTCCAGCTTCTGGAGGCTACCTACATTTCTTGGCTTGTGGCCCCATCATCTTCTCTCTCTGCTACTCCTGCCTCCCTCTTATAAGAAGCTTTGTGATTACACTGGGCCAATTTGGATAATCCAAGACACTCTTCCCATATCAAGATCCTTAAATTAATCACATCTGCAAAATCCCCTTTGCCATGTAAGGTAACATTCACAGGTTGCAAGTATTAGGACACAGACATCTTTGGGAGGCCATTATTCAAGCCTACTACAGTTAGATTAGACAAACGAATTGGAATTGCTAAGAAACTTTTGATGAAATAAAGGGAAATGAAAGTAAACTTGCTTACTTGATAAATAAACTCTAAAACTCTAATAGTTAAAAGTATACTATGTGTAGAAAAATCAGCAGTAACACAGTAGCATAGAAATAGATCCAATTATATGTTAAAGATTGGTTTAAGATAAATGTGTTAAATCAAGTAAGTGGGGAAAGAAAGGAGTGATTATTCAATATATAGTTCAGTTGGTTAATTATATGAGGACAAACAGTTTCCTTACAACTTAAAACAAAAAAAATTATAGGTAGATTAAAGAGTTTAATGTTTAGGAGTTTAATCAGTAAAGTAGTAGAAGGAAATATAAGTAAAAAGTTCAGAGATGAAGAACACTGAGCCCAGCATGTTGTCTATGCTGACCATGAATTTTTATTGACTCACAAATTCCTTCCCACCTCTCTCATCTTTGTAGCCACCACCATGACCTAGAGTCCTAGCCTTTCAGTTCTCAGTCTACACTACCCTCAGTCTTTTCAACCATGGCCTCCCCCCATGTTCTCATGCAAGAGATTGACTTGATAATCTGGTATCAGTCAATAATGTCCCAGAAGGTCACAGAGCCTGAGGAAATAAGGGTTTCCCTGATATGTATAAGAATGTGCTATCCATCAAATGAGCAGAGAAGAGGGACAGGCAGTTCAGAGAGATGAAATTCAGTTAATTAACAAACATATATAAAAATTCAACTTCATGGGTAATAAAAAAAATCCAAATGAAATTAAGGCCCTATTTTTATCTAAAAAATTAGCAAAAATTAATTTTTATTAACAAACCCAAGCTGATAAGAGTATAATGAAATTGGGGGTACTATGTATTGTACTGTCCCTTGAGAAAGCAATTTGACAATATGTATTGGGGCATAAAAATGTCCACGCTATTGACCCAGCAATCCATCTTCTGAAATGGTACACTAAAGAAAAAAGTCTAAAAGAGAAGAGAAAAAAGCTTTATGTACAAAGATGTTCACAGTCATTTGGAAACAACATAAATAACCCACAAGAATATAGCTGAATAAATTAGGACACATACATAAAATGAAATATTCTATAGGCCTTAAAGGAGTGTGACTCATTAAAATGTTAAAGCAATTGACTGAAAAATGATCAGCCACCCTTGTGATTAAATAAATGCAATTAAAGCAATAAAGATATCCCATTTTTCACTTTTCAGACTAGTAAAGATAAAAAATTTTGTTAATGTCCTCTTGGGAAAATGGGAGCATGCTCATTTACTGTTCGTGGGAGTGTAAATATTGTGTGTGTGGGGGGGGGGTAAACTGTCCAAGCATACAGAAAAATATGGACAGGAACATAATAAACACCTGCATATCTCCAACTCAAATTTTGAAATGTTATCATCTACAGCACTTCTCCAAAAAGCAATTTGCCATTATCTATCACTCTTTTAAAAGTATATACTCTTATATACTCCAATAAGTCCATTTAATAATATATATTCTCGGGCTTCCCTGGTGGCGCAGTGGTTGAGAGTCCGCCTGCCGATGCAGGGGACGCGGGTTCGTGCCCTGTTCCGGGAAGATCCCACATGCCGCAGAGCGGCTGGGCCCGTGAGCCATGGCCGCTGAGCCTGCGCGTCCAGAGCCTGTGCTCCGCAACGGGAGAGGCCACAACAGTGAGAGGCCCGCACCGCAAAAAACAAAACAAAACAAAACAATAATATATATTCTCTTTGAATGTATATATTGTTATATACTCCAATCATTCAATTCCTAGGAATTTACTGTACAAAAATAGTTCTTTCTGCACACAAAGATACCTGTAGTAAAATGCACACTGAAGTATTATTTCTAATGGCAATAGATTGGAGACAACAGTAAGTTCATGCAGTGGAGAACTGGATGAACAGACCCTGCTCCAGTCCACAATAGAACACCACCCTTTTGGAACAGAATGAGTGATCTCAATACATGCTAATAAGGAAGTATCTCTAAGATACATCATTGAGTGAAAAAAGCAAGGTGCAGAACAGAATGCACTCTAGGATCTCACTTGTCTATTTTAAAATATATGTATATATACACTTACATATGCATGAAAAGTTTTGGGAAGAATTCCCAAGAAAACTTTTAAAAACAGTTATACCTTGATGAAGGCAGCCTGGGGGAAATGGAAAAGACCTTTATTTTATATGTTTATTCCTTTCTGAATTATTTGCATTCTGTTTTATCATATACAAATGTTATTTTTGTAATTAAAAAACTAATTTTAAAAGATAAGTATAAATACTCTAAGGCAAATGGGAAATACATATGCTGTAATATTAAGTCACCAAAATAATAAAAAACAAGATGGATTGTGCACTCTGCATGTAGCATGGCTGTGTGCAGGGGGTCTTTTGGAGACAAAGGTAATCCTGCTGCCTCTGTCCTTCATTCCAGCCCTGCCCATGTCCTCCAGCCTTTTCTCCCCTTCAACCTCTCCCTTAAGCACTAACACTAACACATGATCAAGTGTCTCCTCATTAAGACAACAAAAACAAAACAAAAACTCACCGACCTCTCTGGTTCCCTCACTCTCTTGTTCCTTTCATAGCCCCTCCAAGCTGGCTTCCATCCCACCCATCCCTGGCTTTTTGCAAGCTCATCAGTGGCTTAATTGCTAAGTCACGGACACCTTTCCACTACTGATTCACTGGAGCTATCTGCAGTGAATCACATCATCATTTCCTCCTTGAAATGTCTCCTCCTGGGGCTTGGGTTGACCTGGACCCTTCCTGCCTGTCATGGCTCCTGGAAGACCCTTAATGGCCACTCTTCTGCCCATACTCTTGCCCTGAACTTGGGCAGGTTGAGCATTGAGCCTTAGTCCTCTCCTCTCATCTCTCTACCGTCTCATCCACTCCTCTAGCTTCAGAATCACCGTTGTGCAGTGAAGCTGCCCAGACATAGCCCGTGGATGCTATTGTGTTCATTGGCCCACATGCATCCCCAGCAACAAAACCCCACTTCTACTTTAGAGAATTCCTCTCTCCCTATTCCACATGGTCATAGTGCAACTGCCAATCATAATGGCAGCCCTCTCTTTGCCCCAGGGCTGGGTACCCTTATCCAGTCCTGGCCAATCAAAGTTCTCCCAGGACTCTGCTGCTGGCAGAAATTAGCCTCTTTCCACTGAAGATACTAAGCCTGTCTGATAGAGAGAGGCTACATGAAGAATGAAGCCAAGCAGAGACCACAGCAGAACTGGGATGTGAACAGACAGACAAAGCTCCAGCAACTTCACTGAACCCCTAGATGCAGCCACATCTAACAGGATCATCATCCTTTGGACTTACATGAGCCAAACAATTGCTTTTGGCTTCACATAGTTAAAGTTGGGATTATGTCTCTCACAACTAGAAAAACCCTGGCTAATATACTCCCAAATCTATACCCGAGACTTCAAATTCATAAACACAACAGTCTTCTGGAAATCTCCACTCGGGAGCCACCGTGCACCTCAGGCCAGAACTAAACATGTCTTCCCCTCCCCCAGCAGACCTGCTCCTCCATCTGTGTTTCTTTTCTCAGCCTCTCCAGCCGCTAGACACCCAGGCAAAAACTGAGCCAACAGGAAGCTTAAAATGACAGCTCTTTCTACTGTTTGAGATTTTCCAATTCAATTGTTAAAGCATCAAATATTCAGTTGTACAAGCTCCAGGAAACTAGGTTAAAATGGCATCCTTAGAAAGACTGAGAATCAGCTGAACAGGAGCTGTGCGCTGATGCCTCAAGCAACCGCTTTCCAAAAGGTTAGACTTGCTCCCACTTCATTGGCCCAGAAATCATTGTGAATTAAGTCCACACATATTGGATTTCACTCTTCTCAAACCTAATACTTTTAGCTAATGGCAGTCTCAACACTGCCATTAGAAGTGACTTGCTAATCACTACACACCTCCCGCCCCATCACTCCACTCTTCAAGAATATTCTGTGCATCTCCGTCACCAAAATGCTCCAGCCATCTGAGATCCATGCCATTCCCTAGACATAATGCACAGGTTCCTGCTCCTGGGGCTGCTCTGACTCTGGTCCCTCATCCTTCTATTTCCACCTCTTCTCCGCTTCCATTCTCCCAAGGTGTGGCTCAAACTCTGTCTCATCCAGGATGTCTTTGGTGACTCCTTCATGCCCAATTAGGAAAAAATGTCCTCTTATTCCAAAACCCAAAGTACTCATTTGTATCTCTAATGCCTCTGAGAACATATTGCCTTTGGCCTGTGTGTTTGCACAGCTCTTCTCTCCAGGGAGGTTGCCAAGTCTACTTGAAGCCTCGCCTGAGGCTGGATGGACGTCTTCCTCCTCCAGCTCCCACTGCAACGGGGAACGTCTCCTCACACTCACTGCCTATCACAGTGACTGTCACTGCCTTTTCCCAAATCTGGCTCTCCTCTTGGAGTGCAGGGCCAGGCAGACTCATCTCTGTCTTCATGACAAGACCAGAAGAAGGACCCCTGATGCCTTTGCCTGATGCCCCCTAATACTATCTCCCTAACCGGATGCCCAGGTGCCTATGGGAGCTTGAATCAATTGAACTCAACCCGAAAGGAGCAGTTGCTGCTTTATCTAGGGCAAGAGAGGCGGGAGGACACAGTGGAACTCCTCTGAGGGCACCAGCAATCAAGGCTAAATGTGTGGGCCTGGTCACCCCTTCAACTGCTGACAGCCCCTGCCCTGGGATCCTGATGGCAGGTTTGCACAAGCGCATCACACTGAAAGCTGCCAAGGCTTCTCCCTTAGAAACACTTCGGGAGCTTGAAGAAAAATCAGGGAAGACAAGGAGGAGTGGTCTGAGAAGAGGAGAAAAGTCAAAAGAGCCAGGTGTCAAGGAACCAAGGAAAGAGTTTCAAGAAAAAGAGAGTGATCTGCAGGGCCAAACGCTGCATCCAAGGAGAGGTCTGGAGAAGGAGCCTGAAGGCACTGGCTCCCCTGACTTAAAGGAAGGGCAATCTGGCCGGCAGGGATGGGGAGGGCGGGATAAGTGCAGAGCAGCTGGACTCCTTCAGACCTGCCCCCATAACTACTAGGAGGAGAAACTCTCTAATGTCACTTCCTTCCACCTGCAAAGTCCTCTCTACCTTCACTGCCCAGCTTGATATCACCTCTCCACTAAGCTGTCCCCGGATGTCCCCAGGTGGGAGGGATTGCCCTGTCCTCTGAGCCTAATGCTTTGACTCTTGTCAAAACACATTCATCCTGCTGCACATCAGTTATGTGTGGTCTATCCTGCCCTCTAAGCTATGAGAGCAAGACAGATGGCAAGTGGGGAGGAGGAAGGGCAGCAACTCCTGTAGACCCACTGTGTGCCAAGTCCAGGTCCAGGATGCTCTCTCCGCCTCTGGTCTGAAAGATCCCGAGGGCTGAGAAGCCTGAAAGCACACACCCCAGGCTTTGAGGGTGAGGTTCAAAGCAGCAATCAGAGGCAAGATATTTCTTTTCCTTTTAAAAATGTAGGCACAAAACCACAATGAGGTACTACCTCACACCCATTAGGATGGCTACTATGAAAAAGAAAACAGAAAATAGTGAGTGTTGACTGGGATGTGGAGAAACTGGGACCTTATGCACAGTGATGGGAATGTAAAATGGTACAGCTGGTGTGGAAAGCAGTATGGCAGTTCCTCAAAAAATTAAATATAGAACTACTATATGATCCAGCAATTCCACTTTTGGGTATATACCCAAAAGAATTGAAAGTAGGGTCTCAAATATTTGCATACCCATGTTCACAGCAGCATATTCACAAAAGCCAAAAGGTAGAAGCAACCCAAGTATTCCACAGATGGATGAATGGATAAGCAAAATGTGGTATATACATACAATGGGGTGTTATTCAGCCTTAAAAGGAAGGAAATCCTGTCACTGCTATAACATGGAGGAAACTTGAGGACATTATGCTAAGTGAAATAAGCCATTCACAAAAAGGCAAATACTGTATGATTCCACTTATATGGAGTACCTAGAATAGTCAGACTCATAGAGGCAGCAAGTAGAATGGTGGCTGCCAGGAACTGGGGGGAGGGGAGGATGAGAAGTTATTGTTTAGTGGGTACAAAGTTTCAGTTTTGCAAGATGAAAAGAGTTCCAGAGATTGGTTGCACAACAATGTGAATATACTTAACACTATTGAACTGTATACCTAAATATGGTTAAGGTGGTCAATTTTATGTTGAAAATTTTTACCAAAAATTTTTAAAACTGTGTAAAACATGCATTCTATTCCATAATATATCCATCTGATTTTAATATAAAAATGATGCATATGGGGCTTCCCTGGTGGCGCAGTGGTTGAGAGTCCGCCTGCCGATGCAGGGGACACGGGTTCGTGCCCCGGTCCAGGAAGATCCCACATGCCGTGGAGTGGCTGGGCCCGTGAGCCATGGCTGCTGAGCCTATGCGTCCGGAGCCTGTGCTCCGCAACGGGAGAGACCACAGCAGTGAGAGGCCCGCATACCAAAAAAAAAAAAAAAAAAAAAAAAAAGATGCACGATCTTTCTCTTCCAAAATCTTTGATAACAACTGATGCTCCAGGAAGATACTCTCTGTTTATCCTGACCCAGGAGGGAACCCAAAGACCAGGATCTCTATGAGGGGAGGCCATGTGTCTGACCCTTCCCTGTCCTCCCCATCTCCAGGGCCTCAGGTGCTCTCCTGTCAACAGCCAAGCTGCCAAGAGCTTCCTCCTCACCACAGTGGCTGGCCAGAACTTCGGATTACTCCAGGCCCTAAAGGACAGAACCTAATTGCCTACCTCAACTAGCTAATGGCAGAGCCAAGGCCAGGGAAGGAAAGCTAAGTGAGATGTTAGAATTTGACCAAAAGCAGCTTCTTCGGTTGATGAATTAAGTTTCACAAAGCAATCCCTTTTCTCTTTCCTTAGAGTAGTGATGTCTCTCTCCTGGCTCCCACGTGGAGAAACAGCCATACGGAACAAAGGAGCTCAATTATGCTAATATATCTTTTCCATAATTGTGCATGGAGTGCTGAGGCCACCCTAGGATAAGCCAGTGGCTAAAACCCACCCCCTCTTCCAACTTCTATCTTAGCCCTTTCTTTCCACACACCACTGAAAGGGAGATCCTAAAACAGGCCACTCAGCAACCCTATGCCAGACAAACTGCTAAGCCACATAGTACAGTCACTGACCCCGTCACTTTCCTGTCCTCCGTGTCCCCCAATTGCCTTCAGGTCAAATCTGAAACCCCGTAGCCTCGTTCATAAGCCTCATCTCCTGCTACCTGCCCCATACGCTGGAGGTTCCAGGTTCCCACAGCTTTTACATATTCTGCTCTCTCTCACTGATTCTAAAACTGCTCTCATCCCAGAGCACCACCTCTGTCTCTCCTTTAGCCCTGGAGCACTTCCTGCCTTGTGCTTTTGTTCCCAGGTTCAACTGTGATGGCCCTAAATCTGAGGCTGCTCACAGCTCAGCCGCAACAGGGCGTGGCATGTAGGAGATATCAACAAGCACTCTAAAGAAGTCGACCAGCATAGGCTCCTGGAAGAAGGATCCCTTAGCTCACTGTGGTTTCTGTTCTCTGGAGACAGACCCCAACACCCTATGGTTCAGGCCATGGGTGGACATCTCACCCAACCCCAGGATGGTTTAAGTCCTTCTGGGGATGTCCCCAACTGGACCTGAGGAAAAAGGAGCCATCTGTCCCTTGTGGCAAAGCTCTGAGCTGTGGGATACTGGAGAATGGTCAACATTGTGTCCCCTAACATGCAAGAAGCTGTTAGAGAACGGGGATGACACACAGATAAGCGAGCTGAAAGATGGGAGGAGGGGCTTGGCTGCCTCCTCGAATTCTTGTGTCCCTGAAGTCAACCTGGATATGATTTGTTGATGTGAGAAAGGCCTTTCCATGATTTAGTGGCATAGGAAAGCCCAGTATCTTCCCAATAACCTCCTCTCCCCCTTGTCCTACACGTATGTGAGTTGGGTTTCTGTGATAACCAAAAGCATCCTGACTGAGTAAACAAAGTGCATTCTGAGTTTTGCCTCTATCCTAAGGAATCCTGTAGTCAAGCTTGGAAGACTCCCTGTAGGAAGAGGCCCCATTAAACCCCCTTATCTGCCTGGGGCAACAAGAAGCCTCAACCATGCCTCTGCTCCTTCTTCACCTGCTCTAATCTCCCTCCACCTTCCCTTCTAGAGAATTCTATGAAATCCCAAAGGACCTATCCTAACAGGCAGCTGCCTGTCTATCCTCCTTGGTTCCAGAAGCACAAGCCGAAAGGAGTTACTCACTATAACTCACTCCTCCCCTGCCCAGACTTTGCCCTGAGACCCCACACAGATAGCCTGGCCAGCAGACGAGTAACTGGGAGAGAGGCCTGGGGTGGCTTCCACTGCTGGGCTTGGGTAAGGGGCATGGGAATGGGGAAGGATTTGTCTCAAATGATACACTGTACAAGCCAAGAGCTATTCAAAAGTCAATTTGAAGATCCCATCTCAGTGCTGCCTCTCCAGCCCCTCATCCTTAATGAGATGAGACAAGATGAGATGAGGTAAGATAATCGGCAAGAGACAGCCTGAAGCACTGGAAAACCCCTCCCTGGTTCAGAAGCCTCAGGCTCTAGTCCCAGCTCTGCTCTGACTGGCCATGTGGCCAAGCACAGCCCCTTCCACACTCTGGGCCTCTTTCTCCAGCTGCGAAATGAGGGGGCTGAAAGATTTCAAAGGGCCCGTCTAACTCTGATGTTGGTGGATTCCCCTGTTGCATGGAAAGGGAGAGGTAACGGAATTCCCAGGTTGGGAAGAGAGAATACAGCACAGACATCAGGGGTGCAGAACCATATACATGTCAGGCTGGGAACCCAGTCCCAGGCACAGCCTGAGACCAATGCTTGCCACCCTACCCAAGCCCCTCACTCCAGACAGCAGGGTGACATGGGGGCCTCATACCAGAGATAAGGCCCTCATGAACAAGTTCTCAGCTCTAGCCCCAGAATGGAAGTCTCTGCAGCCTAAAAAGTCATCTCTCTGCATCCTACTATGTCTCCTATTCCACTTCATCTTGGCCCTTTTGATGGCAGTGAAAAGGGCAGGGAGGACCAGGGGACAAGTCGGAATAAAAGGCACCTTTGAGGGAGGCTTCAGGAGTGGGGGGACGGGGGACGAGTCCCTGGCTAGGAGACAGGAGACCCTGGTTCACGGCCCAGCTCTGCCACTGTCTGCTGTAAGCCCCCAAGCAGTCCCTTCCCCTCTCCAGGACCAGGTTTCTGCACAATGAGGGGCGAGAACATTTGACTGCTGAGGACCCTCCATATCTGACATTCTGTCTTTCTGGGAGAGGCTACTCCAATAATGATTCCAGGTCTCATTCTCCCAGGGAGGTGCAGCTTGATAACCTCATAACCTCATTTACCAGGGCATTTGATGACCATTGAGAAGGAGACAGAGAAACAGTCCTTTTCACTCAATTTACAATCTTCAGCCCTCCATGGGCAGCCAAGGTGCCTTACAGATGAGACCTGTGCCACCTCCCCATGCCAAACCTACCACCATTCCCAACCTCAGGAGACAGGCCACATCTTTTATGTGGCTCAGAAAAGTGGGGTGAGAAGGATTTGGGCAGAAACAACCACCCCCCTGCCCCAGGGAAGATGTGGTCCAGCAGAGCAGGCACCTGTGCTGTGGAAAGACCTCAGGACCTAAGAGTCAGCTGTGTGGTCTCAGTCTGGCCGAGAGACAGGTAATGCACACGATCACAAGATCAGGAAAGGGGAGGCATAAGGAAGGGGAGTTGCGGTCTCCTGGCTTCTCTGCACCCAGAGCATCGGAGCTTCCTGGTGGACCCCATTTAGCTCCCTGAGTAAACACTCCCACATTTAAACATAGGCCCAGGGCAGCCCAAATATGGAAAAAAATGATTTGTGAATTGTATCAACCGCACCTTCACTCTATGTGAATAGATGAAGAGTTGGTTCTACCCCAGCTAGACCTTGTCCTCTAAGATCTGGGTCCTGTCCTGGGACCTTGCTGATGTTCAATCACTGAGACTGTAGGACTGTTTTTACTGCAGGTCGCTTACCCTGACTCATATATTATCCAAAGTAAGTAACTAGATTCATCTTTCCTTAACTGCATGGTGCCTGAGGTTCTCCTTGGTATTTTAAGGATCCCCAGGAAGCACTCCCATTTCTCTGGGGAGTCCTCTGTCTACTCTAGCTCTCCATGTCTGCACCCAGATCAATCCCCCCTCATTCCTAGCATTTCATCACCAGCCTCCAGGCCTGGCCCTCTGCCCACAGCCCTTTACCCCACCCCCACCCCAGAACCATCAACCACTAGAGCCACATAAGTTCACTGAAGGTCTGAGGGTCACAGCAGGGAATTACTTTACAGAATAAGAAAACCATTTAAAATTAAACATCAGGCATCACTCTTGCTAAAGCTTGTCAGCCAAACATACCATGGGGAGTCTCTTATTGCTTCAGCTTCTGGTAAGACTCCAGCCTCCTTATGTTTACTTATTCACTCAACAACACCGACTGTGCACCTTCCATGCTCTGGGCACCCCTCCTAAGTGCTGGGGACATGCAGAAAACAGCACAAAGTTCCCACTATTATGACGCTTACTTTCTAGTAGGGGCAGAAGACAAAAGCAAACAAGCATATGATGTCAAAGTTAAGAAAAATTATTCAAAATATGAAAATAACACCCTTTCAGCTACAGCATTATCTAACAAGCTGTCTAACTGTCATCAGGGGACTTCCCTGGTGACGCAGTGGTTAAGAATCCGCCTGCCAATGCAGGGGACATGGGTTCAATCCCTGGTCCAGAAGATCCTACACGCCGCGGAGCAATTAAGCCCATGAGCCTCAACTACTGAGCCTGCGCTCTAGAGCCCGCGAGCCATGACTACTGAAGCTCAAGCGCTGCAAGTACTGAGCCCGTGTGCTGCAACTACTGAAGCCCATGCGCCTAGAGCCCATGCTCCACAGCAAGAGAAGCCACCGCAATGAGAAGCCTGCACACTGAGACGAAGAGTAGCCCCTGGTCGTCGCAACTAGAGAAAGCCAGCGTGCAGTAACGAAGACCTTTATAAATTTATTTTATAAATAAATTTATAAAAAATAAATAAATAAATGTCATCAGACTTCCCAGGGCTATGCTGTCCAATAGGGTAGCTAGTAAAATTTATGGTGGCCACTTAAATTTAAATTTTAACTTATTAACTTTGTATTAATTAATGAAATATATTTACTATAATAAATATATATTTACATATAATTTCTATTTATATCACACTATATTTATATCACATTGTTATATATATTGGTATGCACATAGAGTATATTTAATGTATCAAATTTATTGAGATTTCATTTAATTTAAATAATTAAATACTAAAATTCTGTTTCTCAGTCACACCAACCACATTTCAAGAGCTGACTAGCCCCATGAAGCTAAGGGCTATCATATTGGATGGCATAGACATATTGAATAGAACATTTCCTTCATTATAGAAAGTCCTTTTGGACAGCACTGCTCTAGGAGAGCAACTTTTGTTTGACTTACTATTTGCTATTGATTAGGGCCCAGACTCCTAGAAGTAAAATGCTAACTTAAAGAAGATTGATAAGCGGCAAATGATTTTTGTCCAGCAGAGATGCAAATGATTTCTGTCTGGAGGAAAGGGCAACCCCAAAGGTTACGGTTTTGTTGTGCTATAGGACATTAACCAGCTTAGTATCTAACTTTGCAATCTTATTCCAGTGCTCTTTTTCTATTGATCATATACATCAGTTTCTCATACTTCCTTTGCACCAGCTTTGTCATCCTGCTGATTCCCTCACTATGAGTTAAATAAATTACTGGCACATCCCACTGGATGCTTGTGAGAGGGTCATGTTTTTGACTCTTTGGAAATTATACTTCGACATCAGGTAATGATGGGGGCTTGAGGGAAATTTAAGCAGAGTGTGGAGTTAGAGAGCGACAGAATGCAATTTTAGCTAGGCAGGTCAGGGGGGTGCCTTTCTGAGCAGGTGACATTGGAGCAAAGACTGAATTGAAATGAAGGAGCAGGCTGTTTGGATATCTAGGGGTGCATGGTCCAGCACAGGGGGGACACAGGTGCAAAGGCAGGTGCTGAGGCTGTCTTGTGCTTGGTGTCTGAGGGGAGTTGGGAAGCTGGTGTGGGCTGAGCTGTGCGATCCTGATGGGCGGAAGAGCTATGGGAGAGGCAGGGGCCTGATTTTATAGGGCCTTGAGTCCAAGGTAAGGACTCTGGAATGCATTTTACAGATGGCTGATTATTTTAAGGCAGAAGCATAACTCCTTTTCATATTCCAGGGGTAGTGTTGAAAAGCATCCTTTGTGATCTATCCTGCTGAGGCTCTCCTGGGCAGCAGGGGTGGTGGGAGGAAATGGGACACCCTTCACCACGTGCTGAGTCCCATTCATGTAGAAGCACTGTGGGTGAGCACCTAGAGGTGCAGAAGGCCCAACCTGGGAGAAACCTCCCCTGACACCCCCAGCCCCACCCACCCCCTGTGTCTCACTTAAAGGTTCTTAAAAGAGCTTCTCTAAAGGAGCAATTATCTCTGGAAGAAGACTCTGGCAGACCTTCCAGAAGGTTCCAAAGTAGCCAGCTTTCAAACAAGAGGTTTTTTCTCATTCCAGATAGGTGAAGCTGGGTTTTCACCAGACATGGTAGCAGGTATGGGGCTTCAGAGAGCGGATGAGGTTGCTAGTACGAGTCCAAGGATTGGGGATGATAAAATGAAGATAGGAAGGGCTAAAAGACTGGGTGAAATGGAGGAGGGTACAAAAAGCACCTAGAAGTGTCTCTAAGGTAGAAGAGCAAGGGCAGAGGGAAACTGTAGCCAGTGAGTGAGATGTGACAGCTGAGATTTCAGGGATGGGGAAGGCCCTGGTGGATGTGGGTCCTGGCACAATGGTGCTTGCATCAAATCCCAGCTCTGCTACTTAGAACCTGCATGACCTTGGGCAAATAATGTACCCTCTCTATGATGCACTTTCCTCGTGTATAAAATGGTAGGATAATAGTATTCCCTTGGAAGAGTTCATTGTTGGAGCACCAAATGAGATAACATGTGGAGGCTTTAAAACAGTGCCTGGCATGGGGCAAGTGCACCACAATTACTAGCTGCTGCTATTGTTATAAAGGGCTATCCTGAGACTGCAGGGCTGAAGCTGAGTGTGAGTCCAGGGGACACTGAGGTCACTTAGGATGGCGGTGGGGCTTAAGTAGAGAGGAAGGGTGTGTTGAATTGAATGCTACCGTTGGTGTGTTGAGGCAAGGGCTGTCAGAATGATGACCTGGCTGCCCAGGCATCCTCCAGGGACATCTTCCAGGCTCCAACTCCTGCTCCCCTTCCCCCAGAGGAGCCCAGAGTAAACCCCAAGCCACTCAGAAGCCCTCAGTGCCTCCCAGCATTATGAAGTCCTGGGAGCTTTACATGCATCATCACATTCCATTCTCTTACAGCCCTGAAAGACAAGTATGACCATCCCCATCTCACACTTCAATCCATGGTTAGGGGTGAGTTGATCAAGGGCTAAGCTAGGCAGGAACTTCTTCCTTTGCTTCAACCACAGCAACTCCTTTCTGTTGGTGTCCATGTGGATTTTCACTGAAGATATTGCTTGACAAAAGAATGCCACAGCTTAAAAAATAACAAGGATGGAAGGACTGAAAAGACCTGGACTTGATCACCTTTAAAAGGCTCTTAAAATTCGGATACTTTTTTGCTCTCAAACTGCACTGAAAACTTCCAAGTAACCCTTAGTATCAGTAGGACCCAAAGAGGTCTTTTCCCCCAAGGTCATTGCTAAGCATGCTCCTTTGGCATCACACAGATCCACAAATAAACAGAAATGTCAGGGATTCTGGGAGGCTCTGCTCATGGGCAGAGAAGGAGAAGGGGTGGTGCCAAAGGGAGCAGAGAAAAGGAGTATGATCTTGTTCCTTTCCAGATCTCCCTTGCTCACTGAGATTCGGCAGCAGCCTACTTTGATACACTTCAATACATTCCCCGGGAGTGACACACAGAATGCAATGATCCGA
Organism: Leucopleurus acutus; assembly: GCF_964270905.1. Taxonomy (NCBI): domain Eukaryota; kingdom Metazoa; phylum Chordata; class Mammalia; order Artiodactyla; family Delphinidae; genus Leucopleurus; species Leucopleurus acutus. Next base: position 34,737,198 of record NC_139150.1, read on the forward strand.
GAAGCCTATCTGCTCACCCAGGCGGGTCACAGGACAAAGAGCACGCAAAGGGAGAGCCCATTCTGCTCCACCCAACCCCACCCTACACCTGTCCAATTCTGTCAGCAGTATGTCCACTTTCATTGCCCCATGTGTCACTTCTCTTCCCCGAGGGAGGGCGGGACCCTTGCCCCTGGTAATGGACATGGCTGTTCTGGAACAATCCCTACCCCTTAGACGCTTTCATTCCATCACTCATACTGCTTCCTCCATCTGGAAGAGAATGTCCTTCTGAGTCGGGAACCTCTCAACCTCCATGTCTGAGTGTAAAAATGACCTCTCTTAGCACTTCCCTGGTGGTCCAGTGATAAAGAATCTGCCTTCCAATGCGGGGGACACAGGTTCGATCCCTGGTCGGGGAACTAAGATCCCACATGCCGTGGGGCAACTAAGCCTGCGTGCCACAACTACTGAGCCTGCACACATCAACTACAGAGCCCATGTGCTCTGGAGACCATGCGCCACAGCTAGAGAGAAGCCCGCATGCCGTAAGGAAGATCCCATGTGCCGCAACTAAGACCCAACGCAACCAAGAATAAAATTAATTAATTAAAAAATAAAATGACCTCTCTCCCCCATCTTTATGTCTAGGAAGTGAGATTTTGGTTAATTTAAAATTTTTCTTATTTGTACTTTTCTATACTTCCTGGTTCTGTTGAATTACCAGGTATTACAAATATAAAAGCAATAAAACTATTATTTTTATGTAGATTTCTTCTTTTATTATGGCTATTTACCCTTCAGGGTCCAGGAAGAACTTCCTGAGCCCTAGCCAGCAAAAACTTCTATCTCTTCCAAAACCCCAAAACTCTTCATTTCCCTCTCTCACATCCCTGAGCATTGTATGTCTGCAGTTATGGTGTTATGGCCAGGTCATACCTCCTTCCCAACCAGACTGCAAGTGCACTGTGGACCAAACTGGGTGATCTGTCTCCACTGCCCAACTTGCCACCTCCAATATCTCCATCATTTACCACCACCATTCCTCTTTTCCACAACACCACACTATCACACCCACCACCCACTAACATCATCACTGTCACCTCTACCCCCATCACTACAACCACTATCACCCATTACCATCACTACACTCACCATCACTGACACCGCAACCAACAGCAACCACCAGAGTTACCACCACCATCATAATTACCATCACCACCATCACCACCACCACCACCACCATAACCCCTATGATAGGCAGAAAAATTACTTTCCAAAGATGTCCACAACCTAATCCCTGGAACCTGTAAGTATATTACCTTACACAGCAAAAGGACTCTGTAGATGCGATTAAGGATAAGGACCTTGAAATGGGGAAATTATCCTGGGTTATCTGGGTGGATCCAATCTAACCACATGAGTCCATAAAAACAGAGAATCTTTCCTGGCTGTGATTAGAGAGATTGACAATGAGAGGAGGGTCGGAGAGATGTGACATTGCTGGCCTTGAAGATGGAAGTAGGGGCCCATGAGCCAAGGAATGTGAATGTTCTCCAAGAGCTGGAAGAGGCCAGGAAATAGATTTTCCCTTAGAGCCTCCAGAGCGGAACTCAGCCGGCTGATACCTTAATATTAGCCTAGTGAGCCCTGCATTGAACTTCTGACCTACAGAACTATACGGTAATAAATTTGTGTTGGTTTAAGCCACTAAATTTGTGGTACCTTTTGTGACAGCAATAGAAAATACAGCCTCCATCAACAATACTGCCACAGTCACAACCACTCACTCATCATCACTACCCCCCAAAACACTACCCTATTACCATCATTAAAAACACCATCACAACCACCATCTCCAAAACCACCACCATCATGAACAACAAATCACTGTTACCATTACCCCCATTAAAAATACGTTAACCCTAAAACAACACCTGTCACTACTATCCCCACCACCACCACCACCATAAATGACACTCCCCACCATCACAACCCACATTAGCACCACCACTTTTACCCCATCAACAACACTACAGTCACCACTGCCCATCAATACACTCCCCCCAAAAAACACCCATCTCCCGCCACTACTACCCATCATTACCAATACCAACAACCTATCACCACCACCCACTACCACCACAACATCAGCACCACCACAATCACCAACACTTAACAATACCACCCACCACTTAAAGCACCCTCTACCACTACCATCATCACCACCAATGCCACCCACTTCCACAACCATCACCACTCCTGAGAACGTGCATCATGAATGACTGGTTGGTTGGTTACATGAGTGAACGAGTAAGTATATGAATGAATAAGTAAAGGAATAAAGAAAAAGCCCCAGAATGCCTATGAAAGTCAGCTCCATCATTTGGTGATTTGTGGTGTGTAATGTAAATAGATTTGCACGTCAGAGCTTCATCTTTTTAACATCCCTTTCGTCTTCCCAGCTACCCCATCTGCTGCCTTCTTCAGCCACTGTCTAGCACTCCCCAAGGCCTGAAGCAACCTCCTCCAAGACAGTGCTTGAGATCAGTGTGTCCAAATAGATGGCTGGCAAGGCTTTGAGACAGAGGAGCTGGAAGTCTGAGTTCTTGGTGAATGAAAGGTAAGTGTGCATCCAGTTGCCTCTCAGCTCCTGGAGCGATGATGTGGGGCTATCCAACGAGCTCTGAATAACAACCTAATTTAAAGTGTGGAGCAGGAAGGGAGAAGCAGTGCCCCTCAACCCAAATTCTGGGGATGTTTCTGGTGCCTTGGCTATTCTCACTGCCTATGAAACCCCAGTCTTGTCCTCCCAACTTCCCTCCTTGCCACTCAGCATACAGCCTAACACCCTGCGACATGGCTGGGAGCCAACAGATCTAAGTTCTAGCTTCTAGCTCCTGCCCTGACAATGGTTTTCTGGGTCTCTGTCTCCCATCTGAGTAATGGGTAAATTAGGAAAGATGTGTCTGGTGTTCCTCCAGTTCTGATGGTCTGTAACTTAACATTTCTACCAAGAAGATTTTTTTGTTGGAGGCATCAACATGTGAAGTCAGTCTCCTTGGACGTATAATCCCTCTCTGTTCACATGCTTGATGGCAGACACAATTCCAAAGTAATGACTGAGCATCCAAGAAGAGGTGGAACCCTTTACCTTTATATCCAATGGCTCAGTCATGAATTTTAAGCCAGAAGGCCTCAAGGGTCAGCTGATCCAAAGCCTGAGTTGAAAACCTTCTCAAGATACCCAGTCAGGCAGTGCCATACTCCAAACCAGGGCCAGAGTTCCTGACATCCCTGCTCTGCTGAGCTCTTTCTGCAGCCCCAGGAAACCTGGAGGAAGCTACTGGATAAACCCCAACACTCTTCTTGAAGTCTCACCTCATACCCACATAGCTGCTGCAGCCCACACACCACCTGAAGAGCTGAAGTCCCAGCCCCCAATAAAGAAATCTTAGGACTTCTGAGGCCACATCATCCTATGAGCCTCAGAGAACCCAAAGGGAACAATAGCTGTACTCACCTTTGAAGCACTTCCCAGGGCTGGGTAGAGGAAGGAGATAGGAAGAAGAGGGGAGGGCTCGGTAAGTATAGCCTTCCCCCATCTCTGCTTCCTGTCTCTCTCACACACTGTCTCCTTCTGACTCTCTTTTGGTCTCTTTGTCTGTCTGTTGGTCTTTGATCATTTTCCATCTCTATTTCTTTCTGTCTCTTGGTCTCTTTCTTTGTCTATACTTCATTCTCTATGTGTTTCTCTCTGTCTGCCTCTTCTCTCATCTCTTCCCTCCCCCTTCTCTCTCTCTCTTTCTCTCCTACTCATCCATCAGTGGTTCTGCTCTTAGAATTTAAAAGATTGGTGCCAATTTCAAGGTCATATTAATCCAGCTCTAGGAAAATCCCTGTTTGTGAAATAAGATATCCAGGAGTTACAACAATTCTTACAAAACTCCATGGCCTGGTGGAGAGGGAGGAGCTCAGGCCTAGGAGTGAGAGCCCTGGGTTTCTTTCTCAGCCCTGCTCCAACCTGCTGGGTGACCTTGGGAAGCCTTCTTGGGGCTTCAGCTTCTGTATCTATTTGGACACACTGATCTCAAACACTAGCTTCAGCTCTGACAACCTAGTATTTGGAAGGATCCAGATGTTCAAATTTCCCAGCTCAGCCAGTGCAAATCCTAACTGTGGGCCTCATCAACCACTTGCTTTTGTGCACACTGGCAGGGAATTCCACCAGAGTTCCCCATGCCAGTAGGTGTCTCTATGCTCAGTGATAAGGATCTTGCACTAATCCTTGCTTCTTTATGTTCCTCTGTTTAAATGTGGATGAACATGAGTTGGGTTTGGCAGCAGATAAACCGAGCCGCCCTTTGGGAAGATCTGTCTATGATAGGTGGTTTGGAGGGGGCCTCTCCAGTAGCCTGGTTGGGGACCGAGTCTAAAGGCAGAAAGCCAGAGAGGAGTTACTCCCTTTTTCAACAGATGTTTACTGAGCACCACCTATGTGCCAAGCACCCGACCAAATCAGACACTGCCTTTGCCTTTGTTATAATACGAAGAAGAAAGTGATTCTTCTCTGCTGAATGAGTTAACATTCTGTGGGAATCCAGAAGCTACAGTGTTTTGCTTTGAATGAAGAAATCAAGAAATGCTTCACAAGAAAGTGATAGCTGATCTGAGCCCTGGTGGGTAAGTAGGATTTCAATGGACAGAGAAGTGGGGGGGGAAAGGTGTAGTCCAGGCAGAGGGAACAGAGAGCAAAAGAATAGAGGGACCATTCCTTCAGAAACAACTGAGTAGAGAAACTGAGTTGAGTTCAGACTGTAGAGGGGTGTGGGAACCTACAAAAGGAGGCTAAGGAAATAAACTTTATCCTGGGGATATGGGGAGCCACTGAAGGTTTTTCAGCAGGGTAGTGACAAGCTCCAATTTATGCTTTAGAAAGATCCCACTGGCCATCGATGTGGCAGCTGGATGGAATAGCAGAGACAGGATGCAGAGACTCTCTGGAAAGACCAAGAGAACACAGAAGTAGAAGCTGTGTCAACAATCAGAATAAATTTATACATCAGCATACATACCCTAGGCTACAGGGTAGGGGAAGAAGCCAAGTGGAGTGAGTCAGGGACAGGAAATGAGGTCTGAGTAAGACTTGGCAAAAGAGAATTCACCTTAAAAGACAAGTCTGTCAAAGCAGGGAGAGAGAGAAGGAAGAACATCTCAGAAGCCCCATGAATGAGCCCTGTATTTGAAAGAAATCACATGTGATAAATCAGCATACATCAGAGCTGACAGGAGCACATTCAAAACAGTTTAATTCTGCATCCTCACTGCATGGATGGGGAAACCAAGATCCAAAGAACATGAAGGACTTGCCTGGGTTCTCTAGCAAACCCATGGTAGAGTCTTGTCTAGAATCAAGAACTCCTGCCTCCAAATCCCACAGTTTACCCCCTCCCATATTTTGTCTGGCTAGTGTGTGGCTCCATCTTGCCAGGAAAAAAAGGACAAGAGCCACAGGGACCACAGGAAGGTGCCTGGAATCCTAGCTCCTGTTAGGCAGACAGAAAGCTGTGGTATCAGGGAGTGTCACTCCATTCAGAGTTCAGTGAGGGCAGAGCTAGGGCAGAGCCAGTGAAGGTAGAAAGAAAAGATGGGGAGAGGGATATTTTGAAAGAAAAGTTAGCAGGCTTAAATGAGTGATGCTCCAAGAAGAAAGAAAACAAGAACCCAGGCATCCAAAAGCTCTGGTGATGCTGGATCCATACGGGATGTCATCATCATTAGGGAACAAGACCAGGTTAGAGGTGACCCCCAAACTGAGGAGACTGGGGGGCTGGAGAGGGCAGAAGACAGAAGGGCTTGTTTGGAGTGAAATCACGAGTTTGCTTGGGATAGGCTGAGTTCTAAGTGATGGTAGAACCCCAAGGCTAATTTTTTGAGCACTTACTCTATCATGGGCACGTGATAAGAGTTTTCAGCCTCACAAAACTCCTTGAGATAGCACAATTATTATCCTTATTGGATAGATGAAAAACTGAGGAATGGAGCTGTAAATAAATTTGTCCAAGGTTCCCCAGTTTGTAAATGTCCAAGCCAGATATCAAACCCAGGTCTGGCTAACTCCAAAGCCTGCTCTTGTTATTACTGTGCTCCAGTTCCATCACCGAGGAGCTACAGAGAGGAGACAGTTGAAGAAATAAGAATAGATAAACTTGGAAGTAGAGAGGACAGAGAGAAAAGTGAGAGTATGGTAAACCCCAAGCAAGACAATGAGCCCAGTAAGGAGTCAGAGAGGAGCAGAAAGAGATAGAGGGAGAATAAATAGAGTCTTTGTCACAGAAGCCAAAGTTGGGGGAAGTTTCAAGCCAAATGTCAAGCCTAGAAGACTCAGAAGAGAAAGTCAGAGCGCAGATGAGAGCTCTAGTTGGGGCAGGGCTAAAACAATCAGATCTGTGAAGGCATATCAGGAAACATGCCCTGACACACTCCAGGGAATAGCAAAAACAAACTCTGGGGATGGGGAGAAAATCTGATCTCCAGAGTTGCCTTTTGTATTATTAGATATGTTCAGTGTTCAATAGCAACAAAAAAATATAAGACATGCAAAGAAAAAGAGAGAATGTGTCATACATGCTGGGAAAAAGCAATCAATAGAAACTGTACCTGAGGAAATCCAGATATTTTAAATTAGCTCTTTTAATTATGTTCAAAGAACTCAAAGAAACCATGTCTAAAGAACTAAAGAGGGACTTCCCTGGTGGCGCAGTTGTTAAGAATCTGCCTGCCAATGCAGGGGACACGGGTTCGATCCCTGGTCTGGGAAGATCCCACATGCTGCAGAGCAACTAAGTCCATGTGCCATACTACTGAGCCAAGCTCTAGAGCCCGTGAGCCACAACTACTGAGCCCGTGTGCCACAACTATTGAAGCCTGCACACCTGGAGCCCATGTTCCACAACAAGAGCAGCCACTGCAATGAGAAGCCCGCGTACCACAATGAAGAGTAGCCCCCGCTCGCCACAACTAGAGAAAGTCACAAGCAGCAGCAAAGACCCAACGCAGCCAGAAAGAAAAAGAAAAAGAAGTAAAGAAAAGTATGAGAATAATGTCTCAGCAAATAGAGAATAACAATAAAGAGGTAAAAATTACAAAGACAAACCAAACAGAAATTCTGAGGTTGAAAAGTACTATAACCAAAGTGAAAAATTCACTACAGGAGCTCAGTAGCAGAATTGAGCAGGCAGAAGTATGAATCAGCAAGCTTGCAGTTAGGTCAATTGAGATTATCCAATTGAGGAAGAGAAATTTGCAAAGACTGACTTAAAATAAACAGACCCTTAGAGACCTGTGGGACACTACAAGCATTCCATTATTCACATACTGGAAGTCCCAAAAGGAGAGAAGAGAGAGAAAAGGCAGAAAGAACATTTGAAGAAATAGAATCAAAAACTTCCCAAATTTGATGAAAAACATGGATCTACCCATCCAAGAACCTCAACAAATTTGAAATACAATAAACACAAAGAGATCCACACATAAATACAATAACCAAAATATCAGAAGCCAAAGAATAATGGGGAATCTTAAAAGCAGCAAGAGAGAAGCAACTCATGTACAAAAGGGCCCCAATGAGGTTAATAGCTAATTTTTCATAAGAAGCCATGGACATCAATAGCCAGTGGGATGACATAGTCAAAGTGCTGAAAGAAAAAAACTGTCAATCAAGATTTCTATATCCAGACAAAAACATTATAAGAAAAAAAACAAAACAAAACACCTAGAGACCAATATCTCTTATGAATACAGATGCAAAAATCCTCAACAAAATACTAGCAAACTGAATCAGGTAAAATATAAAAAGGTATTATGCACAAGGACCAAATGGGACTTTTTCCCCAGGAATGCAGGGTTGGTTCAATATATGAAAATCACCCAATGAGATATACCATAGTAATAGAATAAAGGGGGAATAATCATCTCAATAGACACAGAGAAAGCATTTGACAGACTCCAACGTCCTTTCATGATAAAAGCACTCAAGAAACTAGGAATAGAAGAGAACTTCCTTAACCTATGAAAACTCCACAGTTAACCTTACATTTAATGGTGAAAATCCTCATGGTGAAACCATGAAAGCTTTCTCCCAAGATGAGGATCTTCTCTTACTACTTCACAGCATTGTACTGGAGTTTTTAGCCAGGGCAATTAGGCAAGAAAAAGAAATAAAAGAAATCCAGATTAGAAAGAAAGAAGTAAAACTAGCTCTATTTGCAGATAGCATAATTGTGTATACAGAAAATCTTATGGAATACACATACACATACACACACAATTAGACTAATAAATTCAGCAAGGTTGCAGGATACAGGATCAATATACAAAATACAGTAGTATTTCTGTACACTAGCAATGAAGAATCCAAAAATGAAATTAAGAAAACAATTCCATGTGCAGTAGCATCAAAAGAGTAAACCATTTAGGAATAAATTTAAGAAAAGAAGTATAAGACTCATATACTGAAATTCCAAAACATCATTGAAAGAAATTAAGAACTAAAAAAAATACAAAGACATCTCAGGTTCATGAACTTAATATTGTTAAGATGAAAATACTTCTCAAATTGATCTACTTATTCGACTCAATCCTTATCAAAATCTCAGCTAGGGAGCTTCCCTGGTGGCGCAGTGGTTAAGAATCCTCCTTCCAATGCAGGGGACACGGGTTCAATCCCTGGTCCGGGAAGATCCCACATGCTGCCAAGCAACTAAGCCTGTGCACCACAGATACTGAGCCTGTGCTCTAGAGCCTGCGAGCCACAACTTCTGAAGCCTGCGGGCCTAGAGCCCATGCTGTGCAACGAGAAGCCACGGCAGTGAGAAGCTCGCACACTGGAAGGAAGAGCAGCCCCCGCTCAATGCAACTAGAGAAAGCCCGTGCACAGCAACAAAGACCCAACACAGCCAAAAATAAATAAATAAAATAAATAAATTTATAAAAAAAAAATCTCAGCTGGGTTGTTTGTTTATTTTTAAGAGACTGACAATCTAATCCTAAAATTCATAGGGAAATGTAAGATATCCAGAAAATGCAAAACAATCTTGAAAAATAAGAAAAATGTTGGAGGGTTTACACTTCCTGATTTTAAAACTTACTACAAAGTTACAGTAATCAAGACTATTTGGATCTGGTGTAAGGACAAACTTACAGATCAATGGAATAGAACTGAGAGACCAGAAATAAACCCATATATCTATAATCAATTAATTTTCCCCAAGATAGTTCAATGTGGAAAAAAATAGTTTTTTCAACAAATGGTCCTGGAACAAGTAGATATCCATACATAAAAGAATGAAGTTGGATCCCTCTCTCATACCACATACAAAGATTAAATCAAAATGGGCTAAACACCTAAATGTAAAGGCTAAAACGACAAAACAATTACAAGAAAACATGGGTGTAAATCTTCATGACCTTGTATTAGATAATGATTTCTTAGAATGACAACTAAAGCACAAGCAACAAAAGAAAAATAATAAATTGGACTTCATCAAACTTAAAAATGTTTGCTCTTCAAAGGGCACTATCAAGAAACTAAAGAGATAAGCCACAGAATGGGAAAAAATATTTGCAAATCTGAAAAAGTATTTGCAAACCCTTATATCTGATAAGGGTCTAGTATCCCAAATATTTAAAGAACTTCTAAAACTCAGCAATAAAAAGACAAATATCCCCCCCAAAAAGTGGACAAAGGACTTGAAGAAATAACCTTTTCTCTAAAGAAGATATACAAATTGCCAATAAACACATGACATTATTAGTCATTAGGGAAATGCAAATCAAAACCACAGCGAGGGCTTCCCTGGTGGCGCAGTGTTTAAGAATCCGCCTGCCAATGCAGGGGACACAGGTTCAATTCCTGGCCCAGGAAGATCCCACATGCCGCGGAGCAACTAAGGCCGTGCACCACAACTACTGAGCCCGCGCACCTAGAGCCCATGCTCTGCAACAAGAGAAGCCATGATGAGAAGTCAGCGCACTGCCACGAAGAGTAGCCCCCGCTCGCCACAACTAGAGAAAGCCCGCGCACAACAACGAAGACCCAACACAGCCAAAAATAAAAACAGATAAATAAATTTATATTAAAAAAAAAACCCACAGCAAAATACTACTTCATACCCACTAGGATGGTCATAATAGAAAAGACAGACAATAACAAGTGTTGTCAAGGATGTGGAGAAATCGGAACGCTTATGCATTGCTAGTGGGAATATAAAAGGGTACAGCTGCTTTGGAAAATAGTTAGGCAGTTCCTTAAAACCTTTTGCAGAGAATTATCATATGTCCCACATAGTCCACTCCTAGATATACGACCAAGAAAAGTGAAAACGTATGTTCAGATAAAAACTTTTACATGAATGTTCACTGTAATATTATTCATAATAGCCAAAAAGTAGGAACAACCCAAATGTCATCAACTGATTAATGGATAAACAAAATATGGTATATCCATACAATGCGATATTATTCAGCCATAAAAAGGACTGACTTACTGACACATGCTACGATACAACGAACCTTGAACACATAATGCTAAGGGAAAGACGCTAGACACCAAATGCACCGCATTATATGATGCCATTTCTATGAAGTGTCCAAAATAGGCAAATCCATAGAGACAGAAAGACTAGTGGTTGCCAGGGGCTAAAGGGAGAGATGAATGGAGAGTGATTGCCTAATGGGTACAGGATTTTTTGGGGGGTGATGAAAATGTTCTAGAATTAGATAATGATGATAGTTGTACAATCTGTGATCATACTAAAAACCACTGAATTATACACTTTAAAAGGGTGAATGTTATGGTATGTAAATTACATCTCAATGAGAAAGAGTAGGTAAAATTTTCCAAAGCAAATATTGAGTGGTTGCTTAATCCCTGAGAACATCAAGAACTCATTTAAATTATCCAGAAAAAAAACAGATTTTATTCAACTGTTAAATTCTTTTGAATTTATTACTCTGAAGGCTAGCTTATGTTGCATTTTGTACTACCTTCTTACGAAGTGGTATATTAATTACAGCTGGATTTATAGAGACATGTCTGCAAGGTTGTTATCTGAAATGTCAACAGTGGTTGCCTCTGGGAGATGGTATCTTCTGTAGTTTTAAATTTATTCTAATGCTTTTATGTATCACCTACATTTTCTATATGCATATATATCAACTTTATAATCACTAAAATCCAAAGCTCTTTTTTTTTGGCAAAAGAAAAACACTGGCTATTTTGAGAAAATGTTGATAGATAATTTAAAAAATTCTTTCTACTCACATGAAACCCATAGCATTTTGCTAGTTGCTCCCAAGGGGGTAAAAATGCCCAATTAGCCGAGTGATCACAATTCAAGAATTATTTTTTAGATAATGAAAAAGGCCCTGTTCTAAGCCGTGCTGTGTGAGAGAGAAGGACGTTTAGGGCATGGTTTCTGCATTCAAGAGTCTTTTGATGTAGTAAGGGACCTCAGATATGTAAATAAATAACTGAAAGAAGGCAGAACAGAAGTCTAGCAGAGAGGCGCCCGAGACGCTGCAGAATCCCTGAGGAAGCTGTGATTCACCACCACCGGATTCAAAAAGACCGGACAGCTTTAGAGTCTGGTCTTGAAGGCGAGTTGGATTTCACTTGGGAGGGAGCGGGGAGCCAAGGCCAAGGGTGAGGCATTTCTGAGCCCGGCCCACCTTTCCTGTCCCCCACCACACCTCCCCTTCGAGGCCCTGGCCTTCCTGAACCACTTACACTTCTGGGCACTGGCTGCTGTTTCAGGCCTTCATGCTGTTGTTCACCTGGAGTGCCCTTCCCTCCCTCATCACCTCACTCTCTCCTGCTATTCTATAAGACTCAGGTTCCTGTCACTCTTCCAAAAGAATTCTCCTTGACTGAAACAGGTTGAGTTCAAGGCCTCCCACCTGTGCTCTGACAGCATTCTGCGTCTGTCTCTATTGCCGCACTCTACACCCTGCATTGTAATGATCTGTTGAGTATTTGTTTCCTCCACCAGATTGTGAGCTCAGGTGAAGGAGGGGCTGGGAACCTCGCACAGAGCACTAGTGCTCATTACTGAATGAAACACACACTGTAGCTAGTCCTAGGGATGGCAGCCACACAGCTCTGTGTGCCCAGCACACTCTTCTACTCCCTTCTTCTAGGAGCCCACCCTGCCCTTCTGGCCACAGAGTTGGGCCAGCAATGCTGGCTGGGCCAGTTATCACTCCCCATGCCCCAGATAGTGAGATTGGTCCAGGGAGGCAGGAGGCTCAACCAGGCAACTCAGAGTCCCTCCCCCAGGGCAGCGGGGAAGAGGTACACTTTCCCCATTGAGGAGTTCAGCCTTATTGCTTGCCAGGTAGACAAAACCTATCTGCAGGAGAGAATGACACACAAGGCAAGCAAGCACAAATGAGAGGAAAGCAGAAACGGTGTGATGGTAGTTACTGACAGTCTTGGAGACTTTGGTTCCAGTCCTTGAGAGTCCCAGAGCTGGGCTCATTATCTTTCAATAAATACCTTCGTGGGTATAAGCTAGTCAGGCTGGGTTTCTGTCACTTACAAGAATATCCCTGTCCAGTGCTGGGGTCCTCAGTAAGACATACAGCTGGAAAGATCAGTGAAGGCCAGATTGAGGAGGATTTCTAAATGCCACATAAGGAGTGTTGGAGTTTATATTATAGGTGCAGTAATGGGTAATGGGTAGTCAGAGCCTCAGGAGATGACACCAGCAACATGTAAGTTTTGAATTAGAGGGAGAGGGGAGAGGGAAGGCCAGTTGGAAATGCAAAATAAAACCACCCCTATATATCAGAGAAGTCAAGGAGAAAGAAGGTTGAAGAAAACCCTGATTTTATTAGGTAGGAAAGAGCAACAAGGCTTGTGATAAATGGAGAAGTAAAGGAGAAAGGTGGACATGTTGAATAAATTGTCATTTCTAAAACACTGCAAACAGCCCCATGTGCAAACATTAGTCACTAATACAAATGTCTCAGGGGTTTTATAAACAAGCAAGCCATTGCCAAGACTTACATCTGGCAGATGATACATCCATCATGTGTAAATACTTCACGTAGCATCGATTACCCTGATCAATTTTAGGCATCTATCATTTTCCAGGCCTGCAACCCAGGACAGAGAAATTACAAAGAAATAAAATGTTCTGATCATTCTACAGCTATGGCTGGCTCACAGGAAAACAGTGAATAAATCCATGGCAAAACTCAGGTGGCTTCTGTAGCATAAAGAAAAAAATTGCTATTTTGTTTTTCCATAGAATTCTTTCTTAACCTATATCAAGAAACCATCATTTTCAAAATTCACTTCAAAAACCATCCTCATCTTCGGAGGGAGAAAGATCAATAGTGATATCCAAGAAATATGGACAAGAAATGCTTAAAACTAGGAGCCGCAGTCATTGGACCTGATACAGCAGCATGACATCTGGTTAAAGGAAGAGAAAGTAAGACTGGAAAGGTGGAAGGCGGTAGGGAGGTTTTATTGTATAGGCAAAGGGGAGTTGTAAGAGGTTTTTTAAGCAGGAAAAAGACATGGTCAAAACGGTTCAGAAAGGGCCTTTTCTAGGTAGGCATGGAAGGTAATAAGATCGCTGCAAGTGGGGAGGAAATCAGACTCAGGAATGTCAGTCAAGAGAGATGATGGGGGTTGAAATGGGATGTGAGGAGCCCTTAAGACAGAGGTGGTAGCTGAGGCCCTGCAATGAGCAGGAGAGAGTGACTGACATGCTAAGGACAAAGAAAGCAGCTGGTGCTCACTGAGCCCTTACTGGGTACCAGCACTACCTTGGGCACTTCCTACTTACTATCTCATTTAGTTCCTCAAAACAATCCTGCAGGGTAGCCTTTATTATTTCCAAATTTATATATGACAGAAAGGAGGCTCAGAGAGGTTGAATAGCTTGCCTGAGACCACAAAGATCTTTTGGATACAAAAGCCTGTGTCTTTTTCAATATGAGACACTACCTCCTGGTGTACATTATTTAACCCTCTCAACTTCATCAGGTAGGAGCTGAAGCTAAGATTTAAAACTTGACTGACACTTCCAGCCGGCGAGTGCCCAATTCTGGATGGGAGCCCAAGTTCGACCTGCTCCCATTTCCCCCTCACCTCCAAGGCAGCTGACCTGTTTAATGAGCCTTTGTTCTGCCACATTGTGTAGCTCCCTCGTGTTCATTGTTAAAGCAGGTCTTATTGGGTTTGTTTTAAAGGGGACCCTAAGAAGGGCCTGGGGGAGGATGTGGGATGGGGATGGCTCTTCCTCCCACCAGGAGGAGCCTCAGCACCTTTGAAAATAATTCCTCCAAAGTCTCCTAAAACCCTAGGTCTCTATCCAGCAGCCCTGGCCTGCTGAGGTAATTTCCAAAGCCCCAGACTTGAAGGCTCACAAATCCTCTGTTCATGTTCAGACATATAAATTGCATTAGAGGAGAGGAGAACTATGCGCCTGGTGGTGTGATCTCCGAAGAAAAGGCGCTGGAGTTCAAGTGCACACACGTGAGCACACTTGGCACCTGGCCCATCTCTAGCAGAGCCCGGCGGGAAGGCTGGGCCTCTCCAGCCCTCTCCAGGCTAAGATGAAAGGAGCTCATTTCCCTCTTAAGAGCGTCCTAGTTGTGAGGGAGAGGGATCTCCCGCACTAGCAGGCTCATGCACACACACTCCAGGTCATAGTCACTAGAATTAACTATGTTCTCTCGAGAGGCTTGGCCCAGAGGGTCTGAGGGAATATATGGGGCAAACAACTTTTCCTGCAGACGTACCAAAGATTCTGGATTTTTTCCTTCAGCACTTCCATCTAGTAGTTTACCAGAATTCCCAAGAACGAAATATTTTTCAATCTGTTCACATCTACCTTAAACCCCTGATCTGTTTTAGGTTTTGTGCTGGGTTCTAAGGACCCAGAGGTGAATTGGAAATGGCCCCTGATCTCAAGTTCTCAGTCCAGGGGGGAAAGCAGACAGTGAATGGGGTCAAGGACTTAAAAGGGCTCTTGGCAGGTTTGGACGCAAACAGACTTGGGTTCACATCTCAGTCTTCATGTGTGCTAGTTGTGTGGCCTTAGGTGAGTCATTTGAATAAATGAGCCTCTGTTTCTTCATCTGGAAGTTAAAATCTACCCAGCAGAGTTGGTATGTGGAAGAGAGAGGATTGATATAGTATCCAGGACAGAAAAGATGTGCCATATATGCTACTGCTTATTAAGAGAAGAGAGTAAATATTTTCAGTTGAAAGAATTAGTGAAGGTTTCCTGGAGGAGGTAATATCTACATAAGACCCTAAAAGATGGATAGATTTTGACACATAAAAAGCCAGGAAACATGGTTGTGAGGGATTAAAGGGAAGGATACACAGGTGGCGTGCAGGGGCTTTTTAGGGCAATGAAATCCTTCTGTATGATACACTAATAGCGGATACGTGTCATCATGCATTTGTCAAAATGTACAACACAAAGAGTGAACCCTAATGTAAACTATGGACTTAACAATAATGGGTCAACATTGGTTCATCAGTTGTAGGAAACATATTACATTAACACAAGATGTAAATAATAGGGGAAACTGGAGGGGGTGCTGTGTGTGGGAACGCTGTACTTTCTGATCAATTTTTCTGTAAACCTTTAAAACAAACAAACAACAACAACAAAAAAGCCAGGAAAGAGAACTTTAGACAAAAAGACCAGCATAAACAAAGCTCGGGTGGCTGTGACATGTGGCTGGAGCATGAAGCACCTGAGAGAACAGTGAGCCCAGAGAGGTGGGTTGAATATCATGTTATGGTGTTT
The DNA here is from genome assembly GCF_964270905.1 of Leucopleurus acutus. Lineage (NCBI taxonomy): Eukaryota > Metazoa > Chordata > Mammalia > Artiodactyla > Delphinidae > Leucopleurus > Leucopleurus acutus. The sequence goes on from NC_139150.1 coordinate 34,753,016, forward strand.
ATGCTTTATCCTGAGAGTATGGAGAGATGGCAAATATTTCAAACAAGGTGCTAAAATGATCAGTCTGCATTTAAGGACTATCAGTTAAGACTGCCGCTGAACAGACAGGAATCTGTAACAAAGGCCAAGACAAGAAACAATGAAAATCTGAGTTAAGACAACAGCAGTGGGATGGAGAAAGGGGGCCAGATGCAAGACATATCCTGAGGTTGTCTCGGTCAGGACCTGGTGATTGATTGATTAATTGATTGACATGAGTGGGAGAAGGGGAGGAGTCTAGTAGAATGCCTGGTTTCTGGTTTATGCTAGATGGGGTGGGCAGGGCCATCCCTTCAGAGACCTAGAATGTAGGAGGGCTAGATCCGAAGACATGATGACCTGGCCAGCTTCAACACGTTTTTAAGATAACATTATTTCAGATGTTGTGCAAGACACATTAGAATTTTTCTGATCTGGCCCCTTGGGGCTGACTGGGGGATCACTATCTATAGACATGGGCCCATGCTTGCCTGTGTGGACACTCAGCCTGTTATAGAGGTCTTTCCAATGCTGAGCTGAAGGCTACCTCCCTGAAGCTCCCCCCACTGGGCCCAACTCATCCCTTGGCAGCCTCACAGACAGGCTTTCTCAGCCTCAGGACAGCCCATTCGAGATTTGTAGGCAATGTCCCTTGAATCTGTCCTTCTTCAGAAAGAGAGCTCCTAATCCTTCACTTGTTCTAACACAATACAGTTTCCAGGCTGCCCTCTCCACCCCAGACATACTCCAGGACACAAAACCCCAGGAATGTCTGGTGCAGCCCAGAGTGTATAGAAATTTAACATCCTTCCTTCTAGACATTACTTCATTAGAGCATCCTGACAGCCTCTCAGCCCTTGCAGATGGCCCCTCATACTTCCTACTCATCTCCATCAATTCCATCACCTGAGCCCTTCTCTCACTTACGTCTGTTGAGCCAGAATTCTGCAACTGGATTTTTAGCTCCAGGAGTAAGACTTGATATTGATCCTGGATAAACTCCACCCTGCTATGGGGCCATCTACAAGACAAACCAGTTGGAAACTGGAACACAAAGAGCTCCAGACAAGCCTTTTGGAGGACTTAGAAGCAGGTGAGGGGCAGCTGAGATGGTCCTGGCCCCGCTCTGGCCTCAGCTCCTCCATCTTCCACATGGGCTTTCCTGACAACCAGGAGAAGTGATCATACCCAGGTGATCATACCCCACCCCCAGGAACAACAGACTCTGAGAGGTCAACTTATACATCCTTCTCCTGCCGGACAACACCCCCAATCTATCTGAACAGGAAATTCTACAGAAGTTCTGATGTGCAAAAGTGTCCCCATGTGCAAGCAAGTGTCCCCATAACTTGTTAACACACGGCCTTCCCAGGGTGGAGCACCCTGGTGGCTTCTGGGGACCCCTGCTCATGATAAATTATAAAGCTGGGAGTTCGAAGCTTGGAAGACATTCCCACAGCCAGTCAGGGACACAAGCCAGCCTCCTCCTACCGGCCAAGGGTGCTCATCCCCCATCCCAGCAGCTTGCACTGTGGGAATCCGGCCATCTCTCCAAGAAGCACAATTGCGCTGTTCCCAGCCCTGAAGCCCTATCCAGAAGCTGATTAAAGGTCTAACTTGCTTAGCTGCCTCCTTATGTCATTCAATATTTGGCCCATTGGAAAAATATAAAATTAAAAAGCAGAGGCAGGTGATGTTGCTGACCACAGCAATGATCTAGAAGACAAACCTAAGGGTCACTTACCTTTGAAATTCAATTCATTTTGCTTCATCAAATACTAATATAGGGTTTAAAATGAAGTGATCCAGAGTTACACTGGCAAAATGGCAGGGTAAGGATTTCCAAAAATCCTCTCTGCACAAGCAATGAAAACACTGGCAAAAATTGTCAGAATCAACTTTTTCTGAACTCTGGAAATTAACCAAAGGCTTGCAGCAATCCAGGGAACATTTACTCAAGAAACTGCATGTTCATTCAAAGACTTGCACATGAATGCTCATAGCAGCATTCTTCATAATTGCCCAAGTGTGGAAACGACCCAAATGTCCATCCAGTGAAGAAAGGAGAAACGTGGTATATCCACACACGGCAATATTATTTGGCCATAAAAAGGAATGAAGTACTGATACAAGCTACAAAATGGATGAACTTGAAAACATGGTAAGTGGAAGAAGCCAGTCAGAAAGGCCACATAGTGTATCATTCTATTTCTATGAAATATTCAGACAGGTAAATTCATAGGAACAAAAAGTAGGTTAGTGGTCGCTAAGGGCTGACAGGAGTGGGAAATGGGGAGTCATGTGAATGGACATGGGGTTTCTTTTTAGGGTGATGAAAATATGCTGGAAATAGACAACGGGGATGGCTGCACAACCTCATGATATAATCAAAATGACCGACTTGTATACTTTTAAAGAGTGAATTTTTATGGTATATCAATTACATCTTAATTTTTTTTAATACCCAGTAAACTAAAAATACAAACAACAAAACCCAAAAAGCAACAATAGCAAAAACACATAAATTATCTCTGGTAAAGCCAGAGATATTTTTATTTAACATAAAAATAGAATTTGGATAATAAAATAAAGTCTAACCTTTTTTTTTTCTCCTCTGTGCTTAGTCTGGCTTGACTTGCTCAGAGGGGCCGCTGGCAAAGTCCTCGTGCCCCGCACTTCAGACCACAGCTCCTAGTATGGAAGGCTGCGCCGCCGACACCTCAGCTCCGGGCCGTGTGAGGAAGCCGCGCTCCACACTCAATTCAAGATGGCGGGGCTTCAGTAGTTAAGAATAGCGCAGTAGTTAAGAATCTACCGGCCAATGCAGGTGGCGCAGTATTTAAGAGTCCGCCTGCCAATGCAGGGGACGTGGGTTCTGAGCCCTGGTCGGGGAAGATCCCACATTCCGCGGAGCAACTCGGCCTGGGTGCCAGAACTACTGAGCCTGCGTTCTAGGGCCCGCGAGCCACAGCTACTTAAGCCCTCACACCTGGAGCCTGTGCTCCACAAGAGAAGCCACCGCCTGCACGGCTCAATGAAGAGTAGCCCCCCGCTCCCTTTAACTAGGAAAGCCCGCGGGCAACGAAGACCTAACATACCCAAAAATTAAAAGACGGTGGCGGCAGCGGGTCGCGTGCCGAGACACTGCACAACGGCACTACAGAAGCACAGCTGCTCCCGTCTCGCGAGAACTCCTCTGACGGACTGACGCGATCCGGATAAAGATGGCCTGTCGGAGAAGCGTGTACTCTAGAGCGCAGACTCACACCTCTTCATTGTTTGATCAAAGAATAAAACTTTGTGGGCTTCCCTGGTGATGCAGTGGTTAAAAATCCGCCCGCCAGCAGGGGACACCGGTTCGAACCCTGGTCCAGGAAGATCCCACATGCCGCGGAGCAACTAAGCCCGTGCGCCACAGCTACTGAGACTGCGCTCTAGAGCCCGCGAGCCACAACTACTGAAGAGCTAGAGCTCGTGCTCTGCAACAAAAGAAGCCACCGCAATGAGAGGCCCATGCACCGCAAGAGTAGCTCGCAGGAACTAAAGAAAGCCTGCACACAGCAACGAGGACCCAACGCAGCCAAAAATTAATTAATTAATTTTAAAAAAACCTTTGCTTCTGAACTTTGTCTCTTTCTGTTGGCTCGAATGACACCAGGCAGGAGGACCCTTGTTGGGGCCCGACAGGAAAGTGTCAGCAACAAAACTGCATCTGTTCTGCTGTTTAAAACTCTTCAAGAGTTCCCAATTGCTCTTAGATTGAATCAGACTCTGCATGACCCCCCTCCCCCTGCAGCCCACACCAGTCTCCCTGCCCTGCATGGAAGCCACAGCGGCCCCTGTTGTGTCCCAGGACTCATGCACTCTGCCTGGAGCACCTTTCCCTTCAGGACTACTCACTCTCAATCACTGGGTCTCAGCTCACAGTCCCCTACTCTGTTCATCCACTCCACAGCACTCGACTCAATCCATACCCACCACGTGTGATTTGCTTTCTTGTTTGTTATCTAGTGCCCACCCGAGAAATGAACTCCATGAGGGCAGGGACTTGGCCTGCTTTGTTCACCATAGCACACAGTGGTCACTCACTGCGTGCTTTTTATAATGAATTAGTGATGTCCTCTCAAAGCTTGTTGTTGTTTGGAATTAAACATTTTTTTTTCTTCTATTCCTTGCAATATGTCTCTTTCCAAGAAAGACATTTAGTCTAATTGGTCCCCTGATCAGGATCTTTTTGAATCACATGAAAGACATATGATGATGGTAGGGGTTGGGGTCATGACACTTGTCTAATAAGGGGATATTCCACTCTGTATTGGAATGTCTCAGGCCAAGATGAACTAACTTCTGTCCTATTGGCCATGTTAGCAGCTTGAGGGGCACCAGGAGGCACTGCTGCCCCACAGAGCTCTCACTTTCTGGTAGAATGACTTATTTTCCCTGTTTGTGGACACACTGAAGTGAGCCGGCCTGGTGCCCTTCCCACATTGTGTGACTACCGCGTTAAGGTGCCATGCTGAGAGGAAGGGCTCCTCTTGGCCGTTGACTGGAAGATCCTGCCAGACCGTCTCCAGCTTTTTTCTTAGCTAGTATCAGCCCCCTCCTCACCTCAGACTTCCACGAAATTTCTCATGCAGATGTCTCTGTTTCACAGGCATGGAGAAGACACCCACTTAGATGATTTTCATACTGTTCTCATGAATACCAACAGTACTTCCTTCTATACACATCCCTGTGCACACGATTTTGCATTCTTATCTGTTTATTTCCTCAGATACATTCTTAACACTAAAATTACTGAGTTCAAGAGTATTCATACTTTACAATTTTATTACCAAGTTGCTCTCCATAAGGGTTGAACCAATATATGCTCCTCCAGGAGTATATAAATTCCTGTTTTTGAAGGCATTTCCCAAGAATTTTTAACTCCCAATTCCTACCTTACTATATATTTTACTTTTCATGGAGGTTGAAAGTAGACTCCCTGTCTCACTGGAGAAATTTGGTGGAGGGGGGAATCCGTCCTGTAGGGGAGCAGCGTGGACGAAGCGGAGAAGGGTTACTGCCTCCCGGGTACATCCTGGGGCAAACAGTGTCTCAGGCGGTCGCCCGTCCTCTGGGTGAAAGTATCCTAATTTCAGGGGCCCCAGACAGCAGAGGAGGAGTTACAGTGAAGCAGCCTTTGTAGGATTCTCTGAAACATTCCAGACACTTCCAAAGAGCTGCTTGGAGAAGAGCCCTGCCAGGACTTTCCTCAAACTGTTCTCTCTGTGTCTTTCCCCACCTCCCCAGGCACCCCCTCTTCTGCTGGCTAAGGTCAGGCTCATCTTAAGCAACAAGAGAGCACTGCTCCCCTCCCCGCGCCCATAAAAATGGTGAGGACTTAAATCAGAAAATACTGTTGGCAAGTGTGCAGTGAGATCGGAGAGCGCCTGTGTTACTGGTGGGAGCGTGATGGTCCGTAGGATTCCAAAGCCAGAGCAATGTTCACACCCTTTTTCTCCAGGAATTCTATTCCTCAGGATCTGCCTAAGGGAATAACCAGGTGCTGTCACAGGTTTCACATACGAGGATGCTCACTCAAGCATTATTCATAGTAGCAACAAATTTGGAAACTACCAAAATATCCTATGATAGTGAAGTGGTTACACAAATCCAAAGACTCAAATACTGAACAGCCATTCCATATCATGTTTTTGAAGAATATTTAATGACATGGGAAAAGGCGACACATGAAATGAAAAAAAGAGACTGCTGCCAAATTATATCTACACGACGATTTCAACGTTGTGAAACGTAGGTAAGAAGCCTTGACGGTTACTCACTAAAATGTTTATGGTGGTTTCTCCGGATTAAGCATGGTTATAATTATCTTTTTCACTCATTTGTGCATTTCCCAAATTTTCTTTAAGGAGCGTATATTATTTTTAAATTTGAACAAAAATATTAAAAATAAAGTCCTATCATTTTCCAAGGCTCAGCTGAAATTATACTTTTTCCTGGAAACCCTCCTAATGGGTGTGACAAGCGTTTCAAAGATGTGGCCATTAACGTGACAAGTTTCTGTGCCTGTCAGCTCTGGTCATTGAACCTTAGCCCTTGCACCTCTTTTGTGGCACTCATCTCGGTCTCTCTTGCTTTACAGTTATTTAATAAAGTGCCCACCTGCTGCCCTCTCCCCAGGGAGAGGAGGCAACCCGAGGGACAGGGACAAAGTCTTTGTTTTTGTCCTGTTTTTCTAGGGCAGAGGACAGTGAATGTTTATTGAATTTGTTGACTGTGATCAGTCAGATTGTCCAGAGAACAAGAAATTCTAATTGTATCCTGAAAACCTAGATCAGTGGAGCTTATATTCCAAGATTGGATCAAGACCTCTGCTTCTGACCATGGCCTGTAAGAAAGGGCTTGGCTGGGGCTTCCCTGGTGGTGCAGTGGTTGGGAGTCCGCCTGCCGATGCAGGGGACACAGGTTCGTGCCCCGGTCCGGGAGGATCCCACATGCCACGGAGCGCCTGGGCCCGTGAGCCATGGCCGCTGAGCCTGCACGTGCCCAGCCGCTGCGCAACCACGCAAGCAACGGTCCGCCCCATGCTCACAACTCCTTGGTCGTACTCGCTGTCTCCCTCCATCTCTGGCCCATGCCATGCTCCTTTCAACCTAAGGGCCTTCACACTTATTCCCTTGGCATGTTCCCTTTGTCCCCAGAAAGCTGGCCATCTTCTTGTTATCTGTCAAGTTCAACTCCACAATAGGCTGGTATGGTCCTCCCAATAGTCATGTCCCTTCTTATCCTTTCCCACAGTGTTCATTCTATATTTGTGTGAACATTTGCTTTATGCTTGTCTCTCCTGCTTCACCAGAATCCCCAGAAAGCCAGGTCTGTCTTGATTGTTACAGCTGGTCCCAGCCTCTGGCACACAGCTTGGCACAATCAGGGCTGAATGAACGAAAGGAGACAGATGATGTGGAAAGGACCTGGCAATTAGTAGGCATATTTTTCCACTTCCCTCCATCCCCAGATCCCAGAGCTGATCCAACTCCCTGCATTCAAGCTGATGATGTGGCATCAGAGTTTTAGAGCCAGCCAAGGCACAGAGAGGTGAAGAGTCTCGTGGGGCACACAGCTTGTTTACAGTAGGGTGGGGTCCAGAGCCCAAGCTCCCGACTCCTGGCACAATACTCCAAAGAGCTAGCACGTGGAGTTGGAAGCAACCCGAGGACAGGCTCTGTTTTCCCACTTCCCAAATCCCTTCCAGGGAATGAGTCCTGATATGGTAGATGAGAGTGAATAAAGTCTTTCACGCCATTATTTATCACCAGGGCAGGGAACCCGGAGCTCTGGCCTGTTTGGATCTAGGTCAGTGCAACAACAGTAATCCCTTGCATCTTTACACTGCATTGTCATTTGTAAAGCACAGTTGTTCTCTTGTTTTAGCTTCACAGAAATCCTGTGAGGATGGGCAAGCAGCCGATTAACCCATATAACACGTGAGAAACAAGAAACCCAGAGAGGCATGTCAGTTTGCCCAAGGTCACACCACTGGTTAGTGGAAGAGCCAAGCCTGGAAGCCAGGCCTCCTGATAACTAGTCCAGAGCTCTTTCAGTATTTCCAGCATCTAGCCATGACACTCAAATATTTCTTTATTTTTCTTTATTTTTTCTTTATTTTTATTTATTTGTTTATTTATTTTTGGCTGTGTTGGGTCTTTGCTGCTGCGCGCGGGCTTTCTCTAGTTGAGGTGAGCAGGGGCTACTCTTTGTTGCAGTGCGCGGGCTTCTCATTACAGTGGCTTCTCTTGTTGTGGAGCACAGGCTCTAGGCACACAGCCTTCAGTAGGTGCAGCATGTGGGCTCAGTAGTTGCGGCACACAGGCCCTAGGGTGCTCAGGCTTCAGTATTTGTGTCTCATGGGCTCTAGAGCGCAGGCTCAGTAGTTGTGGCGCACGGGCTTAGCTGCTCCACGGCATGTGGGATCCTCCTGCACCAGGGATCAAACCCATGTCCCCTGCATTGGCAGCTGGATTCTTAACCACTGTGCCACCAGGGAAGTCCCAAGTCTTTGTTTCTTATAGTACTTTTTAGTCAATGACATCTCAGTATCGTTGGCCATTTGAAAATAGCTCAGGGAGGAGCTGATGGTGTGATGGGTGTGGCCCCCCATGACTCTGGCTGTCTCCGGGCCCTGGTTTCCATCACCCCAATCATGTGGTCTGGACCTTATGGCTTAAAGTTCCTTTCCTGGCCCCTCTGCTCCGATCCTGACTCTAAGAACAAAACAGATCCTGTACTCTTCCTCCAGGCCCAGCCCCTGCAAAGCAGGCAGGACAGGCATGGGGAGTGTTTGTGATGGAATCAGAACCAGGGATTATGTGTACCAGAGACGAAAGTGCAAGCACTTTCCAGTTGACAAGAATTTGGGCTGTGAAACAGAGAGAGAAGAGAGAGGATAGGGGTCAGGAGCAGAATTCAGAACTCTTAAGAATCTGTCATAGAGATCTTAAGAACAAAGAATCATAGGGACTTCCCTAGCGGTCCAGTGGTTACAACTCCACGCTTCCACTGCAGGGGGCTCGGGTTCAATCCCTGGTCAGGGAACTAAGATCCCTGCATGCTGCGCAGCCAAAGAAAAAAAAGAACAAAGAATGATATATATTGGGAAAAGCCCAGCTTGGATGTTAAGTTCTGACTTCCAGTTAGATTTCATGCTATAACCTTAGATAGGTCACTAATACATCCCTGGACTTTCATTTTCTCATTTGTAATATTGCATGGAAGGGGAGGGGTTAAGATGTCAAGCTTCTAGTCTTCCCAGTTTGTTCTGGCTGACCCCCAAACTGTTGCTGGGAAGGTTCCCATGAATACCTTACATGAAGGGTCACTTAGTAAAATATCCAAAGAAAGCAAGTCCTCATTATCTGGGACACCTTAGAACAGTGCTTTAAGAACATAGGCTCAGAAGCCAGACTCCATGAGTTCAAATCCAAGCTTGCCACTTATGAACTGTGTGACCTTGGATCAGTTACTAAATCCCTCTGTGTTTCAGTTTCCTCCTTTGTAAAACAAGAATAATATGTATACCATTGCATAGGGTTGTTTCTTGGATCAAAGGAGTTAATGCAAGTAAAGCACTTAAAATAGGGCCTGAGATATGGTAAACATTCATTAAAAGTGACTCTTATCATTACCTAGCAAAATCTGATACGCTCCATTCCACTTAAATGAAATTTACTGATAACTGATGCTTTCCCTTGGCCCCAATGTTAAAAAGTATAATTACTTTGGATATAAATTAAGAACTACAATCATTTTGAATGTAAACCTTTCCAAAGCACACTGTAAAATGCCTTGCTTTCTTAAACAGGATCTATTCATTATAGTTCCCCTCCTTTCCTGATTCAGGCTGAACAAGAATGGGAGATCACTGTAGACTAGATCATTTCTAAAAACCTTCCTAGTCTAAATTCTAAGATCTCACAGGTAGAACAGGTAAGGTAAGCCCACCTCCATCCTGGGGTGGCTTGTGACATGCCCCTGTCACGGCCAAGTCCCCGGGTGTGGATGGGTCCCCGGGAGCCCAGTGCCCATACCATCCCTTCCACCTTCTGTGCTATCTGACTCTCTAGGGTCTTCTTGGGCCGAGCATCAGGGTCGACAGCAAAGTTATGCTCCCAGGCTCCTGTGCTCTTCCAATATGTTGAAACTCAAGCCGTCTGGCAAGAAATTTGACTCCAGTGGTGCCAAGGATGGCAGTCTGCCCACTGCCCCACTGTGTGCCAGGGCTGGCCTGCAGGCTAGAGCTTGCTTCCCTTCTACCCAGGGCTTGCATCAGACCAGGCAGGGACCATGGGCTACCTGGTTTCCCACGTGGCCCAGGAGAAGGTTTCTGGCAAGCCCACACCAGCACTCAGGACGCCCCTCTCAGCCCCTTTGAGGAGAGACCCTCAGAGCTTAACGGGAGCCAGTGATGGTGGGGTTCCTTGTCACCGGCAGAAAACCTCCTATCCCAAACTGGAGAGCCTCTGATTTTTTCCCCAAATGGGAGAACCTCTGCCTCTTGCAACCTCACCTGAGGCAAGGTTAGACGTTAGAAACTTGATGAAGGAAATCTCTCTAATGGTCCACAGAAAATGGAGGGAATGTCTCTGCTTAAGCTTTAGGGTCAGACAGATAAGCCTCCAAATGTGTAGTTACCTAACCTCTCTTGCAAGACTGGTGTTTTTGGGTTTTTTGTTTTAGCTCTCAGAATGGTGTCTGGTATATAGCTTAATAAATAGTAGTTGACTCTTCCCATTCCTGGAAGCTTCCTCATCATATGCCCAACACACACAAACACACACACACACCAACCACACGCACATAAACACACATGCCTTTCCCAATGAGGGCCTGGAAGCCTGGATTAAAGAGGAATTAGAAAGAAGATAAGGGACCAGTTCACTCCTCACCATTGCCTCCCTTCCAGGTATGACTCTTTCTCTCCTCCACCACACTGCCAAGACGACCCCAAAGCCCACTCCCTCCTCCACCCCAGATAACAGCAATTATACCAAACAGTTCTTGAGTGCTTCCTCTGTGCCAGGTGCTAAACACCTCTCATGCATCATTCCACCAGCCTAGGGGCCAGGTCAGCCATCCTCAGGGGTCCCAGCCAGGCCGGGCTATAAAGACAAAAACTTCCGGGTCTCCTGCAGTCCCAAAGTCCAATTCCTTTAGACAACACCAGCCCAGAAGATCGCCAAGCATCATTTTCTGACATCAAACATTCCTGAGAAAGTGCCTTACCTTCCGTGCTCTCCCATGCTCCACCTTTTTTTTAATCTTCAGATTATCATTTAGATTTTTTTCCTGAACTGATATAGCACTGTTCTTTAAAAAAAAAAAAAAAAAAAGGTTTTTTTACATGACAATTTACCAAAGTCTTCTTTTGTTGCCTTTTTACTGGTTGATCAACTTTGCTTTTCAGATGAGTTTTACTGATTTTGACAAATTGGAACTACAAGAATAGCTTTCTTGGGCTTCCCTGGTGGCGCACTGGTTGGGAGTTCGCCTGCCAATGCAGGGGACACGGGTTCGAGCCCTGGTCCGGGAAGGTCCCACATGCCATAGAGCAACTAGGCCTGTGTGCCACAACTACTGAGCCTGCACTCTAGAGCCCGCGAGCCACAACTACTGAAGCCCCTGCGCCTAGAGCCCATGCTCCGCAATAATAGAAGCCACCGCAATTTAAAGCCCGTGCACCGCAACAAAGAGTAGTCCCCACTCGCCGCAACTAGAGAAAAGCCCACGTGCAGCAACAAAGACCCAAAAACAGCCAATAAATAAATAATAAATTCTTAAAAAAAAAAAAAAGAATAGCTTTCTCGTCCTTTCATAGAGACCCTCAACTCTGAAACTTGAAAGGGAAGGAAATTATCCATTTAAATAGACCAGTTGTTTTGCCCATCATCTCCCTTTCCCCTTCCTTTCTCTCTCTCTATACATATTAACATAATTTCATAAGACATCTCCAAGCAGCATTTCCACTGTAATTAATTGCCTTTCACTCAAAGTGACACATTTAAGAAGTGAAATAGCACAAAGAAAGATATATTTAAGAAATTGAGAGCTCAGTTAACTTTGTTACTGATTGCTGTGAAAATGAGATGCTCTTCCCTAGGAAAAGAGCAACTCAAGGATTAAAGAAGTTTGCCTCATTTAGGGGAAAAAACTACAAGAAACAGAATGAAATATTATCAGGGTTGCCTCAGCGTGACGGAGTGATGGATAAATACTTCCTTGCTTCTAAAGTTTTTCTGAGCTTTCTCATTTTTAAAAACTAAGCATGACTTGTTTTTATAATAAAAAGAAAGGAAAAAACACACTCAGGGTGATGACGGCTGTGATGAAGGTGCTTATCTAATGAGTCATTTCCCACCTCTCACTTCCTGTCTTTTCCTGGGGGAAACATCAGGGCAGAGGAGGGAGGAGGCTATGTCATCAAGAAAGACTTGTCCCCAGTGGGCAGATGGAAATTCAGAGGTTGCACAACTTGCCCAGAGTCACAAAATCTTTGGCAAAATTAGAATACACTCTGCCTGTTGGTTATCAGGTTGTCTGCCCAGAGCTCAGTGCTATGCTTTCCCCATTGCTCAATGCCAATGAATAATTACAGGCATCCTAAGCCATTCCAGAAACACAGCCTCCTAATGAAGACTAGGTTCCAGACAACCTCATACACATTAGGAAGGCTACTATCAAAACACAAAAACAGGGGCTTCCCTGGTGGCGCAGTGGTTGAGAGTCCGCCTGCCGATGCAGGGGACACGGGTTCATGCCCCAGTCCGGGAGGATCCCACATGCCACGGAGCGGCTGGGCCCGTGAGCCATGGCCGCTGAGCCTGTGCATCTGGAGCCTGTGCTCCGCAACGGGAGAGGCCACAGCAGTGAGAGCCCCGCGTACCGCCAAAAAAAAAAAAAGAAAAAGAAAAAACAAAAACAAAACAGAAAATAACAAGTGTTGACGAAGATGTGGCGAAACTGGAACCCTTGTGCACTATTGCTGGGATTGTAAAATGGTGCAACAGCTATGGAAGACAGGATAGAGGTTCCTCAAAAAATTAAAAATAGAACTACGTTATGATCTAGCAATCCGAATTCTGGATATATATCCAAAAGTATTGAAGGCAGGGACTTGAAAAAGTATTTGTATACCCATTATTCATTATTATTCACGAAAGCCAAGATATGGAAGCAACTTAAATGCCTATCAACGGATAAATGGATAAACAAAATGTGGTTTATATATACGGTGGGATATTCTTCAGCCTTAAAAAAGAAGGAAATTCTGACACATGCTACAACATGGATGAACCTTAAGGACATTCTACTAAGTGAAATAAGCCAGTTACAAAAAGACAAATACTGCATGGTTCCGCTTATAAGAGGTATCTAGAGAAGTAAAATTTATAGACATAGAAATAGAATGGTAGTTACCAAGGGCTGGGGGGAGAGGAGGAAAGGGAGTTGTTTAACGGGTATAGAGTTTCAGTTTTACAAGATGAAAAAGTTCTGAAGATTTGTTTCATAACAATGTGAATGTATTTAACACTACTGAACTGTGCACTTAAAAATGGTTAAGATGTGTTTTTACCACAATTAAAAACAGAAAGACTAGATCGAAGGCGCGAGCAGGTTACTATCTACTGTTTCCATAGACTTGAAGAGGAAGGGTTATTACATTACTATAATAGCCTTGGTAGTGCTCTCATTGGATCACATTGGTTCCTTTGTGTAACATACATGCACACCCATGGCAAGAGCCAGGCGTAGGTGCACCAGACACCGAGGGACTGGAGCCCAAGAATAAAGAGGGCCCTGGCACCAAGCTTGTTGACTCCCAGCTGAGAGCCCCTGGTGGGGGTGGGAAGGAGACAGGATTGGCCTCAGAGCTTCACTGGTCTGGGCCTCTTAAGAGAGGAGAGGGTAGCTTCTGCTCTGGGAAGAAGAGGGCTCTGCGGCTGGAAGAGAGTAACGGTCAGGCCCCTGCAGAGATGTGAAAGGTTTGGGACACGAGAATTACTTTCCAAAGCAGAAATCAGAAGAAATCAGCCCCTTCCACAGCTGAGCTGCCTTTTGTGTGCAAGTCACTGATGCCCTGAGGTTCGTTCACAGCTTTGTGATATCTCTCTGACTCCTCCAGCTTCTGCTCTCCCTCACCTACCTTGACCCCCACCTCTTGTGTCTTCCTGATTTTAATACCTATTTCCTGCCTTTGTTCATGCACTCCTTCATTTACTCTTCCACTCATTCTTCTGTGCAGCCAATCATTCAATATATCACAGAGGTTAACAGCACAGACTCTGGAGCCATACTGCCTGGGTTCAAATCCCAGCTTTGCCCCTTTCTAGCTGTGTGACCATGAGCAAGTTACTTAGCTTCTCTGTGCCTCCACTTCTCCATCTCTAAAATGAAAATAAAAATAGTACCTATCGGGCTTCCCTGGTGGCGCAGTGGTTGAGAGTCTGCCTGCCGACGCAGGGGACACGGGTTCGTGCCCCGGTCCGGGAGGATCCCACATGCCGTGGAGCGGCTGGGCCCGTGAGCCATGGCCGCTGAGCCCGCGCGTCCGGGACCTGTGCTCTGCAATGGGGGAGGCCACAACAGTGAGAGGCCCACGTACCACAAAAAAAAAAAAAAAAAATAGTGCCTATCTCAGAGTACTATTCAAAGACTAAAGACTTAAATCCATGTAAAGTGCTAAGACCCATGCCTGGCACAAAAGTATGTTAGGAACTCAAAGTATGCACTCAAAGTATGTTAGGTATGATCATTCATTCATCAAACATTCATAGTACCTACCACATATCAGGCACAGGCAAAACAATACTGGGGCCATGAGAAAAAGAATCTAGATAAAGTGCCCCTGAGTTGTTCACAGTCTAGTAGGGGAAACAGCCTTATAAGCAACTAGATATAAACCAAAATGGGCAATAAAGTGCTATTAGGGGGTGGGATAGGGAAGGTGGGAGGGAGACACAAGAGGGAGGGAATATGGGGATATATGTATACATATAGCTGATTCACTTTGTTATACAGCAGAAACTAACACAACATTGTAAAGCAATTATACGCCAATAAAGATGTTAAAAACAAACAAACAAACAAAAATGCTCTGGGGCAAGAGGACAGAGAGAAAGGAGAAGCTGATTTCGGGGAGACGTCTTCACAGAAGTCAGGCATTTGTGCTGGACATTGTAATGACAGTATAAGATTCAAGAAGCTGAGACTGGAGACAGCCTCTTCCAGGTGGAGCTTGAACCTAGAAATATGTAAGTACTCAGGAAATGAAAAGAAGTGCTGTGTCCCTGGGGTCGGGTTGCCAGAGAAAATGCAGGACTCTCAGTTAGATTTGAATTTCAGATAAATATATAAATTTTTAGTACAAGGGTACCTCAAATATACTAAAAAATTATCTGTTAACTGAAATTCAAATATAAGTGGACGCCCTATATTATTTTTGCTGAATCTGGCATCCCTACCCTGGGGAGAAAATGAGCCCTTTTGAAGCCTGTGCCCTGGGCCTGAGCTGTGTCCCCACCTCACCCATGTGTGGTTTGCTACCTTCCTGAGTCACTGGCATTGTTGACTCCAGGCTCCAGAGGGACCCTGATGAACTGTTGGTGAATCATTCGGTGCCACTTTGTTATTAACAATCATGCTCCCCATGTCCAAGACAGAGATGATGGAAAAATCCCACATTTGTTCATTTTGTTGAAGGTCACTGGGTCTGCCGTTTTTATGTTAGCTTCTTTATTTTTCTGAGATCACATCTCTTTTTTTTTCCTTTGAGATTCATTAGAACTATGATGGAAAAGAATTCATTCCCTTCTTTGCTGTTAGACAGAGAAAGAGAGAGAGGAAAATTTTTAAAATACCAGCATAATGGAGTAACTGAAAACCGTAGCCTTGGCTGGGAAATGCACTGAGGAGACCGAGGTCTCCATGGTGGGCCCAGAATGTTACAGGCTGGTGGCATTTTGTGCCAACTGTTTGGGAGCCTCTCTCTGTAGCTTCCACCCACAGTGGGCCTTTAAAGCTTCAGGTGAGCAGCAGTGAGTGAAGAGGACCGCCACATGCAGAAGAGGACCGCCACCTGCAGAAGAGGAACCTGGCCATCCACAACCAGCTCAGAGGCTGGGGAAACAAAAGGCGGTCCTCAGGACCCTCCCCTCCCTCATCCATAAAACATGCCTCTTGGAGTCATTTCACGCCCCAGCATCTGCCTGCTGTTCCAGAAAGGTACACCTATTCATCTCTCTCAAAAATGTTTATGGAGAAAAATTATCAGCAAGAGAAAACAAATTCTCCAGCAAGATATTGCCCTTTGCAAGATAACTATTGCTGTGGAAACGTTGACAATGGGGATGGTGTCTGGCTTGAATGTGGTATGCCTGGGAGGACTGGGGGGTGCCCCTCTACAAAAATGTCCAAGCAGGGAGATTCTGCCTCCTAGGAGCCTGTCTATCTGGCTCGGCTGAAAGATATGGTTACAATGAAATTTCTGAGACTAAAGGGAAGTGGGAGGAGATGTCCTTTTCTTCTCCAGGCACTCAAAGCTTGCTCAGGCTCCCAGGCCAGAAGACACAACACAAAATGTAATCACTGAGATGAAAGGGAAGAACCTACAACCAAGATTACTCTACCCGGCAAGGATCTCATTCAGACTCAATGGAGAAATCAAAAGCTTTACAGACAAGCAAAAGCTAAGAGAATTCAGCACCACCAAACCAGCTCTACAACAAATGCTAAAGGAACTTCTCTAAGTGGGAAACGTAAGAGAAGAAAAGGACCTACAAAAACAAACGCAAAACAATTAAGAAAATGTTCATAGGAACATACATAATGATAATTAACTTAAACGTAAATGGATTAAATGCTCCAACAAAAAGACACAGGCTCACTGAATGGATACAAAAACAAGACCCATATATATGCTGTCTACAAGAGACCCACTTCAGACCTAGGGACACATACAGATTGTAAGTGAGGGGATGGAAAAAGATATTCCGTGCAAATGAAGATCAAAAGAAAGCTGGAGTAGCAATACTCCTATCAGATAAAATAGACTTTAAAATAAAGAATGTTACAAGAGACAAGGAAGGACACTACATAATGATCAAGGGATCAATCCAAGAAGAAGATATAACAATTATAAATATATAGGCACCCAACATAGGAGCACCTCAATACATAAGGTAGCTGCTAACAGCTATAAAAGAGGAAATGGACAGTAACTCAATAATAGTGGGGGATTTTAACACCTCACTTACGCCAATGGACAGATCATCCAGACAGAAAATTAATAAATGACACAATAGACCAGATAGATTTAATTGATATTTATAGGACATTCTGTCCCCAAAGAGCAGATTACACTTTCTTCTCAAGTGCACACGGAACATTCTCCAAGATAGATCATAACTTGGGTCACAAATCAAGCCTCAGTAAATTTAAGAAAATTGAAATCATATCAAGCATCTTCCCCAACCACAATGCTAGGAGATTAGAAATCAATTACAGGGAAAAAAAATAAAAAACATAAAAAACACAAACACATGGAGGCTAAACAATGTTACTAAACAACCAAGAGATCACTGAGGAAATCAAAGAGGAAAAAAAAAAAAACCTAGAGACAAATTACAACGAAAATGTGACGATCCAAAACCTATGGGATGCAACAAAACAGTTCTAAGAGGGAAGTTTATAGCAATACAATCCTACCTCAAGAAGCAAGAAAAATCTCAAATAAACAATCTAAACTTACACCTAAAGGAACTAGAGAAAGAAGAACAAACAAAACCCAAAGATAGTAGAAGGAAAGAAATCATAAAGATCAGAGCAGAAATAAATGAAAGAGAAACAAAGAAAACAATAGCAAAGATCAATAAAACGAAAAGCTGGTTCTTTGAGAAGATAAACAAAATTGATAAACCTTTAGCCAGACTCATCAAGAAAAAGAGGGAGGGCTTCCCTGGTGGCGCAGTGGTTGAGAGTCCGCCTGCCAATTCAGGGGACACGGGTTCGTGCCCCGGTCCGGGAGGATCCCACATGCCGTGGAGCGGCTGGGCCCGTGAGCCATGGCCGCTGAGCCTGCGCGTCCGGAGCCTGTCCTCCACAACGGGAGAGGCCACAGCAGTGAGAGGCCCGTGTACCGCAAAAAAAAAAAAAAGAAAGAAAGAAAAAGAGGGAGAGAACTCAAATCAATAAAATTAGAACTCAAATCAATAAAAAAGGAGAAGTTACAATGGACACCACAGAAATACAAAGCATCATAAGATACTATTACAAGCAACTCTATGCCAATAAAATGGACAACCTGGAAGAAATGGACAAATTCTTAAAAAGGTATAACCTTCCAAGACTGAACCAGGAATAGAAAATATGAACAGACCTATCACAAGTATTGAAATTGAAATTGTATTAAAAATCTTCCAACAAACAGAAGTCCAGGACCAGATGGCTTCACAGGTGAATTCTAACAAACATTCAGAGAAGAGCTAACACCCATCCTTCTCAAAGTCTTCCAAAAAATTGCAGAGGAAGGAACACTCCCAAACTCATTCTACGAGGCCACCATCACCCTGATACCAAAACCAGAGATACTACAAAAAAGAAAATTACAGACTAATATCACTGATGAATATAGATGCAAAAATCCTCAACAAAATAGTAGCAAACAGAATCCAACAACACATTAAAAGGATCATACACCACGATCAAGTGGGATTTATCCCAGGGATGCAAGGATTCTTCAATATATGCAAATCAGTCAGTGTGATACACCATATTAACAAACTGAAGAATAAAAACCATATGATCATCTCAATAGTTGCAGAAAAAGCTTTTGACAAAATTCAACACCCATTTATGATAAAAATTATCCAGAAAGTGGGCATAGAGGGAACCTACCTCAACATAATAAAGGCCATATATGACAAACCCACAGCAAACATCATTCTCAATGGTGAAAAACTGAAAGCACTTCCTTTAACATCAGGAACAAGACAAGGATGTCCACTCTCAGCACTCTTATTCAACATAGTTTTGAAAGTCTTAGCCATGGCAATCAGAGAAGAAAAAGAAAGGAAAGGAATCCAAATTGGAAAATAAGAAGTAAAACTGTCACTGTTTGCAGATGAAATGATACGGCAAGGATACACAATGGAGAAAAGACAGTCTCTTCAATAAGTGGTGCTGGGAAAACTGGACAGCTACATGTAAAAGAATGAAATTAGAACACTCCCTAACACCATACACAAAAATAAACTCAAAATGGATTAGAGACCTAAATGTAAGACCACACACACTCTAAAACTCTCAGAGGAACATGGGAAAAACACTCTTTGACATAAACCACAGCAACATCTTTTGTGATCCACCTCCTAGAGTAATGGAAATAAAAACAAAAATAAACAAATGGGACCTAATGAAACTTAAAAGCTTTTGCACAGCAAAGAAAACTACAAACACGATGAAAAGACAACCCTCAGAATGGGAGAAAATATTTGCAAACAAATCAACAGACATAGGATTAATCTCCAAAGTATATAAACAGCTCATGCAGCTCAATATTAAAAAAACAAACAACCCAATCAAAAAATGGGCAGAAGACCTAAATAGACATCTCTCCAAAGAAGACATACAGATGGCCAAGGAGCACATGAAAATCTGCTCAATATCACTAATTATTAGGGAAATGAAAATCAAAACTACAATGAGGTATCACCTCACACTGGTTAGAATGGGCATCATCAGAAAATCTACAAACAACAAATGCTGGAGAGGATGTGGAGAAAAGGGAACCCTCTTGCACTGTTGGTGGGAATGTAAACTGATACAGCCACTATGGAGAACAGTATGGAGGTTCCTTAAAAAACTAAAAATAGAATTACCATATGATCCAGCAATCCCACTACTGGGCATATACCAAGAGGAAACCATAATTCAAAAAGACACATGCACCCCAACGTTCATTGCAGCACTGTTTACAATAGCCAGGACATGGAAGCAACCTAAATGCCCATCGACAGACGAATGGATAAAGAAGTTGTGGTACATAGATATAATGGAATATTACTCAGCCATAAAAAGGAATGAAATTGGGTCATTTGTAGAGACTTGGATGGATCTAGACACTGTCATACAGAGTGAAGTAAGTCAGAAAGAGAAAAACAAATATCGTATATTAACGCATATATGTGGAACCCAGAAAAATGGTACAGATGAACCAGTTTGCAGGGCAGAAATAGAGACACAGATGTAGAGAACAAATGTATGGACACCAGGGAGGAAAGTGGTGGTGGGGGGGGATGAACTGGGAGATTGGGATTGACGTATATACACTAATATGTATAAAATAGATAACTAACAAGAACCTGCTGTATAATAAATAAATAAATTAAATTAAATTAAAAAAAATGTAATCACTGAAAGAAGTGACCCCCGGCCCCAACCCTGTCTCAGCTGCTTCAGGCAAGAGGGTTTTAGTCATCAGGTGCCATAGACACAGGACTGAGGACATACAATTTGGACATACAAGTTTTTTAAGACCCTAGAAAAACCCTTGCACACCACAAACATTCTCATCGACTCCAATTTACAAAATGAAAATTCCAAAATTGAAATTTAACTAAATGTCCATGAAATACAGTATTATGTCAACTCTAAATTGTTCAGTTTGTTATCCATAAAAATGTTATATTTGAAAATGCTGAGTGGATTCTTTCACTTCAAGTTATCCCTAACTCTGCACAATGATTTCTGAGAAATCATAGTCACTAAAAATTAAATTGGCAAAATAATCTTGAAAACTAAATTATTGAAAATGCCCTCAAGACTACTTTAAAGCAAAATAATTGCATTTGTAGTGGAATATGGGGGCATTTTGATGTGTGCTATGACATGCGGTGGTGCATGTAAAAGTTAGACTGCTTGGCTCCCACAAAGGTAATTGAACAGCCTTGGTCCCCTGGGACCGGGCCCAACTAAAGCTTTAAAGAGAACATGTGGACACAGACAGGGTAATGAAGGTTCTTGTAGCCAACTGAACTGGTTTGTTCTTATAAACCCAGAGGCCATCTAAGCTGGAAGGATCCCTGGCCGTCATGGAGTCCAGTGTAAAGACAGGGCCAGTCTCTGGGTCTCTAGACACCAATCCTCTTTGTATAGGATGAGACATCTGAGGCTCAGAGAGGGGCAGATCATCCCATAGGTCACACAGCCAAAGCATTCATCAGGCGCCATAGACACAGGGCTTAGAGATGGGACTCCAAGACTCCTCCCTCCTAGACTTTGCCTTGGCCACGATACCATGCCTGGACTTCCTTCTTTCTTCACCAAAACACTGAGGCAGCCCCCTTGTCCTTAGCAAAATATCTAGATATCTTTAAAGATCACTGATTGCTTTGATTTTGTAGGGTACAGCTCATAATCTTAGATGCCTGTTGATGTCTGCCATCCACTTGTTCATCCTATGGCTTTCCCAACCTTAGTGTAGGTTGGGATAAGGCCCACCTTATGAGTTATCCTGTGCAAAACACTTAGACCAAGATCTCCTTTCCAGCAGGGCTCAGCTAGCTGACCAGCTGGCAGATCCAAGTGCCATACCTACAGTTTGAGAACTGGACTGTGCCCTCTGCCGCCCCCTTGTGGCCATTAGGAGAGGTGCGCTGCTTGGGACCCACCCATGTGTGCCAGGCCCTTTTGAGCGAGCTTGATTGCTCTTTCTGGAAAGGCTTCTTTATTCCTGGATGGCTGGCACCTGGACAGCATTCATCTCCTCCACGCCTACTCTTCCAGTTTATTGCCCATGGCAACTTCAGCATCCTCACTGAGCAATCAGTCCATCAACTCCCTGGTATTAATTGAGCACAGGTCAATGGTGATAAACCTGGGGATGGGGGATTGCAGAGGGGATGTAAGATATAGTCCATGACCTTGAGGCGTTCAGTCAATAAGAAGAGTCAAAACACACGAAAAGATTTTAATAATTTGATGTTTGAGTGTTCTGTGCCAAGAACTTTAAGAATTAAGAAATGAGGTGAAATAGTTGAGGAGGCCCTGGAGAGAGCAGATTTGAACTGGTGTTTGGAAAAAAGGAAGTATTTCAGAAACAAAAGTGTAAAGGAAAAACACTCCTGGGAGTTCCCTGGTGGCCTAGTGGTTAGGATTTTGGGCTTTCGCTGCCATGGCCTGGGTTCAATCACTGGTTGGGGAACTGAGATCCTGCAAACTGCGTGGCGTGGCCAAAAAAAATAAAATAAAATAAAATAAAATAAAATAAAATAAAATAAAATAAAGGAATATACTCCTACATATCTCCTTTAATCTCATTCTACCACCACACTACTTCTGGCACCAGATATGTGAGTTTTCCAAACATCAAGCAATTCTGTGACACCAACTGGGTATCCAACAATTTAACTCAACTCTGACACTGTCTACCAGGAGATAGCATCAGATCCCATAGATTAAGGGCTTAGTCCCAGAGACCATACCTCCCCACCTTCAGATGGCCAATTGCAAGTCCAGTTACCTGTGCTTCTGACAGACCAGTTATAACTTGGAGATTCCCACTACCCACTCCTCAGGTTTGATTAATTTGCTAGAACAGAACTCAGGAATTACTAGATTACTGGTTATTGCAAAAGGATATAACTCAGGAACAGCCAGATGGAAGAGACACAGGGCAAGGTATGTGGGAAGGGGCACAGAGAGCTTCCATGCATTCTCCAGGGCACCACTCTTTCCAAATGTGTTCACCAACCCAGAAACTCTCCACCCTCTACTCTTGAGTTTTTAAGGAGGTTTCATTACATAGGCACGACTGATTAAAAATTAGCCATTAACAATTAATTCAACCTCCAGCCCCTCTCCCCTTCCTGGAAGGGGGGCTGAAAGTTTCAACACTCTAATCACTGGTTGTTAGTCCCCCAGCAACCAGCCCCCAGCCCGAGGAGCTTTCCAAAAGTCACCTCATTAACATAAACTCTGGTGTGGTTGAAAGGGGCTTGTTCAGAATAACAAAAGACACCCATTTCACATTTGTGCTCTTAACACTTAAGAAATTCCAAGGATTTTAGGAGCTCTGTGGAAGGAATGGGATGAAGACCAAATATATATCTCTTATTATAAATCAAAACATCACAAGAAGGAAAAGAAGAAGAGTATTCTGGAAGGAAGTAACAGCCATGAGAAGTAACAACTAAGAAAAAAATTATGGCTAAAATAATATTTCCAAGATAAAAGATAAAATGGAGATGAACTCTCTTCTTATTACCTTCTCCTCTGGGTGCTCCTACCACTTTCTTCACTTTGTTCTTCTTCTTTGCACAGCACACATTGCCCTCGGACACTAATGTCCTTCCTGCTATTCATTAGGACCCTGTTGGTTGCAAGTAACAGCAAATTACATTAGCTTAAGCAAAAAACAAATTTATGAATTGAAATAATTGAGAAGGACATGGACAGCAGTGGCAAAGGGTATGACCAAACCCAGGGTTGACACCATGTCACAGTGTCATCAGCTTTCGTGAGTGTTCTCTCTCTCCCTCCCTCCCACACCCCATCTCCACCTCCATCTCTCTCTTCCCCTCCTTCCTCCCCTCCCTCTCCCTCTCCATCTCCACCTATGTTTTTCACTCTGTCCTCACTCTTTGAGAGCCTCATTCTCCCCTACCATAACTGGGCTTCCTCCAAAAGTCATGGAGGATGGCCTTCAAGGTAACCAGTACAACCAGTACTTCTAGTTGTGACCCCAGAACTCTTCCCCACTAGTTCCATCAGAAGACTCCCCAGGAAAGACTTCTACTGGCCCAGTAAATGATAGAGGCAATGACCCTTCTATGTTCTTCCCTTTATCAAGGGGCTAGAAATCTGGGAAGTGCATGTTCCAGAATTCCTGCCTTCAGAGACAGCAGTTCTTCAAGGAGAAGCACTTGCCAAGATGTGAAAGGCAGAATAAGGCAGAAGCCAGGTTTTCGCTACTCTGGCACCGTCAAACTTTAGGCTTAGGCAGACATGACATTTTGCAGTGGTCTCTAAGTATTTTCCTGAAAATCTCGTGCCTCAGGATGGGAGGCAGCTGTGATCATCCCTACTTGTTTCCTGAGTTCCTTCAAATTCCTGTCTCTGGAAGCTGGAGGCCTTCCTTGACCTTTGTCCAGATTTTCCAGATGCCCTTCATTAAGTCCCTTCCTTCTTAAAATACCTGGAGCAGTTCCTGTTTGTGATCATATCCTAACTGATACATGCGTACACCCCAAGGGTGGAGCGTGGGGTAAGGTCTGTAACACTAATGAAGGAAGGAGAGGAAGAGTGTGCTAGCATCCAAATCAAGAGCAACCACAGTTCCCCATGAAAAACAGTGGGAGGCAAGTTCAGGTGGGTGGAATGAGGTAAGACTATAGGGAAGGCGCTGAATGCCGGGCATTCAGAATTGATGTACCCGGGAAACAGGAAGTCAAGTGAATATGATGGCAAGGGCCACATTTTAGGGTAGCCAGTGGTGGTGGTATGGGACAAGTTAGGGTGTGGGCAACAGAAAGGAGACAGTGACAACAGAGGTGCCCTAGAATGGGAGAGGTGTGAAAGCACAAGAAAAGGTGCACCTGAGAGATGTGTGGAAAACAAGGATATTTTGGTATGTCACATTTAAGGACTTCATGATAGCTGCCATTTATGACGTTACAATTAATTATACATCAGATAATCTGCTCATTTTTTTTTAACTTATGTTAGGTATAACCCTGCAAGGCAGGAATCATCGACATTGACGAATGAGAAAACCAAGGGTCAGGAAGAGTAACTGATACGCTCAGTGTCAATCAGCTAGAGGTCACAGCCAGGACGTGAACTCACTTCTATTGCTCTTCAAGGCCTGCACTCATTCCCCCAAGCTATGCTGCTTTTCTTCCAAAACTGGTCCTTATAACAGTACAAAGGGCCAACCTTGACCCTCACCTGGCAAGAGGCAGTGGAGGACAATCAAAAGGGCAAAGCATTTGTCCCTCTGACACAAAGCCCTAAGAAGACTACAATCATGAGGAAGCAATGTGACAAATCCAAACTGAGGGATATTCTGCAAAGCAACTGGCCTGGTCTCTTGAAACATGTCAGTGTCATAAAAGACAAAAGATAAAGACTGGAATGCCAAGCTCTAGATGAGAAGAGACTAAAGAAATGTGACAACTAAATACAATGAATGATCCTGAATTGGATGCTGAATCAAAAAAAAAAAATGCTATAAAGGACATTTTAGGGCTTCCCTGGTGGCGCAGTGGTTGAGAGTCCGCCTGCCGATGCAGGGGACGCGGGTTCGTGGCCCGGTCCGGGAAGATCCCACGTGCCGAGGTGACGCTGGCCCCGTGAGCCATGGCCGCTGAGCCTGCGCGTCCGGAGCCTGTGCTGCGCAACAGTGAGAGGCCACAACAGTGAGAGGCCCGCGTACCGCAAAAAAAAAAAAAAAAAAAAAAAAAAGGACATTTTATAAACATTTGGTAAAGTAAACCAAATATCAAATAGTAATGTATTAATGTTAAACTTCCCAAGTGTGATAATTTTACTGTGGCTTTGTGGAAGAATGCCATTGTTCTCTGGAGATGAGCTGAAATATTTAGGAGTAAATCAAGCGCTTTCAAGTCATTCTCAAATGAATTAGCAAAATTGATAGACAGATAGATGGATGGATAGATAGATACAACTGAAAAATGTTGCTCACCATCTGGTTCTCCAAGAATGAAGTCTCTAGCCACTGTAGTTGCTGACCTTCAACACGCCCTGAAAGGAGTTCAGGATGGAGATCAGGAACAAGGCACTCTGATCTGGAAAAACCGGCAGAACAGGCCTTCAGATAGTTAGATATTTTCAGGAGGAAATATTATGAACCCAATTTCTTGCATCTTCTCATACCTAGAAAAGCACTAAAATCATTAATGGAGACATCTGCTCCCTGTGACCAGCAGCAACCTTCTGCAGAGATGTGTGCTTGACTGCACGTACCCCCTTCACCAAAATCATATATACACTGACCTCCCCCCCACCTCTTTGGAGCAGTCCTCAGAGATATCTGAGAGTTTGTCTCCCAGACTATAGTCCTCAGTAAGTCCCCAAATGAAACTGAATTCACAGCTCTCAGGTTGTGCAGTTTTGTTTTGTTACTTTCATTCGACAATAGATAGAGTGCAGATGTGGCAAAACGTTAAAAATTAAAGGGTCTGTGGGGTTGGTTGTACTATTCTTGCAATTTTTCTGTAGTTTGAAATCTTTCACAATAAAAAGTTTAAAAAATTTTTTAAATGTATCCATCCCTACTCCAAAACAAACAAACAAACAAACAAACAACCCAAGGAAAGAAAGGAGGCCTTTACATCGAACATACCTGAGTCCAGCTCTTATTAGCTGTGTGACCTCTGAGCCCTCACGTCCTCAGCTGGAAGATGGGTGTTAGTGCCCACCATATGCGCTTCTGTGGGACGACGAAGCCTGGAGCACAGTGGCCAGCACAGCGTCCTCTTGTGCTCTGTGTCCACATTTGTTCTCCTCCCTTCCTCCCGCCTAATCCCCACTTCACAGAATCCGTTACACTGGCCTCTGAGGGAGATTTGCTCAGGATAAATAAGAAGAACCATATGTCCCTTAGAATGCACAGGTGAGGTGACATGATGCCCTGCAGGGACACACTGCCTGAGAGGCAGGCTGGCTGACCCTCTGAACGTTGGGTCTTGGGAACAAAAGTAAGAAATGCCTCCACCCATGATTTCTTGGTTCACACTGTGGATCAGAGCTCAGAGACTAGCCAGAGCTTCTCACAGTGGGATAGTTGGCTCACCTGAGCAGAATCAGCTGTGGTTCATGTAAAAATGCAGATTCCTGAGCCCCACTAGGCTCTGAGTCGGCTTCTCTGCAGTGCAGGCAGTGTACGTTCTAATGCTATTTTCTGAGGTGATTCTGAGGCATACCCAGAGTTTAAGCACCCTTGACCCACACCGTGGCAAGGGTGAACGTGTTATTTTATAGCAAAATTGGTCCATTGGAGAAGTGGATTCTCTGTGGTTAGAGCCTAACAATAACATTAAAAGGTTATACCCACCACAAAAATGTCCACAAATGGGAACAAACGGAAATACGAATCGCGTTGTACATAAAGATAAAAGCAGGGGACTTAGGAAAGCAATGTTTCTCTCTGGGCTTTGCCAGCTCCAGACTCAAAGTACATGAATGAAATGCTGCCCTGGTCTTGGGGGTGAGGGGACCCCCCAAATCCATCACTGTCTGCGCCTTGGGACTAGAGTGATCAGAGCGAGCTCGAGGCCCAGGCAGAAGGAACCCCTCCACTCAACATGACTCTGGGAAGCCACAAAAGCCAGCAGTTCCCTCCTCTGGACATGTGCAATAAACGGTGATGCTACAGCGTCTTGCAAACCCCAAGGGCTCCAGAAATTCCAGTGACTGAGAGGCTCACTTAGATTCTGCCCTGGATCTGATGGGACCTCTCCCACTGGCCTTACAGGACTCTGCCTGGGGATGGTCACTCTGTGGGCTGCCACCTGGGTGAAAGAAGCTGACAGGGATCACCTGGTTTTCCCTGGGGCCAGGTGAGGGCTTGTTAGTGGACATTTGGTTTGGAAGGTGCTGGGCTCCTCTCTCTTCCAGCCAGGAGATCAGATCATTTGGCCGGGAGAGCTCCCCTCTGATCCTGAGAATCTTCTATTCCAAACCAGCTCTGGGCAGGCATTTACCCACATGGTCAGAGTTATTTTGGGAGATTCAACATCCTGCACTCAGCCCCAGGGAGGGAAAGAGACAATTGGGCCGTCTCCAGCCCCACTCCATCCCCAAACTGAGACAGATGACAGACTGCCCTTTGCAACTTTAACTCTTTCCTGGCTCTGGCTAAGAACAATGCACCCCCTCAGGTAAGGCTCAGATGGCAGCATGGTAACCACTGTCATTCAGGAAAAAAATAAAATGTAGCGCTAGAAAATTGTGCATGGAAAATGATTTTTAAAAATTGTCTTTAAGAAAAACAAATACCGTATGCTAACACATACATATGGAATCTTTATAAAAAAAAAAGTTCTGAAAAACCTAGGGGCAGGATAGGAATAAAGACGCAGATGTAGAGAATGGACTTGAGGACACAGGAAGGGGGAAGGGTAAGCTGGGACGAAGTGAGAGAGTGGCATGGACATATATACACTACCAAATGTAAAATAGAAAGCAAGTGGGAAGCAGCCACATAGCACAGGGAGATCAGCTTGGTGCTTTGTGACCACCTAGAGGGGTGGGATAGGGAGGGTGGGAGGGAGACGTAAGAGGGAAGAGATATGAGGATACATGTATATGTATAGCTGATTCACTTGGTTATAAAGCAGAAACTAACACACCCTTGTAAAGCAATTATACTCCAATAAAGATGTTAAAAAAATTTAAAAATACAAATTGTCTTTAAATATTACAATGAAAATGAGAGGATGGAAATTGCATCAGAAGAACATCTGTGTGTGTGTGGTTTAACATTGAAGAAATAAATCACTTTCCCAACTGTAGGGCTTAAAGTAATATTGTACCTTTTAGGAACTCCGAAGTTTATTTTGGAGATGAGAATCAGATTAAAGGCCTCAGATTTATAGTTTTACACACTAGCACACAAAGTCATTCGCATTAGAACCCAGGTAAGTGTAATCTTGGAGGTTTTGATGTTTGCTGCCTTTATGCCTTCTTTTTCAATTGTTCCCTACAATGTCGGGGAGCTGCGCCTTGTACAGGTGAGGAGCTCTGTGAAAAGAAGGGAGAAAGGCAGGCAGCAGGGAGCAGAGTCTGCGATGATCCTACAAGGGCGACAAGTGCCCTTTTGCATGTGCAATGTCTAGTTCCTCACTGGTGTGGTTAATTAGGGCCTGAGGTGGTAACTCATATTTAAGAATCCTGCTTTGCTGGATCTCTGTGGGATTCAGTTCCACACACAGTCACTCAGGGCCTAGCGTTTGGCAGGTGCTGAGGGAATCCTGGGGGTGGACAGCAATGAATCATGCACAGCCCCA
Source organism: Leucopleurus acutus (assembly GCF_964270905.1). Classification (NCBI taxonomy): domain Eukaryota; kingdom Metazoa; phylum Chordata; class Mammalia; order Artiodactyla; family Delphinidae; genus Leucopleurus; species Leucopleurus acutus. The sequence continues at coordinate 34,781,614 of NC_139150.1, forward strand.
ACGACTTGCCCTCCAGAAGTCTCTCAAGGACAGGAGAGTCACACATCCTGGGCACCTGGCGTCCCCCAAAACAAATCAACCTGGAACTGTGAGACCCCCATAGACAAAAACCTGACGGTGCCAGTGGGCTTGTATTTTAGTCTTCTGAGGCTGCAGAAAAACGCTGCTCTGTTCTTGATCATCACAAAACAAGCACAGCCTTCCTTCTCCACCTCCACTGGTTGGCCTCAGCTCTGGCCTGCCCTGGTCCTGGCTCCTCGCAGAAGCAGTGCCTGACTCAGCCTAACTAGCCCTGGAGATATCCCTATTTCTCACTGCTTCTCCCCACCCCATCCCCACCTCATCTCCTTGGGACCTGGGCTGACCTCCTGCCCCCCCGACCCTGTCTGGTTCCTTTCTGTCACACTTTCTGCTTCCTCCTTGCTCATGGGCTCCAAGCCCCTTCCGCTGTGCCTTCAGGCTGCCTGACCCAGAATTTTATGCCCTCAGACTCCTCTGGCCTACTTCTGGCTTTTCCTGGTCTAACCTGTCATGCTGCCAGGTGACGATGGTAGCCTTCAAGACTGCCATCAGACCAAAGTTTGAGACTCAAAAAGTCACTGCATTTGGTGGGTTGCAAACCCCATAATTTAGACTTCAATTGCTAGAGGATAGGCAGTTTGACCGTTAAGATGCATCACTGCAAATCAACCAATTCACTTTTCTAGCACCCACTTGCTGATCAGGTGCCCTACTGGCATCAAAGGAACTTTTAAACTGGCTCTAAAACTTTAGATACAGCAGAGTCCCTGGAGGGCTTTCTGGGCCACAACACCCAGTTTCTGATTCTGAAGGTCTGCAAGCTGGAATTTATATTTCTACCAGGTTCTCAGGTGAAGCTGATGCTCTGGTCCTGGGACCTCACCTTAAGAGCCCTTGCTCTAGTCCAGTGGTTTTCAAACTTGGCTGCACATTGGACTCATCTGGGGAGATAAAAAAATATAGACTAATTCCTGAATCCACCCTCAGAATTCTGATTTAGTTGGTCTGGAATACAGACTGGTCACTAGATGTTGTATAAGCTCTGTAGGTGATTCTAAATTTTCAGCTGGAGTTGAGAGGTCTACTCTCGTACATTTCATCAGCAGAGGCTGGGCTAGGGGTGGGGAGCCGCCTTTATCTCCCATGAGAACAATTGCCTGAGATCACCAGATAAAATATAGGACACTCAGTTAAATTTGAATTCTAAATAAACAACAAATAATATTTTACTATAAGTATATGGCAAATATTGCATGGATGTCCATTTTTGTTATTGTTATTTTGTTTCATTTTTTCTAAACCTGGCAACCCTGCCCTTAGACACTCCATGACATGGAATGAGAAACAATGATCTGCCAGCTCCCATTTTATAAATAGTAACATCGAGGCCGCAGAGGCCATGTAGGAAGTCAGAAGAGAGCCAGGATAACAACTCAGCAGTCGACCTCCATCCAAACTCTTTTCCTTCCATCACACTTAACTGTGCTAAAGACACTTGTATCCTTCTCTTGTTAGGGGGTTATTGTCAGTCTCCTGGAGGTGACTTCAAAGGGGTCAGTCTGATTTATGTCCTCTCTGCTGCTGTCCCAGTCCTCACCTCCACCCTCCCTTTCTACTGCTGCAGGTACCATAGAGGCTGTCCTGGGGTATGGCCATTCTCGGGGCCATATAATTAATGGCCACCTTGAGGAGGAAGTGGGCTGGAAGTGGTCCCAGCCACATACAGCCGTGAGGGAGAGCCCATAATTGGGTAACACAAGGACAAGTGGGATTTGGCACAGGCAAATGACAGGCAAAGCATGTTGGGAGAGGCCCACTTAATTCACAGAGACACTTGGAATTAGTTCTAAATTCTCTGGGAAGAAATCAAGGCAGCAGCATAAACAGCTCAATTAAATTGTCGGCTCAACATTCAGTGCACAGTAATGGTCAAAACACAGCCTTTAATCTAGATATAGAGGATTATCTCTTGACCAGCAATGAGATTCCTAAGATTAGTTGTACCTGAGGTGGAGGGAACAACAGAGCTGGCTCAGCGACACCCCGGACAGGCTTGAGTGTCAGCACGACTGGGACTTGTGTGGAAGGGGCTACCTGGACCCCGCAACCTTCCTGGAGCCCCCTCCGGATGCTGGGAAGACAGGGATGAATCTCGCTGTGCTTCCTCTGTGGAAGAGACACAGTCTGGGAACAGATCCCCTGAACACATCTGCTTTAAAAATGTGGCAAGTCTGATATGCTCCCACCTCCAGACCAAAGCTAAAGCCACTAGCACCAGGTCCGAGGCAGAGAGATGGCGAGCTTTAGCCCTCTGCTATTCTACCCTCCACGATCAGCCACTCACATTCACTCATTCATTTTGCAAGTATTGATCCCATGCCTGCTAGGTGTCAGGCCCTGTTCTTGACACAGAAGATATGCAGTGAACAAAGAGTAAAGAGCCCTACCCCATCGTGGGGCAAGACAAAGAATAAACAAGAACAATAAATATGCTGTGTGTGAAATGGAAATGAGTGATAACTCAGAAAAATAAAGCAGAGATGAGGATAGGAAGTGTTGAGTGTGGAGGACAATTCTAGATATGGTGCCCAGGAGAGGCTTCACTGAGCACGTGCCATTTAAAAAAAGACCAGAAGGGAGTGAATGGTGACAGCAGTGGGGAAGCATTCCAGGCAGAGGAGATGTAGTGCAAAGGCCCAAGGTGAGAGAGGGTTCAAGGAACAGCAAAGAGGCTGCCTGGCTGGAGTGGGAATTTAAGGGGACTAGGTCATGTGAGGCCTCATGGGCCACTGTAACTATTTTTGGCATCTATTAGGGATATGGGGATTTTTTTTTCTTTTTTGGCTGCAAGCATGCCATGTGGGAACTCCCCGACCAGGGATCGAACCTGTGCCTCCTGCAGTGGAAGCATGGAGTCTTAACCACTGGACTGCCAGGAAAGTCCTGGGACATGGCGATTTAATGGGGGATTTAATCAGATTCTTTTTTTTTTTTTTTTTTTTTTTGCAGTACGCAGGCCTCTCACTGTTGTGGCCTCTCTCGTTGTGGAGCACAGGCTCCGGACGCGCAGGCTCAGCGGCCATGGTTCACGGGCCCAGCCACTCTGCGGCACGTGGGATCTTCCCGGACCAGGGCACGAACCCGTGTCCCCTGCATTGGCAGGCGGACTCTCAACCACTGCGCCACCAAGGAAGCCCCCAGATTCATTTTTAATAGGATCACTGGCTGCTGCGTTGAGAAAGAAACCAGGAAATGGGTAGGATATGCCTGCAATGATACAGTCAAGGGATGAAGGAGTTGGACCGGGGTAGGGGCAGTGGAGGTGGTGAGACATGGTAGGATTCTGCATATTCTTTGCTGATGGGCTGGATGGAGCAGGAATAAAAAAGGTGTCAAGGATGACTGAGGGTTTTGCTTCAGGCCTTCACTGAGGATTAATGACTCTCAAATCCATGCTTCCAGCCCAGACTCCCAGGCTGGTACATAGCAAGTGACTGACATTAACATTTGACAGACTGAACTGAAAAAGTTTTGCTTGATGAATCTGTTGGGATGGTGGCACCATTTTTCTAGGCCTCCACCAATGGCAGAGCCTAGCTCCAGATATTGGGAGTGCAGAGAAAAGAGCTGCCACGTCCCCACCTTGGTCTAAAATGAGAAGTTGAGACAGGGCAGAAACAGGAACAGGACCACACCCAACCCTTCCAATAAGAAAACTGGGGACAAGAAGGAGGGATATAAAAGTAAAAAATGCCAAGAATGATGGCCATAGAATTGGGTTTGTGATGTCAAAGACACTGGATGCCAATCCCAGCCATGCCTCTTGACTCAACCTCTTCCCTTCACTGGTCCGCCTTCTCTCTGAAATGGGGTGGCTGGCTTTCTGAAGAGTCTGTCCAGCTCTAACCATCTATAGCGTTCTGATCCTTTTCTTACAAGTCCCTGTCTCCTCTAACCACTTGACACACTGCTTCTCCAACATCGTCTTTCGGGAACTTTTCTGTTTCCTTTCAGACTGATTATTTCTGACTCTGAGTCTTGTAAGATGTCACTATTAGTTCCCAAAGGAAAACATCCATGTGTTTTTTTGCCTGCTTGAAATAAATACTACCTTAGGTCAGTTACCCCATCTGTAAACTGGGAATAACACGAGATTGTAGGGATGCTGAGGAGGGTTAATTATATACAGAACATGTAGGGGTTGAGCACACAAGTGCTCTGGAAGTTTTTGGCATAATACTATAGCATTACAATAATTTTGGCTTGCAAATTATACACCAGCAGAGGCATCACATGGAAAAGTGGGTCTGACCCCATGGCCTACTGAAAGTGAAATGGGAAATATAAGTTGTGAAATATAACTTCTCTTCCTAAACCTTTGGAAAAGGCAGAGATCACTCTTCCATGTGCAACCCACGTGCAGGGAACAAGTTTCCAGATCCTGGAGAAGACTCTCTTGCCCAGGGTGTCCTGGCCTGCTGCCAGGATCTGGCCATTCCTCCTTCCTGAACCTAGAAGCAGAGATGGGAAGGAAGGGAGCAGGAGAGGATTTGTGGTTGGTTGAAAGGTGGGGCTCGCAAGGAGAGCCTCTCTTACTTGTGGGATAATTAAGTGCTTATACAGTAGAGGAATGAGTTAAAGGGTAATCTGAGATAGTTAAGTCTAGGGACACCCAAAATAAACATCTTAGCTCAAGTCAACTTCTGGGTCCTCTCACCATCCCCCAGACACCCCACAAACACCCCCCCCCCACATCATAGATTATTTGCTGTGAAATTCTAAAAAAGTAGATCTCAGGCAATGAAGGGGCTGTGTAGTTGTTGATGATGTCTGTGACTATGGCGTCATATAGTGGGTTTGTAAAATTTAACTGGCTCATAGAGGATGACAGTCCTGTCTGACCAGAGGGGAAGAGCAAATAGCTTGATCCTGAAGGGATAGTTTGCAGTCAATTCCACTGCATCACTGTTTGTGGCTGAGTGGACAGAGCACAGGCTTCAGAGTAAGACCCAAGTTGGAGTCCTGGTTCTGCCACTTGCCCCACGGTGGCCTCAGGCAGGGGAAGAGGCCCTCCCTGCCCAAGAGCCTCAGACTGCGAGTCTGACCTCCACCTCCAGTTCTGGCCAAAAGAGTCACTGGCCTTGCTCCCTGATCTAACAGGTCCCACTTTACCTACGGGATACAGGAAAAAATAGATTCCCCCAAAGCCCATCTATAATATACAGGTTGCCAGTGGAGGTAATTAATGATTTGGACTATCATCCTAATAAGTTAGCATCCTTAGAGAATTTCTCAGGTGTCAATTCATACCTTAGGGTATGCCATATTGTGGAGCTTGATTAGCCTAATTCAAAGGAGCACCGGCTCTACTGGCAGTTACCTCATTTCTAGGCAGCTCCTCTTCCTCGGCCGAGAATATGCCGCCTCCCAGGAAAAGCTTTACCAAGCAAGCTGTGCTCCTCACTCGGCCTCAGTTTCCGCATTTTAATAATCAGAGGACGACCTTAAATTGCAAAGCAGAGACTAGTAGAAATGACACAATTTCGGCGCCACCATACCGGGAACTGGCAAACAGGCCCACCTGGGTGACCTTCCTCTGAGCCTCAGTTTCTCCGTGTGTAAAATGAGGGCCCTGGATTAAATGGAGCCTTGCCAGCTCCTACAATCTTAGGCTTTAAACGTTCCCACAGCTCGCTCTGCCAGGTTGGCCGTGAACGGAGTTAAAGCCACAACTTCCTCAGAGGTGAAAAGGTAAGCAAACATTCCGACCTCCCCTTAGCTTGGCTCTCCAACTGGTGGGGGGCCGGACCCCTGCCGCCTATCCTGGCCGCATCCGTCATCTGGATTGTTAAAACGCTCATTTGCATAAGGATTCCTCCGAAGGTCTGGCACAGTGGGCTGAACCGGAGTCTTCGTCCCTTTAAGTAGGGAATAGACACCCTGTCCCTAAGGGGTCTCGGCACCGCAATTCCTCCAAGCGGGTCACGCCGTAAACTAGAAAAGCCTCGTGTCCCCAACAGTGGGGATCCCTGGGTAGCACAGCGCGCGGGTCCCGGGGAAGGGTTTGGCCTCTGCGCGCTGCAGGCTTAGGCTGGCAACCTCTCGCCCTAGGAGGCGGCGGACTGCGAGCGAGACGGGGCCGGTTGCGCCGCGGGACCCCGGCGCCCTCAGGCGAGACCCAGGGCCTGGCGCCGAGGCGGCCACAGGAGGTGGCGCGTGCTGAAGAGGGGAGCTGCTTCTGCCCAGGACCCGGGCGCAAGAGGGGCGGAGCCAGGGCCGAGGTCTGGCAGCAGGACGCGTGGGGTGGGCGGGGCGAGGTCTGCGGGGGCGGGATGGGGGCGGGGCGCGCGCGGGCCCAGGGAGGGCGGGGCCGCAGCGCGGGGCGGGCGCTGGCGGCCCGAGTGTCACACACGCGGCGGTTCGGGAGGCGGCGACAGCGGCAGCAGCAGGCGCCGCCGGGACGGGCACGGGCGCGCGGGCTCGGGCGGGCGCCGGCTGCCTCCTCCCTCCCTCGTCGCTTGCTCGCTCGCTCGCTCTCCGGCCCGCTTGCTAGCCGGCCGGGTGCCGAGCTCGCTACAGCGTTCTCGGGAAGGAAGAAGTGGGGGGCCGAGGACGCCGACAAGTTCCAGCAGTACCGGGAATCCGGGCCAAGGCGGTGGCTGCGGTTCCGACGGGGCAGGAGCGCGCTCCGTGGCGGAGCGCACGGCCAGAGCGTCCGAGGAGGGGGGCGCCCGGGCCTTTAGTTATCTGTGGGGCCGCGGCCGGATCCCATGAGACGCGCCCGCGAAGGGCACGAGATCCGAAGCCTGGGAGGCGCGCGGAGGAGGCGGAGGGCGGTGCTGCAGCGGCCGGAGCCCGGGAGCGGCCGGCAGGAGGCGGAGGAGAGAACTTGAACTTGGCGTCGGGAGCGGGCGCCCCGGACGCCCCTCGCCGGGGCGGGGGCGCCGAGGGACCTGGGCGGCAGCACTGCCCCCCGAATGGCCGCGGCGGCGGACCCGGCTCCCGCGCCGCGGCCCTAGGCGGCCTCTCGCCATGGCCAAGTGGCTGAACAAGTACTTCAGCTTGGGCAACAGCAAGACTAAGAGCCCCCCGCAGCCGCCGCGGCCCGACTACCGCGAGCAGCGGCGCCGGGGCGAGCGGCCCTCGCAGACCCCCCAGGCCGTGCCGCAGGCCCCCTCGGCCACCTCGGCGTCCTGCGGTACGGCCGCCGCCTCCTGCTTCTCGGCCTCGTCGGGATCGCTGCCCGACGACAGCGGCAGCACTAGCGACCTTATCCGCGCCTACCGCGCACAGAAGGAGCGCGACTTTGAGGACCCCTACAACGGGCCCGGTTCGTCTCTGCGCAAACTGCGCGCCATGTGCCGCCTGGACTACTGCGGCGGCGGGGAGCCAGGCGGGGGGCAGCGTGCCTTCTCGGCCTCGTCCGCGACGGGCGCCGCGGGCTGCTGCTGTGCCGCCTCTGGCGCGGGCGCCGCCGCGTCCTCGTCCTCGTCCTCGGGCTCCCCTCACCTCTACCGCAGCAGCAGCGAGCGGCGGCCCGCCACGCCAGCCGAGGTGCGCTACATCTCCCCCAAGCACCGCCTCATTAAGGTGGAGAGCGCCGCGGGCGGTGCCCCAGAACCCTCGGGGGGCTCCTGCTCAGGCGGTCGCACCTGGAGCCCGACGGCCTGCGGAGGCAAGAAACTGCTCAACAGGTGTGGCGCCTCGGCCGCGGAAGAGAGCGGTGCCGGCAAGAAGGACAAGGTAAGGCGCCCCTCGGCCTCACCCGAGGTTCCAGAGCCACTGTGCGCACGGGTAAACTGAGGCACCTGTCTAGTTTCGAGTTCCTACATCCACTCGGGCTAGGACCTTTGGGTTCAGGCCTCTCAACGGTGCTTCCCAGTTCTGCCTCTGCATGCGCTTTGCCCCCGATCGCCGGCCTCCTGACACAGTCTCTTTCACTGCTGCTGCCAAAACGTCCTGTCTCTGAGCCCACAGCCAGGTGCCCCTTTCGGAAGTAGCCTGACGAGAGCGCCCCGCCCAGCCTTGCCCAAGAAAGAGACACCTAACTAGGCTTTCAGACCCCCGAGGAGGAAAGTCAGAGAGGCAGAGCTGTCACGGACTTAAAAGCGTGTTTACTCTTGTCTACCTCCTCTTCCTCCTGCCCGATTCTATACATGGGAAACTGAGGTCCAGAGCTGGGAAGGGACTCGCCGGGTATTACCCATTTCCGATGGCAGATTCAGACCGGCTGTCTTTAAATGGATATATGTAAATCACTCTAAACGCCCTGCCCTGACCCACCCCCCCGCGCCAGGTTTCGAAATGGGACGGCCTTTTGTACTGGAGCTGCACCGGGAACCCCCAAGCGTGCTCTTCCAGTTGCAGTGAGCTGGCCTACAAGAGCGCTCCACTTAGACCTGTCAGTTCCTCCAGCCGCGCATGGGAGGGGTCCGCCTACCCAGCCAGCTGGAAGGAGACCCACCCCTCCAAAACCTCACCTTCCTTCCTGACCTTACCCCCACCCCATACAGCCCCAGGGATGAGGGGGACGATTTTGTGCAACCCCCCCTCCCTAACAAATCAGACCATCTCGAGCCCCACCTTTGAAGCAGGTTAGTTAATTCCAGCCAGATGGGGCCCTCTCCTCCCCCTTCACACTCCTGTGACACCCTCCTTTCCCCCACGAAATAATACTTGTTCTGTCTACTTCTGGTGGAAGGCAGTGTTTTGATTACATCTGAGGCCCAGTGCCTTGCAATGGCTATCAGGCCGCTGTCCCTCTTGTTCTCCTCTGGCCCCCTACGTTCTCCCAAAGGTAAACTTTTGCCCAGGTGTGGGCTGGGGGAGACTGATAGAGTCTGAGTTTCTTTTAGGACTGGATGTCCAGACAGGAGGGAGACAGGCTCCTACCTGCCAGCTGGTGCTTGGAAAGGGATCTTTTTTGTTTTCCAGGCAGGAGGAGTAAGGGGATGCCCCTTCTGATTTTTTTCTGCCTGACTTCCTCTCCCCCAAGGTCCTAGGTCCCCCGAGTACTCCCTCCTCCCCCCACTGGGTCTGCTGAAGGCATCGTGGGCAGTCGGTGGATTCCACCTCCCTCTGGGCCAGTTTTGGGGACACATCTTGGAAGCATGGACTCTGGGCTTCCTAAGCACCCAGGATGCCATACCTAAATGACGAAGAGCTGGAAGCCAGGTGGCCACCCAGGTGCTGCCTTGGGGACAGAGGAGGTTTCTCCGAGAGCCCCCAGGATTATGGGTTTGTGGTTGATCTATGAGGGAAACAGCAGAGAGGCTCCCTGCTGCCTTATGTGTGGCCCAGGCTTGGCTAGGTGCTGGCCTGGGAGAACCTGAAGTCCCTGGGGATGGAAGGACGGCCCACCCTAGCTCTCCAGAGAGATTGTGCCTTCCCCCATTACTCCATGACCACCTCCCAGGTGGGCAAATCTCCTTCCTCTACCACTGCTTGTCGTTCTGCTTGCTCACTGAAGTCTTTCTTTATGGTTTTCAAAACTCTAGTAAATGTTTTTTCTAATTATAATTAAGACTGTTTCAAATACTGAGGAATAATAAGTTTTACAGCTGGAGTGTCAAGTGTGTTGAAGACTTGGCTTGTTTGTATTTCTTACAGGTCTTCTCTGTGCTCTCCCTTGCTGGGTACTAGAGCAGGGTCTAGTGAATACTGTGGCCCAGGCCGCAGTGTGCATGATAAGTGCCGTGATGGGACGTGGTCAGGGAGGACCATTATTATGGTTGGCTGCAGAAGAGAGCCTGGTGCTGTAGGGGACTGCAGGTAAAGGCCCTGTGGCCAGAATTCAGAGGTTAGAGTTGGGCAGGACCCCAGAGGGGCAGGAGGGCCCGGGTGAGGGAGGACCTTGAAAGCTAAGCACAGTGAGGGCCAGTGAGGGGGTTTAGCTGCTAAATGATGTGAGCAAATGTGGTTTTTAAAAAAGATCTCTCTGGGGACTTCTCTGGTGGCACAGTGGTTAAGAATCCACCTGCCAATGCAGGGGACATGGGTTTGAACCCTGGTCCAGGAAGATTTCCCCATGCCGAGGAGCAACTGAGCCTGTGCACCACAACTAGTGAACCTGTGGTCTAGAGCCCATGAGCCACAACTACTGAGCCTACCTGCTGCAACTACTGAAGCCTGTGTGCCTAGAGCCTGTGCTCTGCTCACTGCCAACTAGAGAAAGCCTGTGCGCAGCAACAAAGACCCAACACAGTCAAAAAAAAAAAAAAGATCTCTCTGGGCTGTATTTTCACATACTAGGTTTTGACTTTGAGCCCTTTGGTCTTTTAAGAAGTTGTTGTGATCCTTGGAGTTGGAGGGATTGTGGCTACCAGATGTTCTTTCTAACGAGTAGGAGGGGAAGGAGCCCAGAAGGGTCATAGTATGCAGTGGTTCTCAAACTGGCACCCGAAGGACTGGTTAAAACACAGATTGTGGGACCCATCGCCTGAAGTGCCTGAGTCACCACACCTGGTGTGGGGCCTGAGAATGTGCATTTCTAACAAATTCTCAGGTGATCTTTTGCTGCTGATCCTGGGACCACACTTAGAGAACACTAATGAAACAGTGGCTTCTTAACCCTCCCTCTGGGTCTTCTGGTCAGAGCTGCTTTGGGATGCAGACTCTGGATGTCCTCATCTCTGCCCTCTTTGTGGGACTGCCTCCTAATCCGGGGCTAACACCCACCCCCAATTCCTGGCCAGGCAGCCAGGAGGCAGCCTGGTTTTCACATTATTTCCAGCCAGATAGCTTTTGGAAGGTCAGGCATACTGCAGATCCAGCCCTGAACACCCCAGAGCCCGCCTTCTGCCCCTCACCCACAGATCCAGGAAAACCTACTCTAGCCCACTTAATCTCAGACCCAGCTTCCTTTTTTCTGTTGTTAGGAGTTAGGACAAGAACCCCTAGGGCTGCTGAATGCCGCCTGTGTGCCAGGCCCTGTGTTTTTAACATCGGCCTGTGTTGAGGGTTGCTATGGCATGGAAGTAGGAGCTATTGGTCCACAGATCCTCCTTTCAGGGCCTCCATTGCCACCTCCCAACCAGCTTTATCTTTGGGGGGCCCTTCTCCTGCTTCCCTTAGTTACCTGTGCTTCCTTCTGACACATACGTGGGCGTCCTTCTACTCTCCCAGATAAGTCCTGGGGCACACACACACCTGCACCACTCAGCCAGCCTCCAGTTTGGGGCATTTTCCCTTTTAGAATCATCTGTAACAGACTGTGTTTTCAGTTTAACTAGCTTTTCCCTGCACTTACTTTTGTGCTCAGAGATCTCTTGGTACAAGGGCGAGCTAGGAGGAAGGGAATAAAGGCTGCAAAAGACTTGGCAGTAATCTTTGGCCTAAGCCTCCGGAGGATATCTACACACATTGTCTTTTCATCATTTGTTTCCCAGTGTTTTTGTCTTGGGGAATTTAGTGAGGTCTTCACCTAGGAGGCAGCTTTGAGCTGGGGAGAAGGCTGACTGAAGCCTGCGGGAGCACTTAGGTGCCTGTGCTGTGAGTGTACATGCATACGTGTGTCCATATATGTATGTGTATGGGCGTATGTGTGTGCAAATATATGTATGAAACCTTAATGTGGAGGGTGTTCTTAGAAACTGGAGCTTTCTTGCAGTGGGCCTCACTTGGGGAATGAGAGGTGACAATGTGAGATACGTGGGGTACTGAGTTTAGACCCCACAGGGGAATCCTTGAAGACTGTTGAGTCAGGAAAAGGATAGACTCAGAGGCATGGTTGAGGAGGACCCCAGGTTACACACAGCTGCCACAGTCTGGGGGAAATGGGTTTGGAGTTAGGAGGCAATTACAATACAGTCCGAGTGAGACACAGTGAGGACCTGAACTCCTGGGAAGAGAAAAATGAAACTTTAGTAGGTGGAAATATTATTCCTTCAGGTTGTCTTTATAAAAAAATAATGATGACAAAAAGGCCAGTAACTTGGTAGGTCTCCTTTTGTGCAGCCGAACAGGGCTCATCCAGTTGTATTTTCTGCTGAAGTCTTGTTTCTTTTATCAAAATTAAGTAAATGTTTCCACTGCAACTGAGAAAGTCAAGATGCACCATGACATCAGTTCCCCAAGTTTTAAATACATGCTGATGTGTACCAACAATTTATATTTTGTCAGCATCCACAGAGTTGAGTTAAATAACATGTTTCCTAAGGAATAAATAATATCATGTTCAACTTTTTTTTTTTTTTAAACACTCAGCAAACAGTTTCTGAGCAGCATGCTAAGCAGGGGACAATTCAGAGAGAATAAGTGGTGGCCAGCTTTCCAAGAGGGAAGCTTTTCAGTTTGTAGTTGAACACGAGCTTTTCAAGATCTAGTCTGGGAGACAGAGACGGGTAATGAGGCAGTGTCGCAACATGTGGCATGCCAGAACAGAAGGGTGTGCAAAGGGCTGGGAGGGCCTCAACTCTGTCTGTGAATTCAAGGAGGGCTTTCGGGGGTGGCAGCATTTGAGCTTCTCCATGCAGAGGCTTGTGCCAAGAGAATGGTTGGAGGCTCTGAAGGGTGGGTGTGGCAGGAGGTTGCAGACGGAGGTTGGAGCCACAACAGGAAGAGAGTGTCTCACTGTCTTTGTGGGGAGTTGTGACTTGTCTTTCAGTCCTTTTCACTTCAAATCATTGATGTATAGCTTGATTGAAGCCAGGGTCAAGCATGAGCTGCCAGTCATTTCTATTTGGTTAACAGCCACATTCTCCAGTTCTGAGAAAATAATTGATTGGAAAGGTAAGAGCCAAGCTTGGTAGCTGTGGTTTGGCTTGGAACACTTTCTTCTTTGAAGTCCTGTCCCTTGAAAGTAGTGTGAGAAAAACGCTACATATCAAACCCAGTTTTTCCCATTGATTCCCCAGAAGAGAAGTATGTTCTCCAGGCTTCAGGCTAACCACTTAATTGGTCCTTGAATCCTCACAATCACCGGAGAAGGGGTTTATGTACTGTATCAGTTAGCTATTGCTGCGTAACAAATCACACCAAACTCTGGTTTTAAACCAGAAGTTAGCAAAGTTTCTTAGAGCCAGTTAGTAAATAATTTAGCTTGCAGGCCAGACAGCCCCCATCACAACTATTCAACTATTCTGCCATTGTAGCTTGAAAGCAGACTTAGACAATATATAAATTAAAAGGGTGTAGCTGTATCCAATCTTTATTTACAAAAACGGGAAGCTGGCCTGTGGTCTGTAGTTTCCAACCCCTGCTTTAAATGATAAGCCTTTATTATTGACCATGAACCCACATGTCAGCTAAGTAGTTTTTCTGGCCTCAGCTGGGCTCACTCAGGCATCTAAGGTCAGTGTGGAGTGTATGTGCTGCCCTGCCAGTCCTAGCCAGGCTCTCTAACATGTATGGGGATGCCTGGTTTAGGATGGCCTTGGCTATATCGAGTAAGCTCTGTTCCATGTGGTCTCTCATCTTCCAGCGAGTTAGCCTTGTTCATATGATGGTGGCAGGGTTCCAAGAAATTACAGAAGCCCATACAGTTTCTTGAGGTAAGAAACTGGCCTACTGTCCCTACTGTCCCTTCTGCTGCATTCTGTTGACCAAAGCAAGTCATAAGGCCAGCCGGGATTCGGGGAGAGAGGAGGAGCTGCGAAGTCCCATGGCAGAGGACAGGGATACAGACAGGGCATTAGTGCTATTGGGGCCTTTAGTGCTATTCCTCTACCATGGATAGTATTGCCCCCATTTTACAGTTAAAGAAACTGAGTCTTAGAGGTAATAACTTGCCTAATGTAACACAGCTACCAAGTTATGGGGCCCAGTTTATACCTATTCAGTCTGAATTCAAAGCCTATATGCTTTTTATCAATTTGTTCCTCTCCTTTCAATGATTTAGATGGAGATAGTAAGACTCTGATTTTTTAATCTTTTTTTTTTTTTTTTTTTTTTTTTTTTTTGCGGTGCGCAGGCCTCTCACTGTTGTGGCCTCTCCCGCTGCGGAGCACAGGCTCCGGACACGCAGGCTCAGCGGCCACGGCTCACGGGCCCAGCCGCTCCACGGCACGTGGGATCCGCCCGGACTGGGGCACGAACCCGCGTCCCCTGCAGCGGCAGGCAGACTCTCAACTACTGAGCCACCAGGGAAGCCCCTGATTATTTATTTATTTATTTATTTATTTGGCTGTGTTGGGTCTTCATTGCTGCGCACCGGCTTTCTCTATTTGCAGCGAGCAGGGGCTACTCTTTGTTGCGGTGCGCGGGCTTCTCATTGTGGTGGCTTCTCTTGTTGCGGAGCATGGGCTCTAGGCGTGCAGGCTTCAGTAGTTGCAGCATGCAGACCCTAGAGCGCATGGGCTTCAGTAGTTTTGGCATGTGGGCTCAGTAGTTGTGGCTCGCGGGCTCTAGAGCGCAGGATCAGTAGTTGTGGTGCACGGTCTTAGTTGCTCTGCGGCATGTGGGATCTTCCCAGACCAGGGATCAAACCCGTGTCCCCTGAATTGGCAGGCGGATTCTCAACCACTGCGTCACCAGGGAAGTCCCAAGACTCTGATATTTACTGAAATGTGTGTTGTATGTCTCCTGCTCCCCTTCACTTAATGCTCCTCTTCTTGCACCCCCTCCCCCATCCCTTTCAGTCTGGGCTTTGGTGGTCCCCAAAGGCTCCCCAGAGCTGGCTTTTCTCTCTCCCTCCCTCATCTCCCTCTGAGTTCCATAAATGAGATGTTAATGTAGCACTTGAGTTATTTCATAGAAAAATTCTGCACACAGAGTTGCCACTTCCCAAGGGACAGCTGCACAAGATCACAAGATGTGTGTCTTGTAACTGTTATGTCTTCTCATTCAAGGACTGGCGAGGCTGTGTGTACTCTTTTAAGAAAAAGAAAAAAAAAAAACTGATATCTTGGCCCTTGTCAACAAGGAACCTAAGTTTCCTTGAAGGAGATCTGATGACCGTCTTCTAATCTGACAACCTCAGAACATGACTGATTTCCCCAGACTGAACCCCCAAGACTTGACCTCGTCCTCTCCCCCAAAGCATTTCTGACCCATAAAATAGGTGTTAAAAGGCAAATCTGAGACAAGTGTGTTTTCCTTTGGCCATTTAAGCAAAGCTGAACCTGCCTGTGGTCGAGTGCTTCCCTGGGCAGTTTCACTTGGAGCTGACTTTCTCATCTTGTGCTGAGAGAGCCAAGTGGTAGTGGCCTGTGGCGAAGGGGTAGGTCAGGCTGGGCCCTAGAAAATAAATTGGGATTTGTGGCTTTGAAGCAGAGAGCTGGGTTGCTGGCTGGCTGATGGCAGCACCTCCGTCAGCTTTCTGAGGGAGGCTGTTCCTGCAGGATGGAGACAGGCTGCCGGTGGTGTCTGCCACACTGACTTGTAACTTGTTTGGCTTGTGTTGACTGAGAAATTGCCATATGCAGGCCACTGTCAGGAGCTGTGTGGATACAGGGATGAACCAGGAGTTGGGTATTGCCTGCCTGTAAGGAGCTTATTTTCTGGTGAGGACACAGGAACCAAGGTTAGAACACAGCTCTGTATGGCAGAATTTGTCTATAAACAAAGTGGTGTGGGCAGAATTTGTCTATAAACAAAGTATTGTGGGTAAGCTGAGAGCCATCCTGGCACAGAAGCTGTTCTGGGCAGAGCCTTGATTCCGTGGAGCTGAAGGAGAAGCAGGGTCAGGAGGACGTTCATTTCAACTGAGGGAAGCAGGGAAGGTTTCTTGGAGGAGGAGGCGTTTGAATCAAGAAAGAGTAGTCACTTGAATTGAAGGAGCTTTCCACAATAGCAGTATTAGCCAGTACTTCCATTGCATATACTCTAAGGCAGACATTGTTCTTTGTGCTCTACTTGCGCTAACTTACGGCTCACCAAAGTCCCTTGAGGTAGATGCTACTGTCATTCCCATTTTACATATGAGAGCACGAGGCAGAGAGGTTAAGTAACTTGTCTAAGGTCACCCTGCCAGTAAGTGGCAGAGATGAGATTTGAAGCTGGCTTTAGGGTCTTTGTTTTGAATCACTGTGCCATATCACCTCAGGCTGCACAATCTCATACCTGAATTTTCTCTGCCTTATTTGTGGCTAGATTTAAACTCTTATAAAAATCCCCTCTGTTAGCATTGTAGGACCCACCCAAACTCCTACATTTGGGTGAGTATTCCACAGCTGAAAAGATACTTTCACACCCATAATTAATTTGACTCTAAGAGTCACTCTGTGAGGAAGGTGCTGTAACACCCATCTTACAGATGGAAAAACTGAGGGTCTAGGGAGGCATGGAGCCCACCCTGCCTCCCAGCAGGAACTGGCCGAGCCAGTGGCCAGGCTGTTGACCTTGTGTTCTGAGCCCAGTGCCCTTTGTGCCGGGGTGGTGTGGAGGTGGTTTGGCCAAAGCTCCAGTCCACAGGAAGGGTGACAGCCTGATTGATTTCCGGTTCTTTCCGTGTTTTGATTCTGAAATGAGTTACTGAGATCATTAAGGAGCATCGACAGAGGACCTTGCTTCCACAATGGAATTTTCCTTCTCTTCCTGTTTGGTATTTTCCAGTAATATTTCTATTAATGTTTCACTTTCGGAGGCACTGGCTTCCTGAGAGTTTGCACTTTCTCAATTGATGAGCCAGGAAGAACTGAATTTTCCTCTAAATCATTCAGTTCCTTTCCATCTTCTCCAAGGGGAGCTCTCTCTGGATTTCCCATTATGCAGTAGAGGAAGGATCTTGGAGGTGGGTCCAAGGGATGGAGAGAGAATTAGTCAGGGCCCTGGGGAATGACTCAGGCCCTGAGTTTTCCAAGCAGAACTTAAGAATAATGGTCAGAAAGGGGCTTCCCAAGGCCGGGGAGGGGAGAAATGACTTGATAGGTGGGTGAGCTGGGGCAGGGCTGGTCCACTGCTGGGCCTTCACTTACAGGCTGGACTCCGAGTCCTCAGCTGGGCCATGAGAGCCCATACCAAGTCCTTTCTCCTCATTCATTCATTAAACACACATTGTTGAGAATGGGCTACCTGCTGGGTATTGTTCTATTTAGATGCTGGGGATACAGCCGTGGACAAAACATAAAAATTCATGCTACCCTGAGTTTACCCTCTCGTGAGAGGATTCAAGCAAATAAAGTATGTCGGGTAGAGTGTAGAGAAAAATAAAGCTGGGGTGGGCCTCAGTTTGGGGTGGGGTGCTGTTTCAGATGGGTGCTCAGGGGGCTTTGCTGAAGGGTGTGATGGTGTGATTCACACGGCTCTCGGAGAGAAGTGCATTCCAGGCAGAGGGAACAGTCAGGGCAAAAGTCCAAGGCAGGAGCATGCCTGGCTGCTTCAGGGAGATTGGCATGACTGAGTGGAGCAGGTGGAGAGGAAGTGGGGAGACGAGTTCTGAGAGGTGGGACAGGGAGGCTGAGTGTTTCGGGCCTCTCTCGCTTTATCTCTGGGAGACATGGGAAGTCAGTGGAGGTTCTGAGCAGAGGAATGACGTCATCTGGCTTTTGGGTTTTGAAAGGATCACTCTGGCTGCCTACTGGAGAATAGACTGGAGGGGACCAGCCAGGAGACCAGCTGGGAGGACCTTCAGCCACAGGAACTGGGGTGCTAGCGGTAGGTGATGAGAGGAGACCAGATTCAGGACATGCCCTGAAGGTAGAGCTGCAGGATTTCCTGCCAGATGAAATGTGAGATGTGAGGGGTGAGGAGAGTCACAGATGACTCCAGGTTTTAGCTTGAGCAGCCAGGAGGGTAAATTGTCATTAGCTGAGATGGGAGGACCCTGGAAGCGCAGTCACAGTCCAGCCAGTGGAGTTGATCCAGCAACTGATTCTGGGACTTAAGAGCCAAACACGCTCTGAGAACCCAGAGAAGGCATGGGTGGCCTCTGTCTGGGGCTGGGGGAAACCACCAGGAAGAGGAAGTCATCTGGGAGGTGGGTCCAGAGGAAGGTGCACATGGGGCATCCCAGACAGAAGGGGTCCTGTCGACAGTGACTGAGATTGGAAAGGGACCCCTGCTGGGCACAAGCAGGTGTGGCCAGAGCCTGGGGATTGACTGGTGTAACTGCACATGATAGAGGAAAGAGGCAGGGAGCTGGATGTGAAGGGCCACCTGCCACTGGTCGAAAATTGCCCCCATTCTCCAAATTGGGAGGCCACCTGCTGTGTTGTGTGCCTCAGCTGGGCACCAGAGCAGGGTGAAGAGGAGGCTGGAACCTGCCTGTTTTGCTAAGCAGAGCATTTCCTTACGGAGCGCTTGTGATTGTTGCCAATGTTCTTTCTCATCTGGGGCTCACCAGTAGGTGGGCTACGAGGAGGAGGCAAACAGAAGGAGGAAGAAAGGAACTTTCCTGGTTTCTACAGGCCACAGCTAAACTCTAAAAATGAAAATGACCAGAAAATTCTTCACAGTGAAGCTTCACTGTTTTGTGGGGCGTGCACTCCCAGAAAGCCAGACAGCCTCGTAATCCTCCCGGTGCATTCCAAAGCCGTGCATGTGATTTGGGGCCCGCGTGGCATTCGCGGAATGACTCAGCCCCTACCTGCTCTCCCATGTGGGGCAGATGTGAGTTGGCCGTGTTCTAAGGCCGTTCCTCAGAACAGCAAGCTTGGATTTTTTGATATATTTCAATGTTTATCTCTGTGTTAACTTTTCTCTTCCCCCTTCAACAAAACTAAGACAGGTTTGGTATAGAAAATGCTGATAAGCAAAACTAAAATAGAAACCAACTTTAATTCTACAATTCAGAGAAACCGCCATTAACATTTCACTGTTTTTCCATCTAGCCTTTTTTTCAGTGCATATATATGTGTGTGTGTCTGTGTATATATATATTTCCCTTCACAAAAATTAATATTTTGTGTATCTGTTTGTGTTCTTTTTGCTTAAAGACATGGGAAGATGTCTACATTGTCTTAAACATTCAACAACAGTAATTTAATGTCTGTATAGTATGCTGTTTGCTTATTTAAGCTCTCCCAGTTTTCACTAATTTAACAGTGCTATAGTGAACATCTTTGTAACTTAATTCTTTGCATAAATAAGTCTGTGATTATTTATCTGGGATTGATTCCCAGAGGAGAATTGTTGGGTAGGAAGATAAAAATTTTGATACATTCTTTCAAATACTAGAAAGACCTTACAAGTTTTCACCTGCTTTACTCTAATGCAATTTAGTTTAATTTGCAGTTTCTTAGGTTACTGGTGCATATGTTTGTTGACTGCTTGTGTCTCTTTTCCGAAATTGTGTACTTCTATCTGTCCATCCTTCCTGCCATAGGGTTTATCTTTTTATTGATTCGTAAGAGCTCTTTGTGGATTAAGGATGGCAGCCCCTCGCCTGCCGTTTGGGTTGCAGGGTATTTTTTTTTACAAGTTTGTAATTTGCCTTTCGGCTCTGTATCTGGTGGTTGCTTTTGTTGTTTACACTGAATGGTCTTCTGTTGCTGAATCAGTCGATGTTTCTCATGATTTTTGAGTGTGCTGCTTAGAAAAGTTTTCTGTACTCCAATGTATTTTCTTCTAATACTTTGATGGTTTCTTTCTTTGACTGCGTCAGGTCTTAGTTGTGGCACATGGGATCGTTCGTTGCAGCACGCAGGCTTTTTTGTTGCACTGCGCGGGTTTCTCTAGTTGCAGCGTGTGGCTTAGTTGCCCTGTGTCCTGTGGGATCTTAGTTTCCCGACCAGGGATCGAACCCGCGTCCCCTGCATTGGAAGGCAGATTCTTAACCACTGGATCATCAGGGAAGTCCCTCTTTCTTTTTTAACGTTGACATTTTAATCTGGAGTTTGATTTCAGGGTATGAGGTAGGGTTTTAATGTTATTTTTCCGAATGACCAGTCTGTGTCTGGACATCCTCTCCTTGCTTACTCTGTGAGCTGTCTGTATTTCTTCAGGTGCCTTTTTAGACTTCAATATTTTGACTCCATCTTGCCCTGACTGTGTTAAATTCTCATTAGCTATTATGATAATGATGATTTCACCTTGTCTTTATAAAATGACACCTTCTGTCTGCAGATACCCATGCACTTATTATACATTCAACTCCTGACACCTGAGGGAAGTAACTGGGTATTAGTACTTCATCTTTGGATGCCATACCTGACGCGGTGGGTGGGATGAGGCCATGAAAGCTTCGCCTCACCTCTACTGGAGTCAGCTTCCTCCTCCAGGACCAGGGGGCCGGCTGTCTAGGTATATTCAGTGCAACCACTTACTGTTCGCCCTGCCTGTGTAGCCTTATCTGGGTGGGTCCATTTCAGCTTTCGCATGGTGACTTTTGTGGAGAGAGGGGTGCAGCATTCAGTCATCCATGCAGCAAACATTTTTTAGATACCCACCATGTTCCAGCACTGGGCTGAGTCGTGCAGACCATCAGCGATGAGTAAGCCCCGGCACTCTAACTCAAAGCCCAGGAGGGGATATTGGAAAGGCCCAGGAATATCTCTGCTGCAAGGCAGAAAGTGTTCAGTGCCAGGATACAGAGGCAGGTAATGACTCTGAGTAACAAGAAGCATTGGAAACTGAGGTGGGCACGGGCAGCACTGTAGTAGACCATGGGTAGCAGAGCTCAGACTGGAAGGATGGAGAGGACTTGAAGGTGTGGTATGTGGGGACTATATTATTTTGGTCATTTAAATTTTTTTCACACCCACCAAAGTCCAATGCAAGTGACATGAATTCACAGAGTTCTTCCCCCACCCACCGACCTCTTCTGTCCCCTCAACCCAGGTGTCCTATGTCTTCAATTAGTGAGGGACCCTTTCCGAGGCTCTGTTGCACGTTCTTCTTTTCCTGGCTCAGGCCAGCGTCGGGATAATCCATCCTGCAGTGTCTGCTGTGGGGTTTGTGACATTAATGAATTGGTGTTGATGGAACAGATTAAGACCAGGAGTGTTCACAGTGAATAAGTCAAGGAAAAAAAGATGCAGAATTTTCTGCATGAACACGGATGAACATTTTTATGGGTCTAAGAGGCTGAGGGTGTCTGCCTAATTCACTATGCTGTGTGTCACAGCATGTCAATGAACCCTACCTAGACCAGCCCTGGCAGCACAAATCACCAGGAGAGCATTTTTCAAAATTTTTAGTTGCCTGGGCTCCACCTCACACTAATCACACCATGGTTTCTGGGGACAGAGCCTGAGTATCAGTACTTTTGGAAGGTCCCCATGTGATTCTGATATGCAGCCAATGCTGAAAGTTGCTGTCCCGGAACTTGGTTTGGGGTTCCAGGGGAGCCTAGGGATCATCCAGTCCAACCCTCCTGCATCCGTGCCTGAAAACTTCCAGTGATGGGGGGATTTGTCACATGAGCACACACTCGTTTGCACAGCTGAGCTTTCAAGTTTTTTCTGCTGTTCCCTCCAACTTAGTACAGGTTTGTTGAGTACCTGGTGTTTATGGGAGCTCTGCTGGCTGACCTCTTTCTCTCTGTGGATTCTGTTACTGTTTTAGTTGGACTCTGAGGTCAAGCAGAACCAGTCTAACCTTACTTCTTCCACATGACGACCCTCAGATGTGTGATCGTATCTTCAAAGGCAGAGGGAAGCTGCAGGCTGTAACATTTCCCCATAAAGCCAGATTCCCAGCCAGGACACCAACTGCTAAGGGCAAGTACCCTTCAGCATCACAAGCGTGGAGGGCATTGATGGACCCCCAGTCCAGGAGCTTCCTGGGCAGGAAGTGGCAGGCTGGAGCGGGTTCTGCGTTGGGGGGGCTGAGGTTGACCCTGAGGAGTTAATCCTTCTGAAGCGTGACCAGATGGGGAGCAGAGCATCGTTGGATTCGATTCCCAGGTGGATTTTGGGGGTCTCAGGGCAAAGAGAGCAGGAGAGCAGCAGTCAGGAGTGGATTCCGGGGGAGCGGGTGGGATCTTGCCATCAGGACCTCAGCGCTGAGCAGGTAACAAGCAGAGCAGAAGCTGCCTGGCTGAGAGCGGCGTGGTGTCAGGAGCCAGGTATTCTCGGGCCAGGTGTTTGCCCTTTGTGGGGGTAGCCGGTGACGCTACACACCACAGGTGCCCAGAGCTGTTGATCCAAACACGGCAGGACCCTAGGGGTGTCCACTGTGGTGATGTGAAATGAGCACTAGTTTTGGGGTCAGAAGTCTGGGCTCAAATCCTGGACCTGGTGCTCAGAAGCTTAGTAATTTGGGGTTAGCTTCTCCGGGCCTGCAATGCTCATCTGTCCTAACATGGGCATAGTAATAATAGAGAGTGTCTCCTGACCCCTCACTCTGTGCCTCGTGCCTGTGGGACACTTTCTGTGTGTGATCCTCACGGCCAGTCTTTGAGGTGGTCCTGTTAGAATCCCCTTTTTACAGATGATGAAACACTCTGGAGATGGGGTTCAGGGGCAGTACCTAGGGTCTTTGTGAGGATTTAATAAAATTATTTGTTTAAATGGCTAAGCACAATGCGTGGCATGTAGGAAGAGCTTTATGAATTCTTTTGGCCACAGTCTGTCCTGGGCCTCAACCCAGCCTCGAACTCTGGGCTTCTTATAGCCACAGTCAAGCCAGTGGGACTTCCCTTTCTGGCCGGGTGAGGTTGTCCTCAAAAATTATCCCTGTCCTATATTGACAGTCAGTTTGTGGTTGACCTATGATTCTCTGCAGTGGGAGAAGAGAAGTAAAAACTCTACCTGGATCACCACTCTGTTCCGAGTGCTTTATGAATATTAACTCACTGAACCTCATGACACCCTAGGATGTAAGTTCTATTGAGTCCCATTTTACAGATGGAGAAACTAGGGCAAACATGTGTGGGTTGTTTTGTTTTTTTTTAAGTACTTTGTCAATAGGTGACACAGCTAGTAATGGGCAGAGCTGCAGGTGTGGGTGTGAAGCCCAGGAAGTTAGTTTGGCTTCTGTCTGCCCTTAACCTCTATGCTACACAGCTATAGGGAACAGTGACAGAGGTCAGTTCTGTATCATCTGGTTGTTCCAAAACCATGAGGCCAGAGCCATTTAAAAACCATAGCTTTCTATTGTTAATAAAGCATCTGGTTTGAGCCAGGCACTCTCCATATGTCTTCTCAAGGTAATGCTGCCAAAGTAGCATCAGGAAGGCTTCATGGAGGAGGTGGCACGGGAGCTGGGCCTTCATGGATACAGAGGATTTGGATATTTAGAGATTTGTGGATGTTAGGAGGACATCCTGGGAGGGGCGTTGCGAGTGGTCCGAAGTGACTGAAGGAGAGGCTGTGAGAAGACAAAAGAGAAAATATACAAGAGTGAGAGATAAGGCCAGGTGACAGAAGGCCCAAAGGGACAGGCCACAGAGTTTGGTCTGTCCTCTGGTAATGAAAGGTGGTGGAGCACAGGAGTGACAGGGTCAGATCTGGGCTTTAGAAAAAAACCTATCTGTCTCCCTCTTAAGAGGATGGGTTAGAGAGGGTTGGGGGAGGGAGGCCTAAGCTGAGCCTGGGGGTGGGGAGCCCCGTTGGGAGGACACCAAATGCTTTATGCAGACTGGCCTGACCCCAGTCTGCATTCTTTCTTTCTTTATTTTTTAAAATATTTATTTATTTATTTATTTGGCTGCATTGGGTCTTAGTTGCGGCACGTGGGATCTTCATTGTGGCACGCGGGATCTTTCGCTGCAGTGCGGGCTCTTCGTTGCGGCGTGCGGGCTTCTCAAGTTGTGGCGCACGGGCTCCAGAGTGCGTGGGCTCTGTAGTTGCGGCACGCGGGCTTAGTTGCTCTGCGGCATGTGGGATCTTAGTTCCTTGACCAGGGATCGAACCCGCATCCCCTGCATTGGAAGGCAGATTCTTTAACCACTGGACCACCAGGGAAGTCCCCCCACCCCCCCCCACCCCCCGCCCATACTGTGACTGACTGCTCAGGCAGCTCTCAGATGACATTGGGCAATGGAGGGAAATCGACCGAGTACCTGTCTAGGGGATAGATTCTCTGGATCACTCTCATCAGTAGTTGAGATATGCCTTCTGTGTAGTTTGTAAGTTACCCAGTCCAGGAGAGCTTTTGTCCACATTCTGTCAGAGTCAGACGGATGGTGCACCAGGGGTCCCGGGGCCTGGGTCAGACATAGTGTTACGTCTCCACCTATGGTCTTTCTGGAAAGTTGGGTGGGAGGAGGCCTTGTATGAACCAAGCAGCACCTCAGCTGCTTGCTTCTGTAGAAATACGGAGCAGGAAAGGGCAGAGCCACTGAACAGCTAGCTCTTCTATGAGGGAAGTTGTGTGGGGTGAAGGAGGTGGGAGAGCATGCACTGTTTGTTCTGGGGGGCCACAGAGCTAGTCACCTGACCTTGAGACTGAGGTCCAGCTCTCCCATCTGTTGACAGCACCTCGGGGAGTTGGAGGCAGCCCAGGATGTCCGGGCAAACGATAGCAGGTCGAAGGAGCCACAGTAAAGCTGCTGCTGGAGGCTTCAGAAGAAGGGAATGCAAAAGGGAGAAGGGAGCGCTGGGGTTCTGGCTGCCACTAGGATGCCGACCTTCAGAGGACATCCTCCACCGGAGGAGCTCTGAGAAGCAGGAAGTGCTCAGGAGGCTTTGGGTCCACAGGGGGGAAGAAACATTAGCCTTGATGAAGATGTTTGCTGGGCTCAGTTGAAGGGTCCCCTGAGGATCCCTGTCCATTCCTCTCTCATTCATGGCTGAATCAGAGGTCCCTCTGGCCAGCAGAGCACGCTTCCCAATTCCTGAAGAGACGCTTTGTAAATAAAGATCTAGGAATAATGTGCCATCAGGCCAGCTCAGGGGGCTCTTGCCACATGCTTGGGGCACACACCTGGGGAATTCAGCTGTCATTCAGCTCCTCCTTGCTGGGCTTCTGCAAGGCCTGGGATCCATCTGAAGGCCATCTGTGGCGTGACTGTGAAGTGACAAGATGGTGGGAATTGGTGTCATCACTTCCGAGTCACCCACAGGACAGCTGAGAACATTGTCAAGGCCTGGATCACACACGCAGGCCTTGGGCCTGATGTTCTCAAAGTGCAGACGCCCAAACCAGGCGTGCGTCTGGGGCCTTGCCTTCCTTCTCTTGTCCCGCCCCACCCTGATTTTTGTGTGCACCCTTGATTCTGGTTCTTTATCACCCTCAGACTAGAGCAGAAGTGGGCCTGGTTTTGAAAAAGCTGAGGAACTTTTCTCCATCCAGGCAAACCCTTTGTGTTGAGGCGTCCTTAAACTTATTAGACATGAAGCCTCCAGAGGAAGCAGAAATTGCTTCTGACGGCTCACAGAGATCCCTGAATGAAGAGTTTGAAAGTAAGAAATCAGTGGATGAGGGTGCGGGCACATTTTTTGGGGGGGGGTACTATTTAATTCCTCTCCTAAATTAGAAATGCCTTTCTTTATACCTGTCAAATCCTTTGGGGAATGGTTATTCCAGAAAATTTCATAACTTCTTTGCTTTTGATGGTTTCTTCTGGTTTTACCTATTTCTCTACAACCCAGCAAGTACTTTGGAACATTTGATTCCTTCAAGTTCAGAGGCTATAGTTCTGTCTGTGCTCAAATATTTCTTACTCTGCAAGTAAATTTCAGTTGTACACCTTCAATCAGTCAGAGGGTCATTTTAACTGGGACATTGCTGATAGGTGGGAAGGAAACTTTAAATTTATAAAGGGTACTGAAACAAAAGAAGAAGTTCATGCCGTCTTGTGTTCCCCAGACTTTTCTTTAAAAAATTCGGAAAGGGAAATCAGGGCTTCCCTTGTAGGAAGAAGGAAGGCTTCCTTAGAAGATCTGGATTTTTGAATTTCAAAGACTTGTTTGAATGTGAAATCTAAGGTCATCCTGTATTCACAGTCTAAAAATCAGAAAGAAGTGAGTTAGATTGTCATTATTAAGTTTATCCCTGCAGCCACTAGGGGCATGACATTTTCTATTCCTTAGTTCTTTAGTAGTAAAAGAGAATCTTACCCATTGCTGAATAAAAGACCACTTGAGCCCTGTTGCTGAAGAACCGTGGCATGTTTCCCTGCATTGGTCTGTGGTTGGATGGTCAAGACTGACAAACATTGACAGGTGGACCCAGAATCACAGGATGTGTCTCAGGGATTTGTAGCAAGCTGTGTGTGTTTTAGATCATCGTGCACTCGATTTTAAAACACTCCGGAATGCCCGCTCCGACGCTGGCCTAGGGATCCGAGAGCAGCAGTGTGGAGCAGTGAGAGAGCACTGACTGACTGTTCAGGCTTAGTCTGGGTTCAAGTTGAGGGTCTATGACCTTGGGTAAGTCACTTGACCTTCCTGAGCCTATTTTCCCATCTTTAAATGAGGGTGTTCATCCCTATCATGAGGTCAGCCAATAAGGCCACTGTAAAAGGACCTTATAAATCAAGGTTGCCTTAAAAATGTTGTAGACTTGGTTCCAGGTCAGAAAGATAACGGGAGACTGAGGGAACAACACAGAGAAGCTGAAAAGTTGCTACTCTCTGGCCCAGTGGTTCCCCTGTTAGGAGTTTATCCTAAGGAGAGAGTGAAGAGAGTCACAATGATTTAGCTACCAGTATCCTACAGCATTTGGAAAAAAAAAAAAAAAAGGAAATTACTTAAATATCCAGCTGTGGGAAATGGTTCATGTATATGGTGGAAAGGAATGCGACCACCCAGAGCTGGGCTGAGTAACTCAACTGCAGAAGAGTCAAGAGGGGAAAGGCTCACCACAGAAGACTTTAAAAGTAGGGTATAAGAACCCGAATAGTTGTAGTCTCCCCCTACCCCATTCCCACCTACACAGGTAGAAAAAGGGCCAGAAGTAAATAGACCCAAATGTGGATAGCGGTTGTCACTGCAAGGTTGGATATTTTTCAGTTTTTAAAAGCAAACACTATTTAATCACAAAGGAACATTTTTTCCAAGTAAATTAATGACATGGCAAGGGCAAGGGGAATGGGAAGGTGAGCCAGTGTAGGCTCTCTGCCTCCCAGCCAGGCTCTGCCCAGCCTTGTGAATGAGCAGTTGAACTTCAAAGCCAGGGCAGAGAGAGCATCTCATTGTGTTGGAATGTGGGCGATGAGGCTCACAGGAAGTGATGACAAGCCCTTTGTTATATAAGCTCACCAAGCTGGCTCGGTGGTGCCAGTGGTGGCCCTTGGTGCCCGATCAGGACATCATCTGTCTGTGTCTGTGGTCACAGCCCTCTTATCGGAACTGTGCAGCCAGGCACCGGAAGATACAATGCACACCCTCTCTTCCTTTACTCCCACTGGCATATTGGGCTATTGCATACAGGGAGAAAGGCCAGCGTGAAGGAACTTACTGGCATTATTTACGACCAGGGAAGGTGTGGGGATTTTCCCTTGACCCTTCGGAAGACATCTATCCTGGCTGCCTCCAAAAGCCAGGGCTACCTGCCTTCATCTACTTCTGTTTCTCGGTTCCTATTGGTCTGTGCTGTGTTTACAGCTGTGGTCCTGCTGAAGGAGTTAGTCCCGGAAAGAGGGGATGATTCCCTCGGGCTGGGAACGTGGCTGCTCCAAAGGCAGATTGCAGTTTCCCTCTCTGTTAACTTCCCTACAGCAGGCAGGCCGAACCGGGCCAGGCATAGGACAGGTGCCCACAGAAGCTGTGCAGTCTTGGAGTTTCCTGTATGCAAGGGTGTGTCCGTGCAAGCGCTTGTGGCTAAAGATAGTGGAATGTTGCACCCAGTTGCACTTGCCCTTGCACCAGAGATTCTGAGCTACTTTGTATTGAGAACCTATTCTATGCTGTACTCTGCTGGGTGCTTTAGGTACAACACTAAACTGTAATCCTCCCAGGAACTCTGCAAGGAGGTTATTGTCCATTTCTTGTATATGAAAACAGATTCAGGGCAGGGGACATGGCCAAGGCCTGTTAAATTTCCGAGCTTTTATTGACATTCCTGTCTTACTGGATACCAGGGACTCAGCATGTACTCATTTTTTATTTACACTCGCAGCTCCTGGCTCAGAACTTGGAACACTCTAACCACTCTGGATGAATTGAACCTTGAGACTCCATGCTGGGTGGCTTTGGACAAGTCCCTTCTTCTCTGTGGGCCACAGTGTCTCCATTTGTAATGGCCAGGTGTCCTTCTCTGTCAGCAGGCCCCGTCTTTTCCAAAGACTTCCCAGGACAGCCATCCCCAGACCACAGGTTCCTGTGGTCTTATAAGAGGTCTTTTACTATCGGGCTGAGGCCCGAACATCAGATGACTGTTGTCCCCAATTAACGAGACACGAGAAATAAAGTTGCGCAGCTTTATAATGAAACCACATTTCTCACTGCCATTTCAATTCACCCAGAGTTTAAGGCACGCGTTCTGCCCTTGGCAGGCTCATGTGTTTCATTCCTTGGTGTGATCACCCACCTTTCACCTGAATTGGTTTGAAAAGCCTTGGGTAGTTTCCAGAAATTAAATCCACTCTATAGGACGGAAGATTTACCACCCCAAGATGTTTAAAGAAGTGTGTGGCCACCTCTGGGGGCTGTACTCAGAGAGGAGCGCAGAGGGGCTTTGGGAACAAGGTTGTTCCTTCCAGGGGGGCCCCTTGTTCTTGTTTGCATGTGTCAGTTCCCACGCCTCAGCAAACATTCTGTAAAGGGCCAGGTGGTAAGTATTTTCAGCTTTGGGGACAACATGCAGCCCCTCAATTCTTCCCTTGTTGTTAGAAAGCAGCCATAGACAATATGTAAATCAGTGGGCATGGCTGTGTTCCAATAAAACTTTATTTATAAAAATAAAACTTCGCAGACATCTAGTCTAAAATGTTAGGCACATCTCTTCATAATCACAGCCCATGTTGACTTGTTCCCTCTGTGTTTTGTACATACTTGTTTTGACCTCCTGATTGTATGGAAGTTCCCCCCACCCCGACCCCAGCTCCCACCCCTCCCCAGACCCGTGTGGTTTTTGCAAGCTGTCTCTGACCTAGACATGCTAGAAGAGCTTTCATCAATACTTAGTTGCACAGAAGTAGCCCACATTCTCATGTCAAAAAGTATGTCTTTTAAAAATGCACCATTTTTTCCTACAACTGTGTTGTCCTGTGTAGGGTCTCTTGTTGTACAGTCTGGCTCATTATAAAGATGTAGGAAGTTGATATATTATCAAATTGCTTACTGTTACAGATTTTTTAGATGCTGTCAGAAGAAAAGTCCCATCCCTGACGTCCCATAGTGCTTGAGTCTTGACTCTTCTGGCCGGTCCTTCATCTTCTGTCTTTCAAAAGTGACTCCAGTCATGTCATTACTTAAATACTCTCCACAGCTTCTATCATGTCTAGACTCATAGTGTGACATCAAAGCTGACCCTTGGGCTTCCCTGGTGGCGCAGTGGTTGAGAGTCTGCCTGCCGATGCAGGGGACACGGGTTCGTGCCCCGGTCTGGGAAGATCCCACATGCCGCGGAGCGGCTGGGCCAGTGAGCCATGGCTGCTGAGCCTGCGCGTCCGGAGGCTGTGCTCCGCAACGGGAGAGGCCACAACAGTGAGTGGCCCGCGTAACCGAAAAAAAAAAAGCTGACCCTTACCTCTGTGAAAGGCTCCCTCTGGCTCCATGATTCCCGGCCAGCCGGTTGGAAATTGCTTGCCTTCTGCCAGGATTTTACCTCCATGCCTTTGTATCTTTACCTGTAATGTGTCTTTATGCTCCTCATCCTTCCCAGTGGGAGCACCTCACACAGGGCCGGACCTGGAGTGGGCCCAGGAATGCTTGTCAAATGAGTGGCCTCAGTGAGGTTGATTGAGGGCCCAATGTGCTCTGAAACTCCTGGAGTCCCCAAACCTCCAGTGACTCCAGCACAGGGAAACACCCAAACCCCAGTGCCCCCCAGGGCAGCCAGCACACTCTAAATCATGGCACCTAGCGGGCCTCCAACAGGCAGAGTGGCTTTTGTGCCCACCTTTGTGGTGTGGTAGTGAGACTTACAGGAGGGTAGGGAGGTAGGCATCTGCGACGGGCAGCTTCCCCTCCACAGGGGCAGGTGGGAGTGATGATAATAACAGTTGCCAAGCTCTGAGCACCTGCTGTATGCAGAGCTCTAAGCCAGGGACCTGTATGGGATCTGCACAGGCTTCAGGGCGGTGGCACTTAGGGATCCTTCAGCTCCTTCAGCATCGTGCCCAGCACCTAGTAGGTGCTCAAAAAATTTATTTTGAATGAATAAATGAATTAGGCTAGAAGGAGGTTTTACTGGAAAGATTTGTTGTGGCCAGATGGAAGGGCCACAAATGCCGTACTAAGGAGTTAATTGAACCTTTGCTCTGTAGGCAGTGGGGACTTAAGGACAGGTTTGTGCAGGGAGGGGCATCTGTGCAACATGTGTCACGCTTACCCCATTATTTGCCCTTTCCGGTGTTACTGAGATGCCAGATAATGAGGTGTTGGGCTGCACAAAGCACTTCCTTGTGCCGGAGAGAGGCAGGGCCGGCCTTGAAGCCAGTTGGCCACTGGCCTCCTCCCTGTAATTCATGTGCAGCGGCAGGTGGGAATGAGCTGCCAGACAGAGCCAGGGCTTGCCTGCCTCTCCAGGTCGCCGCCTCGGCTTGCTGGCTCCAGCACAGGGGCCGTGGCCCTGATGCGAGGCCTGCCCCTCTGAGCTTTCCCTGCTGCTAGCATGTTCTGGGAGGATTAAAGGCAGCTGGCCGGCTCTTCCCAGGACTTGCTGACTCAGTTGATGGTTCCTATGGCAGGGGAGGGGGGAGGACCATTGCATCTTGATTTCTCTCCCCATGTCAACCCCCACCACTCCAGCTCTGCATTCCCAGGCTGGGTCACCTTGGGCTTCTCCCGTCTAAAGGCAGCTGGTCCCACAGCTAAGTGCTTTTGCCCCCTTGTCCCCCAGAGACCACTTTTCCAGGGAAGATGCAACTCATTGTTTTTAGGTTGGGAAATGCACAGTGAAGATGTAAGTCCCCGGAATCTAAGTATGTGGAACCGTTACTTTGTTCATAAGGGGCTGTTTTAGTGGTTCAGGTCCCTACAAGTGTACTGGGTAAGCCCCCTGGTGTGGGCATGGTGAAGAATGCAGAACAGGGCATTGTGGAATAGGTGGAGAGAAGCTGGGGGGCAGGGCAGCAGGCATAAGGCGTTCCACCACACAGCAAAACGATCAGGGTCGCAGGGGCATCTGATTGATTGATTCTGGGCGGAGATCTGGGCAGATTCCTTGGAGAACGTTTCAGTCTGCCCGCAAAAAGTGGCTGTGGGAAGAATGAGAAGTACTCTGGGCAGAGGGCACAGCTCGGCCAAAATCGTGGAAGTCAGCAAGTACGGCTGGGGTCTGGTGGGAAAGTCATGGGGCCGGAGCAGGCAGGGCTGTGGGTGACCTGGTAGATGGAGGCCTTCGAGTGGCTCTGAGGGCCTGGCTAGACAGTTAGCCATGCGGTTCTGCAATGTAGTAATGGGTCTGAGGGGCCCCTGGCTGGGCCTCTGTCACCCAGGGACCCAGTGAAAACCCAGGGCCTGGCCCATGGTGAGAGTTAAGAGGAATGTGACATCTAGTCTGGGCTGGGTTGCTCCAGGAAAGCCCATGCTTGGCCAGGCTGGAAATGAGCCCCTGCTGTTCTGGCTGTGACATCTGCTTCCTTGGGCTGGCCTTGGAAGAGCCTGTCACAGTGACTTCTGAGGGAAGCCAGCAGATGGGCAAGATGGAAATGCCCCTCCTGTGGAGCAGGGGAGCAGTGACCCTCACACGGGCACTTAGTTTGCCCTGAGCCCTCACAGTGGTATTGTCTCAGCTGCCACAGGGGGCAGAGAGAGCGGGGATTTCCAGTTCCCATTTTAGGGATGGGGAAGTGAATTGCTTGAAGTCCCCACAAAGTCAGGGAGCCCCCGAGCAGGGCTGGGGTATTAGTCACCACACAGCACAGTCCTCCGTAATTAAAGGGCATGGGCACAGTTAGGAGGTGAAGTTTGCAGTTAAATGACAGTTGAAGATGGTGGGTGATTTCTGGCTTCACTAATACATGTTAAGCTCCTCCTGTGTGCCAGGTGCTGTGCTAAGCTCTTATTGGCGTCATTCTTGCGACAACCCTCGTCAGTAGGTACTTTTCTTATCCCTAGTGAGTGGAGACTGAGGCGCAGGAGTTTGAGTAACTTATGTAACAACCCAGCACAGGACAGACGTGGCATTTGAGCCCAGGCAGTCCCACCCCAGGGTCTGTTCTAGCCCAACGCCCTGGGGCCTCTGTGAGGCCAGACGTGGGCACGATCCCCTCATCGGCCTCGGCAGACTCCTAGCATGCTTTATAATTAGAACAGACTGCAGCTCCTGCTAATGACTTCCTCATGAGATGCATACTCAGAAGCTCGGGAGAATATTGAAGAACGAGAAAGGAAATAGGTAGAGAATGAGGTTTCCACTAAGGCCCAAAGCACTATTTATAAAAAGTACGTGTGCAGGCTTCCCTGGTGGCGCAGTGGTTGAGAGTCTGCCTGCTGATGCAGGGGACACGGGTTCGTGCCCCGGTCCGGGAAGATCCCACATGCCGCGGAGCGGCTGGGCCCGTGAGCCATGGCCACTGAGCCTGCGTGTCCGGAGCACAGGCCACAACAGTGAGAGGCCCGCATACCGCAAAAAAAAAAAAAAAAGTACGTGCGCAAGCCAACTTCGACCAGCTACGTTTGGCAGTCGGCTGACTCCTGCCATAACTCTGTCTCCTCTGCTGTCCTTGATGCATTCGGTACTGGCCACACCTACCACCCCGTTGTCCTTGATGCATTCAGTACTGGCCACACCTACCACCCCGTTATGGAGGACAGCTGACATCATGTCCCTCCAGTAAGAGCACAACTCTGATCTGGTCACTTGGCTTCTCAGAACCTCCAGTGGCTTCCCATTGCCTTTTGGAATAATGTGGAGTTGCTTTAACCTGGCATTCAAGGCCTTCTACGAGGTGGTCCCCGTCTCCTTTTCCTGATATGCCAGAGAACATCCTTCCCTAAACTCACTGAATTTTTACCCCTATGCACTTTGCCCATGGCCATTTCCTGAGGCTGGCGTGTCCGTCTTCCCTCCCAGCACTCCATCCTGTCTGGCAAATGCAGGTTCAGCTCAGATCTTGCCTCTTGACAGAACGCTGACACAGCCTCTCTATTCTGCCCTCCCCCACCTGTGGGTCGTGCTTCTGCGCCTTGCTTGTGATGATCTGACCCGCCTCACAGGTAGTTTTGCGGTGCTGTGACTGTGCCCCTCCCCTGCACAGAGCTCCTTGCTGGGTGATGGATTCACCTGTATGTGTGCATGGTGATGGGAAAGACAGCTCAAATAGAGCCTTTTGGGGCAGAGGTAAAAGGAAGGATCCTGATTAGTGAAAAGGGCTTTCTGGGTATCAGGCATGAAGGGCTTATTTACGATTGTGTAGAAAACAAAGGACCTGGTGGTGAATGTACTTAGACCCTTCGTCCCTGGCTGGAAGAAACTGAGCTGTGACTTTTTAGTGTGGAGAAGAGAGGATCTGAGTGAGGATAAATGTCCTAAGCTCTCATCTCTTCCAATCCCTGCAAGTGCCAGGTCCTCTAGAAGTTAACTTCCCTCTAAACACCTGTGGGGCAGGTATCTTCTAAGTCAACCCTGTTACCTTTCCCTGGGACGGCTGCATTTCCCTCCCACCCCTGCACACTCCATCACCCCTCCTCTTGCTGACTACATGTTATGCCTCTGCTTCAAAAGGTGTGTAAACACGTTCTCTGTTTACAGTAAAGCCCCAAAACAGAGCCCTCAGTCCACCCCCAAACTCCATTTCTATGTGTCTTCGTTACACACCCATACAACCCCTTCAGCATTGTAGCCTGGTCACTTTACTCTCCCTTCCCTCACTTGCACACCCCCCCTCCAGATACCTTACTGCTGATCCGCCCGCCTCGCGTGTAGTCTCTCCCGCCTGAACCCACGGGAGATTCGCCACCTTCTCCAGGAGGTCACCTGACCCCCACCAGCATTGCCTGCCTGCCTGTCTGCCTGCCAGTGCTCTCTCGTGACCATATCTCATCTCCTTTAGCAGAGTGGCTGGAGCCTGCGGGTGGTCCCCTCGCTGCATCCGCCCCTCCCCTCCACCTCCACTGCGTAGGCGCTAATGCATGTCTGAGGGGGCCACCCTTCTGCAGCCCGGCTTCAGTAATATGGTTTGCCAACCATTGTGTGGCTTCACACGTGGTCTCATTCCCACCTGAGACAGCCCTCAGGTCACCATGGTCTCTGTTTTCCCCGCAGGGTGGCTGGGCCTCGCCCAGGGTCAGACACATTGCCAGCCAGTGGCCCAGGTGGGACCACAACCCTTCCTGGCTCTCTCTGCCTCTCTGAACCTGGAAGTTTAGCCACTGTTTGCGTTTCTCTGAGGGAACTGAGCCTCCGGGGAGAGAACTGTGGGGGCAGTTTGCGAATTTCTGAGGACAGATGATAAGTCTTGTCCTCTGGGAAGGATCACTCTGCAAGGCTTAGGCCGCTATCCACACTCCCGTCTGTGGTGCAGCTTTAGAACGCAGCCTCAGAATCCGAATGAGCCATTCTGGCTCAAAATACGACTGTGGCCCAGGGATTTGTGGAGAGTAGGGCAGGGCTGCCAGATCTTCTGTCAATAACCGCCTGGTGGGATTCCTCCTCCTCTCCCCTCTCCCTTCAGCCCTGAGCTACCCTGGGGAGGGCTTGGCCTTTTGGAACTGAGTCGCTGGGCATGGCCCCCGCCAGGGCGGGTGGTCGATGGCGGGCCCTGGGCCAGGGGTGTCTTGGACTTGCGAGGTGCCTGAGCTTCCCTGAGGTGTTTCTTACATCAGAGCTGTTTCCGGACAACTGCGGGCTGTGCGGTCAAGTTAAAGAGGTTGTTCAGAAAACCAGACTGGCACCTACAGGAAGTAGCATTACAAGGGGACCTTGTGGCTTTGTGACCTCTGCTCTGTAGATGGGGGAGGGGCAGGGGGTTGTAAAATCCGAGGGTTTGAGCCAAGAATCATGGAATCCATTCATCCACACGCCCCTTGGCCACAAAAATAGGATGGAGTCCTTGGCCCTGGGGCCAAGACCCCCTTTCTTTGGATCTTGCAGCCTTGATATCTGCAGCAGCACAAACAGGCTGATGACAGAGTAATTCCAGAACCGTAATAAAGTCTTGCACTTGGTTTTCTCTTGGGCTTATTTAAAGTGCACTTTTTTTTTTTTTTGTAAAAAAGCCCAGTTTGTCAGTTTTCTTATTTAGATGCAA
The DNA here is from genome assembly GCF_964270905.1 of Leucopleurus acutus. NCBI lineage: Eukaryota > Metazoa > Chordata > Mammalia > Artiodactyla > Delphinidae > Leucopleurus > Leucopleurus acutus. The sequence continues at coordinate 34,816,697 of NC_139150.1, forward strand.
TGACAAATCAGAAAAAAAGTTTTGAAATTTTTTAAGACCCCCATTGCCTGGTTGGGAACTATAGTGGATGTCTAAAGGCCTGACAGCAGCATCTGACAGAGCACTTTTTTTTTTTTTTTTTTTTTTGCAGTACACGGGCCTCTCACTGTTGTGGCCTCTCCCGTTGCGGAGCACAGGCTCCGGATGCGCAGGCTCAGCGGCCATGGCTCACGGCCATGGCTCACGGGCCCAGCCGCTCCGCTCGGTATGTGGGATCCTCCCGGACCTGGGCACGAACCCGTGTCCCCTGCATCGGCAGGCAGACTCTCAACCACTGCGCCACCAGGGAAGCCCTAAAATTCATTTTTTTACTTACTGAGCACCTTATTATGTGCCCACCCCTGCGTTAGACACAGATACCAGAAAGATGAGTAGGCATAGACCCTGCCCTAGAACCCCAGTTTAGGAGGTCTTAATAATCATGACAGTATGACTTCACGGGTGTTTCAGAAGAGCAAGTGACATTCTGACATGGAAGGGTTTATAAACTGTAAAGTACAGTGCACGTGGAAAGAGTATTGGTTATTGGGGCTCCTGGGTCCATCGCTTTTACAATAGAACAAGGCGACTCTTGAGTCTGGAGGTCCCTTCAAGCCTGGTGCCTGTGCACCCACCCTGTTCTGCGGCATCCAAGCCCTAGTGTGCATGGAATGCATGGGGCTGGGCACACATATAAGGGGGCTGCAGAAGTGGAGAGGGTGGGACCTGGATGGCCAAATCCAGACTGTAAAGTAAGGGAGCGGGGAAGTTCTGGGAGCCATTTGTAGTTCTCTGAATGTGGTTTGACCTGATTTTTAAAAACTCTTATACAACTCATCAGGAGTTAGTGAAACTGCCTTTAGTCAGTGAGAAGAGAGCCAGATTTTTAAAAAATCTTGTTAGAGTGTCACAGGATGTGAAATATCACTTCTTAGCCCTCACAGCTATTTGTGAGTCTGTGTCTATCCCCCTGACTGGCCTGGGAACTCCTATAGGACTGCAGTAGTGTCTCGCTCTGCTCGTGTCCCAGAATCCAGCGTGAGACCTGCCCCAGAGTCAGCCCCGGGAAGCTGAATGGAGGTGCAGACAGAACTATGGGGCTCAGAGGAGGGAGAACTCACTTCTAGCTGGGGTGGGGGGATCACAGAGGAAGGTACATGCAGGCTGAACCACGATGATGGTAATACAGTGGAGCCCCTACTGCTGCCAGGCACAGAGGTGGGCTCTGTTATTATCCTTACTTTATAGATGAAGAAACTGAGGCTCAGAGAGGTTGAACAAGCTTCCCAAAGTGACACAGCCAGGATTTGAACTCAGCTTTAACTCCAGAGCTCATGTTCTCAAGCACTGTGCCTTGCAGCCTAGGCAGAATTTGAACGTGCAGTTACCAGAGAAGGGAGCATCCTTGGAGGGCAGAGTGTGGGCAGAGAGCCATGGCAGAGGAAGCTGGGGGCTGGTGACTCCTGTGGTTGAGTGTTGGGTGAGGGGACAGTGAGGGGCTGACGTTGGAAACAAGCAGACAGCCCTCTCCACCACGCAGGTGGGAACAGGAAGTTCCTGAGTGACATGGGGTCTCCTAGCGGGCATTTCTTCACGCAGGCTGGCAGACAAGAGCCCTGTGAACTGGCTCTTTCTCCAGTTCTGCAGGCCCTCAGCACCTTGTGTGAGCCCATTCTTATGTGTCGTAGAAGCTGGCAGGACCCTTCTCCACGAAAAGAGAGGGCTCTCTGAGGGGTGGTACGTGGAATTGGTTTTGCCCCAGCCCCCCATGTATGACCCCACACACCAGCCCCTTACTCTCTCTGGGTCTGTTTCATCACCTCTGCAGGGAAGAGTTGCCTTAGTAGAGTCACTTTCAAGTCCTTTGAGCATAACATTAAGAGCCAAAATCTGGGACAGAGCAGCTGAGTTTGGATCCTGACTCTAACTCACTGCCTTGGTGACCTTGGGCACATTACCCAGCCACCTGGTGCCTCAGTTTTTTCATCTGCAGAATGGGGACAACATAAAAATCTACTCCATAGGAGTTGTTGGGAGCATCAAAAGAATTGCACATAGTCACTTGTCTCAGTATTTAATGTATTATGATCGTGCTTGTCCCATCCTTGCTCTCTCCAGCCCCTGACTGACCCCATGACTCAGTGGAAGGGGAGGGTCTGGGGCTCAGAGGCTCTCTGGCCACCCGCAGAGCTCCTGCAAGGCCAGGGATGCCTCGGTTTGCCCCGTCTGCTGAGCGCGTTTGCACTGTAGAAGTTGAGATCATTGCTGCCAGTGGCCGCCCAACCTCAGCCAAGCTCTTGCAACATTCCCCAGGGTTCTTGGGGTTCCTTGTGCCCCAGTCCTGCGTGGGCAGAGCTCTAGGCAGGTGGCATATTTTGGCAGGTCCTCAGTGGTGTCATTGGTAAAGAGTTTCCTGTGACTGTGCTAGTTAGGACTGTAAAACTACAGTTTTTACAGTCCCCTTTTGTTCTTCCCAGGTGCTAATAAACTGTTTAAAATTTGGTCAAAATGCTGCTTCTCAAAAAAAAAAAAAACGGAGTTGTTTTGGGAATTCTGTTCCCCTCTTTACTTTCAGGTCATTGAGGTTGGTCTGGGGAGAGGGCCTGGTCCCATGCATTAGAGTGTGTCGGATGAATGTGTTTGGTATTTATTTCTGCAGGCTCCTATCTTCCGGGAACAGCGGGGCATGAGCTAAAAAAAAGCACCTGCATCCCAGGCTCCGAGATGGGAGCACGAGCCCATCTGTGTCTGCTGCTGTGGTGTAAGGGAAAGCTCATGGGCTGGGATTCCTTGCCTCTTGACTCACTGTATGACCTTGAGTGAGTCACTTCCCCTGGGCTGGGTTTGTGAAATCCTGTGGATTATTGTGAGATAATAGTGGGATTACATGTGCCTCTCTTCTGCTAGAGATCAGTGATTCAAAGTCTTGACTGCATGGTACCATCACCTGGGGGAGCTTTTAGAAAACGCCGATCCCAGGCCCCACCTTAGACCATTTAAATGTTATTTAAATTTAAACGTTATGTGGAGGCCTGAGTTTAGGCATTGGTGCTTTGTGAAAACTCCCCAGGGGTTCTAATGTACAGTCTTTTGCAAACCGAAGGACTAGCCCAGAGGTGGGCACACTGCAGTCCTTGGGCGAAATCCAGCTGCTGCCTTTTCTTTTTAAAATAAACTTTTATTGGCACACAGCCACGCACATTCATTTAGTGGAAGTGAGAGAAGGCGGTGTACTTTTATAAGGTTGGACCAACCCCTGCCTCCCTTACCCTCAGTTCCATGCTTTGGGATACCATAAAAATCCCAGGAGGAGCATAGAGATTCCAGTGGCAGAGGATCTTAGTCTAGGCCCTTCTGCTGGCTCAACCAGGTTCTGCCTGGAGATCCCTGTGGCAGGGAGTTCACTGCCTCCTAAAATAATCCTGTTCTATTTTGAACAGCTGTGTCTGATCAAACAGTCTTCCTAAAATTGAGTTGAAATCCTTTCCATAACCTCCACCAACTGGTCCTCATTCTGTCCTCTCTGACCCCACAGAACACGTCTGCATCCGGTTCCAAGGATTAACTGCCCGTCCTGCACTGCACACACATGCCCCTGAATCTTATCTAGAACATACACACTTCTTGGTCTCTTTAATTATACTCATGAGACTTGAAGTCCAGGCTCTTTATCATCCTGGTGGCAGCTCTTAATTAAAGTGCAGGGCCCAGAGCTGGACATGATTCTCCAGTGACCCTAGGATTTGTGCAGATTGGAGGGAGACAGTCCCTCCCTGGTGGTGGAAGTCATAAGGTCACACCACTGTCAATGCAGCCAGTGGGCAGGTTGGCTTTTGAGAAGCTGTTAGACCGCATGAGCACAGCATCACTTTAATAAAGGTCTCAGGCACCTGAGACCCCTGGGTTATTGCATATCTATGGCAAGTTATGGCATTATTTCTCCTTCCTGCCCACAGTTGGCCTTGTGGAGTGTCAGTGGGCTTCCCAAAGGGCTCTGTCCCTTCCTGGCTTGCCCCCAGGGGTGAGAGGCACTCACCCAGCCCCCTCACCTGGCAGATGGGAAGTGTGGTCGTGAGAGAGCTCTCGTGGGCCTTGGGTTTATGACATCGCTGGGCCAGGAATGAGGTTAATATTTTTAATGACAAAGGGTGAGCCCCGTTATTACCCCAGCTCATTAATCAATGGCAGAACCCGTTTTACCTGTTAGGTGCCCTGGTGTGGGGAGTTCATGAATGGGAATCCAATTTTCTCTTTAAAACCCAAGCCACCTCTCCCCTTCTTAAATCCGGGGGCAGTTCTGGAGAGGGTGTCGATATTTTATACAAAATTTTTTCTTGGGTGGAAAAGGCTGTGGGAAGCCTTTGAGGGCCCCCCCTGCCTTACTCACCTGGCCAGGGGTGCAGGGAAAGTAGCAGCAGCTATACAGCCTGCCCAAGCCAGTCCCTAAGCCCGCGACACTGGGCCACAACAGCTTCAGTTAGGGGACCCAGAATGGATGGGGAGCTCCGGGCCATCTGTTTAAACCTGTTGCCCACAGATCGGAGGATGGGCATGACAGAATTGTGGGGAGAGGGGAAGTGTGGCTGGACCACTCAGGTGGACCAAGTTGGAGCCCTTTCCAATTGGCTGGTCAGCTGGGGTGATGGTTTAAATGTCCCCAGGGAATACATTCTTCTGGGGTCAGTGGCCCCCTCCCCAGTTAGGTGGCCCCGTCACCTGTGTTATCCCCATCTAAGAAATGGGCATGATGGGGCGCCCATAAAGACGAAAATGTGCTCCCTTTTATCTTAGGAGAACACTGCTTTGAGTTATTCCTGGAAAACCCTTCCCCCATCCAGGCACCATCATCACCACCTCTGAAATCCCCTATAGGGATTTCAAGCTGGCCACCCTGACCCTGGGGCCATCTCCTCTACAAGGGAACATCTTCGGTTCCTCCGGTCCTCATTGCATATGTGGATACTTGGTTTTCTCCAACCTGCTTGGCTTACCCTAACAAGGTGAAAAATGAACCAGTTCTACCACAAAATCCCCTCCCACTTTACAATGAGAAAAATGAGACTTACAGTCAACTTTGAGAATAACAGTAACTTACTGCAGGTTGGGCACTGTCCAAGTATTAACTCTTGTTAATGAAGCAGCAGGCCAGGATTCAGGTTCACCTTCTGGCTCTCATTCCCCTCCTGTGCTGAGTAATGCTTCTGTGTGCAGAGGTTTGGGAATGTGGGGAGGGGGCCCCAGGGTCTCTCCACTGCCTCATGGCTGCTGTGAACACCTTCAGAACATTCCCTCTAAGGTAAGGACGTGCCTGCGCTACTTCTGGAGGCATGTTGGGGGGAGTAGAAGGAGGTGGGATCCCGGGCAGAAAGGAGAAAGCAGTAGGGGATGGAGGGAGGTAATTGCTGGAAGCCGAGCACACAGCACGGCAGCTGCAGGTGGAAGCGGCTGCTTCCCCAGGTATGGCCCTGGCAGGTTGCAGGTGTTTTTCAGTCACAGGGCGGCTGAGGAAGAGGAAGGGAGACTTCCAGCACCCAGCTGACTGAGGGAGTGTCAGGGGTGGCCCTTGCCCAGGTTGGCACATCTGAGCCAAATTGGCAGAGCTGCTTCTTCTTCCTTTCAGACCTCCCTTCAGAGATTTCCTCCTGCTGTCAGGAAGGAATCCAGGATTTTAGAAACTCATGCAGCAGACCGTGGGGTGGCACAGAAGAGCCAAAAGTTGGGAGGGAGGCCGGCCAGAGTTGAAACCTGCACTACCTTGTGTGCTCTGAGGCCTTGGGGAAACTACGAAACCTCCCTGGGCTTCGATTTTCTTATCTGAAAACAATGTAATTAGGAGGATGAAATAAGACAGTGTTAAAATCGCAGTCTTGCCTGACACGTAGTAGGCGTTCCCTCCATCGTCAGCATCACCTCTCAGCCTCTTGCCGGTTCTAATCCTCTAGCACGCTTAGGCTCTGGGAGGGTCTGGTTTAAGGTTCTCAGGTCCTGGCCCCAGAGGACCCTAGTCTCCAGGCGTTAGTCCCTGGGAGTCAAGCAGGGCCTCACTTCCTGGCAGAGAAGTGTGTGAAAAGAGGAAGCTGATGATGGGTTGGGGATGTCTCCTGATGGTGTGTTGTCAGCGAGGGGCCAGGCCTCCACGATGCTTGATTAACACAGCAGCAGTAGATCAAAGTTTGCTCTTTTGAAATTAATAAGTCTGGGACTCGTTCAAGATACCTTTGCCTCCCTTTAAGGACAGAACACTTCCGGTGGCAGGTGATTTATGACCTTGTTTGGAAGGAGATTTTACAATGTGCTCCGATAATTAGGGCCACTTCATGCTTGATTCATGAGGCTACTGTCAAGCGCTGTGTTGGCATTTCATGGAGACCAGTCCTCGGTGGTCTAGAATGTGCTCTTGGAGTGAGCGGCAGGAGAAGCCAGTCCCCTTAAGTAGTGGATGTACACCGCACCATTGAAACCCAAAGGAAGACTTGATTTTTTTTTTTTTTTTGGAAGGCTTGATTTTTAAAATAATGTTGGAAGGACTGAAATGCCCGTGTGGTCCAGTGCTTCCCTCAAAAGCATAGTGATCTCCAGTGGAATAAGAAAAATGAAAACTTGGGGAGTTTTTTTATGACACTAAATTCATTCACTTTAAAGGACTTCGCTTTATTCTCAATTTCCTTTTAACTGTGGTTATTGTTCTTTCCTTTAGAAAATGTCGGTGAGGACATATGGTAGTTAGGTTTCTTGTAGTATTCCTGTGTCTTTTCCCCTCCTCTTTTTTGTAAGTACAGTTGTCCCTGAAATCCAGAATTCTGGCCCTGAATGGGACCCAGTTTACTCTTCCCATTTTACAGATGGGGAAACTGAGGTCCTGACAGGGAGTGTGACTTAGCTAATGGTGCCCAGCTGGAGAGAGGAAGGGATTAGAGTTTGGACCTCAGGCTCCCCATGGAAACTTCTGGATGTGGAGGACCATCAGGATCAGCTACAAAATGTGTGGGGCCCACCTAGTGCAAAACAAGAATTCACAGGCCCCTTGTTCAAAAAGTACTACTAATTTCAAGGTGGTGACAACAGAGCATTAAGCCAATTGCAGAGCCCTGTGTGACTTCACAGGCCACATGCCCATGAAGCTGGGCCTGGGCACCATAAATGTCACACTCCCTGAAGTACTGGCATTTAAAAATACAAGCCTATAGTACTTAGCTCAAGAAATGAAATGCACTGGACTATGCCTTTGAAACTCCCTGAAATCCCCACTTAGAGCATTTCCTCTGTTCTCCACACAGCCCTTTGTGAGGAAGCCTGAGGTTAGAGAAAGAAGCCAGTGGGAGGAATTATAGAGATGAGGCCCCTTCTAAACCTGGAGGAAGGAGGCAGGACAGGTGGTGGTTATCAGGGCTTCTTCTGCCATCTCACCTGCTAGTGTTTGCTCTGGGGGCGCCATATCTCCAGGGAGGGGTGTTGTGCATCACTGAGGACCAGTGGGTCTGGGGTCACCTGTCACAGGAGCCTGGGCCAGGCAGATAACTGACTTGATGCAAAAGGCCAAGGTTCACGGCCATGGCTGTCGGTCAGTGCCCTGGCTGGACTTTGCTCATTGGATTTTTTTGGTTTAGGGCAGACCACAGCCCTTCTCTCTTTGCCCATTGGCTGTGGTAGAGGGCATACATCTGACCTTACAGCATATCTGGAAAAAACAAATCAAGGTCCGTGGCCTCCTGGAGCATGTGTGCCTTTGTGGACATGCATGTACCTGCATGTCTAGGTGCAGGTGCATGTGCTAGGCGAGTATGTATATATTTACTTATTTTATTTACTAAGCACTTAACTGATGCCTATGTTGTGCTGTGTGCACAATTCTAAGCATTTGACAAATATTTAAGACACTTAATTCTTTTTTTTTTTTTTTTTTTTTTTTGCGGTACGCGGGCCTCTCACTGTTGTGGCCTCTCCCGTTGCGGAGCACAGGCTCCGGACACGCAGGCTCAGCGGCCATGGCTCACGGGCCCAGCGGCTCCGCGGCATGTGGGATCCTCCCGGACCGGGGCACGAACCCGTGTCCCCTGCATCGGCAGGCGGACTCCCAACCACTGCGCCACCAGGGAAGCCCAAGACACTTAATTCTTAACAGCAAACTAATAAGCTACATCTTAGTATTATTCCCACTTTATAAATAAGGATACTCAGGATGGAGAGTAAGTCATCTGGCCTGCCTAAGGTCATGCAGCCCATTGGTGGCCCAGCCAGGAAGTGGGCAGGTGGCTTCAGTGAAAATGTGCCCTAAGCACGAGGGGCCCCTTATTGGCGTGGAGCAGGCTTCCCCCTGGAGAGAAATGGCCCAACAAACCCTCCGTTGATTCATTAGCTCATTGACTCATTCAGCATTTACTTGGACCCCTTTATGCCAGGCTGGGACTGGGCGTGGAGGTGTGGATGGGCAGAGCCAATCGGACCACCCTGTGTTGAAAGCTTCGGGCACTGTGGCATCACCCTGGGGTTCTCAGGGCAAAAGCTGCAAGTCTGAAATCACTCACATGTTTACAAATCTGGCACCTCTGGGTGGGACATCCAGGAGCAGAGGGGGTGTGGAAAAATGTGTCCATGAGCCTGGAAAGCTCAGTGGTCCTGAGTCCACCGGTCCACCCCGCCAGGCTCTGGAGGGCTTGATCAGAGAGGAGCCTCGTGGAGTGGCGGGTGATGAGAGGGAGGGAGCTAGTGTGCACACCCACATTGCCTTGTTTTACTGAATTTCCTTCCAGTCCTTTTTCTATGCACTTAAATGTACTTCTTTCTCTCTCTCTCCCTCTCTTTTTTTTTTTTTTTGGTGTTATATTTTAGAAAAATTGAATCCTCCTATTAGTTCTGTTTTGAAACTGGATTTTTTGTCAGTTGCTGAAGTGCCAAGAATAAGGTTTTTTTTAGTCAATAAAGATTCTGTAACCTCTTTTGCTGGCTGCATAGGGGGTATCTTCAGGCAGCTCACCCCATCCTGGAACGGGTCCGAATCCCGGCTGCCGGGTCAGATTTTCTCCCTTCTGCACTTTTGGCCGTGGCCTGAGCCAAACATGTCTGCACAAAGGAGAGTCGTTTTTAGACTATATCAGGAAAGGTGTCACTATAGGCCGGTGGCTACTCTGACTGTGGAGTCAGGAGCCAGCATGGGCTGCCAGCATCCTCGGCTGCAGGGTGGGTGATGTGTGGGTACCACAGTGCTCTGGTGCTCCATTAGCCAGTCATGGGGGGCTGCAGCCCATCCACACGCAGGCTCACCATGGTGAGGGTCTGTGCCCCTCAAGGCCTTCCCAGGTGCTCACATGCTGCACCAGCTCACCCGCTGGACAGGAGCTTGGGCTCTCCCTGAAGCTGCGAGGCAACGTTGCAGGCCTCTGTAGGGACTAGTGGCCCATCAGGGTCCCCATTTGGTTTTGTCCAGGTGCTTGTTCAGGAAGCTGCCCACTTGTTCTCTGGAACAGTGGCCTCAGCCCGGGAGAAAATGGCCCAGGGCTTCGTGTGGGGACTCTGCCTGCACTAGGGAGGGTGGCTTCCGGGGACGACCTGATTCCATGATTCTGTACAGTCCCCACTGCCTTTGCAAAGCTATTATCTGCTCAGAACCCTGGGAGGGAGATGGAACAGGGAGATCCTTCTTCCCTTGGCGCAGATGAGGAAGCTGAAACTCAGAGGAGAGCAGCAACATGGGCAGGGTAGGGGCCAAGTAGGACAGGAGCCTGGGGCGATCTGATTGGCCCTCCTATTGCTTCAGCTGGAGTAAACTCACCAGGTGTGAGGTTCTTCCCAGACCCAGGCAGCGATGCTGTCAGCCTCCACCAAGTCCTTCCTGCTCACCAGTCCAGCCTTCTTCAGCTGGCTTGTACCTACATCTATCCCCAAGCTTCGTGCAGGTCCTGGGATGGGGCAACCAGCCTTCCCACACTTGTGAGGCAGCCCAGAAGCCGGGGCCCAAGAACAGCCTCCAATAGTCACTCCTGGGAGTTAGTTGGTATCTGGCTCCGCTGCCCCCTCGCCCTTGGTAAAATGACTCTGAGCAGTGGGTTGTGTGGACAGTTTCCCAGAGTTTCCCTTTTCAGTGGAGTTTTGGTTTGTCCACCTTGGTAGCTGGCTTGATTACCCAGCCAGCTTTCCTGCTACCTTCCCCTCCCTGGCCCATTTCCCCATCCCTTGGGTCAGCTCCCAAATAAACCACTTGCACCTGAATCCCGGCTTCAGGGTCTGCCTCTGGGGGAACCCAGACTAAGGTACCTGGCCTGTGGCATCTCAGAGGTGGGAACAGCATCCTTTTCAGGTTCTCCGGTGCCCTCGCCCATGCCAACAGCTTGTTATCCATTGGTCCATTGACTCAGTCTCCTCCTACCCCTGGAGGAGGATGTTTTCTCAGTGAAGGTGGGAGAGCTCAGGCTCAGAGAAGAGAAGAGATGTGCCCAGAGCTCCACACGTGGTGAGAAGCCAGGATGCACTGAAGCTCGGGTCCTTGAATCCAGTGTTGCCCTGTACGTCCCTGCCCACCCCTGCTCCTGCCCAGCACACCTTGTGGGGGCCCTGCTGTGCCCAGAGGCTGGCTGCCACATGGAAGGAACCTGCTCCAGAGCCTGCCTCCCACCAAAGAGCTTGTTACCTGGCACATCATGAGCACGGGTAACTATGGTTGAACAAGCCACTGACACCATTACGGACGGGTATGACATTGTAAAGCTCTGTCCTCGGTAACTTTCCCATACATTAGGAGGGTGCCAAGGACGTATAAGAAAAAGTGCTTTGGGGCTCAGGGACAGCTTTGTAGCCTAGAGGACTGCACGTGAGAAGGTGTTAATTGAGGCTTGGTTGCTGGAGTGTTCGAGAACATGGCATTATTTTCAAAAGTGAATCACCGTTTATTGAGCACCCACTATTAAGCTGAATATAATTGGAAACCCTCAAATACGGTGGTGGTGATTATGGCCGATGCTGCGTGTCCTCCATAAAAAGGCAGTGACTCTGGGGGAGGGCAGCTGTTTAGTGCTGCTTGCACTAAACACTTAAAGACACTCTGGCCTGGCCTGGCCTGCCTTGAGGCTGTCATGTTGGAAATGTGCATGAATCATCCTAACGGGCCTCATCCGGAGACAATGACCCTTCACTTAGAATGGGTCCTGCACCGCTGTTGCTGGTTATTGAAATGCCCTGTGCCAGCCTGAGCCCCATCTCCCCTTAATCCTGGCTCTGAGCACGGAACACAGGCTGGTGGGAGACGCCGCCTTGCTCGGCCACTCCTGCTCCCTCCCGGCCCTGCGTGGAGCACGGAGGCCTGGTTTTCAGAGGTGCCATAACCCTCAGGAGAGGCCTTGGCGTCTGGGCTCTGCATTTTGCTTTACATACTTTTCCTGTGAGTCCACGGGAGAAGTTGTTCTTATTGGACAGAGCCTCCTGTTACTGTGAGAAAGCCCCACGGGCATTCCCGATCTTTTCTTGGGAAGGGAATGGTGGATGGGACAGAAAAATGACTCAGATTCAGCCATCTAAAACCCACTTTGGAAGCAGGCAGGCTATAAATATGTATGTAGGTCACCAAATGACTTGGATTTTCATGCAGCTGGCATTTGGTGGGAGGCCGGTTTTGTCACCCTGCTAATGAGCATTCCCTTACTGGACAGGACATCCAGGTGACCTCTGCAAGACCCTTCCCCTCCCCAGGCCTCAGTTTCCTTCTCAGTTAGAGGAGGGAATCCATCATGCTGGATGATGGGTTGAGATGATGATGATCGGAACTGACATTTCTTGGGGCTTGCCGTGTGCCAGGCCCGTTCTAAGTACATCACTGAGGTTGGCTTATTTAATCCTCACTCCGCTGTCATTTTATAGGCAAGGAGGTTGAGGCACCAGAGGTAACTGACTTTCAGAGCCATTCCATTTCCCTGTTCCTGATGATACAGCCTCCTACCGAGTGCCCTGCCAGGGGAAGGAGACAATCCTGACCTTACCCTTCCTGTTCCAGGTCTGGTCTGAGAGCACTTTCTAGTCAGTGGCCCCAAACCTCAGGAGGGGCACCCGTCCCCCTTTGAGCAGAAAGCTTGGAAGAAAGGACTGTCTGGGAAGGTGGGTGCAGGTTGATGGGGTTTGCAGGAGGGCTGGGTAGTGCTGAGCCAGAGCTCAGGGGAGGAAGAGGGGACGCCCAATGGGTGACCCCAGGTGGACTGAGCCTGGCCTGGGGCTGCCTCCCACAGGGAGCTGTCTGCGGGGATGGGTGGAGGTACTTGCAAGAGGCGCTAGGGTGTTTTTTCTGCGGGGGGTAATTGTGGTGGATATGCCCTGAAATTTTTTTTTTTTTTTTTTTTTTTGCGGTACGCGGGCCTCTCACTGTTGTGGCCTCTCCCGTTATGGAGCACAGGCTCCGGACGCTCAGGCTCAGCGGCCATGGCCCATGGGCCCAGCTGCTCCGCGGCAATGTGGGATCTTCCCAGACCGGGGCACGAACCCGCATCCCCTGCATTGGCAGGCGGACTCTCAACCACTGCACCACCAGGGAAGCCCTGCCCTGAAATTTTTAAGAAAGACTTTAAGAGAGAAATTAGATAGCCATCCAGGTATTGCAGAAACCATGTGGACCTGAGAGTGAGGAAACATTTGGTTACCTGTTTCTGGCAGTGACCTTCACTCCCCCCTCCCCAAGACCTCATGCCTCCCCAGTAGATTCATGCTTTTCAGGCTGTGGAGAGTGGAGCATATTGGGGTTCCTTTGCACAAATTACACACATAAAAGTTTGAAACCCACTGGACTAGACTGTCTCCCAGGGCCCTTTTAGCTCTTGACCTCACATGTAGTGACTCTGCAGACCCCATGTGCTTCTGTCCACAGGAGGAATGCACTGAATTCTCTGTCCATAGGTCCTGGCTGAAAGCAGTTCTAGGATAGAGCTATTTCTGAGTTCAAAAAAGAACCTCCCACTGCTTGAGAGATGCTGAGAAGCCAGTCCCTGCCACATAACAGCAAGGTTCTGGGGTAAACAGAGGGCCAGGCTGGGCTCCGCTCCTGCAGCCTCCCACCCGTGACCCACAGCCTTCTCCACGGGGTGAAACTGAGGGAGGGTGGGGTGTGCATGTGAGAGAGAGGGGGGCCGAGAGAGCAGGGCCCGAGAGGCGCTGACGGAGGCTGTAATTTGGAATGCATTTTTCCTGACAAGTTGGAGCCTGCAGGTGTCTAGGCAAGCAGCTGTGGCCTTGGGAGGGGCAGGACTGGAAAGACCAGTGGAGACTACCACCTCCTGACATGGGCCAGCTAACTGGCTGGTCTGTAAAGAAGCATTTACCCTAAAGTACCCAGGGTCTGCACAAAGAAACAGATGGCGGTTGCTTGAATAGTGACGACTGCCCCAAATGACTGAAGCATGAAGTTGTGAGCTCCTGCCCCCGGAGCCTTGTGGGCAGAGCACTTGACCTCCATGCGTGAAAGTGGGGCCTAGAACCTTGAGGTGACTCTGCATGACTGAGTCAGACCTTCAGGGAGAGAAAGGGAACTGGTCCTAGGTCGGTGTGGAAAAGCATCCTCCCCACCATCTGATTTCCAGGAGTTTCGGCTGAATGCAGGAAGGTAGCTAATTAATCTTCCCCAAATTAATTTTCTTACCATGTCGGAAATGATTTATTGCTGTGCCTGTAAGGAGAGTTAGTCTATGATGGTCAAAGCCGGGGACAGGGAGAGGGAAGCAGGGACTGCTTGCTTGTATCTCTGCATGGGGCGGGGTGTCCCCATAGCCCTGCGTATGTCACAGCCCAGTTCTGTGGACCCCTCCGAGCCCTGGACGCAGGCGTAGACCGGGAACACACTGCTGTCTCAGCACGTGGAGGGTAGCCCTGAGGTTCTCTACCTCTTAGCCAGGTGCCCCGACTAGGTGCATCTTACCCAAAGCATTAAAGGGGGGAAAATGGATCATTCACAAACATTTTTCTTTTTGTGGTTGAGAAATGTGACAGCTGTTGTCATGCCTAATTGCAGCCAATTTTCTGTGTGTAATCACTGGGGCCTCAGCTGGGGTTTCTTCTCAGCTGAGAAGAAACCCCAGCTTGTTTTGTCTCCCGACTAGATGTTCAGCTTCTCGTGGGCAGAGACCCCAGCTTGATCATGGGCTCCCAGAAGGGGCCACCATAGCCTGTTCTTTATCAACTACTGTCACGTCCCCAAATCATGTCATTATTTGCTTTTCACAACATTCATGTGAAGTTGAGAAAGCAGGCAATTTTGCCCCGTTTCACAGATGAATTGCTCAAACTCAAAAAGATAAAGCAGGTTGCTCGGAGTTACCCAGTGAGGGTGTCGTGGAGCCAGCTCAGGTCCAGAACTCTCTGTCCCGGCTGTTTCTGCTTGGCTGTGTCCTTTCTGTGGTGCCACCCGCCTTTCTGTGCTTTTGCACAGCCCCAGGCAACTGCTGCAGCCCAGCTGCCGCTGGTCAGCCTTGGGGCTGTGGAAATGCCACCCGCCTCGGTCACAGTGGAGTTCCTGCAAACAGCCACCCACCAAGGCGTTATGTGTTAGCTTTCAGGGGTCTCTTGAAGGCTGTGTTCTGCTGTGGGGGCAGCCAAAGCTGCGCTAAGGAACAGGGCACAGACAGGTGGTATCCAGTTGCCTGACCTCGACCCAAAGCAGACGCCCACCTTAGAGCCTCTGCTTGGACACCCAAATGGCTGGCGCTCCAGCGCCCAGGGAGTGTGTCCTTTTATTAGCTGTTAGATGTCCTTCCTGACTCACTGAGTTTGCTTCTGTATAGTTCTCAGTCTATACAGAACACCTGTCCACTGCCTCTTCTCCAGGCAGCCCCCGGTCACTGGGAGCTCTCTTCAGACCCCCAGATCCCTGTTTTCTTAACGCCATCTCTTGGTCGGCATGGCAACAGAGCCTCCATCTTGGGGACATCAGGCCTGCCAGGGCCTGTGTCACAGTGGGTCCCAAAGGAAGACCAGGACTCCAGCCTGCTGGTCCCCTGATGGGGGCAGAAGCATGGAGCCATCTGGCTGCTGCTGCCATCTCATGTCCTGCACGCTGTTTGCTCACCTTCCAGGAGCCCTCCTGACTCCCAGAGCTGGGGAGAGGGCCGGGTTGTGTGGCTCCTGGGTTTCAAGCTGGCAAGCCAACCCACAGAGTCCCAGGCAGTCCTCTCACGGTGCCCCCCTCCCCCCGCACAGTGAAACGGCAGGCCAGTCACACACCAGCCTGGATTTTCAGCCAGGTGTGTTGAATTATGATAGGGTCAGCACCTATCACCTCCCTAAGACAGAGAGAGCACCTCTCCTCTTAGCTGTTCTCTAAAGTGGCTCGAATGCCAGGGAGCTTGGTCATTTTATCTGGGGCTCCTGACCTTTCTGAGATGTGCCCAACACTTTGCAGGCTTATATAAACATGATGGAGGGAGCAACCACTTCGTCAGTTATCAGATTCCCAAAGAGATCCATGACCCCCAAACCATTAAGAAAGCTAACGCACGGTCTTAACGGTGAATTGATAAGGAAATGGTCCAGCCGGGACCATGTAGAACATTCCCAGGTTTGTTCACAGGCAGTTTGCTTTGGAGTAGAGCAGGAAGAAGTCATGGGCTCGGAAAGGACCCAGGACCTCACGGGGTGCCGCCCCCTCACTTTCCAGGGAGAGGAGAGCAGCACAGGGTGGGGGAGACTTGTCTTGCCTCATCCCACAAGTGGCCGAGCTGGGGCAGCCCGATGCTGCCAGTTCCCACAGACAGCAGAGCATAGGTGTCTGTATGGCTTGGAGGGGCACTGCCTGTGGGGCAGTGGGGACAGTGCAGGCCACCCACTCCTGGAAGGTGGCGGCTACTCTGTCTCCTGTCCCTTTTTTTTTTTTTAGCAGGTTTGAGTGATTTTTATCAGGGATACCGGTATATTTCAGTAGTGGCTTCTCTCCACGGTCCCACCAGCCTTCCCTGGAGCCACGTAATCTTCCTGGAGAGTTTGCTGAGAGCCAGCTAGTCTTGTTCTGAAAGGGTCTGTGCTTCCAAAGAGAGAGCCTTGCACATCCTCACGGCCAGAGCAAGCTTTGGCCCGGGCTCCCCTCCTGGGCACGTCAGGGTCTTGCCTCCCACACTGCTCAAGCGTGTTGCTCAATCCGGGCCAGTCCTCAGGATTGCACAGAGGATGCCATTACTCCTGCGTCTCAGATTCTGGAGATGCACCAAGGCATGCTGGATCGTCTCTTACTCCAGTTAACCCCCAGGGAAGAAAGCAAGAGAGAGCTGCATTGAACACTGACTTCTTGCTTCACTTTAATGAACAAGGCTGAGAAACATCTGGGAAAAGTGGAACTCCAGAGTGGCATCGGGAGGCTTAGCTTTAGATTGGTGGGCGAGGGGGCTGGCTCTAACTTAGCCTTTCCCAAACTTTAATCATAAGAATCACCTGGGTTGCTTATAAAATATACAAGTTATTAGGGCTAGGAATCTGGTTTTTTTTAAACAAGTGTCATTCCTATCTTCAGGCAAGTTTGGGAAGCAGTTTATCTACTGTACCGAAAATAACCTGTGAAGAGGAGTGCTTTGGAAAAGTTTAGTTTTGCTTATAGTACGTTAATAAGTTTTTCTTGTTTGAAAAATGTGTTAACATTACATACGAGTCTCCTTTTATTTTCCTTTCATCACCCAACTACCAGTCGTTCCCTCCTCCCAGAGGTGTCAGTTTGAAGTGTCTGTCTCCTCCCCAGATGTTTTTGTTATTAAATAGAGATACAGGTTTTTGTTTAATTTTCATAAATAGGTATCATCTTTTTTTTTGGGGGGGTGCCATGCCGCTCGGCCTGTGGGGTCTTAGTTCCTTGACCAGGGGTTGAACCCAGGCCCCCAGAAGTGAAAGCGCTGAGTCCTAACCACTGGACTGCCAGGGAATTCCCAATCATCTTGTATTTACCATTCTACAGCCTGCTTTCTTCCACCCAAAGCTATGTCTCGGAGCACTATGTATAGAGCTATAGAGCGACTACTTTCTTTTTTTTAACCTGCTACATAATATCCCATAGTGTGAAACTGGCACGGTTTATTTAGCAGTCCCCCTATTGATGGGCATAGCAGGTGCTTGCAGTTTCTCCTTATTACTTGCTCCAGTAAGCATCCTTGCCCATGTCTCCCTGTGCACATTTGGGAATAAATACTGAAATGTGAAATTGTTGGGTTAATCCATGTGCATTTTTGGATTTTAATGGACGCTCCCAAAGTTATCTTTCACAGTGACTCTACCAATTTACCTTTCCACCCAGAGCCTATGGAGAGGAACCAGTTCTCAACGCAGGTGCCACTGTCTCACTAAAGCATATGGGCATGTGGCCAAGTGGAGACACCCACTTTCCACTTCCCTTTGGGGATAAATTGGAAGACTACCTCCTATCATGAAACTAAATCCCCAAGAAAAAACACCCAGGCCTCAGACTGCTGGAAGGGAGGGACCAGTTCCACCCAGCAGTGTATGCAAAGCAGAAAGGAGGCTTGTGGAGCTCCAGTCTGCAGCCCGCTCCCAGAGCCTTGTCAGAGAGGCGTTGGGTGTGCTGGAATTCTAGAATCCTCCGGCCTGCAATGGACCATGTACAAAAATGGGAGGTTGGAACAGGTCTCTCGAGGACACACCTCCAGCTCCCAGTTTCACTGCTTTATGAGCCTATAAAAGTCCTTCAGGGCACTGGCTAACCTGGGGTCTCCAATTTTGTTTGACAGCAAGAAAAGGCCTGCCTGGGTTTAGCCATAACCCTGCTTCATTTTTCAGAGATGGGCCGGTATGCCTATCCCAGGAGGCCAAGAAAGCAAAAGAAGGTGTGTTCTATGAGTTAGGTAGCCACACTCTGACAGCCCGTCTTTCTGCTGCTCTGCTCCATGGTGGAATGGTGGGACCAGTGGCCTGGGTTCCCCCTCAGCTCTGTCTGCACCTGCCCTGTGTAAGGCAAGCACGCCATCTGAAGGGTTCAGTGCCATGTTGGGTCTTTGCCAATCCAAGATCAAAATCAAGGAAGGCTTCTCATGTGCCCAAGTGGCCTGACCTGTGGAGGAGTCCCGGCTGGCTCCCTTTTGCTTGAATTGTTTAATTAGATTTAAGAGACTTGTCCGCTAACTGGGGCATTTTAAAGCAAAGCAAAAGCAACCCCCCCAGGAATCCAAGCCCACTCCTGGGCAAACTCTCGCTTCCTTTCTTTTAACTCAGAAAATCAACAGCCTTCACTCAAGCCCCCTGCCTGACCATCCTGACTTACAGTGTCCCTGGGTCACACTACCCAGTGCTTGCACCTGAGGCCCGTGGCACGTCGCACGGCACTGTGGTTAAACTCCCCGCTCAACTCTCCTAACACCTGGTTAAATTTTTACTCCAAAAACCGGGACATGATTTTGTGAAAGGTCAGACAGCTCAGTGATTGTTTGCTGAGTTTCACGTTGCTCAAACCTCAAATTCCCTCCCCTCTACCAACCTCACTTTGAAGTTTGAAAGGAAATTGATTAAATATACATTTTAGGAATCTTCTGATTTGCTTCTTAAACTAACAGAATTCTAAACTTTTTTTTTTTAAACGGAAGGATTTTCAACTGTCAGCAGGTATAACTGGAACCATATGTCAGCAGAGACCAAGAGTTTTTCCTGGTTTTAGGATTTGTAAATTCTTATTGAAACGGAAGTAAGCAGGGCAGGCAGCCGGAGGGCCCCCGTGACAGCCCACGCTCAGATCTCATTTTAATTAGAAAATACAGATAGCGCCTGCTGAACCGAAGGCCTCCCAGAGCTCCCATCCCAGGGCGAACAAAGATTTGGTTTACATCCTGCTAGCCTCTGTGTTTGCAAATCATAGAGCACTTCCGGGAGGAGCTGGAATGTTGATTTCTAGATTACGGAGAGACTGCAGCCCAGCACCCTCCCCAGCTAATCCCCTCAAGTGATTTTGTTTTCTTGGGGAAATATTTGCTCCCTTCTTCATTGCAGAATAGACGGAGGGTGTTCATTCTGAAAAGAGACAGTAAGGAAGGCCGGGATGAGAGAAAAGAGATTAGATGTCATCCACAGCAGGTTCCTCATTTTCTCCTTTAGATTTCAGGCCCCTTGAACTCTGAGACCCAAAACCCTACATGCACTGGATTGGCATCTGAGCTGTTCTGTATGACAGCGGTTCACTTGTCTAATTTTCTCCCTAATGTGTTCTGCAAGTGGTAGAGTAGAAATGTCCTATGAAAGACATGGCGGGCCCTAGCGCTCCCTCTCCCCCATCTTTCCCTGTCTGGTGTCATTTGAGCTCAGTGAGTCTCCAGAAAGGCCACGATTACAGTGTCAGCATCTGGAAGCTCCCCTGCTGGCACTGGAGCCTGACCCATGGCCACAGTGGAGCGGTGGCAGTGGGGCTGCACATGCTCAGACTGCGGGCGCTCCAGCCTTGGGTCTTCCACCGATAAGCCTGCTCTTCTTAGGGGAGCAGTGACTGCTATGTGCTATGCCTCCCGTCGGCCCTCCCGGCCACACGCCAGTGACAGGGCTGCGGGCATCACATTCCCGGCAACTGGAGGTCACTGGCTCCTGCTGCCAGGGTTGCTGCCACAAACTGCCATGACCCGGCAGACAAAGGGGGATTTTCCCTTCCCCTGGGTTTACAGGCCGCTCAAATGCTTTACATTCCAGGAGCTGGGAGAGAGTGGAGGCTCCTGTGGTTTCTAATTAACCCCACAATTTAAATAACAATTCATGAAACCCCAAGGGTTGAGAGAAAGCTAACCTACCCCCTCCCGAGAAAGGCAGCTGGGTGGCCCTGGCTGGGAGGCTGAGGACTTGCCCTTTGCCAGATGTGTGACCAAAGGGGCAGAAGTCACAGTGAGTCTGTGGTGGAGCAAAGGGTGCATTGAAAGGGAACGGGTTTGGCGGGTTCCTGTCCTTTCCCCTCTGGTGAGAGTGCCTCTCCTGAAGGTTAGGTAGTCAGAAATGGGAGGAGGGCTTCCCCGGTGGCTCAGTGGTTGAGAGTCCGCCTGCTGATGCAGGGGACACGGGTTCATGCCCCGGTCCGGGAAGATCCCACATACCGCAGAGCGGCTGGGCCCGTGAGCCATGACCGCTGAGCCTGCGCGTCCGGAGCCTGTGCTCCGCAACGGGAGAGGCCACAACAGTGAGAGGCCCGCGTACCGCAAAAAAAAAAAAAAAAAAAAAGAAATGGGAGGAAAAGTTGCTGTGTTTACTCTTAGCCTCCAACTGGGAAGTTTTACCCTTCTCCAGGGAAAATGTGGAACTTTGAAGTGTTCAAAACTCAGATTCTCACACTCTTAGGGGACTCCCCTGCTGTCCCCACTGCCTAGCCCCAGGTGACTGCTCTGTTTGTTGTGGAACTTTGCTGTTTTCTGGAATACAGACAAGAGAGGAGCCCAGGAAGGGCTCTGGGAGGCAGAGGGTCCATCCAAGGTGCCCGCTCTGGACCTCAGTTTCCCCATCTGTTTTGGAAGGGTCTTCTGATGTGTTGCTTCCAAGGCCCTCGCTGGCCTTGGCGGTCTATCCATTCATCCCTGAGCTGCTTTGGTGTTTTCACTGGGCCTGTCTGGGGACTCAGTCATCTCTGCAGAGCGTTGATCTCACCAGATTGTTGCCTGGTTACCCAAGGGATGGTTGTGTTCCAGATTTGGGGAAAATGGAACGCTGGACATAATTATCTCTAGGCAAGCTCTTCTATGCCTCAGCCAGCACCAGGAGCATGTCAGCATTTCTAGGCTCTCTGCGAGCTCATTTCCAACTTTCCTCTGTTTCCATTCCACTAAATCGAGCAAGTCACATTCCCCGAAGACACCTTCCAAGTTCTTGCCTCTGTGCTTCTGTACTGAGATGCCCTTCTGTCCTCACTTCACTGTGCCCGGAGCAGCCACCCTACATGTGCAGGCTCAGGCCCTTCCCTTACGATGGAGCACTGCAGCATGGGCCCCTTGTCACCCCTGCAAGAATCAGAGTTCCCTGAGGGTGGGCACCAGCTCAGATTCCTGCCTCTGCCTCCTACTCCTTGCTCATCTGGCACAGGCTCAGTTTATATTTGTTGGAGAAAGCCTGGCTGTGAACAGAAGTGAAGTAGACAGCCACAGGTGGACTCACACGCTTGCCATCTTCCTTGCAGGTGACCATCGCTGATGACTACTCAGATCCCTTTGATGCCAAGAATGATCTGAAAAGCAAAGCGGGAAAGGGGGAGAGTGCTGGCTACATGGAGCCCTATGAGGCGCAGAGGATCATGACAGGTAAGCAGAGCCCTTGGCACAGAGACTTGCAACTCAGCAGGGAGGCAGACGGGCGCTGTGGTCACCGCCAGCCTCCAGAGGTGAAGGTGTGTACTTTCAAGGTGGTGGTTGGGGAGCAGTGCCGTGTTGAATCTTTACCACAGTTTATCTGTTCGTGTTTCACCGACCTCAGGAAGAAACTGGCAGGGCACAGTGACAGTCCAGATACCAGGGTACCAAGTACAGTTAACCAAGATAGGGACTAAGAAGTACATGGGGAAGTGGGGGGGAAAGTTCTCTTAGAAATTTCGGATTAAAGAAAGATACAGCACTTGAGATGGAAAACTTAGCTTGGAACTTCCTAGCAGCCAGGGCAATAAAAGAAACAGCTGGGTCACCTTGCTTTTATTACTTAGTAGAAGGGGGCAGACTAGATCGTTAGGGACAGAATTATGCCTGGCCCCATACAAGAAAATCTTTATTTTAGGGCTGGAAGCAGCTTAAAGAGCCGTGGTCTACGTGGCAGGTTTACAGGAAACACAGAGACTTTCCTCCTTTGGCTGTTTTCCTATTGGCCCTTGGTGATAAAACCTGTCAGAGCAATGGTGTAGGGCCCAGGAGAATGTGGCCAGGTATGTGGTATCCTGGGGGCCTCTTTTTGCCAGGATGATGCTTGGAGCATCTCTAAGGAATGAGCAGTTATCAGATATCAGCCATCTCAACAGACCCCAGGCATGGGCGGATGGTAGGGAGATCACGGGCAGAGGAGAAGCCCCCCATGAATGTCCTCCTGGCTCAGGAGGATGGTCCAGGCACAGAAGAGCAGCTGTGTGAGTTGGCCCCCTCTGACCCTGCACAGGACAGTGATATGAGCAGAGTCACTACGTGCTGCAGAGCGCGGGCGGGTAGCCCCCCGAATTTTGAGGCCTAGTGAGTTGGTGCCCTGTGTGTCTCAGGATTTGGGATTCAGGTGCCTCCTTCTGTGACTCTATTATTGTTTATTTGTGTTCATGTCTTTGATTCCTTCTGAATTAGAAGGAAGAAGGGAGGGACTTCCCTGGCGGTCCAGTGGTTAAGACTCTACGCTTCCACTGCAGGGGTCGTGGGTTCGATCCCTGTTCGGGGAACTAAGGTCCAGCATGTGGAGCGGCCAAAAAATGAAATAAAAATAAAATAAATAAATTTTTTAAAAAAGAAGAAGGAGGAGGAGGAAGGGAAGAAACAGTTACTGAGCACTTAGTACATTCTGGGCCCGCGTTGAACGTTAGCTCTCGGTCTGCGGAGACCCTGTAGGATAATTGCTGAAGAATCTGGGTGTGAGTCCAGGCCCTGCTTCCAGGACTCTGCGTCATGCTCTTCCTGCTCATGGAAGGCAATTCTCTGGCCACCAGTGTGGCCTCCAGAACACCTGGCCACTTTGTGAAGGGCTGAGGTAGGAAGCAATTGACCAGAGGGACTTCGGCCAGCCTGCTGGAGGGCCACCTCTTGTGGCCGTTCCCATCTTTCTAGTCTCTCCTGGCAAAGCGGCCTCCATGGGCGGCAAGAACCCAAGAGCTGAGTATGTGTTTGGGGCCAGGGTCCCAAGGTGGGGAGCAGCCTGTTCTCTTCCAGCAACTCAGGAAAGCAGATCTGCTGGTGGAGTCTTCACCTCAGGCCTGTAGGAACACCCACTCCCGCCATCACGCCCCATCACCTCCACCCACGTGCCAGCACCCCCATCAGGCCCAGAGAAGCAGCCCCGAGCCCAGCTCAGCCCTGAGGGCCAGTGGTGGCAGCCGTGGCCCTGCGCCTCCCTGTAGCTTCCACTAGTCTTGCACTCAGCAGGCCTTGGCCTGGGTTAAAGGAGTGGTGGGTCCAGGAGTAACTTTGGGACACTGGCACATTCAGACATCAGGGCAGCAAAGGATCTTTGAGGTCATCCAAACCCAACAGCCTTTTTTACAGATGGGGAAACTGAGACTAGGAGGGAGAGGGACTTGCCCGAGGACACATAGTAAGTTGGAGGCGGACTGGCCAGCATGGCCTGTGCTCAGCAGGGCAGACTCTGGGGTTGGGTGCTGGAGGAGGTGTAATGTTGAGTTTGATGCCCAGGTATCCGGGCATGAGGAAATGGCAGGAGCTGTTGAGGCTGGAAGCCTCTGCCAGGTCCCAGGCTCCATACTGGGCCCCGTGACATATACACTCTTTAAACCTCACTGTGTCCCTGCAAAGGAGGTGTTGTCTCATTTCACAGGTGAGGGAGACTGTGAACAAGTCACTTCCCTGGGGTCACACCAGCAGAAGGGAGAGACCCAGACCTGCATCTTTGGAACATGGGGGCAGGGGGCTGAAGGGGATGGGTGGGAACATCTGCTGGGAGCCCAGACTTTGGGGAGGGTCCGCCACTGCTCAGCGTCTTTGGAGTGGAGCTGGGCCCCTCCTGGGTGCTGCCATGGACCCCAGCGGTAAGGAGCTGATTAACTGGGTGGAATTCTCCTGTGAGACTTTGACTTTTTAATGAGGCACACCCACGGGGGCCAGGTCCAAGGCAGGGCAGTGTGAGTTTACTGGAAATCTGGTAGGATCTCAGGCATTCTGTCTCCAAAGAAGCATCCTTCTCTTTGCTGCTCTGTGCTTTCTTCCTACCTTGGAGATTATGCCCAAATTTACCCGTGTTTTTGTTTTTAAGGAAATATGTGATTAAACAGGACGTTTTCTGGGTGTAATGACCTTGCAGCAGCTCTCTTTGACTTGGAATTCTTTGTGTGTAACATCACCATCACCGCAGTGACTGATGGCAAGGATGGGGGCTGGGTTAGCCAGCACCATATAAATGTTCCAGGAAGTAGCTCACTGAGCTGCCACGAAACTCCCGGGGGAGGGGGAGGTAACAGAGGTTGGTGCTGGGGATGGCAGTGGAGCAGGGGGTGTGGCACAGAACAAGTTATATTCAGCCTTTTAGGGGGACCATTTTTTTTGATGCTGTAACATTTATGGGTATGAGTACACGTAGCTTCTAGTAACTAGGCAGGCATCTTTGGTACGTAAGAGTAATGCTGCCAGGGGAATTCCAGTGGTTAGGACTCCATGCTTTCACTGCCGAGGGCCAGGTTCAATCTAGTTGGGGAACTAAGATCCCACAAGCCTTGTGGCCAAAAAAAAAAAAAAAAAACAAAGGAAAAGAATAATGCTGCCAGGAAGAGCATGGCTTCCCTGCCTGAGATGGCGTGCATCTCTGTACTGGTTTGAAAGGAGACCAGACTGGAGTCAAGCAGATCTGGGAAGGCCAGTTGTCACCTAAGTGACCCCTGGGCCTCAGTTTCCCCCTGAGAAGCAGTAGCCTTGGAGTGGGCAGTCAACAGTACTTCTAGCTGCTTTTGTCTGTGAACTGGCTGTTTGACCCTGCGCAGCACATTCTGTGCCTCTGTTTTTCCCTGTTTAAGGAATGATGGGTCAATAATAACAGCAACAGCAGTGGCGGCCACTGCTAAGGTCTCTTGTACTTGTTTACAGCACTTGGTGTGAATTCTCATTGGATCTTCAGCGTCACTCTTTGAAGTGGAGGTGCCCATTTTACCAATAGACTGAGGCACAGAGAGACTAAGTAATTAGTCCAAGGCAACACAGCCGGGTAGTCAGTTGGGGGGCTGTCTAAGGCAGTCCTGTTTAACTGCTACACAGGATTTCTCTCCAGGGCCCATCCAGCCCTGGTGCACTCCCTGGAGCTTGGTCTTCAGACTCCCCAGCATGGCCGACGTGGCCTGTGATTAAGTGGGAAGGTTTTGTCCTCTGTGTCCTTGGCACCATGCAGCAGGTGGTGGGGAGCCTGTGGGAGGTGTGATTTTGTGAACAGAGAACTTGGCCCAGCCCATTGGCTGTAGCTAGGATGGAGGGCATGGAGAAGCATGGCTGTTTTTCTAGGGGCTCCTCTTAACCCTTCTCTCTGCCTTAACTTACCATCTCCCACAGACTCCCCTTTGTGTCAACCACAGGAATTAGGTTCTGGATCCAAAAGGGAGGCTCAGCTGTCCGTGGAACCTCAGAACCCATGTATGCCTGGGCCTCATTTTCTGGCCTCATCACCTCTCTCACCTCAGCAGCAGCTCTGGAGATATTTCCTTAACACCCTAGGGCTCTATGGACCCCAGCTGGAAAGCTAGTGACCCAGTCCAAGCTTTCCTTTTTATAGGTAGGAAAACTGAGACTCAGAAAAGTCACGATCCTTTTGAGATTTTTTGTTTTTAACACACTGATTAAATGTGAAGTTGTCTTGTGAGGCAGTGAGTTGACCATCCCTAGAGGCATCCAGGCAGAGGCAAGACAACCAGCACCGGGAGATGATATGAAGGTAGTTAAGTCTCAGATGTGTGGTTGGTTCAAGCTACCCCTGAGGTCTGTGTCAGTCCTGAGCTCCGAGATGTCATGATTCACTGTGTCCACCCCCATCATTAGACACCCAGGATCAGCCCCACGAAGGGAGCACCTGAGACCAACTCTGAATAGGAGAGGATCTGGTTAGGGCGGGCAGCTTCCTTTCTCAGTGCCAGCCTGACTCATGCCAACTGTGCAGTCCTGGTTCCGCTTTTCGTCTTTCTTGGCCCATCTCTTGAGGTCAGATTCTGGTTTTGGCTTTTTCCATGTGTGAATTGAAGAGGAAGGATCACACCACTTCTTGGTTTCCTTTCTGCTCCCTTGTCTATGTATTTGGTGTCTCCAGGCCAAGCCTCCCACTGAGCCGATAGGTAGGCCACCTCTCTCCAAATCCCTGCTTAGCAGCCCATTCTTTCCTTCTTCCCGGAGACTTGATCCTGGGGCTTGAGGGCCCCTGTTGCACAGAGACCTGCTGATGTGGTGGGAAGGGTGCTGGGCTCCCTTTTTTTTTCTTTTTTGGCCGGGCCACACGGCGTGTAGGATCTCAGTTCCCCGAGCAGGGATCAAACCTGTAGCCCCTGCATTGGAAGCTCGGAGTCTTAACCACTGGACTGCCAGGGAAGTCCAGGGTGCTGGGCTCTGAGTCAGGCTGACTTGGGTGACTGTGTGTGTCAGGATGCTTAGCTGGTTGGGGGCTGCTTTGTAAAATAGGGCACACAACACTGATGTGAGTCTTGGGTGGAGGAACAAACTTTGTACATGTGCTTGAGATTATTGATATTGGGGGGCAGAGGGCCTGTTCGGTTCTTCACATGGTTTTCTGTGCTGTTGAATTCTCTGGCCAGTCCCTGTAGGGGCCCCTGCCCACTTGGAGGTGGGTGGCAGGACACTGGAGCAGGTGGTTCCCCAGCCCCTCTGTGGTACCCTTGGTACCCTGGAGCCCTTGCTAAGCCCTGTTATGTTGGAATCTGGACCGTGTAACCTGGGCAAATAGTGCCCCTGCCTTTAGCAATAATATCCATGAAGCAGGGAGACAGGCATGGACCTGGGTGTCTGGTTGGTGCACAGAGGTGAGCAGGTGAATCTCCAGGAGTTCAGAGGAGAGACCACAGCTTCTAGTTTGGGCCATCCAAGTGGGGTGGGAGGTGGGAGTGGTGGGGATGAGAGCTGGGCCTGGCAACCAGGCAGAGGGAAGAGCTTGAGCAAAGGCATGGAGGTGTGGGAATTCTCTGCTGGAGAGGAGTGGAAGGAGATGAGGCTTTTGATAGGATCCTGATAGGAAAAGCACATGGGGCAAGAGCTTGTAAAGTCGGATTGTATCATGAGGCCCTAGTTAGCCTAAAGGTACAGAATATTTCTCACCTGGGATCCTTCTTCCCCAGGCCTTCAGCCCCAGGAATTCTCAGAGGTACCCAAGGTGGTGCTGGTGACAAGGACTGTGGTAGTTTGTTTTTTCAGAGGGCTTTCCTCTCTGCCAGGCAGTGCTCCAAACACTTTCCACGATTAGCTCATTTAATCCTCCCAAGGAGCCTGTGAGGTATAGGTACTACTATCATCCCCATTTTATAGATGAGAATACTGAGTCTCAGAAAGGTTAAGTAAGCAGTAAAACCAGGAAAAGTAGCCCCTTCCGGAGCCCTTGCCTTCAGCTGAAACACTATCACGTCCGTCCTGGACTCCCAGAGGGTCTGCAGAAATAACTGGGAATTTTACAGTTACTTAGGCCTCATTTTTAGGTGTGACTCTCACCCCCCTGCCCCCTCCCTGTCCTGTATAAAATTGTTCAAAGTGTCATCTCACAGGATGAATCATATAAGTATTAATTGAAAGCATTTTCATATAATTTTTAATATGTAAGCAATTACGCATTAGAAAGTCCCTAGCATGTTTTTATTATTAAATCAACTTTATAGCACAATAAGAGGAAATTAAAAGAAAGCCATTTCACACACAGCCCCACTGCCCTGGCGTGGCTGTTTTCCTTGCTTAAGACTTGCCTTCTGCCCTCTTAAGCTCCATGTGCTTATAGGCACGCTCCAGGTAAAGCCAGTCACCTATTTTTAAGGCAGGGGGTGGAGGCGTCCTTTTGTATCTTCTCTTCCTCTGGCATGGCCTATTCTAGCAGCAACATACTTTCCTTCCAAGAGAATGCTGGTTGTGTACCACGTTCAAGTCTCTGTATTCCAGTGGTGGCCTGTTTCAGGAGGAAGGAAGCAGGAAATGTGGATTCTAGCCCTGGCTCTGCCCTGGCCTGCTGTGTGACCTGAGGCAGGTTGCTTCCCCTCTCTGGGCCTCAGCTCCCTCATCTGAAAAATCAGATTCTGCCTTCTTTCCTGGGCTCCATGAGGATCTTTATAAGCACTTAGGTTCCCCGCTTCTGTGGTCACATTGGGCTTCTCCAGCTGTCCTGGTCAGGACTGCACCTTCCCCCACCCCACCCACACCCACTTCCACTTGGCACCAGCCCAGGTCTTGCCAGGCTGTGAGGAAGAGCTGGCTCTGGCACCATCCCAGGAGCGTGCATGCTGCCCTCTGCTGTCAGGGCAGACAGGGCTGGGAGCTGCAGGTCTGCGCCCTCTGAACAGCCAGCATCCAGAGGCCTTTCCTGGAGCTGCGAATAAAAGCCCCAAAGACCCGCAAATGCTTCTCAGAGAAGGGGCCCTCTTGAGTCCTGACTGGCCATTAGAGAGGTCACCTCCAGCCACCCTACCTGAGATTTCTGCCTTCCTCGCATGTTGACTGTCATCTCTGCCCTCCTGGTTCAAGGCAGCATTGTTGTTGTTTTTTTTAATTGAAGTATAGTTGATTTACAACGTGTTAATTTCCACTGTACAGTAAAGTGATTCAGTTATACATATATATACATTCTTTTTAAAATATTCCTTTCCATTATGATTTATCACAAGATATTGAATATAATTCCCTGTGCTATACAGTAGGACCTTGTTGTTTATCCATTCTATATAATAGTTTGAGGCAGCACTGTTTTCCTGTCCTTTTGGTGGTGGTAAAGTAGAGGGCCTTTCTGTCTGGGCCCTGAGCCCAGGCCCTTCCAGCTCCACAGTGCCGGTGGACTCTGCTCCCAGAATGTCCATGCACTCGCCTCTCTTCCTCACCTGGCCGGCTCTGCCGCCCTGCTACCCGAACAGTCTCCGCACCCTTCATTCCCCTCCCCCTCTGCAGGCCCCGTGCTCCTCCCTGGCCTGCCTGCTCTCCAAGTCGCCTCAGGCTTCAGCCTGTCCCGGGGGTCACAGCTCTCCGCCGGCTGGGGGATGTCAGGCTGGAGCTGTCCCTGAAGAGCAGTCTTTCTGTCTTGCATCCTCTCTCCACTTGAGGCCCAGAGAGGGGTACAAGCTGGCAAGAGTCACACAGCAGCAAGCCACAGAGCGGGTCTCCTGACTTCTAACATAGGGCTCCTGGTCTGGTTTTGAAATGTTTGGAAACCTGCCCTTGCCCACTCCTGCCTGACAGATAGAAGGCTCGGTCATGGACTGTGCATAGGTCCCTGGCTGGTCTATCATTTACCAGAATGACTTACCTACTGGACAGGAAGGAGATAATCAAGTGTAAATAGATTTTGTTTTAGTCACCCGATGACTTTCCTGTTCTTGAGAAAGCACAGCTCACACACACGCCCAGCGGTGCTTTACCTGCTGAGCTCCAGGGCCAGGGAGGCCCAGTGGGGAGGGGAGCTGCAGAGGAAGACAGCAGGAAGCCCAGGTTCCCATGGTGACCAGTGAGCCCACACTGGCAGTTGCTTCCTATTCTCTCACCCCACATGCCCCTTGCCCTTTTGACCCTTGACACTGAGCTTGTTCAGCTTTTCAGGAAAGTTGCGACAGGACTGGGACAGGCCACGGAAAGCTGACAGTCATTGACAGCATTCCTGCTGTGTGCCAGACCTCGGTCCCTGCCCTCCAGGTGCCCCCTGGTGCATAGGGAAGGTTGACAAGGACCCAGACAAACACGGATGTCTGTAGTAGAAAACAGCCCAGGCAGAGTGATACCAGAAAGAGAACAGAGGAAGGGGCGCCAGGGGTCCTGAAGACCAGTGTGGGCTGTGCAGAGAGCGGGTATTGAGCAGAGCCACACTTGACGTCTTGACCCAAAGTGGCCTTCCCATCAAGGCCTTCCCTGGCCACTTAACTTCCATTTCAACCCATCCCCAACGCTTCTCACCCCCCTTCTCTGCTTGGTTTTGTTCCTTAACTCTGCTCACTATTTAGCACACTATATATTTTACTCACACTTTATCTGTTTATAGTCTGTCTGCCACTAAGGTGTGGGTTTCACAGGGGCAGAAATGTCTGCTTTGTTCCTACTGTAGCCTCAGTAGCTAAAGCAGTATGTGGCACAAAGTAGGGGCTCAGTAAACAGTTGTTAAATTCATGAGGCTATTAATTCATTCCAGGGACCCGGGGCTGGTAGACAGATTTGCTGGGGCCCCCTCGGGAGCCCAGAGACATGCCATCCTCCTCTGAAAAATGCCAGATCTGGAAAGTCTGAGTTTAACCAGTTGCTAAATGGGCGGAAAGGTAGAGAAGGAGCTGGCTTGTTCTCTGGGTGGGAGCTGGCTGGGAGTCGGGCAGGAGACCTTTGGTGCCTTGCTCCATCTTGGAGCTCAGTTCTGTCTCCATGCTGGTGGGCTACCTGAGGTCTCTGGTTGTGCCTGCTCTCTCTGTTCCCTCCCTGGCCGAGAGCTTCTTGAAGGAGAGGACTGGGTCTTACCCATCCTCATGTCTCCTCTGGGCCCAGTACATATTTACCAGTTGAATGAATGAGCCCAGGAATACAAGTCTATGTGGAGAATAAATGAACGAAAAGGAAGCAAACAGTAAACAACTACCTGCTATAAGCAACTTTTTCCATTTGCCAAGACACAGTTGTCTGAAGTCACAGGGCCTTAGTCAGGGAGCAAAGTGTGATGCATATGTCCATTGGATGGGTGTTTGCAAGAGTCCACTGTGTGTTGGCCCCATTCTGTGCTCTAGGGGTTGAGCAGTGAACAAAGCAGAGTCCTTGTTCTTGTGAAGCTTTCGCCGTGGGTACAGGATCAAAGGGGAGTGTTACGTAACTGTGATTCCCGTAAACTCATTTCTGGGAACTCTGGTACTGAGAGGTCTGTATCCCAGACACTCTGCAGCCTCTGGTCACTTCAGCTCAAGGGCTTTCTCAAAGTCAAGGGCAGATTGGAGGCTTGTCCCCAGAGCCCTGACCACCTTCAGGAGGGTAGGATGGTCTCAGTGCTGTCTTCGGGGTTTGAGGGACACAGCTTTGGCCCAGTGGCTGCCTGCCATGTTCCTCTCTCGGCCTCAGTGCAGGAGCACAGACTCTGGGGGTTGTCATGGATTTTCCCAGAGCAGCAAACACCATCCTGTGCGCTGGCACCAGCCTCACGGGGGTGAGGGCCCAGACCCCGGGAACGCAGCCCCTAACTCCTCTGTCTCTCCTGACAGCTGTGAGAGAAACGGGCATCCTCCCAAAGGTGGAAATGAAGGAACGGGAATGTGAAATAGAGGAGCTCACCTCCCCATCCCTGTCTCTTGCCCTTTAGAATTCCAGAGAGACATTAAAAGATCTGAAGGCACAGAAACTGATGGAAATGCCTGTCCAAAAGTAGACTCAGGTCAGTTGGCAGCAAAGTTTCTGGCATCCTCTGCCCACCCACCAGCGCGCCTCGTGTGTGGGCAGAGCGTGGAGGCTGCGGGGGACGCCACCCATCCTGAGCAGGTTAGGAAGTTGTTTAGGACGTTGTGCCGCCTGGGTGCGTAGGATGGACTAGAGCAGAGAGAAGCAAGAGGCAGCGAGACTGGTTCTGTGGTTCTGTGGCTACGACAGTCATCCGGGCCAGGGGACTGAGGCCGGAGCCAGGGCTGTGGCTGAGGGGTGCTGCAGGTGGGAGCAGGTGGATAGGGCAGAAGAGCTTGCCAGCCTTGGGGTGCAGTTGGTGAGAGGGAGGGAGGAGCTGGGACCCTGGTGAGTGGGAGGTTGAGAGTGTCAGTTACCCGATGGGGACTGTCCTATCCAAGAAGGGGAGGAAGGTTCTTGTGGGGGGATTGAGTGGGTTCGGATGTGGCACCATTGCATTCATGTGTTCACAGGAGGGCCCCAGGGGAGAGGAGCTGGTTTGCAGGGGCTGCCCAAGCAGACTGCCCGCCATAGTTTCTGCCCCACCAGAAGCCTGAAGAGGGAGATTTAGTGATTTGCCCCATACCCTATTATTTGACCAATTAATTAGTACCCTCCTCTAACTAGCACTCAGCTTGGCTTTCTGGAAGTTTGTAGCGATGACAGAGGGCTGTATTTAAAGGGCCCTTTTGTAGATTATGCCGGGAATCTCCCTAAGGCTCTGGGAGGAAGCAGCCATTATTTCCATTTTGCAGATGAGAAAGCTGAGTCATGGAGGCTAACTGGAACTGTGCCGAATTCCAGGCCCCCTCTCCCTGCAGGGTCAGTGCCTGGCCGCGAGAGAGAAGGATGCTGAGTAACAGCGGGTTCGCGTTTTTTTGATGAAGCCTTTCTGTCTAAGGGGTAACAGGTGCCTGAGGTCCAGTCCTCCTCTTCTTCCTCCTCCTGGCTAGTGCTGCCTTTCAACTCTTTCACCTGGCTTAGTCTGTGTTTTGGGGTTTTGTTTGTTTGTTTGTTTTCGGTACGCAGGCCTCTCACTGTTGTGGCCTCTCCCGTTGGGGAGCACAGGCTCTGGATGCGCAGGCTCAGCGGCCATGGCTCACAGGCCCAGCCACTCCATGGCATGTGGGATCTTCCCGGACCGGGGCACGAACCCGTGTCCCCTGCATCGGCAGGCGGACTCTCAATCACTGCACCACCAGGGAAGCCCAGTCTGTGTGTTTTAATGTGGTATTCTGCCTCCTTTTTGGTCCTTTTCCAAAACTGGCAGTGTGAGCATCATAAATAAACAAAATGCCTTTTTGCTCTCCCTTCTAGAATGCAGGCTTCTAATTGTACCTGGCAACCAAAAAAGTGATGCACTGGAGAAGGGGTCACCTTCTGGGGCCCGAGCCTTCCTGTGGGTCCTCCCTGGTCTGGTTCCACAGTAGCTCTTTGTGCAATCTCACTGGTACAGCGCTTACTACATTGCTTTGTAATTTATCTGCTGGGTTGGGGCCCCCCTGGAGGACAGGGACCACAGGGCTTGGAACTCTTGCCCTCAGACTGTCGGCACCCGGTGCTTGAGATATTGGCCCAGAACTTTCCGGTAAAGAATGTCCCCAGGTCAGAATGTGCTGGTTTTGGTGGAGTGTTGTGAAATGATTGGTAAACTCTTCCCCCAAGGTTAGAGCTTTCAGGTCTCAAGTTGGGTCACGAGTCCCCAGTCGGCTCACCCCTCCACCCTGGCCAGTGGGTCCCCCTCTCCCTTTCGCTGATCCTGGGCTCAGCTTACTGCCTGTGCCTCTGTAGGTTCACTCCCATCACCAGGCCTCAGGTCTCCATGCGGGGACTGGCATGTACACTCGTGTCCCTATGAGCCCCAACCACAGAGCGCTCCAGATTGGGCGTCCTTTCAAGTCTGTGCTGTCCTTGTCACCCTCCCTTGGCCCTTGGTGTCACCAGCTGCCCCTCCCCCCCGCCGGCTGGGTGCCCAGGTGTCTGAGCCCTCGTCTCCCTCACATGACCAGCCTTCCTCATGCCTTTCCTCAGCACCAGCATCCCGCCTGCCGAAGCTGGGACACCTCTGGCCTGACCCAGCTGATCTTCCCAGCCAGCAGGCCCGGCACAGTGCCAGGTAGGGGAGAGTCTGCTCCTGTCCGTCTCTTCTTCACTGGGTTCCACCTCGGTGCCTTTGCTCACGCTCTTCCTTCCCTTCCAACCCCAGCTCAACCTGCCAGCTCAGGGTCGCCTTCCCTTGAAGCCCTTCCATCCCCACCAACCAGCCTCTTTCAAAGTCAGCATCCAGTCAGGAACCCTGCCCTGCAGAGCTCCCTGTTTCCATTTTACTGGTGAGGAAGCTGGAGCAACTGCCAGGGGCCATGAAGAGGATTTCTGGCATCCTGGGAACTGTGTTCCCAAGGCCAGGCAGGGGCAGGTCAGGTGGTCAGTGGGGTAGGGGAAGGACCCTGGGCTGAGGATGGTGGAGACAGGGACAGCAGCTGTAGGGTCAGACTGGATGGATCAATGGGCGCCAGCTCCCACCCTCCTCAGGGACAAAAAGCAGAAACCTGAAGGCGGGCGGGTGTCGCTCCAGCAGCAACTTCACAACTCAGCAGAACTGCAAACAGCCAGTGGGCGACAGCGCCCCTCTGCCCACTCCACCCCCACCTTCCTTGGCCTCTTCTAGGGCCTTATTCCCATTCGCTAGCTCAGAGCTGCTTCCTTGGAGTCTGCGAGGGAAAGAGTTAATGCTGGGCCCTGCTTCTCCTGGGGTGGTTGGAGTGTGGGGAGTGTGGTGCCAGAGCAGGTGAGATAGAGGAGGGGCAGCCCCGCCCTTCCAGGTGAAGCTGAGGAGGGGGCTTTGTCCAGCATCTGTTGAGCCCCAGTTGGGCTGGGCGTTTGGAGCACACCTGGGCCTGCCCCCTGGAAGGCCATTCCAGTGGGAGGTGGCACGTGCTGTGGACCTGCATCAGTGGTTGAGGAGGTGTGGGCATAGAAGTGAGTACCTGGGGGCTGTGGGAGAGGGCACAGACTGGTCTGCTTGGGTTGGTGGGGTGTGGGTTAGAACAGACTCCTCCACCTGGTGACTGGGCTGGGAAGGGTGGTGGGAGCAGAGGCGGTGAGGGGCGAGGCCCAGCCCCATGTGCCAGGGAGGCCTGGGAGGAGCTGCAGGACTGTCCCGACAGACCCCAAGGAGGCCCCAGTGTTTTGCTGAGGAGGCCTCAGAATTGTGAAAAGCACCCGCCCAGGGCAGTCACCTAGGCTGCTGGCTCGCCCACCTCTGCTCAGTCCTCCTCACCCCACCCCCACTCAGCCTAGGCTTTCATGCAAAGGAACCTTGTTGAATTGAACCTCAGAGAAAATCCGGCAATGTTTTCATTATTTTGATAATTCACACCCAGAAATTAGGAGGTAGGGTTTGTTTGTTATTAATACACTCAGCCTGTTTGACCCCTAGACTTGAAACTAATTTTCATCTGGACCAAGATGTGCTGTAAATCCCAAGGATCCCAGTGCTAATGAAAAGCTCCAGTGGCCCTTTGGGCCCCTGCCCCACGCCCTGCCTCAGTCCTGAACATTCGCAGGAGAAGGGCGGAGTCTCCTGGGCTGAGACCGAGGAATCGCCTTTGGTTTCATGAAACCCTCAGGCTTCACAGCTTCCCAGGGATTTGGTGCCCAGTCCTGGAGTCCGCAGGAAGTAGTGCTTCATCTGAAATCTGCCGTCAGTTTTTAGCTGCTTTTGACCTGAACTGTGTGTGGTGCTGTTTGAAAAACTTGAACTCGGGTGTTAAAACCTTTCCCCTCCCTGGAAATCATCCTTCCTAGAGTGAGGGTTTTAGAGCCGTGCTAGACTTGGGGACTGTCTGGTCCTCCCTTGTTTTACAGGTGAAGAAACAGAAAGCCTTTGGGGTGGGGTAGGGCTGCCACTGAGTGGTGGATAGATGAGGTCCCAGTCCAGGGCTCCTTCCAGTCCCCACAGTGTTGTTTGTAAGTGATCCAAGGCCTCGTGAAGCCGGTGTCCCCTTGTTTCTGGGGAGTTCCTTACCATAAATGAGCCATCTTCCCTCCTTCGTGCATCCCCTCAGCGTTTGCAGTGGCCGGCACCCGTGGGAGGTGTTGCCTCTGTCCAGTCCTGGGGGAGAATGAAACTTCTCGCCCCCCACCCCTGCCTTCCTCTGCTGGAGCCCCATCTTAAGTCAGTCCTTCACTCCGCCTCTGGGGCCCCGTCTGCAGGCAGTGATATCTCTTCCTTCTCTGGGACTCAAGAGTCTACAAGGAAAACATCTTTGTTTCAGGAAATCTGTGGGTCTTTGGAATATTTCTAATTAATATTGTCAGATTAGTTGGCCTTTCTCTCATTTTCTTCCAGGACCTTGGCTATCAGTTATACACATGGAGTGATTGTCATAAAAGTTTACATTTACTTTTCCTTTTACTGATTATAAAGTGCTTTTTTAGACATTATCTCATTTCATCTTCAGAATGACCCTGGAGGCAGCCCAGTCATTCTCGTTGTTGAGACAGAGAAACTGCAAACTAGGGAGTAGAGACAGCCCGCACAGAGTCACCCAGCAGCAGGGCCAGCACGTGCGCTCAAGTCTCAGGGTGCCAGGTCCCGTGTTCACTCGCTGTATCACATCAGGCCCTGTCCCTGCCCCTTTCCTTCATTGACTGGAGCCTGTGCGCTGAGCTACATCCTACGGGACAGGTCATGGGAGTTAAAGACAGTCACAGCCACTCCTGCCCTTCAGAGCTCACCTCTTATCTACAGAGGCCTCAGCGGGGAAGTGTGGGTGACCTGCTGTGTGCGCAAGTCAGCATTCAGACTCGTTGACGGACGCTGGGGGAGAGAGCTCTGCGTGCTGGCGAGTGCGTGGCCTCCAGGGGCACCAACCTGGTTTCCCTCTGGAGCCAGCCGGCCCTCCTTCCCGCTCTCACGTCAGGGGCTGCCTGTCAGCCCCGTGTCCCCCGGCCACACCTGGTCTCATCCTGCAGTGAGGCGGGACTGCAGAGGACCCAGCTGTCCTGGATGAGGCTTCCAGGTCAAACCGTCCAAAGGGCTGGGCCTACAGGAGCCACCCAAAGCTAAAGGACAGGGCTGCCCAGGGCCTCCCCATCCACAGAGAGCCCGTGTGTTTTCACACACAGGGTGAGGGGAGGCACAGTCGTGTCTGGAAAGAGCCCTGGGTTTGACGCTAGACGCGGAGCTATAATTATCATCTTTTATTACACGACAGTGCCTCTGCCAGGGAGACGTGCTGGCCGATTATCTCCTCTCCTGACAAGGGTGGTTCCATCTCCCTTTATAAGTACTGACATAAACAGCACACATGCACTTGAGATTTCAAAATTATGAAAGGCCCATTCAGAGTCGCCTACCAAGGACCCCTGGCTTCTTTTCCCAGAGAAAGGGGCCAGCCAGGTGGAAGCCATACAAGTGCTTTCTTGCCGGCTGCTGAAAAAGAATGCCCGCTTACCTCTGCGTGGCCTTGATCTTCAACACTAGAAGAAAAGAGCACACCTTTTTCCCGATGCCTAAAAAAAGAAGAATAGTAGAAAACCACGTAACAATAGCCGTTGTGTTTGTGTTGATGTCCTGAACACATCCATGTTCCTCGATTCTCACACCACCCTGGGGAGGTAGACAGGGCACATGGTGTTATCCCCATTATGTAGCTGGGGAGATGAAGGCTCAGAGAGGTTAAGGCACTTTCCTGAAATCACACAAGAAACCAGGACTGGAGCCCAATACCTGACCATAAGCCGGGCTTCCACACACACAGGGCAGTTTCTATGGTTCATTTTGGGAGCTCCCTCAACCCCTGATGCTCTGGGGCTCCGTGTGGCCCAGGGTATCTTGCACATTATAGGGCTCTGATGAGGGGAGCCCCCAGAGACTTTGGAGGGCAAATCATGCTAGAGTCCCCAGGTGGACAGATTAGCCCCGTGTTGCAGACGGAATCCTGCCTGGCCTCAGAGCAGGTCCACCAGGGCAGGAGCACTCAGTGCAGGAGACATGGAGGCTCCGTGGAACACCCGCCCAACTCTCTGCCCCCGACCCTGTTCTCTGGGCAGCCAAGAGGCCCCTCACCCCAGCCCGTCTGTAAAACATGAGGAATGTCAGTCCAGCACCCTGCCCACCACCCTGGGTCAGGGTGAGGGGCAGGCTGCCCTGAAGATGTGAGTTCAGGGCCTTCCAACATCAGTTTGTGTCATAGTCACGTGGGGAGGCGAGGGGAGGTGGGTGTGCCGTGTTGCAAATGCAGATTCCTAGGCCGTGCTCCTTATAGGCTCACTGGGGCCCAGGAATCTGCATTTTAATAGCTGGCTCCATGACTCTGGGACAGATGGTCCCATGGTTTGAGAGGCCCTGCTTTATCCTGGGGTCTCCTTCAATGCCTGGCCCTCTGGTCTGGTCTGCCAGCAACATCGCACTCCCTGACTTCTTGCCTCACTCTCTTTCTACCTCCACTGCAGGGGCGTGGACATCCATTCTGGTGTCTCCTTGACATCCCTCTCTGCAAATCCTGAGCACCGGGGTCTGCAGAGAGGAGCAGAAACCCCTGCTCTGGGAGTGGGCAGTGTCGGGGGCCCAGTCTTGCAAGCTTATCTTGTTAGCTTCACAGCTGTGATCTTATAGTGAGAATCTTGTAAATCTTTGAGTGGCCAGATAGAATAAGGCCAGGGTGGAGGGTGTGTTATGGTTTGGGGGAGGAATCGTGAACTGAAGGACTCTGGAGCTCATCCCAGCACCGCTGACTCCTGGTTTGAGTGTGGGCAAGGCGCTGCCCCTCGGGGCCTCATTTTCCCCATCTCTAAAGTCAAAGCTTCGACCTGATCCTGAGGTGACTTAAGTGCTGATCTCCTCTGGTGGTGGCAGTAGCAGCAATAAGACACACTAGAAGCTCACAGATCCCACTGGGCCTAAGGACATGATCCCCACACACACACAGAAGCCCTCCCGAGCACCGCCTGCTGGGCTGCAGCCTTTGTTTGCTTGTCACCAGTCATGATCAGACCTTCGCACGCCCTGTTTCACTCGGTGTCGGCAGCTTCCCCTCAGCACCCTGGAAACCTGTTTGTGAGCCGAAGCCACACTAGAGACCCTGGGGGATGTCTTTCCAGAGAAGCCTGCTTCCAAATGGAGAAAATTTAACCATGCCCACTTAAAAAATTTTTTTTTAAATATATATTTTAAAGGGCTGTCATTTTTGCATGTGCGTCATCCCAGTAAAGAGGAAGAGCATTGGAGCCCCTGGGTACCCTGTGTCCCTGCAGCACATGTCATTCCCCTCTGAAGAGGGCAGCTCTCAGAGAGGGGAGGGAAGTGTCGAGGACCAAGCGAGGGGCCAC
Organism: Leucopleurus acutus; assembly: GCF_964270905.1. Classification (NCBI taxonomy): domain Eukaryota; kingdom Metazoa; phylum Chordata; class Mammalia; order Artiodactyla; family Delphinidae; genus Leucopleurus; species Leucopleurus acutus. Next base: position 34,855,216 of record NC_139150.1, read on the forward strand.
GAGCCAACCTCCCCTCTCACCCCTCCCAGATCCCTGCTTCTTGCTGTCACCAGATGATCTCCCCAGACGCGGCCTGACAGTGTTACTCCCCTGCCCGTAGACCTTCACTGAGCCCCACAGACCCAGGTGCAGACTTTCCAGGCCTTCCTCAAGCCACGCCTCCCTCTGCGCCCCACTCAGGGACCCCGGGCTCCAGGCAACACCTGCAACACCTCCCTGCTCTCCTGTGTCAGTTCTCACCATAACCTCCTTCTCCCAGGAGCCTTCCCCAAGCTCCTTGCTCCCACAGGACTCACATAATGCTTCTCATCCCTCTTTTCCTGTTCCTGCTTCTGAGTTCTGAGTGAGCCTCTCTCTCCTCCAGCAGCCTGGACAGGGCCTGAGTCATTCCCCAGAGTCTAGCATGGTGCCCGGCACTTGGGAAGAGCTTGTTGAAACGGGATGAAAACAGGCCTTTCCTCCACGTGCGTCTGAGCCTTGCCTTTGAAGTTGGTTTAATGGCTGCAAACGTAATAATCAGTTGGGATGTTGGATCTCCTGTTTGTCCCTGAAAAATGAGCACTCACACACAAATAATGATTTTGAGGCTGTCAGAGCACATGCTCTCCTGAATGTGAAAACAGGCAGTGCAGAGACGGTTGGCCTCACCCTGGTGGGAGATGTCGCGGGTCTCTGGTTCGGGGAAGTTTACAGTTTATGGAGCTGTTTGTGGTCGGGGAGTCCAGGCCAGCGGGGTAACAGTCTGGTCTGACCCCGGCCCTAGTGATTCGCCCCTGCCAGTGAGCTGCCGGCTGCTGGTCACTGGTGCCTTGGAATCGTATCTCTGAGATCTCAGAGCAACAGGAACAGGGAGGTAAGCGGGGTGTCACTTTACAAGGGAAAGAAGCTCTGCCCCAGCAAGATGCAGCAAGTGCCCGTCACACGGCTTGCCTGCCTCCCAGCTCTATCAGCTTTGTTATACCCCGTGGGAACCAGGAGCCAGGAGGAAACATGGCTCCCGTAGTCCCCACCCCCATTTCAGGGCCCTCTGTCCTTCAGTGGGGTCCTGCCCGACCTCAGGTGTCCACAGCCCTGTTTTCCATTCTCCCACTTGCCCTTGTCACACAGTGAGAAGCTCCTGTCCACCCTAGACACCCTGACCATCAGCCTTGGGCTAGAGGAGCAGGGCCTCAGTGTCCATCTCTCTTTCCTGTGTGGAAGGCACAGGACTCCAGGCAGGCATGGGCCGAGGCGCGGTGGGCCTTAGGGAGGCGAGAGGAGGGTGGTGTCAGGTCAGCCACAAAGAGATGGCTGGGGTGGGGGCAGGCTGGCAGGACTTCAGGAGCATTTTGTCCATTCACCGGTCATTTTGCAGCCCCGTGCCATGACACTGACATAAGTGAGACCCTGGGAGGCAGCCGTGGATCCAGGTGAGGCAGCAAAGTGTCTTGGACTTCACTTTGTGGGGTGGCGGTCCACACCAAGATGGCACAATCACTTGGGTTCCAAGGAAAAATGAAGCAGGAAAGACTTCCCAAGAGCTGAAGCTTGACCCAAGTCTTGACAGACGAGCAAGCTGGGAGGAGGGGACCCACCAGCGGTTTCACGGGTGCTTAGCTGGGTCCTGAGGAAGCTCAGAAGTGGGTGTTCTGTTGGGGAGGGGGAGAGACGGCCAGTGCCATGCCCAGAGTGAAGAGAGCAGCCCCAAGTGGCCGGTGTGGCTGCAGTTTCAAGGCTTGTGGAGGGCACGTGAGGAGTTGTGCAACTGCGGGGTGTTTGATGGCCAGTTGACAGAGGGTTTTCCGAGCCCCTGGAAAGGTTGGGGCTTTACCCTAGGGACCGCTGGGAGTTACTGAACTGTAACCCGCCCCTCGCCCCCTTCCCCTGAATCAAATCAAGCTTGCTGAGACCCCCCTGCTGGTACCAGGTGGGCACTGGGCCATTTGGGGTGCACACATTGATCCCATTGAGCCTCTACTCTAGAACCGAGGTTGAATTGGAAAATTAGTCTAGGATAAGGAGTTGGGTTGAGTCAAGTGGAAGTTAAAGCCAGTACTGGAAAAAAATGTCTTGAGGCCTTGAGTGCTTAAGTAACATATGAATAGGATAGATCTTCAGTGCTAGAGTGGGCAGCAGAGGGGCAAAATGCCTCCCGAGGGCGGTCAGGAGTAGCGCTTGAAGGAGGTGAGCTCTGAGCCTTGTCTGGAAGGGCTTGGGGAGCTGAAAGGAGAGGTCACTGCTGGTGGGGAGCATGATATGGGGAGCAGGCGGTGACCTTGGCCCAGGGCCTGGTGCAGAGTGAACGTGCTGACTTTGTGATTCTGAATGTATCCAGCATTCAGGGGATGGGGAGCCAGCCTGGTGTTGTAGAAATGAGCGTTTTAGACTCTCGCCTAAGTATCAGCTGACCTACCAAATATTTTTAAAGAACTGCTGCACTATTTAAGTCCTTAAAGCAGGCTTCTGCCATCTGGTTACCTATGCATGTAATCACAGCTCCTGCACACACCCAGGCCATGGGCTTGGGTTAGGGACCCTCCATCCAGGGTTGGCTAGGCTGCAAGTCTGTTCTTCTGACGTGCTGCTTCTCCCTCCTGAGCAGGCTTCCCCTGGCAGGCCCAGCTGAGCTCGAAGGCTGTCATGCAGGTGAGAACCTGGGGAGCTCTTCTGGGGCGTGAGGGCAGAGGTGGGCCATTTCAGGTTGTCCACCACATAGAAAAATCTCCATAAAGCACCCCAGCACATCTCATTTTAATCAGCAGGAGCTTCCTGGTGAACCCTGTAAGAGGAATTAGTTGCAAATTAAACCCCCAGGAAACAGAATGATTTGACCTATTGTATAGAATTGTTGGACGTGAACCAATTGGATGTTGAAAGACATCTGCCTAAGATGATTTGGCTCTTAGAGTAATGGCTCCTGAGCCGTTCCTTCTGGCAAATGTGAGGGAGTGCAGTTAAGGGTCCTACAGCAGTGACCTTCTCTACAGAGCAGATGAGAAAATTTTGAGCACCCGTCTTCTCTCTGTTCCCACTTCCCTGCCGCCTACAGTGTCACTCCCACTATTAATGTCCTCAGCATGGTCAGTGAGGGAAGCAGGTCAGGAGGAGGGAGGCTTTCTCCGAGTGAGGATGAATGAGGTTTTTATGGAACTTGGGTGACAGAAGCCTCCTCAGCAGGACCCCTGTTCTCCCTCAGGCTTGGAACACACCGTGACCAGTGCCTGCGGGGGAGCATTTTTACAGACTGGCAACCAGTGGCCAGCGGCTGCTGAAGGACACAGTGGTCAGCCCACTGAGTTGGCAGGAAGACTCAGAACAGCAGAGCCTTCTCCGAGTCAGTGGTGGGCGTACCGGGCCCAGAGGCCAACAGGTTTAAACACCAGAGGAGAGCTTGCCCTGAAGACAGGTTGAGAAATGCCTCCGGGGGACGGACGTCCCTGGCGAGGAATGGCCTCTTTGTCTCACCAGGATGGAGTGGGGAGCCCTGGCGGTCATTTGGCCAGTGGCCGGTGCCTCCTTCCAGGGAGACGTGAGTGAAATCTGAAGTGCGTGTGTGTCTGCGCGGCGGCAGCTGTAACGTGACAGCTGCCACCCCCACCCTCCACCCCCCGACTCCTTCCCCTCTCAGTGCCTCAACCCCCGTTTCCGAGCCAGCAAGGAAGCTTGTCTGGCAGCACCAACTCAGCTGTCATACCACATCAGTTTTTGTAGGTTCCCAGCTAGTGGAAAAGTGCCAAACGCGAGCAGATGATACACTTAATGAAATGCTCAGGAAGAAAACTTTGGTTCCAGTTACTGGGGGCTTTCTATATAGCATAAAAGCAATCCTTTCCCCACAGTGTTTCCAAATTGTTCGGTGGTAGGTACCATGCAAAAAAAAAAAATGTCATGTTTCTAAACCCTGGAATCAGATCATGTCTTTTCAGAACCTTGTCACACATTGCAGGGTTCTTCCTTTTGGGGATAAATATGGAAAATATTGATAGTGAGGTAGAAGTTGATTCTGTTTGTTCAGCATCAGTGAAAGACCTAGTACATGACTGAAATTACAAAAGAAAAATGAAATGGGACGTCTTCTCCTTGTGAACATAAACTGATGGAATGGCGAGTCATTTATACCAGATGTCAGCTAGAAATAAGGCTGTGTGTCTATCTGTGCACGTGTATGTATATGCTGCTCTAATCTGTAACGTCTGCACAGGGTTTTATGGTTTACAAGGCTGTTTTTACATCCTTTGTCTGGTTTTATTTTATAACAGCCTCATGAAGTTTGTATTAGTATTCTCCCCACTCCACAGCAGAGGATGCTGAGGCTCTCCTGGGGCAAGTTGACCCCCAAAGGGTGTGAGCTGGTAAATGGCAGAGCCAGGTCTTGAACCTAAGACTACCGAGTCTGGTTCCGAAATGTACACACCAGTCAGTCTATTAGAGCTGCCAACACGTTTGGTACCTGGGATTAAAGCACTACATTACTGGGGGAAGTGAGAGGCTAATCATTTGAATTATATTTGCACTTATTCCAAGACAGTCAAGGTTTGAAACATGCTGGAGTGCGGGGGTGGGGACAGAAGACAATACTGTTTTCACGCACAGCACTCTTCCCTTGTTACTTATTGGGTCAAGTGACATCATTTGGCCATTGAGGAGTTGGAGGCCCAGAGAGGTTGGAAGACTCTCCAGGGCACCCAGCTTGGAAGTGGCTTGGATCTGAGAGTCAAATCCAGATCCCATGGACACTTTCTGTGCTACTGGGTTGCTACAACCATATATAAATGTAAAATGTGGAAAGGAAGGAACAGTATGAAAAAGGGTGATATAGTAAATAAATGAACAACTGAGATCAATCGTCAGCCTAACGTTTAGTCACTTTACAAACGTGGAAGGTGCAAAGAGCCCAGGGTCTGCTGGCCGTGAGCTCAGCCAGGCTCCTGACCCACAGCCCGAGCTCTGCCCATTGCGTGCCAGGTCTTGGCTTGTCTGAATTTTATGCAGCTCTTTGAACCAACAGATAGGAACGCTCTTGAGTTGATCTCTGTCCTCTATTGCCAGCTTCATAGTTGGAAGAGAACTTTAAATTCCAGACTGCGGCAACCCCTCCCTACCAAGTGAGACTGCAGTCTCAGGCTCATTTCAGAAATTCCGTATTTCTCAACGGTGAGTCCATGTTAGTCCTCCAGTTATTTTTAGGTGGGAACTTTATATTTTCTCTTTCATACCAGTTTGGCTTCCCTGCTTAGCAGGGGTTATATTTTCTGTCTAGCAGTAATATTGGAGCTGCCTTATTTTTAGCTTGGTTCGTTTTTCTTCCTGTGATTTCTTTTTTCTTCAAATTTAATACACACTCAGATAGGCTTTCTTTCCCTCCCTGCCCCCCCGCCCCAGTTCTCATTCACTGCGTCCTAAGACTTAATCCAAAGGCAGGTTCTAAATCTCATTTTGTTCCAGGGAAAAGGAAGAGGAAGAGGCTTCAGCAGGCCTTGAGTATCTCTTGTCACATGGGCTGCTACTTGTCATTTTAATAAAGTCTCTTCACTGATCACTCACCCTGCGTGCCCCTAATAAGAAATGCTTTTGACCCCTGCACTCCACCCCCATCCCACCTCTGCAGAGAAAAACCTACTGACCAGGGTAGCGTGAGGGACTCTGAGGGGCTAGACTGCTAGAGGGCCTAGCGTGTGAGCATGTGACTGTGCATGTGTATGTACATACATGTGTATGTTCATACACGTGTATGCATGTATGTTTGTACGTGCAGATACACACACACACATACTCTGGTGCTCCCCAGACCCTATTTCCATCTCTGGCACCCGTAGCATTTGATTCTGGCTCACGGGCACCCTACAGGTAACACTTGAAATAGGACCCACGGTTGATATAATACGTTGTCATCATTTAGTTCATTTATGCCACCCTGCATGTGGTGGCAAGGCAGCAGTGAGAATGCAGTCTAAAACTTGAGGAAACAGACCCCCAGGTACCTGACTAGCCCAGCCCCCAGCACAGGATAAGGTGAGGTGGGGCAGACCCGGAGCCCTGCTCACCCCTTGGCCTCCTCAGAAGCCTTTGATGGCTCCCTATTGCCTCTCCACTAGAGTGTGATCCTTTTAGCCTGGTGGTACTTAAGCAGATGACACACATAATCACGTAGCCCCAGAGAAGACTGTATTTTAGGCTGCGAGCTTCTCTAGGGCAAGGACCAGGCTTGACTGACCAGCATTTCCCCATAAACCAGCAACACGGGAGCTCCGTAGGGAAGAGCAAGTGAAAGAACGAACTAGTGAAGCAGGTTGCCACGTCCAGACCTCCTCCCTCACCCATTTGCCGTACGGATTTCCAGGGTCAGGATCTCACTCCATTTCCCGAAGCACCTTCCTTGTGTTGGAGCCGGAATCCTGTCTCACTCCTATGGATAAGAACTTGTCAAGCTGCTTGTAATCCCTTCTGATGCCCTCGGCAAGGAGTCACCTTTCAGGAGGCAGCCTCTCTTGCAACTGGGCCTGAAGGTCTAGACCTGCTTCCCTGAGCACCCACCCCCCAAAAAGGGCAGCCTCTTTGCTATCACACATCTCAAGTTGATTTTGGTTCATAGCTTGCTGATCAGTGTTGGTTGATGGGAATTACCTCGACTTGTCAGTTAGAGGAAAGGATAACCAGCCCCTGGGAGGGTGGGGTCCTTTGCAGTGAAACCATGGGTCCCAAATGCTTTCAGGGATCAGGCCTGTCCTCGTAGCTGTGTTTTGGGGAAGCTTTAGTTGTTTGTGGTGCCGAGACTTGTAACTACAGTTCTTCAACGTGTCTCTAAGCATGGAGTGCCTCCACGGATGACCAGGGACACGTTTGGTGGCTGTGTTATAATTAATATGTACATCTTAGAGTTAAAAACCAAAACATGGTCTCCTCCAAACTCTATTTCCTAAACTTCAAATGTGTAAACATGATATGAAACGGTAATTGTTTAAAAACAGTCACAAAAGCAGAAGCTGTTGATCGGAAGCCTGTTCCACAGGAATGCTAAGTAGAAGATGAGGGAATTCCACAGCCATGGTGCTTCCTGAAAGCAGCAGGGAGCAAGAAGGACAGTGTGCACGGGCTCTGATGAAGGCAGATGTGGCCAATCCCAGCTCTGCCCCACGACCTCACTCACCTACTCTTCCTGTTGCAGCCTCAGTTTCCCCATCTGTCCTGCAGTTAATATAAAGCTGTTGGCACCATGCCTCGTTCAAAGTAGACCATCAACAAGTGCTGTCACGAACAATAATAATAATAAAGAGGATAGTTTCATGTGCCACGTCTGCACGTGAAACTTCCTTTAAAAATATTTTTTTAATTATTCCATTAAAAAACCATGTGCTCTGGGTAAGAAAACATACAGGCATATAGGAAATTAAAAAATGAACTCTCTCTTCCAGAAACAAGAATCGTCATTAACAATTTGTTTTATATTCCTTTAGCCCTTTTCCCATTATCTTACAAAAATGCACATCTCTACATACTACCAGCATTTTTTTTCCTACATAAATGCTATCCTACTAGACATCGTTCTGCATCACAGATCTTGTCCAAGGTCATTAGTCCTTGTGAGTGGTTCTATAATGTGACTGTAACACAGGGTATTCAGTCATTCCCCTATTCATAGACTTTTAACTTGTTTCAAGTTTTTCATTCTTACATTCTGCAGCAAACATCTGTGTATATTTATTTCTGCTTGTGGGTCTGGGTATTTCTGTAGAATTGATTTCCAGAAGTGGAACTTCAGGCCTTAGGGTATTTAATTTTTGTTAGATTTACCAATTTGATCCCTGAAAAGGCCATTTCCAGTTTATACTCCCTCCACCAGTCGGTGAGTTTGGCTCCCTTCCTAACGTAGACAAGTGTTTTAAAAATATTTTTTCCTGTGCTAAATTCTGAATTTGCAAAAGACTGCTTACGTTAGGACTCGCAGGGGATGTGTCAAGATGGATTGGACTTGAACTCGGCCCTCAGAAGCTGGAGTGGGGGTGGGAGCTGAGTGTGTAGGTGGCTAGAACCATGGTAGAGTCTCAGGGTCCCTGGGCTGAGGCACCCTCACCACTAACATTGAGGGTGTGCAGGGGTGGTAAGTACCATCCTAGCTTCTTGAAGGGAGGTGTTAGTGACAGTGTCAGATTCATCTTTGAGCCACTGTACCACCTCTTAACACACTGGGGGTTCGATACATGGGGTCCCAACCCAAACAGAAACTCGGACTTGGGGTTCTGGGGCTCCTAGAGGGTAGCTGGTTGGGAAAGGCCACCAGTGGTGAGAAGGCCATCTCCACTCAGCATCTCATGGCGCCTCTGCTCTCATGTTCCAGGCATTGATGGTACCTTTCACACAGTGTGGAGTCTCTTCAGGACACCTTTTTAGGGCCCCAAGAGGGGCTGTTCTTGTGTTTCCCAGCATAAAAACATTCATTATCCAGATGTTTCCTTCCAAAAATTCTTGAGATGGTCGTATGGATGGTGTCATCTGTGATAGCTGTTGACAGGAAAGAGCCGCTTGAAAGCAGTTCCGAACAGTGGTAGCTTTCGGGTTCCTAATTCTTGTGTATAGCACCTCACACACACCTTCCCTTTCCCCACCCTTCTTTCAGACAAAACAGAAACACTCCATCGGGTTTTTTGTGCTGCGACACCAAGAAATACAAGATGTAATAGTACAGTCGGAAAGACCGGTAGAGTAGGAATCGTGTGGATTTCTCACTCTGACTTCGGCAAGTCCCTTTGATTCTGGGTTTCCTGTTTGCCCTATTAAATGGGGTTGTTGGCTCTGACCATTAGGATCTGTCTATAACCAGATGGTTATAAAAACCAAATCACACAAACTTTGTGGGCCAGAAAGTTCTATCTGGAATGAGGGAGTCTTGCTGTTGGTCTTTCTTGTTAAGTTTGGATTGGCTCTTGGCAGGTGGTCACTCCTGGGCCAAGTAGGGATCCCCACTGAGATCCCCACTCTTGCAGTGGCTTTGCTACCGTGAGGTCTCCTGAGGATGGAATTGCAGGTTCCTCTAAGAGAGCTGAGGCTTGGCTGCATCCCTGGTTCTTCAGGGTCAGGAAAAGTGGCAGGTCCCCTCTGCATTGTGATAAAGAGGTTTTCTTATAGACCTGGCTTCTGTGTTGATACACAGTCTTTTCAGGAACTGTTTGAGAAGGGGAGCAGACAAGCAGCCCATCCTAAGACCGTGCATGGTAAGCATGTGAGGAAGCATTCTTCATGGAGGCATAAGTTAGGGTTCTCCAGAGAAAGAGAACCAATAAGAGAGATTAATTATAAGAAACTGGCTCGTGTGATTATGGAGGCTGGCAAGTCCCAAGATGAGTCAGAAAGACCCAGTAGAGCCAATGGTGTAGTTCCAATCCAAGTTTGAAGGCCTGAGAACGAGGAGATGCGCTGGTGTAATTCTAGTCCAAACGCCAACAGGGTCGAGACCCAGACAGAGCCAGTGTCTCAGTTTGAGTCTGAAGGCAGGAAAAAAGTTGATGTCCCAGTACAAATGCTGTCAGGCAGGAAGAATTCTCTTTATTGGAGGAGGGTCAACCTTTGTGTTCTATTTGGTCCTTCAACTGATTAGACAAGGCCCACCACATTAGGGAGCGCCATCTGCTTTACTCAGTCTGTGGATTTAAATGTTAATCTCATTCAGAAACACCGTCACAGAAATATCCGGAATAATGTTTGACCAAGTATCTGGGCAACCCTGTGGCCCATTCAAGTTGACCCACAAAATTAATCACAGGCAGGAAAACACAACTTTGTGTTGGAATAGAGCTTCTCCTCGTAGAGGGTTCTCATTGCATGTTGGGGTTGAATTGTGGAGGAGTTTGCTGGAAGGTGGTTAGGATGCCAAGGTCAGGGACCCTGCGCACTGTAGGATGGGTGCTCTTGTGTATGTCCCCTCTTCCTTCGTGTGCTGGAGCTACAACACTGGAACAAGGAGCCTGTGTGAACATCCACTCTTTGTAGAATCAGACTGAGGTCTCTGGAGCCAGAAAGGCCTCCGAGACCATCTGCTTCACCCCCTCCCGCCTCACCTGGAAGGAATCTTAGCCCTAGCGGATCAGGCAGCTGACCAGGGTCACACAGCCAGTGAGCGGAGGGCCAGGCTGGTCCCAGGCCGGCAGCCTCGTCATCACCATCCAGCAGGCTGAGGTTGTCTACAAGTCTTCAAGGAGATTAGTTCCTCTCTTGAAGCAGTTCCAAAGCAAGGAAGCCTGGGGCAGAGAGCTTGCCAGATCTCAGCAAGTCGCTTCCGCCCGGACAGCTGTGCTGGGCATGCGGCACAACGCCAGCAGCACCCCTCAGCATGAGGCAGTGACCCTGCAACCAGCCCCAGGGCTGCCGCCTCCACCAGATGGGTATGGGTGGGGTTTGACCAGTTTGACTGCAAACCTGTCACATGGCAAGGGAGGCTGTTAGGTACAGATGGAGGGAAGGGTCATGCCTGGAAGGGGTCCCTGGCTCTGCCCTGGGAGGCTGGCACCCTGTACCCAATGCCAGTTTGTAATCACTTGCTTAGAGCCAGCCAGCCTGGGACCAGCCGCATGCATTGGCCACCCCTCTAAAGATCTAGAATGTGCTTAAATACCTCTTTGATGGGCAGCTCTCTTCCTCCTGATACCATCCTTTGCTTTCCTCCCAGACTGCCTAACGATTCCTATAGGTACCTACGTGTGGTCCTGGTCAGATAAAGCCCAAGATGACCTGAGTTGCCTTGACTAATGAGCAAACTGATGACCAGAGGGAGGAAGTAACCTGCCTGGCGTCACTCAGCACGGTGAAGCTAGGACCAAGTTAGGCGACCAAGTCGGCTCTTCCAGTGCTTGCATTCCCTGCTGACCTGAACATGTTCATGTTATTTTGGACCTGGTGAAGCGGAAGGAGCACCAACTAGTGTTGGAAAGGCGGTATAGACAGCTGCATGTTTAAGAGCATGGGCTTTGGAGTCAGGCTGCCTCCATCCCTGGCGTGCTGTGTGACTGTCTTTAAAGTGGTGATGCCGGCAGCACCCCCTTATAGAAGTGTTGTGAGAATTAAGTGAGAACTTGGAGGCACTGCGCTTGGCACAGACCTTGGTACACCGTAGGCACTCAGCACTCTTCAAGTGTATTATTGAGAGGTGAGTCTCCTAGACCTTGGCCGAACCGCTCTGAGCTGCAGATTTCATACCAGGCAGGTGAGGAGGGGGCTTGGGTGTGGTCTTGGATCCTCCAAGGCTTTGCTCTGGGAGGTTCCGTGAGAAAGGGCTGGCGATGCTGCTCAGTGAGGGGTGTAGCCAAGGTGGTCTGGCATGAAAGCCTATCCCCCGTGGCTTTATCACATTAGAGTGCGGCCCAAGGGCTCTCTGGAAGCTGAGACCTCACCGTGCCTAGCAGACTGGAAGATCGCACCAGAGGGGTGGCTAGCCCTCTCTGTAAGTACAGCCTGTCAATATTTGGAAGACACGAGGCTGGACCGTCTCTGGCTCTGTTTGCCAAGGCCCCTGGCAGTCCCCCCTGGGCCCCAGCCTCTGTCTGCAGCACGGGGGTCAGGGGACACCCGCCCCTCTTGAGGTTGACCTGAGGGTACTGGTGCCACCCCGACTCTGCCTCGTATCCCAGTGGAAATGCTTTCTTTTGCACTTTTGGGAACTGTCCGCTGGAGTGTGTTTTTCTTTCTGGAACCCCGGACATCCTCTCTCCACTATTTGAAAGGGTAGAGACCTAATTGTTTGGAGGGTTGAACCTTCAGGTCATCACAGTTGATCACCACGCCCTGGTGTTTCCTGCCAGCTTCTGTAAAAGCTTTTTTTCTGAAAGTGCAAACCTGATTGAGACTGCTGGCCCACATTTTGCAGTTTCCTACCCCTCCTCCTGGCATTCAGGGCCCTCCATAACCCAGCCCCAGTTTCCTTTTCTAGCCACTCCCCATCTCCTCTTCCTCAGTAGCGCCGGGCTCAGGACAACTCACAGTCTTTGGTTTTACCTCACAATCCTTCAAGCTTTCCTCTGTCCACGACTTGGCTCTGTTGCCCTTTATCCTGGGGCCCTGTCTTCACCCGTCTGAATCTTCCTTATTTCCTTGAGTATATTCTACCCTGGGCCCCCCATTCATTGTCTGTGATGCCAGGCAGGTCCCTCGGCTTCTGTGGCCCTTGAGGGGCCTCTCTGCACTAGGACTTGAGATCCTCTGAAAAGCCACCTTCTCCCTAAGGTTTTTCAAAATCCCTGGGACTGCCTTTGCTTTCTGCCTCTTCCAAGCTGCCACTGTCTGTACCACTTTAGAACTGGGTTGGTCCCAGCGGAGGCTCTGAGGCTGCCAGTCACCCTTGCCTGTCTGTGTCATGGGGACAAGGAATGACATGCAGCCAACACCCAGGACAGTGCCGGGCACAGGCAGGTGTTCAGTAACTCGTAACTGTTATTCGCTCAGCACTTAGGGATGCTGGTGTCCCGATTCTCCTGCTAAACCACAGCTCCTCTGGGGGTGGGGGGAGCCTTGTCTCCACATGAGTGCTCAGCATTGGCCTGGGGTCCGCCTTAGCACCCAGTACGGGCTCAGTGATGTTTGAGAAAGAGAAGCAGGCAGGCTCCCTGATTGCCTGAGAATGTGGGTCTTCCGTTGACATGGAAGCAGAGAGCTGTCTTCCTGAGAAAGTTGCTGCACTAAACGGATGCTCGTTGATGCACTGCCTTGAGCCTGGGAGCAGCCTGGATCCTGGAGCGGCAAGTTCGCCTCAGTGAGTCTCTGCAGGGGATGGCGACAGAACTCAGGCCTGCAGCCGCTCGGAGGCCTGTGCACGCGAAGGCAGTCACTGGAAGAGTGCAGAGTGATGGGCAGGGCGGAAGGGCCTGGCCATAATTGCAGGCAGCTCCCGAGAGCTCTGTGAAGAGGCCCATGTGGCCTTTTAAATCGTGAGCGAAGCACATTCGGTGTCATCAGGGGTGTGGGCTCGTCTCCCCCGGGGACCACAGAACAGGGCCCTCCAGGGGAGACCCCGTCCTGTACAGATGTCCAAGGGCAGGGATCAGACCGGGCTCCCTGAGTCAGACCTGGGCCTTCCCCTCGCCCTTGGGCTGAGCGTGAAAGAGCAAGCGGTGCAGGTCCCACCGGGCAGTGGCAGGCCTGCACGGCTCCCGCCGACGTGACCATTGTTCTTGCTCCACACCCTTGCTCCACAGAGCTCACCCTCTTTTTCTAGGGTGTTTCTATGCACGTCTGGAAAAGAGATGGTAAGAGAACTCCAATTAGTCAGTCTCGTGGCTTCTAGACAGCTCCGGAAACCAGACTAGATGGAGGAGGGGGTGGGGCCTCTGCCTGTGTTGTGTTGGGTTTGTGTCCAGGCTCCGTCTCCAAGCTGCCCTACCCTTGCTGCCCGGCGGGGTCCGCCCCGAGGACCCCTGCTGCCCCATGCTGCCACCTCCGCCTCCGGGGGCCCCCTGCATTCAGGCATTCATTAGGAGGAGGGTCTTTCTCCAGCAGATGTTTTAACAGTTTAGATGAGGAGAGCGTCCCCTGCCTTCCCTTTGATGTGGTGCCCGGAACTTGGCGGGATTTCGGCTGTGTCTAATTAGGAACAGCTGCCCGCCCCTCCTGTGGAACTCCTCACTTGGGCTGTGGTGCCGGGTGTGCTTTTTAACACCTCAGGCCTGACTGAAGTAGATGCCCCTGCCTCCAGAAGATTACAAACAAGACAGTCTGATAAAAGAGACATGAGGAAGCATCTGGGAAAGGTAGAAAGAAGAGCCCTGGTCTAAGAGTTAGAGGACCTGGGGCCTCGTCCTTCCCCAGGCCTCAGTTTCTCCATCTGTAAAATGTAGTCATTAGACTCCTGGGCAGTGAACCCTCCCCTGTGTGTTTTGTGTTCCGCACAAGAGTTGATCTGGAGCAAAGCTCCCATGCGGAGGCGAGAGACTGCCAAAGCAGCAGCTGAAATCAGAAGTTGTGGATCCAGAAATGGAAGGTTCATAGATGGGTGGTGAAACCCTGTCATCTCCAGCGCAGGGTTGCCTGTTAGAGTTCATAAGCAGGCCTTCTGTGGCTCTGGGGGATGAAGGGTGATCTCAGAGGAGGAGGGCTCTTGGAATGGTATTCCAAGGATGCCCCAGTAGTGGTAACTGACATGAAGTCAACATTCCCGGAGTGCCTTCTGTGCACCAGGCGCCGTTCTAAACACTGAACGTAGAAGAATTCGTTTGATCCTCATAACATCGTGGACACTGTTGTCTCTGCTCCAGAGATGAGGAAACTGGGGCAACATGCTCTGGGTTCCCCATTGGGGCCGGGATTCGGGCCCCAGCGGTCTGGCAGGATCAGTGTTTTCAGCCACCACACTGTGCTGTTGAACCTGTCGCTTTCCTGGACCCAGGGCTTTGCCTCCCAGGTGGCGGGTGCGGGGCAGCACCAGTCAGTGGCGCTGCATTGTCCTAATATTGCAGCCCTGGCCCATGGAGGCCTGAGGGCACAGCCAGGCAGGCCCACCACCGGCTGAGTAGAGGTTTCTTGGGCTGACAGGGGATGGCAGGGCCTGGGACTGGAAGCCTCCTTGGCCACACATCTCTACTGAGCTCTGCCACCCTGTCATTTGGGATCTGGTGTGGATTCCCAGACAAACCAGCTGGGAAGATTAGAGGTGAGGGGCCTGCAGGCTGGCATCTGTCATTTCCAGCTAGGCTCCTGCATGTCTGTGCCAGCCTCACCCCGCCCAGCTCCACCCTGCCTGGGGGTTCTCCAGCCTGCACCTCTCCTTAGACAGTCTTGGGGGTGCTGTCCCGTGGCATTCAAGGCCGTCCAGAACCACTTCCAGCTGCCTCAGCATCCCCTCTCAATGGGCCCCCTGGACGGCTCACCTTCCCCACATACACCTCGTGCTTCCAGCCCCTGTGCCTCTGCTTCGGTCCTTCCTTCATCAAACACCCAACTTCCCTGCCATACCACCGTGCCATGACCTCATGTCTAATTCTTTAAGGCCCTCCCAGATTTCCCTCAACTGAGTTGTAGAGTCACATCTGCTCCCTGTTGAGGACCCTAAGCCTCCTCTGTCTGTGTTGGGGGCTCTGGCCCTCTTTCCCCAAGGGCTCCCTGAAGACCAGGACTGTGTCTGCTTCATCTCCGTCTCCTCTCGTGCTGGGCATTCAGTAGATGCCTAGCGGGCTGTGAGGACAGGCGCTCCCAGAGAAGGCTGGGTGCACCAGCGAGTACATTGATTTCCTCAGCCTGTTTCCCAGAGGTGAGGCCAAGCCCTGCCCTCCTTTCTCTGTTCCTGAAAGGAAGGTAAAGAGGTAAAGAAGAGGGTTTTTTTTCTTCTAGTCTTTTTCATTAGATGTGTGTCCACCTGCTTTCAGAATACTGACCTGAGGCTATGCATAATAAAAAGAAATGTGTATGATGAGGCTGTTATAATAGATATCAAGATCCACAATAGAAGGAAGGGCACGTGAAAATGATTCTACCCAATATCTAAGCTAACCTAGCTATCGAGGTTAAGCATCAAAATTAACCCTGAGCTTCCTGACAGCCAAAGGAAATAAACAAAACAAAAACACACAAACAAAAAACTGTGAGGGGGAGGCACGGAGTTGGTGAACACCAGAGCAAAGCGTAGCTTGTTGCCAATGGACTTGGGGAACTCGAAACACTTAGAGCCACTCAGGAGGCCCCTGGTTTGCACCAAGCTCTGTCCTGGGCCCCTCACTCAGATGATCCCCTCGGCTCTCCTTGCCTCTCAGGGCCACGGCCCTTGGTCAGTACACCAGCCTCACCCTCCTGGCTCTGTGCCCTTGGTGAATACGCCCAGGGCCCCTTCCAGTTCCAACATTCTCCGATTCTAAAACAAAGTGCTCTCATTTTTTTTTTCCTCCATATATAGTTCTACTTGAAAACCTTTCTACTTCAGAAGCCGACAGAAATCCCTACCCTGTCAATTTAATGTTCCTGCTCCCTGCCTAAGAGGCGTAACATCACAGCCTGCCACCCAATATTAAAGGTCATTTTCCATGAATTTATAGATGGTGATGTCCAGATAACTTGTGACTTAAAACATACAGTTACCAGCTCCCCTATTAGGTCAGTCTCTGGACCGTCCCAGATCGGTTTGGGTAATAAGGAGGACGGACCTGGTCATTAGGCAGGGGACAGTGATGTCTGGTGAGCTGCCCTGGCGCAACTGCCCTTGACTTCCTGGGGCTCTTGGCAAACGTCTCCTGGGAGAGGAGATGTTCCCTTAAATGGGTGTTTTCTCAGGCAAAGGCAGCTGCTTCCGAAACATACAGCTCCTATAAGCCCAACTTAACATCGTATTTACTTTCATGTGATCCACTCTTAACTACATTTTTTCTTTACTAACATACTTATTCATTATTTAAAACAACTTTGAAAAATTACTATGCAATAATTCCTCCCTCTATACACAGTAGCTGTTTATCTTCCTGTATCAGGTTTTCTGTCCTTTATTCACGTGTATCTGTACTTATAACATTGCTGTCATCAGAGTTTAGATATTATGGGCAAAGTGTGTGATGACGGTGTTCAGCAATTCCTAAGCAAGGAGTAGAATTCCTCTGGGGCATTGTTCACATTGCCCAGGACTTGTTTAGAAAGCCCACATTATATGGTTTGCTCAACACATAAACAGTCTTGTATTTCACTTTTTAACTTAGCATAATTTCATGCACGCTATTCCATGTAGCTACATAATCTTCAGATTTATCATTTTAATGGCTGTTTAATATTCCATCCAGTTAGCATGCCGTAATTTACTTAACTGCTCCCTATTGTTGAGGCCTTAATGAAAATTTGAATTCACCATGTAATAGGGGGGAAGCTTGTTTTAATGATTACCATCATAACATCCCCTACCCTAACTGCATGCCATTACTAACCCAGCTTTGGTAAGGTGCAGATGCTTTGGGGACAATAAATCCTGTCTGAGAGGTGCATGCCCAAGTCCCTCTGATTTAATAGCTAATCTGTTCCCTGCACATGTTTTCCTTTTAAGCTAGTGTTTATGTAGACTATCCATCTCTTCTGAATATTGTGTAATACTGGGCTATATGCATTTTTCATATTGTTCCAGGTACCTTATCACTGAAGTCAGGGACTTTCATACATTGGAATTTGGGGGTAAAGAGGGGTTTCTGGCTGTCAGTTGTCATTCATTTATCCCACCCACATTCATGGAATATCTGTTTGCATCTGGGCTCTGTGTGAGAGGGAGAGAGAAAGCAAGGATGTTCATGATTATTGGGGGCCCACAGAAGTGCATCCACGAGTTGCTTTGTGGCCCAGGATTAAATGACGATTTGCATGCAAAGTGCCTGTCAGCTGCATTCCCAATGTCCCTATCCCTTGGAATTCTCCAAAGGCAGGAAGCTAGACTGCACTCCTTAGAACCAGGGGCGGCAGTGGATGCAGATGATGATGACCCCACAAAGCAAGCACTTTGGTAGATTTCGTAATTTACAGAGTTGTCTCCAGTACTTTACAGTTGGTCTTCGCCTTAAAATGACCAAGTCCTGCCTTTTATAGCTCTTCTCTTCTCCTCTTACTCCCCCATAAAAAGGAAAGCATCATCCTCAAAACTAATAAATCATCCCAGTTTACTCATGGGACCCAATAAAGCCGTGTTTTGCCAAAGTAAGGGACATCTTCTCAGAGGAGACATGATTTTAGGCAGCCTGAGAACCACATAGTGAGGTTTTTCCCTTTTCATTTACTTTCTTTCTAAAAAGAGAAGGTTATTCTTGTTTGCCAAAGAAAGTATCTTGGTTTGCTGCTTAGACCTCCCGTCTGCCCCCACCAGCTCTCCAGTACTTGCCATCTTCCTTTTCAGCAGAGAGAAAGTGAGCCTTGGGCTTGCCTCCTGGCAGTGGCACCCACCTAGTTGGTTTTGTTCTTGTTCATTCTTTTTATGTTTATCATCTGTTTTTGGTAAGGATAATGGCTTATGGGATGGTGATTAAAAGTTTCCTTTTTAAGTGAATTTATTTACTGTAAAAAATGAGGCAACATCAATAACAATGGTAAATAATAAGCCGGGTGGTACTTGAAAACAGCAAAATCATGAAGTCGGTATGTAACTCAGTGAAGTTTGGGAGATACTACCACAGCACTATTTAATGTCATCACTAAAGGTCACTACCCAGCATTGGTTAGTTTGTGTTGTATCAGGGCCTGTGCGCAGAGGTGGATTTTTTGTCGACCCTATGAGCTGGCCTTGGATCATGAAGCCCAGCCTACAAGAATGCTCTTTCTCAGAAAGGCTGACGTCATTCATGTGTTTTGTCAACTGCTCTTCAAGGCACATGACTCCTGTGGGTTTCTACTATATCTTTATGGCACTGGACCTCTGATTTGGAGAATGCCTCGAGATTCCACTTAAATAGCTCACTCTCACCACCCTCAGTGCTTTTTTATCAAGCCCCACCACCCCCTCCCACCTCCTTGGACCTGGTGCTCCAGCAAAAGTAGACAGTGAATAGACACACGGTGGAATATTATTCAGCCTTAAAAAGAAATGAACTTCTGACACACGCTATAACATGGAAGAACCTTAAAAACATTATGCTAAGTGAAATAAGACTGTCACAGAAGGCCAAATACCATATGATTCCACTTATATGAGGTACCTAGGTAGTCAAATTCATAGAGACAGAAAGTGGAAGGGTGGTTGCCAGGGGCTGGGGGAGGGGAAATGGGGAGTTAGTGGGGGACAGTTTCAGTTTAGGATGAAGATAAAGTTCGTGAGATGGATGGCGGTGATGGTTGCACAACAGTGTGCATATACTTAATGCCACTGACTTGTGCACTTAAATATGGTATAATGGCAAATGTTATATACATTTTACAAATAAAACAAGAAAGTGGGCAGTGAGCACGTTCTCTCCAGCTGCACTGCCTTGGCTTGCCGTGGTCCTACCACAGGGAATCCTGTCCCTCTCCTGTTTCCACTTGTCAGAGCTGTCAGTTCAAATGTCATCTCTCCTCCTGTCTCATCCCTCCCAGGCCCTGCAGCAGCCCCTTTGCTGCAGAGTATTATGGTGATTTAGGTGCCCGTTGTATCTCTTCTGGAAACAGTGGGCTTGCCGAGAGCAGCCTCAACAGTGAACCCCCTCCTTTCCCCCGTCCTCACGTTGGCCCTGCGCACAGTGGGTGTTTATGATCAAAGCAAGAAAAGTGCCCCTGTGTGAGGAGGAAGCACCTGATCGTAGCATCATCCTGGAATCCATCATTCAGCCACTGCTGGCCTCTCAGGAATAAGCAGCAGCTGAAAGGAACATGCCCTGTCTGGGGCCTCATCTAGATGGGCGGTCGCCCCTCAGCCCACACTGGAGCCAGGCCTTGGCATCCTCTCCAGAAGATTAAGAGCTTTCCTTCCTTATTCAGAAGTGAAACTGGAC
Organism: Leucopleurus acutus; assembly: GCF_964270905.1. NCBI lineage: Eukaryota > Metazoa > Chordata > Mammalia > Artiodactyla > Delphinidae > Leucopleurus > Leucopleurus acutus. The sequence goes on from NC_139150.1 coordinate 34,874,589, forward strand.
ATCTGCTCTCAAGTTTCTTGGCTGTATTCAGTGTGTTAGAAGATAGGCAGGCCCTGGGGGAGGTAGAAATGCAGGAAAAGGGTCATTCCTGGGGCTTTGTAGGGGAAAGATCAGTGACCCTGCGTCCCCTGGGGGTGGTTCTTGGCTTCTTAGGTCTTTAAAATGAATATGTGAGCTGGGTGGAAACTTGAGGGTCATTTGGCCCAATCTTCTCGTTTTATAGCTAGGGAGTGACAAGTCCAGAGACCAGGGAGTTGCCCTAGTGGGAAGACCACCCTCGCCTCCGTAAGCGATGGGGCTGAGAGCTCTGCCTGTCCCGGGCTGGTGTCAGAACACACCCGGAACATCACGCTCACTTCTGCGCTGTGCCCTTGAAGACTGCAGGCGGTGGCAGGGAGGCTTCTCAGGGAGGCTTCTCGTTCTATTGTTTGGTCCAGAGCCTGAGATCTCTGTGAGGAAGCCTTGAGCAGTGAGAGCAGAGACCCCACCCTCGAGGGGTGGGACAGAAGTTAAATACAGCCTCCACCTCCCTGGCTGGCGGCTCTGAATTCCTTTGGCGTCACCTGGTGGGTCCCAGGTGAGGAAGCACGTGCTGTGCATGCCTTACATCTCTGCTTCCTTCCTTTTTGACTGCAGAATTTCAGAGGCAGGAAAGCGTCCGGTCCCAGCACAAAGGCATCCAATTATACGATACCCCTTACGAACCCGAGGGCCCAAGCATGGACTCCGACTCAGAGAGCACGGTGAGCCCCCAACTGCGGGAGAGCAAGCTGCCCCAGGATGACGACAGGCCCGCTGATGAATACGACCAGCCATGGGAATGGAACCGGGTCACCATCCCAGCTCTGGCAGGTAAGGAGCCAGTGGCCCTGCCCAGAGGCGGCCGCTGACCCACATGGCACTCACCTTTGTAAAGGGAGTAAGTGCACGGGTCCCTGCCTGCTCAGGTAAACCACAGGGTTTCTAGTACAGCTGGGCCCTTCAAGGATGAGGAGGGTCCTGGAGGAAGTCCCTTAGGCCAGGCCTAGGGGAACTCCTGGGTCTGGCCTCCAGGGTCTCCGTTCCAGTCCCTCCCCCCATCCCCAGAGACAGCCCAGATGATCTCATTGTCTGACTCTGTCTTGGTCCTGTTGGTAATGCTCTAGTTCACTGAAGCCAAGATTTCAGATTTCAGAAGGAAATCTTAGAAGCTAGAAGAAAATCAATCTGCAGAGTGGCTCCTATTGGGCCTTGTGGAGCCCAGTGGCTCCATCCTGTCATACAGCTGCTATAGGCCTGCATGCATCCAGGGCTGCTGCGTTTCCTGTCCCAGCTTCAGCACAAGCCCATCCACAGAGCACAGGCCGTGGCCACATCCTGACCTCAGGAGTTGACCCCACCCCTGGCCTAGAGCCCCTTGAATGACTCAGGTGCCTCTCCTCTCCCACAGCCGTATGGAGAGCAGTCTGCCACATGTGTCACCTGTCCTAAGCTATGTACACACCCTTTGATCCTAACCCCAGTCCTTAGGATCCAGGCTGAGGTTATGATCTAAAGCACAGGAAAGGCATGATGATCATGAGAGATGGAGAATGACCTGAATGTCCAGCAATGGGGGTCGGTTAAATGGAATATTGTGCAGCCACTACAAAGTGATGTTGACACAGAGTTTATAACAACCTAGGGAAATGCTTATGTTTAATGTTAAGAGGGGAAAAGTCAGATGCAAAAACACTTTTATGCTTCTAAGAGTTTAGGCATATAAACAGACATCGAGTGAGTAATTTAATTCTTACCACATTGAAGGTCAGAAAGGGAGTTTTTATTTTTATTTAAGATTCATTTTGCCTTGAATCTCCCATTTTCATGCACAACTAGACCCTCCCTCCCTTCCTAGCCCCCCAAAGTGAGGCCTCTGCCCTCCACTCATCTTGATTCCCTTGCTCGAAGTTCTGACTGTTCTAGCACAGACTACTCACAGTTCCCTGGATGTAGCACGCTGTGCAGTCCCATGCCTTCTGTCTAAGTGGCCTTCCCTGCTGTGTCCTATCTGGAAAAGTCCTGTGCCTCCTTCGCCATCCCTGTGAGCCCTCCTGGTACGCAGCCACATGTTCCACGGGCTTCCTTGCTGCCTCTCTGAGCCTGTGGAGCTTCCTGCACGTGACTCTGGTGGGGCACTTCCCTCACCATATGGACTCAGTGCTGTAGGTGCTGGGCCCGCCTGCCAGGCCTTGATGCCAGTCAAGAGCCAGAGCCGAGAGTAGTCATGTGGCTGAGGTCCTTGGTCACCTCAGGTCTCTCCCGTGCATTTCACAGCCTCCTCTGCCCTCGGCACAAGGGAATCCAAGGCCTGTCCACTGGCATGGCTGACAAGGCTGTGCTCCTCCCGGGTGTGGGAGGAACTAGAACGGAGCCGATGATGTCCCAGAGGTGGCTCTTCACAAACACCAGTTTGATTAAAGGGCTAAAGGGCTCATGTGACAACTGTCCTAGATACCAAGGGCCCATGGCAAGAGATGACATTCCAGGCGGTGTGGCGTCTCACCCTCTCCTGGACTGACCACCTTGCAGGTCATGTCACCTTAGGTGCTCTAGTCTAGTCTGGTGCTTTGCTGCTCAAAATGTGGTCTCTGGACCAGCAGCATCACATCACCTGGAAACTGGTGAGAAATGCAAGGTCTCAGGCCCCACCCCAGACCTGCAGAGTCAATCTGTTTTAAAAGACCCCCAGGTGATTCGCTGGCATGTTAAAGTGAAAAGCCCTTACCCTACAGGACATCATCTCTTCAGAAGCCTCTCAGACCAGAACTTGCCCACTTCTGCCCAAAGCTAGTTTTAAAACTACTATACATTTAGTTTTTCACAAAGGATCACAAGGTCTTAGATAGAACTGTCTCCAGACAAGTTTCTGAGCCACAGGTATCCACTGTGGACTTGGTTATATGTTGCTGAGTTGCTATCACAAGTGTCATTATAGGTCAACTTCTTAGGCTGCTGATAGAAAGTAGACTCAGACTCATGTCCCCACCTGTGTCTCATCAAGTCACTTACCTCATCAATTGTGTGTCTTGCTCTGGGGTGGATACCGATTGTGCTTTTCCCCAAGAAGCTTTTGGCTCGGTTCTGATTTCTGGGGCATAGAAGGAAGCTGTTTCACTTGGGCTGGAGGGATGCTGTGAGCACCAGCCTTTAGTCTTGACCAGATCCCTCCCCACATCTGTGGACAGAGCCTGTCAGGTGCGGCATTGCAGCCAAGGAGCACCCTCCTGTCTCCTAGCCCCAAAGTGCAGGTGGAACGAGGTGGATGGGCCACCTCTCAGGTAATAAGGACGAGTTGAAACAGTTCGATTAGGTTGCTAAAGTGCTGCCGTGGTCCCATCTGTAAACCCAGAAGGATGGCTGCTCAGAAACAAAGGGTAATGTTCCCATCTGAATCAGTAGTGTGTGTGGCACGCGCTTTAGCACATCATTGGTGGTGCCAGGGAGCAAGGCAGGCTGGGCTGGGCCTCGTCCTCCTTATCGCAATACCTGTTTGAAATGCCCCACACAGTTTCTCTGGGCCCTTGGGAGCTCTGTGATGGGCCCCAAGAGCCTGGGGTGCAGGATCTGTAGCCGTGGTAGAATCCATTGGGCAGTATCGTTAGCATCTCTTTCCATTCCTTGTTTTTTGTTTGGTTGGTTGGTTTTTTGCCGCACCGCGCAGCATGCAGGATCTTAGTTCCCCAACCATGGATCGAACCTGTGCCCTCTGCAGTGGAAGCGCAGAGTCTTAACCACTGGACTACCAGGGAAGTCCCTGCATCCCTTGTATTCTGATTCTGCCTGTTTAGCTTACATGAGGTATCCTGGTCAGTGTTTTCAGATTTCTGAAGGTGTGTGGTGTGGGGACCCCCAAAGGGCAGAGGTAGGCCCACCAAGAAGGAGTCCTAGGGATTTAGGGTCACAGTGAGTGGTAAGAATTTCAGGTACACCTGAAAGTGTATAATGAGCTTCCTCTCACCAAGATTTGCCCGCAGAAGCTTGAATGAGGCAGGATTGGTGTTGAGAGGGCTTTGCCCTGCAGTGGGAGGTTGGCCTGCAGGCCTCTCCAGGGCTGCTTCCAAGCTTCATTCCTTCAGGATCCCAGCATGCTGGTCAAAGGCCAGGAGAAGGGAAGGCCTCTGAACTACTCTGTGATTCAGTCTACGAAGCAGAAGTGCTTTCCGCCTTTCAGAGTGCTGTCCTGCACCGCATTCGTGAAATGAGGCTGTTCTCAAAGGGATGCTTTGGCATTCTCCGCAGAAGTAGGCCTTCTCAGCCAGTGCAGCCTTTTGGGAAGGCTTGATCATCCCTTCCTGGTTGTCGCGAAAACAGCTCTTGCAGGGTGTGAGGTGGTCCTAGCTTCTCGGGAATGATAGTCTTCCCTTTTCTCAGAATTCTGTGGCCAGGTGAATGAGAGACACCGCAAGCTCCCCAGGAGCCCTCGGCTTCCCTTGCCTGCCCTCCCTCCAGGAGGCTGGTGATGGCCTCAGCCAGAACCCCTGCCCGCACCCATCCAACACCGGAGTCCCAAGCCACACACATGGCCTGAGCTGATCCCAGCCCCGGGACAGATGCCCAGTCAGTTTTACCACCAGCTGCAGCGAACAGAGCGGTGCGGTGGCTTCCATCAGACTGACAGCCCCCTTGCCACCCAGCAGAAACACCTGCCTTCAGAGCTGGCTGGACGCAGTTCTCCAGGGGGTGAGTTCTCCACTCACCGCCCCCTGGAGTCTTTACAGCCGGCAGGTCCAGCCCCCCGTTGCAGCTCCCTGCTCAGCGTGGGGCAGGAGAAGCAGCCTGGGTGATTCCACGCTGTCTTGGGGGTGATGCAGCTTGTCTGACCAGCCCCTGGGCTTTGTGGCACGAATTGTGGGATGGACAAAGGAATCCTGCCCAGGAGGTGGCCACACAGGCAGGGGGCCGAGGAGCTGGGTGGATAACCTGGCAAAGCAGACATGGATTTGGAGTCTTCAGATCTCTGAGGGGCCATTGGAAGGACAGGGACTGAACCTGTCCTGGGGCTTCTATTCCCTCACCTGGGAAATGTGTCCACTGCAGAGGGCCCTGGTGGGGCTTAAAAAAGGGCACTGCGTTGGGGAAGTGCTGGTATTTACAGAACACTTGTGCATGCATTATCTCATTTAATCCTCACAACCACCCCCTGGGACCTTAGTTTCCTCCTTTTACAGATAAGAAAACCGAGGTCCAAAGAGAAGAAATGATTGCCCAGGAGCCTATAGCTAGTCAGCTGCAGAGACGGGATTTGAACCTGGGAAGTCCCACTCCAGAGCCCAAGCCCTTACCCTGTCAATGTCTGGGCTCTCTGACACCATCCAAGATGCTGTATATAATGTGGCTGGAGCCCTCGCCCTCCCAGAGCCCACAGGAAATGTCACACGCCTTTCATCGCCCTTGCACCAATTTCTCCCTGCGTCTGCAGCTGGTAGGATACGTGCCTAGAGTGTATGTTCCCACTTGGAACAGTTCCAGCTGAGGATTCTGTGGGAGCCCAAGTTCTGGAGGTTCATGCCTGCATGGGGTGACCAGAGCCATCCCACGGGTTGGTCCTCTTTGCCATCCCTCAGCACAGGAAGGGGTCCCCACCCATGGCATCCCACTCCCCCTTGTCCAGCTAGGGAAACTGAGGCCCGGGGAAGGGATGGGGACTGCTGGAGACCTCACAGCAGTCATGCCGTACACGGAGGGTGCATCAGCGTTTCCTTTTAATTCAATGGGTCAAGTTAAAAACTACATCCTTAATGATTTGCAGTTGCTTCTGTGAAGCGAGTGATCAGAGTGCCTGCTCAGGGTTGGGCTCAGGGTGCCAAGTGGCAGGAGAAACAAAAGTCACTTCATTTTCGATTCATCGTCTGGAGATTTGTCTACCTTGAAGCTACTTTTCAGGCAATGTCCTGGGTTCAGCCAGAAACAGGCCTGCCTCCCAGTGAAAATAGAAGACAGACCTGTGACTCAATGCTGAACATATTTATTTTGGGTACTTGTCTGGCTTCCGCGCTAGCTCCTTGGCCAGTTTCTCTGCCCTGGAAAGCTCAACACAGTGTCTTGGTGTCGGGAGCCATTGGAACAGTAACCGGAGTCAGACAATCCCAAGTTCACATGCCAGCTCCACCACTCACCCGCTGTGGGACCTCGGGCTCTTCAGTCTCCTGAGCTTTAGTTTTCCCATCTGTAAAACGGGGATAGTCACAATCCTTATCACACTGGATCTCTGTGTTGATCAAGGGAAAAAATTGGATGAGAAGACTTCGTAACCTCTAAAGGGTCACACATGAGAGAACGGTTGTTGGCACTCGGGGAAGGCTTGCTGTATTAAGTCAAATTTAATTGTATATATTAAAACAGTACTGCATAAAGAGGGACTTGGGGGCACAGAGGGCCCATTTATGAAGTTCATTCCCCGTTATTCCTGGCAGCGAGAGGCATGGATAGTGCGGAAAGCAACACTTCTGTAGGAAATACTCCATCTCGATTCCAGCAATAGTTCTCACCATGAACCACCTGGTTCTTCCATCCTTTATTCAGTCCCTCCCGAGGATTGGGCCACTGGTCCCCAGGTGTGAGAGGGTCTCTACTGCCTTTCTCCCCACAGCCCTCCCTCCCCATTCTGGTTCTGACACGTTTGTTGATTGGTTGGTTTGCCCAGAGCGTGCAGCAGAATCACCTGGAAGAAGTGTCAAACATTACAGGGTCCCACCCCTAGAGTTCCTGATTCAGTAGGTTCCAGGAATGAGGCATGAGAATTTGCATTTCCAGCAACGTCCCACGTGTTGCTGATGCTGCTGATCTGGGGACCCCACTTTGAGAACCTAAAGTATACTCAGTACATACTGTGTTTTAGGTGCTGGGGTCAGGGAGGAGTTAGGGAGGGGGTGTCACAGCTCTGCTCGGGTGGTGTCCATGCCACCTCCTCCAGGAAGCCTCCCCTGACATGACCAGTCCCTTCCCCACCCTCATCCCAGGTTGGGCTGGGCCCCCTCTGTGCTCCTACCACATCCCGTATGGGTGTGCATTGGTTTATTCTGGAACCGCCAGATACATACTTGTTACTGTCAGCATGGGGGGTGCTAATGCTGTGTTGGTCACCCCTTAGGCAGGCACCCTCTTGAGTTTTGACATTTTCCCAGCTCATCAAGCGAGGCTCAAAGGGCAGAGAAAGGGGAAAGTAAGGTCTCAGGTATGTCTGTTTCCTAAACAACTGTGAGTCATCTCTGAGCCAGTTCAGTTGGCTAATTTAAAATAATCCTATGAAGTTAAGGGGATGACGGAGGAGGGGCAGGCAATTAACAGCTAGTGAGCGCCAGTTAGGAGGCTGGCACAGGTTAACCCTATGAAGTTCTGCAAGGTGGGTGTGGTTTCATTGTCATCACACAGATGACACTACTCAGGCTCAGAGAGGGTGAGCAGCTTGCCCACAGTCACACAGCTAATGAACTCAGCTCAGGCTCTCTCCACTGCTGTGTTGACATCGAGAGTGCGTAAAGGGCAGGTCTGAACATTCTCTTTAGCTGTGCTCGGGCAAGGTGGCTTGGGCTGTTCTGGAGGCAGAAGCAGTTGCGCCCACTTTGTGCTGAGCTTGTGACTTGTCACTGTCACCGTGAAACACAAATGCTCTGAAGGTGGTAGTGCTGACACTGAGTCCATCAGACCCTGCTCCAGGCTCACTGTTCCCACCAAGCCCATGACTCATCCTTGTGTACTCAGAATAAACAGGCTCGGACTCTGCAGAAGTTTCCACGGGGAATCTTAGACCTGCCACCATCACCTGGCACACCCAGCACATGCCACCTTCTCCTTACCATTGGCCCCACTGGGGCTCCGGCAGTGCTTCCTGCCCCCTGCTCAGGTTCCCAGAATGCCTTGGGCCTGGGAGGAAATTAACAATTGTGTTTGTACTCGGAGCTTTTTGCTATGTAATGAGTAACAGTTGTAATTAATGTTTAACACGTGTGAACAGCAGGTCTGCAGAGAGAAGGGGGCTTTAAACAGAGAACTGGGATCACTCGCTTCCTTTGGCTGAGGGACAGGTTTTTCCAGTTATTTTTTCTGTTTGACATATGAATGAATTCATTTAGTAACATAGAAAAAACAAAGAAAAACACTGGTGCTTCATAGCTTTGGTTTGCCTGCTAATTATATTGATAGGAATGTTTTTGCTTCAAGTGCGTTTGTCTCCTGTGTGGAAGAAACCCAAAGGTTTAGTAGAATATCTTTGCCCTTCTGCTTGGCAGGTCAGAGATCTTTGTGTGGTTAGAGATTTTTAAGCTCTGTGAGGTCAGAGACTCTGCCGGCCTTGTTCACACCTGGGTCCCCACGTAGATCAGTGCCTGGCACATAACGAACACACAGATATTTGTTAAATTATTGAATAAATCACGTCTCAGGAAAACCAACCCCAAGTTCTCTTCAGGACACAGAATACATAGGTATCATGCAGCCTGCTCACACAGAGGTGATACGTTTTCACATCATTCTTTCGTGCTGTATACCTATCTTCTCTCCAGATGAGGGTGAGGGACCTGCATGAAGAGGGGCGTTTGTGAGTGGCTGTTGTCTGCTGTGGTTGCAGCCCCTGGTCTGAACTCAAGGCCGAGAGTGTGTCCCTGGGTGTTTGAGGATTGACCCGTGCGTCCGGATGCCATGTTGTGAGTGAGGAGACTGGTGTGCCAGTAGGTGGCAAGCAAACCCTTGAGAGCCATGCACCTACCTGCTTGTCCCCTCCTGTCATTCCTCCCTTCCCCACCACCATCTGTGGAGGGGCAGCAGCAGAAACATATAAGCAGCTCAGCTGGGGCTTTGGGACTCCTGGAAGGGGAGACTCATTTCCACAAATGCCCAGCCTGCTCCCTGCAGGTCCTCAGAGGCTCGTGGATGGGGCAAGTCCCTTTCCCAGGCCCTAGGATTGATTCTAAGTGTCTGTGGGTGTCTGCAGGTTAAAGTGTCAGGAGACACACTACATCAGACCTGAGGGGACACCTGACACTGAGCCCAGCTCAGAACTAGGAGAGCTGGAGGGTCTGGATTTAAAGCCCTGTGCTGCCCCTTGCTAGCAGGATGACCTGGGGCAAACTGCCTATTTCCTCATCTATAAAACCAGGTGGTAATTGGTGCCAGGAGTCAGGGGCACAGTCAGTGCTCAGTGGAGGCTGACTTTTGATATCATTATCATTACTATTGTTGTTTTTGAGAACCTGTTGCACTGTAGACAGGATTTGCGCAGAACTTGTTAGAGGCTCCTGGGATTCAGAAGACGTGGGTTCAAGTCCAGGTTCAAATCTGGCTGTTGACATGGGGCAAGTCAGTCCCTTTTGCAGCTCTTGTTCCTCATTTATAAAATGAGTTATGATGGTGGAGGTGGCTTGCTTCATCAGCTGTAAAGTCCTCTGCGTTTGGGTCATTTCATCAGGATTTGTCCCTACTTTTCCTGCAGCCAAGCAGCAGCCCTTGGGGCAGGGTCTTTGCACCAGGCAGCGGTGTCCATGCTTCCTTTTTGGGGTGCAGAATAGGAGGATGCAGACACGCCCCTCATGCCAGGCCCTCCTTCCCCAGTCCAGGCTTGGGTGTACATGCATGGACAGTGTTCCTGGAAACCAGATGGGATTCCTGGAGCCCAAGTGGGTTTCCCCACGCCCCGCTTCTCGGGGAGTCACCACTGCCCCCTCTCATAATGAGAACCTCTGTTCTCAGGCACTGCCCACGAGACGTGGCAGCTTGGTGCCCTGGGGCCTGCATGTGTCTGCAAGGAGAATACAGAGGCCTGTCATAGGTGATCCTGGAAAAGCAAACCAAAACATTTGCTAGGCTGCCCATCACCTTACAGCCTACCTGGAGGCACAGCCTTCACTAACCGGGCAGAGGGGAGAGTGAGGCCTGCTCTTGAACTGCAGGGGAGAAGAGGGCTTCACCTCTCTGGGCCTTAGTTTCTCCAGCTGTAAAATGGGAATTCTAATACTTGTCTTACTATGAGGAGCAGGCGAGATGAGGCAGAACATATGTTTAGAAAGTTGAAGCAACAGAGGACCGTTGTCATAGGAACAGAGTTTTAGTCAAGTGCAAGTGTTTGCTCATCGTTGTGAAAGCTTGTGGTATTTCCATACACTCTGGGTCATGGGGGCCCCCCACCTGCCCAAACCAACGCGCAGTCTCCCTCCTTGCCCCCTCTTGAGGGCTTATGACTGCCTGGGCTGCAGCCCCTTCCATGCCTCTGCACCCCTGCCCTCCCCACTCCCCGCCTGTCCCCCCACTACAAACCCACCCGGCCATCAGCAGTGTGGAGGAATCAGTGCCCAGGACTGTGTGGAAGGGATGCCTTGGGCACCTTCATTCTGTTCTCTGTACCCTTGTGTTTTCAGAGTCATAGGACATCCGTGAACAAACACCAGGCCTGGAACAGTGTGCAGGCCCCTCCTGTCAGCCCCGTATTCACTCCCACCTCATCCACACGGGGCCTAAAGAAGCCTTTTTAGCACCTGAGAGCTCTATGCACGGGGTTTTGTTTTCAGTTCTCTAATCCTTGTTGCCTTATGCTTAAAGGACTCTATCCTGTACTAGAGAACTGGGAGGGCCGGAGACTCCAGGCCAGCCAGAAAGAAGCAGCCACTGAACCTGGAGCACATGGCAGGCCTTACCTGGGACCCAAGACCCTGGGCCCCCTTTGCTCCCTTCCGGTTCCCTGTGAATGACCCCTGTCCTTAGGGGCCACCATGCACACTCGTGGTCCGCCCAGAGGGCTGGGGGATGTTTGGCAGACTGTCGACTCTTCTCTCCCTGCCCGTCCCCAGAGAAAGGCACTTCTAGAGGCTTTCCAGGGTTTCCAGGAGGCTGCCGATTGTTTCCATCCCAAAGCAGAGGGACAGGGACTGGGGTCTGGGGCTCGCTGCCTGGGGTGACAGCCTGCTTCTATCTGCTGGGGCAGGCTATTCGCCCGCACCAGGCCCCGTTCATAAAAATGTAGGTGAAGTTGCACCAACCTCCTCAGTTCGTTGTGAGGGTCAGAAGAGAATGTCACGTCGGATCCTCACGTATGCTTGCCCATGCACAGGAAGCACTCAGTAAAGGTCAAGCCATTTTTCAAAACTATTTTAAAATAATTTGAGGTGGGGAGTCCAGCTCCTAAGTTTCCTTTCTTGATTGATGAATGAGTTTTTTTGGTCCTGCTGACCATAAATCTGGATGGAGATTCATTCACTCAACAGATTCTAAGCATCTACTATATATCAGGCACTGTTCTAGGCATTGGGAATCCGCCTTTGAATAAAACAGAATATGTCCTGTCCTCTTGGAGCTTCCAACTTCGGAATTCCAGCACAGGTTGGAGAAGATGGTTTCTGATACAAGGTACTTTATCTTCTTGAGTACATGAAAAGGAGCTGCTCTGAGCATGGATGTGACCATGGGGAGAAGGGACCACCACATACAGGGGGCCTGCCTGGACTTTGGTACATCATCTGTTACTAACCTCCTCCACAATCCTTTATGGTATAGGTGTTGTCAGCCCTGTTTTACAGAAGAGGCAGCTAAGGCTCAGAGAGGTTTAGAGTCTTGCCCAAAGTCACACAATAGTGGCAGAGGCAAGGTTCAAACCCGGATCTTCCTAACTCCAGAGTCCACGTCCTTTCCACGATGCTGAGCCGCTGCAGTTCCTTTGTTCTCTGGCCTTGTTGCAGCCCATGGGCTGTGTGTCAGGCATGGGGAAGTTCAGAAGAGGCTGAGGCACGAGGCCCCATCTCCATCCCGTTCTGAGAAGACACCTACATAATGCACTGTGATACAGGCTGGCGCGGGGTCAGACAGTGGCACAGACAGGGGAGGCGGGGTTCAGAAGAGGAGAAAGGAATTCCACCTGGGGGGGGTGTCTAGGACAAAACTTCCCCCCAGGAGGTAGCATTAAAGCTGAACTGAAGAATGGCTAGGACTTTTGCACCAGACATAGTGAAGAAAGGGATTCTATCGGACAGGCACAGCATAGCAAAGTCCTAGAGGCAGGAAGGCAGATGATGGATTCGGGACCAGCCATTCTTTGTGACTGGAGCCTAGGGGTGGGTGTGGAACCCGGAGGGGTTTTTTTAGGGGAAGATGCATCCAGAAGGTCAGGTTGTCACCAAGTCACAGAGGACCTCAAGCATCAGAGTGAGTTCTCCGTCCCAGGGAAGTAGGAGCCAGCCAGAGCTTCTGAGCCCAGAGAGCTGTGCTTGAGAGGCCCTTTGGCATTTTGGAACCTGATCTCTCTGGCCAGCCCTGAATGATAAACAGGAAGGAGCCAGATCCTGAAGGAACACATTTACTTCATCTAAGCAAACATTCACTAAACACCATCTCTATGCCCAGCACCACAGTCAGTTTAGGGACAGACAAGAGATTGGAGAGGAAAAAGAGGCCTAAATCCCAGGCGCTGCCCCCGCAGAACACCCGGGCTGGCTGGGGGCCCACTGAGCTACGAGAGAAGGGCCAAGTGCCATGAGCCGCCCGGGAGGAAGGTAGCTCTCGGCAGGTGGGATCAGGGGAGGCTTTGTGGAAGGGGGACTTTTGTGCCAGACCTTCGAAGCTTCTAGACTTCATACAGGTGGTGGTCGTTTCAAAGACTAAATGAGTGAGGCACAGCTCCTGCCCGGCCAGCCCCGCTCCTTAGCTCTGAGACTCTGGCGGAATTCTCCCTCCCCTCCTCTGGGCCCCCACTCCCTTGCCCACAGGGTGGCAGGGTTGTTGTGAGGGTTAGAGCTCGCATGGGCACCTGGAAATGCCGTCTTCTGTCATTGACAATGACCCAACTTCAAGGCTGATTGGTATAAAATCTACCATACGTGTAGGAAGGGGACCACCAGCGGCAGAGGCTAATCTGCAGGGAGGAGGGGCCTCCCGGAAGATCTGAGCTGGGTCTTAAAGAATGAGACGTGTCATTAGACCAGAGCTTTTGGAAGGACATTTGGGACATCACGAAGGGTCACCTCGCCCTCTCGGGAGACAGGCTGCTAGAGCTGTCAACCGGGCCACTTCTCCCACTGCCACCAGGGTACTGGTCCCCATCATCACACCAAAGGCAAAAGGGCTCCAGAGGCCTGGCCCTGCCCGTCTGAGTCTCCCCTCCCTCCCTCAAAACTCGGACTTCTGTTTGTAATTGCCTATAGGTGGAATTAATTAGTTACTGTCATTCTAACAACTCACAAGGGTGGCATATTTTTTCTCTAAATGCAGATATTCTTTTGAGGGCTGTGTCTTCCTTTACCTTTTGCAGAAAATCACTAACTTAAAAGAATTGCCTTTTTAAATTGCAGATTAAAGGGAAGCTTAATTAGAAGGAATGAAAGCAGTTGTGTTTGGAGCTTTTGTTCTTAACTTTTTCTTTTTCTTGTGCTGCTGAATCACTTGGAGTTTGTATATTTTTACTTTAGGTGGAATGATTTGCCTAATTAAGCCTGTCATTCATCACCACCTGTTCCCTCTAAAATGTATGGCTATATTATTAAGCTTGCAAGCGGATGTATGAATTAATTCAGTGGGGATTTACAGTGTTGACTGGGACGTTATTAGGTTTTATCCAATTTATCTGGTATGAAAACCGATATTTTTCCCCAGTACAGTGAAACAGCAGCTCATTAAGTTTCTTCATTCAGTCATTCTTTGAGCACCTGTTACGTTGTGGGCATGCTCTAGGGATGGGAGGTAGGGGCAAGTATGGTGTAGCCCCTGCCCTTGAGGGGCTCATGAGGAGCCAAACAAGGAAACTGGCAATTAGGGTACCATAGGCTGAGATCAAGGGGAGTCTGGGAAGGAGGTGAGGCCAGGGAAGGCTTCCTGGAAGAGGTGACCCCTGAAGAGCAAGTGGAGTCAGTCAGGTGGACAGTGGGGAGGGGAGGGTGTCCTGGTAATACAGGCAGAGAGCATGGCCTGGAAAGGGACCTGGTGAGATCTGAGACTAGGCAGGTTGCCAGGTCGTTGGTCGTGAGAGCTTGGGTTCCTTCCGTGATCGGTGTTCCATGCTCCATGCCTCTCTTTTCACCTTCTGTGCCAGGAGGTGTGTCGTGGGATTGTATACTGGGAGAGAGCCCCCAATTCTGATTTTAGCCGGTGGAACACCCAGGTTGTCAGAGGTGAAAGTGCCTTACAGTTCGTCTGGTTTCTCCCTCTCCTCTGCCTGTGGCAAAACTAAGCCTAGAACCTCATCTCCCGCCTAGCCCCTTCCCCAACCCCCACTCCTCTGCCCACTCCAGCACTGTTCACCCCCAGGGGCCAGAGGCCTGCCGAACTGCCTCCTCTCCACTCCCGACATCAGAAAGTTAGCAGAGGGGAGGCTTCATGGGAAAGTACACACTGGCCCTGTGCTCCCTGACCCCCTCCCCTGCTGTGCCCCGATCTCCCTCTCAGTGTGGCATCACACAGGAGTCTTCTCTGACTTGCCCCACACGTAATCAAGTCCTGTTGGAGTCGCCTCCCACATCCCTCTCATCACTGAGGGATTCAGCCTTCCCTAACTGGTCTCTCTGCCTCCAGGGTTGCCCCCAAACCCACCCTCCTTCAGCAGTCAGAGAGGTCTTTAAAGCCCAATCTGAAGAACGGCGTTCCTTCATTCAACCCATCGTAGGATCAAGTCTCAGCTCTTTATAAGGGTGACCAGGCCCTCACCTGTCTACCCGATCGCAGTGCTCACCGCTGCCCACGGTCACCCGTCCAGGACTCTGCAAGTTAGGGGGCTCAGGTCAGAATCTGCTTCACCTCTTCCTCACGCCCCCTCCCACCTCTTCCTCACGCCCCCTCCCAGAACATACACCCCATTTGACTGGTTGCCATGAGGGCTGGTGTGGTTCAGTGGGAGCCCTGGTGGGGGAGCTGGGCTGCTGGGAACCAGGGAAGGGCCCGCGGTGACATGTGTGCCAGGGCCCCGGCTCTGAGCTTCACCCCCATCACCACTGTGAAAGCCCAGCTCATCAGCCAAATGGAGGAGGCCTTTCTCAGACACACAACCCCAGGACGTATTCCCTACAAGGGTCTTGAGGTCATTGCCATCTTGCTGTCTGTCCCTGTGGTTGGACACAGGACAGAACCGTAGCTGGAGACGAGGGCAGGAGCCCCCAGCCAGTCCTCGCTCTGCCCCTACTCCACACTGCCAGTCCTGGCATCACAGGCTGTGGGCGTCTGGAGGTTGGAGCTTGGCCTCCATCCTGCTTTCTCACGGAGCTTAGAGTTTTCTGTGAGTCTTCTTCACCTGGACGATGCCAGCCCCATCCTCCAGCACTCAGGCCAGAAGCCTGTAAGTGACCTTGATCTGTCTCACTCTCACTCCAGCCTGAAGACACAGACCAGTCCTGTGCCTCTGCCGGAATCTGGTTTCTCACGGTCACTTCCACCCACCTCTCCCATGCCAGCCCATCCTGCAGGAGCTTCCCCTCTGCTCGGCCTTGCTCCCCTTCCATCTTGGTCTCTCTTTTTTTTTAATTCACAGTTTTTTTCTTAAGTAGGTTCACAGCAAAATTTGAGATGAAAGTACGGAGAGTTCCCATATACCCGCGTCCTCTATCCCTTGTCAGTCCAGCAATCCTGTTAAAAAGTGCCAGGTCAGGCTTCCCTGGTGGCACAGTGGTTGAGAGTCCACCTGCCGATGCAGGGGACACGGGTTCGTGCCCCGGTCCGGGAGGATCCCACATGCCGCGGAGCGGCTGGGCCTGTGAACCATGGCCGCTGAGCCTGTGCGTCCGGAGCCTGTGCTCCGCAACGGGAGAGGCCACAACAGTGAGAGGCCCGCATACCGCAAAAAAAAAAAAAAAGTGCCAGGTCAAAAGGCTTCCCCCGCCATCAGAACATCAGAATGGCTCTTCATTTCTCTCAAACCGAAGTTCTTCCCAAGGCCTCCAGAGCCCCACCACCTGGCCCTGCTCCCTCCCACTCCCCTCAGCCTCAAACTCCGCCCCCCCCCATCCCTCCAGTTGCCCTGGGCTGTGTTTTCTGTGTCACCCTTGGCCTGTTCCTAAATTCAAGACCCTTGAATTTTCTCTTCCTTCTCCCTGGGATGTCCTTCCCCCAGATGTCCACGTGGCTCGGCCCTCCTTTCCTCCAGTCATTTATTCAGATGCCATCCTTCAAGAGGCCTGCCCTGTCCTGCTTTTGTCTTCTCCGGAGCACTTAGCACCAGCTGGTGTGCTGTGGATCTGACTCATTTCACTTGTCGTCTGTCTCTCCTCACTCGGACCCTGAGCTCCAGAGACAGGGATTTCTGTTTTGCTCACTGCTGTTTCCCCAACCCTGAACTGTGCCTTGCACATGTGAATGAGAGTCTAGGGTGGACAGCCTGCTGGACCCCACTGCAGTCATGACAGGGACCACATACACATGCCTCCAACCTGTTCAGGGCCTTCCATTGGCAGGAACCTCCTCGCCCCTTCCCTCTGTTTTCTGTAGTGATTAACAGAGAAGAGTGTCTTGGAGGGATGGAAATGTTTCGCAGTCCTGATGCGTGATCTTGCTCCGCGCCTGAGACGCGCAACAGGTTCATTCACCTCCGTCCCCGTGGACAGCACATCACCACTGTCAGGGCAGGGGTTTCCCAGCACCTTCTGTGAATGTGAGATTGATTGCCGTGCGGCTGGTGTTGGAGGACAGCTGGCCACATCCACGCTCGCTGGTTGGGGGGAGATTTATACCATTGTGTGTCCGTGGGCCTGCACCTTGATGTGGCCTTGGGAACATTGTTCCGCAGGCCCTGGCCCAGCTTACTAAGCGCTCTGTGTATGCTGGGCCCATAGGATGCAGTCCCTCATGTGATCTCCCCAGCAGCCTGGTAAGGTAGGGAATGGGGCCTCAGAGAGGTTGAGCAGCTTAGCCAAGGCACACAGCCAGTCACTGGCCAGCTTAGGAGGGGGGTACTCAGGTCAGTTTGGAAGCTTCTGTGAAGTGCTTAGTACTGTGTCCACACTGAGCAGACATGATAATAAAAATAATAATAGAAATCATAATAAAAGAAAATATTTATAATAGCATTGACTGAGCACAGACTAACTGCATGCCAGGCGCTCTGCTAAGATGGCTGCACACCACCTGGCAGAATCCTCACAGCAACCCCATGAGGTGGGTACGGTCGTTATCCCTATTTTCCAGGTGAGGAAATTGAAGCCCAGAGAGATAACTTGCAAGGTGGACTAGCCAGTCTCCAGGAACACTTCTGGCAACTCCAGTTTTAGCTCAGTATTTTCTGCTTTTTGTGGGGTGTTTCCGGGGTCCTGCCCTCAAGAGGCATCCTCCCCAGCCCGTGGGGTGAACAACACTCTCACAGGTCCAGGACGGGAGGAAGGCACACTGGAGGACCCATTCCGCTGTGCCGGACACTGCTTCAGGCTCCCCTGGGTGCTTGGGTCCAGGACAAGGAGTAGACTTGGGTGATGCAACATGACCCTCGATTAGAACTCTCGAGGGTTGTCCTAGGAGAAAGGGGGCAGATGTGGCCTGTGCCGCCCCAGGTGGGATGGGAGACTGGGAGGAGGAGAGGAGCCACTTTGAGACAGGTTTTTGGCAGAAAATGAGGAACTGTCTAGGGGACTGTGCCCCCTCTGGGAGTGCCATGTCACCTTTGGTGGAGGTTGCAGGAGGGTTCCTTTGGGGACCAGGCTGAGCTCAGTGGCCTCTGGGGATTCAACCAGCCTCTCGAATGCACCATCTGTTTCTGATGGCACAGGCTTGTCCCGTTTTAGGAAGCCCACGTCTTTCGAGCCATGTTTGTTCGTTGCCTGGAACCCTTCTGCCTGCAAGTTGTAAAGCCCCAACGAGAACCATCAACCGTGACCCCACTATGCGCCACTCCTTGAGCTGAGCTCTGGGTAACCAGGTAACCGTGCTCTTTCTCTCTCTCCCCCACAGCCCAGTTTAATGGCAGTGAGAAACGGCAGTCATCCCCCTCGCCTTCCCGGGACCGGCGGCGCCAGCTTCGAGCTCCCGGAGGGGGCTTCAAGCCCATCAAACATGGGAGCCCCGAGTTCTGTGGGATCCTGGCAGAGAGAGTGGATCCTGCTGTCCCACTGGAGAAGCAAATGTAAGTTCTTAGGGAGCAAAGCCCAGTCTCAGCAACCAGTTCATGGAGTCACTGTGGAGGCTCATAGAAGGTCAAGGCCACTGTCAAGTCTGTCCGATTGGGGTTAGAGTGCATGTCTCCTGATTTCTGGCCCTGTCTCTCCACACTGTGTTGCCTGCCTTCCTTTAGTTGGCTAGTAGGAAGTTCTGTGAAATCGTCCACATGGTGCACCCCTCACTCTTATATGCTCCTTTCTAATTTCATCATCCAGCAGGTGAGTTTTTGAAAAGCTGAATGTATACCAAATCTTGCTGCCTAATTATATATTAGATTTATTTTTATAGCTGTAGTGATGGTTTTTTGTTTTTTTGTTTTTTGTTTTTTTTTTGGTAGTGATGGTTTTGCCCCACATCTGCTTGATATTAATTGGGCAAGGCCTGGACACTCTTGATTTGGGTTTTCCTCAGAGATTTCCCAGCTTTAATCGGCGTCCAAGTCCCATCCCTGCTGCCCCTTTCCCTCCCTGCTTCTCCTCAACACCGCTGGTCAGTGTTTACTGCCCCTCCCCTTGACCGTGATGACCATCTCCCTTCTCTGCTGGGGTGTCAGGTCCCTGCTCTGCTCTGAAACTTTCAGTGGCTCCCCATCACCGCCAGGATGAAGTCCCATATCCCATCTGCCGCTCACTCTGTGAGTTGCCCCCAGACTGCTTTTTCAGTTTCTCATCATTCCACATACCTGCCCTAGAGTGAGCTTCTCCAGGAGCTTAATAAAACACGTCCTGGATCCTGTGCTGGCACCGTCAGGTGTATCATCCTCTTAACAAGCGAATGTGGGATAAATGGGGTGATCATCTTATTGCAAAATGAGAAAATCGGGGCTCTAAGAGATGTGGAGCCTTGGCTAGGATATCATGGCTCAGAGTGCAGAGGTAGGATTCGCACTCCGTGACTCAACCCCACACTCTCCCCTCACTTTCCTCTCATATACACTTCCCCCTCACCCTTAGCACATGGCCGGCACAGAGTAGGCACTCAGTAAGGCCAAGAGATTAGCTGACACCAAGCCGGTTCCGTAGGAGACTTCATTGTGTGCGTTATGTACTATGTTAGTCTCCGCCCAGGGGATTCTGGTCTCACCCAGCCGGCAGTGCATCCCTCACAGGAAATGCTCCCTTGCTGAGCAGGATGCAGAGTTTTCCGAATGATGTCATGTGCTCCTGTGTCCCTTTTTAAGCGTGTGCTGCAGCCTCCTTTGTGACAGCCCTGCGCCTGCTACATCAAGCACATTGGAGGTGGGGTGCGCTCCCAGCGGGTGTTGTGTTAATCACTTCTCACAGCCACACAGATTGGGTGGCAGGTTTTGCTTATTTCTGATCAAACTGTGAGCTTTTTAATCAACAAACAAAATATGATCCAGAGATCCCTGGGAGTTGGGAGCTATTCAGCATGCATCCTGACCAGGTCTGCCTGGGTCAGTCTCAGCAACCAGTTCATGGAGTCACTGTTAAGCCTCCTAGAAGGTCAAGGCCACTGTCAGGTCTGCCTGATTGGGATTAGAGTGCGCATCTCCTGATTCCTGGCCCTGTGCTTCCTCCCTCCACACTGTATCACTGCCTGGGGTCAGCGGCCCAGCCTACCCTCTTCCCACTCCCAGATGGAACTTCATGGGCCCCTTGAGGGCAGTTCTGCCTTTCCTTTCCCGTTCCCACCCAACAAGGCCCTCGGCCAAGTCCAGAGTCGTGACTGGCTCCCCCCCCACCGCCCCCGTCTCATCTCTCTGGGATTATTCTGGCCTGCTGGAGACCCTGCCTCATCACCCGAGAGATGGGCTTAAATAACATCCCACTTCCAGAGGAGCCTGAGGACCCAGGTTCACTGTATCCCCCCACCTGGACTGGTGTTGCCTCAGAGAGTAGGGGGCCCCTTCAAGACCCGACTTCTCTCCACCCTAGCACAGAGGAGAGGGAACATGGGGACACTGAGGGATGTGCCCCAGTCTTAGAGGGTTATTGAAGGTGGACAGTCACACATCTGCCCGGGTACCCCTACCACTTGCTTGCTCTCCTGGGACGGTGGAAAGGCTGCTCAGGTACTCAGGGCAACTGCTCCCGGCCTTCTTCAGGCAGCCCACCGCCCCCTCCGTCCTGCGTCATTATTACCATCAGCATATAAACATGTGCCAGTTGTGAACTTCTTAAAGCAAATAAAGAAGTAATCCTGACGGGACATCCCCCTCTGGCTCTGGCCCCTGTTGGGAACATAAGCTCCATGAGGGCAGGAACTTGGCTGGGTCACCACTGCTCAGTGCCTGGAACAGTGCCTGCCACATAGTAGGTGCTCAGTGAATAGCTAGCTGTCCACTCAATGGACAAAGTCCCCAAAGAGGGACTTTGGGAACTTTTTCCCACGTGTCAGCACGTCTTCTCTCCCTTCCATCACCTGCCACTCTCTCACCCACCACAATCTGCTTCCCTTTTCTGCCCGAGTCACCAGGTGACCTCCTCTGACCTCTGTGGCAGCCAGCACGGTAGACGGCTCCCTCCTGCGGAGACAGTCTCTGCTCCTGGTTTTGCTCCTGCCTCCCCCGCCGGATCCTTGCCTCAACCTGACCTGAAGGTTAGACTGTCCGAGGCTCAGTTTCCAGCTACATGCTCTCCCTGGGTAGTCTCAGGATGCTGGTGGTGATTCACCAGTGCGCTTCCCCAGCCCACAGAACTCCCAACTCCTACGTCCAGCTGCCTTTGTGGAATCTTCACTTGGCTGACGAATGGGCATCTTGAATTTAAGACGTTCAAAACTGGACTCCTGATCTTCTCCTGGACACCCCCTCCTCCCCAGCTTCCCCACCTCCACAAATGGCATCACATCTACCTAGTTGCCCAAGCCACAACCCTGGAGTCATCTTGATTCCTTTGTTTGCATTATACCAGCATCTAGTACATTACTAAGTTCTTCCAGTTTTCCATCCAGAACACAGCCCGAATCCATCCATCTTCTTATCTCAGGTCCTCCCATCTGGACCACTGCAGAAGCCTCCTCTCTCGTCTCCTGCTTCATTTCCCCTCTGGCCGCTCTTCAGGGATGCCTGGCTAACCTTTTGTAAGATCATCCAGAGCAGGTATCTCTTAAGCATCTCTGTTTAAAACTCTCATTGCCCTCCCTATGCTTAGAATAAAATCAGACTTCTTCCCTTGGCCCACAAGGCCTCAGGGAACTGGACCCTGCCTTCCTCTCCATCCTCATCCTGTACCACTCACCACACTCACAGTGCTGGACCATTCTTGCTGCCTTTCTGCTCCGTGGACACCCCAAGCTCATTCCTACTTCTGGACCTTTGCATTTGCTGGTTCCTCTGCAGAGAACGTGTTTTCTTTGGCTCTTTACATGATCGACTCCTTCTCACAGTGCAGATTCTCAGGTCAAATGCCATCTCCTTGGGGTCCTCCCCTGTCCATTCATTCCACAGTAAGCACCTCCCCTGCCCCAGTCACTGCCTTCTCACAAACCCAATATTCCTACATAGCACTTGTCACTATCTGACATTGTTTCCTGAATCTATTTGTTGATTCTCCATCTCCCTGCATCAGTCCTGTGAGATCAAGGGTGTAGTAAGTGGTGAGTAAATATTGGATGAGCTCATGGATATTGGTTGGACTGGATGGCTATGGGTGAGTCTTCTTAATCCCTATGGTTCTGGCCTGAGTGGCCAGCTCTGCAAAGTCCAGCACATCCCCAAGATGGCCTGCTGCCTGGAATCTCTTTTCAGTCCAGACAAAGCCTCCTCGGGCGCAGGGGTTGGTCCCCAGCCGTGCCCCCCAACCCCAAGGACCACCCAGGCCCATCCTGGCTGCCCTCTCCCCATCCTCCAGTCTAGTGTCCTTTGCCCCATCTCTCCCAAACTCCTGGTTCTCCTTTGATCCTCGACCCTGAGTCCCCTGCCTTTCTCTCCGTGTGGAGTGACTGGAGCAGCGGGGGAAGGAACCAGCAGCTTATCCTGTTTACCCACCAGGGATTACCCTTAATGAGGATCCAGAGCCCCCGGAGGCCTGTCTGCCACCACCTCCCTTAGTGCTGCTTGTCCTGTGTTCAGGGGGCAGATGCAGACAGCACTTCCCTGGAGACCACTTCTAGGCCTTCCCTGAGGACGGCTCTGCCTCAAATATCTGAAACTTGTTTTCCGAATAAAACAGCGTTTTGTCAGCTCACTGGGGCTGTGTTACACAGGTGAAATTTCTCTTGTCTAACCTCTTCTCTCAAACACAGTCATGTATCCTTTCTTAAGCATATCCTGAGCCTTCACGTCTCTGGGAGGGTGAGCGGTCACCTCCTGGCGATCAGTGACCTGGTCACATGCTCATTGGATGGGGATACTCACATCATACTCACGCTCCAGTCCTTGCTTTCCTAGAGCTGGTTGGGTTTTTTTTAGGTTATAATTATGTCATCCTCACTGCTGCTAACTGTTCAGAACACTGCCTTATGAACGGCAGAAAGTGCAGAGAAAGGCAGTGCGACGCTTTTCTCCAAGCAGAATGTCTGTACCAGAACTTTCACGGCTACTGTTCACAGGGCACTCCTGGGCAGGTCCAGGAGGCAGCCTCCCCCATACACCTGGGAGCTTAAAATGTAGTCTGCGCGGGGAGCAGCAGCCTGAAATAGTGGTAGTTGGGGAAGTGACCCTTGGCCATCAACAAGTTCAGTCTCTTTCAGCTGATGCTCGTAGCTGCTGTTTGTGGAAACTCACCCCATTGCAGGCTGTGCACCAGCCCTTTAATGCATGGTCCCATTTGATCCTCACAACCCCAAAACAGGGGTGGAGTGATCCTAACTTGGTAGGGAACCCCGAGATGTACCCAGGTGCAGCCACTTGCCCCAGAGTGCCCGGCTGGCCAGTGGCAGAGCTGCATCTGTGACTCAGCGGCCAAAGGGTGATCCATCCTTGACCATCCAGCACCCCTGGTTCTCTTCCTGACCCCATCTCTGGCCACCTTCCCACTGATCCAGCCCCTCAGAGACTGTCACGTAAACAGAGACCCGTTCTGAGTATACCCGCTGGTCGGCATCTTAGGATCCTCACTCTGCCACTGCAATTTTACCTTCAGCTTTTTCAGTCTTGAAAATCAACGTTCCCCTTTTGTTCTGCAGTCAAGCATCTGCCACTGCACCCCTCCCTTCTGATTCTGCCACTCACCACATGCTGTCCAGAAGCAGTGGCACTGGCATTTCCACGTGCCCAGTCGATGCCAGATGCACTTGGCAGGAGCACTGGTGTGACCCCCCCACCCCAAATGCCTGCTCTCCTGAGTGATGAGCACCGCCCACTAGTCCCACAGATGTCGCAGAGCCAGCACGTGTCCCTCCTGTCAGCGCCCTCTGACGGCTTCTGTGTCACTCAGATGGAGAAAGCCAGAGTCCCCGCATTGCCTTGCGCGCAAGGCCCCCGAGCCGGCCCTGCTGCGTGGCCTCTTCAGCCTCAGCACCCACCCCACTGCCTTGCCTCGCTCCAGCCACGCTGGCCTCCTTGCTGTTTCCAAAACATGCCAGGCACTCCCGCCTTTGCTGCCCTTCCTTCTGCCAGATACGCTCTTTTCCAGCTGCTGTCCTTCGTGGCTTCCTCCCTCACCTCCTTCAGGTTCACGCTGAAATGTCTCTCTCTGCAGAAGGCTTCCCTGGCAGCTGCGTAAAATAGCGGTCCCTCCCGCCAGCTCCAAGCCAGGCAGCCCTGCTTCGTTTCCTCCATAGCCTCCACACTAGACCGGAAGCTTCATGGCGAGGAGATCGCAGGTCTGCTCACTGTTCTCTCCCCAGGACCTGCGTGCAGCAGGCATTCGGTCGATGTCTAGTGAGTGACTGAACGCACGGATACACACGTGTGCACAGGTGCACGCACACACACAAACGCACGTGCACTGCCTCGTGACAAGGAGGCCCGGGACGCCGACAGCTGCCCTCGGAGAGGCTGAGCCTCGTCGGGGAGGAGCGGATTTCAGGGTGTCAGCTGTGGGGGTCCGTCCCTGCTGGGTTCTGACCCCGTCTCTTCTCCGCAGATGGTATCACGGAGCCATCAGCAGAGGAGATGCGGAGAACCTGCTGCGACTCTGCAAGGAGTGTAGCTACCTTGTCCGGAACAGCCAGACCAGCAGGCACGACTACTCCCTCTCCCTGAAGTGAGTACACCTTGGCCACCTCCTGGGCCCTCGGCAGCCTCCAGCGATGCGTGGCCTGGCCCCAGTGTCTGGGGCAGAAAGACCCGCCAGTGTCCCCCAAGGGAACTTGCCAGCATGAGTTATTTCAAGCCTCGCTTTTCCAATTTGATCTTATTCTGGGATACAGAGGAGTTTTTATGTCCTCTGTTTCTGCCCCCCACAAAGAGGGGGGGCATTTTCCTAGAATTTATATTAAATATCCAAGAATAGCTTTCACACGTACGGTGAGCCAGGGACTATAGAAGTGCGTAGCATGCCTCATCCCTCTCTCAACCCTCACACAGCACTTTGATGAGAAACATCTTGTCCCCATTTTGCAGATTAGGAAACTAAGGCTCAGAGAGGGGCCATGGCTGGCCCAAGGGGCAGGGCCAGTACTCAAGGCCTGGTGTTTGACTCCCCACTGTTCCTGCTGCCGCCATGAGAACCACCCTTTCCTTATGTTCTAGGTTGCTGTTTGGGAAAGTTTCACTTTTAGGTGTCACACAAAGGTTGTGAGGAACACTGGGAAGAGCCAGGAAGAACCTTGCTGGCATTATCACCTGTCAGGTCTTTCTGGATACGAGGCCATTGCTTTCAGGATAGGTGGCCCTGCCATAAGAAAAGGGTTTTTTGATTGAGGGCTTCATCATTTAGTGCCGTTACTGACTGGATGGAACCCAGCGGATTGTCTGAAACCCATTTTACAGACAGGAAAACTGAGGCCTGGAGAGAGGACGGATTTAAAGAATTAGTGACAGAACTGGGGCATAAACCCAGGCCCTTCAGCCAGCACAGACCATCAGGAGTGGTGCAGCCCTCTGCCTGCTTCCTTTCTGCTCTACTCACCATTGTTCAAGGCCATGTGATGGAGAGAGGGCCTGCTGGGATGCAGCTGTCAGGAGAGCCCTGTGCAGGCCGGGTTGTGTAGTCAGTAGGGTCAGTGCAGCCAAGGAGAGAGAGATTGGCCTGTGTTCTCTGCTCAGGACTGACCCCACCTGAGAGGGACAGTGACAAACTGCAGAGCAGAGCCTGGGCAGGAAGCAGAGGCACTGGAAGTCCGCCTGGAGAAGAGAGGGTGTGTGGAGACTTGGGGGCACCACAGATCTCTCAAGGACATCAGGGCAGAAGTGGTAGATGGGAGAGTTATGGGCAGGCAGATTCCAGGTCAGTGAGAGGCGCAGTTCTCTAACAGAGCCAATCAGGAATCAGAACGATCCAAAGCTGCCTCAAGAAGTAGCGAGTATCTCATCACTGGGGGTGTGTGCAACCGGGAGCTGGACAACCGCCTTGCCAGGGAGGACGTGGAGGGGATTTCTAAGCAGCTGGGAGGGCACTCAGGACAAACGGCACATGCATGCTTCATCGTCCACCATCAGGCCTGACAGCTTAAAGAATCAGGCCAGTTATTGCAGCCCAGGAAAATTCAATACATTAAACCGTGGCTGGGCTGGAGGCGGCCAAAGCCAGAGGGCCACAGTGGGGTCAGGTGCACACCGCTGGCTGTGCTGCCTGGGGCCAGGGGGTCTTCAACTCCCCACTGCTCCATGCAGCCCCCTCCCTCCCTTACTGTTCGAGGTAATCTGGCAACCCGGGTGCCCATGAGTGATGCTTCCAGATCTTCACCTTCCCGCCTCAAGGTGAATTGTGCCTTTCTGGACTGCAAGAGGTAAAAGAAGCAAGTGACATCAGAGATGGGACTCCTGTGTCACCACCTTTCCCTGGTGACCCAGACAGCCTGCCCACGCCCTGGGCTTCCTCACTCTCATCACGCTGGCAATCTCTGAGTTCCTCAGTGGAATTCTGTCGTCTGGGACCAGGCCAGAGGCGTCTTCCCGAGAGGGCTGATTGAATGCACAGAGAAAAGGGTGGGGCTCCCCGTGCCAGGCCCAGTCGTTCATCATGAGGGCCAGGGCCCCATCGCACTTCTGTTCATTCACTGGGCGCGTGCCGGGCCCCTGCACTGGGCAGGCCTGGCTGGACGTTGGGGCCCCTGGTGACCCCACCACAGCCCTGCCTGCAAGGAAGAAACAGCCTCCCAAGTTCCCAGGATGTTTTGGGGCTGAGGCGCCAGCATGGGAGCACACAAGGAATCTCGAGCCAGTGGCAGGAGTACTCATGCCAGCGGTGCCTGCGCGGTCCATTCCTCAGTGCCCTGAGCCCATGCCCTCCGTTATACAAACAGGCCCAAATGCCAGCTCACCGATGGGTCTTCAGAAGAGTGTTTCTGTCAAAGTCCTAAGAGCATAATTCCCTTTTCGTTCCTGGTTTGCTCCCTTCCCTAGACCGTAGGACCACTCTCGGGATGGAGAGCGCCTTGATTCTCTTCTGCTCTGTAACAGGCTTATAGTCCAGGGGCCGGGCTTCCCCACTTGCTGGCCTTGTGGCCTTGGCAGCCACGTCACCTTTCTGAGCCTCAGTGTCCTCATCTGTGCATGAGAGGTGACGCTGCTCTCCTTACATCGATGCTTATCAGTGTCTCTGGCTCTCCGGAGTTCCCCTGCCCGTGGGCTCAGCCACCCATTGTCCTTGGAGTGCTGTGGCAGGATCCCCTGCACCTCCCAGGCGAGGGGAGGAGGTGGAGGAGACTGAGGGCGCAGCCCAGGGGCCTGCGCTGGGATCCCAGATCAGAGCACTCTGCCGTCAGGCCCAGGTTTGTCTTCCTGGACCCGTCCTGTCAGTTCTCATTATCAGGAAGTGCAATTTGGATGACTGATCTCTGCCCATGGGTGCTGGAGGTGGAGGGTTTAGTTTTGCATGCTTGTCAGGAGCCATTAGCTCCCAAACGCCAGAGGGGTGGTCTTACCTGGTCAGCTTTCTCTTGAAGAAGGCCAGCAGTGGGGAGGAGGGCTAGGCCATCCGTGGCTGGCCAGAGCAGCCCGCTAAGTGGAGGTGGGCTTGCTTTCCAGAGCAGCCTCAGTTCCCAGTGACCAGTCAGGCTGCCGGCCAGGGAGTGACACCTGGCATTCATCACCTCAACCACAAATGGAACTGCCCTGGTACTGAATGTGCCGGCTGCTTGGGGCAAGTGCCAGCTTTGTCAGCCACCGTGGAGGTCCAGGGACTCCACATCCCGAAGCCTCCCTGGTGGGGGTAGGGTGGGGAGTGGCATTATCAGGAGTGAGGTGCAAATTTACATTGGAATTCCAGCTATGTTATCATGTGAGCCTTGGGTCATGCGATGAGGGTATTCCAGGGTGGAGGAAAGTGTTTGGGGGAGTCTGGCCCCAGAGGACAGGGCCCTCCACCCCTCACGGCCTTCCCTCAGCACATAGTTATCAGAGCCCTTGGTACCAGGCACTAGGCTGAGCAGCAGAGGGAGCAGAGGAGAGGACAGCCCGGCCCAGGCTGCAGAACTCCCAGTCTGGGCCTTGTTGCTTGCATGTCTGCACAGAGGCCCTTGGGGGCCAGAGCTGGCGCTGGAGTGAGAGGGTCTGGAGAAGCTGCTGCGCAGAGGTACACTTAAGCCTTAAAGAAAGGGTAGGCATTCCCCAGGCAGGGACAGTTGGTGGGCATCTCAGGTGGAGGGGACAGGCTAGGCAAAGCCCTGGAGATGCAGAAGAGCCTGGGCAGGACTCGCGCCCTGCAGAGGAGCTGAGACTCAGTTCTTAGTGACGGGGCCACTCTCAGGCACCCGCCTGTATGCTTAAACCCCACTTCCACCCTGCAAATCCACAACACTTCACGATTTAGAAAGCCTGCGCGTTCGCCTCGGGACAGCCCCACGGGGTGGCCAGGGCAGAGACCACCATCCTCGTTCTCACCTTAGGGTAGAGGAAGCTGACCGACCAGCTGAGACTGGAGTGGAGGCAGAGGACTCCCAGCCCAGTGTCTCCTCACCCGCTCCCAAGCACTCCTTACACCGGCCAGAAGGTCATCGGTGTCGAACCTGAAGCGACCGTAGAGGCCTGCCTGGTCCAGTCCCTTTGCTTCATGGCTGGGGAGACTGAGACCCACAGGGGATTTGTGACTGACCAGCTCCCCAGCTGGCAGCTGACCACACTGACGAGAGATGGCGACTGCTTCCCACTGTGGGGACCAGGCAGATCCCTGGACCAGCCTAAGCTGCCACCCACCTGCCCCTTCACCAAAACCCCCTGCACCCGTGGCAATCCAAGATGGCGCCTGCCTCCCTCACCTCCTCGCATCCATCCAAGTCCCCTCCATGGCGGATGCCCCCACCCGTGAAGCAGTCTTGCAGAGGTCCTGCCTCATTGCTTTTGAACACTGCCCTCATCCCCTCCTTCTGCAGAACTCTCCCTCTTCCCCTCTCCAGCCTGACCTGACAGGGCGTCAGACCCTTGGCGCCCTCTCAAGCCATCAGCACACACGTTGGCCCCAGCACCAACCATTGACCCCTGCTACACTCACTCTAGCCTCGGGGAAGTGAAAGGTTGAGCTTTTAGAAGTTGGCAAGAAAACATCACCCTCTAACACAGTTTACTGTTTGGAAAGGCAAGCAGTGGGGGAAAGGGATGAAAAATCTCATTAAAAGGGTTCTTTAGGCACTTTGGACTGTGAATGACTCTTTGCAATTTCTAGTTTCATGAGTTTTTGCAAAGGAATCTGGACAAGATGAGGGAAACAGGATTCCAAAGACCAGAGGGTTTGCTGCTGAGGGCCGGGGAGGCAGGGAGAACGCCAGGGCCTCCTCGTACACAGGGCAGGCTCTGCCTGTTCTGGGCACCCCCCGGGGATGGGGGCAGACAGAGTGGCCCTCCTGAGGCCTCAGCAGGGATGCCCCTGCTCCTTTGACAAGGGCCCAGCCCTGTTCTCTTTAAGCACTGAGAGCCCCAACTCCAGTGGGGGACATGGCCCCAGGGAGCCCTCACAAAGGGGCCTTCAGCTTTCAAATCCCCAAAGGCAAACTTCACAGCATCCCTGCAAATGTGTAGCCCAGATTCTGACCTCAAGAGACATTTCTGGGGTCTGACCTTTTTCCATCAGGGTACAACTCAGCCCTGATCACTCAGGAGCCTTCCTCAGCCCATAGGCTCTGCCCCTTCAGTGTCTTGTTATTTAGCGGGCTCCAGTCTCCAGGAGTTCATAGCCCAATCGGGGAAGAAGTGGTATTTACACGAGTAACTCAGATACTCATAGAACGTGTTTAAGGCTCCCCAAGGCAGAAAATGCTCAGGGCTGTGAAAGAGGGAAGGAACCAGAAGAGGGGGTGTTTGAAGGTTGGGCAGATCTTAGACCTGTGCACAGGGTAGAGAGGGCAGCCAGGCAGAGGGAATGGTACAGAGGCAGGAAGGGCAGAGCTTGTGTCAGAACAACAGATGACATTGATGGGAGCCAACGAGAGGGGTGGCCCTAGTCATCAGGCTGAGGAACTGGGGACTCTAACCTGTAGGGCAGGGAGCGTTCCTGAAGGTTTTGAGCAGCGTCGCAGTCATGTCCCCAGAGCTGTATTCTAGAACCATTCATGAACCAGGGTGTCAAATGGAACACTACTCTGCCTCCCTCTCCCCGACATGTCCACAGACATGCCACCCGAGCTAGCACAGTCCAAGAGGTGGGCAGCACGTGGCCACACGTCCCAAGGGGAGATCCAGGGCAGCCCTTTTAAAGATGTAGAGGGAAGGGGCTTTCCTGGTGGTGCAGTGGTTGAGAGTCCGCCTGCCGATGCAGGGGACACGGGTTCGTGCCCCGGTCCGGGAAGATCCCACATGCCGCGGAGCGGATGGGCCCGTGAGCCATGGCCGCTGAGCCTGCACGTCCGGGGCCTGTGCTCCGCAACGGGAGAGGCCACAACAGTGAGAGGCCCGCGTACCGCAAAAAAAAAAAAAAAAAAAAAAATGTAGAGGGAAAAGCATGGGCTCTGCAGCCAGAAGTACCTGGGTTCGAACCCTAGCTCCATCTCTTACCTGCTGTGTGGTTCTCGGCCAATGACTTTACCTCCCTGATCATCACCTAGAAAGCCACGTAGGCCACTCTCATGAAGTTGTTGTAATAATTAACGCAGCTCAGCAGGTATATGCCAGTCTCCGCTCCTCCCAGCTTTCCCGTAGCCTTTAGAAATTGCCGTGGAGGCAGCAAGGTGGACAGGGCTGCACCAGGTCAGGCGCCCTCAGGGTGCTCTGGGCTACATCTGCTTCTGGATGACACGGGCGAGTGTCTTCCCCGTTCCCACAGAAAGAGGGTCTGGCATTTGATTTGTGAATTTGCTTCCAGGTCCAAGCTGTCTTTCTGCTCAGTCCTAAGCGTGGTGGGAAGGAGGGAGCGGGACAAGAAGATGCCTCCTGCTCTGATTGCTAAACGAGGCCCGTCAGGTTCCTGCTTGGAGCTGGGGGTCTGTGCTGACTGCTGGGCAGCCAGTCTTCACCCAAAAGATGCTTCCTGGGAGGGTGGTGAGCGTAGCAGGGCCAGAGGAGCTGATGGGCTGCGTTCCAGGGGCGCTGGGGGCACATTTCTGTTAGAGTTGTTTTTCTTTCTTCTCTCCCCTCATTGATTTATATAGTAGAGGAGAGAGTTTTCAAACAGTAGGCATGTCTGGGTCTAGGCAGGCGGGCCAGTGATTAATCTTAGTTTGTTGCTGCTGACAGCCAGGAGCAAGAAATAATAAAGGTTTGCGGGGCGGGGAGAGGCGGGGGATGAGGAAAGGCTGCTCGCCCTGCGATCATCGGCAGGGAGCACGGACTTCATTTCCTTCTGCCGTCTGAGCACCCCTTGTCGGGTCGACATCTGAGGCTCCAGCCTCTCAGCTCCATGGGGGCTGCTCCCATGGCCAAGCCCCCAGGGTGGTCCCCTAGACCACAGTAGAGCCTCCCCGGCCGTTGTTGGGTTCCCTGCCCAGCATGTCCTCCTGCTCCAGGATGTAGGACTCCATCACCACCACTTACTCTCCTCTCCAGCCTGCCCTTGAGGGCAGAGCTTCAAGAAAGGCAGGTGTGTGCCGCCCGGGGCACTGCTCTGCTGACCAGGGCCCTGGGTTCCTGGCTGCCTGCTCCCGTGACTCTGCACCTCTCTGAGCTGCCAGGTGGGTGTGAGGGCTGGAGAAGGGGGAGTACAGAAGAAAGAGAGGTGGGGGTCAGGCAGACCGGCACAGGGGTAGCTGACTGACTCCAGGCAGACAGTGATGGCAGGAAGGGGTGGAAGGAGGAGGGGTTTTGACATGGGCCTTGGGAACTGAGGAGGGTTGAGGCAGTTGGGGATGGGCAGGGTAAGGAGCTGCCCATTCTGAGGAAACAGCAGCCCACGAGGACAGAAGCTGCCTACTTTCCAATCCACAGTTTTCAATATATCCCATCACTAACTCCTCCCCATCTCCCCAGGATAGAGGCAGCTCTGTGCAGCAGAAGACATGGGCTCTGGATCAGTCTGGATTGGACTCTTGAACCCCAGCTCTACCACTTACTAGCAGGGTGGCCTTGGACAAAGGGACTTAACATCTCTGAGCCTCTATTTCCTCATCTATAAAATGGGTTTTACAGAGGTGTTCCTGAAGAGATGATATACGTGAAGTGCTTGGCATGTGCCCAGCAGGCATTAAGTGAGTGGTAGCCCACTGTCTTTGTTACAGACTTTGGAGAGCCATGGGTTATTGAGGAAAGAGCTTGGTGTGGTCCAGAGCCTTGAGAATTGTCTGGATCTGTCCATGCCCGCAGCTACTCCCCTTTATGGTGGTGGGATTTTAGAATTTATGCAGGCTGCAACTTGAGAAAATCCTGCACTGTTATGACTGAGACTCAAATCACAGGGCTAGAGTCAAATCCAGACTGCCCTTGTTCTGGCTGTGTGACCTTGGGTAAGTCACTTAACCTCCCTGGTCTCCCAGTTCTTGATCAGTACCTGAAGATGATGACCACTTCAACAGGCATTCCTTTCTGTCCCCCCTACTGTCCTGCTGACCCCTATCTCTCCCTCCACATCTTCAGACATTATGAGTCGATTACAAGAACCAGAACCTGGTCCAGGACAGTAGCTCTCATACATTAAGTACACTTGAGCAGAAATCTTGGGATTTAGGGAACAGAAAGAGACCTTTTACATCACCTGGCCCAATGCCCTGTACAGGTGGAGAAACTGAGACCAGAGAGAGGAAGAAGCTTGTTTGCCTCCCGGCTTCCCATGCAGGCCCTGTTTTCTGGCAGCATTTGCATTGGCCTGAGACAAAGGGCAGGCAGGGGAGAGGGGCCGTCTGCCTCTTTGCTCTCACTACACAGAGGATTTCACATCCTTTCAGGACTGATGGAGGGAAAATGAACTTTCTGCTCAATTAGTGTGCGACGTGTTTTCTCCTTCTAAAAGGTTTAAAGGAAGTGGTGCAATTAGGAGCTCCTCCAA
Organism: Leucopleurus acutus; assembly: GCF_964270905.1. Classification (NCBI taxonomy): domain Eukaryota; kingdom Metazoa; phylum Chordata; class Mammalia; order Artiodactyla; family Delphinidae; genus Leucopleurus; species Leucopleurus acutus. Next base: position 34,907,072 of record NC_139150.1, read on the forward strand.
CGCCCCGTTCAGGAGACTAAATGAAAACAGTGAACTTCAGAGACAGAGGTTTGCAGAAACCCCGTCTGACCGTGGAGGTGTCTGGAAGGCAGATGGGGGTGAAGCGCTGGCTGCTGAGGAGGCTGCAACAGCTCAGCGAAGGACTAGGGCGGTGGGAGTAGAACAGAGGCCGTGTCCTGGGAGAATTGAAGAGGGTGAGAAAGAGCGAGAAGTCGGGGGCCTCATCCAGATTCCTGAACAGCTGGGTGAGTGGTGGCACCACCAGCTGCAACATGGACCTGGAATGGTTTTGAAAAACCCAGGAAACTCATCCTAACTCAGCTGCCCAAAACCAGAGGCAAGGGGTGCCCACACTCACACTGCCAACCCATTGTCCAGAGCACCCACCAGCCTGGCAGTGCCCAGCATGCCTGCTGATGGGCTGGGTTTTCCCTTCCTGACTTGCTGCATCTCCCCTCCCAGCCAAGCACACGGCATTGCCCTTTGCTCCCCCGAGAGCTCCCTGGTCCCCTCCAGAGTCAGAGCCACCCTGATTACATTTCCAGCTGGTTTTTAATTATCTCATATCAGCCCCCATAAATCTCTCCGTAAGGCTCGCCTGCCGTGGGAGGCGTTCCAACTGTTGCCAGGAAGCCTCTTGTGCCCTGGGACAGCTTCCCTTCTGAGGCACTGGGTGGTCTCTTCAAATGAGAAAAATATTTCTTTCCAATCACATTTCTAACATCTTGTTAATAGGACTTATTTAATAATACTTTTGCAAAAGCCATCTGGGAATGGCTTGATTGAGAGGGCATGTGGGGTGCAGCAAGGACAGGCCATGGTGACAGATACAGACCTTGTATCTGCCATCAGCAGATACAGCAACATGGAGAAAGATGCAGTCAGGGACCAGAGGACCAGGGCCTGAATCACTGCTTCCACCAGCCACGAGGGTCACCCAGCAAGTTATTTCATGTCTCTGAGCCTCAGCCCCGAGGCTCAGGGAGACAGCGGAAGGGAAAGCTCTTAGTAAACCCTGAGTGTCTGTATGAATGCAGGTGGTGTTATTTACAGAGCCTTGTGCTTTCCCCGGGGGAGTATTGGGGGTCTTACTTTGCTAACAGCTAGGTAAATAACTCAAAGCCCCGCCCAGAGGCATTTGGCGGGGCTGGAAGCAACCAGCTTCATTCAGTAAAATCCCAAGGTTTCCTGTTCCCCATACCTTCAGGCCCTTGCAGCCAGAAGGCTCTTGAATCATCCAGGTCAAGACCCTGGCTTTCGGATGAGAGAAACAGGCACAGGAAGGGAAAAGGACCTTCCCAAGGTCCCGCAGCGAGTTGCTGGCAGAGCCCAGATGTCTCAACTCCCATCCCAGGGTTATTACCCTTCTGAGCCCATAACACTATATTTTCTCTCCCATTTTCTCCATAAACATTCTTGGTATTTGCGGCAGATTTATACAATCGGATGTCAGATTTTATAGCTCTCGTCTTTTCTCCCACAGTTCAAACGCTAAAGCTATAAAAGTGATATTTTGCTGTGTATGAGTGTGGGTGTGTCACACTCACACGTGCACACACTTCCATTTTGTGCCTCGAATCTGCCCTTTTCTGAATGAAATTGGGTCATTTGTAGAGACGTGGATGGATCTAGAGACTATCGTACAGAGTGAAGTAAGTCAGAAAGAGAAAAACAAATATCGTATATTAATGCATATATGTGGAACCTAGAAAAATGGTACAGATGAACCGGTTTGCAGGGCAGAAATAGAGACACAGATGTAGAGAACAAACGTATGGACACCAAGGGGGGAAAGTGGTGGGGGGTGGGGGTGCGGTGGTGGTGGGATGAATTGGGAGATTGGGATTGACATGTATACACTAATATGTATAAAGTAGATAACTAATAACCCGCTGTATAAAAAATTAAATTCAAAAAAAACCCTACGTTTTTCTGGGCAGCCCTCCCCCAGTGAGCAGCCCCCATCCTCCTTCCAGCTAAGGGTGCTTTCTGCCACTTTTAATACCTTTCTTTTTAAGGATTGTTTCACCTAGGAGGAATATCAGAAACAATAGGTTTTGGCAAAGCTGGCTTATTAGAAATGTTTTAATTAGAACTTTTTTTCTTTTTCTATTTTCCTTTTGAAAATCTACACGCTGCTCACAGCCCTGGGCGGCTTGAGGATCAGCCTGTCACATTCTCAGCACAGACTTTCAGGGCAGGGGCAACAGTTCAGCAGTGTAGGTGTCACTGCTGCGTTCCTACCAGGCACCAGGCCTTTGACTGGATGGGGAGACAGAGGCACATCAGAGTCTAAGCTTGTAGTCCAGGCACGGGGACAAGAATAGGTGACTACTGTGATGGAGGGAGGTGTAGCAGAGAATGAGTAAGGGAGGAAGAAAGTGAGTCTGACTGGGGGCATCTCAGAAGGCTTCCTGGAGGAGGTGGCATGTGAACAGGGCCTAGGACGATAATAATGTATTGGGAAGTAACAGAAAGGTAGAAGGATGATTAGGTTTGGTATTAGAGGAGAGGTCTCTGCAGTGTCCCCTCTCCCTGTGGTGCTAACTCCCTGTGGTGCCAACTTTTCAATTGTCCCCTCCACATAAGCCCCCCGTGGCCCAGGTGACTAATAATATTGTGGACAGAGATGTACCTTGTAAACTCTGAAGTCCTAGTCAGCTCTCTCTCTGTCTCCCTACAGCTTCTGCATCTCTGGTCCTTTATCTTTTCCACAATTCCTTCCCACCCCCCCAACTTGCCAAAGAGTAGCCACATGCCCCTCATTTCCACCTGACACTAAAGGTGTGTACCCCACCCTAGCTGAACACAGCCTCCCAAGGGAAAATGCGTTTACACGGTGCTGGGCAGGCGCTTTGCAGTCCCTGGTACCTGGTGTTAGAAATTGAAGAGGCTTGTGCAGCGTATCCTCTGAGGCAGGTAGAATTGTGCCAGTAACAATGATTAAAAACTTGGCGGGGGGGCAGTATATGAGTTCTGACACAAGTGATGATGAAACCACTGAGGCGGCAAATGCATGAGGTGGTGTGTGCTGGGCACACCCACGGTCTCCCAATGGGAGCATAATCCCGTTTTGAGTTCAGATTTTCAGGCTAGAAAAATACTTTCTCCTGTCCTCAGTTGTTCCAGTCTTACCCCCTAAAAATCTTCTGTGATGAAACAAGGGTTGACTTTTACTTTTGTGGAAGTTGTGCTTTTAAAAAGCAATCAGTTCCAATAGTAAGTAACTTTGGGGAACTCAATTACTTGCAGCCATGCTGAAAAAAACTGTAATTAACGTGGTCAAACCCTAGCCAAATAATAAAATGAAAGCTTTGTTGTGTATCAAGGCAGAAATCAATTTCATTAGGGAGCAAAGAGCCAGAGATTTAATTTTGAGAAAACTCTCCACCCTGTGGACAGAGGTTGTCAAGAAGCTGCCAGAATGAATGCCCAACATGAGAGGATTCGCCCTCCAGAGCCCAGATTACTAAGGGCTGGCAGTGACCTTTCAGAATTACATTTGCAAACCTTCCAAGTGTGGCCACAGCCAGTGGGGCTTTTGCTTCTTAATGTTCTTGGACTGGTGCCCCTTTTGGTTTGGTCAAGAGGTGCATGTTGTCTGCACCCACTGACACTTGCATGCCAATGAGATCCTGTCCCTTGGGATGGGGAGGAGGAAGAACACAGAGGTGGACTCTGGAGGTCGGAAGACACCAGAAAGGAGTTCAGCGAAGACTCAGAGTGTCCACATGGTGATGGAGTCGTGTCCAGACAGCAGGGCTAATAGCCAAGTGGGACATACCCACTGGGGACACTGTCCGTTTGCAGGCCAGCATGTGTATGAGAGATTGTGAGCAGCAGGGGGGACCAGGATGAGAGAGGACAGCTGGAGAGGAGCAGCCTCAGGTCTGCGCCTGCTTCTGTATTCCGCTCTCCAGGGGGCCTTCCCACAGCAGGCAGAGCAGCTGTGACCTGCTGGAATGTGCTAAGTCACATTTCAGCTCAGAACGTAGAAGGACTTTCTCATGGTCAGAGCCATCAAAGGTTGGAAAAAGTTGTACCTGTAAGGAGTAAGCTCCCCAACACGGGATAAGCCACAAAAGCTGAACATTAGATGTGAATATGGACTTTGCATCATCAGATAGAACGGTGGTTTTCAAACTTGAATGTGCATCGGAATCTCTTGAAGAGCATATTAAAAGCTGATTCAGGTTCCAGAGAGGCCCAGGGAGTCGCAGGCTTAGCAAATCTCCACGGACTTTGATGTAGGCATTTTGGGGCACATTTGTAGAAACTCTATATTTGAGAAACCTGCACTCCTCTTCCAACCCTGAAACTCTGGGATGTCTGTAATGAAGGTCAGTCCTTTTGTTTAATATCTGAATAGTCATTCCTTCTTCATTGCATGGTGTGAGCACCTCTGTGCTAAGTTTCAAAGGTTTAGCAGTTTGTGGGACCTCAGTGGTCACCTAGTTCTCTCCCTTTGTTGTATAGATAGGTGGGGAAACTGAGGCCCAAGAGGACAGGAGCCAGGGCTGGGACCAGGTCCCTGACATCCAGTTCAGAGCTCTTTTCACTTGCTTTCAGTGACTTTAAGGAATATCATAAAGTCCGCCCCATTTCACAGATGAAGAAACTGAGGCCCAGATCCCCAAGGACTGTTGGGAGCTTTTCCACTGAAAACCACCATCACCATCATTCACATGATGTGCAAAAGGCCCTTGGCCAGGGTGTCTGGGTGGCTTAGAGTCAACTGTGTGCCTTTGAAATTCCAGGGAGGAAGAACGGACCCTCAGGTTAGAGGAAGGACCACTGAGCAAGTAGGTCTGTTTTAGCTTTCAGTTTTTAAAGGCCCTCCTGGATTTTTCCTTCTGTACTTGTTTCAGTAAAACTGTGAGTTGGATCAGGTGCTTTGTGGGCGAGTCCCCTTCTTTGCTGTGCTAATGAATCGGTTGGTCAGTTAGCAAGGGACGCCCCAGCCAGGAAGGGAGTTGGGTCTGGAGGATAGTGAGGGTAAGCACTGTGCTTTAAGGACAAGGATGAGAATTGGGGTTGGGGGGGGATTGCTGCCTTCTTCCCCCTCCCTGCACGTCCACCTCCACCTTCCACCTTGTCACAGGCATTGCTGCCTACTCTGAGCATACAGAGGCTATGGGTAGTGCCCAAGAATCCCCTACAGCGAATGGCACGGGGACGGGGTAGGGGGGAAAGGGGCACATTCTGGTTTCACTGGAGAATGGGAGCAAACCTCCACCCCTTTCTGGGCCTTAATGTCGTCTGTAAAATAAGAGCAGGGAAACACATGGTCTCAAAAGCCTCTGCTTGGTGTCTGGTCTATCTCGGAAATGTTGAATACGGAGCAATACACACAGTACTGCCATAAACCAGTATTTTTTAAGCAGAGAAGCCTCTTTCCTCATCATTCCCATTCTGTTTTCATGTGGACCCTGCTGTGTAACAATGTGCTTTTGAGAGTGTTGGGAAATACCACTCCATGTTTGGGAAAGTCGATCTCAGGGTCATAAACACCATGCCCATAGTCACCCAGCGACAGAGCTAGGACCAGAACCCAGGCCTGCCACCCCAGCCAGGCAGGCTGCCCAGCTGGAGGATGTGGTCCTGCTGCCAACGTGGCCATGAATGGCAGACCAGGCAGACAGGGAGACACGCTCGGTGCTCAGCACGGAGCCAGCAAGGCAAACCAGATGGGCAGCAACTTCTACTCAGGCTCCTGCAGTGCAGGTGGGGACAAAGCCGTGTCAGAACCCCTAGAGCCTTAGCACCTGCCAAACTTGCTCATGCACCATCCAGCTCGGATCTCAGGATGGTTCTTACGGGTGGGCAGTGAAAACTCCATCCCGCAGATGAGGAAACTGAGGCTCAGAGAGAGGCACAGCTCGGAGTGGCAGAAGGGGACTCAGACCCAGGTCTGGGTCCCGCTGGGTCTGCAGGTGGTGGTCCCTTTGCCCTCGTCTTGCTGCCCTTATCCCGGAGTACTCCCCTCATCTCACTCTCCAGCCTCACCTGGCTCAACCCCAGGTTTCCAGCTCCCCTTCTGCTGTAAAAGCCCCTGTGCCCCTGGCAGCTGGTGCTCACCCTTATGGCTGCCTTTGCCCAGTCCCTGTTCTGGACCTTCCTTCAGGTACCGTGTGTTCCCCCTGCACCTGCTGGTTGGTGGTGAAGTGGGAGTTGGTCCTTGGAAACAGCCTGGAGCCCTTTGGCAAATTCTGTGTTGTGTCTTAAGCCCTTAAATAAGGAGCCGGATGACTAACCTTTATCAGGTGTTCATGCTTCCTTCACACAGGCATTCTCACTTCTCCCTCACAACTATTGTGAGGGTGGACTCTTTGTCACTCCCATTTCACAGATGAAGGATTTGAGGCATGGGTGACCAGTGAGCTGCCACTGTTGAAATTTGGGGCTGGATTATTCTATGCTGTGGGGTTGTCCTGTGCAGCATCCCTGACCTCCACCTGTAGATGCCAGCAGCTCCCCTGTCTCCAGACATTGTCAGATTCCTCCAGGAGGGAGGTAAACTCACCCCAGTTGAGAACCAGTGCTCCAAGAAGAGTATGGGTGGAGAGAGGCTTGTCCTAGTAGAAGGAAACCCCCCTCTACCCCACCCCAGGCCTGAATGCATTCTGTCCATCCCGTTGGCACAGATGTTAAGAAGCCTTGCTTTTGCCACTGTGCTGTCCTCAAGCCCGGGGATTCCCTGCACCTGCATGAGGATAGCCGTCCTGCCCTGCCTTAGTCCTCCTGGCCGAGGCTGGCACACCCTCCACACCACTGTGATGTCTCTCATTAGCTTGAAAACTTCAGCACTGGAGGAACCCCCTCTACCTTTTCCAGACGGGGATGCTGAGGCCCAGGGAGAGGGGACCTGCCCAGCCAATGACATCAGTGGGATCAGAGTTTGAACCCAGGCATCTGACTTCAGTTCAGCCACCACCATCAACCCCACGTGCTTCAAACACAAAAGGGTCTTCGTGTTCCTGGAAGAGTCCTCTTTCCCCTTCCTAAAGCTCTGAAACATTTCATGTCACCCCTCCCCCTGCCTCCACCTCTCCCCTTGCAGTTTTCATGTGTATTTGCTGGAGCCTGAGGACTGCTAGGAACACCGACCAGAGAGACTGCAAAAGTCATCCAGCTTGCCCCCATGCATCATTACCCTCCCACTTACACGCCCCCAGTGATGGGAGGCTCACTCCCTCAGCTGTCAGTCTGGATCATTAATATCTTCCTGCCTGACACTTTGTTAGTCTACTCCTGGGGAAATTGCCCCAGATCAGTTCATTTTGACCTATGCTGCCTTGCGTGGCACAAACCAAGCTTATGCGTCTCCACGTTTGCCGCAAGATGCATCTGCCGGCTCTCCTGCCTGGAGGTGGCTTTTCGTCATGATTTACTGGAGGCCCTCTCCCTGAGCCACCACCTTAGAGCTTGAGAAATGCCCGGGTTTCCTGGGGAGGCTCATCACTGCCAGTGTGCTTATTGAAAGTCTAATTATTTGGTTGTAAATCAAGTTGTTTGGCTCAGCGGTGTTCACATTTAGATGTTTGTTCACCATAACTTGGCGCGTGTGTCTTTGGCTTGTCCCCTTGAAGGCTATTTCGGAAGGCAGTGGGTGGCATGTGACCTCATAAGCCCCTTCCCGCAGCTCCTCAACCCCTAGAACATCTCAGCTGGAAAGGGCTTCCATGCCCCTCACCCCATGCATTGCACAGTTGGAGAACCCCGACACACAGCTAGAAGGACTCACGCCCTGGTCCCCTGGTTCAGAAAGCCCTGGTGTCCTCTCACTGTGACTCAGGCAGGTTGCTTCTCCCTCTGGCCCTTGGTGTTCTCGTGTGTGCAGTGGGTGTCTTGCAGATAATGCCAGCCCTCCCAGCTTCTTTGTGAAGCCACAGGTTGGTCCAGTCCGACGGCAGCGGTGGCAATCACATTGTACATGTTTATTCTGCCAGGCTCCCAGGACCTGTGCTGGTAGTTCTCAGCACGTGCAGATGCCAGCCTGACATCCTCAGGAGATGTCAACCAGGTACCTTTCCCCTGAAGGCCCCCATCACTTGAGATCTGGGTATTTTTTTCCCACAGCGGGGCCAGGGCTCTCCTCAGAACATGCTTCTCTGCAGGCACTCATGAGTGTTTCTGGAGTGGCTTGTTTCACAGATGTGGCGAGGAGTTTCTCTGTAGACACTTACCCAGCAAAATATCCCATCTCCCAGGAGGTCAAAGAGCAGACGTCCTGAATCAGAGCCATCTGCTTGCAGAGGCAGCATTGCCGAGCAGGGGGCGGGGTTATGGCAGGAAGTACCTGTTTTGTAGGCCCCTAGGTGGCCATGGAGGCAGGAGGTATCTTGCCATGGTCACCCTCCAGGCTGGCTCCCTTGGGATGCTCCCTCACCCAAGATCACAGCAGATCCGCATTAGAGCCGGGCCTAGAACGCACCTGTGCCCAGTTAATTCGATACAAACGTCCGTGTCCATCTCCACTCCGACTTGGGTGCACACTTCTGGGGTCAGAAGGACCTGATGGGCTGGTCTCATGCCCTCTCCACGCTGATCACAAGACCTGTGCTCCGAGAGCTCTGAGGGTGAATGCTGGTTGCTCTTGTCATGCTCATGGAGAGCAGGCAACACCTCCCTCCCCTGAGAATCATCCTGCAACCAATTGTTGAGGGCATTCAGGTGCCCAATTTCATCCTTCCTCTTCTCTTAACCGATCTGGCCTCAGGAATCTTTGCACAATGTAAGATTCAACTTTTTAATTAAAATAACCCACAAGAAGAGGAAGAGGGCTTCCCTAGTGGCGCAGTGGTTGAGAGTCTGCCTGCCGATGCGGGGGACACGGGTTCGTGCCCCGGTCCGGGAAGATCCCACATGCCGCGGAGCGGCTGGGAGCCTGTGCTCCGCAACGGGAGAGGCCACAACAATGAGAGGCCCACGTACCGCAAAAAAAAAAAAAAAAAAAAAGAAGAAGAAGAAGAGGAAGAGATACAGCCACTTAGAGATCTGCTGGGCCCTCAGGAAGATGTGGTTTTAGGAGGGAACTTGTGTCACATTCGTTTTGTTTATCTAGGCCTGGGCAGGGGGCACTGGCTGGCTCTGTACCCTTGAATCATTTCTTGTAGAATCCCAAGGAAAGAAAAAGGTTTGACCCATTCTTCTCTGTGGCTTGTGGCTTCCCTCAAGTGAGACTTCTCTTTCCGATTTGAGAGGCAGGTGCCTTTGTACCCCCTGCAGAGGTGACCCTCCAGGTTCTCCCCATGGCTCTGCCCCTCACTAAGCTGGCTCCTCCTGGGACCAATGCTGACCAGGCAAAGCAGCCACTATGCCTGGCCTTGAAAGAGGCAGCTTCTACCCAGCTTCTACTCAGGGGCCTGGTGGAGTCGCCACCAGCCTGCCCTCTGGAGCTTACAGTCCAGAGAGGAAGATGCTCGGGGCCTCATTTCCCTGGCTCAAAATAGACAGTCACTAGATAGCTGCTGGGTGGATGGATGGACAGATGAATGGAGTGCTCGGCTATGCGCCAGGCATGTGCTGAGGGCCCAAAGGGGAATAAGGCTTGACCTGCTGAGAAACGTCCCAGTGAACAGAGTTCCCGACCTCAGGAGCTCACAGAGCTGCAGGGACCTGGACACCTGGATCCGTCTGGTTGGGTGGCTGAGCAGGGGAAGATGAGGCTGCAGTGGTAGTGTCAGGGCCCTGAATGCTTACCACAGGCTTCAAAGTCAGACAGACACAGTGAAATCCTGGTCCCACCGTGTCCCATGGGACAAGGCACACAACCTCCTTCAGCCTCAGTTTCCCCATCAGTAAACAACGGTAGTCACACCAAGCAACTTATCAACCTTGCTGTGGGCTTAAATGAGGTAACGTGTAGCAGTGGCTCAGCTCAGTGCCTGGTGCACAGTGGGGTTCGAGCATTCATTCTGCAGTGGCAGTGGGGAGCCCTGGACGGTTTCGAGCTGAGGGACAGTGTTCTGGGGCATCTCAGTGAAGAGAGCAGCTCCCCAACCACCTTTCAGTAGAGGTGAACCAGAGATCACCTCTGTGTGTGGTTTCCTGTAACCAGGTCCTACATGCTAGTCCCAAAGGGCAATTTCCTTGCCTTCTCCTGCATAAATATTATATGCAAGTATTTTTAAGTCACTTCATTGTGAAAAGAAGCGATTTAACATAACTATTACCCAAGATTCTTCATGAAATATGCATCAAGCAATTAGGTCTAAAAGCAAGAGGTGAGGCCTCGCACCCTGCTCGGGCCAGCAGCTGCAGGCTGAGTGATGTTTTATTAAAGCCCGTGATTATGAGACAAGGTGGGGTCTGTTATTAGGCCCAGCGCGCCAGGCACGTTTGATAATCCTGGTGATGAGGACGTGCTTTTTGTGATGATAATGAGCCATTTGAACGCCCTGACAGCCATAGCATCCCCAGCCTCTACCAGCCTTACAAGACTCATTAGTCAGGTCACCCACTGGAGACACCCCTAATTGTGACTTAGCTCTTGCAAGATGTCCCATCAAAGGAGACGGGGCTGACACAGGAGCTTGGCAGGCGGCGGCCTGTCTGAGCTCCCCGGGGACCCATGCCTTCTCAGAAGCAACGATGGGAGGTGGCCTGGGACCCGGCCCACCTGGTCCTGGACGCGTGGGCCCCAGGTTCTTGCCATAACTACAGCTTACCTTGCTGTGTGCCTTGAGCCAGAGTGCTGCTCTCTCTGACCTGTTTCCTCCAGGGTACCCCAAGAGGGTGAAACGAGATGGTCCCCAGGTTGCTCCTTGCTCCAAAAGCAGTGTCCAGAGCACCGCCGCATCCCTGGGCATGCTGGTTATCTGATGCACCCTCTCCTCTCCCTGGAAAATCTAATCCTTTCTCTTATTGTGCTGGATGTCGTCTTCTGAGTTGGGAGTCTTTTTTTCTTTTTTTTAAATATAAATTTATTTATTTATTTATTTATTTTGGCTGCATTGGGTCTTCGTTGACGCTTGCGGGCTTTCTCTGGTTGTGGTGAGCGGGGGCTACTCTTCGTTACGGCGCGTGGGCTTCTCGTTGCGGTGGCTTCTCTTGTTGCAGAGCACGGGCTCTAGGCGCACGGGCTTCAGTAGTTGCGGCATGTGGGCTCAGTAGTTGTGGCGCACGGGCTTAGTTGCTCCGCAGCATGTGGGATCTTCCCGGACCAGGGCTCGAACCCGTGTCCGCTGCATTGGCAGGCAGATTCTTAACCACTGTGCCACCAGGGAAACCCCCAAGTTGGGAGTCTTTAAAGCCATCCCTGGCAGCTATTTTTAAATCTTCAACTGTTGTTAGGTGGCACCTTGCTCGTGGGGACCTTGTGACCCATCAGGGTGTATCACTGCCGCACACCCCGTAGCTATGTGTTGACAAGGCTCTGCCTGACCTTTGCATAAGTCCGGGTTTGATAGATTATCTCAGAAGGAAATCCTGCTTACCTCGCAGGGCCCACCAACTCCGTGTGATGGTCCCTCTGTGGCTGGGGACTCTGCCGGTCAGGACACACTGTCCCCAATCCCCAGGATGGCCTTTCACTGCTAGCCCCTGTGCTGCTCTGACCCATCATCAGCCCTCCAGGGTGGATGTCGTGGGGACTGAGGCTTGGAGTCAAGGAGTCACTTGTTCAGGCTCTGATGCCTCTCGCCCACCACGCGCCTGGCCTCACATGGAGTGTTGGGGGCTAACTAGGGCTCTCTCCTGGAGCTGGACAGCACTGAGGTCAGGAGCGTGGGCTCTGGGAAAGGCCCACCAGGGAAGGAAGCAGCATCGCCACTGCTGATTGCTGTGTGACCCTGGGTCAGCCACCTCCCATCTGAGTCTCAGTGCTTAGCACATGGCCTGGCTCACAGGAAGTACCCAGGACACATCAGCCTGAGGGCCATCCGGGCCAGTACCCTGTGACAGCGGCACTGGAGGCCGTGGGCAGCAGTGGAGGGGGGTGGGGCGTGAAGCTGCCTCGACCCCTTCCTGCAGGAAGCCCTCACCGTGTGGGCAGCAGATTATGCTCATACACATGGAATCCAGGACCTTAGGCCCAGAAGCACCCTCAGAGGCCATCCAGTTAGTCTCCCCATGGATCCAGTGGGGGCAGGGAATGAGCCCAGTACGGCCCAAAGAGAGCCTCAGGTCCAGAGAACCAGAGGGTGCAGTGCGTGAGCCCAGGGGGAAGGGCCGTTCCTGCCAGGGCTGCAGGGTGAGGGCCAGCTCTCCCTCTGCCGGGAATGGTCAGGCCCTGGACTCAGGGGTCACGGGCCTGAGTTCTCTGCCTTGGGCTCCGAACTTTGTAACCGCCTGCCCCCTCAGTACAGCCCAGCTCAGGGTTATAAACTAGTGTGTACTGAAATACGAGCGTCAGAAGAACAAACAGTGGGCCTGGAGAGTCAGGAGGGACTGCAGGACGGTACCAGCGGCTGCCTGTGCCTGTTGAGGTGGAGGCGTTAGTGTGGAGTTCCTAATATCTGGTGACCTCGCAAGCCCTCAGCCTGGGAACAGAGGAGCTTCAGCTTCTGTCTCTGGCTCTGTCCTCTGTTACCACCATCCCTGCCCACTTCCCTCACTGAATATTTGAAGAACAACTGGTGTGAAAATACCCCATTAACCCGTATGAGTTATTTTCTTTAACCTCCTTAGAAATTAAATCAGCTCCCCCTGCAACTTCGTACCTGCAGTGCCATCAGAGCTTTGGCGTTCAGACCAGCTCACGACTGGTTGCTGTGATCTAACACATCCTGCGCTTTGCAGCCCCAGCTGTAGACTGTGGTACATAAAGCCCAAAATATCACCCCACACAGAGGGCATGACATGTCCAAGGCCACACACACCCGCCCATGTCACTCACCTGCAGCTCCAGCTCTGCTGTCTCCCATACACACCCCTTCTCCAGGCAAGGCTGAGCACGTGGCCTCCAAGAATGCAAAGCTTTTTAACTGTCCCCGGTTTTCTTAGCCACACAATTTCAGCCCTGCATTCAAGCAATTACAGCCCTTTCCAGGCCAGCACAGATTTGCCATCTCTCCATGGATGTGGGTAGCAGGTAGCGGAGTCTTCGCTCAGAGGGAGTTGCACGTTTTTTCACTTAAGGCACGCACCAGTTCCTTTCTAACAGCTTAAGCAAGTGTGCCTCCTGCTTCTAGATGTGACAAGGCAATTCTCCAATGAAATGACCCTTCACTGAGGAGCAGAACTTGCCACAGGCTCTGTAATTAGAACATTGTCAGCCTTAAAAAATCTTGATTTAAATTTCAGTTCTTTACAGGAATTATTCTCTCTTGAAACATAATTGCACTCCGAACGATTTCCTTTAAGCTAAGGGTGACATCTCTAAATACGTTATTATGAGCAGCTGTATTGCTCAGTGCTTGCACTTCATTAAGCATTTGCTCTGCCCATTTGAAAATGGTCCTGGAGTCCAAATTGACGCATTAATAGAGCAGGCGCCGGTAAGCGTGTGGAACCCGGTCCTGGATGGAAGAGATGTGGGAATAGCTGAAGCAAGAAGAATCAAAGCTCAGAAGGACTACAAACTGCAAACCTGTGTCCACACGGAGCTCTCGGCCTTGCCTGGGGTGGGCCTGGTCTCCTAGGAGCCGGGCCTCTAGGGCTGCTCACAAGTTATCGGTGCCCAAGGATGGGCTCTGGAGAAGGCGCAGGAGGTCAGAGCCCCAGCTTTCTCACTAAGTGACACACCCTCAGTAAATTTGGACTGTGCTTTGGAAACCAAGCATCCACAAGTGTGGTGGCTAAATCTTGGAACTGAGTGAGCAGGGAAAGGGCAGCCTGAGCACAGGCAGGTTGATGGAGGGGTTAGTGACCCGATGTGGCCAGAGTCCTGGGTGGGAGGCGGGAGAGGTCTGCTAGGGCCGGGTGGAAACAACACCCCACCCAGCATGCTGGTGCAGCTGGCAAGCTGCGAGGGTCACGGACATAGGGCTCTGCTCTGACCTCCGAGGAACCCACCCACTACCCATTTCGGAGGATGCCGAGCATGGTGGGCACAGAGCCTGCGCGCTCCTCTGGAGCTCTCAGGGGAATTGAGAAGATGGACAAGTAATCACAGTTCAGGAAGGCAAGTGCTGATGGAGGCGTTATATCCTCGGTGCAGCTGGAAGAAGGAAGGAGCTCTGCCAGTGGGAACCTGGAAGACTTCCTGGCAGAGGAAACACTACACCTGGGCCTTGGAGAAGGAGGCAGGCAGGGTTTACTGAGCAGAGAGAGGAAGCACAGACAGGAGAGTGCCTGCGTTGGGGCAAAGCCGGGGAGCACACATTCTCCCTAGATTCTATTGGCTTAAACTAGTCACGTGACTACAGTGGATACAAGGGAGGCTGGGAAATGTAGTCCCTGGCTTGGCAGTTCCATAGTACTGAAGAGAGAGCATCAGTTTTTGAAAAACAGCTCGCCTGTCATCCTGCCACACTCTGTTTCCTAATCTGTAAAGTGGGGGTGATGACCCCTGTCCTGCCTACTTGTCAGGGCATTGGGGACTTAAACATTGTGCCTGCCAGGCAAGGCTTAAATTTTCATCTGCATCAGTAATAGGAAGAGGGGCCAAGTTTGGGGGTTTCTTTGTTTTCCTGAGGAAGTCCCTCAAAGCTCCCGAGGTCGAAAGACTCTCCTGCAGTGTTTGCTGCTGATTCCCTGTCTGCTGCTGGGATTGAGGGGGCTCTTAGGTGCAGCTGCATTTCAGCCAGTCCTGGGCTCTGTTCCTGGCTGGGAGAGGTGCGGCTCAAGTCTGCTTCTTGGCTGGGATCTCTTCTGTCCCGGGCAGCAAGGAATCTTCACACCTTAGCAGGAATATGGCCAGAGGGAGAGTTCTCTCGGATAATGAGTGTGACACACCTCGGTTCAGAGCAAAAGTGAGTAGCTCTATGGGAATTGCTTTCCTGATTGATCTTGGGCCGTCGTCATTCTGCACATCCTAATAATCTCTGCGCTTTGTTCACAGGAGCAACCAGGGCTTCATGCACATGAAACTGGCCAAAACCAAAGAGAAATACGTCCTGGGTCAGAACAGCCCCCCGTTCGACAGTGTCCCAGAAGTCATCCACTACTACACCACCAGAAAGCTGCCCATCAAAGGGGCCGAGCACTTGTCCCTCCTCTACCCCGTGGCTGTGCGGACCCTGTGAGCCCCTCCCTGCCCTGTGACAGGGCCCAGACGTGGAGGAGCCGGTGGCCCCTGCCGACCCGCCCGGCCGCTGTTGCCAGCCGTGTCCAGTTTGTGTCGTGTGTATGGTACTAGCACACCACTGCATGTCTCTAGAATGCTGTTGCCACTCATGGGGGCTGGAGAAGGCCTGGATAAAGACTGAGGGACGGCCAGCCCGCCACCGCAGCCCCCTCCCCCAACCCCTCTTCGAGTTTCTGTGAATTAAAATATTTGCAAATCCAAAGAGATGCCTTCCAGGATGAACAAAGGAGAGCAGCTCCGAGGGGCGGGGCGGGAGCTCCCGGGGTTGCGGCTCTTTGTTCTCCAGCCGTCAGGAATTCACACCTGTGTACGGGGTGCAGTTTTCCCACCGGGGCCCCACTGGTGCTGGGAGCCAGATGCTGGTGCTTTGAGAGCCCTGAAGGCCCTGGGAATCCCGCCTCCCCTCTGGTGTGTGTGTGTCAGCGTGTGTGTGCAAGTGTGAGCACAAACGTGGGAGAACATGGCCACACACAGATATAAGCCCACTAATCCACTTTTAGTCACTCAGTGTAATCATTAGGAGATCTCCAAGGAATCATTGTGCAGTCAAAAAAAGGATTCAATTATTTATGAATAGGCTGTGTAAATAAAATAGTCGTTTAATATATATTCTTATCCCTTTTTTTAATATACTGCAGTGGGTCTCTGGGGGGGCCAGTGCTTACCTGCGGGTTTCGTCCCCAGAGCAAGGTGTGTCCCCTCTGGGCACGCGGGAAGGAGGCAGAGCCCCCAGCTCAGGGCTGAGGCAGCCGCTGGGGCAGAGGGATTTGCTTTGCCCCCTGAGAGTCAAGCTGCAGGAAGGGGCATTCAGGCTCCAGCAATGGTAGCCTCAAATGTTGACTCAGCACCCACGCTCCCCCTTCTGCCTACAGCAATGCAGTGATGGCAGGTCTGTGTTAACCCCTCAGGTGCACAGCACCCAGCAGTGCATAAAGGGCTCTCCCCATTAACTGGGGTCACTGCTACCCTGTGAGGCATTTCACATGTGGGGAAAAGGAGGCTCAGAGAGGGAAAGTAGCTTGTCTAAGTTAACACAGCCCATAAGCAGAGGATGCTCTAGAGCCAGTGCTTTGGCTCTACATGGCCTTGCTGTCACCCTGGGAGGAGGCAAATCCTGACCTCTCAGGGGACATGGAGCCGGAGCTCCTGGTCGTCCGCACTGCCTCCACACAGACAAGAACACCCGCACACACACTCCCACACTCCACCCCTATCTAGCCCCTGCCCTTGACAGGAGCGGGAGTCTTGCTCACATAGCGCAGACCCTCAGTGAGATTGATGTTACTCAGTTCCCCTTCCTTTCCCTCCCACCCACCTACCACCGCACGATGCATGTTAAATGCAGTGGAAGAAAGAGAAGAATCCCACCCAGCAGCATGAAAGGCATGGCTTCCATCCACTGAAGGAGGTGCAAGGGATCCAGAGAGAGCACAAGTGTCAGCGCCTTCGCCAAGCACACATCAATCAGTCTGCCTGCCAGTGGTCTGAGCACAGTGGAATTTCGGTGACCATCGTCCCCAGCAGGAGGGGGCTGAACCGAGTTTGAACATCACCAGCACTGCCAGGCCTTCCACGATGCTTCAGGTTCACCGTTCACATTAGAGACAGAGGCCCAGCGAGGAGAGAGGACTTGCCCCGGCCGCCTGTCAAGCCAGGGCAGGGCAGGACTAGAATCCGTGCCCCTGTAGGTGGCTGCTGTGGATTTTAGTAGGTTGTGGCCAAAGCTGTTTCCTTGGCATCTGCTTCCTGCCCAGTCCAGCTCTTGGGTCAGCCTCCCGAGTCCTCGTCTCAGTCCGGGCAGCCCGAGACCCTCCCATCCATGGATCCCACAGGCCCGTCCACCTCATGGTTGCCTCGTTGCCTGTGGCCTGGGTCTAGTCTCCAAAGCCTCAGTCCTGACCTTTTACCCGCTTTGCGTTTTCCGAAACATCCTTTAAGGCAGGAGTACCTGGAATGGTTCACGCTTTCCTCTTTATTTATTTATTTTTCTGGTGAGTGAGGAGTTGACACTTCTCCAAACAGAGGTGCCGAAGGAGACTGGATCCCAAGGATCCAGTTAGACGTTGGGGACGAGGAAGGCAGCCCATGGAGCCGGGGGTGGGGTGGATTTTGCATTAGTGCCTCGTCCTCCAGCAAGTGCAGATTCCCACAGGGCCCTTCCTGAGGCTGTAGGTCGGGCAGTGCAGGAGCCCACGACCCTTCTCAGTGGACAGTCTTCAGAGCAGACCTCTCCTCAGAAGAGGCTCTGCCTGTGGTCTGAGGAAAACCGAGGCTGCTTCGCCCTTTGGTCTTGCCTTTGCTCTTTTAAGGGATTCCTGGGCCCTCCCTCCTTCCCCTGCCTTCGTCTTCCTGAAGTTTCCCTGGAAGGCCCCACCGGCAGCTCCCCATCGGGACTGAGGCCGGCAGAGGAGCCAGCTTACAGGATGGGAGCTGCTAAAAGGAATTTTTTTCCTTAATTTTATGAACCTCTCCCTCTTCTTCCTCTAATTGTGACCGTTTCCTCTGTCGGCATGTATTCATGTTTTCTTGGACATCTAACAATTGAAACAGCTTTTCCCTTTCAGAAACACTCACATTCAGGTTACTGGCGTTGGTTGGGGTTTTGTTTTGGCTTTTTTTTTTTTTTTTTCATCTGCTGCCAATTAATGGGGGAAAAAATGAGCTGGATTTCTTTGAGGGAAAAAAAAAAGCTCCCTGCCACACAATATCTCGCCTCAGCATTTTGTCTCAGAACACAACCTCTAGCCCCTAACAGGCTGCGTTGCTCAGAGCCACAGGACTGTCGGGCTTTTTCCCTTCTTTCCCTCCGTCGCTGGCTTCATTATTGACCATAATGCCCCGACCACTTCAGCAGTAATGTCCTTGAGCACTGAGGAGTCAGGGCCTTTTGGGCAGTGCCCCGCCCTCCCCAGAACAAGATGACAGCCCAGAAAGAAAGGAGGCTTTGTGGGGGGAGATGGCCCACCTGCCTGTCAGGAGAGAGGCTCACAGAGCACCTCTTCTAAAGAAAATGGTGAAAAGGCTCCTCTTCAGGAAACTCAGCCAATCCCAGCTGAGCTGTGCCTCCCCTCCCAGGGCAGTTCCAGGCTGGTGCCCCTCAGTGGCCAGTGGGTTAGCAGAGGGGAATCATGATGTAACTTCCAGGAAGGGCCTGGCATCAACAGGTGGCGCCCTTGGCAGACGCTCTGCTTCTCCTACAGTCACAGGACCCGGAGATTGCCTTTTTAAGACTTGGAACACCGAGCTCTGGCTGGCTTCAGGGGAGTGCTTGCTGTCACTTGACCAAGGGCCCAGCAGGGACAGACATCCGGGCTTACCATGTGCTCTCACAGGCCCCCGGGACAGTGCGTGCAAAAGAGGGCAGACAGGGCAGGCTGGCGTTTGGAGTTGGCCCGTCGATGCTCATGAAGGGGCCTGGCTGGATCAGATGGTCATCCAGCAAACTGCCACGTCATCCAGCAAACCGATACCTTCCAGAATCGATCACCAGCAAAGACAAATGGGGCAAGTTGTCCGGTGGGGCCAGCACAGCCCAGGGCTGTAGATGCAGGAGCACCTTCCAGAACCCCCCAGAGACCCACTCAGGTATCCCCTAGGCACTGACAGCCCCCAGCCCCTCCCCTCTCCCCAGGGCTGTTGTGTCACTGCCAGGAGCCTTGGGACTGCCACCTACTGCGAAAAAGTGTCCTGTAAAGATCTACTGATACAATAATTCTGTGCGACAAGCTGTATAATGTATATTTAATGTGAAGCTTTTAATATACAAGTGTCTTGTTTAAATGTACCTCACTGAGCACGCATGTTTTATTTCCTTAAAATGCAAACGTGTGCCCCAGGATGTAGTTTGATTGCCGCCTTCTCGCAGAAGCTGAAGTTCTGCCATCATCCCCCAAAGGTGGATCTTACAAGAAGAAGGAACCTTCCTGCTTCCTAATTAGGAGGAAGCTAGAGCCCTAGTGAGCTTGTTAAATGGAAACACATTAATTTGTTCAGCAAACATTTGTTGAGTGCCTACCCATCCTTGGGCCTGGTGGATACAGAGGAGAATAGGACCCAACCCCTACCCTCAGGAAGTTTCCAGTGTGGCGGAAAAACAAACAGGCAACTACACGTGATGTAATGACAGGGGCCGTGCACGCCCAGATGAGGGGGAGTTGAATCTGCTTGCAGCTGAGGAACAAGTTGGGCCTTGGCGGATGAGTGAGGAGCCTGGAAGCCTGGTGTTCCCGGCACAGGTAACAGGTGGGGGGATGATCGGGGGAGTCAAATAGGCCTGGTGTGGCACAGCCTGCATGGTAGGAGATGGCAAGGTCTCTGGGCCTCCAAGGGCTTCATCCGGTGGAGGCAGAAGAACAGAGCAGGGCAAGGGGAGGGGCGTTCATCCCCTTGTGGCAGGAAGCCATTTTTGGTCTCCCTGAAGACTAGGAGATGCTGGCCTGTTTCCTGGAGAGCAGCAGGCAGGGCGTGATGGGCACACTGTTTCCCATTGTGTGCCCTCATGCCATCATCATGATGATGTCCTTATGCAGCCCGAGCAGGACGGTCTGCAGCCCAAGCCCCTTCCTCACACACAGGTCGGCACCTGAGGAGGCATAGGGACCCCCGGCTCGCCTGGAAGCCTGCTCTGGAGTGGAGGCCGACCCCCACCTGGCCCTGGAGGAACTCACGGCCTCTCCCTCTCTCCCAAGGTTGTGGCCCGCTGTGCCCCAGTGGGCCTCTTCCTCCCCCACTACCCCCAAGTCTCAGGCTTCGATTCCATATTCCAGTGACCCAGACAGAATCCATACCTCCAACTCCTAAGCCCCTCAGAGCACGCCCCCCACCACAGCGCACACACACACACATGCACACACACACACACGGCTCCCTGTTCAAGGGACGGCAAAGCCCTGGCATGTTCCTGGGCCCACCAGGCCGATGCCAGTGCTCTGTGACCAGGAATATTTCCTGAAGAGAGGAGAAAAATGTCTCTAGTGGTCACTTTTATGTTTGGGACAGTTTTTTATTTCCGTTTTGGTTCAATTTAACAAACACGGAGCATGAAACAGGGCCTGGAACGAGCTGGTGACCTGGAGCAGGAAGCTGAGCACAGGAAACATCTTCCTCAACTAGTCGACAGGAAGTGGTGGACGACCTGCCCTCCCTCATCTATGCACAGAGACCAAGCAGCGTGGGCCAGAAACTGAGGTTCAGAGAGGGATAGAAGGTTGCTCAAAGACACACAGCAAGTCCATCTCCACATACCACCAGTGCTTGAGGGTGGCCAGCTCAGAGGGTTACCTTGGCCAGTGCAGCAGCTCTGGGAAGACTGGGGTAGGGGTGGGGATTCTTCTAGGACAGAGTTTATGAAGCAGTTCCTTCTCTCTTGCTCCCTCCTGAGTGGGAGCGTCCCAGCCTGCAGTGACTAGTATCATCTCTGGCTTTGGGGGACAGTTTTGAAGGGGCCATGATCTGACTGGGTGGCAGGATGTCACCAGTGTGGTTCTGGCGCCCTCACGTGGTTATCTTCAGCATTGCAGCCAGTCTCAGGGGGAGGGGAAGGCAGCTCTTAAGTCACTTGGCCTGTTACACAGACAGAAACTGAAGCCCAGGCTCATATCCTAACTCCATCCTTTCCAGCTGTGTGACGTGGGCAATGTGCAAAAAGCCTCCATTTCCTCCACCGTAAAATGGCACGAGAAGTGACCTCACGGGTTATTGCAAAGATTACACGCAGCCTTGGATGAACGCCCTTCGCGTGCCTGAGTTTTCGTCAAACTTCAGACAACGTCAGCTACGATGAGAACAAGGTGAGCTTTCATAGGAAAGGCAGGGGTCATTACAGCCACAGGATTTCAAAGGAAAGAGGGCCTGGGGTTCCAGGAAGGCTGGGGCATTTTAGGAGGTGAAAGAGGAGTCCACTTTACAAATTAAAAATGCCCCAGCTCTATTGAACATCATGAAGGATCAGCGTTCAAGATCCTTTTCCTCTCCAGACTGAAGTCCAGAGTGGCTCTCTCCATTCCCCTACCACGGCATCTTCTGCTGCCCCATCTTTATTTATTTAAATTAATGCTAACATACTAGACTATTTAAATAATAAGCAGGTGTTGTGTTTACTATTTAAATAATTGTTACATCTGTTTATTTCAATATTAAACCTATTTATTGTCTTTATTGTTTAAGCATCAAATCCATGCAGTGTCTTTACTGTTTAAATATTAAACACATATCATGTTCATTATTTGTCTGTCTCCATCCACTAGAATGTAGACTCCATACAAGCAGGGGTCTAGGAGAGCTCCTGGCACATAGCGGGTGCTCAATAAGTATTTGTTAAATGATTTAACAATGGTAATAGTTCCCATTTACAGCGGGCTTACTGTGTGTGCCCTACACATTGTGCACACACCGGTCCCCCACCATGAGAGCAGGTGAGAAACTGAGGCTTAGAAGGTGAAGTGGCTGCTGGGAAAAGCATTAGTTCAGTTTAGTGGTGGGGGCCCTGCGTTCCTGCTCTGTACCTCACACCCCAGAGGACAGTCACAGCCCAAAGGTTAGCAGGATCGAGAGGGAACTACAGAGTCCCTTCTTCCCAGAACAAAAGAGAAGGGTGACATTTAGAGGTTTGGGTGACATATTCCCTGAGCCTCCATTGC
Organism: Leucopleurus acutus; assembly: GCF_964270905.1. Lineage (NCBI taxonomy): Eukaryota > Metazoa > Chordata > Mammalia > Artiodactyla > Delphinidae > Leucopleurus > Leucopleurus acutus. The sequence goes on from NC_139150.1 coordinate 34,928,900, forward strand.
CCCCTCCACGCCCCCCATGTGAAGGAGAATGAGCATCCGTCGTGCTGGGTCTGCCATCAGGAAAGCCTCCCTCAGGGAGGCAGAAGGTGGGTTCGGGAAGGATCCTCATTCTGAAGTGGGGATATTGAGGCTCTGAGAGGGGGAGAGCTTTGCCCCAGGTACAAAACCAGGAAGTGGTGGTTCTAGGATTCAAACCCAGGTCTGCTGACCTTGCAACATGCCACGTCTAGTTCAGTGCATCCTACCTTTGCCTCGTCATATAGTTCACGTGGGCCTCTTGTAAATTACAAATTCCTAAGCCCTTCTGGGAGATTTTGAGTCAGTAGGTCTTGGGTGGGCACCAGGAACCTGTGTTGGTAGCAAGCTCCTCAGGTGCCTTATGATTAGAGAGTCCTGTGTAAAGGGCCAGTCTCCCCACTGCCCTGCAGCTCACCATCCACAGATCCTTCCCCAAGGGCCAGGCACCAGTTCTCAGCAGTGCTTCTGTTCTCAAAAATGGTGGAGGCGGTGCAGTCCCAGCCTCACCTCTTGATACATACTCAGCTCAAGCAGGTCACAGGACTTCCCTGAGCACACAAATGATGTGTAAACCAGAGGGAATAACTATCAAGTAACTGCTTGGAAGACCCAAAGACTGTTGTGCAAATGTTTGATGTTGTTTTATTGACTCAGCCCTTGCTAGATAAAAATGTGTTTGTATTTCACAAGTATGTGTCACTTAGATACCAAGTAAAGTGTCCCAGGATCCCACCCAGAGGTCAGCAATTGTTCTGAGCCCTGAGAGCTACCAGGGGGCATAGGCTCTGCCCGTAGGTGTGCCTGGGACAAAGGCGAAGTTGGGGAACAGGAATGAGGTCAGGGAGAATGAGAAACCTGGTGTCTCCTTCCTTACACAATCCTCCCATCCCATGCTTCTTCTGGAGCCCACCTTGTTTTAAGTCCTAGTCATGCTTTATGGGTCACCTCTTCCAGGTAGCCTTCCCTGATTGCAGCTAGTGCATTTTCGCTCTTCTCTGCGCACTCACAGCACTTGGTATATGTCTGTTTCAAGCCCTGATCATTTCTCCTTAGGACTAGACCCCAGTTTCCTCTCTGGGCTGCAGGCTTATTCACGCACACGTTCCTGAGCCCTGCAGCTCCCTGGGTTTCAAACTTTAGGTTACTATTATGGGTCAGGGTATCAGTTTAGAACTGTTGCTTCCCAAAGAGTTTGAGAAGAACTGCCTGAGGCTTGTGTTGGAGCTAGAGAGGCCAACTGGCCTCTCCCCCGGAAATTCTGACTTCATAGTAGGTCTGCTAGAATCTAGCTTTTCAATCTGTAAAGTGCATACGAGTCACAAAGGATAGCACTGTGGGGCAGCTCTGTGTCAGGTAGTTAGGTCAGGAAAAGCAGCAAGAAGCCTCTGTGTAAGCTGAGCAATGAAGGGTGAACAGGACTTTGCCATGAAGCAGGCAGAGCCTTTGAGGCACACAGGACATTGTAAAAGAATGCAGGGACGTGAACCAGCAGTGGCTGGCCTGTGGCTGGAGCCTGGGGGTGTGAAGGGGAGTGGCTGAAAAGGGAAAGGAAGGTCACTGACCCCTTGCTAGGGAAAGACTGCTGGTGACCTTATCTGGGCAGAGCCACTCACCGTAGCCAAGGCTCCACCGATGACAGCTTGCGTAAAGCTGTTTTTGTGGACATAAGGGCCCACGGAGCCTGAGTGCACGAGACAAGTTTCTAGAAAGCATTTTGGTGGGAGGGGGAGGGGGAGTAGAGGGTGCTTAAGCAAAGATCCAACAGCAACATTCCCATGGCCCTTTTCCTAAGAACCCAGACCCTCTCCACCAGCATTTTATTGGGGCAAACACCCTTTTTGCCAAGCCCTGAGCTGGAGGGTCAGAACCAACTCAGATAGCTCTGCCCTAGTAGGAAAGGGAGACATCTTCACAAATGATTATAACATAAGCAGATATTAGAGGTGCCGCAAACTTTGTGCTATGGGAAGGCAAAGGCAAGAGCAACCAAGTTAGCCCAGGTTAATCAGAGAAGGCTTTTCAGGGGAGAAGGCAAAGGACCTTGAAGGCGTAACATGTTTGATTGCTGACAGTCAGTGGTGAAAGGGGGGGAAGGTCTAAGGAACAAGGATTTGCAAAACATTGAGAGACTGTGCATGGCTGAAGCACAGAATGTAGCTGGAGACGAGGTGAACAGATTAGGTAGAGGGGCCAGGACATCGAGAGCCCGCGAGCCAAGTTAAGGAGTTTGGATTTGTTGAAGAGGCCAGAGGGAACACGTGGAAGTTTTTAAGCTGAGGACTGAGATGATCAAAACTGAGTTAGAGGATGTTATCCGACAGCTGATATGGAGGCTGGAGGTATGGAAAACAGTTTAAGAGACTGAAGAATGAATAAAACAATGGGTGGATGAGGACAGAAAAATGAAAGGATAACTTTATGATGAATCGTGAATCAGAAAATAGAGGTTTTTGATCTCCAACATTCATATGCCCAAGAAGAGCCAATTAAGGACCTGGGAGGTTTCTGATGAGGAACTAAGAGCTGGAGGAGCAGAGGCCAGCGCTGTGACCTGCAGCATAAAAGAAACGGACTGGCTCAGCTCCAGACATGCGTATGCCTGTCAACCTGGGATTCCCCTACTCTTTCAAGTCTGTTGTGCCCCAATTGTGTGTTTAATTTCAATCTTTCCTCCTCTTCGGGTTTTACCACAGGAGAATAACCTCTCTATTCTAATCTGAAATGAATTATTTATGCTTATGAACATGCTGGATGCCTGCCTGATTTATTTTTCAAATAATACATCTGAATAGGAGTTCACACAAGACAGGGCAAACATAATTCTGACATAAATGCCTTTCCCCAACTGTTGCCCAATTTTAAACACTCCAAGCTACTGCGTGGCCTTGTCATTATCCTGTGGAGCCCCAAATCTATCTCTGCACACTAATTAGATGCCAGGTGCCTGCATCTGACGGTCAAGATTTGCACTATCAGTCCCCACCACCTGACTTTTACAATCTTATCTCCTGCTGCTATGACTTTCTCTGCTAGTCCAAGTTCCACTCATTCATCTTCCAAGGCACAGTTCAAACACCTCCTCCCCTATGAAGCCATCCCTAGTTCTCTCTTAAGGGGAAAGGCCCCTCATGCATCTGAATTTCCAGAGTTTTTGTTTTTATATCCTTCGTTGGACTCTAAGTTCCCCGAAGAGAACACAATGGCACACAGTAGGTACCTCAGCAGAACATTTGCTGAAATTAGGTAGCATGATGTCTCACATCCCAAGAAGCAGTTAATCAGGCCAGCTCAAGCAGATGAGACAAAATTTTGGAGTCAATATCTACAAAGTGCTCTCAGGGGAAGTGGGCCGGGAGAGCCACCCACCTATAGCCATACCGTATTTCAACAGTGGAGTTGCTGATTGGACTAATCCCAAGTAAAGAGCATACACTTCACATATTTGATGAGCCTCCTGAGGAGCCTCGCTGTTGCTCTCCAGGCTGACCTTTCCGTTTCCTTCAACACCTCACATCTGTGTGCCTTCCAGTTTATAAGTTAGAGTCAGATCATTATTCTCAGTGATTCTTACAAGGGCCAAAGGATGCATGCAAGGCCGGCGTTACTTGTCAGAGATCTGGGACTCAGGGAACAGTGACTTGTCCGAGGTCACTCCCAGCAAGGGTCAGGGCTATGACTTGACCTAGGCCTCCTAACTCCGGGTGCAGTGAAGTCCAAGACGTGCAAGTTGTCTGAGACTGAAAAGAAACAGGGTTTTTTAATGATTTGTATATTCTAAAGCACACACAGGTGTTCTGTGAACTGCAGGATCAGTAGCTGACACAAGGCCACTCCGAGGGTTTGATGAAATCTAACCAAGGCTACAAAGGGAAGCGAGGCGGGGCCTTTCAAGGCCTAGGCGCACGTGCGCTTGCCACTCACACTATCACTTCCCAGTGGTCCTCCCGCGGGCTACGCACTAGAGAACGCGTTGGCTGTTTGTGGCACGGCAAGGCCACCGTACGGCACCAAAGGTACGGCATTCCAGCAAGTGGAACCCGAAAGCCTGACGACAGGTGTGGTGGGTGACCCTACACCTGCCCTGCCGCGCCGAACCGCTGCCAGGAGTCGGCCGGCGTCACTCGACCCTCCGCGGGTTTAGAGAGAGGCGGCGCGGTGGCGTCTCCCTCACGTGACCGGGCTCGGCAGCATAGAGCGCGTCACGCTCCGCCCTGAGCTCGGGTCGGTCAAGGTCTGCGCCTGCGCCGGCTCGGTGGCTCGCGGGCTCGCGAGCTCGCCAGCCTGCAGGCGGGCCGCTACCGGGCGTGGAGCCTGGCGCCCGCGGCGATGGGTGAGTACAGGAAGCGGCCGAGAGGAAAGCTCGGGGCTCCCCCGGCCTGCGCGTGGAGTGAGTGGAAGCACGAAGGAGGGTCTGAGGAGGCCGCCTGCACGGCCCTCTGGCGCGGCCGTTGAGGATTCACCCCCCCGCCTCCGCGCGCGCGGGCGCGCGCTCGCAGTGCGCCCCCCGCAGTGCACCCCGCCGTTCCCGCGCGCGCCATCCCGGGTGGGACTTGCAGCCGCAGGGCCCAGGTCTTGCCTCCCAGCTCTGCCGCCCGCTGCCGGGCGTCGCTGGGCCGTGAGCGCCGTCCGACTGCCGGAACGAGCCTTTCCGGCGGAGGAGGCAGTGCGTTCATTTGGGCGCGCCCCGGGAAGGAAGGTGCCTCCCGGCGCGCATCGAGAGCGGGGCGGGGAGGGGCCGGGCTTTGCCTGCAGCCCGGGAGAGCAGCGTTGGGACCGCGGAAGGGCGCCTGCCCCCTCGGGGTCTGGGATACCGGGACCCCTGGCTCCGTTGAATGTCCGGGACGGAAGGGGCCTGGTCGACCCCGTCCGCCACCCTCCCCTCCCCCTCACTACAGACAGGGGAAATGGACGCCTGGAGAGCGGTAAGTTCAGCCACACAGCCAGACAATGGTTATTCTGCGACACCATGTTGCTTCGCGTTGTGGGAAACTCGGTGGTACAGTGCTTTTTTTGGAGATGCGGGGGGCATTGTTGTTAATTGAAAATCTCTGTACCAATTATTTAGTGTTAAGCTTATCTAGGTGGAGCGTGTCAATGCCTCAGCTATATTTACCCTTTTTTTTTTTTTTTTTTGCTCCTTAGAGCTGTACACGTCTGGTCTTAATCCCCACCTTCTGTTTCTCTACTTGCAAGCTGTGAAACAGAAAACCTTAAATAACTGTGTAGTGCCCTTGCTAGTCTGAGCTTCCTCTGACCTTGTTTCGGAAGGATTCCATAAAATCAAAAGGTGCTAGGATCGGTCAGGTCCGCTAGTGGTTCCAGAGCACAGGTCTGGCGCTTTGGATCTGGAGTCACCTTGAGTGCATCTCGGGGAAAGATCACAAGCTGTTACCTTTAAGAGGAGTGGACTTGTCTGGTCTCTCCTTTGGTAGATTAAAGTAAGCCCAGAGAAATGGATTTTTAAATTGTAGACTTTGCTTTGTATTTATAGTAGCAAGATAGTGTCCTATCTAGGACTAGAACCCAGTTTAATCTTGTCCTGAATGCTGACTCAGACCTGCTGACTTGTGGGAGTTAACATCCTTTGAGAAATACAATTGCTTTCTCCTCAGTTTTTGCGCAGAGACCTTTGTGATGGATCACATCTCGGTCTTAACCACGTGGGCTATAAATTACAGTGAGCATTTAGACTTTACACTGTTTTCTTATGCCACAGAAGTTTGACTCTTGGAGTTGCTTGAAAGTCAGCTTAATTAACTTTGCTTCCTAATGTTGACATAGGTTGAGTGTTTTAGGTAGCAAACAAATGTAAAGTTATGGTAGATAAATTTTGCAATAAATTGCAAAGAATTATTATCCATGTTAAAGAATTTAAATATAGAGAAAAGTTTAGCAAAGAAATTTAGTCGTGTTCACAGAATAAACATGAAAAATTTTAAAGTCCACTACTACAGAATACTGTGCACACTAGCCTTTGTTCTTTTGCCAAATTAAGAACCTGTTCACACGATCCTGGTGTGCAGGGCAAAATGAGGGAGAAAGCTTTAAATCTGTGAAGTCTGGAAAGGTTTCATTACATTCCTTTTTCCTATGTCCAGGCCTGTTTTTAAAAATCTGAGACCCTAAATGTACACTAATGTTCTTTAAATTTCTTAGAATAGTTCAGTACAGCGGTCAATAAATGACTGGCTAACTTCTGTTAGCCACAGTTTTCTATCTGTTTAATAACAGACCCAAAGAGTCATGACAAAACTAGTTGAAGTAACTTTAATTTGCAAAATTTTGGAAAGTAATGCAAGTGCCATTCTAGTAAAAATTAAAAGTGAACATGGACAAAATTTTGTTGTTCAAGTGTATAAGTAACTTGGTTTGTATTATCAAGGAACATATATTGTTAAACAGCTGGTAGGTAGTGACTTTATAATTTAAAGTATATTGTTATGTGTTTAGTATGTAAAAATGAAACTTTTACATTCATAAATTGTCACAACGTGTTATGGTATAATAACACATAAATCTGGATATTTCTGTTGATTTTAACATTTAGTCCTGAAACTGAAGAAGAGCAAAGCATTACTTAAAGTATTTCTATGCTAAATTGTTTTTAAATGTTGGTTAATCTTAGATTGGCAAGTATAGTACTGATAAGAGTTTAAACTCCTGTCTGGCAGCTAAAATGATAAGAAGTAAGAATGTAGAAGACTGATTAATAATTATCAAACTTTGTACCCTGGCAAACTTCTCAAGCATTTATAGAACAATTTTTCTTAAAATGCCATTGATTCCTTTCACTGGTTAACAGCACAAAATGTAACAGACAGAATGTCTGTTTTAAACAAATTAAAAAGCTGTGGGGTTTTTTTGGTTTGTTTTTTCAATTCTCCCTAAGTCAGATTTATGCATACCCACAAAAGCTGTGTGTGAAGGACAGCTATCATACATAAGGAGTTGTATCTGAATTAAGGGAAACAGCTGTTGAAAGGGAGTTAGCTCAATTAGTCAGCAACAGGTTAACAAGTTTAAAAATTGAGTCTTCAAATGCTCCTTGGCACAATGCTAATACTACATGAAGTGCTTCAGGTGTTGAGGAAGTCTATACAGCTTTTAGGAAAAATGCTTTTCTAGAAAAGCACGTCAGAACAATGGGATCAGCAGGTTAGGGAGGTCCCACCTAGATATCAGAGCTACAGCTTCTCATATCTGTGCTGGAAAATACCATTTTTCCTGGATGGACTAAAAGTTCAGAACAGAACAGGGACATTTTTAACATTTCTTTCTTTCTTCATTTTAAGATCTCAGTTTCTTTCCCCCTCACCCTGTATTTCAGCATGATCCAGCAGAAAGATGGCTGCTTTTAGAAGTGGCGATTTTATTTTTCTTTCTGGGGTGAGACTGTTACGGAGCCTGGATACTTCAGGCTCGTATGCGTCCATGACCAGTGTCCTACTGTGGCCAGAAAACTTAGCAATGGACTTGGTGAACTTGGCTGCCTGCTGCTGCTTTGTTCTGCCACTGATGAAGGTCAACCTCAAGGTGTATTTGTCATCAAACCTTTTAAGACTGGAGGCTAGTTGCCAGATATCAGGGTCCATCCCTGCAGGATCTTTCCTGTGGGCCACGAGAAAGATGCTCTTCTCCTGAGCATAAATTAAGGATGTGCTGCGATGTCCGGAGCCTAAACAGGCTTGGACTCTGGAAAGGGTGCATATCACTCCAGGTCAAAGCCACTGTGGTGAAGAAACACAAGATGGTACATACAGATGGTAAGGTGACTGTCAATTAGACCAAAACGCTCCGTGGAATGTATTAAAAAGTAATAGTTAAGGTTTTGCTTAAAGCAAAATATATACCCTTAAACACTCAAATTATGAAACAAAGAATAAATAAAAATAAGAAATTTCCCTTCAATAAATTAGAAGAAAATAAACCCAGACAAAGCAGGAGAAATGAGATGATAAAGAGGAAAAACAAATTTAAAAACTGAAAAATAGTAAAATTGGTAAATTTAAGAACTGGTTCTGGGCTTCCCTGGTGGCGCAGTGGTTGAGGGTCTGCCTGCAGATGCAGGGGACGCGGCGGGTTCGTGCCCTGGCCCGGGAGGATCCCACATGCCGCGGAGCGGCTGGGCCCGTGAGCCATGGCTGCTGAGCCTGCGCGTCCGGAGCCTGTGCTCTGCAACGGGAGAGGCCACAACAGTGAGAGGCCCGTGTACCCCCAAAAAAAAAAGAACTGGTTCTTTGCTGGGATGATAGGAATGTGAATTAGGTAAACTGACTACCCTGCTCAAGAAAAAAGGGAATATAGGCACACAAGATTAGAAGTGTTTTTTTAAAACAGCAAGTGCTTTATAAGACTATATAAATAAACCAGACTTTTTTTTTTTTAAAGGAAATCCAGTTATCAGAGTTGACTCCAGAAGAGAGAACCTAACAGACCTAACAATGGAAGAAATTGAGGAAGTTATCAAAAAGCTACCATCCCCCAAAACACCAGTCCCAGATGGTGTTTCAGGTGAATTCTTTTAACTTTCAAGAAAAAGATAATTATAAGATTTAAATTGTTCACCAGCTTAAAGAAGGAAAAATGACAGATTTCTTTTACAAAGCCAGTGGAACATTGACACCTGAACTTGACATGAAGATAGTACTGAAATTGGAAACTTGGTATGTTATGAATAGTGATGTGAAATTTTAAAATAAAATGTTAGCAAACTGTATTTAGTGATACATTAAAGGAATATTTCACTGTGGCCAAGTAGGATTCACCTCCATATTGCAAGGGCGAGAAATACACTAACGTATACACCAAATAAATACATCAGAAAAGAACAATAATAATAGTTTATCCTTGTTGAGCCACCTGCTGTGCTGTAGACTACTTTCTTGGGGGCTTCACATGTATTAATTCAGTTAATTGGCCGGCCTATGAGGTAGGTAACATTCTTATTTTATAAACGAGGAAACTAAGCCACAGAGACATTGAGTAACTTGCTGAAGGTCACACAATAGATTTGTAGTGGAGCCAGAATTTGAACCCAGGCAATTAACTGTATCTGTTAAATGTTACACTGGCTCTGTTTCCAGTATCCATATGATCTTCTTAGTAGCTTCCTAAAAGCATCTGACCAAAGTTCAAGATAGATTCCTGACTTAGTGGCAGTGGGGGTGGAGGTGGTGGTAAAACAGGAATCAATGTATATCCCTCCTGTGTTTGGAAATTCTAAGAGACCCTTATCATCAGTTGACCATTAGTACTAGAAAAATGGAATCAATTTTTAATGGGAAAAACAGGGGGCAGGGACTTCAATTATAATTGCAGATATACTGATTCTTAGAATGAATGCAGAATGAAGTTTTGGGAGTTATAGTGTAATTTGTCAGATGAAATTATATGATAGTACTGGGAAGACATGCTCCACTTCAAGTTTGCAGAACAATCCTAAAGATGGGCAGGGATAGATGGCAAACAGGGAATATTACTTGAGAGGGAACAAATTTTATATGGGCCAATTGGTCAGTGAATATTTTTGTGTCATGATAACTTGTTTCCCTCTGTAAACTTGAAACTGCTAGGACTTGGATTATGAACACTCAGATGACAAGAACTTCCTCCTCAAACCAAAAGCCAGTGTCATGCTTCACAGTTAATCCCTGTGGAGTTGTCACAGATGTCAAAGTATAAGGATGTTTACTATTACCATAATTTAATTATGTTCAGGAGGTATATGCCAATCCAATAAGAAGAAAGAAAGATGCATACTGTAAAGGAGAAGGCAAAATTATTTGTGATATATAGTAGAAACAAGCAAATCCACCAAAAAACTGAGAAATAGGGGACTATGGGCTGCTTCTAACTTTAATACACAGGAATTGGTAGCTTTTTCATATGCAGACAAAAAGCAGTTAGAAAATTAATTGGAAGAAAACAACCCTTTCATAATAGGGACTGAAAAGGTAAAATACCTTTCAAGGTCTATATGAAAAAAATTTTAAATGCTAAGGTTTGTGAAGAGAAACAAGTAAACAGGAAGATATCACATCCTTGTAAAGTAAGGTACAATTTTTTTTTAAGGTTCAATTTTGAAAAAGTGACAGTACTTTAAATTTATAAAGTCACTTCTGCTGTAAAATACCAAGATTTTTGGGAGGAATATGACAAAAATACATTAAAGTTTATCTGGAAACGTGTAAGAGCCCGGAAAACTGATGATTCTGACAAGAGTAAAAGGGAAAGCCCTACTAGTTGATGAAATCTATTCTGATGCTACAGTAGGTTAAAATCAGTTGTACCTAGAGAAGAAATACAAGGCTATTGTGGAACAGAGTGGAGTGCAGAAATAAATGCAGATGCTTGTGAGTATTTAGATGATGCTAACCAGTGAGGAAAAGAAGGCTCATCAGTCAGTTTCTAGGCAATCTCTTATCTTTGCTTCATTCCTTATACTGTAATTCCAGAGAAATTAAAGTACAGATGGTAAATGAAACCATAGAAGTTGTAGAAGGAAGCATGGATTACTTGTTTATAATTTTGGAATAATGAAGGACACAAAACCTAGAAGCCAAGATCAATAGAATTCATATCCATATTAGGAACTTCATCACAAAAATGATACAAAGTAGGGAAAGTATATGCCACAACTTGATTAATATAACTAGGATTGATTTTCTTCGTGCACAAAGAAATTTTCCAAATCAACAAGGAAAAAAACAAAGTGCCTACAGAAAAATGGATAATGTGAAATTTTACAGTACTAAAAGAAATTCAAATGGTCAATAAAAAATGCTGAATTGTATGTATGTATGTACGTATGTATGTATGTATTGTATGTATGTATGTCTGTGTTGGGTCTTCATTGCTGCGCCTGGGCTTTCTACAGTTGTGGCGAGCGGGCGCCACTCTTCGCTGCGGTGCATGGGCCTCTCACTGCAGTGGCTTCTCTTGTTGTGGAGCACGGTCTCTAGGTGCACGAGCTTCAGCAGTTATGGCTCGCGGGCTCCAGAGTGCAGGCTCAGTAGTTGTGGCGCGCATGGCTTAGTTGCTCCATGGCATGTGGGATCTTCCTGGACCAGGGCTCGAACCCATTTCCCCCGCATTTGCAGGCAGATTCTTAACCACTGTACCACCAGGGAAGCCCCAGAAATTACTGTTTAATACCTGGTGCTGTAAATGGTAGGGCAACTGGGACTGGCATACACTTAATGGAAATATAAATCACAGTAAGTTTTCTGGAGGCAATTGGCCGTAGCTATCAAATTAAAATGTATTCCTGGGCTTCCCTGGTGGCGCAGTGGTTAAGAATCCTGCCAGTGCAGGGGACACGGGTTCGAGCCCTGTCTGGGAAGTTCCCACATGCCACTGTGCCACCAGGGAAGCCCTTTTTGTGTATTTTTTAAATGATGGTTAGGTTGGTGGGGATGGGATGGAGTGTGTGACTAGAGTCGGACTTAGTAAGGAGCCTTTGGCAGTAGTCAGGCAGGAGGTGAAGAGGACCTGGGTTGGGACAGTGAGCCTGGAGGAGAGGATGTATGTGTATTTAATTAATTTACAATTTTATTTTTCTCTTAAAAAAATATACATCTTTTTTAAATGTCTTTTTTTAGTTTATTTTATTGAAGCATGGTTGATTTACAGTGTTGTGTTCATTTCTGCTGTACAGCATAGTGATTCAGTTATACATATATGCATTCTTTTTCATTATGGTTTATCACAGGATATTGAATATAGTTCCCTGTGCCATAGAGTAGGACCTTGTTGTTTATCCATTCTCTATATAATAATTTGCATCTGCTAATCCTAAACACCCACTCCATCCCTCTCCCAACCCGCTTCCCCTTGACAACCATAAGTCTGTTCTCTATGTCTGTGTCTGTTTCTATTTGGTAGATAAGTTCAAGTTCATTTGTATCATATTTTAGATTCCACGTATAAGTGATATCAAATGGTATTTGTCTTTCTCTTTCTGACTTGCTTCACTTAGTATGATCATCTCTAGGGTCATCCACATTGCTGCAAATAGCATTATTTCATTTTCTTTATTTTAAATTATTTTTGGCTGCGTTGGGTCTTTGCTGCTGCGCACGGGCTTTCTCTAGTTGCAGTGAGCGGGGGCTACTCTTCGTTGCGGTTTGTGGGCTTCTCATTGCGGTGGCTTCTCTTGTTGCAAAGCATGGGCTCTAGGTGCGCGGGCTTAGTTGCTCTGTGGCATGTGGGATCTTCCTGGACCAGGGCTCAAACCTGTGTCCCCTGCATTGGCAGGCAGATTCTTTTTTTTTTTTTAATATGAATTTATTTATTTTATTTTATTTTTGGCTGCACTGGGTCTTCGTTGCTGCATGAGGGCTTTTCTCATTGCTGCGAGCGGGGGCTACTCTTCGATGTGGTGCACAGGCTTCTCATTGTGGTGGCTTCTCGTTGGGAGCACGGGCTCTAGGCGCGTGGGCTTCAGTAGTTGAGGCACACGGGCTCAGTAGTTGTGGCTCGCGGGCTCAGTAGTTGTGGCACACATGCTTAGTTGCTTCGCAGCATGTGGGATCTTCCCGGACCAGGGCTCAAACCCGTGTCTCCTGCATTGGCAGGTGGATTCTTAACCACTGCGCCACCAAGGAATGGCAGGCAGATTCTTAATCACTACGCCACCAGGGAAGTCCTGCTCTATGAAATGTATTTTTAATGTGTAAATTTAATGTGTAAATTTTTCTAAAGTAATATACATTTTATTTTGTGAATTTCTGTTTAAATGATTCATTTGTTGTTTTATTGGATCTACGAGCGGCCCAGCTCCAGGGATTCTGGCCTCTTGGTGAAGCATTTTGGTGACTTCATAATCTAACTGCTTTAATACCTGCCAAAGTTAGAAATAATTCCTCTCTCTGAGCCGGGCCTTCCTTTGATTATTTAAATTGCAGTGGAACAAATTTTTAGAATGTCAGGGGAAAGTTTTTTACTGTCCCTTTATTCCCCATCATGATAGTGCTAAGCAGCATTTAGAGACAAGTCCCACTCCTCCAGCCTCTGCCAAAGTTGAGGTTAATTCAAATGAACACAGTTTTGGTGCCCAGGGGTAGTGTGGCTGCCCTGGTGTTGGGGGTGGACAGTGAAAGGTTGGGGCTCTGGTCCTGTCTAGTTCTACAGGTGTGACCAGGTGACAGTGGGGAGAAGATTCCTGACCCCTTTTATTACCTTCCTTATGGCAGATTTCAGGCCTGCAGTGGTTTCCAGGCATAATTCTTCTCAACTGAGGGCATGTTTATCTTTTCTAATAGAAATGTGATAGCAAGCCAGCTCCAACTACAGACAAAGCAGCATTGGGCTAGAGTGTACAGATGTTACATTTTCTTCTTAATGTAGTCTGTCTTCTGGGAAAAGGGCACACAGATCTAGGTGTAACATGCCTAAGGAAAATAATTTGTTTCTATTAGCTTCCCATGAGAAAGGAAAAAAATAGTACATAGTAGCATCAGGGTCTTGGGATCATCCTGAGGGTCTCTGGTGATGCAGGTCCTAGCCTGCTTTTCCATCATTGTCTGCCGCCCATCCATCTCGCACCCACATTAAGCTCCAGCCAGACACCCTCCTCAGGAATGTGATGCTGCTGCTCCTTTGACACGGGGCCTACACCTTAGCCTGTGCTGCTTTGGCTAAAATGTGCCCCACCCTTAGGTACATCCAGAGTCCTATTCACCTTTCAGAGCCCTGCCCAGAGGTCACAGACCCCCCTGTCTTTCCCTCCAGACAGCTAATTAATGACCCCTTCCTCTGTGGGGCCTTTATACCTTCTGTGTATTTCTGTGGTTGCATTTACCACACGGTGGTCCAGTTGTTCGCATGTCGTATCTCCCGAGGCCAGCGTCCTTTTATCTCTAATCTCTGAACATTACAGGAGTTGAATAAGTTGGTTGAATTAAAATCTCTTAGTATACTGAGGAGGCCAGTGTAAAAGCAGGCAAAGAAGAAGAAATTCCCAACAAAAGTAAATGAAAGTCTTCTTGATAATGTTATACTGTAAGTCTGAATGAAGCAAATACAAAAAACAGTACAGTGCTCACTGTGTCCCCAGAACAGCAGTGGGACCCGGTGCACCGTACTCTTCAGCTGACTTCTGCCCCAGTGCAGGGTGGGTGGCCTTGGCCCATTGTAACTGGAAGCAGCCTCAGAGGTACAGCAATTTGCCTTGTTCACTTGGGAGCATTGTCACATCCTTTCTGTCACTGTTTGCCTTGTCCTGATTAGACCTTAGTTTTGTCAGTCTCCAACTTTTGAAGACAGTAAATTGAGACAAATTCAACTTGAAAAATATAGAAAAGGAAAATACAGCATTATTATGAAATTAGAAAATGTAAACTACTTATTTTGGCTTTTCTATATGTATATTGATAAAAACAGGATTGTGCCATGTCAATAAAAATATTCTCCTTTATTTTTTCTTCTGTAACACTTTATTGATCATAAAAAGGACTCACTGCTATCTGAAACTTCATTAATACCATTAAAAATTCAAAATTAATATACTGAACCTTAAATATAAATACTCCTTTATTTTTAGTACCTATATGACATCCCATCAGGTGGCTACATCGTCATGTATGCAGTGTGTCCCTTACTGTTGCGCATTTAATTTTTACTCTGTATTTCTGTTAAGAGCGTTGTAATTGTCCTATAATTGAGTCTTTATGTACCTCTCTTGTTAATAATTATTTCCCTAGGCTATATTTCTAGAAGGAAAATTAGAGTCGTATGTGTGTTCCATATTTTATGTTACATGTCTGTGGCTCCTGCACATACAAGCTTCTCAAGAACTGATGCTTTCTGATTATGTGCCTCACTCTGCTCTACCTTCACATGATGACATTTCTCTTTAACACCTTTTGTCCTGATGCTTAGCGGTTTACAGCAGCGTGTGTGTATGGGGAGGGGGAAAAAAAGGAACTTGTTTTTTGTTTGTTTTTGTCATAAGTCAAAGAGCTAGATGGTTTACCTGACTTATTTTGTTCTTATTTATTTATAATTGAAACTGTGGTTAAAAAAAAAAATCAGGGACTTTCCTGGTGGTGCAGTGGTTGGGAGTCCACCTGCCAATGCAGGGGACACAGGTTCGAGCCCTGGGCTGGGAAGATCCCACATGCCATGGAGCAACTAAGCCCGTGCACCACAACTACTGAGACTGCGCCCTACAGCCCGCGAGGCACAACTACTGATCCCACGCGCCGCAACTACTGAAGCCCGCGTGCCCTAGAGCCCGTGCTCCACGACAAAAGAAACCACCGCAATGAGAAGCCCGCGCACCACAACAAAGAGTAGCCCCCGCTCGCTGCAACTAGGAGAAGTCCGTGTGCAGCAATGAAGACCCAGCACAGCCAAAAAAATAATAATAAATTAAAAAAAAAAATTAAAAATCATAAGATTTACCATCTTAACCAATTTTAAGTGTAAGTTCAGTAACATTAAGTATATTTACATTGTTATAAAACAGATCTCCGGAAATTTTTCATCTTGCAGAACTGAAACTATACCCATTAAACAATAACTCTGTTCCCACCTCCCCCAACCCCTGGTAATAACCGCTATTCATCTCTATGAATTTGACTACTTTAGGTACCTCATATAAGTGGAATTACACTCTATTTGCCATTTTATGACTGGCTTATTTCACTTGTCCTCAAGGTTCATCCATGTTGTAGCATGTGACAGGATTTCCTTCCTTTTTAAGGCCACATAATATTCTGTTGTACGTACATACCATGTTTTGTTTATCCATTCGTTCATCAGTGGACACTTGGGGTGCTTTCACCTCTTGGCTATTTGTGAATAGTTCTGCTGTGAACTTGGATGTGCAGATATCTCTTGGAGACCCTACAGTAAATTCTTTTGGATATATACCCAGAAGTGGGATTGGCGATGGTATCGTATGGTAGTTCTATTTTTAATTTTTTGAAGAACTGCCAGACTGTTTTTCCATAGTGGTTGCATCATTTTACATCCCCACTAATACTTGTTATTTTCTTCTTTTTTTTTTTTTAATAGTAGCTGTCCTAATGGGTATGAGGTTTTCATTTGCATTTCTCTGATAATAAGTGATGTTGAGCATCTTTTCATATGTCCGTTGGCCATTTGTACATCTTCTTTGGAGAAGTGTCTGTTAAGTCCTTTGCTTGTTTTTAATCAGGTTATAGATGACTGGCAAGGAATGATCTTGCCATTTTAAAAAGCAGATGTATTCTAGGGGTAGGACCTTGCCTTCATTCCACTAAGTGGGCTAAGCCTGTGTATTTAGGCTTCAAATCTTTTTCAGCATGGTCTGGTACGCCCACTCTTTGTCCCAGGGCATCCTCCCAAAGTCATTGCCATCTGTGGTATGACAGCAGGAACATGAACTCTGGAGCCAGACTTCATTTCAAGATGCCAGCTCCACCAGTTACTAACTACCTTGGATGAAGATGAGTATTGGTTTTTCCATTTGTAAAACTGGGAAAATAATGTTTACTTTATGGAGTTGTTTTGAGAATTAAATACGTGAAAATTGTGCTTAGTATATACCTGCAGGCCTTCCTTGAGCCTGTTCTCCCAGCTTCCACCTCACAGAGTGTGTGCTCACTGTCCCTTACCTGTGTTCCCATAGTATATATTTATCATGGAAGGACTTACACTGTGGAGTGATTGTAGACCTTGGCAGAGCCTTCTGTTAGATTGCAAGTTCCTTGTCTTTGACTCTCTAGCACTTAGCAGAGGGCCTAGTTTACAGTAGATACTAAGTAAGTGTTAGTGAACAGAATGACTGAATGTATGTCTTGCTCTTCTTTTTCTCATGAGAGGACTTTGTTTCAGAAGGATAATAGCATGTACCATTATGTAGTGTAGGCATTACATATGAACTAGTCCAGTGGTTCTCAAATTTTTGGGTCTTAGGACCGCTTTACACTTAAAAAATTTTTGTGGACCCCAAAGAGCCTTTATTTGTATGGATTAATATTCATGGTCTTAGAAATAAAAACAAAATTTTAAAATATTTATTAATTCACTTTAACAAAATGATAAACCCATTACATGTTAATATAATCAACACATTTTCATGAAAAATAATTATTTCCCCCCTAAAAAATTAATAAGTATGTTTTACAGTTTTGTAAGTCTGTTTAATGTCTGACTTAAAAGGTTGGTGGAGTCTCATATCTACCTCTGCATTTGTTCTGTTGTGATAAATTGTTTTAGTTGAAGTATATGCAGAAAATCCAGCCGCACATGGATATGTAGTTGGAAAGGGGAGGACCTCCTGGACTACTGAAAGGGCCTCAGGGCCCTCCAAAAATACTTGAAGAAACAGTGATCTAGTTTAAAAGGGAAAAATGTAATAGAGTCCAGAAATTGGAGGAAGGATTAGGGGAAATTTTCATATGTTTAGCACTGTATATAAAGGTTTACCTATTATCATTTTATTATTTGTAGGTTAAAAAAATCCTTCCCGAAGAAGATCTTAAGCAACACGATGGATTCAGAAGCTCATGAAAAGAGGCCACCAATCCTAACATCTTCAAAGCAAGATATAGCACCTCATATTGCAAATGTTAGTGAAATGAAGCATTACTTGTGTGGCTGCTGTGCGGCTTTCAACAATATAGCCATCACATTTCCCATTCAGAAGGTCCTCTTTCGGCAACAGCTGTATGGAATCAAAACCCGGGATGCAGTACTTCAGTTGAGGAGGGATGGGTTTCGAAATTTGTATCGCGGAATCCTTCCCCCTTTAATGCAGAAGACGACTACACTGGCACTTATGTTTGGTCTGTATGAGGATTTATCTTGCCTTCTCCGTAAGCATGTCAGTACCCCAGAGTTTGCAACCTGTAGCCTGGCCGCAGTACTTGCAGGAACGACAGAAGCAATTTTCACTCCATTGGAAAGAGTTCAAACATTGCTTCAAGACCACAAGCATCATGACAAATTTACAAACACTTATCAGGCTTTCAAAGCACTGAAATGCCATGGAATTAGAGAGTATTATCGAGGCTTGGTGCCCGTTCTTTTCCGTAACGGATTCAGCAATGTCCTCTTTTTTAGCCTTCGAGGTCCCATCAAGGAGTACCTGCCTACAGCAACAACCCACGGTGCTCATTTGGTCAATGATTTTATCTGCGGGGGCCTGTTGGGTGCCATGTTGGGGATCTTGTTTTTTCCAGTTAATGTTGTAAAAACTCGCATGCAATCTCAGATTGGTGGGGAATTTCAGTCTTTCCCTAAGGTTTTCCAAAAAATCTGGCTAGAACGGGACAGGAAACTGACAAATCTTTTCAGAGGTGCCCATCTGAATTACCATCGATCCCTCATCTCTTGGGGCATAATTAATGCGACTTATGAGTTCTTGTTAAAGATTATATGAAAGAAATCAGCTAAGTGCCATTAATCAACTGAATAGACCTAAGAAGAATGCAGTTTGGCCTTGTTTCTAATTGGCCAGATACAAGTTGGTGTCCTAAGTCCAGGGCACAGTGAATTACGGGCAAAGCTGTTTTTCTTAAGCACCAACAAATTCAGAATAAAAGGTTTCAGTAGGAAAATTTAAGGTTTTGGGGGGGACAGTTTTAGTACTTTTTTTAATCATTATCTGAGAACTTTAGGCTAATTGCCTGGTTAATAGCTGTCTATCTGATGGCTTTTGACAAGGAAACTAACAGCCAAGATATATGATACTTTTTTCCACAAATCTTCTGTATTGAAGCATAAGTGGCCATGACCAGCCAGAGGAAAGGCTCTTAGGGTCCCATGATTTCTCAGGCTTACTTCTGTTACTCCATTTCTTCTCTGCTTTTAGGAGGAGTTACAAAGGGTGGTTTTTGTTAACTTAAAACATATACATGGTAGGAAAAAGGAGCAGAAGAGAGAAGAAAAACAGCTTATTATGTGTAGGTTTTTTATGATAAATTGTTTGTATTCGTTTTGAAACTAAGCACCTGTTGGGATGGTCATTATCCAAATTATTTCTCTTTCGACGTGGTAGACTAAAGCAACTAATGACATCTCCCATTTTGCTTTCTAGGGTAGAAAGTTTTCTCTGTATTTCTCAATATGACCTTAAAGCTTCCCAAAATATTTTTATATTAATTTCACTATTTCGTTGCCAGAAAACATGGAGGCTTAAATTTTGTTAAAGGTGTTTCATCCCATTAAGAAGGTTCATATTACAGGTATCCCCCACTTCTCCAGAGTTTCCTTTATGCCACTTCGCTTTTACAAAAGACCTACATTAGTACCTGTTTTCACTAACCAAAGGAAATACGGAGATGATTTTTGCTTTTACAAGAAAAGGTGATTGCTTCCTCATTCTATGCCATTTCGGCTTATAAAAAGTTCCGCAGGAATGCGGGGGAAACCTGTAATTGCATTACAGATCCAATTCTGTTTAGCTCAGCTTCTTTGAATTGTTGTTGCCAATTTAGTGAAGAGCTTTGGAGTTTTGGTAGTTTTTCCTTTGAGTAGTAGTTTGTCATAGTCAAGTATCCTGTTCTCTTGAAACTCCCTTTAAAAAAACAACAAAATGCTTCCATAAAATTTTATTTTGGAAGTCTATTAATAGGACCTCAGATTTTTTTTCTGGTTTCTAAGTGTTCTGGGGAAGGGGAAAAAAAACTCAGTACTTTTTCCCAGATAAATAAGGCAAAGTGACTCATACACCAATTGAATAACTAATAAAACATACGAGACATCCTAGAAAAGTGGTTTATCGATCTTTTAAAAATCCACATCTGTAAGTATTATGTAGTTAAGATTACCTTCCAGCATCTGACACGGAGCAGAGCACATGGGTTTTATTACCAGTCTTTCATCATTCTGGGTAATTGCATGTTACTCTGTGCACATGCTGACCAAAATAAAGTCAGGGTCTCAATTGGTAGTTTACTCAGTTTCTGGACAGATAGTCCAAAAACGATGTTTACCTCTCAATGCAGGGTGGCTGGTCAAGTGACAGGAACATCTTCCTTCCAGCTGTGAAGCATTCGGAGGCATTGTCACGCGTTTGCCAGGCAGTAGTGAAGCTCACTAGCTTTACAAAGGCTCTGTCTGACAGCGTTGTGCTGGAAATGGCCGTTAATTTTAGAAACCAAGGTGCAGGTGTAAGGATTTGAGAAAACAAGGATTTGACACCAAATAAATGAGAGTAGCATCCTTTGGCCTATGGAATAGAGTCAGGATTTCAAGTGGGTTGAGTTTCAGGAATGAGTGGCAAAGGCACTGGTGTCTGATCCCCTCGCTCGTGTGTGTGTGTCCAGCACTCCTGGGCATATCTGAGTGCTCAGCATGTGGCCGGTGCGTTAGCCTGGGGTCACACCCTGACCCTGGGAGTAGACTCCACTGGCCTTCAGTTCCACGGGGCTTCCTTTTGCCTCTACACTCCATGTAGGTGATAGAAATCTAAATTCTAAAGCACTTTTGTGAAATACAAGTGAAGTGAGAATTTGAAGGAGGGTGCTTCCTCTTCTGCTGTCTCAAACATGTGGCATTTAAAAACAAATTTTTTTTAATGGTTTTAACTCATTATATTTTTTGATTTCTTTGTCACTTTTTACAGCTTTTGAAGACCAAACTGCAAATACGTTACCAGGGTTGGTTTTATGTTGTCCTATATTTTCTTAAATTTGACAAAAAACTCAACAGAATTTGTGGTAGCCAACAGCTTTGTCTGAAATTTAAAAGAAGTCAAAATGTGTTATTAGTAAGGAAGAGATTCTAACTATTGTTTTTGCCTTCAGTGTGAACTAGTATGGTAATAATTTGGAAAAAGCAAACATGAGTGAATAACTTTTATCTGCACAGCTTTAAAAGTGGCCTTTCTGTGGCACAGACAGCTCATGAGCGCAGGGCACTCCTGGTCTTGCCTCCTATACTTCATTCTGATGCCACCAGAAATATGTTCTGGATTCTATACGTAACACCCTTAGAGTGGTATGAGCCCTCAAGACTGTACTACAGAGTAAACTCAACCTCTGTATGGTGGCAAATGTATGTGTCTTTGTTTCATTTGTGGTTGGAGACAAAGTTGATGCTTTAGTCGCAATAGTCAATATTCATCTTACTTTATGGTTATATAATCACCTGCTATATATTACGAACTGTGCAATGAGACAGAATTGTGCATATATAATCATCTTTGGAGACCTGCAATTCCTTGGCTTGATTACAGTGGTGATACTCAGTTACAGGGCTGTACAAACCTTAATAAGAGGATAACGGGTGGTACTGGAGGGCTTCACGGTAAGCCGATCATGTTGACCAACACTGTTCAGTGTAGATGAAGTACTGTCGTGTGAGGGGCATGCAGTCAAGATGGAAGCGAGGTGGGAGATCACATTTAAAGAAAGGGTAAGCACTCAGCCTTGGTTTCTTTTAAAATAGTCTGTTTTCTCACGTGCTTATAAATGTGTATCAAAGACTTGAATAGGCATTCTCCTTAACTCTGAGGATTTTTCGTTTTTAATGCTGTCTTTTTGCCTAATAGTGAATATTTGCTTGCCTAAATGGCTCCTAAATTGTGGAGGAGTCTACATGTTTCCTTTTTTAAAGTTTCATTATTAAAAGTGGTTGTTTTTGTTTGATATTTTGAGTTTTGTGACTATATGAGTTTAAATGAAATCTGTTAAATGTTTCAGAGTTAACGTGTTTCTTTTGGTATTTCTGATCGGAATAAATTTTTTTTTAAGTCCATTTTTCTGGTCTCTTGTGGCTGGGTTAGGGTTAGTAGCACTGTCCTTTTTGTGGTAGATCAGTCTATTAGTCTTTTTGTTGGTAAAACATTCAGCACACTACTTTGACTATTAGTGACTTCACCTGATAACTTTGTAGGTAGAACAGTTCTTCAATTATCCATTTTGTTTGGTCAAGAGGAGTTCCAGATAAGTTAATTTTCTAGATAGGTTAACTACAAAGCATTTTGTTTTTTAAAGGTTCTCAAATGAAATAAACTTTTCCCTACTGAGTATAAACTGTTTTGGTGAATTCAGTATATCAGTACTTTCTGTTGTAATTATGTACCTTCAGGTCATGCTTACCCCCAAGCTGAATGATCTGGACATTTGTGCTTTTTGAGTTTTTTATATCTGCTTTTGATTTCATACTGCTTGTTTCTGTTAGGAGACTGAAATCATATTAGCTACACTCTTGGTTTACACATTACATTTATAAGGTGCTTCCTGACTCTAGGGATAGTTGAGGTTGCCTGATGAGGTCCACCAAGTAAGGGAGCAGTTGCCATGTAATGCTTCTAAAACACTCCTGTTTTAGAAATTTTTTTAGAAATTCAGGATAAAAGTGAATATCCTGAACTCTAGAATTCATGAAACGGGTTTGACACATCATCTGATGAAATGTCATTGTAACCCATTGGCGGAGTGAGGGGAGTAGAGAGCATTTCTCTTGGTGTGACGGGGAGGGGCCGGAGGGAGGTCTGCAGTAGCTGCAGTGCCTCCCAGTCTCCAAAGGCTGGTCCCAGCTTAATCCCTTCAGCATCTAGTTTCCAGTAGGGAACTTTTTCTCCAGATGAGTATATGTGATTTTGAAGTAGAAATTGAGGATAAAATAGGATTTATAAAAATTCTCATCTGCCTTCAATCCATTCTTCATATTCCTATCATTTTTCTAGATGAAATGATCCAGGCCCTGTCTACCTTGTTGTCATCTCCAGCCAAAACTGCCCTGCCCAACCACTGCCATGGGGACTTCTGTACTCTCTAGCCTCCCAGCCTTACCCATGTGGAGTCCCACTGCACTGAACCCTGCTCTCTCCCCTGGTTCACGCAGTAACTCTTACTGAGGCCTTCAGATCTCAGCTCAAACGTCACTCCCTCGGGGAAGCCAGCCCTCACTTTAAGGACCAAGGCAGGTTCCCCTCTTACATATTCTTGTGCTGCCACATTCCTGTGCTGTTTTCATAGCACTTACCTGTTTTAATTATGTTGTCATTATTTGATGCCTTTGGCCCTTTTGAATGTCAGCTCCATGAGGGAGGGACTCTGCTCTAGTTTCCACAGTTCAAGTTCCTGGCACAGTGCCTGACACCTTGTAGATGTCTGACAAGTGTTTCTTTAAGAATCAAAAGAGTGAAGGGGGCTTCCCTGGTGGCGCAGTGGTTGGGAGTCCGCCTGGCGATGCAGGGGACATGGGTTCGTGCCCAGTCCGGGAAGATCCCACATGCCGCGGAGCGGCTGGGCCCGTGAGCCATGGCCGCTGAGCCTGCGCGTCCGGAGCCTGTGCTCCGCAACGGGAGAGGCCACAGCGGTGAGTGGCCCGCGTACCGCAAAAAAAAAAAAAAAAAATATCCTGTCTGACTTTAGTTCCTTGATGGGTCACGGAAGTTGTTTCAGAAACAAATTTTCTATTTTTTTTTTTTTTGCGGTACGCGGGGCTCTCACTGTTGCGGCCTCTCCCGTTGCGGAGCACGGGCTCCGGACACGCAGGCTCAGCGGCCGTGGCTCACGGGCCCAGCCGCTCCGCGGCATGTGGGAGCTTCTTGGACCGGGGCACGAACCCATGTCCCCTGCATCGGCAGGCGGACTCCCAACCACTGCGCCACCAGGGAAGCCCCTGAAATAAATTTTAACACTGCTTGTGCTGCCATAATGAAATACCATAGACTAAATATTTAGGCTTAACAAGACATTTCTCGGTTCCAGACACTGGGAAGTCCAAGATCAAGGTGCTGGCAGATTTGGTTACTTGTGAGAGACCTCTTCTTGGCTGTGTCTTCACATGGCAGAGAGAGAACCTCTTGACCTCATCTAAACCTAATCACCTCCAGATACCATCACACTGTGGGTCAGGGCTGCAACCTGCAAGTTTGGGGTCGTGGGGGACACAAGCATTCAGCCCATAACATACATGAGCTAAATGATGAGGCTCTTCTTTGCTCTCCTTCTTCATATGTAACACTTCGCTATCTTTTTTTTTAATTTTTATTTTATATGGGAGTAGAGTTGATTTACAATGTTGTGTTAGTTTCAGGTGTACAGCAAAGTGATTCAGTTATACATTCACCTATCCTTTACTCAGAAACAGCCAGCCAATCTGAGACAAGTCTCTGTACTAGTCAGGACTCCAATATACAGGCTCCATTTTTCTTATTCTTGCACTGTTTGTGAATTGTGGATCTCAGCTGAGTGAAGCTGACCAAGAAGGACAAGAAGAAAGTATTCCTTAAAATAATTAGTGTCATTGCTACTTTGTTACTGTAGAAGTGCCATGAAGGCAGTGGCTTGTTTTGTTTAGAGCAGACCACCTCAGTAGTTGCTTTACCTTTCACCATCATCATTCAGTTCAGGAACCAGTCATTAGTCAGCAGTGGCTTGCTCCTTACAGAGTACACCAAAAAGGGGGAATGCATTTAGTTACATTGAGATGCTATATACCTTTTTGTTTCAGATGATAATAGGGAAAAGAAACTAATTTCTTTCAAGGGTCATCATACCTATAGAAATACGAGGCACATGGTATATAGCTTTCTCCTTTCCCGTTGGTAAAAAGGAAGCCTCCAAACTTTCCTTGCCCCTCTCATACTTTGCTGAAAAAGAGTGATTAAACAAATTTCGAGGTTTTCTTGGGCTCCCCACTTCTCACTCCCCACTGAAAAAGAGCCATAGAGTTTTCAAGACAGGTAATAGGGAAAAGTGGGTATGTAAGGGATCCAGGTACTTTTCATTTGTAATTTGTGTGTAAAATATGAAGGTAACAAGTGAAAAGCAGTTAGGAGGTGAGGGCCTAAACTTGGACATATAATGGGTGCGATAAGCCTTGAGAAAGCTAAGGCAAAGTCCAAGGAGATTTAAAGCTTTGCTGTTGCTGCTTGGAGCCCTTCCAAACTGCTGCCACTTGTGGTCCAGGAACAGAAAAGCATGGTGTTTTTATGTTTGGAAGCAATGCTAAATACATTTGAATGTATATCAACTCAAACTAGAGAAGAAAACATCCCTAATTTCAATTTGTACCTTTTATAGTTTATTTTGTTTAGCAGATTTGCCTTACATCTGCTCAGTACTGTAAATCTGCCCTTTTAAGGACAGATCATTTCGAGTTACAAGATTCTAGACTTGTGGACTATACAGAGCTGGCTGCCTGTGGCAAGTTCCTAGGTAAAACCTTAAATTTCCCTTGATTCCCTACTGGCTCCCAGGCTGGATTAGGTCTCCTGTGGCATGTGATGACTGTCTCAACCTCAGCCCTCTGGCCAAGATGTTTGTGCTGTATCCCTCAAGACAGTGTGAATGCCTTGAGGGCAGGGGCTGTCTTTCTGATCTTTGTATCCACGGACTAGAGTTTCTCATAATACCTATTCAATGAATGAATCATACTCTGATCCCAGGTGTTATCTTTATCACTATTATTCTCCCTGTTTCAGAGACACTGAATTTTTTAGGAATTTGTCTTCTAAAAATCATCACGGAGAATACATAATGTCTGATTCCATTTATGTAAAGTTCTAAAAGAGGCAAATCTGTTGGGGAAAAAAACCAGTGGTTAACTCTGGGAAGGGGCGTGAAGGAACTTTCTGCATCTGGGGTAACGGTAGTGATCTGTATCTTGATAGGGGTTTGGGTTACACAGGTGTATACATTGGCCTAAACTTATTTAGCAAACATACTGTTAATATTTGTGCACTTCACTGTATGGAAATTTTACATCAGAAAAATATTGAACTTTAGTTAATGATATGTATTGCTGAGGAGTTTTAAAAGGATGGGTACAGATATCTGCAATTCATCAAAATACATCAAAAATTAAGATGGATTGATGGATGGGTAGAATATTGGATAACTGATAAAACAAGCTTAGTAAAGTGTTGACAGTAGAATCTTGTAAAATTCTTTCATCTTTGCTGTATGTTTGAACATCTCATAATAAAATGTTAAGAAAAATCATTAGGGTGTTTATCACAATATTTGATGTCACAATATATTGAGAGACTCAGTTCAGTTCTTTTAGTATTCTAATTATTCTAGACTGCCATGAAGTCATAGGATACTACAGAAATATCTGCTAGAGGGGAATACAGGCCTATGGCATATTACTAACTTATCCTTCCCACTAGTCCTAATGACGTGGTGGCCACCTCCTCTCTCTCCTCAAGCCCAGGATACACACCAGATTGTGACAGGGCTGGTGAGTAACATGGTGGCTGATGAACTGAAGTTTTTCTTAAGTGGGCCCCAAAAGTGAGTGGTCTACTCACCCCCGAAGTGACCAGGGTAGGGATCATGATTTTCCCGCCAATACTCTGCAACTTTCAACAAAGGCCAGGAAGTCCTTCTTTTATACATACATTTATTACGTACACACACAAAACCTCTTCAGTAATAACTGCCTAAGAATAAATACAATGTATTCAGAACAGATCTGATACTTTGTATTTAACTTTTATAAAGTAATCCTTTTACAATGAAATTTGGATCCTTCATTTTACCCAGACAAGAACTAATCTTTTATAGTGATGGGCTTTTGCAAGTTAATGTAAGCACAGCAGCCTCGTGTACCCATAATTTAAATAGCTTTCAAAGGAGACAGCTGTTTCCCCCAAAAAAGGGTTTAAAAGCTGTTGTGAGTTGTCTGTGCTCTGCTTAGAGCTTCTGTTGTTCCTGTTTTGAATTTGTCCGTAGCAGTTGGAAGCTGTTTGGAGCTCACAGTGTGTTCTGTAGCGGCTCCTCTCGTGGAGTTAGAAGATAAGGCACACGGCACCAGGTCTGTTCCTGAGAAGATAAGATGATCTTAGTGTAATTAACTGCTCAGTAATTTAAATACCATTTAAAAATAGGGAAGCCTTAGCTCTCACTGAAGGAGGATGGTGTAACTGATGGGATGCATGGTTGTCCATCTCTCAAGCTCCAAAGTTAATATGTTCTCCAAACAGGCTTTCTTTATCTTCACAGAGATCCATGGAACTGTCATCCATGAAGAATCTAAACCCTAACTGCATTTTCTAAATCCCTAGTTCTCAAACTGTGGTCCCCAGACCTACAGCATCAACTGGGAACTGGTTAGAAATGCAGAGTGGGGCCTCCCACCCCAGACCTGTGAAATAAGCAGCTCTGGATGTCAACCTAGCAATCTGTTTTAACAAGCCCTCCTGGTGATGCTAATGCCTGCACCACTTTTCATGTGTTCTCTGCCAGAAGGGAAGGGCCTAGAAGGAAATCTCAGTGGACATGTATCTGTGTTGTTTTAACCATTAAGTTTGTGGTAATTTGTTACATCAGTAATAGGAAACTGATGTAAATATAAATCGTTAAAATCACTTCCTTTTAAATAAAAAAATCTATTTTTAAATAGTCCAAAATATGTCAGTCATATTTCAGGAATAACTGAAGTAGTGATCATTAGTGCTATGGTTAGTTAAGTTAGCTAAAGAACGATTAGTTTCTCAAAAAACTGAAAGGGATTCACTCTATTTTTCTTTTCAGTGACTTCCCAAAAAAGCATCCCAAGTAGGATTGTCATTTTTCTAGTAAATTTAAAATAGTATGGCAAAATGAACCATCAATCATAGTTAAATAACACAAGAAAATGTCATTCTAGGGAACAGTGTGAAAAGTAGCATGTTCTAAATTTATCTATATGAGATCCAATCACTGTATACAGCTTAACAAAAATTTATCAACTATGCTTCCTACTGGTATGAATAATTTTCACTGAATAATTTATAAAACTCTACACACGATTCATATCAAATAAACGTGTAAATGGCCAGAATATTAGTGAACAGATGTGAGTGGTTCAGATCTTAGTAAATGTGTTTTCAGTGCAAAATGCCATTTCTATGTTTTAGAACGGTAGGCTTCAAAAAATGGAGTGTGCATATGCCAGTGGAAGGACAAGGTGAACCCTGGAAGCACAAGAGGTAATGTAGAACTTTGATTTTTTAAACATCTTATCCTTTTAAAATTTCCTTTTTCCCTATACATGTTTTATAATGTACATAATAGATCAGTATAACAATATATGTAATTTATAAATGATCAAAATTTGGATTGTATTCTCTAATTTTTTCTGTTAAGAGTTAACATGATCAAAAAAGTTTAGAATATCACTAACAAGAACCACCAAGCCACTGCCTCTGTCACAGCCTTATGCTTGATTCTGGTCTAAAAGTGAACAAAATGTAAACAAAAATTTTCAAACTAATGCTAAATGCAAGTTTTTTGTTGTTGTTTTTTCCAGAGGTGGGGTCTCTGACCAGATTAGGGTGTGGACAGGACTTGCACTCCCTTAATCTAGCTCCAGGTGGTCTCCTAATCTTTTTAAAACTTATTTATTTAATTTTGGCTGCTTTGATTCTTCTTTGTTGCTGTGTGCGGCTTTCTCTAGTTGTGGCGAGCG
Organism: Leucopleurus acutus; assembly: GCF_964270905.1. Classification (NCBI taxonomy): domain Eukaryota; kingdom Metazoa; phylum Chordata; class Mammalia; order Artiodactyla; family Delphinidae; genus Leucopleurus; species Leucopleurus acutus. The sequence goes on from NC_139150.1 coordinate 34,957,262, forward strand.
AGGGCTACTCTTCGTTGCGGTGCGCAGGCTTCTCGTTGCAGTGGCTTCTCTTGTTGCGGATCATGGGCTCTAGGCGTGCGGGCTTCAGTAGTTGTGGCGTGTGGGCTCAGTAGTTGTGGCTTGAGGGCTCTAGAGCGCAGGCTCAGTAGTTGTGGCGCGCAGGCTTAGTTGCTCCGCGGCATGTGGGATCGTCCCAGACCGGGGCTTGAACCCGTGTCCCCTGCATTGGCAGGCAGATTCCTAACCACTGCAATGCAAGTTTGCCATCAACCTTTTAAATAGGTTAACCACACACAAAAAGTGTGGCAAATGTTTCAAAGTAGCATTTATTTTTTAAAAGCATGTTATGAGGTAGACTTAAACTAAAATATTCAGTGCATATATTAATAAAAGGTTTATTAAAACCTTAAAATTTTATGTAGATATGTATGTAGATAAATTCACCTACAATTCTACCATGCATTTGAAAAACAACTCAACTGAAAAGGTAAAAACGTCACATTTTTAGAAAGCTTTTCTAATTCTGAAATAAAGAACATTTGATCTGTTCAAAAACTTTGTGGGAGGGAGGTAGTTGTTTCAGTTTTAGATTTTAGAATTTATTTTACTAAATCATTCACTTTATAGCTAGTTTTCAATGAATGTGAATATCTTTACTAGAAGGTAGGTAAAAGGTACTATAATGCAATTAAGAATTTCAAGATGGCTTCAGCAGAGCATTAAACCAAGCATGGGGCTTTTCTCAATGGAGGACCTTAAATGACTACATAGGTCACATACGCATGAAGCCAGCCCTGCATCTAAGTCTGTATCAACTGCAGTTATAGGAATACTAAAACCTTAGTTATCTTTGTCCCTTGAGCTCTAGTCTAGGCATCTAGTAGGGAGTCACATGTTTGTTGAATGAAAAACTGAGTCTTGGCAGTTTTCCAAATCAGTGAGACATGCTTAGTTTTTCTGACCTATGGTCAGAACAAATTCTTACTCCAATGAATAGTCTGTTCATTATAATAAATGATGGATTCCTGTAGTACTGAATAGTTGCACATCACAATTCTGGCTTCATGGAAATTTGAGGCCACATATGGTGAAGATTCATTTGATTCATTCAACAAAAATTTATTGATCCTGCTGGGCACTGGGAATAGAAGAATAAATAAGAGTCCCTGCCCTCAAGGAGCTTATCATCTGGCATGAGAATCTAGTGAGAAACAGCACCTCAGAATCTAGTGAGTAAACTTTCTGGTGTCTTGCATATTATCTGGAATACTCCAAATGTCCTGAAAATGTGAATCTAAAATTTATCAGAAAGCACAGTTTGGAAATGGAAGATGCAATGAAATTTAAAAGAAAATTCAAATATTCAACTTCTAATGTAAAAACCCTGAAATCTAAATGAGGAAGAAACTCGGGAAAGCTGAAAATTCTATTTTAAGTACTTTGGACCAGATTTAAATTTTTAAAATTATTTTATTATCTCCGGCATTTTCATTTATAGTGACATTTATATACACATGTATAGAGGAGGTGTGTGCATGTGAGATGTATTCCCTGGAGCATTTAATAAAACCCATTTTTCTATCACTAATTCATTTACAACTAAAAAAGCGGCATACAGGTAAATTTGAGACTTTCCTTTTGATAATAATTTCCATTATTGTTTGAATGGAAGAAATTCTTATGAATTGTGTTCAGGGTATAAGTTTCAGTACACTCTCATTTTGCACTGAGACTTAACTGTGTCTTTGTACAATGTGTGATAATTTAACCATGTATTTTATTTTTTAACCATATATTTTACTAATTACTGACAGTTTAATGGCATCAAAAATACTCAAGTCTATCTGGATTTTCACGGGTTTTTTTTTTTTTTTCCCTCTGCACTCTTCTTTTTTCTTAAAAGCATGAAAGACCCCTGTGCAACTACAGAGCCTTTGTTTTTGCTTCCCTGTACTTTGGTACATTGCTTCTCCTTAATCTAGCAGCATCCTTAGCTTGTAGTATTTTACTTAGTGGCAACTGAAAAAAATCACTAGCTTGGGCTTTAACTGGGAACTATTATCCAGAAGGTTACTGTGAACCTGTCAGGAAGGTGGTGAGCAACCAAAAGAGCTGTCTCACAGACTGTGCACCCAGAGCTCATCCAGCCCATTAGAAACTAAGCAGGCTTGGTTATCTCACGTCCCAGCTCATAACAGATGAACACAGCACATTAGAAGGAAGTGGGGAGCCTGTTAGAGGCAGGTATATTGATAGTGTGGCAGGAGACCACTATATAAGCAAAACAAACTGCTTAGCAGATACAAAATTTTTTAAATTAAAAAAAAAAAACAAAAACCACACCAGGAATCTGAGGCAAATGATTATATATACCTCGAGGCTGAGGGAATCACTTTATAATGATTAATATCAATTTGTTATAGCCCTTTACAATTTATGGATTATTTTACATACATCAGAGCTCATTAGATACTTGTAATAACACATGAATATAACTTTTACTTTCATCATGAAAAAGTGAATTGTACTGAGCATGCTGTTTAAGAAGAAGGCGGGTAGGTATACTGACATATCTGAAAGACTTGCATCAAAAATAATTACAAGTTTTGAATTTTGGCACTTAAGACAAATGCATTAATTATCCCAACATTAATATATATGCTTTCCTTCATGACCAACACTGTGTTACTGAATTTTCATAGCTCTCAGTGACTGCTGGTCATTAAATGGGGATGACTGTCATCAGTCAGTTATCAGACCATTTCTCCTGTTAAACACAAGCTTAACAGATTCTTATGGATGCCAACACCATATATTCTAATATGGGGAACACTAGGCTCCTAAAAGAGTCTCAGAGTGTTTTTCCTATATTGCACTTTCTAGAAAACAGCCTTAACAATGATATGATGTGATCTTGGTTCTAGACATAGGAGTGAGGAATATGTGATTTACCTTTTTCATGCTTGTTTTCCTAAAATTTTTGGTACAACCTCTTCTCGGGGATGTAACAAGGAGAAACAAAATATACATGCTCTTTGAGCTTCTGAGAAAAAAGACCACAGACATTTTCAAAAGATAAAAATAGAGGTCTCTTCTGCATCAGCCACTTCATTTTCACAACTGAAAATAAGGAACTACGGTATATTTGATGTTTTTAAACTCATTCAACATAGCTTTGCCATAAATATACTGTTCTGCAGAAAGTTTTTTAAAACATGTATAATTTATACTATACTTACCAACAATTATATTATCAATTATAATACATTTACCAATTATCATGATTAAAAATGACTAAATAAAATTTTAGAGTTAAAAACACCAGATTAGATTTTATACACTAGGTGAAATGGGATCTTGAAATTTTAAGTGTAATCTCCTCCAATAGTATGGCATTCCTGATGCCCTTTAATTCCTTGATTAATATCCCCTGATGACTTCCTGATCATGACAATACCTCAGAGAGGACAAAGGTTTTGTTGAGTTTGCTATTAATTTTTAATTCTCATCTGTGAGGCTCTGTTTTTGTATAAGGCTATTAATCCTCCATTTTTCTTTACTTTATAGCTACTTACCCTACATGAGGTTTTTTAGTTAGGAACGGACTGTATGTGTGCCCTGCAGTTTATGGCGTTAATTCTAATGGAAATTGTCTATCTTGTAAATGTTCTTTTGTGTGGTGCAGAAGATGAGCCAGCTCTGAAATAAACAACTTCCAGAGGGTGTTAAATAAGTAAATTAACAGGCCAGTTTACCATCCTTTACAAACTAAAGGGCAAAATGGTAGAGTAGTAAGCACAGGCTTGGAACTAAAACATTGAGTTTGAATCTCAGTGCTGCCACCCCATGCCAGCTCTGTGACTTATGTCAAATCAACCTTTCTGACCTTCCATTTCCCCCAAAGTACATTGGTGCTCATGCCACCTACCTTGCAGTTTTTGTGAGAGTTACTAGTAAAGTATGTACATTATTTGACACATGATAGATATTCTTGAATCACGGACTGAAATTTATTAGAGTTGGGCAACATTTGGGCCCAGCATCTGACATGGAGCACTCTCCCAAGGAGATGCAATATATGGAAACTTCTTTTGATTATCAATACAACCATTGTACTTGGTAGGTTTTTTTTTTTTTTTTTTCCTGCGGTACGCGGGCCTCTCACTCCTGTGGCTTCTCCCGTTGCGGAGCACAGGCTCTGGACGCGCAGACCCAGAGGCCATGGCTCACTGGCCTAGCCGCTCCGCGGCATGTGGGATCTTCCCAGACCGGGACACGAACCCGTGTCCCCTGCATCGGCAGGCGGACTCTCAACCACTGCACCACCAGCGAAGCCCAGTAGCTTATTTTTAATGTCAACATTAGGTGTTTTTGTCTCTTTCTCTTAAATATGTGTTTTTAAGAAAGTTTATGGCAAACCTGTGTTTTCACTGTGGGTACTTTTTTTGATGACTAAAACATTTCCAATTTTTTTTTAACATCCATGGTAAGAAAGATCTAATTTTTAAAATTTGTCCTACAGCCAACATTATCCAAGTGAGATGTAACCTCTGTACGTGCGTGAATGGCTGTCTGGCAGGTTCTACAAAAAGTGTCATTTTTATTCATGTATTTGGGTTGCTTAAACATTTCTATAAGATTTAAAACACTTTTCTTCTTATGGCTGGAATTCTCAGCATTGATACTCCCATGCCTTCCTTTTTCAATCTACTGGCCAGTTTAAAGGTATTCACAATAATACAACTTAAAGACAAAAAAAGTGTTCATAAGTCATTGTTTTAACAGCCAGCATAATACAGTAGAAATTGCCCTGAGCAAGGAATTAAGAGACTTGAATTCAAGTCCTGGCTCTGCCACTAATTTTGCAGGATGACTTTAGGCAAGTCACTTAACTTCTCTCATTCATCTAATAACGAGATTGAGTCCATTTTAAGTTACTTTCTACCTCTAAAATTGCTTTTATTTGCTTATTTTTTTAATAATCAAAACACCTTCTGGGAGTTGTGTTAAGCACCTGATGGGTACAGAAATATTTACTGATGTTTAAGGTAGTAACATTTGAAGCTGTGATCCAGGAACCACCTGAATACAGATTACTTGGGGTTCGTCTTAAAAATACAGATTCCTGTCCTCTCCCTGGCTGAATCAGAACCTCCTAAGGTGAGGGCCAGGTTTCTCTATTTTTCACAAGCTCCCCAGTGATTATAATGCACCCTAATGTTTGAGAACCACTGGCCTAAGAGAATGTGTTCTAAGAGGGAAAAGCTAGCATGTGGCTCAAATTACTCCAGCCTCTGGCAAATCTCTTCTCAGGACAGTCCCATTTCAAGTGGAGGAGACTAGAAAAAAGCTGCTCACTTCAGCAGAGTAGTCAGCCTTATGCCTGGCCCCTGCGTGATGCTTTGTACTTGCTGTGTTCCATAACAAAACACAACAAAAGGTCTTAGTCATGACACCCAAGTCACGGACCACCACAGTTATGACAACAGCTTGAAGACAATCACAGTTCTCCCTTCATAAATGGTAAGAGAGTTAAGCTCAACGAAAATGAGAAAAACACAACGGCTTTACTCTCGATTTTCCCTCCACCTGTCATCCTCTGTGATTTAAATAATCTGGCAGAGGAAACAGACAATCTAAGCCACATTGTTCTCATCACTCTGTGGCCAGATAGAAAGTATAATCTAATAAATAAATCCTCTTCTATACAATAGAAATGACCAAAGCCCATTCCTTCTCTTTTCCTTTCTAATGCTGTTGACAGGAACAAAATACCAAGTAAGGACACATGCTACAGATTTAAAAGTTCATACAAATAAACTACAAAGAGAGGTGGTAATTTTTTTTCTAGAATTTCACAACAAAATCCCTCTCACAGTGAAAAATATGTATAATTTTAACAGGAAACTTAAAAGACATTTTGCTGCAAAACTATAACATTTGTAAGAATAATGCCATTATCTGTGCTCATTATAGAGAAACAACAGCAACTTTAAAAGGCCAAGTATACTGATAAGATGAAATTTCTTTTCAACCAGTATGCCAACATCAAACTTCTAGGTTTTATTCAACACTAGCATCACGAGTTTCTCCTAATCCAACCAAAACTCCTGCCAAATGTCCACAAAATTCATACCAAAATCGAAAAACAGAAAAGAGAATTAAAAGAAAGAAACTTGACAAGAGCTACCATGCAAAACAACCAGCAGAACTGGAGTTCAGTGGCACAGATCAGCAGGAGCCTAGGAATGCTGCAAAAGATGGTGCTGCCTGGAGTCTAACTTGGCGATGCCCCTGTGATGCTGGACGACCAAGTACTCAGGTCACAGGTGTGTTCATGGACCCGTAAGAACTAGGATCTTGACCCAAACTTTTAAGATCTTCTAAAAAGAAAATACTTCACCTAAATTGAAGTAATATATAATTCAAACACCAGAAGAGTTCCTTATTTGTTGTAAGTTGTGCCTAAAACTTTGGCTGATACAAAGAAACCCGTCCACTAAGGCACCCAGAGGCGATCTGACAATGTGTTGGAGAGAACTTCGTCGTCAGTACCACATCATTATGAGAGTACAGAGAACGGATCACCCGCAGGGGACTGGCTTCTTTGGGCAAACAGTCAATAAGTTCACTGCACTGTTTGTCAAATCCCAACAAGCGAATTCCATAGCCATGTGGGGAAGAAATCATTCGCCCATCAGGGCTGAAGCAAAGTTCTTTGATATAACCCCTGCCTACGTTGGCTTCTTCAATGTAATGAGTCAGTCGTAGAGAACAGCGAGGTGAGACTGGTCGCACGGGGGCTCCTTCTTGGAATTCATAGACACAAGTCCACTAGAGGGAGAGAAGAGAGACAAATCATAGAGCCTCATAAATGGAGTATAACCTTTAAAAATTGTGAAGAACTATACTGTCACCTGTAACTTATATAATATTGTACAGCAACTATACTTCAACTAATTAAAAAACAAAAAGTTACAGAGTCCCAAACAGTGCTACAGATAGTCTTTTTTTAAAAAAAAAAAAAAAAAAAGCTCCACAGAATGCCAAAGCTACAGAATTGTTCCAAGAAATCATTCAGATGAATGCTACCCCTCTCCCAACTAACAAAACTTGCAGGTCCCATACTGTCTTATCTACATTCATATCAAGGTTATTCTGTACTATGACACTTTAAAGCCTTTTATTCCCTGAGGCCACTGTGACTTCTGAAGTAATAATTCCCTTTTCAAGAATTCCTGTTACTCAAGAGAGTAACAAGAATCTTGATATTTTAGGGCTAAGACATCTAAGCCCTAGAGTACCTCTCCTCCTACACACTTCAAAGACTCTTCTCTCCTGTTAGCTGTGGCTTCTAGAGCTAGTGACTAGCTAGCTAGCTCTGGAAAGACTCCTGCTTTCCAGAGTAAGGAGAATCATAAGCTCATATAGGATCTTTTCCCCTAGTTATCAGTTCAGTCCCTTCCTTTCCCAAAGCTTTCCCTGGTTTTTAAAAAGAGAAAATCATAATACTCCATTGGCTTATAGCAAAACCTCCCATTTAGCCAGCTTAGCTCAGTCCTATGTTTACTATATAAGGGGTTTTTCACATTGAGATGAAGGAGGCAAGAATTAAGCTGGGCTCAATCTGAGCTGACGACTCCTTTAAAGTACTTCCTGCTTGCCACACACAGGCCAGAGAGGAGGAAGGATTTTGAAGGGATAAAGACACCGTGAGCACACATGGCAACGGCAGTTTGTTCAGTCAGCCCCATTGAAGGTGGAGTGCTGCTGCCCATACCTCCTGATCATCAGTGTTGCTTGAGCACCGAAGAAGAGTGGCCCAGCCTTTTGGGTGCAGCTGTAACGACGTGATGCAATTTCCACGGTCTCTCTCACCAGGAACTTCAGGGGTTAAGACTTCAAGACTGTTTCGTGGTGAAATTCCTGAGATATAAGAAAATTAGGATGTGGAATTTGTATTATCAAAGGACTAAGGTAGCTCATCAAAGCTTTGATTTCTGGCAGCCACCCTCATGCCTTTATTCTTTCATCTGCCCCTTATGCTACCACATATAAAAAACCATGGTGCCCTTCAACGTATGGGGTATGTGTCTTTGGGGTGGGTATGGGGGAAGGGGTATGACAGAACTAAAGAATCTAAGTTCCTGCAGCAGGAATCAACAATAACCTAAGGCTAAGGCGTTAAAGCTGACTAGGAATCCTTTTGATTTGGATCTACATCTCAAGTTATGTGACATGAAAGGAATCTGGAAAAGTAAAAGACAACAATTCTCATCTCAGAGGACCTGATGCTCTCTAGTCCAGAGAAGGAAATACCTGGAAGCCGTGAGGACTGCCTTTATATAGATGAAAGATGTGTGCAAGGAGCAGGACTTATGGCCCCCAAGGACAGTGCTATAAACAACAAATCAATGTATAATTTTGGAGGTTAAGAGAGGACAACTCACACAGGACATGTCAAAACAAGGGGTGGGAGATACTGCCAACTGTACATATTCCTGGTACTCTGCTATGGCCCATCATTTCTTTCTACCTGGCCCCCAATGAAATTGACTGCTGTAGTGAGCCATTGTTACAAATGGGAGTATGTCATATCCCTCAAGTATGTGGAGAACCACTTTCATACACATTGTAAGGAAGCAGCTTAGAAATTTATTATCAAGAGAAATATTTCAACACTTCTCTGCCTATAGGAGTTGCTTTAAAGATAATGAGCTGCCTCTGTCAGACCCTTCGTGAATTATTTCGCACTTAGATGTGCTATCTTCTTTTAAAAGCTTCCCTTAAGACTACTGCAGCATTGACAGAAACCTGTGACGATCTAAATTACATTCTCACAACCAAATTATACCTAAAGAATTATTTCACATGTGATTGAACCTTAACAACAATTTTAGAAAAAAAACAAACCCTATTTCAAGAATTTTGAAAATCTGTAACAAAAGCAGAAAAGAAACCCATTCTGAATAAGTAAGCAGTGGTTTTTGAGCTCTGCTCCTTGGAGGTTGCTCAAGAGCTGGCAAAAGGGGGAAACCATACAGGGCCAGGGTGGAGATGGGGTAGGGAAGACTGGAGGGTCAAGGGCCTCCTTAATTTTACTTGAACCAAAGTTACTTCACTTTTATTTGTGCTACATCCCTAAGAATCCACAGGAGAAATGTTACATATGTGGGCATAAATCTCTAAGAGGAGGAATATTTAACCTTAAAATGAGACATCATAGTCTTCAACATCCAGAGGACAGGATGGTGGATAGTCTATAGGTTTAGGTTAGGAAGGTCTCTCAAACCATTCTTGGAAGTAGTCAGGCAAAGTAATCAAGAATGCATTTATTGAGCACTCACCAGATGAGGCCTCCCAGGGAAAACACTAATTATAAGTCTAAGTATAGTCCTGCCTCTAAATATCTAGGTAGGAGATATGCTTATTTCCAAAAGGTGACCCAAAATTACAAAAATATATATATCTGGCCATCAGTCCATCAAGAGGAGAACAAAAAGTGCTGTAAGAGCTTAGATGTGAATTAGTACGGAGAGGGATGATGAGTGAAATTTGCATAGGTAGAAAGCATTTCAATTAAGGGGTGGATAGAACAGACTGAGCAGCTAGTTCTCCCAGATTGGCTGGGGAAAAACTGGCAAAAGTAGAGTGGGGCCAGATTATAGCTCTTTATCCCACAACCCCTCTGAGGCTGCCAGACATTGCTGAGATAAGGAAATGGCAAAGCAAAAAGCCTGCTGGGCTGGAACCAGGCAACTTTCACAAGCACCTGATAAACTCATCCCTTTATATTTACATAGCACTATCACATGCATAGTCTCATTTAATTTCTATAACAACCTTGATTGGAGTCTATATTTCCCAACTATTCCCTCTCCAAACTAGACCAAACTAAATCCAGAAAATAAAACTAAAGTTCAAATTCCAACAAAAATGTAAGCCCAAGATACTCAACCCTAGAGACTGGTTAGCTTTTTGGGGTTTTGTTTGTTTGTTTTTTTGGCCACACTGTGTGGCATGTGGGATCTTAGTTCCCCAACCAGGGATTGAACCCATGCCCCCTGCAGTGGAAGTGCTGAGTCCTAACCACTAGACTGCCAGGGAATTCCCTGGTTAGCTTTTTCAAAATTACTGAGGAGCAAGGAATAGCCTCATCTCTATTGGCTTTTATTTTTAAGGATTAAAATCAAACCAAAAAAAGCTATTTTAGAATCTGTATTCAAGATTATGAAATCCAACTTTTGACCTACCTTCTCTTTGTGAGGCTCGTGACATGTGTTTCTCAGAAGATGAATTAGAATCACTATGATGAGAAGGTGAACCAGAAACTCTAGGACCGGATGAACTCGACAAAGTGGTAAGATCTTGAAAATACAAAACGTTCCGACAGTAAAGCTAGCAAAACTCTGGTAGTGTCTCTTAACTTTTAAATCATCTACTTGAACCATATTGTTAAAGTTCATCTGAAACACGGCAAGTACATATCCACCTAAAAGTGGCCTTTAAAAAAGACTGAGGTGGGCAAGACAGCTCTTTGGAATGTCCAATCTAAGGCCTAGTCCCTTTCTAAAACCCTTTTTACATCAATGACTTCCTTAAGTGAAATAAAAATGAAAAACCAAATAAACATAGGAACATCTTAGGTTTCCCATCATTTCTGTAGTGAAATGGAACAAGAAAATTCAGCAAGAATGAAAACTGAGCTGTTCAGCCTGTTGTTTTATGTTAGAATGGCATCCAAACAGGTCTATTACCGAGAACATGAACAGATCCTTCTTAAAGCATACCAACAACTTCTATCATCATTACTGAAATTATGTGAATACCATCTTTGAAATGCAATACAAACTTAACATTGAAATCTGGGAAAATAAAATGAATATCAGATAGGTGAGTCTGACGTATCACTCCAAATAGCAGTCTCTATTTCACACTTTTCTTGTGGCCGCACATTTCTGTGGGGACTTATTAATCTAATTTCTTTGGATGGTATTAAGTATCAGAATTACCTTTAGAAGACAGAAAACCTTCCTGGTTTTTAAGCAAAACATGCCAATTTAGACCTTCTAAATCACTACTTCTCACTAAGCTCACTAAGCTAAAGTTGATTATTAATGTTTAACCTAAAAATTTGAAATGAAAAGGACTGTACTTGCATATTAATGAAATCCCTTGCTTGCAAATAAGTTGGTAAAACTTAAATTTCTACTTTTAGCAGTGAAATTAGGCAACTGCAATACAATGAGCCCTGCACATTCCCAAAGGAGTCTTCAGAAGTGGCCCTGTGCATAGAGAAAGATTCCAACCATTTGAAGTTGATTTTAAACAACAATTTATGAACGTTATATTTTCCAAATGCTTAAGTATTTTTTTTCTGAGTTCTTGTTCATAAACACAATATTATAACTAATGAGTATGTTCCTATATCAGCCCTCTTCTTCCTAAAGGTAGATATAATATAGTCTCTATCATGTAATGTAGTACAGAGTTTTCCTGAGCCCCCATTTTGCTTAAGTCCAATGGAATTGGCAACAGGAAAAGGAACAGGGCTTTAGCAAGAGGATGTTTATAGGTCATGAGATAAGATGGCACCAACTACCTGTGTCTGGACATCTGAAAGTCTAGGATGCAATACAGACTTAAAATTAAAACTCTATATTGACTATAACTTAACAGCTCTGCTGGGTTCCAGAAAAACTTAAAAAAGATTGACAGTAATTTGGGCCATCACTAATTTTTGAGATAATGGTGATCTACAAATACTGATGAAGACTTTCTGGCTAGCAGAGGGCTAAAAAAATTTTTTTTAGAGTTAGAAGTTATTCTTCCTATATCATTTGTGAGACAGAGGCACAAATTAAAACTATGTCAGAGATACATGTAGATCATTATACTTCCTTACTGAGCTTTCCAAAGAATATCTTTTAACTTTCTTCCCTTCTTTCTGCTGTCATTCTCAGAATAGAAACATATACCATCCCCATGTCTGAGATTACTTAGAGAAAACTTTCTTTAATCAAAAAAGGAAAGCTTACCTGAACTTGATGTTGTTCTTCTTGCTCTCAGAATGGGATAGCTGCCTACTTCTAAAGACTTGGTTAAGTCAAGATCATGCAAAATCAAGAGATATCCAGAGGACGTTGAGATCAACATTTTGGAACAATCTGGTGTTAATCTCATTCTCATGAGAAAACGTGTGTGAAAGAATTTCTTATGTGGACACCCATCTTCTGTACACCTACAAAAGAAATCAAACCAACAAAACCTAGAGCTATCATAAATATAAGCATTCAGTGATAGTCATATTTTTGCCCTTCAAACTAGAATTTACACTTGATGTACACTCAGACTTATACATACGAAAAATTTTTGCTCACCATTCCTTCTTCCATCTCTAACTTTTTTTTAAAGATTATTAGTTCTTTCTGAAGTATATTAAATAAAATTTTGTTGAGATAAACTCTCACTTTTTATAGTTCTGAAAATCTTTATTTCACTCTTTGATTAAAGGTTTAGCTGAGCCTATAACTTTAGGTTGATAGTTATTTCTTTCTGAATATTGAGGATAATATTCCAGTGAGTTCTGCCTTCTATTGTTGCTATTTTTAAGTCTACTATCAGTCGAATTGTTACTTTGGATAATTTTTTTTCCTTTGGTTGATCTTCTCATTGTTTTGGAGTATTGCAGTTTCACTATGACGTGTAAATTTGGATTTCTTTTCATTTATCTTCATTGGGATTCATTTGACTTTCTAAATCTTAAGATTCATATTGTTTATATATTCTGGAAAATTTTCCATCATTATTCCAATATTGCCTCTCACCTATTTTCTCTATTTTTTTGGAGCTCTAGATAGATATCTGAAACATTCCCATTTGACTCTCCTTGTCTAATAACTGCTCTTTCATGTTTTCTATCTCCTCATTTGCATATGTTGCCATCTTGGTTTTTCAATATCTTTCTTAACCTGTTTTTTAAGCTGTGTCTGCTACTTGTTTTTATAGACTTCAATAGTTCTATTTCCTTACTTCTTTAAGTTCTATTTGGCTCTATTTCAAATCTGTATGACCTTTTGAATAGATTTTTATTCCTTGCCTATGTTTTTTAGTCCCCATTTTATTAACTATTTTTAAAACTGTGAACTTTGTCATCCCTACAGAAAAGTACATAAATAAGACATATGTAGAGTTTAAAGAAAAATGAACAGCTGTGATTCATCACCCATGTTAAGAGGTAGAACAATACCAGTACTTTAAAAGTCCCCTCTGTTTCTCTTTTCTGTAGCATCCTTCAGTCAGCATAGTGCTTCAAGCATGCAATAACTTTTCTTATCTCTCTGAGGATATTTATAGGTTTTTAAAATTTTAAGTTTTCTTCTCCCTATGTAGTCTCTACTTTTTCCAAGATATCTCCCCATTTGTGTGAGTCTTTTCATAGAAACTTTTGTCAAATGTCTGATTATGTTTGGCTGTCTGCTCATAATTAAGAGTGGGGAACTAAAAAGCTGACTGGGAACTCTGAGTGCAAGGGTAGGCTTGAGCTTCACTAAATAGGGTGAAGCCATTTTTTGAGGAACTCCTAATGTCAGTACCTTTAGTTCATTAACGGAAAGAACTTGTGAGGATCTCTAAATTCAATATTCAGTGTGCATATGGTCACTTAATCCCCCTGATTTTGGTAAGGTACCCAAGCCTTCAACTGTGTCTGGCATCCTTTAATACAGATATTCTCTATTTTACCTCTTTAGAGAATAAAATTCAAAATTCCTGCTGAAATGCGAGGAGGTAAATAGCCCAGCAGTATGGATTAAGGGAGGAGATATAAGTTCTTAAATATCTTTCATTTGAATCCTTATTTTAGCTACCCTTTCTGTTACAGAGTACCGAGAGTTGCCAGTTACTGTGATTTTTGAGGATTTTGTATAAATATTCTTAAGTTCTTAACTTTTTCCCATTGCCAGTTTAGGATTCAGCTTTCTTGTACTTACTAGTAAGTAAGTTTAAGTGAGTTGCTGAGTCGGTTGCCACTCATCTTCCTGCCTTCCAGATTTTAAAACTTTATTGTCATTCCTTCCTTTCCTATTTCCCCATCTTATGAGTTTATACCCTTCATTTTAAAATTTGCTTATATTTAATTTTAGAGGAATCTTTTCACCCATAGATTCTATTTAGGTCTTACAATAACTTAAATGAAATTTTAGTTTTCTCCATAATAGTTATACAGATCTTCTGTTGCAATTTATTCCTGTGTACCAACTAAATTTTTTTAAGAACATTTATTTATTTATCTATTTATTTTATTTGGCTGTGCCACACGGCATGCATGATCTTAGTTCCCCCACCAGGGATCGAACCTGTGCCCCCTGCAGTGGAGTCATGGAGTCTTAACCACTGGACCACCAGGGGAGTCCCCAACTAAATTTTTTAATTACTAAAAACTATGTACTTAAAAAAAATTTAAATTGTTTGTAGTGATGTATAGGAACACTACTGATTTTTACATTTTGATCTTATATCTAACAACCTTAGTTAACGCTAATTAATTCTGGTAATGTCAGTAGAATTTCTAGAGTTTTCTATATAGACCCTAGGTGTCTAAAAACTGTGGCCTATGGGCAAAATCTGGATCACTGCCTGTTTTTATATAAAAAGTTTGTTGGAACATAGCCATACCCATTCATGCATTGTCTATGGCTGCTCAGAGAAAATATAACACACAAAGCCTAAAATATTTATTACACAGTCCTTTATAGAAAGTTTGCCAGCCCCTGATACAGATAATCGTATCATCTGAGAATGATACTGTTTCATTTTTTCCTTTCCAATCCTAATATATTCCAATCCTTGTTTTTTTTACTGCACCAACTAGGACCCTGCCTCCCTCCAACCCAAAACAATAGTGAACAGCAGTAGTAATAGCAAGCATGTTCTCCTTCCTGATTTTATAGAGAAAACGTCTAAAGTTTCACCATTTAAAAATGTGCTATAGGTTTTTAGTGCCTACTTTTGATCAGTTTCTTTCTATCTAGTCATCAATACAATCCAATTTTAGAACATTTTCATCACTCTAAAAAATCACTCTTGCCCATTAGCAGTCATTCCCTTTCCTACTCCCAGCCACAGATAACCACTAATCTACTTCCTGCCTATTGCTGACATTTCATATAAATAGAATCATACAATAAGTTGTCTTTTGGTTTGGCTTTTTCACTTAACTTTTTTGAGGTTCAGCCATATTGTAGCACGTAATAGTACTTTGTTCCTTCTCAGTACCACATAGTATTCTACTGTATCGATATACCACATCTTGTTCATCCTTTTACCAGTTGATAAGTATTTAGATTGGTTCTATTTTTTTGCTATTATGAATAACACTATTATAAGCATTCTTTGTGTGGACATATATATTCATTTCTCTTGGGTAGATATCTAGAAGTGGAATTGCTGGGTCATATGGCAACTCTGTGTTTAACATTTTAAGAAGCTGTCAAACTGTTTTCTAAAATGGCTGTACCATTTTATATTCCTACCAGCAATATATTAAGTTCCAGTTTCTCCATATTCTTGCCAATATTTGTTGCTGTCTTTTTTGTTAAAGCCATCTTATTAGATGTGAAGTGGTATCTCATTTTGGTTTTAATTTGCATTTCCCTTAAGACTAATGATGTCAAACATCTTTTCAGGTGCTTATTAATCATTTGTGTATCACCCTTGGTGAAATGTCTATGTCAGTATCTCGCCCATTTTTAAATTGGGTTATCTGAATACATATAAGTGAGTTAGAAGAATTCTTTATTCTGGACACAAATCCTTTAGCAGATGTGATTTACAAATATCATATCCCATCCCGTAGTTTTTCTTTTCACTTTCATTTGTTGAACAGACTATCCTTTCCTGAACTACTGAATTACTTTAGTACCTTTATTGAAAATCAGCTGATCATAAATATAAGGGTTGATTTCTGGACTCAATTCTGTTCCCTTAATTTATATTAGACGTCTATCCTATGCCAGTACCACACTCTCTTGATTACTATGGCTTTGTAGAAATTTCTGAAATCAGGAAGTGTGAGTCTTCCAATTTGTCCAAAAAAAAGGCAGCTGGAATTCTGATAGGGATTGCCTTGAATCCATAGATTAATTTGGAGAGAATTGCCATCTTAATGATATTGAGTCTTCCAATCCATGAGCATGGAATGCTCCCTCTGTTCGTTTATATCTTCTTACATTTCTTACAGCAACGTTTTAGTTTTCAGCGTACAAATCTTGTACTTCTTTTGTTAAATTCATTCCTAGGTATTTTATTGTTTTTTAATGTTATTAGTGGAATTTTTTTCTTCATTTTTGGACTGTTCATTGCTTATGAATATAAATACAATTGATTTTTATATATTAATCTAGTATATCTTATGACCTTGCTGAACTTATTAGTTCTAGTAGTTTTGTGAATTCAAGATTTTTTTTTTTTTTTTTTTGCGGTACGCGGGCCTCTCACTGTTGTGGCCTCTCCCGTTGCGGAGCACAGGCTCCGGATGCGCAGGCTCAGCAGCCACGGCTCACGGGCCTAGCCGCTCCGCGGCATGTGAGATCTTCCCGGACCGGGGCACGAACCCGTGTCCCCTGCATCGGCAGGCGGACTCTCAACCACTGCACCACCAGGGAAGCCCCAAGATTTTTGATATATAAAATCATATCTTCTACATATGAAGATAGTTTTACTTCTTTCCAATCTACATGCCTGTTATTTTTCTTGTCTGTACTTCCAGTGCAGTTGTACTTCCAATACAGTGTTGTATAAAAGTGGTGAGAGCAGACATCCTTGCCTTGTTCCCAGTCTTAGGGGGAATGTATTTAGTCTTTCAACATTAAGTATGATTTTAGCTGTAGGTTTTTCATAGCTGTCCTTTATCAGGTTGAGGAAGTTCCCTATTATTCCTAGTTTTATCACAAATGGGTGTTGGATTTTGTCAAGTGCTTTTTCTGACTTTATTGAGATGATCATATATATGGGCTTTGACCTTTATTAATGTGATGTATTACATTGATTTTTAGATGTTAAACCAACCCTATCTATATTCCTGGAATAAATTCCACTTGGTTGTGACATATAATCCTTTATATATCTTGCTAGGTTTGATTTGCTAATATTTTGTTGAGGACTTTTATCAAATTTTTGGGAGAGGGATATTGGTCTGTAGTTTTCTATTCTTAATGATGTTTGTCTGGTTTGGTATCAGATTAATACTAGCCTCATAAAATGAGTTGGGAAGTGCTCTCCCCTCCTCTATTTACTGTAAGAGTTTGTGAAGGATTAATATTATTTATTCTGTAAATGTTTGGTAAAATTCACCAGTGAAGCGTTTTGGACCTGAGCTTTTCATTGTGGGAAGATTTTAAAATTCAATTTTTTTTTTTTTTTTTTTTTTTTTTTTTTTTGCGGTACGCGGGCCTCTCACTGTTGTGGCTTCTCCCATTGCGGAGCACAGGCTCCGGACGCGCAGGCTCAGCGGCCATGGCTCACAGGCCCAGCCGCTCCGCGGCATGTGGGATCCTCCCAGACCGGGGCATGAACCCGTGTCCCCTGCATCGGCAGGCGGACTCTCAACCACTGCGCCACCAGGGAAGCCCTAAAATTCAATTTTAAACCAATTCAATTTCTTTACTTGCTATGTAGGTCAGTAGGTCTATAGACTTTGTTTGCTCTGGAGTCAGTTTAAGTAATTTATGATTCTGTAGGTATTTGTTTATGTAAGTTGTCTGATTTGTTGCCATAGAGTTTTTCATTGTATTCCTTTGTAATCCTTTTATTTTTTTTTATAAGGTTGGTAATGATGTCCCTTCTTTTGTTTTTAATTATGAACAAATGTTGAATTTTATTCTTCAGTTGAAACAATCATATGGATTTTTCTATTTAACCTGGTGTGATAAATTATACTAATAGAATTTCTATTGATAAATCTTTTCATTTCTAGAATAAACCCAACTTGGTCATGATATATTTTTTTAAATTAATTAATTAATTAATTTATTTATTTTTGGCTGTGTTGGGTCTTCGTTTCTGTGTGAGGGCTTTCTCCAGTTACAGCGAGCGGGGGCCACTCTTCATCGTGGTGCGCGGGCCTCTCACTATCGCGGCCTCTCGTTGTGGAGCACAGGCTGCAGACGCGCAGGCTCAGTAGTTGTGGCTCACAGGCCCATTTGCTCCGCGACATGTGGGATCCCTCCCAGACCAGGGCTCGAACCCGTGTCCCCTGCATCGGCAGGCAGACTCTCAACCACTGTGCCACCAGGGAAGCCCGGTCATGATATTTTGATTAATATCTTACAGGATCCAATTTCCCTTTTTTAGAATATTCGCATCTACATCCATAGTACAGACTGACCTTTCATTTTGAGTTTGTGTATCAAGGTTATACCTAAGGTAAGAATTCCATTTTTCTGGAATCTGAACAGTTTAATAAGATTGGAATGTTCTGTTTCTTGTAATATTTGGTAGAAGTCACCTGTAAAATTGACAAGCTGCTGTTTTATTAGTAGATAGGTATTTTTTTAAAAAATATTTATTTATTTACTTATTTGGTGGCGCCAGGTCGTCGTTGCTGTGTGCAGGATCTTCATTGCAGCATGCGGGTTCTTTTCTTTCTTTTTTTAAAAAAATCTTTTATTATTATTATTTATTTATTTAGGCTGTGCTGGGTCTTAGTTGCAGCATGCGGACTTCTTAGTTGCCACACATATGTGGGATCTAGTTCCCCAACCAGGGATCGAACTCAGGCCCCCTGCATGGGAGTGTGGACCACCAGGGAAGTCCCAGTAGATAGGTTTTAATTGATTTTTTCATTTCTCTAATAGCTAAGGCAGAAGTGACAGCCCTGCATGAAAACTAGCCAGAGCTGATGCAGGTGGCAGTGCTGGAACTGGATGCTGCAATTACTCTGCTATGTAAGGGGGGCTTCAGCTACTAGATCATAGGGAGAGATCTTGAGGAAAGTATCTCTAGAAGAGGTGCCACGGTACCCAGAAGGTGCCAGGATATGACACGTGGGGATGATTCATGACAGTGACTATTTATCAATTAGTATGGAAGAAGTTCAATCTTTTAACAACCTTTTCAGCTGAACCAGTGCATAATGGTTAAATATCAGTCCTGGTAATAAGTCTATTTCAGGTTTTCTATTTCTTCCTTGATCAGTTTTGCACAGGTGTATTTTTTGTGTAAACTATTTCATCAAAGTTTTCAAGTATATTGGCAAAAGGTGATCTTACTCTAATTGCTGAGATTGTGTCCTCTTTTTTCCTTAATGTATCTTATCAGAGAAGAGCAGGCTTTAAAAAAATCTTTATTGTATTTCATTTTCTATTTCATTAATTTCTGCTTTTTTAAAAAAAGATATTTATCATTTCCATACATCTACTTTCATCAGGTTTACCCTTTTTTATCTTTTTCAGACTTTTTGAGTAAGATGTTTAGTTCATTAATTTTTAGTCTATCTATCTCCTGATTTCACTATGATTTTTTTCTTTGATCCATTAATTATTTAGGAAGTAAGTTTATAAGTCTCCAAACCTGGGAATTTTTATTTACCTGTGGTTCATTAAACTGTACTGGGATCAGGGAAAATGGTTTGTGTGATAACAATTCTTTGATATTGGTTGAGACTTACTTCGTAGTCCAGAACACGCTCAATTTTTGTACATGTTCAAACTTTGCTTTAGAGGATGTATTCACTATTTGGGAGCAGAATTCTACATATGCCTACTAAATCAAGCTAATTAATATTATTAAAATATTCTATAGACTTACTAGTTTTTTGGTCTATTTTATCTATTAGTAAATGAGAGAATGATGTTAATATTTTCCACTGAGATGGAGATTCTCACTTTTTTCTTGTCTGCTTTTGCTTTTTATGGTTTGAGGCTATGTTATTAGGTACACACAAGATAAGAATTTTTATGTTCTAGTGAAATAAACCTTCTAATATAGTACCTTTTTAAAATCACTAATAATGCTGTATGCCTTAAACTCTATTTTGTCTGCTATTAATGTAGATATAACTATTTTTCTTTGATTTGTATTTATCTTTTATTTTTTCCCATCATTTTACTTTCAAACTTTCTGTGTTTGTATGTTTTAGGTATACTACTTATGAAGAACATAGAGTTTGTTTCTGTTTTTTTAATCCATCTAGTACTATCTAATAACTGGTTACATTAGTCCATATATACTTATTCTAATTGTTGATATTCCATTATCTGCCTATCATATTCTTGTGCTTCCTAATTTGCCTGTTTTTTTTTTTAAAAAATGATTTTCCCCTCTTCTTCTCTGCCTCTATTGGATTGATTGTATTTTTTAGCTTTTATCCTTCTACTAATTTGGAAGTTATTTATATTCCTATTCAAATTTTATTTCTAAACTAAAAAATAATTAGTCCTAAATTTAAACAGACACGCTTGTCTTAGTTTAAAGATAATCAGTAGCTCTATGCTTTGCTCAAACAATATGAATAACTAGAAATCTTTAAGAATATCCCCCTAGTTTTACATATGAGCTCTAAAAAGAATATTTCAGAAACATTCCTGGTGTATATTATTGTATTGTCATTTTACCAAAGCTAGCAACAGGAATATTATAATTATTTCCCAAACTTCAACTCTTTCAATTCTCTATAAGGAGATATTCTACAGAAGTGTTTCACAACACAGGCATTAGTGACATTTTAGATGGGATGACTGGTCCCCTGTGCAAACTGTCCCATGCACTGCAGAATGTTTAGAAACTCTGATCCCTGCTCACTAAATGCCAGTAGAAATCCTCCTCTCTTCTCCTGTAGTGACAACTAAAACTGCACTACACATTATTTCCAAACATTCCCCTAAGGATCAGTACCACTCCAACTGAGAAACCACTCTTTTAATGCACGAAAACAAAGTGCAAAAATTACAAAATAGATTTAGAATTGAAGGACCAAAGAGTGAAAAACATTTCAGTTCCACAAAGGAAATAATAACAAAAATACTTTTCCTTAAATTCAGGAAACTCATCTTATAAACCAGTTTTCATCATTAACTATATTACTTGGTCTCCTTTCCACATAATTTTCTCCAAGTTTTTTAGTCACAATATGTGACTAAGTGCAAGGAACAAGATGGAATCACTTTCTGATTGTTTTTTCCCAAAGCCAGTTTCTTTCTCCTAAAGAGATATGAGAGCTAAGACAGAACACTGAATTTGTTTACCATCTTAAAAACATTTTTTTGTTGTTCATAATCCTAACATGACCTCCTATTCACAAACCTGTTGGTGTCCCAAATAATGACATTTCCATCAAATCCTGACGTTACTAAGAGTCTTGTATTAGTATCATATTCGATGTTCTTCACCCAGCTAGTGTGACCATGTAAAGTGCATACTTTGCTGTTCAGTTTTCTCAGATCCCATAGTGCTATTGTAGTGTCATCAGAGCAGGTAGCAAACAGCCGGTTATCAAGAAATCTACAAAGCAGAAAAGAAAAACTAGTTCATTTAATCTCTTATTAAAGAAAAACTGAGAAGCAGTCTCTGTATTAGGAATCAAGAAAACAAATCAAAAAAGGACTACAAACTCACTGTATAAACCCAGTGATTCTAATATATAATAAATAGTGTAATTCACATAACCACAGAGAAGGATACTATGATTTAGTGAGGGCCATGTTGCAATTTTATCTGTTTTACATTATTGATTTTTACTCAAAACTAGAAATAGGGGTGGGTGTTTAGAGAACAGTGCTAGAGAAAATGAATTTTAGAATCTGTATAGGAAACACAAATGGTGAGAGACAATTTAATAGGAGACAAAGGAGATTTTGAATACTTAATTGCAAGTGAAACATGTTAAGCATAAAGTGTTCAGAATTATGAGAAATATTTACTCTGCTACCAATAACATCTCTATTTAGAGTACATTTCTCTTTAGAATACATTTACAAATAAAAATTGCTACTAAAGTGCCATAATTTTTAATCTATTAATTCAAAGCCATTCCCCAACTAATCTCACTTCTAGGACAACCAAGAAGAAATGGAAAAATTCTTAAAAAGGTAGAGTTTCCCAAGACTGAACCAGGAAGAAGTAGAAAATATGAACAGATCAATTACCAGCAATGAAATTGAATCAGTAATTTAAAAATTCCCCACAGGGACTTCCCTGGCAGTCCAGTGGTTAGGACTCTGTGCTTTCACTGCCGAGGGCCCAGATTCAATCCCTGGTCTGGGAACTAAGATCCCGAAAGCTGTGTGGCGCAGCCAAATAAATAGATAAATAAATTTTAAAAAATTAAAAAATAAAAATAGGGCTTCCCTGGTGGCACAGTGGTTAAGAATCTGCCTGCCAATGCAGAGGACACACATTCGAGCCCCGGTCCAGGAAGATCCCACATGCTGCGGAACAACTAAGCCCGTGTGCCACAACTACTGAGCCTGTGCTCTAGAGCCTGCGAGCCACAACTACTGAGCCCACATGCCACAACTACTGAAGCCCGTGCACCTAGAGCCTGTGCTCCGCAACAAAAGAAGTCACCTCAATAAGAAGCCCATGCACCACAACGAAGAGCAGCCCCCTCTTGCCACAACTAGAGAAAGCCCGCACGCAGCAACGAAGACCCAACACAGCCAAAAAATAAATTAATTAATTTAAAAAACAAACAAACAAGGTCCCTGTGCTACTGTATAGCACAGGGAAATCTACTCAGTACTCTGTAATAACTACATGGGAAAAGACTCTGAAAAAGAATATATATATATATATATATATATATATATATATATATAACTAAATCACTTTGCTGTACACCTGAAACTAACAAAACACTGTAAATCAACTATACTCCAATATAAAATAAATTTTTTAAATTAAAAAAAAGACTTAGGGTGGGAAGCTGTTGTTACTTAGTGATTATATATATTTCAAAATAATTTTATGGCTATGCATAAATTAGTTTGTAAACTACATTAATAAATTAATAAGATTTTTTAACAAACTTAAAAGCTTTTGTACAGCAAAGGAAACTATTGACAAAATAGTTTGAAAAGACAACCTACTGAATGGGAGAAGATACTGCAAATGATACAGCTGATAAAAGGTCAATATCCAAAATATATAAACAGCTTATACAACTCAACATCAAAAAATACTAACAACCCATCTTTTAATTTTTAATTTTTCCAAAGAGAAAATGCAGATGGCCAAAAGGCACATGAAAAGATTAAAAAACCACAATGAGGTATCACCTCACACCTGTCAGAATGGCTATCATCAAAAAGAACACAAATATCAAATGTTGGTGGGTATGGGGAGAAAAAGGAACCCTCATACACTGCTGGTGGAAATGTAAATGGGTACAGGCACTGTGGAAAACAGTATAGAGGTTTCTCAGAAGCTAAAAATAGAACTACCATATGACCCAGCAATTCCACTCCTGGGTATATATCTGAAAAAAACAAAAACACTAATTCAAAAAGATACATGCACTCCAATGTTTATAGCAGCATTATTTACAATTGCCATAGTATGAAATCAACCTATGTGTCCATCAACAGATGAATGGATAAAGAAGATGTGTTATATATATACAATCGAATACTACTCAGCCATAAAAAGGAATGAAACTTTGCCATTTGCAGCAACATGGATGGACTTAGAGGGCATTATACTAAGTGAAATAAGAGAAAGACAAATACTATATGATATCACTTATATGTAGAATCTAAAAAATACAACAAACTAGTGAATAAAATTTTTAAAAAGGCAGACACAGATACAGAGAATAAACAAGTGGTTACCAGTGGGGAGAGGGAAGCAGGGAGGGGCAGGAGAGGGGTAGGAGGGGAAAAAAAAATGGGGTTATTATGGGATTATATGAAATCATCTGTGTGAAACTTTTGAAAATTGTAAAGCACTACAGAACTTTAAAAAATCTTTCATTCAGTAAAAAAAAGAGAAAACATACCATCATTTTTTATCTATTAATTCAAAAGCATTCCCCAAATAATCTCACTTAGCAACATTTTATTGGACCAGTCAAGATTACAAAATAGATAATTAACAGTTTTCCAAGGCAATAGAAATAAAAGCAAAACTACATAAATGGGACCTAATCAAACTTATAAGCTTTTGCACAGCAAAGGAAACCATAAACCAAATGAAAAGACAACCTATGGACTGGGAGAAAATACTTGCAAACGATGTGACCTCCAAGGGCTTAATTTCCAAAATATACAAACAGCTTGTACAACTCAATAACAAAAAAACAAACAACCCAATCAAAAAATGGGCAGAAGACCTAAATAGGCATTTCTCCAGAGAAGACATACAGATGGCCAATAGGCACATGAAAAGATGTTCAACATTGCTAATTATTAGAGAAATGCAAATCAAAACTACGATGAGGTATCACCTTACAAAATGGCCATCATTAAAAAGTGTACAAATAAGGGCTTCCCTGGTGGCGCAGTGGTTGAGAGTCCGCCTGCCGATGCAGGGGACACGGGTTCGTGCCCCGGTCCGGGAGGATCCTGCATGCCACGGAGCGGCTGGGCCCGTAAGCCATGGCCGCTGGGCCTGCATCCGGATCCTGTGCTCTGCGGCGGGAGAGGCCACAGCAGTGAGAGGCCCGCGTACCGCAAAAAAAAAAAAAAAAAAAAAAGTGTACAAATAATTAATGCTGGAGAGGATGTGGAGAAAAGGGAACCCTCCTACACTGTTGGTGGGAATGTAAATTGGCACATCCACTATGGAAAACAGTATGGAGGTTCCTTAAAAAACTAAAAATAGAATTGCCATACGATCCAGCAATCCCACTCCTGGGAATATATCAGGAAACTCTAATTCAAAAAAAGACATGTACCCCAATGTTCATTGCAGCACTATTAAAATAGCCAAGACATGGAAGCAACCTAAATGTCCAAGGACGGATGAACAGATAAAGAAGACGTGATATATATGTACAAAGGAATACTACTCAGCCATAAAAAGAATGAAATAATGCCATTTGCAATAACCTGGATGGACCTAGAGATTATCATACTAAGTGAAATAAGACAGAGAAAGACAAATATGGTATGATATCACTTACATGTGGAATCTAAAAGATGATACAAATGAACTTATTTATAAAACAGAAACAGACTCACAGCCCTAGAAAACAAACTTATGGTTACAAAAGGGGAAAGGGGGGTGCATAAACTAGGAGTTTGGGATTAGCAGAAACAAACTACTATATAGAAAATAGATAAACAACAAGGTCCTACTGTATAGCACAGGGGACTATATTCAATATGTTGTAATAAACCATAATGAGAGAATATGAAAAAAATATATATATAACTGAATCACTTTGCTGTATATCAGAAAATAACACAACACTGTAAATCAACTATACTTCTATAAAAACAAAGTAGACAATTAAAATACTCTATAATTCAGATTTTTAATTATTTTACACTAATTTCTCAATCCTTAGTGAGAATATATTTTATATAAACACTTAAAAAATAACCTACCTATCACATTTTAATTTCTGCTCAATTCAACATTAGGATGACTTCTCTAACATATTCTTTTATATATAACTAATCTCTCACAGAAGAAATGAATTCTGGAGTTTCTTTTATATATATATATATATATATAGTTATTTTGAATTATTATTATTTAGAATTATATAAAATTATTTTGTCTCAGAAATCAATCTCAATATCCACAACAGCATAATGGCCTTCCTGAAACTAACATGATTTTAAAATCCCAGGCTTTTGTACAGGCTGTTTCTGCTACCTGAAACCACATCCTCCCTACCTCTTGACCTGGATAACACTTGCTTTCTTTTTAATAGCCAGCTATCATCCCTTCCAGGAAGGCTTCTCTCCCTATCCAGCCTGGGCCAGATTTACCGATCTTCTAACTTCCCAAAGCACTCTACAGTTCTATGGTAATACTTAATGTTACAGTGTAAGGAATAAATTTACAAGGCTATAAACTCCTTGAAGGCAGGGGAAACCTGTCTGCATAATTCATGATTAGATCTGCAGTACCCAACACACACAGTCCCACTCACAAATATTTATTAAATAAATGAATAAGATAGAAGTTCACTGCCTAGTGGAGAAGACATTAGAAATACATAGTTATACAAAATACATGTGTGGGGAGTAAGCAAAGAAGAGAGGATGTTTAGGACAGGTTTCATGGTGGTGTCATTTGAACTGACTTAAAAAAAATGAGCAGGAACACCCTAAGTGGCCAAGGGGTAAGCAAAGTTACAAAAGTGTGTACAGGGATGGTGTACTCTGAGAGGCAACAGCAGTTAGAAGTGCTGTGTGTGGAAAAGTAGAGACAAGTAGAGAATAGATCATGGTATTATTCTATAGTGATTCCCAATAACTATTTCTTAATTATAAATACATGCCCATTGAAAATATTTTTTTAAATGGAAAAAAATCCAACACCAAAAATAACCACTGTAATTGATATTTAGCCTAATTCATGTATTTCAAGCCTAATATTATTTCATAACTATTTTGCCATGTCATTAAAGATTTATTGACAAAATAATTCTTAATGGCTGAATAGCATTCACCGTATGAGTGAACCATAATCTTTTCTATTTTAAACTAATTTGCAATTTTTGGATGTTTAGATTGCTGCCAATTTATTACTATTCAAAACACAATGATGAATATGCTAACAGCTAAATATTAATCACATTCCTAGTTATTTTTCTAAATACATTTCCAGAAAAATGTACTGTTAAGTAAAAAGGGATTTTTTTTTAAAGGTAAGGCTTTTGATACATATAGACAAATTGTCCTCGAAAGAACATACCAATATCTAGTTCTACCAGCGGTTATGAGAGTGTCTGCTTCTCCAAACCCTTCCCACAGAGGTATTTTTTAATACCTGTGCTAAGTGCTAGGAAAAAAATATCATCTTGTTTTAGGTTGAAACTTATTTTTAGTAAAGTTGAACTTTTTTCATATTAATTGGAAGATTATATTTCTTTAGGGAATTGCTATTCATGTTCCTTGCTGATTTTCCTCTTGCAATATTAGTTTTATTATTGAGTTACAAAATATTACTAATATTCTTCAGTTTTTCAAATACAGTATGTTGAATATGTTTTCCATATATTTCTATCTTTAAACGTGGTTCACATGTTTTCTTACCATATCAAAAATTTAATTATTATATTGTCAAATCCATTTTTTCTCCTTATAGTTTTACCTTTACTGATGAGGCTTTTAAAAGTAAAAATATTTCAATGACTTCCACACTTGACAGGAATTATACGATTTTAAAAAATACAAAATAACAAAGGCTACTGGAAAGTCAAGTCAGACTTTTAAAATAAATTGATCATCATCATAGAAGCATCTTTATATATTTGAAAAATTTAGGGAAAAAAACACTAAGCTATTTTATTTCGTACAGAAAATAATGCACATATGGATTCAAAACCCCAGTGGGATTATATTGCTGTAGGCCGCAGTGGTCCACCTTGAAGGGTTTTAAGCAAGAAAGTGACATGATTGGTTAAGACTTTCAGAAGGATCTCTGAGCTGGCTAGGTTCCAAAACTATATTCATAAAAAATAAAATAGAGGGATTGGTTTAAAAATTTTTGTCAGTAAGGCCACTGAAAAAAATTACTATTGTTGCATGGATATTTTAATATCAGTAATGCAGAAAATCATGGAACAAAAGTTAATAATTTTTAATTGAATAAGTTTACTTTAATGAAAAATTCAATACTTAGACTTTAGTTTTCTCATTTTTCCCTCAAAGTATTACCTGTTAAAAATTTTGGTACTGGAGAATCATTGGTAAAGAGAGTAGATAAATTATAGAAAATTAAGAATGTAGACTAGGAGACCAGTTAAAGCATCCTCAACAATTCTTATCCCAAAGTAAGTAGACATGGAAAGTGTAAAGTGGTAGATAAGTCTTGGAGATCTGGCCCAATCCTCTCAAATTAAAACTTAGTCTACCTAATAAGTTAATAATTATAAAGTATTTTTAACTACATGGTCTCTAATAAACAAGAGACACTCCACACACATTGAAATCTATGAGTTTCTGAATTACAGAACTTTTCCATATGTCTCCATTAAACTCCAGTATATGACAGCTCTGGATAAATTGAGGTCTTCATTATCAGAGGATGATTGGTAAAGGATAACAGCAACTGAAATTGAATTTTCTTAAAACAGGTACCAACATTTCATTGTACAAGGGAAAGGAAGTGTTGTATATTTTTTAAAAAACCAACTAAAAATCATCAAAAAAGGCCTTTTAAAATTTATTTAACTATATGCAAATTCTTAGAAGAATAAATTAAATGTTTGGGTTTTTTGCATAATCTTTCCAATGAAATTATGAAGCAGAATATGACATCCTTACTTCATATCTGAATTTTGTACTATAATAAAAAGAGGGCCATTTCTGTATAACATTCAAGGTCTTTATCAATTTTCCCAAAGGCCTTTCCTTAGTCCTGTGGGATATTCACATAATTCTTTGAAGTTTCTATCATGTCATCATTTCTGTCGTTCTCTTTTCTCTAATTGATAACTAGTCTCACTCTATCAGATCCTCATTTGCCAATGATTTTGACCAGTTCTCTAACATCACTCTCAAGGCCTTGCAAAATTTTACATCCTTTACAAGATCAGAAATTTCATGTTCCCCATGATAAGCACTGCACCTACATTATATTGTTTGAAATATAACAATCAGGAAAAGACCAACAAAGACAGTGGGAGGGAAAAGCAGATCCTGGAATATTTAAATGGGTACTAATTTTTTAACTGCCATATCACTAAGTAAATATTCTTAGGATAACCTCAGTTCCCCCTCTAACCTCATAACTGGGGGACCTTGATTATTAAATGGACTCTTAAACTCTTAAACCTTCATGAATGAGAAGTAAGGCTGTATATTGGGCTTAAGAATTTAAATTACATATTTTTTCCCTTACTTTCATATGAAGCAACAGAAAATACTCTCCACAACTATCAATATTTTTATTTTACAATATAAGCAAACCTCAAAACTAAGAAATGAATTAGAAGATATTACTAAGTATGTGGAAAATGACTATCTAGAACCAAACCAGGAAATGCATGTCCATATCTCTGAACAGTACAGTGAGGTGGTCTAATGGAACTGAGTATGAATTCCAGCTCTACCACTTCCTATAAAAAGACCCGGGGAAATCTCTTTATCTGAGTTGCAGTTTCTTCATTCCTTAAAATGAGTACAATATCTGTCTCACATCAGGATACTGTGAGGATTAAACAATATAATGTATCAAAAGTGCTTCACAAAAGGTTTGGCACATGGTAAGCACTCAAAAAATTAATAAGTAATACACAATTAAGCTCATGCCAGAGGACCTTTCAGATCCTTACTCAAAACACTTAAGTGATATGTACTTCTAAATAGCTTCAAAATCCGTTTTTCTAACAAACAGATAAGAAGCAAATTCAAATTTGTAGGTGTGGGGTTCTAGGGCAGTCACATTGATAGCATCAAATGAGAACTGACATTGAAAAAGAACACAAATTCTAATAGCAAATTAGTCAGAGGTCATTTTGAGTAGGGGCAAACAACTTGACATGTCTTTTCTTTTTGAGATAAGAAATTTTAAAATTGTAAAATATTAGAAACATAAAGAAAATTATGAAGAATATAACAAACATCTGTGATACCCACCACCCAGCTTTATCAAATTTTAACATTTGGTTATATTTCAGATTTTTTTGAACATTACAAACACAATTGAAGACCCCTGTATATCCCTCCCCAATCCCATTCCCCTCCCTCCCTCTCCAGAGGGAACCACTATCCAAAATTTGTTGTTTGTCACTCCCCTTGCAAGTTTTTAATACTATGAATTCATAAGTATGTATCCATAAGTAATTTACAGTTTGGTTTTGCATTCAACTTATTCTGTAAATATTTAATGAGCACCCACTATGTGGCACAGTTCTAGGTGCTAGGGATAGAGCAGAGAACAAACAAATACATGCCTTCATCAAGTTTATGTTTATTTTTAAACTTTATATAAATGGTATCACACTGTACAGCTCATTCTACAATTTGCTTTTCTGGCTCGACCTTTTAGTTCTGATATATCTCAGATGCTGATGCTTCTAGTTCATTTATTTTAACTGATGTATAGTATTCCATCGTATGAGTATACAATTCATTTATCTTCCTTTTATGTTTTGTTTTTGTGGCCACGAGGCATGTGGGATCTTAGCCCCCCAACCAGGGATTGAACCTGCACCCCCTGCCTTGGAAGGCGAAGTCTTAACCACTGGACCGCCAGGGAAGTCCCTTATCTTCCTCTTGATGGAGATTTGTTTTCAACTTCTATTACTAACGATGCTGTAATGAACCTTCTTTACACGTTTCCTTGTTCACATGTGCTTTAATTTCTTTTAAACAATCGATCTTCAATTTTACCAGATATTGCTAAATTGCTCAAAATAATTTTACCAATTTATATTCCATCAATAATGTCTAAGAATTTTCTATTTCTCAGCATCTTTGTCAATATTTGATATTTCTTCATTGTTATTTTTATTTGCATTTCCATAACTAGTAAGCTTGAAAATCTTTCCATATTTATTGCTCATTTTATTTTCTCTTATGCGGGTCTCTGCCTATTTTGCTCTAAGGTAATTGTTTCATATATTCTGGATACTAATCCTTTTTTTTTTTTTTTTTTTTTTTGCGGTACGCGGGCCTCTCACTGCTGTGGCCCCTCCCGTTGCGGAGCACAGGCTCTGGACGCGCAGGCTCAGCGGCCATGGCCCACGGGCCCAGCCGCTCCGCGGCATGTGGGACCTTCCCGGACCGGGGCACAAACCCGTCTACCCTGCATCGGCAGGCGGACTCTCAACCACTGCGCCACCAGGGAAGCCCACTAATCCTTTTTTTGGCTATGTACATTGAAAATATCTTCTCGCACCAGCTTATAGCTTACCTTCTCACACTGTTATGTCTTTGGTTATAATGAAGTTTTAAATTTTAATGCAGTTGAATTTATCAGTCCTCAATGGTTTATACTTTTTGTGTCTTAAAAAGAATCCTTTCTCATACTTAGAACATAAATATTCTATATTTCTTCTAAAAAGGTTTGCTTTCATAATTAGGTCTTTAACTGGCAGTTATTTTTAGTTATGGTATGAGATAGAAATCTAATTTCATTTTCTTTTTTCATACATATAACAAATTCTCTTTTCCATTTTCCCCCACTGGTTTATAATGCCCCTGCTGTCATATATAAAATTTTCATATATGCATGGGTCTGTTTCTGGAAGTTCTATTCCATTCCATAGGTCACTTAATCTATCCCTGTCCTAAGACAACGTCTGATATCTGGAGGGGTGAATACTCCTACAATCTCAGTCTTCCTCAAACTTTTCTCAGACATTCTTGCCACTTTGCTGTTCAATATGAACTTTTAAATCAAGTTAAGAAAAAAAAAACATTCTGTTGGGATTTTGATTAAAACTGCACTAAATTCATAGATTAATTTGGGAAGAACTGACTTCTTTATAATACTTAGTTTGCTCCTTCAGAGAAGATTTGCGTTTCTTTTTGCAGGTACCTGACAGCCCTGCCAAGCTGGATCCAGTTTAAAATTGCTGGCTGGAGGGTTTTGGACCATATCGCAGCGTGAAGGCTGCATGAAGGCTGGCTTGTGGTTAGAAATTCAGAGATTTTCTGATATCCCTCTACCCAATGCCACAGTCTAGATGAACAAGGTGGTTTATTTCTAGATCACCTTTATGCTGAAATTGTAGCCCTTTGCAGTCCCCAGCCTTATGCAGAGTTTTCTATTAGACTCCTCACCTTGAACTGGAGGTAGAATTAACTCTCCTGTCCTTTGTACTCCTCACACCTGTCAAAACAGAAACTCAAGAGTCACAGGCATTTGGCAGATGCCTTCAGGGTAAAAAGCCAGCTGAGTACGTGTTTACTTCTTTGCATTCCTGCTTCATTTTTGGCCCTAGGCTTCCTTTCTTTCTTATCAGTTCAACTCTACATTTAAAAAAATATTAAAAAAAAATTTATCCAGCATTTCTATTTTTAGTAGAAAGGTTGTTCAAGGTATTTACAATCTTCTACAACCTAATTTTTATCTGCTTGATTTACCAGTTTTGGACAGAACTGTATTAAAATCTCTTAATATGATTATAGACATGTAATTCATTATTATTGTTTTTGCTTTCTTAATTTGAAGTTGTATACAAGCTCATGATTATGATATCTTCTTGGTGGATTTTTATTAATATTTACTGTTGCACTTTCCTTATTAAAACCTTTGGTCTGGAGAAGTCGGGAAGATGGCGTAAGAGTAAGACGCAGAGATCACCTTCCTCCCCACAGATACATCAGGAATACATCTACACGTGTAACAACTCCTACAGAACACCTACTGAACACTGGCAGAAGACCTCAGACCTCCCAAAAGGCAAGAAACTCCCCACATACCTGGGTAGGTCAAAAGAGAAAAGAATAAACAGAGACAAAAGAATAGGGACGGGACCTGCACCAGTGGGAGGGAGCTGTGAAGGAGGAAAGGTTTCCACACACTAGGAAGGCCCTTCGTGGGCGGACACTGTGGGTGTCGGAGCGGGGAAGCTTCGGAGCCACGGAGGACAGCACAACAACAGGGGTGCGGAAAGGAAAGCACAGAGATTCCCGCACAGAGGATCGGTGCCGATCAGCACTCACCAGCCCGAGACGCTTGTCTGCTCACCCACCAGGGCGGGCGGGGCTGGGAGCTGAGGCTCGGGCTTCGGTTGGAGCGCAGGGAGAGGACTGGGGTTGGCGGCGTGAACACAGCCTGCAGGGAGTTAGTGCACCACGGCTAGCCGGGACAGAGTACGGGGAAAAGTATGGAGCTGCCAAAGAGGCAAGAGACTTTTTCTTCCCTCTTTGTTTCCTGGTACGCGAGGAGAGGGGATTAAGAGCGCTGATTAAAGGAGCTCCAGAGACAGGCGCGAGCCGCGGCTAACATTGCGGACCCCAGAGACGGGCATGAGACGCTAAGGCTGCTGCTGCCGCCACCAAGAAGCCTGTGTGCGAGCACAGGTCACTATCCACACCTCCCTTCCAGGGAGCCTGTGCAGCCCGCCACTGCCAGGGGCCCAGGATCCAGGGACACCTTCCCCGGGAGAACGCACGGCGCGCCTCAGGCTGGTGCAATGTCACGCCGGCCTCTGCCTCCTCAGGCTCGCTCTGCACTCCGTACCCCTCCCTCCCCCCGGCCTGAGTGAGCCAGAGCCCCCCGAATCAGCGGCTCCTTTAACCCCGTCCTGTCTGAGCAACGAACAGACGCCCTCAGGCGACCTACACGCAGAGGCGGGGCCAAATCCAAACCTGAACCCCGGGAGCTTTGCGAACAAAGAAGAGAAAGGGAAATCTCTCCCAGCAGCCTCAGGAGCAGCAGATTAAATCTCCACAATCAACTTGATGTACCCTGCATCTGTGGAATACCTGAATAGACAATGAATCATCCCAAATTGAGGAGGTGGACTCTGAGAGCAAGATTTATTATTTTTTCTCCTTTTCCTCTTTTTGTGTGTATGTGTATGCTTCTGTGTGAGATTTTGTCTGTATAGCTTTGCTTTCACCATTTGTCCTAGGGTTCTATCCATCCGCTTTTTTTTTTTACTTTAAAAAAAATTTTTTTTCTTAATAATTATTTTTTATTTTAATAACTATTTTATCTTACTTTATTTTCTTTTATCCTCTTTCCTTCTACTTTTTCTCCCTTTTATTCTGAGCTGTGTGGATGAAAGGCTCTTGGTACTGCAGCCAGTAGTCAGTGCTGTGCCTCTGAGGTGGGACAGCCAACTTCAGGACACTGGCCCACAAGAGACCTCCCAGCTCCACGTAATGTCAAACGGCGAAAATGTCCCAGAGATCTCCATCTCAACACCAACACCCAGCTTCACTCAACGACCAGCAAGCTATAGTGCTGGACACCCTATGCCAAACAACTAGCAAGACAGAAACACAACCCCACCCATTAGCAGAGAGGCTGCCTAAAATAATAATAAGTCCACAGACACCCCAAAGCACACCACCAGACGTGGACCTGCCCACCAGAAAGACAAGATCCAGCCTCATCCACCAGAACAAAGGCACTAGTCCCCTGCCCCAGGAAGCCTACACAACCCACTGAACCAACTTTAGCCACTGGGGACAGACACCACAAACAACGGGAACTACGAACCTGCAGCCTGCAAAAAGGAGACCCCAAACACAGTAAGATAAGCAAAATGAGAAGACAGAAAAACACACAGCAGATGAAGGAGCAAGATAAAAACTCACCAGACGGAACAAATGAAGAGGAAATTGGTAGTCTACCTGAAAAAGGATTCAGAATAATGATAGTAAAGATGATCCAAAGGAAATAAAATAGAGAAAATGCAAGAAACATTTAACAAGGACCTGGAAGAACTAAAGATGAAACAAGCAACGATGAACAACACAATAAATGAAATTAAAAATACTCTAGAAGGGATCAATAGCAGAATAACTGAGGCAGAAGAATGGATAAGTGACCTGGAAGATAAAATAGTGGAAATAACTACTGCAGAGCAGAATAAAGATAAAAGAATGACAAGAACTCAGGACAGTTGCAGAGACCTCTGGGACAACATTAAATGCACCAACATTCGAATTATAGGGGTTCCAGAAGAAGAAGAGAAAAAGAAAGGGACTGAGAAAATATTTGAAGAGATTATAGTAGAAAACTTCCTTAATATGGGAAAGGAAATAGTTAATCAAGTCCAGGAAGCACAGAGAGTCCCATAAAGGATAAATCCAAGGAGAAACACGCCAAGACACATATTAATCAAACTGTCAAAAATTAAATACAAAGAAAACATATAAACAACAGCAAGGGAAAAACAATAAATAACACACAAGGGAATCCCCATAAGGTTAACGGCTGATCTTTCAGCAGAAACTCTGCAAGCCAGAAGGGACTGGCAGGACATATTGAAAGTGATGAAGGAGAAAAACCTACAACCAAGATTACTCTCCCCAGCAAGGATCTCAATCAGATTTGATGGAGAAATTAAAACCTTCACAGACAAGCAAAAGCTGAGAGAGTTCAGCACCACCAAACCAGCTTTACAACAAATGCTAAAGGACCTTCTCTAGGCAAGAAACACAAGAGAAGGAAAAGATCTACAATAACAAACCCAAAACAATTAAGAAAATGGGAATAGGAACATACATATCGATAATTACCGTAACTGTAAATGGATTAAATGCTCCCACCAAAAGACACAGACTGGCTGAATGGATACAAAAACAAGACCCATATATATGCTGTCTACAAGAGACCCACTTCAGACCTAGAGACACATACAGACTGAAAGTGAGGGGATGGAAAAAGGTATTGCATGCAAATGGAAACCAAAAGAAAGCTGGAGTAGCAATTCTCATATCAGACAAAATAGACTTTAAAATAAAGACTATTAGAAGAGACAAAGAAGGACACTACATAATGATCAAGGGATCGATCCAAGAAGAAGATATAACAATTGTAAATATTTATGCACACAACATAGGAGCACCTCAATACATAAGGCAAATACTAACAGCCATAAAAGGGGAAATCGACAGTAACACATTCGTAGTAGGGGACTTTAACACCCCACTTTCACCAATGGACAGATCATCCAAAATGAAAATAAGGAAACACAAGCTTTAAATGATACATTAAACCAGATGGACTTGATTGATATTTATAGGACATTCCATCCAAAAACAACTGAATACACATTTTTCTCAAGTGCTCATGGAACATTCTCCAGGATAGATCATATCTTGGGTCACAAATCAAGCCTTGGTAAATTTAAGAAAACTGAAATTGTATCAAGTATCTTTTCCGACCACAATGCTATGAGACTAGATATCAATTACAGGAAAAGATCTGTAAAGAATACAAACACATGGAGGCTAAACAATACACTACTTAATAACGAAGTGATCACTGAAGAAATCAAAGAGGAAATCAAAAAATACCTAGAAACAAATGACAATGGACACACGACGACCCAAAACCTATGGGATGCAGCAAAAGCAGTTCTAAGAGGGAAGTTTATAGCAATACAATCCTACCTTAAGAAACAGGAAACATCTCGAATAAACAACCTAACGTTGCACCTAAAGCAATTAGAGAAAGAAGAACAAGAAAACCCCAAAGTTAGCAGAAGGAAAGAAATCATAAAAATCATATCAGAAATAAATGAAAAGGAAATGAAGGAAACGATAGCAAAGATCAATAAAACTAAAAGCTGGTTCTTTGAGAAGCTAAACAAAATTGATAAACCATTAGCCAGACTCATCAAGAAAAAAAGGGAGAAGACTCAAATCAATAGAATTAGAAATGAAAAAGGAGAGGTAACAACTGACACTGCAGAAATACAAAAGATCATGAGAGATTACTACAAGAAACTCTATGCCAATAAAATGGACAACCTGAAAGAAATGGACAAATTCTTAGAAATGCACAACCTGCCAAGATTGAATCAGGAAGAAATAGAAAATATGAACAGACCAATCGCAAGCACTGAAATTCAAACTGTGATTAAAAATATTCCAACAAACAAAAGCCCAGGACCAGATGGCTTCACAGGCGAATTCTATCAAACATTTAGAGAAGAGCTAACACCAATCCTTCTCAAGCTCTTCCAAAATATAGCAGAGGGAGGAACACTCCCAAACTCATTCTACGAGGCCACCATCACCTTGATACCAAAACCAGACAGGGACGTCACAAAGAAAGAAAACTACAGGCCAATATCACTGATGAACATAGATGCAAAAATCCTCAACAAAATACTAGCAAACAGAATCCAACAGCACATTAAAAGGATCATACACCATGATCAAGTGGGGTTTATTCCAGGAATGCAAGGATTCTTCAATATACGCAAATCATTCAACGTGATACACCATATTAACAAACTGAAGAAAAACGATATGATCATCTCAATAGATGCAAAGAAAGCATCTGACAAAATTCAACACCCATTTATGATAAAAACCCTGCAGAAAGTTGGCATAGAGGGAACTTTCCTCAACATAATAAAGGCCATATATGACAAACCCACAGCCAACATCGTCCTCAATGGTGAAAATCTGAAAGTATTTCCACTAAGATCAGGAACAAGACAAGGTTGCCCACTCTCACCACTCTTATTCAACATAGTTTTGGAAGTTTTAGCCACAGCAATGAGGGAAGAAAAGGAAATAAAAGGAATCCAAATCGGAAAAGAAGAAGTAAAGCTGTCACTGTTTGCAGATGACATGATACTATACATAGAGAATCCTAAAGATGCTACCAGAAAACTACTAGAGATAATCAATTCATTTGATAAAGTAGCGGGATACAAAATTAATGCACAGAAATCTCTGGCATCCCTATACACTAATGATGAAAAATCTGAAAGTGAAATCAAGAAAACACTCCCATTTACCACTGCAACAAGAAGAATAAAATATCTAGGAACAAACCTACCTAAGGAGACAAAAGACCTGTATGCAGAAAATTATAAGACACTGATGAAAGAAATTAAAGATGATACAAATAGATGGAGAGATATACCATGTTCCTGGATTGGAAGAATCAACACTGTGAAAATGACTCTACTACCCAAAGCAATCTACAGATTCAATGCAATCCCTATCAAATTACCACTGGCATTTTTCACAGAACTAGAACAAAAAATTTCACAATTTGTATGGAAACACAAAAGACCCCAAATAGCCAAAGCAATCTTGGCTTTGAGAATGGAAAATGGAGCTGGAGGAATCAGGCTGCCTGACTTCAGACTATACTACAAAGCTACAGTAATCAAGACAGTATGGTACTGGCACAAAAACAGAAATATAGATCAATGGAACAGGATAGAAAGCCCAGAGATAAATCCACGCACATATGGTCACCTTATCGTTGATAAAGGAGGCAGGAATGTACAGTGGAGAAAGTACAGCCTCTTCAATAAGTGGTGCTGGGAAAACTGGACAGGTACATGTAAAAGTATGAGATTAGAACACTCCTTAACACCATACACAAAAATAAGCTCAAAATATATTAAAGGGTTTCCCTGGTGGCGCAGTGGTTGGGAGTCTGCCTGCCAATGCAGGGGACACGGGTTGTGCCCCGGTCTGGGAAGATCCCACATGCCACGGAGTGGCTGGGCCCGTGAGCCATGGCCACTGAAGCTGTGCGTCTGGAGCCTGTGCTCCGCAATGCGAGAGGCCACAGCAGTAAGAGGTCCGCGTACCACAAAAAAAAAAAAGGATTAAAGACCTAAATGTAAGGTCAGAAACTATCAAACTCTTAGAGGAAAACATAGGCACAACACTCTATGACATAAATCACAGCAAGATCCTTTTTGACCCACCTCCTAGAGAAATGGAAATAAAAACAAAAATAAACAAATGGGACTTAATGAAACTTAAAAGCTTTTGCACAGCAAAGGAAACCATAAACAAGACCAAAAGACAACCCTCAGAATGGGAGAAAATATTTGCAAATGAAGCAACTGACAAAGGATTAATCTCCAACATTTACAAGCAGCTCATGCAGCTCAATAACAAAAAAACAAACAACCCAGTCCAAAAGTGGGCGGAAGACCTAAATAGACATTTCTCCAAAGAAGATATACAGACAGATACACAAACACATGAAAGAATGCTCAACATCATTAATCATTAGAGAAATGCAAATCAAAACTACAATGAGATATCATCCTACACCAGTCAGAATGGCCATCATCAAAAAATGTTGGAGAGGGTGTGGAGAAAAGGGAACATTCTTGCACTGCTGGTGGGAATGTGAATTGGTACAGCCACTATGGAGAACAGTATGGAGGTTCCTTCAAAAACTACAAATAGAACTACCATATGACCCAGCAATCCCACTACTGGGCATATACCCTGAGAAAACCATAATTCAAGAAGAGTCATGTACCAAAATGTTCATTTCAGCTCTATTTACAATAGCCAGGAGATGGAAACAACCTAAGTGTCCATCATCAGATGAATGGATAAAGAAGATGTGGCACATATATACAATGGAATATTACTCAGCCATAAAAAGAAACGAAATTGAGTTATTTGTAGTGAGGTGGATGGACCTACAGTCTGTCATACAGAGTGGAGTAAGTCAGAAAGAGAAAGACAAATACCATATGCTAACACATATATATGGAATCTAAGAAAAAAAATGTCATGAAGAACCTAGGGGTAAGATGGGAGTAAAGACACAGACCTACTAGAGAATGGACTTGAGGATATGGGGAGGGGGAAGGGTAAGCTGTGACAAAGTGAGAGAGTGGCATGGACATATATACACTACCAAACGTAAAATAGATAGCTAGTGGGAAGCAGCCGCATAGCACAGGGAGATCAGCTCAGTGCTTTGTGACCACCTAGAGGGGTGGGATAGGGACGGTGGGAGGGAGGGAGACGCAAGAGGGAAGAGATATGGGAACATATGTATATGTATAACTGATTCACTTTGTTATAAATCAGAAACTAACACACCATTGTAAAGCAATTATACTCCCATAAAGACGTAAAACAATAAATAAATAAATATAAAAAACCTTTGGTCTTATATCTGTCCAATAATGATAACCTACATCAGTTTTCTTTACCCATTTCTGGGTAGTTTTATTTTTGGTATCTCCATAAAGAGTATATACGTGATTTTGTTTTTTATTCAAATTGCTATCTCTGTGCCTTTTAATAAAGAAGATCAATCCATTTATATTTACTGTGAACTATTAATATATTTCGAACTATTTCTACTTCCTGTTTTCTATTTATCCTTCCTTTCTTTTGCTTATTTTTTTTTACTTTTTTAAGCTTTCCTTTCTTTTACTGAACTGATCAAGTTTTCAATATTCTCTGCCACCCACCTTTGCTGGTTTGGAAGCTATAAACTATAGTTTTATTATTTTTGTTTTTTAATCATATATACTTAATTATAGATTGTTCTGAAAGAGTGTGAAATTAGTTAATATTTCTGTCCTCTTCTTGAACATGATGTGGACCTTAAATGTTATACATTCCCACTGAACAAAATTTCCCCACACGTACAACCTATTTGTTGTTACCATCCAGAGCTACAATGTGCAGTTTGGTAGCCATTAGCTACATGTGGCTAATGAGTCCTTAATATGTGGCCAGTCTGCATTGAGATGTGCTCTAAGTGTAACATATATACTGGATTTTGAAGATTTAGCATGAGAAAATGAAAGTATCAATAAAATATCTCAGTATTTTTTATGCTGACTGCATGTTGAAATGAGAACATTTTAGGCATACTGGAGTAAATAAAATATATTATTAAAAATTAATTTCATGTCTTTTTTTTAATGTGACTACTAGACAATTTTTAATTTAAAATTATAATTGTATTGGATAGTGCTAATCTAGAGTTTTCGTTTTAACTTTGTTTTAAATGCACCCTCCCCCACAAAAATCCTAAATTATTATCTTTCTGCTATTAATAATTAACATTTATAATTTCACTGAATCAAAATTCTTTATTCTAGAATAACAATTTACCTGGATATGAAATGGTATTAAACATTACTCTGTCTTAGTATTTAAGATATTACTCCTTTGTCTCCTAGCAGCAACTGTTGTTGATAAGAAACCAGTCAGTTCAATTATCGTACCTCTGAAGGTAATCTGGCCTCTAACTTTGGTGGCTTTTAAGATTTTCTCTTTATCTGATATTCTAGAATTTCACCACAACCTGTCTAGATGTAGCTTTATCTTTGTTTAACCCACTTGATTCCAGAGTTTACTTTTGATTCAAGGATTCAGGTCCTTCAATGCTGAAAATTCTCAGCCATTTTGCCTTCAAAATTTAGTTCTCCTCCAATCTCTGCAACTTCTTTCTTCTGTAACTGAGATATTATACATCTCAATCAATCTCTGGGTGAATTTTTTACTAATATTTTCTAACCCATTAATTCTCTCATCAGTGGTGCAAAGGGTAACATTTATCCCGTTTATTAAGTTTTTTAATATACCAACTATACTTTTAATTTACAAAAGTTCTAGTTGGTTTTTTTCCACATTAACCTATTTTTTTTCATAATTTTGAGCTATTAATGGGAAGTATCCCTTATTTCTTTGAGCATACTAAAAATGCTTTAAAGTTTCTTCCAATCAATGGAATACTATGCAGCCGTTAAAAAGAATAAAATCATCCCATGGGTACAAATATGGAATGATCTTAAATATGTCATTAAGTGAAAAAGCCAACGTATACAATAGTATGTGCAGAATGCTACCACTTATATAAAAGTTTATGTATATGTGTGTACATATGCTAGTACATGCATGAACTATCTCAGAAAGGATAGCAAGAAACTGGTAATAGTGGTTGCCTCTGGGGAGGGGAACTGGGTGGCTAGGGGAAAGAGGTGGGAGATAGACTTACTTTTCACTGTTTACCCTTTTGTACCTTTGAATTTTGTACCACGTGCATGTATTACCTAGTCGAAAAAAAATAAAATAATTCATTTTTTAAAATAAAGTCTTTGTTGGACTACTCCAAAAAATTAATTTTATCCAGAGAAAATACCTGTTCTAGTTGCTGGTTTTGTTATGATATTAATATTAGATGTCTTCATGAGTTTGGGAATTTTGGTTATATAGGCTTATTTTGAGCAAGAAAGATTTAAAAATTTTTTCTCTTTCTTCCTATTTAATGGTTTTATAGTTGCTCCCACTTGGATTTCTGGAACCAAATCCACTACTAGGCCTCATAATGACATTAAGGCCTCCAGTTTCATGATAATATTGGAGCTATCACATATATACCTTCAGTCACCGACTCAACAATGGCTTCATTCAATTCCTGGTCATGAGGCTGTATCTTTATCATCTAAAACCTACAGCCCCAGGTAATTAATAGCTTTTTCCTTTTTTCAGCCTCATTCCAACTAAACCCCTGGCTTCATATAGTAATTCTGGCTCTGGTTCCTGCCTCACATGAAACACTTTTAGCATTTTTGATTCCTGACAGGAGCTAAACTACTATATGTCAGTGCCTGACTGAAAACCCAGTGGGCTTATGGTTTCAACCCTGTAACAGCTTTGTGTCTGTGTTCCGGTCTGGCCATATGGCCACAAAGATGTTTATGTTGTTTCAGAGCCTGGCTGTATCTTTTGTGCTATTTAATCTATTGTTCTATATGTTTGGAGCTAGAGGTTACATCAAAATTCAATATGTCACCTTGACTAGAAGTAATTTCCTCATAAATTATTATTTTTTGAACATTAAAAGTAATCATTATGAAAGTCATATAATCTTATTATATAAAGTTTAGAAAATAGAAAATTACTCATAATCCATTCATTCTAACACATCCACTGTAAGCATTTAAAAATATTTCCTTCTAATCGTTTTCTTCTGCATCATGTCATATTTATATAATTTTTATGATTTTAACCTGTACTATCGCAAGCATTTGTCTATGCTGATATGTAGTCTCTGTAACCATCATTTTAATCACTGCATATTAGTCCACCAAGCTATTCAACTGTTATCTACTTCCCACATTATTGAGAATTTAAGGAGCTTCCAACAATGCTATAAAGAAGTTTTTCTGTGCATATGTGTTTTTTTCCCTCAATAGTATGAATTTGGGGGCTGGTGGTGACAGAGGCTAAGCAGTGGTAGTGCCCAAAAGCATTACAGGACTATCATAATACATGGCTGAGATTCATAATGATGACCCTAATACACAAGGAGAAAAGGTGAGATCACATGGAAGTGAA
Organism: Leucopleurus acutus; assembly: GCF_964270905.1. Classification (NCBI taxonomy): domain Eukaryota; kingdom Metazoa; phylum Chordata; class Mammalia; order Artiodactyla; family Delphinidae; genus Leucopleurus; species Leucopleurus acutus. Next base: position 35,000,152 of record NC_139150.1, read on the forward strand.
AATGCATTTCAGAAAGATTCCAATCCAAAATGTTTAACAGTAAGTTTTGTAGTTAAAGGGCTATGTTCCACAATTCCAAATGTGTATCACCTAGTAGTGCTGGACAAGGCATTATAAATTTTCATTAACTTCCAAAACAGAATATTTTGGGTCACATTAATAAAGTTCACTTTTTCACTACAATACTAACCTTATATTATTTACACAGTCTTCATGAGCTTCAGAAAGTGTTTTTATGTGCTTTGAAGATATAGGATCAAAAAGCAGAACTTCAGTCTGTTCACAAGCAACTGTCAGCACTGACCTGGAAGCAAATGACACATTTCTCTTATTTAGTTTTTTAGCATTCTCTGGTTATTGATATTCAACTATTTATAACTACACAAGTTATAGATGAATAACTTCTTTTTGTCCACATTAGTAGCAGATATTTAAAAGACTGACACTACTCACTGTTGAAAGTAGTAGTAGGAAGTGGTACTCTCATACATTATGGTGAAGTGTAAACTGGTGCGGCTTGTGTGGAGAGTACCAGTATCTATCAAAATTTTAAACATGCATACCTTTTGACTCAGCAATTTTTTTCTGGGAATTCAATCTAGAGAAATAATTATTTCTAAATACAAAGAAGCACATTTAAAGATATGCTGCATTGTAGGGAGAAATTGAAAGTAACCTAAATGTACATAAAAGAAGGAATGGTTGATTACATAAACCATAGTATATAATACTTTACAATATAGTACAACATTTAAAAAGAAAGGGATAACTTTATGTGGGTATGAAGAACTCTAAAACATTTTTAAATGAGAAAAGCTGGTTGCAGAAAAACATGCATAAATGAGGCAACTTAGGAAAAAAATCATGTACAACAAAATTAGGTATTTCATCAGTATCTATTAAAATGCACTGAAAAGGTCTAGCATATACCCTACCAAACCAGTTTGATATAGTCAAACTTAACCTTTTCCTTTATGGATTTTTAGTATTATCTCTTGTTTCAGCCCTTTCCTATTACAAAGTTGTATTTTTATAAACCTTTTCTAAACCCCATTTTGATTTCTGAAAATCTATTGTCATTTATTTATTTTGCCTTTGTTTTCTGTAGGTGCTGATCTTTCAGATTCAGACCTAGCAAATGAAATCCTGAGTCTTTGAAAGTTCAGGTCTTCTCAATTTATAGTTCCAATAACAAATGGTATTTTTACACTTTACGATGAAAGTGCATAAGATGGAATTTTAAATGGCCAAATTTTTCTATTCAGAACAAACTTTTTAGATGAAGTGGGGAGGGAAAAATTCTACTAAATTGAAATTTTTTCCATATGTAGTAATCATGAAATTATCCTTTAAAGGGTGTCTGCATAAACCCTTTTGTGAGCCATCTGGATTTCAAAAGTTTACTAATATGTGAAGGATTTTTGTAGGATTTTTGTGCTAGTTGACCATGATGAGTAAAAGTATTCAAATTAATATATGTAATTTTAGAGGATGTATAAATAATCATTTCTTTTGTTGGTCAGAAGAGTCATGAAATGAAATTTTCTTTTTGTGCATAAAAGTAATGAATCAATGATTCTGGGAGAGTCTTAATCTTAAACATTGTACATAAGTGACCTATTGAAAAAAAGAGAGACCTATAAAACTGATAGTCTTTCTTTTTAATTAATTAATTTTATTTACTTTTGGCTGTGTTGGGTCTTTGTTGCTGTGCGCGGGCCTTCTCTAGTTGCGGTGAGCGGGGGCTACTCTTCATTGCGGTGCGCAAGGCTTCTCGTTGCGGTGGCTTCTCTTGTTGCAGAGCACAGGCTCTAGGCACGCGGGCTTCAGTAGTTGTGGCTTGCGAGCTCAGCAGTTGTGGCTCGCAGGCTCTAGAGCGCAGGCTCAGTAGTTGTGGCTCACGGGCTTAGCTGCTCCGCGGCACGTGGGATCTTCCTGGACCAGGGCTTGAACTCGTGTCTCCTGCATTGGCAGGCAGATTGCTAACCACTCTACCACCAGGGAAGTTCCATTTTTTTTGGTTTTAATACCAAAAAATCTATTACAATAGATTACAATCTATTTTTGTACATGGCATGATTTGTAACTTTTTAAAATGGATGTCATTTGTCCCAGCATCAAAGCCTATACTTTTCTAAATGCTGTCTTTATCATACACAAGTTTTTTTGGGGGACTCTATATTCTAGTCTATCCAATACCACCACAGTATTTTAATTTCTAAAAGGTTTGACAAGTGGCAAAGCAAGCCCCTCATTGCCCTAATAAACATTTTTTGGGGTGCTAATGTCATACTTTCTCTTTCAAATGAATTTTAGATATAGCATTATCAGGTACTACTAAAAAATCTTGTTGGTATTTTTATTGGGATGCAGTATCTTTACAAAGTAATTTGGTACAATTTATATCATACAGTATTGAATCATCCCATCAGCAATATGCATAGTTTCCCACATATTCAAGATTTTCTTAGCAAGAGTATTGTAACAATCCTTGGAACTTTGAACATCCTTATACATTTAGAATTGACTTAGGAAGTTATGTACACACACACACACACACACACACAGATCCACCTGTGGGTTTTAATTGAGATTGTAATAAATCTAAAGAAAAGTTTGCACAGAATTGACATCTTGACAATATGGAGTCTTCCAATCCTTGAACATGTCATATCTCCATTTACAACAGAGATTTTCTCCATATGCATCATGCCTATCTTTTGTTATATCTATTCCTGGGTACTTGAGGTTTTTTTGATGCTTTTGTAAATGTTCTTTTTAAAATTGTTTCATTTGTTGCTGGTACACAGAAGAGTAACTGATTTTTAAAATATTATTTATCATCAATCTTGCTATTTTATTTAATAATTTATCATAGGTTATTTTAGGTTTTCTTTGTCAATAATCATATCTATAAACAGTTGCTTTGTTCTTTGTTTTAATATAAATTTATTTATTTATTTTTGGCTGCGTTGGGTCTTTGTTGCTGCGCACGGGCTTTTCTCTAGCTGTGGTAAGTGCGGACTACTCTTCGTTGTGGTACGTGGGCTCCTCATTGCAGTGGCTTCTCTTGTTGTAAAGCATAGGCTCTAGGCACATGGGCTTCAGTAGTTGTGGCATGCGGGCTCAGTAGTTGTGGCTTATGGGCTCTAGAGCACAGGCTCAGTACTTGTGGTGCACAGGCTTAGTTGCTCTGCGGCATGTGGAATCTTCCCGGACCAGGGCTCGAACTCATGTCCCTTGCATTGGCAGGCAGATTCTTAACCACTGTGCCACCAGACAAGTTCCTGCTTTGTTCTTTTTAATACTTCTTTTCCTTGTTGCACTGGCTAGGACTTTCAGTACAGTGTTCAATAGAAATGTTAATATAGCGTGCACTCTTATCTTGTTCCTTATCTTCAAGAATACATTCACCATTTCATCATTAAGCACAATGTTTGCTGTAGGGTTTATTTGTTTTGGTAGATTCCTATTATTGGATTAAAGAAATTAATTCTCTTCTACTTAAAATCTGCTGAGTGTTTTTTTCCATTAATATACATTAAAGTATATAAAACATTTTCTAACACTTATTGAAATTATCCTATAGTTTTCTTTTTAATATGTTAATGTAGTGATTTACATTAATTTATTTTCTAATGTTAAATCAATCTTTCATTTTTACCATATTGCTAGATTCAGTTGGCTAAAACGGTGGGTTCACATCTCTGGCTACCCTCCATTTGCAGATCTTGGCCCTGCAATTTCCTCATTGCCTCAATTCTCTAATCCTTTCAAACATAACTTTTTATATCTTACATTAGATATTTATGTTTTTCTCTAGCTTTTCTAATTATTCTCAGTTGGAGGGTTGGTCCAAACCAGTAGTAGATACTCCACTACTGGAAAGCTACAATCTCTACTTCTTGTATCAGAAAATATGTCCCCCTTTCATTCTGAATATTGTTTATTTGGGTATTCGCTTGATCAATCTAATGAGTGTTTTTCATTATTCTTTGTCTTTTTGAAGACACATTTTTCTGTTGAGTATTTCTACTTAATTTTTAGAATTTCACTAATTTTACTCTTTATTGCTGTATTTCTTTCCTTTTACTTTCTTCAGATTTACTTTACTACAACTTCACTATTTTTACTGTTTCTTGAGATGGACACTTAGCTAACTAATTTTCCTTGTCTTCCTTTTTAGTTTATTAAAGATTATAATTTTCCTACTGAGGATTTACTTATATCCCACAACTTTTGCAAGGTGGTACTTTCATTATCATTTAGTTCTAAATATTTCTAATTTCCATTATCATTTCTACTTTGACTTATGAGTTATTTATAAATGTTTCTTAACTTGAAAATACATGAGGTTTTTCTAGTTTTCTTTTAGTTACTAATTTCTAGCAATCACATTATACTGAGAAACTACTTAATGATAATCTTTTGAAATATGTGGCCTTACAGGAGAGCAATTTTTAAATCATCCTTGTATGTTTGCAAAAAAAAAAAAAACCATGAGGCAGCTGTTACATACATTAGTCAAATGTGATATTCAAAAAACTATTAAATATTCAATAGTAATATAAATTAACATGAATAAAAATTTTAAAACATTAAAAAATTAAACTAACCTATAGGTTATAAAAATGCTTGCCAAGTGGTATTAGTTCTAACTCAAATTGTTCATCAGATTATTCTAGTAATTCCCAATCATTTATTAATTTTTGGAAATTGTAGCCATAATCGTTTTTTTGACACAGATGCTTTTGTCTGAACCATGAACTGCCACAGGAAATTGCATAAAGCCCCTCCAAGAATTTCCATGTTAAACAGGTAGTCATTCATATAAAACACACTTATGGTTACCAAAGGGGAAAGGGAAGGAGGGAAGGATAAATAAGGAGTATGGGATTGACAGATACGAAAAACAGATAAGCAACAAGAATTTACTATATAGCACAGGGAATTATATTTAATATATTTTAACAACCTATAATGGAAAAAAATCTGAAAAAAATATAACTGAATCACTTTTCTGTATACCTGAAACTAACACAATATTGTAAATCAACTATACTTCAATTTTTAAAAATTCCTCATAAATAGGTAGTCATCAAGTAACCTGTAGACTTGATAAGTAAAAAAAAAAGTCACTCTTAATAGCAACAGAATTGTTCATGGGAGGTGAATTCTCTTTTCAGCTTTTGCTGCAGTTAACAGTAAGTATATTAAAAATTTTTTGGCCCTTATAATGCTTGCTGTTAATTTTTATATTCAATTACATTAATAACTAAGTCACAAAATAATTTATTGAGACATCATATTTAATTATATCAAACTTAATCCCTCAGCCCAAATGAGACATAATGTAATACAGTAGTTAACAGCATAAACCAGAATACAAATCTTTTGTTTTTCATGACCTTTCAGCTTCTCAGTTCTCTCAACTAAATGTTTCTGGTAAAGAGACTACTAATGTTGGCAGTCAAGTTCATTAATAGAGTGTTATTAATGTCCATGGTGGGCATGTATTCAGTGGCTTTTGGCAAACTTATCCCACTAAATAAATGTGAAATTCAGTAAGAATGATAAAATTAGGGAAGTACATCCCAGGAGTCATTCATGCATAAACCATCCTCATAGACCTCATTCACCTGCCATGGATTATATCCTGCAATGGGTATGCACACTTTGCCAAGAGAATTAATGTTTGGATGGTGCCTGCAGTAGTGCCATTACTCTCATCAGACTGCTCTTTTCATCTCTCTGGATCTCCCCAGAGGCTGCAGTTCCCACAAATGACCATGTGAGAATGACTGGGAGAGTGTGTGAGAAAGGCAGGCAGCCCCATACTAAGGGGAGCCAAATGGTCACTCAGCATTTGCCTATGGATTTTTTGTGTGTGTGGGAGGATACCTGGCATGGGGAGAAGAGCTTAGAGTGGATGCTAAAAGTCTCTAGTAAGATGTTTCTTGGCAGGTTGCTGTGCCAGTTCTTAAATCTTTAGTTGCTATATAATGGGTTACTGAGAGATCCTATGGAAGGTGCTTAAGCACTAGGAAGGCACTCAGTGAGCTTGGGGCAGTAACTAACTACTCAACCACCATGGATATATATTAATATTTTAACAACTGGTACAGGTGAACCAATGTGTACTAGCTGAATATCAGGCCTGAATGCAGTATTCTATACATGCCCTTTAGAGCAAGATTTTAAGTGGTGCTGTTTCTGTCTTGTGTACTCTTACGTTTGTGTCTGCCTGCTTAACTGAGGTATGCTATAATGTGTATTAAGATCATCCCCGATGATGATAAATTTTTCTCTTTTCTCCTTGAAGTTATCAATTTTTGATGTATATAAATAAAAAACCCTCAATTTCAGAACTGTTTTATCTTCCAGGTGAATTGAGCTATTATCATTATGAAGTAACCTTCTAACTCTAGTAATTTTTTTTTTTTGCCTTAAAGCCTATTTTGTATATTAATATAGCTCACCAGCTTTCTTTTGTTTAGAATGTTTGATATGTCTTTCTCTATCCTTCTAGAATGTGTTTGATATATGCCTCTCTCTCCTATGTACAAGAAGTACTAGTACTTCTATATTATAATTAGTAATATTTGGATTTATTTTCAGCCATTCTTTGTGCTTTTTGTTATACCTTTTCTACTTTTTTCTCCTTTCCCTTTCTTGACTTCTTTTGGAATTTTTTCTTCTCATTCCAAAATTTTTTCTTCTACTAGTCTGGAAATAATATATTTACTTGTCTTTTGGTGGTACGCACACATTAAAGCCTAAAGTTAATATATCACAATTCTCCCTCAAAAAAAAGAAAAAAGGAATTTAGAGCATCCTTTCATAATTTATGCTATTGTTGTCTACTATTTTAGCTACATCTTTGTTAATCCCAAAAGAGAAAATCAGATTTAATTTTACATACAAATTTTCCACTTCCTTTGTTCTTCATTCCTTCTAATATCTCTGACCTTACAGTTCTCATTGGGTGCATATGTATTTATTTCATCTTTGTTCTTGACAAGAACAAAGAACCTATCTTTGCTAGGTACAGACATCTAGATTGGCAGTTTTTTCCAGCATAGTAAAAAATAATCACGACTGTCCTCTAATTTACATGATTATTGATGACTAACTGGCTTTCACTCACATAGTTACTCCTTTGAAGGTTTTTTTCTCTAGCTTTTATGATTTTATATTTGTTGTCCTGCAGTTTCACTACATGGCTAGGGAGAATTCCTGCTTGGGGTGTGCTGGGCTTCTTAAATTGTGGTTTGGTACCTTTCTTCAATTCTGGAAATCTCTCAGCTATTATTGCTTCAAGTTTGTTTTACCCTATTATCTATCTCATTTTCTTTAGGAACTGACCAAGTACATGATATGCATTTTCTCTCTACGCTTCATGTCACTAAGCCTCCTTCATATTTTCAGTCTCTGTCTCTCTTGTCTGCATTTTGGATAACTTCTTCACTTCTATTTTCCAACACACTAATTTTCTCTACAGCAGTGCCTAATGTGTTCTCATAGAGTATAGCCTAAGAAAGTCCCATATTATCTAATCTATTAATATCATATTTCCTTTTTCAAAATGTCATTTTAGGAGTTGACAGATTTATATTGACAGTGTTACTATTGCTTAAAACATTTTTGGAATTCTTTAGAAATTACCTTCTAGTCCATGTATCCTTTCTTTTTTTTTTTTTAAGTGCCAAATTCTAGTCTGGTCTCTATCAAATTCACAATTTTAATTCTTACCTTCTGTATCACCTCTTCTTTTTGTACTGAGAAGTCCTTGTGACAGTGGTTACGGTATCCAGTAAGCTGATTTAACTCATATATGACTGAAGGATATGAGAAATCATTTCATTTAACACAGTTTGTCATTTTATATAAAACCATTTTAAGTCCTATAAAAATCTGAGGTATATTAGTAGACGTAGTCAAAAGACTAAAAAATTAAAACACTGAACCATTTTCACCTACCACCTTGACATAAATGAAAAAGTATGGCAATGTGCAATATTGGCAAGGGTATGGGAAGACAAATACTTTCATATGGGACTGACAGGAATAAGAATTGGTACAGTCTTCACAGAGGGCAGTTCAATAATAGGTATCCAGAATCTTCATAACCTTTGACTCATTCTAGGGACTTACCATAAGGGCATACATAAATCTAAAATATTTGTTTAGAGAGAGTTTATTTAAACTAATGAAAAATTTTAAATAATGTTGTAGAAATATATTCATTAACATAAATAATTTGTAATATATTATATGAAAAAAAGCAGGCTAAAAAATAGTTGATTCTATCTTTATGTTAAAATAAACATACACAGGGAGTTCCCTGACGGTCCAGTGGTTAGGACTTGGCACTTTCACTGCCATGGCCTGGGTTCAATCCCTGGTCAGGGAACTAAGATACCACAAGCTGCACAGCATGACCAAAAAAAAAAAAAAAAAATTTTTTTTAATAAATAAAATAAATATATACAAGGAAAAAATTCCTTAGATAGCCATTCAATCTCTGGGATCATAAATGATATTTAGCTTCTTTTAGCTCATTTACTGCCTACGTTTTCTAAAGTACATATTAATTGCATAATTACACATTATCAAATTATTTTAAGTACTAGAGTACCTAACCACCTTTTACAAAAATGTTACTATAGGAAAATGTAGCCCAGATTCAAACAAGAACTATCAGTAATATACTCCTCATTCTAATAGCACTGGCAATGAGAATTCCTTCTTCATAACTCATTCTATCCCTCTCACCCTCTACCTAAAATCCCACCTCCAAAGAGTAGAAATAGCTGCTTCTGAAGGCCGGAGGTTGGGAGGAGAGGAACTGGGATATGTTGAAGAAAGGAACTGAAGGGTTATGAGGAACAGACTCCTGGTATTTTGGGAGAAGCTTTAGGAATAGGGCTTGAGGAAGGAAGTGGGGAGAGGAGGTTCCATGGATAAACTTCAGCAAAACAGTTTCTCCCCTCACCAATTTTCTCTGTATTCAGGTGCACAGTCACTGTTACAAGTCAACTGCTATAGGGAGAAACCCCAGAGATCCCAGAACTGAGTCTGATTAAGAAAAAGCATTTGCAACAGTGAAAGGAAACAGGGTGTACTCGCTCAGTGATTCCAGATTCTGTTGCTTTGTTCCTTTGTTAGCACATTTTATGTCTTTCTTCAGCCCAATTTTTTACTTTGTTAACCTATCTTCTTTCAGCTTCTCTAGCATGATATGCTGCTCCTCCAACCACAGGTCCTTTGACATACCAGTTCCTCCACCTGAAGTATTTCTATGCCCTTCCAAACACTATCTTGACTAATTTATCTTCTACTCATTTTTCCAATCTAGGTCAAGTGTCACTTTCTCAGGGAAACCTTGAAAACTCTAGTCCACAACAGATTCTTTCAAGCCTGTATCACAATTTGTAAATATACATTAAGAAATTATTTAGTATGGTTATTAATGTCTAGTTGAACCAATATGTCCCAAGACCAATGAAAGCGGTGCCATTAGCTGGTTTGCTCACCACTGCCACCTCTGCCTTGGAGCACAGCAAGTGCTCAACAAATATTGGGTTGGCCAAAAGGTTGTTCAGCTTTTTCTGTAAAATGGCTCTAGTAGCACTTAGGTGTCTTTAACTTCATTCAAAACAATTTTGTTAGATTGTATGTGACAGCTGTCATATCAGTGTGCATTTTTAAAAAACTTATCAAAATTGATGAATTTTTGTGTAGCCATTTTATTATTGAAGATGGAAGAAAAAAAGCACATTTTCGTCATATGCTTTATTATTTCAAGAAAGGTAAAAACACAACTGAAATGCAAAAAAAGATTTGTGCAGTGTATGGAGAAGGCGCTGTGACTGATCAAACGTGTCAAAAGTGGTTTGCGAAGTTTCATGCTGGAGATTTCTTGTTGGACGATGTTCCATGGTTGGGTAGATCAGCTGAAGTTGATGGCGATCAAATTGAGACATTAATTGAGAACAGTCAACGTTATACCATGCGGGAGATAGCCGACATACTCAAAATATCCAAATCAAGCACTGAAAATCATTTACACCGGCTTGGTTATGTGAATCACTTTGATGTTTGGGTTCCACATAAGTTAAGCAAAAAAACCTTCTTCCCCGTATTTCTACATGCGATTCTCTACTTAAACGTAATGAAAACGTTTTTTTTTTTTTTTTTTTTTTTTTTTTTTTTTTCCGGTACGCGGGGCCTTTCACTGTTGGGGCCTCTCCTGTTGCGGAGCACAGGCTCCGGACGCGCAGGCTCAGGGGCCATGGCTCACGGGCCCAGCCGCTCCGCGGCATGTGGGATCTTCCCAGACCGGGGCATGAACCCGTGTCCCCTGCATCGGCAGGTGGACTCTCAACCACTAAGCCATCAGGGAAGCCCAGGAAAACGTTCCATTTTTAAAACAAACTGTGACGGGCAATGAAAAGTGGATACTGTACAATAATGTGGAACGGAAGAGATCGTGGGGCAAGTGAAATGAACCACCACCAACCACACCAAAGGCTGGTCTTCATCCGAAGAAGGTGATGTCGTGTATATGGTGGGATTGGAAGGGAGTCCTCTATTATGAGCTTCTTCCAAAAAAACCAAATGATTAATTCCAACAAGTATTGCTCCCAGTTAGACCAACTGTAAGCATCACTCAATGAAAAGTGTCCAGAATTAGTCAACAGAAAATGCATAATCTTCCATCAGGATAACGCAAGACTGCATGTTTCTTTGATGGCCAGGCAAAAACTGTTAACAGCTTGGCTGGGAAGTTCTGATTCACCCGCCGTTTTCACCAGATATTGCACCTTCAGATTTCCATTTATTTAGGTCTTTACAAAATTCTCTTAATGGAAAAAATTTCAATTCCCTGGAAGACTGTAAAAGGCACCTGGAACAGTTCTTTGTTCAAAAAGATAAAAAGTTTTGGGAAGATGGAATTATGAAGTTGCCTGAAAAATGGCAGAAGATAGTGGAACAAAAGGATGACTATGTTGTTCAATAAAGATCTTGGTGAAAACAGAAGGCACTTTTTGGCCAACCCAATATTTGCTGAACGAGGGAGGGAATGAATGAATGAATGAATGAACAGCTAAGCAAATGACTAAGAATCCAGAGGCCTTGGTGGGGTAAGAGTTGTATTATCTATGTCCGCTCATGGTGGAACCATGTGTAAATTTTTTCCTTTGATTGCTGTTGAACTTGTTCCTGTACTCACAAAACAAAGTTTAAAAAATATATATATCACTTTGAGCCTCCTGCTCCAGCTCCATGGCCCGGCCAGCTCCCTCCCTCCCTCCCCTGCAGCCAGATGCCTGCCCTCCCCCCTCCGCAGCCCCCCCCCACACACACACAGAGCAGCTGCAGGCAGCCGCTGACTTTCGAGGCTGAGTCATCACTACAGAGTGGGAAGGGCAGCAGCGACAGAGAATCCAAACCTCAAAGGTGGTATCACAAAGTACCTTTTCTCCAAGTTGGGGGCTCAGAGGGGCACCATCATGAGCAACGTTACCACTGTGAAAGAAGGTTGGGTTCAGAAGAGGGGAGAATATATAAAAAACTGGAGGCCAAGATATTTCCTTTTGAAGACAGATGGCTCATTCATAGGATATAAAGAGAAACCCCAAGATGTGGATTTACCTTATCCCCTCAACAACTTTTCAGTAGCAAAATGCCAGTTAATGAAAACAGAACGACCAAAGCCAAACACATTTATTATCAGATGTCTCCAGTGGACCACTGTTAATAGAGAGAACATTTCATGTAGACACTCCAGAGGAAAGGGAAGAATGGACAGAAGCTATCCAAGCTGTGGCAGACAGACTCCAGAGGCAAGAAGAGGAGAGAATGAATTGTAGTCCAACTTCACAAATTGATAATATAGGAGAGGAAGAGATGGATGCTTCTACAACCCATCATAAAAGAAAGGCAGAAAACATCTTACTCCCCTCCTCAGCACAACATTTATATGTGTGGAAGAAATATGTTAACAACTGCCATTTGCAAAAACTGTTAGCCAATTATCTTATGATATGCTATTACATTGGTGTGGATGGTTTTTAATCAGGTGAATCTTAAACCTGTCATTGTTTAAGACCAAATAATTGAAACATCACTTTATTTCAGTGTTTCAGCAATTAGCACTGAATGTTGAAAGGGCTTGTTAGGAAGTTGTGATTGATGTGCCGTCATACTACTTTATATAATTTGCATTTTTCCCTCACTGTTTTAATACTATTTTAGAAACTTGGAAATAAAGTGTTTTCCCTAATGATATGGTCCTTTTCTATTTACCATTCTATGTTCTCCTGAAAGCAGAAGCTGAAATGGCTCTGGTGTACTTCATGCTTGGTGCCCTAGCCTCACTAATGTCAGCAGGAAAGTGAACAATCTTGGAAGTTATAGCTTTTTATTTTGGTAGCTGCTTCTGAGCCAATGAGGGAAACAGATTTTTTCTTCCCTCAGTGCTCCAGAATAATAAGCGCCAATTTATATATTTATAAGAATTGTAAATTATGGTTTTCATTGCTACAGAAAATTGAAAAGCAACTCCCTATTGAAAAAGTGGTATTTTAAGATTAACGGTACAAGTATTCAAAATAGATGAACATGCCATATTTAATGTTAGAATATATTTGTTATAATAGATTTTAAATTAATCTTCAGGTAGGAAAATGCTAATTGTTAAGGTAATTATCCATGTAATTTGGTATTAGTACAGTGATTAAGAACTCTGGAGTTAGACTGCCTGAATTCAAATCCTCTTTTTCCTATGTGCTAACCATGTGAACTTGGTGAGCTTTACAGTTACAACTTAGATTCAGTTAATCATCCTTTCCTTACCTGAAATTTCTATTCTAATTAGAATAATATTCTATACTTGATCTTGGCCGAATTTCTGAGAACCCTGTATGTCTTCCTTGAAGACTAATCCTCTATTTGTTAGTTGAATTGTATCCCTCTTTTCTTTTGAGTCACCTTAACCACGCTCTGCCCTTGTTCCTCAGTTACTGCAAAGAGAAAAACACAATCTAGCTTTACCCACCTTCTCAGAGAGAAAAAAGCTTCTTGTGCTCATGTATGTGCACATGTACACAATTTGAAATTTGACTGCGCTCATAAATTTAACGTCATATCCTGATTATTCTCACCCTTTGAGTAATAAACTACCTCGTTCAGTAAAAAAATATATATATACATACATATATCACTTTGAAAATTCTCCATAGCCCAAAGTAAACCAAGGCCAAACATGAAATTTTAGTCAGCCAGGAGAAAGGCTGGATACCCTTAACAGAAGAATGTAGTCTAGCGTGGAACTTCACAGATGTCCCACATCACAACATACCTCTCTGCAGTGTCTTAGTATCTTACTGGAGCAAAGGAACGACGGACCGCGCACTTGTCCCCTCAGGGCAAGTCAGCACAGGGAACAGGGAGTCTGCAGGCTCCGTACCCTTGACCAAGCTTAGGTGGGAAAAACACAAGCCTAGTGTGACAGGGAAAGAACGGGCATTTATTCAAAGTGTACTTATTGAGCATCTACGGTGTGCCAGCAAACCCTAGCTCTGGACTGGCTCTGACAGACCTGTCGGGGGGCTTTTGGCACTTCTCCTTCACAGAGCGCCGGTCCTGAAGGGGAGCAAACCAGTCCCGGGCTCGCCTACCTCCAAGGGCCGGACGGAGCCTGCAATAGCGACAGAGTGCTTCATAAAGAGCCAGGGGCACGAAGGCCGGCCGCCCCAAACGGACTCTCAAACCCCGGCCCGGGCCGAGCGAGCGGGCCCCGGGCAGCCGCCCACCGGCAGCCGCGCCACGCGGAGACGGGTCCCCGCCCTCCGAGGGGCCGCGCTTACCCGTCGGGCGAGTACTCGAGGTTGAAGACGGCCCCATGGGTGCGGGTGCTGAGGTACACCGAGTCCGCGGGATGGATGGAACCATAGAGGTTAGTCATGGTGCGGAAATTGTCTCGTGCCGGATCCACGAACAGCCCGCGGCCCAGGCTGCGCTCTCTCAGCCACCCGAACAGCTGGGCGCCAGGGCCGCCCAGGCGGGCGCTGAGGCAGTGCCGGCCCCGGCTCCCGGCCCTGCAGTCAGGCCCAGGTTGCCGGCGCGGCGGGGAGGGCGGTGACTGCTCTTCCTGGGCGGAAGCGGCTGAGGGCTTTAGAGCTCCGGGCGGCCGGAGCTCCCCCGCGCGCCCAGCCTGGGGCTGCGAAGGGGCGCAGGGGTGGCGAGGGCTCCCGCAGGGCGACGGGGGAGGGGCTGCGTCAGCCCCCGGCTGTAGCGACGGGGGCGGAGAAGGGAGCGGCCCGGCAGCTGCAGCCTGTCTCGCGTGGGGTGCTGGCTCCTCAGCCCCGGCTCCGGCCGCCCTGTCCCCTCCGGGGCTACCGGGCCCGAAGGGAAACATGACCAACGCACCGACCCCCAGCTCCTGGCTGCTGCCCCGCCCGCCGACACCTCGGCGCTCCCGCCCCAGCCGCCACTTCCGGCGTACGTTGGCCTAACCCCACCGGCTGGGAAACCCGAGCCGCCTCTCGGCCATCATCCGCTGGGGACCAAGAAAGCAGGGACACCGCCCGACTGTGGGTACCGCGTCCCGGAGGGTTGGAGGTCTGGAGCGACTAGGTGCGTGGGCGCGCAACTGAGGATGCCCAGGGTGTGGGCTGCATGGAGTAACTTTAGCATCTGGGCACCGCTTGTGACATTATCAGTATGTGGTTGTCAGTGACCAGACTGTGTCCTTGGGGATGACAGGGCCTGACTAGTCAGTCCAAGAGGCTGGGTATGATTATGTACTGTTTACATAATCATCTCTACACTGAGACCAGCGAAGGTAAGAAATGACCATATTATGGGCTGCTCACGCATAGTAAGTAGCATGGTGTACTGCCTACACAGCCTGGGAATCTAGGGACTCGGGTTAACTTCTGCACTAAAAAGCCCTGGTTTGTACATTGCCTGGAAATGGGGCTTACTGGTGCGCTGGAGCTCTGCCCAACTCCCAGTTACTTGACCTACTAGGTCAAGACTTTATCAAGGCCAAAGCCTTCCTCTCTGCAGGAAGGAACATATATCCAGTCAGGAGTCACTGAGGGGAGCTGAAGACCTGAATCAATTCAGCCTTACAAGCAATAGAGCCCACCGTCAGTCCTGCTTACCTCTGCCAAGCAGGGCATAACAGATGCAAGGCCCTTCACCACTGCTGTTGAAGACAAATACATAGGACTTGTTTGCAGAAAAAGATTAACGAACTGGTGTGTTTCTTGGGGAGGGAAGGAGAGTCTTCAATGAAGGGAAGCCTGAGGTATAAGAAGAGGTAGGTATAAGAACTGACAACCCTTCTAGGCCTTGATCAAGACCTGAGTTATAGAAAGCTCCCATCTGGTGACTGTTTAGGATAGTCTGAAAGATCTCAAAAGTAAAGGAATGAGACTCAGAGAGGGCTGAACATTCAGCAGTTCCTCCCACCAGCAAAGTTAGTAGTTATTCAACTCTTCTGTCCATGAGCTGACTGAAAAATGGCAAGAAGCAAGTGTCCAGTGTTCAGAGAAGATCAAGGCAGCCATTACTCTGGAGATATTCCCCATGTTAGGGGTAGAGGTCTGTTTTATAATTAACAAATAATGTCCCTTAGTGACCTACAACTTCTGGCTGCAACCGATACTTAATAAAGGCCCTCTACTTGATTCCCGAGTTATGGCCAATGGCTAAAATTATTTTGGTGTATAAAACCTTGACCATGATATATTCACCAATGTTATTAACTTTCTCAATAAGTAAAATAAAACTCAATATTTTTCCTTTTTTTTTATGCCCCTGCCTCCTCCCCTCAAAAGTCAGTTTTAAAAGGTTACATATTCTAAGGTATTTAAGATATAGTTCCAACAGAATAACACAAGCTCTGCAACAAGAGTTGTGCTGTCTCAAGATAACCAGGTTTCACAGTTCAGGCAATTCAAAATTAACTATCGCCCTAAAACTGATTAAGAACTATTCCCTGGCAATTTAGAGAATCTAACGAAGTCAAATGGAAACAAAGACATTTTGTAGGTTTGCATGTACCTCTATCAGTTAGATAATGAAAATGTCTCCTGAAAAGTTAAGACAGCCACACACTTAAGGCAGTGGTGGTTGTAACATGCAGAACGAGTCGCTTAGTAATGTCAGGGTTGGTTTTTTCTTATACTTCTTAAAATATGAGAACCTTCTTGTTCCAAATAATTTTTACTAAACCCTAAAATAAGGATAAACTACATAAGGACTAAAATTCTATTGAGATGACCATGATTTAAATAAAAATCACTGGAGGTTAATGGAGAAGGCACTAAAGATAGAACAACTTGGTGCCTGCTTCTGTTTACCCACTGCCTTTCAGAGCCTTTATATACCATCATGTTAACACAGAATTGATTTCAAACCACAGTCTAGGGCTTCCCTGGTGGTGCAGTGGTTGAGAGTCCGCCTGCCAATGCAGGGGACACGGGTTCGTGCCCTGGTCCGGGAAGATCCCACATGCCGCGGAGCGGCTAGGCCCGTGAGCCGTAGCTGCTGAGCCTGCACGTCCGGAACCTGTGCTCTGCAACGGGAGAGGCCACAACAGTGAGAGGCGCGCGAACTCCCCCGCAAAAAAAACAAAACACAGTCTATATAGACCAATTTCCATGTAACACTATTTTTAAAAGCTAAAATATGTTCAACTTCAATTGCTGAAATTCACAGATATCAGTTCATCAGAAATGCCTAAAGCATCCTCTGAACTCCTTTGTCCCTGATGCTCCTTTCACGTCACAACAAAAGTAAAAAAGTAAAAGGTTTCCCCGAGGCCCAGATATCACATGTCCCTTAGGATCTATCTCATCAAGCAGGCAGGGAACAAATTTATTTACTTTCTTCCCTATCCATTGACTAAACATTTAAAAAAATTACTTCCCAACTGGTGTCTTATAATGCAATGTGCTGGAAATGTAAACACTGGCCTTTCTGTTCAGACTTTTATACTTTGGGAGCAGCAGGTTCACTCCTGATGTCTTTGACATCATTGGTTCTGCCCATCAAATAGAATTCTTTGTTGGGAACAAGACTGACAAAATGAGCAAGGCAGTTGGACATGGCATAAAAAGCTGAAATTGCAGCTATATCCCAGGCATCTTCTTGGTTGAATCCGTGCACCTCGAGCTTTTTGAAATGGTCATCTGTTATGTCATCAGCTCGGGAAATAGCAAGTGCAAATTCCAGCATTGCCTTTTCCCAGGCAGGGAGGTCAGACTTTCTCCAGTTCACACAGACCTGCAAGAAAACACACAGTTAGAAGCAGAATCTCTGTCCATCACAATACAGCCAATAAAACACAAGGCCTAACAAAATAAGCATTAATGAAAAAACCCAAGATTAGAGTAAAGAGGCAAAGTCAGGCCACAATAAACTTTCCAGACAGGTAAGTATCTTGGTCAAGTTCAATATAATGCAAACCTGGAACTCTAGCTCTGCTGGGAAATCTTCTTTGCTCACTCCAACTACTTCTTTCTCCTCTAAACACCCATTTCATCAGAAACCTCAGAAACAAGACTCAGAGACTCTTAATACATAAGGACCCCCAAATACCAACCTTTTTGTATGAGAAAAGTGAAGCTTAGATAATTATCCCTTTGTCCCCACTTAATCCTAAATGACACAATATTTGCAAAATTAATAGCTGATACTTAAGCAATGAATATGTGCTAAGCATGTACTCAATGCTTCATATTAACTGTCTCATGTAATTCTTATAAAAATCCTAGGAAGCAATGCTTTTTATCACTCCCCATTTTATTGGCAAAGAAACTGAAGCTCAGAGAGGTCACACACTTCCCCAAGGTCACACAGCTAGAGAGTGACAGAGCTGGGATATGAATCCAAGTGTATTTGATTCCAATGACTATACTAATAATCATTACCCTTGCTAAAGCAAAATACTGGAAACCATTAACCACCTAAAAATAGGAAGAATAGTCCAGCAAACAATAGTGTGACACTATATCCTATGGTCATTAGGGAGACAATGCTTGAGAGACTGATCCTGGATGAGCAAAGGTCTGGCGAGTAGGCAGAAGGATCTCAGCAGGGAAAAGGGGATGATGCACCTATCTCGTTTAGCTTCTGGCTGGCAACAAAAGGCCCTCAGGGAACAATTTTCAAGGTCTCCACTCAGGTGGGGTCAGGAGGGAAGGCTGGGGGATAGGAAGACTGAATCTGAAAGTGAAATTAAGAAAACACTCCCATTTACCATTGCAACAAAAAGAATAAAAAATCTAGGAATAGGGGCTTCCCTGGTGGCGCAGTGGTTGCGAGTCCTCCTGCCGATGCAGGGGACACGGGTTTGTGCCCCGGTCCGGGAAGATCCCACATGCCACGGAGCGGCTGGGCCCGTGAGCCATGGCCACTGAGCCTGCGCGTCCGGAGCCTGTGCTCCGCAACGGGAGAGGCCACAACAGTGAGAGGCCCGCGTACCGCCAAAAAAAAAAAAAAAGTATGAAATTAGAACACTCCCTAACACCATACACAAAAATAAACTCAAAATGGATTAAAGACCTAAATATAAGGCCAGAAACTATCAAACTCTTAGAGGAAAACATAGGCAGAACACTCTATGACATAAATCACAGCAAGATCCTTTTTGACCCACCTCCTAGAGAAATGGAAATAAAAACAAAAATAAACAAATGGGACTTAATGAAACTTAAAAGCTTTTGCACAGCAAAGGAAACCATAAACAAGACCAAAAGACAACCCTCAGAATGGGAGAAAATATTTGCAAATGAAGCAACTGACAAAGGATTAATCTCCAACATTTACAAGCAGCTCATGCAGCTCAATAACAAAAAAACAAACAACCCAATCCAAAAATGGGCAGAAGACCTAAACAGACATTGCTCCAAAGAAGCTATACAGATTGCCAACAAACACATGAAAGAATGCTCAACATCATTAATCATTAGAGAAATGCAAATCAAAACTACAATGAGATATCATCTCACCAGTCATCAAAAAATCTAGAAACAATAAATGCTGGGGAGGGTGTGGAGAAAAGGGAACCCTCTTGCACTATTGGTGGGAATGTAAATTGATACAGCCACTATGGAGAACAGTATGGAGGTTCCTTCAAAATCTACAAATAGAACTACCATATGGCCCAGCAATCCCACTACTGGGTATATACTCTGAGAAAACCATAATTCAAAAACAGTCAGATGTGGCACATATATACAATGGAATATTACTCAGCCATAAAAAGAAACGAAATTGAGTTATTTGTAGTGAGGTGGATGGACCTACAGTCTGTCATACAGAGTGGAGTAAGTCAGAAAGGGAAAAACAAATACTGTATGCTAACACATATATATGGAACCTAAGAAAAAAAAAAGGTCATGAAGAACCTAGGGGCAAGACAGGAATAAAGACACAGATCTACTAGAGAATGGACTTGAGGATATAGGGAGGGGGAAGGGTAAGCTGTGACAAAGTGAGAGAGTGGCATGGACTTATACATACTACCAAACGTAAAATAGATAGCTAGTGGGAAGCAGCCACATAGCACAGGGAGATCAGCTTGGTGCTTTGTGACCACCTAGAGGGGTGGGATAGGGACGGTGGGAGGGAGGGAGACGCAAGAGGTAAGAGATATGGGAACATATGTATATATATAACTGATTCACTTTGTTATAAAGCAGAAACTAACACACCATTGTAAAGCAATTATACTCCAATAAAGATGTTAACAAAAAAAAATAAAAAGAAGCCACCGCAATGAGAAGCCTGCGCACCACAACAAAGAGTAACCCTCGCTCACCGCAACTAGAGAAAGCCTGGGCGCAGCAACGAAGACCCAACACAGCCAAAAATAAATAGATAAATAAATAAATTTACAACAGGAAAATCAGCATGCAGTTCATTTGTAATTTTTAGAATCCAGTGAACTAAAAAAATTTAAAGATTCATTCAAATACTACTTCCTTCAGGACACCTATCTTGACTCCTACCTTCCTCCCACAGAGGCAATCATTTCATCCTTTGTATTCTCAGGGCTGACACCCTAATCAGGTTGTTACAGACACCGTAACCCTTGGTATTTTCACGTGGTGACAGTGAACTCCCCCAGGGCATGGAAGGTGCTTCAGCTGAATTTCTGGCTCAGAGCAAAAGCTCAATTAGTCTTGTTGATAGAAAGTTACAGACTCCACCTGTCAACAAAGAAAAGGAACCAAGAGATACCACTTTTCCAACTTCTCAAGTAGCACAGATTTCTAAAAAGGAAGTGTTGGGAAAGAGTCCAGAAGGCCGTGGTCCGGCCCAACCTCTCCGAAGGGCAACTCGGTCATTTCCCCGAGGGAAATACTGAGAAATGGTAAGGTGTATCCCAGAGGCAGTCGAGGGCAGCACCGCCCCTGCTGCACTGGCTCCAGGCCGTCAAGCCCCCCAAACAAGAAGCGGTCCTAATCCACCCAGGCGGATCTGTTGGGAAGACCCCACGCTCTGGCCGAAAGCAAGACGCGGCCTCGACGCTGGAAAGCGCGCCGCCGACTGCACTGGCCCGGGCCTCATCTGCATTTCCCAGTCGCAGCGGCCACTTTCACACCAAGAAAAGGCTGCACACGCCGTTCCGAAACGCGAACTTCGCAACCGCTGCCCAATTGGACCCCAACACCGCACTGGCGTGCTGCCTTAGTCTGGGTCCGCGGCTCGGAGACTGTCTCCGCACACTTGCTTGCGGTCTTGGCTTCCAGCCACTTGCACGTGGACGGACCTCTGCATCCCCAGGCCTGCCCGCCACCCCGGCCTCGGCCATGCGTGGTCACTCACCATCGGCCGCACGACGCCAAGGCGGCAAAGCACTGACACAGCGGCACGCGGCGTGAAGGCCAGGTGCCCTTCCCATGTGCCCAGCCCTCTGGGCCCGACGTGCAGGGCACCGCCTGCGAGATGCTTTCAACCTAACCCCTCCAGGCCTGAGCTTCAGGTCTCAGGTGACTACTCTTCTCCAGGCCTCTGATTTCATCTGTGGACTTGGGAATGAGCCAGACAGATGCCCACGTGCTTCCCACACAGAAGTGCCCTTGATATGCCTCCTCAGCCAGGTTTGGGTCGAGTTTCTGACAGAGACTCCTCTATTGATGTGGGGGTGCCTGAGGGACAATCCAGGGACCATTTCCTGACCTCTCACTCTGTCTGGCCCAGACCCGACGTCATTGAGTACTATACAGGCATGGCCTTGGGTCAGCCGCGATCAAGGTAGTCGTGGTCACCGAATACCTGCTGGATCCAGACCCTCTGGAACTGGGTTGGAGTGGGGAGGAGAGAAAAAGAATCTGTGCCATTCCTTCTGCAAAAGGTAACCGACCAAGAACAGCTCCTGTGATAATCTGACTGCAAAACAACAAAAGTTACACTTCAGTTGGCCTCTATTATCTTATTCAGTTGGCTCAGCAGCATCTTACAGAATTTCAAGGGTATGTTAGAGATCATCTGTCTTAAACATCCTAAAACTCTAAAAATTAAGGTTGGAAGCAGATACCTCAGAGATGGGCAGAAGAAATGGAGGACAGCTAAAAGCCATCGGTCAGAGCCAAGCCTTTCCAGTCCCCAGGAGCTCTGACTCCTACTGGATTATCTGACCGAGTGCTAATTGGAGGTGCCAGTTGACAGATGAAACTGTGATTTCAAGTGAGAGCCCTGAAAGTCAGAAGGGCAGACCTGACATGCTATTGATTTGCAATTCAGCTGCTTCTCACATAGGCAACTAAAGCGTGCTCCAGCGACAGCAGCAGCAAGGATTTAAGTGCAGTTACTGATTTTTCCCAGGCCATGTAGGGGCAGCTCAATTATGTGGAAATATGCATGTGATATGTATATATTTGCGGGGAAAAAAAAAAGCCTAGGGAGAAAGGCACACCAAAATGTTAACATTCATTCATTCACCAGGTATTATCTATTTCGTGCCAGAACCTGCGCTACCGAGAACTAGCTGACAGCCTAGCAAGGGAGACAAACGGGGCTGCAAGACTAACACGTTTCATTTTCTTCTGATTCTTCCCTGAGTCTTCCACAATGTGGGTAGATACAAGTTTCCCACTGAAAAAGAAAATACTTTTCCTGGCAAAAGGTCAGCAGTCCTTCTGAGGCCGGAGTCAGAAGAGAGAGCCAACTCCTGAAGGCCCTCTGCTGACTTCCCAAGGTTCCCACGGAAAGAAAGGTGGCGGCGTCTTGTATCCCACTCTGCGATCCGAGACACTGGAAGTGGGTGCTCCGCGACTGACTCAAGCTGCGCGTTTCTGCTGCGGACCTGCAGACAGACTGCAGGACAGGCGGGGGCTAGAGACACAATCATAGCCACCTTGAGGGAACCCGCCGGCCCAGGACTAACCGGCTTCACAACAGGTTCAAGTCCCACAGGCCTGTGCTGCCGGAAACGGAAAGCCTGGGGCGGGCTGGCGATTGGACGCTGAGCCGGAAACCGGAAACTGTGTGGTGACGCCCGCTATGGCCGAGGCGGCGGCTGTTGTTGCGGAATCCCTGGCGGGCTACAGGGCTCGGGCGGCACGTGCGGTGCTAGAGCAGGTGGTGCTCCCGGGTGAGGAGCTGCTGCTCCCTGGACAGGAGGACGGAGAAGGCCCAGGAAGTGCAGGGGAGCGACCGCTGCGCCTGAACGCCGGGGCGCGCTCCCGGGGGCGCGTGGTGTGCGGCCCGGGCTTGCGGCGCTGCGGCGACCGGCTGCTGGTCACTAAGTGCGGCCGCCTCCGTCACAAGGAGCCCGGCAGTGGCAACGGCGGTGGCGTTTACTGGGTGGACTCGCAGCAGAAGCGGGTGAGCTGCGACTCCAGAGGGGTTGTACGGCCGGGAGAGGGCTGGGAATACTCTTCGGAAGAAGCACGGAAGGGGCCCTGGAGCCCTCTTCTGTTAAGGCTAGCCAAGAGCCACCGTAGTTCTGTGCTTACCTCTGCACCTCCTTTAGAGGGACCGTGAACAACTGGAACGTGGCCCGAGACGGGCGACCAGGAGAGAAAGGAGTCTGGGAATCTTGGCATGTAAGGGGATAAGGGCTGTGAGACATGGTTATTGTCTTCAAAACCCCATAGGTCAGGGAGCAGAAGACTTGTCTTTCGGGGTCCCAAAGAGCCAGGCTTAATGAATAGATGTCACAGGGAGCTCAGTTTCTCTTAGAATAAATAAGAACTCTCACATAGGAAAAAATTGTCTGACAATGGAATGGCCTTCCTTGGTTGTAAGGACCCCTGTGTCACTGTACTCATATGCAAACAGAAGCTAGAGAGTTTCTGATAAGAATACGGAAGAGGTAGGTGATAGTGATGTAAATGAACAGACTGTTAGAAGCTGGAAACCCGAGAGTTTATCATGTGATTGTTTTTCTTTTACTGAAAGTGACATAATAAAGTTTGTTGTAAGATTTTTATCGATTTGTAAACATGGATTTCAAAGTATTTTCTAAATATTTACAATGACAAACATAAAGTAACCACTAAGGACTTGCTGAAGATGTCTTAAAAATGATTGTCATTTGTGGTTGTGCTCTCATTCTGTTTTCTTTTGTAGTATGTCCCAGTGAAAGGAGACCATGTGATTGGCATAGTGACAGCTAAGTCTGGAGATATATTCAAAGTGGATGTTGGAGGGAGTGAGCCAGCTTCTTTGTCTTACTTGTCATTTGAAGGTGCAACTAAAAGAAACAGACCAAATGTGCAGGTAATGACAGGACCTTTGGTTTCAAAAGTAAAAGAAATATCCGTTCCCTAAACACTCAAATATCCAGAAGGCTACCGGAATGATCCTGTTTCCCTAGTTGTATAGGATGATCTTGGAGGATCTGTGTAATCACCCCAGGCTTCAAGAGTTCCTTCAGATGCTCCAGCTCTGGGACTGGAACCACATACTTATTTTACATTTGCTATGTTGTTGGATGTTTTCATCTCTACTGAGTTGGAAGGTTATATGTGTTCTCTCTGTTATTTGTTATGTCCATATACACCAGACAAGGAAGTAAGCCATAGGCTCAGAGAGGAAGGAGAGAAGAGTGGTGGAAATTGCCAGATCAGCCATCCATCTATCTTGGATGTGGGTCCCAGGACTGGCATTTCACAGCTTCAGTCACATCACTGTTTCCCAACAATCCCTTTTTGCAGCCGACAGAGGAGCAGTCTTGTTACCTCAAGTTTTCAATTTGGGCTTTTCAGGTAGCATGGCCATACTCTTCCTGTCCATCCAAGCAAGCCAGAAATTTGGTGGTTTCTTTGCCCTTTCTCACTCACCTCTCTTGTGTCTTTAGTTGCTTTATCTTACTGATCCTTTTTGAGTCTCTCTGATCTTCCATGAACACCCCTTTATTTCCACTTTGCAAGTTCAGGCCTTAGCTATCCCTTGATTGGATTTAGTCACTGACCTCCTTAGTAAAGCCTGCCTGTACACTTTTGCCCCTCCTTTTAAGAGCTGACAGCCTCACACACCCCTTTCTCAAAAAAAAAAAAAAAAAAGTTCTTCAAAGCCTACATGTTTCCTTGGTATTATGCTCCAGAGGTCTTCCCTCATCCGTAATTATATCCTCCATGTGGCCCTGCCTGAACCACACCAAACTATTTAAGAGCACTACTGAATTCATAATTTCCTGCCCTTGTACCTTTGCTCATGCTGTTCCCTCTGCTTGGATTACTCTTTCCCCTTCTTAGCCAGTGGAATACATGCTTATCTTTCAAGACCCAGGCTGAGCACCACCACCTCCATAGAAACATCCCTAATTTTCAGTCACTTTTCTTATTTACTAGATTCAGCCTTGAATGAAGTTTGTTGTTTATATGTATATCCCAACTGCCCTCCGAAACCAAATGCTTCTAAAGGCAGAAAATGTTTTGTTCCTCTAGTTCCTTGAGGAACTAACAATACTAGGTACTTAACAGAACAAGTTTACTCTCCCATTTCCTTAGTTTTGTCATTTTGAAGTTCAACTCTTTGAGGTTTTTAAAATAAAATTTTTTTATATTTATTTTTGGCTATGTTGGGTCTTCGTTGACACTTGCGGGCTTTCTAGTTGTGGCGAGCGGGGGTTACTCTTCGTTGCGGTGTGCAGGCTTCTCATTGCAGTGGCTTCTCTTGTTGCAGAGCACGGGCTCTAGGCGTGCGGGCTTCAGTAGTTGTGGCTTGCAGGCTGTAGAGCACAGGCTCAGTAGTTGTGGCGCACGGGCTTAGTTCCTCTGTGGCATGTGGGATCTTCCCGGACCAGGGCTCGAACCCATGTCCCCTGCATTGGCAGGTGGATTCTTAACCACTGTGCCACCAGGGAAGCCCCTAAAGTAAATCTTGCATGGAGAAATGTCACTGAATTACCAGTGTTCCATTTTGCTTGGAATAATTTGCATGCCAGGGGTTTCTGTAATTCTTTAAAGCAGTGCTGCGTAATAGAATTTTTTGTGATGATGCTAATGTTTTACATATGCACTGACTATTATGGTAGCCATTAGCCACACATGGCTGCTGAGCATTTGAAATGTGGCTAATGCAACTGAGAAACTGAATTTTAAATATATAGTTTTAATTAATTTAAATGTAAGTTTACATAACTACATGTGGGTAGTGGCTACTGTATTTTACAGTGTAACCCCAGAGGGTATTCTCTGGCTTTTTTTTTTTAAAATCAATTATTTATTCGTTTATTTATTTTTGGTTGCATTGGGTCTTCGTTGCTGTGCGTGGGCTTTCTCTAGTTGCGGCAAGCGGGGGCTACTCTTCGTTGCGCTTTGTGGGCTTCTCATTGCGGTGGCTTCTCTTGTTAAGGAGCACGGGCTCTAGGCTCGCGGGCTTCAATAGTTGTGGCGCAGGGGCTCTAGAGCGCAGGCTCAGTAGTTGTAGCACCTGGGCTTAGTTGCTCTGCAGCATGTGGGATCTTCCTGGCCCAGGGCTCGAACCCACGTCCCCTGCATTGGCAGGCGGATTCTTAACCACTGTGCCACCAGGGAAGTCCTATTCTCTGGCTTTGAGATGGCTCCCAGTCTGGGGATTTTTCTGGTGGGGGAAAGGTAGAGGTATGTGCGTTAATTTTGCCTTCTTTTAAGGCACAACTCCAGAGTGACTGTGAGAATCCTGGAGTGTAGTCAGTCATTTAGCCACAGAACTGCAGGTGGCTGGCATTGCTACCTATGGAAAAGAACCAACAGCAGCACCTATAGCATGGTTTGTTGAGAGGAAATGAACTGTTTTTTAATTATCATTGTAGGTTGGAGATCTCATCTATGGCCAGTTTGTGGTTGCTAATAAAGATATGGAACCAGAGATGGTCTGTATTGACAGCTGTGGACGAGCCAATGGAATGGGTGTGATTGGACAGGATGGTCTGCTTTTTAAAGTGACTTTGGGCTTAATTAGAAGGTAAGTCCTGATGCCTTCTGGCTTGCCTGTTGTCTTTTATATTATACCTTCTTAGAAAGCTGACTTATCTGTGGGATTTAGGTTCTTCATAACAATGGCTATAGCTCCTCAGTTAAAAATCAGTATCCATTTTAGCACAGTTGTAAACTCATGCATTTAGTCCTATCCTCTCAATGTGAATACATCAAATTCGGATGTATTTGGCGTTATAGTTTGTGTTGATATGGAGTCTGGATTTCTCTGCTGGAAGGTTGGTTGTTCCTTATAGCTGATATACTCAGACCAAATGTGAAAACTGGCCTTCCCCCACTTCTTAGTCACTTGTATACAGGTACAATTTACTATTGTACAATATCATCAAATTTCTCTTATAATGGAAGCCAAATGAAGCTAGGCTGACATGATCCTCAAGCTTATACAGACATTCACAGAAAGCTCCTCCTTTTCTGTCCTGGTAGATTTAGTAGTTCCCAGAAGCAGATTCTTTGTTAAGTTTAGACCTTTACCTACCCAAAGCTATGCCCTATTAAAGGGCTTTACTCCTAGAGCCACTGAGGTTCTTGCATATCTTGCATATCTCTTTGCTACTTATTCTGCAGATCTGCAGAATTAGTTCAAGAGATTAAAGAAGTATGTTATTAACCAAGCAGCACCTTTATGTTTTGAAAGAGTCAACACTCCTCTCCAAGTATTGAATTTAATACCAAGGAATAACTTACATGGTCAGGAAAATAAGGTTAAAGTGTTCTCTTAGCACCATAGACAGTAAGAAAGCTACAGTTTGAAAGTCAAGAATTAAGGTGCTCTGACAATGTGGAGGAAGAACTTTATACATTTTTTGTAAAGTTGGTGACATAGGGAGTTTGATTTCTTTGGAGAGGATAGTCCACCGTTGTGACCTGTGGTAAGCTTCTTGGAAGAAAGAGGGCAAATGTTGTCATGTGCCTTGTTCTTGGGATGATGTTGGTGGAGCTCTGAATAACTGTGGAGAACTGCTCAGAAAAGGAGACTTCTAAAGGAAAGTGAGGTCACACCCTGCCACTTTATTTTCATTTTCTTTCTCTTCCTCACCAGGCTGCTAGCTCCAGACTGTGAAATCCTACAAGAAGTGGGAAAACTCTACCCACTGGAGATAGTATTTGGAATGAATGGAAGAATATGGGTTAAGGCAAAAACCATTCAGCAGACTTTGATTTTGGCAAACATTTTAGAAGCCTGTGAACACATGACAGCAGATCAAAGAAAACAAATCTTCTCCAGATTGGCAGAAAGTTGATCTATGTGGGCTTTTTTATGGGTCAGTTGAGCCAAGAGACTCTGGGTTTCCCTGGGGGGAATGTTTCTCAGGTGAACCTCTCCTCATTAAATCTTCAGAAGACAAGATGTCTTATTAGAGTCCTAAATAAAATATTTTTATTAAAAAGTTACTGGCTGCCACTCATGTTCTTGTGGGTGAGACAAATCATTATAAAGTAATGATGTAGTTTTTTGTTTTTTACAATAAAGTTTACGAAAAGTTACTATTATGGTTTATTTGATGTTAACTCCCTTAGTGTTGCTAGAGTGCAGCTTCTATAATAAACTGCAAGTGAGCATTAAAATAAGTTATTTTCTGATGATAGTAAAACATGTTCACCAAAGAAAATGTAGACTACGTAGAAAATATAAAGCAAACAAAAACCACCTGTAATCCTATTGTTTAATGGGTGAGTATGTAACAGCTAACAATTATCGTGTGCTTACCACGTATCAAGTATTGTTCCAAAAGTGTTCTGCATGGATTAAATCATTTAGTCTTAGTAACTGCAAAGACACTTAACCTCCCAGTTGAAGAAACCGAGGCACAGACTTTAACTTGGCCTACATTCTCAACTATTTGTGAATGTATATTTTTCAAATTAGAACTACAGGATTACTTTATATACTACTTTGTTATATACTTTGATTCAAACAACATTTAATATATTTCTTTCATGATTGCTATTAAAAATTCAATAGTTGTATAATATTTCATTTTCATGTTATAGGATATTTTGGACATGTCTAGTTTTTTGTTGTTCTGTAGATAATACAATGATTAGGATCTCTGATTCCAAGTCTAGCCAAATCTTAACTTTGTTAGGATCATTTCCAGGAAGCCAAACAAAACACTACCTGCCTGGGTTTTGAAAAAATAGTAGAGGTTTGTGATGGAGAGGAAATTTGCATTTTAAGCAAAGCCTTTAAAGGTGAAAATGAAGCCTGACAGATGATCCAGGTCAGTGGTTCTGGGGTCAGAGACCTCCCTGATAATATATATAAGAGTTACAGACCCTGAAGCCTATCTATAGGAGGTCCCTTTTGGATGACAGAGATTATAGAACTCATTCAATATGTTGATAAAGACCAAGCAGCATTATATATTCCTAAAGATGTTTCCTGAAGACTGGGCCATTTTTAAGTAGTAAACTGATATAATTTATCAAGTGATCATAGCTGTTGAGGGAATAAATTGTGAAGGGGAGGGGACAGAGCACAGAAGTAACCTTTTGGCTCTTTTGAGATATAGAATACATTTTCTGAATTTGCTAGCAGTTTAGTTACCAAGTTTACTAACCCAAACTGGCCAGAGTAACTGAAGCAACTCTACCTGACTAGGACACGAGAAAAGATCACCGAGATTTAGGTTACCTAACATGCTTGTGTCAGATGCGATGTATTTTCTGGCTCTTTTCAAGTTAGACTTATCAATACTGTGTTTTTGCTTTTCATTTTGACCTGTTAATCACAAGTATATATGAAGAATCTAGTTTGCACAAGGCTCAGAAGGATACAAAGGTACTCCCACAAATTGTTAGGAGACTACTTGTTCAGAAGAGAGAAGCCCTCCACGCTCATACTCAGAATAGGGGAGACAGAGTAGGAGCCATAGATGGAAAAAAGTGCTATGGGGGGGCTTAAAGCAGGGCTAGGTTAGGAAAGGCTGATCCTGCAAAGCCTATGTACAACATATTACTTGAGTTGGGGAAAATCAGCATGATCGAGATGGCTGGAGAAAGTCATACAACTTTATGATGCCCGTGTAATGAAAATTAGACTCAATAGAATAATACTTACTTGATTATTTAAGCTATCGCTAAAGAGTAGGTATTTCACAAATAGATGTACAGAAGATGAATTAACACATCCAAAGCCATGTAGTTTTAGGGCTAATTCATTATTATGTAAACTTTTTAGTTAGTCAACATATATCTGGGCACTTCCTGTGAGCCAGGCACTACGGGAGATACAAAAGAGCATAAAATATGGTCCCTGTTAGTAACTCCTATCCCAGTGAAGAGCCAAGATGTCAAGTAAAGGCAAATGAGTACCACCACCATCCTCTGATCTGTTCTTTGGTCAAGGCAACTCCAGCAACTTCACCTCCTGCAGCTGCAATCTTAGGCTGTCCATCATTCCACTGAGTTCTGAAGAGTATAGCCTTTTCTGGAAGAAACTCCTTTCTTCAATGCTTCAGGCCAGTTTTGAGTCTCAAAGTAAGTGGACAGGATATCAAACACTGTTAGAAAGGTAAACAGAAAACATAGTGACCATACAGAAGAAAAAGAGAACTAGTAAATGACTAATGAGGAAAAAAGTGTTCTGGAATATTTTATTCAACAAACTTACTCTACCACACACGGTACTAGATCCTGGGGAGACAGAGGCAAAGACACAGGCCCTGCTTACCTACAAGGACCTCAGCCTACACTGAGAGATACAGGCCTGTGAATGGACAATGTTGCAACAGAGAGGAACACAGTACAATGGGAACAAAACAAGCCCTGATGTGGCCTGGGATGTGGAGGGGAGCAGCCAAGATGCCTGTGAACTGAATCCTGAAGGACAAATAGGAATTCACTGTTCAATGATAGATTGAAGGCATGGCATTCTAGGACAAGGGAACAATTTCAACTATCTTTAACATAGTTGGGAACCAGGAAGAAAATGAAAACTGCCTCTGAGAGGCCAGAATACATGTCACAAAGTACATACAGTAAAGTCCAAGCATATCAGTCACAGGGGAGACTGCTTCAGGGGCCGTTTGTACTGAAACACAATGCAAAGAAGCAGCATCAGAACTAATACACGTTAAGCATGGGCCATGTGAGCAGTACCTTGATTGATGGCCAGTATCTCTGAATGATAGTTCTTCCCATTCTGGCATCTGATCATGTATTCCTGGATTGGTAAGCGAGCAGTCTTGACAGAGTGTTCTTGGGCCTTTTGAAATGTCACCTTCTGTAAATCACAAATATTTTTCTTATAAAAATAATACACAAAGATAGTCTCATTGTAATATGCAGAGCAAACTGTAAGAATCCTCATGTACCACCACCCCAATTTCCATCTGTAATCATAATTAAATGATAAGTGTATTAAAATTAAGTAGCCTATGGTAGAATGGAAGAAAATGTAGATAAGGAAAAATGGCTTGTGCAGCAACACCTCACTTATTTGGGCTTCATTTATCTGCTGGCTTCCACTCACTACTACTTACAACCAAGAAGGAAATAAGTAAAAAGAGGCACAGTCTGCAGCCACAATCTGCATCCAAAAATCCAAGCCTTCTAACCAATGAGAGAACACTCCTGGCCCTAACTCAGTAAGACCCAATTCTAGACATCTGGAGTTTTCAGTCATAGCCAATTGGCAGCAGCAAATTAGAAATAAGGGAGACAGGATTCGAGTCAGGTATACCACCAGCAACAAGACAGCGTCAAGGTATGACAGCATATAGCCCAATGAAAAGGAAAGGCTCTGAAAACTACAAAAAGAAGGCAGAACTCAAAAAATCCAACAATCTGAGGCCATTTAGTGTCAGAGTACAGTAACTAATATCCCTTTAAAGATGTCCCTGAGTCATGGACTGAACTTTAAATTATACTCACTACCTGGTAAGAAGCTCTGGGAAGGTCATCTAACTATTCGTAATTTCAGGATTAAAGGTTTAGATTACTGAGAAAATTAGCATACTTAGGTTTGGAAGGGACCTCGGTAGTTAACTATTCCACTCCAACCACCCATCCAATGTTTGTCTATCCTCTATGAACTTTCCCAGATGGCCTCTGGCTTTAAATGGACAACTCTTGTGACAGGGAGTTCATGCATCCTAGGGTAACCCATTTCAATTTTGATAGCAGCAGTTAATAGGAAATCTTCTTGATATTGAGGCAAATTTTCTATTTTCCCTGAGATTTCCAGTCATCTGTCCTAGTTCTGTTCCCCCAGGGCCACACCAGGCAAGTAAAATGGCCCTTCCACAAGACAGCCATTCAGACACTTGAAGGCAGGGATCATGCCCTATGAATCCTCTCATCTCCAGACTGACAACCTCAGTTCTGTTGACCTTTCCTTGACTATGATTTAGTTTTGAGTCCCTGCATTATTCAGGTCAACCTCTTCTGAACTTGTTCTAGCTTGTCAATGTCTATTCATTTACTGTCCCATATTGACTGGCCACTGTGAGTATGGTCTAACCAACTAGAACAGTGTGAAGCAGGCCTAGCACCTTCTTTGTTCTGACACTGGACTACCTGCCTCTCAGATTCACATGAAACACAATTCCGAAAGAGGACATCCAAAAATGTTTTAAGTGATGCAATTCAGATGGGATAAAGGTACAGCTACTTAAAGGACTTCTTTGAAGGATAACACTCCTTTGCATATATGAGCTATGATTATGTTTTAAGTTTATTCCTTTATAATCACTCTGAACTGAAGTACAGAATTCAAAGTTAGTAGGAAACTTGGATGCTGCCCTGAAGGAGTTTATAGTCTAGTTTCTGTTCTCTGAACATTTAAAGATAAAATGACTCCCCTTGAAGAAATCTTGTTCTTAGCATATTTCTGTGAAGAAGCCAAACTCTTAAGTAACAACTAAACAAATCTTTGTGCCAGTTATTTTTCAGTTTAAATGTTGGTGGAAAATAAAAAGAGGACAGTGTGTTAGATTTGCACATCTATAGATCATACACTGCTCACTGGCCCTCTAGAATTGTCTGCTTCAAAAAAGGGGATGTCACTCTGCTGTGGAAGACTGTATTTGGTTGTTATGTCTCTTTAATCTCTTTTAACCTTAAATAGCCCCTATGACTATTGCAGTTTTCATTACATTGACTTTTTTGAAAGTCTGGTCCAGGTGTCTTGTAGAATGTCTCACATCCTGGATCTGTTTATGATTAAATTCAGTTTAAACATTTTCTAATAAGAATACTTCACAGGTAAGATTCCATCACATCAGGAGGCACATGTCACTATTGGTGATTCTAAGTTTGATCATTTGTTAAGATAGGGACCTCCAGATCACTTTATTGTAATGGTACACTTTTGTGGGCTGGTACTTCGAGACCACTTGGAATAGTCAGTTCCCTCACAACCTTTCGTTCAGTCAATTCCCTGAATCAGTGATTACACTGAGAGTGACAAAATGATGATTTCTCAATTCTATTTTGCATTTCTTATTTATTAACTGGCATTCTTTAGAGCTCTCTCCTCCCCCCACCTCCTGCCCATTTTTTAGATTATCACTATGGAGTCATGGAACTCTTTTTTAGAATAAATGCAATTCAGTTAAGTATCATCTGTGTCAAATATGTGTATGTATCTCATATATACATGAAAAAATATACTCACATATATGAAAAATATATGTATATAAAATATACCCATAAACACATACTTGTGTGATCACAGACTATATCAAGAGGGATACACAAGAAAACCATGGTTGCCTCATGCAGCAGATACTGGGTGACAAGGATGAGAGGCAGACTTACTTTTCACTGTGCTCCTTTTTATACATTTTAACCATTATATCATTATTTATTAACTATGCAATATGCTAATTAAATATTAAAAAATTATCTCAACAAATATTTGTATAATAGAAATATATTTCAAAACTCCAATTATTCCAATAAAATTCCAATTCAACAAAAGAAATCTGAACGTCCTACTAAGGTAGAGATTATGGGATAAGACTTCTGTCAACAGGGAAGATGGCCTAAGAAGGAACAAACTGCTCTTTCACAAAGAACAAACAGCTGGTAAGAATGCTGAATCAAAGCTTCCTTGGTCAAGATCAGAGTCATCCTTGCAGGACTGAAGAGAGGAGAGAAGAAAGGAGTTCAATAATGGTTATTTATGTAATTACTAAATACTTCCCATTCCAGTCCCTGACTGGATTCTGTCAGGTCAGTGTTGCTGACATTGCTGATGAGAAGAGAGGGAAGTTGGCAAGTAGGAGGGCCAACCTAGGCAGAATAGGCTCCTACTTCCTATTGCCTCTGAGTTTTTAGGCCTTTTGGCCTAAGATTATGACAGGGCAAGGATTTCTTTCTCTAAAAGAAAGTGCCACTTTTCAAAATGCAGTTGTCAGGCCTAAAATGTACACCTACCTTCTGAATGCTTTCGTCCACAAGTCCACCAAGGATGTAAACTTTGTTTAGATCAACATCTTCAAGAGCTAATGAAAAAATGAAGGCCACTGAGGTCAATCTGTTTTATAATTTCTAAATCCAAAGACTGTAAAAGGAAAGAATTATTAATGATAAAAGTAGAAATTTAATGAAATAGAAAACAAAAAGAGAGTAGATTTGCTAATTAGATTTGCTAATTCCCTGAAAAGATCAATTAAATGTCAATTAATTAGACATATCTAATCAAATATGCAGACTCAAATCACCATTAGGATTCAGAAAGGAGGCAAAATGTCAAAGGAAGGTAAAATTGAAGAGAATACTGAGATCAACTTCATACAATAAAATTGAAAATTATGCGAAATAGATGATTTTCTGGGAAAAAAATATTTATCTAACATCAATCTGAGAAGGGTCAATGTGAGGAGGTGACAAGGAAAACTCATGAGGATTACCAGGTAACTCAGAAGCTCCAGCTGAGGATGGAGACCCTAAATCTGTGCAGCTCTGTGCACGTGGCAGGACAAATATGAAGCATTCAGTGAGGTCTCTGTCCATAAGAGGTGTGCAATTAACGTCCATTCCTTTTTTTTCTTGGATACACCTTGGGTGGCTTTAACAAACTCTGACCCCGGGAATAATGAAATAAAGGGCTGGATGCAATGTGCTACATGAATGCATGCAGTAAAGTACATACCATGTTCTGAGTCAGGAGTCAGGTACACAAGGGTTTCCAGAGGAAATAAACTAAAGCAGTCTTCTTCTGTTATGTCTAGCTGAAAAATGTAAACAATCCAATGTAGTGTGAACTAGGTTAAGACACAGCCCACGCTGCAGTAACTAGTTACAGAGCATGTAGTTTCTATCAGGCATGGCTCCAGGTACATCAAGAGGATACATGTCTGACAACCTGTTCTCAGAAAGTGCCCAGTTGGGTAGCGGAAGTAGAAAGGTACAGACATTCGACCCTACAAAATGAGACAGAAAGTGGTAATGAGGCCCTAAGAGACATACCGGGAGCATGCCCCAGGACTACAGAGAGGGAATGACAACACCAGGGACAATGTTCTAGCAAAGGGAATGCTGGAACTGGGTTTCTGAAGAGGTGAGATTGACACACATACAAAAGGAAGAAGTATTCAAAGTGGAGGAAATCACCTAAGAAAAGCATGAAGACAGGAAAGCAAGGGGACTGAACTACGTGGCTCTTAGAGTGGATCTGTTTGGCTCACATACAGGAATCATAAAACACATACAGAAAAGTAAAGTTGGGAATGGCTGTGTTACAGGAGGGATCATTAAGGTAACAGCAACCACGACTAACTGTGCAGCACCACATAGGGTGCTTTTCACACTCGTTGCCTCAGAGGACCTCTCTGGAGAAGGCCACACTACCTAGTCTCAGCTACATAATGCAAACACACAAGGGCACTTTTAGTGGCACTTCTTAGGCACTGATCTGGATTCTTGCCTGTATGTCAATCACTACATTTAAGAGATCCTAGAGAAAGTATTGAAAGTAACTTAGTACTCCATAAAGCTCATCTTAAATCCATATTACTTCCATAAGGATTCTCTCTTTCCCCCAAAATTCATGTTCCCTAATTCTGCACTACTAAGAACAAGAAAGGAATCATGGCATGTCCCTAAAACATTCCTGGTACATAGTCTAGCATACAATACACTGGATACAAAATACAGCCCTAGATACTGGTAATATTAGTTTGCCAATGCAGTGGAAGGATGAAAATTTTAAAACATAAGAACTGATGAGAGGTTCTAAATTTTTAAAGATTGTAATAGTGAAAACATATAACATATAAACATTTTTTTTTACACTGAAATGTGAAAAAGTAAAAAAAAATTACTATTACCCCCTCCAACCTACTTTTCAGATGACAATCCAAATAATATGCAAAATGAGGCTTACCAGATAACTAGAAAATCCATCATTCATCCTCAAACACTCTTCATACAGGGGACTGTCTGTGGTGAATCCAGTGAGGCAGATCCAAAATGGCCTGTCAGCTTTTTTATTTGAGCCATACAACCTTCGGATCTGTCCAGCCAGTCTACTTAATTCCTTCGAAGAAGTAAGAACAATTTATGGTAGGAACATGCCCACTCTTTCTAAATTCATTATCAACAAATGGTTACTCAGTAAGTTCACTGAATACTACTCTGGGAAAGCTCATGAATTCAATGGCCCTTTTACTCCAGGAGTGAGTACATGCATGTATGCACGTATGTTACATCCCATGGTATCACACCTTATAGATGAAACTTAAGGTAATGATACTAGCCCAGAAAACCAAGACCTCTCCCTCCTTCTGGATCTGCTGATATATATGTATATATAAATATATACATATATATATATAAAATTTTTTTAGCTTTTACCTAAAATCTTACCATGTGGGCTTCCCTGGTGGCAGGGTGGTTACGAATCCGCCTGCCAATGCAGGGGACACGGGTTCAAGCCCTGGTCAGGGAAGATCCCACATGCCGTGGAGCAACTAAGCCCGCGCGCCACAACTACTGAGCCTGCATTCTAGATCCTGTGAGCCACAACTACTGAGCCTGTGAGCCACAACTACTGAATCCCACGCCTAGAGCCCGTGCTCCACAACAATAGAAGCCACTGCAATGAGAAGCCGCGCACTGCAATGAAGAGTAGCCCCCGCTCACTGCAACTAGAGAAAGCCTGTGCCCAGCAACGAAGACCCAATGCAGCCAAAAATAAATAAATAAAATAAATAAATTTATATATATAAAAAAATCTTACCATGTGATGGTTACTGTTTATCAAAAAGAGATTAGATTACTGCACAGATGTTTTTATACTCCATCAGTTAAACTTGGCACCT
Organism: Leucopleurus acutus; assembly: GCF_964270905.1. Lineage (NCBI taxonomy): Eukaryota > Metazoa > Chordata > Mammalia > Artiodactyla > Delphinidae > Leucopleurus > Leucopleurus acutus. Next base: position 35,036,879 of record NC_139150.1, read on the forward strand.
TCTCCCTAACTTCAGGAGCTGTCATAGGTTTGGAAGTTTTAACTTTCCATTCTGATTTATTAGAGATATCACCCGTATAGAAAGGTAGTTTCACAATCTGGCCTGATTTGGTTCAGTACAGGAAAAAAAAAAAAAGCTTTGGATTTGATTTAATCTGATATCTCAATTAATATAAACATTAGAAAATTCTTAGTTGACCTTTTCAGAGGACTATAGTTAGAGGTTCCATGGAAGAATCCTAGATCCTAATTTCTCTGAAAAACATGCAAACACTAGCATGTATAACAGGGATGTTGGAAAACACAGATTTCTTTTGTGGTGTAAGGCCTAAAATCAAGGCCCAATATTGTGTGCCGCTTTGATAGCTGGTGAAAATAAGAGGCCTTGAATGGCCTAACTGCAAGTTCCCCTCCCAATTCTGCTCCCCTGGATAAGGTTCACTAGCTAAACAATTTTTTTTTTTTAATCAAAGGGATTCCTTTGATAAAGGGTTCCTGCTATCCCTGAGTAGTGGGTTTCAATTCTCTGCCAGCCCATGGAATTATTACAGCAAACCAATCACATCTTCCTGTAGGAATCTAATTTCTTGATACTACAAAACCTACCCCCCACGGCCCCTGGTTGTTCATTCTGTTCCCGAGTGCAATCCCATGTGGCCCTGCATGATGTCCAGTGTCATCCTCCCCTCGGGCTGAGTATATGTGACCAATAAACTGCTATAGATCTTATCTGTCCAGTGTCGAGTGTTGTGTGTTCAGCCATCCCCAGAATCATACGGTGAAAAATCCCTCCTTCACCGACAGGGCAGCTTTTTAAAACACACACATTGTAGAAAGACCTCCCACCAGGTAATCTCCCCACAACATGCAACCAGGCGAATATTCCTCTCCCCGGCAGAAGGCCAAAGATTTCATCTCTGGAGAATTCAACCTGAAAGTCTCCATCTAGACTGGGGATACCATAAGCACAGAGGCAAAGGCAGTGGGCTCAAAACAGAAGATAAAGGAAAAATTTTTAAACTAAACCATATGTCTATTCTCTTCCTGATTCTTTACAACAGCCATCTCAGAACTTAGTAGCCATGTGTAGAAAACTAAACACATCTGCTGGTTTACCAGAGAATCATAGAAGCTGGAGCTGGTCATGTTCTTTGTGAAAGCTGTTCCCACCTGGACCTCCCTCAGGTGAGCAGGAATTCAGAGTTCAGTGGATGTTTTACCTTCTTAGACATGTGATGGGTCATACTCAAATCGATACAGAGTCTTGGTCCTGAGTGTTTGGCTTCCAAAAGTCTTTCCTTGGTTAAGGATCTCAGAAAACGTTTGCTGTGCTGGGGGTAGATGCCTAGAGTAGAAATATCAGAAAGGAATAAACATGGAAAAACTGAAAAATGTTATTCAGTAAGAAATAAATCTCCCCAGCCAGGTGAGTAATTTTTGCATATGAAGAGAAACTGGAAGCTCATGCAAGGTATTCATTCATTAGGCAGTTTAGGTATAGCAGAATGGTAAAATGAGTGCTCTGGAGCACACTGCTGGATCGAAGAGTTCAGTTTGTTCATTTATTACCTATATGATCTTGGGCATGTTATTTATTTCTTTGAGCCTCAATCCCTTCACCTAGAAAATGAGGATAATAAAAGTACTTACCCTTATGGTAATCCATGTAAAATTCTTAGCACTGAACCTAGCACATAGTACTGAATAAACATTGGCTGTTGTTGTTATCATTCTTTCTACTTCTGAGCTTATAAACACATACATGCACTAGACAGCTATATTTGAAAGGCAGCCTCAAATGTTGCTCTCTTTGATACTTTGATTCCCAACAAAATAGGCTAATAGGTCCTATCTCCCAGATGTTTGTTTTACTTAAAAACACTATCCCTAACTCTCCTAGGAACAGGCAGATACCAGTTTGCTAAGAAATAAATATAATTACACCAGCAATCTGATTTATTGTTACCTGAATTTTCTACACGATTGGCTTTTCTTCTTTCTTTCTCTTGTCTTCTTTTACTCTTCTTTGCTGCAACTATCTTTTCCCAGTGTCTCTGTTTTCTTTGGACATTTTTCTTATGTTATCCAGAAAACAAAATTGTTTGAGAACTTCATAAGCACCAAAAAGGAAAATGAATATTAGAAACAGTTACTTAATTATTTTTTAAATTTAGATTAAAGTTAGGAGAGAAAAAGGGTATTAGTCTTAAAAACAAAAATGGGAGGGAAGAGATATGGGAACATATGCATATGTATAACTGATTCACTTTGTTATAAAGCAGAAACTAACACACCATTGTAAAGCAATTATACTCCAATAAAGATGTTAAAAAAAAAAAAAAGGACTAGATTGCGTTTAGAGAAAGCAGAACCCCAGAAAAGAGATGTGACATGCCCAAGGTCACAGTAAATTTATTAGGGACAGGGTTGAGATTTCCTGACCCTTCTGAGGTGTACAAAAATTCCTCTTAAGTTTACTTACTTTTTCTATGACTCAAATGGAACTGAAACCTTAAGCCAGGAAACTCATCCCTCGGAATACACCTAACTCATTCCCAGTCTTTTTTTTACCAATATCTATCCTTAGAACAGGAGTCTCTGGAACATTCCATCGTCTCAAAGCCCGTGACCATAAGCAATCCATTCCACTCACTGAGCGCCACACTGCATTGCTTGTAGGCAGGGTCATCTCCTCTCGATGCTCACATTCCACGTCAATCTGTAGAAGCTGGAAGCTTTCAGAGATGCCATCTTCACCTGTGTCCTCTAGGGTGACTTCTTGCTCCTGCAGCACGTGTGACTCTGTTTTCTGAGAGCTCCCTTCTAACTTCCAGTCCATGTGCTTAGTCCTCTGTCCTTTTCACCTAGATTAGGAAAAGGCACAATTATGTGAGACATTACATTATTTAACTTGCAGAGGTATTTCCCTATATCCAAATGACAAACAGGGTTACTGCATTACTGAAGGAGTAGAAGTGTGTAAAATACTAACACAGATTAACTGAACTGAGAAAAGCATGTGTGTCTCCTAGAGAAATAAGTCAGCACAGAAACCTTTCAGTAGTAAGGAAGCCAAATTCACTTCTTAGAAGACAAGCACAACTCCTGACAACCCCAAGAAATCAAAGATTATTCACTGCTGCAGTGACACAGATAATGAGTTCATTACTGTATTCTTTGAAATGCACGTATGAGTTGAGGGCGAGACAGAGATGGCAAAATCCACCTATCCCATTATGTTTCTGTTTATTTTCAAAACCATTCCTTTAGCAAATATTTACTGAGCACCTACTCTATGCAAAGTCCTGTACTAGAAACATCCTGGGAGGTTCACAGCTAGCCAAAAATTATGGTGAAGAGTGGCCCAAAACCAACCAAGAATTCTAGGTTGCACACATTCCCTCCCCCAACTCAGTATCACGGCAGCAGAAAGCCACAGTCATAGTGGAAACGGCTAATATCCATCAGAAGCGCCGAGGTAGAAAAAAATGAAGAACCATTGTTACAACACACTTAACTAATGTAATAATTTCAAAGTGGTGTTCAAACTCCTTGAGGAAGATATAACTAAGAAGTGTTCTAGTCTACAGCTAAGTGTCACAAAGAATGGTATAACCATTGCTCATGGCTGCTCCTCTGAGCCTAGTGTGCTACCTACGTATTAGGAAAAGTGTATCGTTGAAAAAATAAATTATGTAATATGATCCATGCACATGGTAAAAAGACTTAGTTGTAAGAAAAGTAATGATCAATTCTCTGACCCCTTCCACCTGGGGGGGGGTGGGGGGGTGGGGGTGGGCAACGCTTGTTAACCAGCTGTTTTTAGTTCTGGTAATTTACTCCTTAACCTGAAATCATATGCTTACACCATTACTTCCTGATTCATCAACTTTCCCTATGAAACACTAAAATTCAAATCACTTTAATTAGCCCCTTTTTTTTTTAGCTCTTCTCTTAGTTACCTTGACCTTTAAATTCTTTTGAGGTATAATTTACACAATAAAATGCCAAGATTTTAAAGGGTGTAGCTCAACAAGTTAGTGTGTTGGGAGGGATGGTGGGGAGAGGTTTGAAGGGGTGGGAAGTGACGGATGGGAATATACAAGCTCAATCAGTTTTTGACGAGTGCGTAGGGCCTGTATTACCCACACCCCATCAAGATATAGAACATTTCCATCACTCCAGAAAGTTCCCTTCCTTCTGCACTTTCCAAGTCAATCTCCATCCCATTCTCACTGCTTTCCAAATGCAATCATTGCTCTTTTTTCTATAACCATAGATTAGCTGTGCCTTATGTTATTTAAATGGACTCAGACAGTGTGTACTCTTTTGAACTTGGCATTTTGCCCCACAACTTGTTTTTGAGATTCATATATATTGCTTCATGTATCAGTAGTTTGTTCCTTTTTATTGCTGAACAGTATTCCACACATGAAAATATCACAATTTGTTTATTCTCCTGTTGATAGACATTTGAGATTTTTCCAGTTTGTGGCTTTTACGAATAAAGCGGCCAAGAAATTCTCATACAAGCGTTTTTCTGGACATATGTTTTCCTGTCTGTTGGCTAAGTACTAACAGAATTGCTGGGTCATAGGATGGGTGCTATTTAACTCCTAAGAAACTGCCCTCAATTTCCCAGAATGATTGTAACATTACACACTGCTGTCAGCAGTCTGTGAGAGTTCCAGATGGTCTGCATCATCCCCAACATTTGCTGTTGTCAGGGTTCTTAATTTTAACCATTTTTGTGTAGTGGAACCTCACTGTTTTAATTTGCATCTGTTTGATTATTAATGATATTGAGCTTTTTTTTCATGCAACTTATTGGTAATTCATAATATATCTCTGTGAGATACCTGTTCAAGTTGATGACATTGAAATTAAAATGGAGTAATAGTTCAGGAATACAAAAATGGGGTTGGGTGGCCATTGAAGATCTGGTCTCAGGCACGGCTGCATCACTGAGAACTTGAACTTTCTCTGAACTGTACCACACCCAAGGACACCATCAGTCATACTCTAACACCGGCCAGCTGCAATATTACGGTCTCAAGGTCTCCCCTTGTAACTATGCAACAATTTCAGACCCCAACCAATCCTTACTTAATAAGCACCCTTACTTCTTGCCACCTTCAATTATAATTCTTGATAAATAACTCATGTAACTAACTGTAACCTTGCAGTTTTTGCCTTTATAAGCTTGCCCCATTTTGTAGCCTGGAGGAACAAAATTCAAGTGCTTCTTGAATCTGTGTCTCCCATGCTATAGTCCTCAATGTGGCTAGAATAAAACTCTCTTCTATTCCTAGTATAGATTGTTTACTGATTATTTGTCTGGACACTTACAATGGCCTATATTGATAATTAATGATCATCCATTGTTCTCTGCACTATCTGGTCTACTTGCTGTTGCTGTTCCTTAAACATACCAAGGATGTTCCCACCTTAGCGCCTTTGCACTTGCTGGTCTTTCTACCTCAATCCTCTTCTCCTAGATAATTATATGACTACCTTCCTCACTTCATTCAGATTTTCATTAACCAACATGGAACAACTTTTTACTTATTTTTTTTTGTCTGAATTTTCCCCTTCCTATAATGTAAGCAAGTGTTCTGTTTGCTTCATTCACTACATCCTCAGTGCCTGGCAACGAGCTTCGTACATAACAGACGCTCAATAAAGACTTGCTGAATTAATAAATCCTCCACTCCACCATCTCTGCGTTGACAGAGGCCTCAGAACTTTTTTCTAACCCAAGTCCCACCTGATGAGCATATCCCTGGGCGCTAAGTGATGGAGACTTCTCTCATCTCCTCGTTCTAAGTTTCAGCCACCAAAGCCGGCTCCACTCCTCGGTCACCTTCAGCACTAGAACACCCTGACCCCAATCTCGAGTGTACACCGCGTGCAAGCCCAGTCTGGTCCATAAGCTGCGAGCACGACGGGAAGCAGGAAGGAACAGCGCCAAGAAGGTGGGGTACATGAGGCCACACGACGGCTGGGCGGGCGCCTGCTCCCCAGGCGCCTGTCTGCCCTGCCCACGAACGAGGCGGCATTCCCAGGCCGGACCCCCAGCCCCCACCCCTGCAGGCAACGAGGCCTCGGCGTACCTGAACCCGTCTCCTCACGCAGCAGCAGAGAAACCCACCAAGCCCCACCTCCGACTTCACTTCCGGTTCCTGCCCCTCTCCGAGTAGCATTCTGGGAGTTGTCGTTTTCAGCCTAGCGGCTGTGTGTTCCGCGAAGACTTGGGCTTCGGCTGCCATGCCCACGGTAGTACTAAGGAGCTGCGTCCCGCCAGAAGGTTGCCGCGCCTCACTGAGCCTCCGTTTCCTCGCATGTTAGCTGGGCATACAATCCCAGCCGCTCGCCGACCTCACAGGGCTGCTGCAGGTGACCAGGCGCTTTGATGGCTGTCAAGGGCTGGACACGGCGAAGGTGGGCTGAAACCAGACTCGAACCACCCCTCATCTCGCAATCTGGGGGCCTTGCCTTCCCCTGGTCTCCCTGGGCTTCCCCACAACCAGAAGAGCCCACGAGCTGACATAGTTCCCCTCACCACTAGCTGGCCATCCAGGATCATAACAGATATCCCGGCTTGGGCAGATCACGAATTAGTCTAGCCTCTGGCCACTCTCCCTCCTCTTTCTCGCCTCACAAATCCACGGGGAAACTTGAGTCTCAGAGACCTGAAGCGACTTGTCCAAGCCTTGGCCTGATAAAAGCTATCAACCACTCTTCCCTTTATTCCTGCAGTTCTAGGGGTCTCATGCTTTCGAGAGACCCTACCATGAATGAGCCTGAAACACCTCCTGCCCAAGAAACCACAGCCTTGTTGGATCCGTCCTTGGCCTCACGGTTTCCCCTCAGGACTTTTCTTTCCACAGCTTCTCCAGCACCTCCCACCCCATCCCCAGTCCATGCTTTAACCCATCCTTTATAATCTGCTACTGGAGCAACTTGTAAAATACTAAAACTAAACATGCTTTCTTCCTCAAAGGGCTTTTTCGGAAACCCAGCTGTCTTCTCTGCTCAGAAGCTGGCCTTGGCTTTCCACTCAGCAGGACTTGCAAAGTGGCTCAGATGGTCTTCAGTTGCTCCCACCACACCTTCCAGTCCCTGCACCTTGCACTCAGCTGTACCGAATACCTTTCCTCCCTCCCTGCCACTGCTCTGGTGTCTCTTCACTTTTCAATGAGCTCATGAAGCTCATTCAAAAGTGGGGCTTTTCCCCACAGAAAGGCCACCTAGCTGGTATCACTGCCCAGCCCCCTCCGGCGTCCATCCATTTGCCGAATGATTATGTGTCTCCCTTACTCCAAACCCCTCAGTGGTTTCCCATTGTAATTGGATGTAAAATCTAACCTCCCCAAGGCCTTGCATGGCCTGGTTCCTGGCTGACCCTCCGACCTCATCTATCACTCTTCCTCCAGTTTGCTGTGTTCCAGTCACACCCATCTTCTTGAAATGCTTTAAACACAACAAAAGCCTTTGCAGTTACTGTTCCCTTTTCTCTCACTTTTTACATGGCTGGCTCCTTCTTACCCTTTAAGCTTCTGCTTAAACCTTCCCTCTTCAGAGAGGGCTTTACTGACCACCCCGCGCCCCCAGGGAAAATTGGCTTATCCCAGCCCCATCTTGGCACTCTTCGTTTTCTTTATTTCAATCTTCACCTATCAGTAATCTTTTTTTTTTCTATGTCTTCCCTGCTGATTATAAGTTCCTCGAGGGGACTTACATCTATCATGTTAGTGATTGTATTCCCGGTGCCAACGCACAGTAAATATTTGTCAACAGGATAAACAAACAAGTGATTTTTCTCCCTTCTTGAGAAAAACTTACCTTCCTATCTACCAAAATCAGAACCTGACACACAATAGCTACTCAATCAATACTTTTTTTTAAAAAAAACACTACTTTATTTTTATAAATTTATTTATTTATTTATTTTTGGCTGTGTTGGGTCTTCCTTGCTGCGTGTGGGTTTTCTCTAGTTGCAGAGAGCAGGGGCTACTCTTCCTTGCGGTGCGCGGGCTTCTCATCGTGGTGGCTTCCCTTGTTGCGGAGCACGGGCTCTAGGTGCGCGGGCTTCAGTAGTTGTGGCACACAGGCTCAGTAGTTGTGGATCATGGGCTCTAGAGTGCAGGCTCAGTAGTTGTGGTGCACGGGCTTAGTTGCTCCATGGCATGTGGGATCTTCCCAGATCAGGGCTTGAACCCGTGTCCCCTGCATTGGCAGGCGGATTCTTAACCACTGCGCCACCAGGGAAGTCCCCAATCAACACTTCTTGACATACTAGTTCTAATTAATGCTGCCTCCTACAGGAAGCCTTCCCTGATCACCACTCCCCCCAACACCCCCAAATTACTTCTCTCCTCTGAGCTCTTACAGCACCTTATCTGTTCTCTTTGGTAGTCCTGAGCACACCATGCCTTAGGTAGGTCTCTATCTCTACATGTCATCTTACCTCTCGGACCAGGAGCCCTTGCAGATAAGATTCTCACCCAACTATTTACATCCATAATCCTACATCAGGCACCCTGGCATGGGTGTACCATAAATGTTTGTTTAAAGAAATAAATCCGCCAATATGTTGGTGGGTGGAAAAATGAAGGAGTGTAAATATCCAGTCGTTTCTCAGTCATTAAACAATTGATTCTTGTGTTGGGGAGTAGGCAGTCCTGTCCTGCTCTCATGTAGGGAGCTGTGTATCTCAGAGAAAGTGCTAAACATGGCAAACCCCCTGTACTTTAGCTTCTCAACAAGCAATGAGGGGTTGCTTCAGAACTTCTGGGACTTAGTACACCTCATGGAGGCTCAGAGCAAAAATGCCGGCTCCATACAGTAGCAACCCAAGGAAGCTAACGGATTTGAGGGGAGAGGAAGCAAAGGAAGAAGGAAACAAAACATCCGAGTGCCTATGCCTGAGGCTTCACAGTCTCCATCCTGCCTTCCATGAGAATTTATTTCTCACAATAATGCTGAATGTGTATTATATAACAATCTCTAGTTTGGGGTGTTGTGTTGATAAGAAAATGTATTCAAGTTATCCAAATAAGGCATCTGGCACATTGTAGGCCATCACTAAATGAGACTAGTGTTATTTCCTTTTGTCATTTGGGGAAAATGAGGCTCAGAGAAGCACCTATAACAACACTGCCAGGATTCAAGCTCTGATTGCGTTGAAGTCCTGAGCTCCTTCCCTAAGCTTGTGAACACAGTAAAAGTATTCAAGTCCTGTTTAGCATCATACAATTTTTAGTATTTCAGTGTCCTATTGTTCCTATTTTCCATTGTCATGAAATCACTTTAAATCTGTTTTCAAGAGCCTTATTTAAATTTTATTCAAAGTATTCTGTGAAAAGAAACAGGCCTTTAAGAAAATAAATCTTTTCCTGGCACTAGTACTGGTTAACTGGCTACTAAGTAACTGGTAACAGGGGATGGGTAGATTCTCTTCTCTTCTCCCCAAATATTGCTTTCCTTCTGATTGGCAAGAGCTTGGGTATGTCACTTAACACCCTCACCTTTGCCCTGCTTTTGCTGGGTGAAGGAGAGAAATTAGGGAACTTTAGAGGAGACAAATTGCAGAGGAAGCACTGAGCCCACAACTGATCAGGAGCCCCAGAAGGACCCCTTGAGTAAACTCTGATAGCCCAAAGTGAGTGTCTAGACCACCTTTTGCCTGGACAGAAAAGCCAGGGGAAAAAGACCTCTCAAGGCTGTCTTCAGGTCAGTTTTCCTGGAGTCTGAAAACAAAATGCAAGGAAGGGTTTCATACTAGGAGAAGAATCCATAAACTTTGGGGATTATTACTAACTTTTTTGGAGTATTTACTAGATTTCTACCCTACAAAGCAGGCACTAGTATCCCCAATATTCAGAAGAGAAAACCAAAGCACTGAGAGGTTAAGTAGCATGTCTGACCAAGGTCCCACCAAGATTAACAGGGATTAAATGGCTCTACTGGAATTAGTGAGAAAGGTACTGAATATATTTCTTTTGCTCTAATATTATTCTTAAAAAGGCAAATCTAGTTCAGGGTTTTAATGTTTGCCTTTTTAGATATTTAAAACGGATAGAGGGTGGAGTCAATTTCAGGTAACGCACAGAGCACACACCTGGATATGGGGGGCCAGGCAACTGAGGTGCTTACTGCCACCTAGTGGCAACCTATGCTTATCGCAGCGAGGCCGCCAAGAATACCAGGCCTCCAGGCGCAGGTGCTGCAAACCAAAACTTGTGAAGGTGGAATCTATCAAATATCCCAAGTATTCACTCCTATTTGCAGAGGTTATTGCCAAATCAGTGTGATGTGAGAAGTCAAGACAATTTTTCAGTGGCTCCACCTTCCTCCCTCATCCCTGCCTTCTTGGGACAGTTTGTGGCTTCTTGCTTCCACACTCACAGGGTATGCTCCTCCTAGGGTACACACATTACTGATGGCAATCTGCTTATCTGTACCCACCCAGAGGGGCTGTGAGCATCCTGGCCAGGGGCAGAGGCTTGTCTTCCTCATCTTTATGAATAAGCCAGTGAATGTTTGTTGAACAAATATGAGCGGATGCTTTTGGCCCAAACTTGTCATCACTCTGTATGATTCAGGCAAAGATTAAGCAGCAGTTTATTTGAACACTCTAAATAATAAACATTTAAGAGGGGTGGGCAGAGGAATGGTAGGAGCTGCTCAGGGAAGTGTCCAGGGCAGGGCAGGGGGTCTGGCCAACTGGCCCGCTCACAGGGCAGTGGAGAACCAGAACTTCTGGGTCAAACAGAATACAGCAGCTGTGAGGGCCGTACACTGACGGGCCAAGAGTTTCACACTCAGGTCATGGTAGCCTCTCTCACAGGTGAGCTTAGCGGCCTCCACAAACTGGTGGTAGGTGTACACCACATCCCTCAGGTTCCCCGCTGCCTCTCTGTGTCGGGTGGAGCAGTGGCTGCAGGCTGTGAACTGGAAGCACAGGCTGGCCAGCTGGACCAGGTGCTGGAAGGTGTCGCGCACAGCACCCTGCATCTCCTCGGGGGACTGGTCCATTCTGATCACGTGCTGACAGCTCAACAGGAGCTTTTGGGAGCCCATGCAGAGGCGGCTCCGGCTTTCAGAAAAGTGCCAGGTGCACTTCTCGGGAGGGTGCGTGTTCCCATTTCCCCAGGAAGCTTCTAAAATGTTCTGTAATTCCAGCAAGCTCTCCGTGAGTTGGATGAAGCCCTCCGGGGTGCTGGCAGGGGCAGCTTTCAGCTGTCTCAGAGCCCTGGCGCAGTACTCTGGCCAGATGTGGCTGTTCCTCGACAGGGGCTCAGTGCTGCAGCTGTGGACCCGGGCAGGCCTCCAGGGCAGGGCCAGCTGGCCTCCTGCAGAGGGTGGTGAGGTGAGGGGGGCTGTGGGGTGTGCTTCCAGGCCCCTGTCTTCCTCCTCCGTCTCTGGCTGCAGGCCACGGAAGCACGTGGCATAGGAGAACTGGCAGCTGCACTGCTCCATCCCAGTTCTAGGGGCCACAGTCTCATTCACGCCTGCAAACCCCGAAGATGTGGCCGTCCTGAGACTGGCAGAAACTTTAGGATAGCTTTCTGGGGCAAAGCACAGGAAAGACTTCTCATTAGGAAGGCACATGCTAGGGCTTTTGTCTTTGCTTCCTGGCAGTGAACAATGATTTGAACCTTCTAAGTGGGGCTCCTCTTGGGAACACGGTAGTGGCTCTGGCAGAGAAGGCCCTGGATTCAAACAGACCTGCTGAGGAGTGTCCCTAGGGGTGGTATCTTCCCCTATCACATGGTTAGGTGGCTCTGCCTTGACCTCCTCCAGAGGGAAAGCTGATGAAATGGTCTGGTCCCTAAGCAAGAAACCCGGGTCTAAATCCAGCTCTGCCAATAGTTTTTGTTCTTGGGCCTGGCAGGCTTGGCCTGGGGTTTCTCTGCTTTGTCCTTGGGGGTCTCTGGGGGAATGTGGTGGGGTCTGTTCAGTCCTTGTTACAGGAGCCTCCAAGGAGAGGGAGGCTACCATGCCACCAGATGGAGCACTGACACCAACAGTCTGTGGAACAGCATTCAACACGTCACCCTTGGGGTCACCTGGATCCTTCTCAGATTCATCATGAAATAAGTTGGTGCCATTTTTGATTGTAACTTCTCTGTCATGTTCCAAAGATAGTTGTCCTTGCTGCTCCTCCTTCGTAGGGAAAGAAGCCATCTTCTCTTCTGAATGTATTCCACATTCACCACTTCTAGGCCTGTCTCGAGGAGACAACAGAGACCCTGTGTCCTGGGGGGCAGTTTCTTGCATATGATTTGTAAACAGACATCCCAGTCCTCTTTCTATCTGGACTCCTCCCAGCTCTAGTGTGTCTCCTTGAGAGATATTATGTGGCCCTGGGCTGATGGTCAGGCAGATTCTGTCTGGGTTCAAGTCAGCACTGGAGAGGGAGGAGGTGCTGTCCCCAAGCTCCATGGCAAGTTCTCGGGGGGCACTGCCATCCGAGTCTTGAAATGGAGATGAGGTCTGGGGAAGCTCTACCTGAGCCGTATCTGGGCCAGATAAGCCTGCGTTGGGACTGTGAGGAGTGTTTGCTGGGGAACTGGCAACACTGGCGGTCAGAGGGGCAATCCCAGAATTCTCTTTATGGCTGGGGTCAATCCGGAGGCGAATGGCAGAAATAGAAAACACTCGAGAGTCGATGACCGACTTGGTTTCCATGGTCTCAGGCTCCATCTCCATGGCCCGGGAGGCTGGGTTTTTGCTCTTGGTCTCCCTCAGGGGAGCCAGCAGCCCCAGGGCCTTGGTCTCCAGGAGGCCAGGCTCACCCTGCACGTCTTGCAGACAGGACACAGTTGGGGAGGGTGCACTGAGGGCCAGGTAGGGCTCCCGGTCATAGTAGCACACGTCGTCCACGCTCTCCAGGGAGGCTGATGGCATCAGGGGAAATGAGACCTGACAGGTGTAGTCGGTCTTTAGGAAAGACCTTCTTTTCCTCAGGGTCTTGGCATACTTTTTCACCCCTCCCCTTCTGCTTGGCTCTCTTCCCCCTGGCTCAGGATTCAGGCTGTCCTCAGGGCTGCAAGTGCTGGCCTTATTCTGTGAGCTTGTGGCACTGGTTTCTGCAGCAGAAGCAGCTCTGAGCCCTGAGAACCAAGAGAGAAAAAAGAACATGAAAAGCACAAAAACAAAGAGACTTGTAGATCTTGGGCTCAGGACTCAGGATTGCCTGGGTTCAAATCCTGGCTGGGCTGTGTAACCGTGGGCATGTTAAATCTTGAGCTCCTCAATTTCCTCTTCTGAAAGATGGGGATGATCACCGTGGTAGACCTTTTTTGGTTCTTGGTTGCCCAAGATCCATTGCCTTATCTTTTGGTCACAGTACCCCAACTTCCTTTTGGGGAATGACATCTCCCCAGTAGTTACAGTCTGCTGGAACTATTAATGAAGGGGCCCTATCCACATCAGCCAAGTGGTCAGATTTATGACCTAGAAAGTCAGTCACAAAATTTCCTAAAATTTCAAACTCAAACACATTGATTAAAAAAAAAAAAAAAAACACAAAAAACAGTAGAGCCCGTTCTTCGCAGCCACAGTATCCTGACAGTACAATGAAGAATCCTGCTACCCCACCCCCGATCTGGTTGCTGCCTGTGTCTGAACCAGCTCTTCACCTCTGCTGGCAATTCTCTAAGCTATCTTACATCCTTTCAACACTTTCTCTCTGTGCTTACATTAACCCAAGTCAGTCAGTACCAGTGGTGTCGATCAGCACTGCCATGCTGGTTAGATGACTTAGTACGTATCAAGCTCCTGGCACAAGGCCTGTGCCTAATGGGTGTGCACTAAAGGGAGCCAGTGCTGTCATTGTTATGATTGTCACTACATGGGTGAGGGTCCCAAGCGAGCTTTCTTTTGACAAAAAGTGGCTGTGACTCTCAGTCATGGGCATGAGGGGTCTTGCACATACCAGGATGGATCTTTCTGCAAGGAGATGCACTTTTGTGAAGAAGTCCTGGGAATCAGCCAGAAGGAATTAAGATCACAGGCTAGCACCTGAGAATCAGAGGGCTCTTAGACTCAGACCAGTGTTTTGCACCCTGGCTGAACTTTATTAAAAACTTCATCAAATCCTAGGCTGCTCCTCAGACCTCCTAAATCAGAATCTCTGAGGCTGGGATCTAGGAATATACAGTATTTTAAACAGGTCCCTTGGGTGATTTCGATGTTTTGGAATTCCAGCCACGTTTTGGAATTGCCGCTCTAGGCCACCTACAGCCACTGACCAAGGGTGTTTCTGAAGCCTAAAAAGGGAGAGGCTCCCACACTGAGTCAGGGGCCAGACCAGACCCCAGGCTCAGGAGTCCCAGGTCTGGGCTGTCTCCCCAGCACCTCACTGGCTCTCTGTAAAAGAGGGAGTGTCCAGTGTGGACCTTATATCCCTGACTGGACTCCCATAAAGGAAGGCCTTGACTGATGGTCTGTCTCACGCCCATCTTGCCTCTAGCATAATGGCTGAGCCAGAAGGGCAAGGCTGGGGGCATGGATGGCAGTTGGCTGGGTTCTGTGGGAAGCAGGGCACAATCTGGCCATAGGTTTCTAGGTCAATTAACGAAGTCAGGGTAGATGGTGGAGAGTGCATTCATTTATCCATTTAGCAGCAACCGCCAGGCACTATGTGCCAGGACACAGAGATGAGTGTGAAACGCACAGTTCCCACTCAAAGGAGTTTTCGGTTTAGTGAAGGAGAGAAACATCAATACAAAAATCACACAAATAAATATGCAACTACAGGCAGTGCTAAGTGCCAGGCAGGAAGCACCCAGGGTGTGTGACAGGGATGGGGAGACCTGCCCTAGTCCTGGCAGTCTGGTTAATATTCCCAGAGGAAGTGAATTTGAGGCCTGATAGATGGATGGGCATCAGCAAGCAAAGATCAGGGTGAGGAATGTTTCAGGTGGAAAGAGCAGCATGTGCAAAGGCTGGAAGTAGAAAAGAACTGGGCGCTTTCAAAGAATGGCAAGGAGGTCTGTGTGGCAGGAATGCATGGAGAGGGCTCAGGGGGAAGGAGAGAAACAGGCAGAGGCCATGTCACAGAGGGCCTCAAGAAGCCTTGCAGGGGCTGCTAAGAAGCTGGCCTTTCTCCCACGAGCAACGGGAAACCACTAGAGGGCAGGGCGCAACAGGAAAGGGCTGGAACAAAGAAAAGGGCTGCAGCTTCCCCAGCTCTTAGTAGGTCACCCCTAATGTCTGTGTGCTATTTTCCAATTTTTTTCTTCAGAGTTCAGAGTGAGAGTGTGTGTGTGTGTGTGTGTGTGTGTGTGTGTGTGTGTGTGTGTGTGTGTGTGTGTAAATGTCCCGCAAGGATCTCTGGTCAGCTTAGGAAGTCATTCTGTGTGGAAAGACACCCCACACCCTTTGTGGAGGAAGGGATGAGGATCCGGAAAGAAACATGATCCCCCTGCCTTATGTCCGGGTCCCTTCAGGGCCACCAACAGCCTGTCAGTTAGGTTCTTTTTGTTTCAAGGCCTCATTTAAAGCTTTGGGGTCAACAATGGCACAGCTGCTTCTCTCTGCTGGGCTGTCAAACCCTTTTCTTTCTGTGTAAATTCTGTCCATCTTACAATGCCTGGCCCATTTGCTGCCTCTTCTGGGAAGCCTTCCCTGATTCCCACTGTTGAATTAATGCCACCCATCTCTGCCTGCCCACAGTTCTCTGAACCTCCCTTGTAGCCCTTACTTGAGGTCGGGATGCCTGTAATGTGATCCACTGAGCCCAGCTGGCCCACCTCAAAAGAGAACAAGGACCGTGCTCTACCTACCTGTTTTCCCATCAAGCTTGGCCCCTGACCCCGGTGGGTACTGAGGAGCTGCCTGCACAGTCCACAGACCTGCGAGGGAGGGCTCACCTGAGAAGGCATCTGGGGGTGTGAGCTTGTCAGCTGCATCATAGTATTCCTCATCCGAACTGCCATCCTCCAAGGCCAGCGGCAGGCACAGGGCCAGCGCTTGCAGAGTGGAGCTGGGCTGGGCCTCAGGCCCTCCCTGCTGGGCCCAGGCTGCCAGGCCCCGACCCTGCCAGGAAGCTGTGCTGTCCGAGCTGTCACTCAGGTGGCTGGCGGGGGAGACATTGGTGCACAGGTTGTAGTAGTCAATCTGGCTGCCCTCGTACATCCTGGGGTCCAGCCTGACCGCGCTCAGTTCCGGTCCCCAGCTGAAGGTCTCAGGAGCGGGACTCTCAGAAAACTCTGTCTTCTGGCACTCAGGGTTGGCTCTCCGAGCCAGGTCCAGGAGACAGAGAAAGCCACTGGTTTCGATCCTGCTTCTCTCCTCTTGGCTGTCAGAATCAAGATTCTCTGGGAAGCCTACTGAGCCCAGGTGGAAGAAGCCGGAGCTGCTGGAGGAGCAGGCGTCCAGGTCATCCTCTTCCAGGGCATCCATGGACTCGCTTGAGCCACTGGTCCTGCAGCCTCGGCTCTCAGCGTTGGCCGAGTCCGAGGCCTCAGACTCAGCACTGTCTGTTTTGCTGCTGGCCCCGCAGGTGCTTGGGCCTTTCTCGGCCACCTCAGGCGTGGAGCTGTCCCCAGGAGGCTGCTCCTCTTCTACAAGTGGTCTGCAGGGGCCCAGCTTCAGCAGGTGTCTGTCAGAGAGGGGCTCCAACACGCAGTCCACTTCAGAGGACTCCTCGGAGTCACTGCATGCCCTGGATTCGTAGCCTGAAACACAGGAGACACCAAGGGTTCAAAACAGCATCTGGGGACAGGCAGAGGCTTATGTATCCTCCCGCCCCCTCTCTGCCTGCCCTCCCAGTTTCCAGATGAGAGGACTGAGGTTCAGAAGGGTGACAGGCCCAGGTCATGCTACACTGACTGACACAGGGTCCATGGGACTCCAAATTCCATGTTCTCCCCACAGTGTCAAGTCTCCTTTCCCACATCTATCTGAACAACCACTAAAGGAGACAGGATTACCTCCATATCCAAGGAGATCTATCTGTCCATGGAAACATCTGGGTATTTAGTTGGTTTCCTAAGGCCCTCCTAAAACTCTCAGCTCTGTTGTCCTGACTGGGCATCAAAATCAGATAGGGAATCATATTTTAAAAAACAAAACAGAATAGATCCCTGGACCTAGCCCTGATGAACTGAGTCTGATATCTAGGGAGTGAGGCCCAGGAATCTGTATTTTAGCAACTTTATTGGAGGTTCTGAGGCTGCTAGGCTGGCACCATTCTGAAGCCTGGCCTAGGGACCTACTGGTGCCACAGGGCTTTTAGGAAAGTTAAAAGTCATCCACTGCTGGTACTTGGGAGGGATTCATGGTGAGAGTGTTGGGGGGGGCATTGAGCCAGGTCTCCAATTTCTCATGCACCATAAGCCTCCAGGTGTGATCCTTCTAAACTTCTCTCTGATCACATTACACTCTATTTAAACCCTCTTTTGGTTTCTCTTGTCTACAGGGAAGCACCTAAGCTCTCCTACTAAGGTTGGGGCCTCTCACAGGATGGCCCTGATCCCCTCAGCAGCCTGGTCACCCTCTAACAGGATGGCCCATACCCCTCCTCAGCAACTTTGTCACCCTGTCACAGTGCAGCCCCCACCCCTTCTCAGCAGCCTGGTCACGCACTGCAGCCTTCCCATGCTCCAGCCACTACAGGGAGCTTCTCACACATCACGACCTTACCCTTCGTGTCATGCCTCCATTGTGTCCCCTCTGCTTCAAAGGATCTCTCCTCCCTTCTTTGCCTGGTTAACTCCACCATGTTCCTCATGACCTCTTTCAAATACCTCCTGCTCTGGAGGCCTCCTGTGACCACTGCCGCCTGCCCTGCGCCCCCAGCAGGCCTCCACAACAGCACCACTCCACGGGGCACTTTCTCCCTGACCATATTCAGAAGTATCATCCCTTGTTCATAAATTGTGTGAAAGACAAAGGTAACAAGCACACAAAATCTTCACTTCCTAATTATTTGACTTTAGTCTCATCCAGTATCTATGATTACTTATGCCTATTTTATCCACATGGAGGAAATGCCATGTAATGGTACGCTACCGAGCACCTCTCCCCACCTTCATGTTCAGTGACAGCACATCGGGAGCTTGAAATTAGTCAGTGGGGAGTGTTTATGCCATGGAAATAGGCAATTGCTTCAAATTAGCATTCTGTTTTGTTTTGTTTTATCCCTGCAGAGACAGTTGTTAAACATCTACCAGCAAACCACTGGGAAAATGCTGCATCAATAGTGCTGAAGCACCAAGGGAGGAAAGGGGGGGGTGAACTGGGAGGTTGGGATTGACATATACACACTAACTAATATGTATAAAATAGATAACTAATGAGAACCTGCCGTAGAGCACAGGGAACTCCACTTTGCTGCGCGGTAGAAGCTAACACAACATTGTAAAACAGCTATACCCCAATTAAAAAAAAAGTAGTGCTGAAGCAAAGCCTGGTAGAAACTGGGAGTTGGCCTGGGAAAATGTTCATCTCATCTGGCCTCCCCTACTTCATTCCTTACATCATATGATTTTCCCTTCTATCTCCAGGGACCCCCTTCTTCTAAACATGTGAGGTTGAGAATTTTTATTATAATTCAAGAAAATGCAAAAGAGTGCCCAGGAATGGGATGAGAAGCTAGGTCAGCTGTATTTTCTGAACAAATAACTGACATCTTGTTTTACTGGCGAAGAAAGATAAAATGCAGTGGATCTTAGAGATGATTTTAGAAAATACTGCAGGGAATCAGAGACCTTCCACAGCCTTCTTTGGCTTTAGGGGACTCTCAGGTACAAAGAAAGCTTCTCTATTTAGGATTTTGGAAAGATCAACTGCTTACTTCCACTTGGAGTCTCAGCTCCATTCAATGTACCACCTTCTTTTAGGCTGCCCTGATCTACAAGGCAGTGAAGTGGGCCTGTCCTTACTGGGGCAAGCCTCAGCGCCTCACCTTCTTCAGCGGATACCCGGTGCACCTGTTGTTTGTTTCCCGGCCAGAGGAAAACGGAGGTAACTGGGTCGACATATAGCCTGTAGTACCCAGCAATCAGGCAGGCTAGGTCTTTTGCACTGTTGGATTCCAGCAGCAAAGTCAGAACCTTTGAAAGTAAAGAGAGCTCTTATGTTTATAAAGGGCTAAGGGATAGTCTGAAGACTGGCAACAAGGCCATGTGGCGCCAGTGAGAGATTCCAACTAAATCCAGCCACGGTCCACAGGCAGGCCCCCTGGTGTCCCATTTTCTCATCTACAAGACTTGAAATGAGTGTGCACACGTGTGCACACCCACAACCACACATGCATGCACACACACTCACACATGCACAGTGGGAGCCTCCCATCCAATCTCCACAATGTCTCCTGTCCCCCTATCCCAACCACCCTACCCTGTTCATTCATACCATGGGGCCCCTTCAAGACCTGACCTGGAAAAGGAAAAGAAGCAGGAGCGAGCAGAGAAGGAGGAGAGGGGGATAAGAAGCATGAAGCACCAGCCCTGAGCATGTTGGGATTAAATCAAAGGAAGGCAGGATAACTGTAGGACCTTCCAGAGAGGCTCAGGAAGCACCCCACGCCATTTACCCATTTTAACTGCTGCCACCCAAAATCCTGGGCAGCCATTCTGGTCCCATGCATGTAATAAAACCCTCTGGTGCTCCCATCCAAGTTTCTGAACCCATCAGGAAAGTACATGGTCCAGCTCAGTTTATATAAAAAACCTTTTAGGACCTGTCCAGGAAAATGCACCCTGTTCACCACTTTCCCTTTGGTGGGACAGGATGGACAATTCCACCTCTTAAGCAAATGTTGGACATTAGACTTTCTTAATATCCAAACTCATATAAACTACCCTTGAATATTTAGCCCCAGATTCCAGAAGCTGGACTCAAAAATCTCTTCCCCATGTATTACCTTGATGTTCTGAAGATGCACTTTGACCATGCTCACTTTCTCAGACTCTTCTGTCAGCTCTACACGACTGATGTTTGTGAACTCTGCCAACGTGGACATGATGTTGAGTTTGCTGTTGATAATGTGGCTAATGCCATACTTGGCTCCAACTAGAAGGGCAATGTAGGATTCTCTATCCTGTAACTGCAGAAGGCGGGAAAGGGAATTAGTTTCCATTCACAAGCTAGTGAAAAAATACATTATACATGTAGGACATGATACCTCTCTCTGCAAACCCCTTGATTCTTATTTCAGGTCCTCACCACTCCCCTAGACTACCAAGTTAGGTAGCCTGGGCCCCATCTACAGATAAATTAAGTATAACTTTATCTCCCATAATACACTTCACAATAGAGAATCAAACCACAGGACTTTGACCTGTTCCATAAACACAACCATATAGTTTCACACCTATGTACCTATATTCATGCTGTGCCCTCCTCTTGGAATCCCTTGCCTGTCATCACTATCTACTGAAATCCTGACCCTTCTTTAAAAGCTTCCATCAAAACCTACTGCCTACAGAAAACATCGGCCTGACCTGCTCCTCAAACCACAACAGTCCTTTTCCTCTGTGTTGTTTTCACACCACATCCTCCGCACTTCTCTGATAGCACTGAGGTAAGACTTCTTACTGTAATTTTTTGTATTTAAGTCATATTCCATGCTAAGGTCCCTGACAACAGAGTCTGCATGTATCTACATTTGTAACCCCCAGTGCCCAGCAAGCACCCTGAGCCAGTTCAACGTGGTTGGTTTCTCCTCCCACTACCAGCTCTTTCCTTAGACAGGAAAGGTAAAGAGGAGCTGGGGATGGGACCTAGACAGTTGGCAGAGGGCAGGTTTAGCCCTTGGGAAAAGTGGGCAGTTTTTCTTGTACTTTCAAGTTTCCTTGCTGTGATCTAGTCTCTTTTCTACCATTTAGTCCTCTACTTGTACAAAGACTCAATCTATTTTTCCCTTCCTCTGACTATCTGATGCTCTTCCTTTCTCTCAAAACACTGATTCTCTTTTTCCATTTACATTGTTAGGTCAGCAGTCTGATTAAATTGACCCATCACTGCTGTAAATGACTGAGAGGCACACCAAATGCACTGAAAGGAGTTTTGCTATTATAAAATATATACATAAAACTGGTAAATTGTCTGGCTTCGTGCTGGAGAGTTCTGGGGCTGACTGAGTGGTGAGGGAGAGTTCCCTTAGGCCACACCCTCCATCACTGACTGCCGCAAAGCACATAGCTCTAGGCCTAGGCTCCAAAAAGCAGGCCAGGGGAGGAATGGGTAACACAGCAGGGGGCTCTTTTGCTTCTCTTTTCCCTTCTCACCCTTCCACCCCTTACTTCTTCCCTTCTTCTGAACAATCGGGGCCCCAGCATGGCAGTCAGTCTAACATTCTTATCTTTCCTTCGTGATTTCCATTTTTTCCTCTTTACCTTCATATACCCAAAGCTCCAGGGTAAACTTCTTACAGTACCCTGCCCTCAAAACGCCTTTCCTCTGTACTGAAATCTGGCCAAATCCAACCTTCTTGCCTTTCCTTAACCCCTTCTTCCCCACTCAACCTGAAGCTAGCAGTGGTGGCCTCTGTCATCAAACCCCACAGCAATGGTCCTGTGCCTCTTGTGGCTTTGCTTTGTCTTGTTGGGTGCCTTGCTCCATCATTTTAGGGTGGGAATCACATCTCATTCAGCTCTGCCTCCCCCAGCATCTGTCAGAGGGCTGGCTCTAAGCAATGTCTTGATAGACACTCCCTAATGGCATAATATTTAGTTTCCCAAACAAATTCTAGTCCATGACCCAGTCCTCAGGAATTTTAGGCTAACAGATACATTGATCTTCAGAGAACCTCTTGCAACCTTTATAAGGGTAGGACCCTACAGTTCTTTAATACATACCATTAAAGTAGCATTAAAGATTTTCCCACCATATGTCTTGAGTTCCCCAAGGATCTGTAGATAATTTAAACGTAGCTGGGCAGCAGAAATAAGTTGCTTAAGTAAGGAAAAAAGAAAATGAAAAAGACTGTTGAAGTCAGAGTTTTCATTTGTCTAAAATGCAGTCAATGTTGAAAATTCTTTCCCTGAGGTTTCACAACAGACAGCTGTGTGATCGACAGGGGCCATGGCTACATTACCTTCTGTCTGGGTTCCAGCAAATTCTGGTTCCTCTTCATGTGGAAGCTGATGGCTTTCTTGATGTCTTTTCCTTTCATGTTTCGTAGCAAAGTTGGAGATATAAAGTTCTCTATTCCCCAATCCTTCCTGCCACAAGACATTGGAGACAAGGAGGCCCATTTTTACAGTGTACTTGACTCTAATGAAGAGCATAATTATATTTGATTCAGTACTTAGTGATCTAAGAATACTGTAATTATAAGCTTCTTTTTCAGCAGAAGATATATATGGCTGGTTTTGTGGAGTGTATGTAAATATATACATGAAGAGTGTGTGTGTGTTTGTGTAATTATCTATCTATCTATCCATCCATCCATCTATTCAAACACACACACACTCCACAAAAACCAGCCATTCAGGAATTAAACCCCATGGTCATTCTAGGAGCTCATTACTCATCACACCTGTATAGCACACTCTCATGGGGCAGCACATAGCACCTGTGAATCCCTGAAGCCATGCTTCAGAATGATGCCAGCCTAACAGCCTCAAAACCTCCCAACAAACTCATTAAAAATACAGATTCTCAGGTACCACTCCCTAGAGATTTGACCTAGTATATCAGGGGTAAGGCCAAGGATTTGTTTTATTTTTTTAAACATAATTCCCCATCCGATTTTGATGCTCAGGCAAGAGGTTAGCAAATCGGGGTGACACCACACAGAGCAAGGTGAAATTTTAAGCTGAGAATCAGGAGGTATCAGAACCTCAGGACTTGAAACTACCCTAATAGGAATCTAAGGCAACACGACTGGTTCACACCAAATGAATCTTCAAGGCATTCCTGCCCTCAGAAGAGCTTTATGCTGAAGTTGTCAACTGATTTCCCGAGACATCCTCCCAGGAACTGGGAAATTACAAAGGGATCCTGTGTCATTCCATCTGGAGTTGGTTTCTGCCCCAGAGGGAGCAGCCAGGTTCTGATATCTGGGGAAGCCAGGCTGGGTTGGACAGGGTGGAGAGGGAAATGAATGGGAAGACAACAGACAGATGGGTAGGTGGGTGACTATCAGCTTTCTGTGAATCCGGCCATCCTGGCCCAGGGCCAGCCAAGTTACAAATGCAACACAGCTGCTGCTGGCGGGACACAGAAGTCCCCTGCCACTCACTCTATGTATTTCAAAGAGATCTTCTGTGGCTGGGCACATGCGTAGATCCGCTCCTGGATGTGCAGGGCCGCGAGCCGGAGCGCAGAGCTGCATTTCATTTCCACGGCAAAGCGCTCCTGGAGCACATCGCTGCAGCTCTAGGAGAGATTAGATCAGAGGAACTGGGAAACAAGAACAGATTGTGTTCCTTGTTCTCTCAGGTGAAAGGCAGCTTTGAGACCTGGCTCTGCCAATTCTGGGCTGTGTGACCTTGGTTACTTGACTAAGACTATCTGCGCACTGGTACTTCCCCTTGATAAATGAGGATAGTCACATCTATCTTACATGGCTTCTCTGAGGTTTAAATTAGATAATGCATTTGAAAGCAGGTATAGGGACGCTGTGTTATTCAAATATAAAGTACTGCTGCTGTTGTTGTTATTATTTGCTGCCACCATTTTTATAAGACTTTGGACAATCAATACACCTAGTTATCTCATCTGTAAAATGGTGATGTCTCCCAAATGATTTTTTCATCAGAATAAAAATGACATAATAAACCTCACCTAAGGAAGTAGAGCAGGTGGAACACCGGGCTAGGAGGTCAAGGAACCCATTTTTGGCTCCACCACCAAATGGGGAACCCAGGCAAATTATGTGACCTTTCCAAGACTCAGTTTCATCATTTCTGAAGTAAGGCTCTGAAGTACTAATGCCCCTTTTAGCAGTAAAAACTGTAACTCTAAAGATCCTAAATGGTATTAGAAAATGTATCATCTACATTGAGGACTAAGCCTTAATTTCATTAATATATTGCAAATCTCCTAACATAGCGACTCAGTAACATTAAAAGGAACGCTGAGGGACAATCAGGCCCACTCTCCCTCAGATAAAGATAATCCCTACCAGGGAGCTGCTTAATTGCCTTGAGCTCATGTTCAAAATAACCCAATGTGCCCCCTTCGAGAACAACCACTGTTATTTTAGGAAGGGCAGACCGGGTCACCTGCAGATAGAGGTATTCAAAGGCTACTGGGTCTTCTTTCAGGAGGTCCAGGGGGTCCTTGGGAACAAAACACACCCTGAAGAGGCAGCGGTAGTCATGTGACTCTTCCCTTTGTACCACCTGGGATGCGTAAGAGAGACACGATTCACCTTCTGCTTTTGTTCTCACAGTTATTCCACAAAACAACTTTTTTAAAAAGACAATGAAAGTCCCCAGAGATTTCAGTTTTAGTGCTTCCCCAGTCAGTGCAGACCTTTGCCGCCGATTTAACTTTCCCATGGGTATAAAATGTAAAAGGCTCAAAAGAGCAAAGTTTCCCATTGATCCCATCAACCCCTTTCC